>NC_142082.1:143634074-145031574 GCF_054644295.1 Miniopterus natalensis
GATTATAGAAATAAAAAGTAGAGGTTCTACAATTTTAAATGTCTGAACCACTATTTCCGTAACATTAAACTGGGGATAAATATAATTTATCTCCTTGAGTTGTGAAGCTCACATGTACAGAAAAGCACGTTGTACATTGTAAAGTGTTCTACAAATATTATAATTGTTAACCACTGACTAGGGGGCCCTTACCCTATCTCTCCACAGGAGTCCTAACCTGAGACTTCCATCAACTGTCCTCTTTCCTTTATAGTCATGGACATAGAGGAAGCAAAAGGTTCCACTGCTCTGTTAATAGAAAATTCATTTCTGATGTCAAGCTTCAAAACTTTGAATGGAAGGAAAGCAGGGTCAATGTGGTTAGGTTCTAATTAGCAATCGAAGGTGTGTTTTCATTATGGAGAAATAGGCTTTTATAAGCCAAGCTGATAATTCATTACAAAAAATAGACTACTAAAGAGCTTTTAAAACAGAATCCCAAATTGGTGAACACGTGCATTATACTTTCTTATTCAAAGAGTCTAAGACACTGAATCTCTTAAGGTTTTTTGAAGTCCTGTAGAGAATTTGGAATCCTAAGTGTCTGGGCACTCTCCCTGAGCGCCAGGAAAAAGACTGCTGTGTCCCAAGGAACTCTGTATTCCACATGCTAGAATCTGGCTATGGGCCCAGCTCATTCCATTCTGTTGTTCTGAACTCTATCAACAGGGCAGCCCTGGACTAAGAATGATATAATTAGACCCATCAGGTATATCACTAAATATGGTGATATTCCTTATAGCACTAAATATGGTGACTCCCTATTACTTGACATGGCAAATAAGAATCCTTGACCCACTATTCTAATCTTTCTATCAATTTCCCCACTTCACTTTTTCCTCTACTCTAGACACCCTACAGCTCTGTTCTTCATCCGACAGCATGTCACACAGCATGTGCGTTTCTCCCTTCTCAGTCTATCCAAGATGCTCTTCCTTCATTTTGCCTTCAAAGCTGGTTTTGAAACAGTTCCACCAGAAAGTCTTAAAAAGATGGAATCATTTGCCTACTACTCAGTGCATATTTAATTACTCCACCTTGAAACATTACATAGGAGTTTGGACTTGTCCATATATTACTGTGAAAGGTAAGGTACCACTCTGGGGACTGGTGCACCAGATTATAAATCTAAGGCCAGGGCTCAATTCCCAATTTTGCCTTTTGGCTCACTTAATGCCCCTGAACCCATGCTGAGGTAATATCTACACCTCACAGTTTGTTGACTGACAGCTAAAGAGATGACACATTAAAAGCATAATGTAAAGATGTTTCACATTTTCCCCCAATGATGTTTAGGACAGGTTCTGGCATAAAGTAGATGTTTATTAAATATTAATTACTCAGTATGGTGCCATTAGGCCAAAGCTTATTTTTCTTAGTTTTGTTTGTTTTGGATACCATCTCACACCAGTTCATTTCCCAAAGAAGAAGAGAAGAGGGCCTATGCTGCTGCTTATATCTATCTGCCAGCTCTCCCCAGATATCCTTCTCAAATAAAGTCAAGTTTAGGTACTTGGTTATGTTCAATTCAATATTGTGTGGCAGAGGCAATGCTAGGTGTTCATCAAACCCCATTTTCTTTTCTACTAGGCACACACACTTTACTTCCCAACCACCCCTGCAGTTAGGTAGGGCCATGTGACCACACACCTGAATTCTGGCCAAGGGAACAGGGTGAAAATATGTACACCATGTCTAGGGCTGGCCCCTGATATCTCATTCACAGCTCTTCTCCTTTATCTGAGGACGATAGACTGGGTGATTCCAAGGCAACAGGAGATGGTGGGGCCACAAGATAGAAGCAGCCTGGTCCTTCCATGATTGCAAGAAGCAGACACCCCACCCTCGGACGTCAAGCAACCTACTACACACTGTGACTTGTGTAAAACATAGGCATTTATTGTGTTAAACCACTGAGATACTGCTATCTTTAGCCTACCCCAATTAATACACCTTGTATTTATCACCAGTGGTAACATAAATGAAAAGAACCCATGGACTTAGTTCCAGCACCTGAATACAGATCCCGGTTTACCACTCCCCCCCCCAACTGCATGTCTAGAACATTCCCTCCCCACTCTTCTGCGTCAAAGCTTCTGTGAGGTCTTCTCTGATCTCCCTCCCATACATGTTCACTTCTTTGCTCCTGGTGCAAAGCATATGCCTCCATTTTAGCCTCCATTACATTTTATTGCAAATATCCGTTGATGCCTGTTTCCACAGATTGAGCCCTTAAATCCACAGGCAGTTCCTTTGGGATCTTTGACTCCCAGCATTTGGTTGCAGTGCCTGGCACATAGGAAAAAATAAGTATATGTTAAAGGAATGTTTGTCACCTATGACCGTAAGTGAGTGGCATATTTTTAAGTCTATAAGACTTTATGGAATCGTTGTGATGAGGAATGATGATTGTGATTTGTAGATTATAAACAGATTCTAACGGCAATGTGTTTATTCTGGTTTATAGGCCTTTCTCATCTTTTCCAGTCAAATTCGTCTGAATGCTTTGAAGTAGCTCTGCCCAATAGAAGTATAATGCAAGTCACACATAGAAAATTTAAACATTTTGGTAGCCATATTAAAAAGTTAAAAGTACCTAAAATTAATTTTAATAAGTTTTAGCCCAATATATCCAAAATACTGCTTTTACACTCTGTCAATAAAGTCCACGGTGGGTCGCTCAGCAGCCGCACGCGGCCAGCGGCTCCTGCAAATTGGACAATGCAGCCGCGGGCCGCGGGGCCGGGGGTCGCCGGCCGCCCTCAGGGCCGCGAGCGCCGCCTCAGCGCTCGCCCAGGGCCGCGCCCTCACCGCGGCGCCGGGAAGGTGAGCTCCGCGAGGGACTCCCGGCCGGCGGCCCGCGAAACCGGCTGCCGGCGGTGGTGGGCGCGCGGCGAGCGGCTAGTGAATGTCGCGGTCATTGAGAACCCGCGGGAGGAGCCCCGTGGGAGGCCGAGTGGCGGGACGGGAGACGGCCAGTCGGGGAGCGGCCGGCGGCCACGGCCGGCGGGACCCGGCCACCTGGACCCGCGGCGTCCCCTGGTCTCGTCCCGGGCGGCGGGCCGCGGGAGCCGTGCCCGTCCCCTCACCCCCCGCGCCGCCGCGGCCGCCGAGCCCCGGAAGCGGGCGGGGATTTCCTGTGCCCGCCCCGCCGCGCCCGCCGGGCCGCCGTCTCCGCCTGTCGCCGGCTCCGCGGCCGCCGGCTCCTAGAGGCGCAGGCGGAGGGGAGGGGCGGGCGGCGCCCAGGAGGGAGGCACCGGGCCGCAGGCCAAGCCGACGGCGGTGAGTGGGGACGGGCGGCGAGAGTCGAGGCTGGAGGGAGGGACGCCCGGCTTCCTGGGGCGGCGGTGGGGGCCCGGCCACCCGTGGGGGCGGGGAGGAAAATTGACGCGGCTTCTGGGTCGCTGACATGTTTGCCCGCTGTCGCCCAGGTTCCCTAGTACTCATCGTCGCTGTCAGCGCTGCGGGTCCCCGCAGCTGTCACTGGCGCACAGGTTACCCCACGGCCCCTTTCTCGTCACTTGCTCGTGCCCCAGTTCACGGGAAACCTGCTTTCTGACCTCGCTCCCCCGGCTCCAGCTCTGCCTCTCTCGGATACTCTGAAATCTGACCCTCTCCAGGGGCACAGTGACAAGAAGGAGGGAAGATGCCACCTTACTCCGAAGCAGGCGCCCATCGTGCCCACGCCCCGCCTGGGCAGGGGCCAGGCTTCTCTGACGGAGCAGCCACTTGTCCCTGTGCCCTTGGGCTACTCATTTCAATACCATGGCCCTTTCTCTGTCCAGCAGCACTGGCTGCAAAAACTAACTTCTGCAGGTGCCTGCCGCCCCCCCCCCCCCCCCCCCCCCCCCCCAGTATGTGAGGAAAAGGAGGAAATGGAAGCCCTAGAGCCGGACTCCAGTAGCCTGGGATCATCCTGCTACCAGGAGAAAGCAGGTTAGGCTGACCCCTTAACTGCCCAGGTGCTTCCTCTGAGAGAGCAAACATCTTAGGAGATGCAGGCTGAGGACAAATATCTCCCCCCTCCCTCCTGCGCTGAGATTTTTTTGCCAGCACTTCTGAAGGTTTTTCTGTCAGTGGTCTGGAGAGGCTCACAGCTGGCCCAGTGGGCTCTGCAGAGAGAGGCCTCCCATCAAGGGACTCTGTGTTGGGGAGGCGGAGAAAAGGGCTTGAGACAGGTGTCCAGATAGGTAGCTAGAGGTAAAGTCCTGAGGGAGGATTCGTGAAGGGAGCTAGAGAAAAAGGAAGACCTCTGCTGAAGAGGAGAATTGGTGCCCTGTATGTTCAAAGTGGAGCGAATACAGGGGCCGGAATTCAGAGGAGGGACTAAAATGGAAGTTGCCCTTTCTTGCTTTACTGGGAATTTTCCTTTTTTATAAGTCTCTGAAAAGGAGACCTGAACTGGGAATTAGTCCAGGATGCTCCCATGGGGCCCTGGGGCATCTTTGGACTTCTGAGATGAAAGGGGAATTTGTTCCCTTTCTGTGCATTGGGCTTAGGCTTCCCACCTACTTCTTTTGTCAAAGAGAAATGGCAAGAAAATAAACAACTTGATATCTTTCATTACCCATCCTGGGCTCCTGGTGTCTTGCAAATGTTATTGGTTGGATGTGAGGGAGCCAGAATAGTTACCAAGTTTCTGCTAAAAAGAAAGGGACTCTGTGCAGTCTCGTAGACTGTTTCTCTGCCATAGGGAGCAAGGCCCCTATCACAACACAAGTGGGACCTGTCCTGCTTTCAAGATGTCCAGAGAGAAGAAGAGCCCACAAACCTGGTCCTGTGCACTGCCGGATTATTATGAAGAATTAAAAAAAATCTAACCTAAATCTCTTCTCTTGCTATCAGAAGAAGAGATCTGGCCCTGGCTGATGTGGTTCACTTGGTTGGAATGTCATCCTGTACACCAAAAGGTTCAGGGTTTGATTCCTAGTCAGGACACATACCTAGTTGCAGGTTCAATCGCAGGTTGGGGCACATACAGGAAAGCAACTGATCCATGTTATTCTCTCACATGATCGATGTTTCTCTCACATCAGTGTTTCTCCCTCTCTTCCTCTCTCCCTCTCTCCCTCTCCCCCTCTCTCCCTCTCCCCCTCCCCCCCTTCCTCCTCCCTCCTTCCGCCTGTTTCTAAAATCAATAAGCATGTCCTCTGGTGGGGATTTAAAAAAAAGAAGAAGAAGAGATCTGTTTAGAGATAGAAAACATTTCTCTTTTTATTCATTGATAGTGTCATTCATCAGCTTTCTTCCTTGACCAACACAAAACTATGTCCATTATTTTTAACTTTTCCCCAATGGCCATATTTCCCATTCTTACCTTCACTTGTTTTGTTTTTTCTGATAGAAACAAAATACACACAAATGTGTATTTTGACACAAATACACACTTTGGCTGGAACTTTTACCTAGAATAATCATTCTAAACTAATCGATAAGAATGGAATTTGGAGCAAAAAGTCTTATAAGTTGTTATATCCATTTATGTTGGATGCAAGTCTGTGTGCATTTCTTCCTGCATGTTTCCAGATTGCTTACTTTGCTGTATTTTCAGTGGTTGGAATTAATGGATAGCTTTTGAATTTCCAGGATTGTTTGTTTCTTTATTTTTTTAAATGAAGTTCTTCCAGCCTTCACAGGTATTCTATTTCTAACATGAGGTTCCAAAAATAACTATTAGTGACTTTGCTTTGTAGCACCTGTTCATTTCTTAATTCTTCCAAGAAGCTTGGCTCAGGCTCAGTCAATTGGAATATATCAGGCTTTTAAAGTTCATCTCCCATATAGCTCCTCTTATCCAGTTTTATCTTTTATCTCTTGGCTGTTCTCCCTAACTCCCTTAGGAATAGCAACCCTTTCCATTTTCGTGAGAACAGCTGATATGAATTTGTTCCAGGTCACAATTTGGGTTCGCAGCAAAAATGCTTTCAGAACAGACAGCATCCCTGGGAACAGGATGGGAGTCGATGAATGTCCAGCTGGATGGAGCAGAGACCCAGGTGGAAAGGGGAAGTCAACAAGAGGGGCCATGGAGAATGGCACCAGGGCCACTGGAACACCTGTGCTGTAACCTTGAAGAGCCACAGTCCCTTCAGGAAAAGGGTGAGAGCCTGGAGGGTGTGTGTGTGGGAAGCACAGTGCAAAGAGTAGTCTAGTAGAGTTAAAAATCCCCAAATTGTCATGGACTGAACAGCATAATCAATATCACAACTAGTCCATTCTTCTTGGGCCCTGGTCACAAGAATAGAACGAGCTCCTGGATTCTGCAACCCACAAACTGGGTTTCTCTGGTTTCTTGCATAACCACTCCCTCCACATGCTGCAAGTGCACTTTAGTGGTATTGAATGTGGGAGACTAAGGAAGTGACAGCAACACTGATTACTGTTGAAGATCACACCCAGTAAGATGCACTTTACAAGATGAAAATTACATTCAAATAATATAATATAAATTCACACCACAGCTAGTCCAGAAGAGATGGATGACAGAAAAGCTCTACTAAAAACCACTTAATACCCTTACAGAACATTTTGAGCAAAGGTCTCTTCTACTCTATGTCTGTATTTGAGTTTTACCAATGGGCATAGATACAGAAAAAGTGTGACCCCTAAGCCCCTCTGAAAGGGGGCCCAGGCTCTTATGGGGAAAGGATGAATGTACACCTCTAATGGTTCCTTTCTGTCCTCACCAGCTCAGTCGGCTCCCTGGGCTCCTGCCATTCCCCAGGAGGGGAGCACTGGAGATTGGGAGATGGCAGCTGCACTTCTTGCAGCCGGATCACAGGTGGGCTGTGTGCTTCCTTGGCCTCTCCCAGGGTCTCATCACTGGGGCCTTTCTATAGCCTCAGCATCATCCCACTGATGTGTTGTTTCACATGATCACTAATAGTATGTTCATTTAATTTAATAGATTCTCTCCCTTTCCCATAGACTAAAAATACCCTTTAGAAAAAATGAATGGAGGCATAACAAGAAGAGGGGAATTCCTAGAATTTAGATATTGCTTTTTAATAGATAGCTGTGCTATCCACAGGGAGATTTTAAGAACGCTTCATTGAATATCCTTTAAGAAATAAATTTGTAAAGATTAGGAAAAGAGAACCTGAAGGAAGCTTGGAAAAACATTAAGTGGACAAGACTGGGTGGAAGATGGGGCACTTATGGAAACGGGCAGGAAGTGATTAAGCCACTTGTATAAGGCCATAATGCTAGTAAATGGCAGAGGTAGGAGTTATTTGGCTCCAGAATCTGGACTCCTAAACACATACTATGCTGCCTCAGAAGATAAGGATATGGCACGATGGCAGGGGTGGGGGAAGAATGTTTTATCTACATCATTTTGTGCTGATAGATAGAAAAGGAATGGTCAAGTGGAGGAAGGAGGACATAGTACAGAATTTCTTCATTGGGAATAAGTAACAAGACCCCAAGACACGGGGCAGAACCTCACTCCCCAGTCATCTCTCCCTCAAAGGGCTAGTAATGCTCAAAGGGATCATAGTTGCTTCTCCCAGGACAATATTTCAGTGTCATTGTGGATGTAGAAAATGCCAAACAAAAAGAAGAGCCAACGCCAGAGGAGGCAGTGGACTGGAGAGGCTCACAGCCTCCTGGGCATTGAGGCCCACTCAGCCATTCCATTAGAGAGAGGGTCAGATGAGCCAAGGGCTGGCTAATTCTTTGAGTTCTAGGATGAGACCCTGATGATTACCTCTCACCTTAAACCCTCCCCCCCCCCCCCAGGTTGGTCAGAGTCTGTCTAATTCCATAATGCATGGACTGTATGGTATGTGCTGAGGATATTTTAGAGACCACATGAGAAAGAAAACTAAACATTATCCTTACTGTGTGAGTTAAAAACGACAGAATGTCTAGAAACCACCGAGAGGGGAAGGATTTTAACAATAGAATGAAATCTGAATATTAAGCATGGGATTACAGATTCTTTGCAGACTGGTCCTCATAATGATGATAACATACTTTCCTTTGATTCTAAGATGCACATTTTTCATATTTAGTGTTTGTGAAATTCAGATGCATCTTACAGTTGATGTGTATGTTTTGTATGTTTAATATGGTTTATTCTGTTTGACAAAGAAAGAAATCTAGCAATTACTAGGTGATTTACTGTTTTCAGCAAATGGCAAGTTGCAGGGAAATATATTAATAATAAGCAAGCACTAATGGACCAGACAATGTGCTAAATGTTATGTGCACATTTTGTTTAATCCCCACAATCAAGCTCTGATGGGGTACAATGATCAAATCCATTTTCTAGGCAAGGAAACAAGAGAAGGAGAAGTAGTCTGCCTAGCCAAGGTCACAAGGCAGGTGAAGAGCAGAGCTGGGATTCAAATTCAACTATGTTAACATTAAAGTCCTTGGTCTTAATCTCACACATTACACATTCACAGCTCTCTCCCTTTACTGGACTGTTTTTTCTGCCTGGAAGATACTTTTCTCTTCCTAAACCTTGCTTATCTGAACAAGACAGAATCAAATAGTATCAAATAGTATCTTTCCTATAAAGATTTTCCTGGTCATCTGGGATCTGTAACAACTCTTTCTCTACCCCAAGCCATGGCTTCTGTGACATTGGCTGCCAAAACTCTGATTTGAAAAAACAGACTTACATTAATCAGAACTTGTCATTCTGAAGTTGCGCCACGAGGAGGCAGTGGTGTCCTAGCCAACTGGTCTGAACTAGCTGGCATATTTACTCTCTTGCCTCCGCAGATTTATAAACTTGAGCTTCATATACTTTATTTATTTAATTAATTAATTAACTAATTAATTTTATTTATTTATTTTTAAAATATATCTTTATTGATTTCAGAGAGAGGAAAGGAGAGGAAGAGAGAGAGATAGAAACATCAGTGATGAGAGAGTCATTGATGGGCTGCTTACTGCACACTCCCAACTGGGGATCAAGCCTGCAACTTGGGCATGTGCCCTGACCAGGAATATGAACCCCAATCGCCTGGATCCTAGGTTGACGCTCAACCGCTGAGCCACACCTGGCTGGGCCATATACTTCATTTAAAGGCAAAATGTAAATCTCTGTTACAATGGTTATGAAGCACTATTTTAAAATATATTTAGAATCAGTGTTTTAAAAAGAATAATTTAAAATAGTTTAAAATAGTTTAAAAAAGGAATTCAGTGTTTAATTTTGTATTTTTCTCTTAATTTATCCTAATTACCTTTAATTTTAGGTTACATTAAAGGAAGAATAAGAGGAAAAGGATTCAGAGTAGGAAGAGAAAAAGTAGTCCATAGCCTTTATTCTCAGCCAGCAGATTTGTTCAGCTAAACTCCACATCTCCCAGGCCTTCCTAATCTGCCTACAGTTTGTGATCATCTCTGTCTTGTTTCTACCTCAGGCAAAGATGGCTATACAATGTGCCAGGTTTAATTAATCTTATTAAAGAAACTATCTTAATTTTTTCCCCTGTACTGTAACTTAGAGGCCCTGCTTTATTTCTTAATAACACAAGTTGCCTGATCTGATTTTTTTTAAAAAATTTTCGTTATTGTTGAAAATATTACAGATGTCCCCCCTATTTTTTAAACCCCATTGATCCCCTCCACCTGCATCAACCCAACCCCCGGCCCCTCCAGGCCTTTACCACACTATTGTCTGTGTCCATGGGTTATGCATATATGCATGTAAGTACTTCGATTAATTTCTCCCCACTCATTGCCCCCCCACCCCCAAACTTCCCTCTAAGATTAGTCAGTCTATTCCATGCTTCTGTGTCTCTGGATCTATTTTGTTCATCAGTTTTATTTTGTTGATTAGATTACCCATGTGAGTGAGATAATGTAAAACTGAGTCAGGAAGACTCAGAAAACCTCAATAGGCCAACAGCAACTGATGAAATTGAAGCAGTAATCAAAAACTCCTGGCAAACAAAAGCCCTGATCCGGACAGCTTCAGAGGGGAGCTTTACCAAGCATTCTACTTCTTATTCCAGCAGTCCCTTTAACATTTCTTGCAATGCTGTTTGGTGTTGATAAACTCCTTTTGCCTTATTTTGTCTGGGAAGCTCTTTATTTCACCATGTATTTGGAATGATAGCCTTCCTGGATAGAGTATTCTTGGTTTCAGATCCTTGCTTCTCATTTCCTTGAATACTTCATGCCATTCCCTTCTGGCCTGTAGAGTTTCTGAGAAATCAGCTGACAGCCTTATGGGAGCACCTTTGTAGGTAACAAATTGCTTCTCTCTTGCTGTTTTGAGATTCTCTCTTTGTCTTGAATTTTTGGCATTTTAATTATGATGTGTCTGGGCGTGGGCCTCTGGGTTCTTTTTGCTTGGGACTCCCTGTGCCGCCTGAACTTGTGTGACTTTTTCCTTCACCAGGTTAGGGAAGTTTTCTGCCATTATTTCTTCAAACATGTCCTCTATCTCTTGGTCACTTTCTTCACCTTCTGGAATTCCTATGATGGGAATATTGTTACATGTTATGTTGTCCCACAGCTCCCTTAAACTGTTCTCTTGTTTTTAAATTGTTTCTTTTTGGATCTCTGATTGAGTGATTTTTTTTCTTCTACCCTATCTTCTAATTCACTGATCTGAGCCTCAGCTTCCACTAATCTGCTGTTTATCCCTTCCAGTGTATTTTTTATTTCTGCTATGTTATTCTTAATTTCCTTCATAGTTTCCATATCTTTTTTCATGTTGTTGAGCATCCTTATAATCGCTGTTCTGAACTCTGTGTCTGATAGATTGCTTATCTCCATTTCCTTTATCTTTTCTTCTGGAGAATTCTCTTGTTCTTTCATTTGGGGCTTGTTTTTTGTCTCCCCATTTTGGATGCCTGTTTGGGTTTGTTTCTATATATTTGATGGATCTGCTAGGACTTCCAGGCTTTTTGGAGGGTCTCTGGTACAGGCCAATGTTAGACACTGTTTATGATTGGCCTTGGGTACCCTGTTTGGAGCTATGAGCGACCCACAGCTTGTGGCTCCCTCTGCAGGAGCTCAGTGCATTCTGAAAGGACCAAGATGTGTACTAAGGTTTGCATTTCCACACCCTGGGTCTAGAAGCAGATCAGGCAAAGATGCAAGTCACCCAGATATCTGCCTCTGCCTGCAGGCTAATTATTATTCTTAGTCTCTTAATGAGCCTCAGGCTATAGACCACAACAAGATATAAACTTCACAGGGAAGGGTGAGAGGTTTTCCAATGGGTGAGGCAATTGCTTCTCCCAACAGCAAGTAAAAACTGCCAGGATAGTAAAGGTCAGCCTGAGAAATATGTCCTCTGTAGTATGGAGGGATAACTCAGCCCAGGTATCCAGATGGCTGCTCTCTGAGCTTTATCCCCAGAGCCAGTACACGGGATTTTCCTCACACAGCTCTAATACACTGTCTGCCTTTTTCCGGAGCCCAAGGTGAGTGGCTACACATGAAATTTTGTGTGTTGGCCCTTTAAGAGGGTGCCTGCATTTCCAGCCATTTCTCCTTGGCAGACAGAAGCCCTGCTACTTTTCACAGCCAAGTGTTATGTGGGCACCTTTCTCAATTCTGGTGGTCTTGGCTGGGAAGCCTAGCTTGGTGTTTAGGCCCCGGAGTTCTTAGTAGAAATCCCCCACAGCTGAGATATCCCTCTGGACCTTCAACTGCTGCCTGTGGGAGCCCAGCTGCTCCCTTGCACCTCCACATTTCCTACCAGTCTCTATGCAGTCTTCACTTTTCACCCTTGGCAGTGAGGATGCTCTCCAGCTCGTCTTTAGTTGCAGTTGTTTATTCAGGATGGTGTTTTGTTTTTTTAAAAATATATCTTTATTGATTTCAGAGGGAGAAAGGGAGAGGGAGAGTGAGAGAGAGAGAAACATCAATGATGAGAGTGTCATTGATCGGCTGCCTCCTGCATGTTCCTGACCGGGGATCGGGCCCGAAACCCGGGCATCTGCCCTGACCGGGAATAGAACCATGATCCCTTGGATCCTAGGCCGATGCTCACCCAGCTGAGCCACGCCCGGCTGGGTGGGATGGTTTTTCTATGTTTTAGATGTAATTCTAGTTTGGTCCTGGGCGAGTGTCAATGGAGCTTCCAGTTAATCTGCTGCCATCTTGGAACCTCCTCAGGATTTGCCTGATCTTATAGTGCCATGATGCTCCAGGGTTACAGGAGCCTCTAATTCCAACTTGCCGAAATCAAAAGAAGGCATTTCTCTTTTCAGTTCAGTTAAGGAATAACATATCACCTTCCTTGTTTTCTAAGGCCAGAATAAATGAGCTGTAAATTATGTTTGTGTAGATAGATAGGTATAGACATATGACGTTTCACTTAGATGTTTTCTTTATATATAATTGGGGGGGATGTATTTGTGTGTGCATGTTTGAAACAGGCAACGTGCAAAGTATTTTAGATTTAAATCAACTTGGGGCTAAATCATGGCCCTTTACTATCTTTAAATTTCTAGCTTCAAGGTTTGGGCAGATTACTTAATTTATTTGAACCTTAGAATGTGAAAAAATATCTGTATTGTTAGAAGGGATTTTTTTCTTCTCCACTTTTCTAGCTTTAGAGTGGTTGGATTTATACCACTAATGCTAGAATTCCCTAATTTAAGCTTCAGATAATATTTTAAGTCCACTAATTGAAGTTTTAAGTGAAAAAAATATATGTTATCTCAACAGATGCAAAAAAGCTTTCAATAAAATTTCATGCTTATTTATTATAAAGATTGTAGCAAACTGGGAATAGTTGGAAAATTTCTTAACATGATAGAGTAAATACAGTGCCTACAGTAAACTTTTGCTTAATGAATACATTTGAAAAATTTGTCTTCAATTAAAACTTATTTGTCTTCTTTTATAACTTATTGTTATATTGCAAGTCGAATTGATGCAGTAAGACAAGGAAATAAAGTAAATTAAAATTTGCCAATTGGAAAGAAAGAGGAGAAAAAGTTAGTTATTGTTTGAAGATGATGTGCTTATCTACATAGGAAATCCTATAGAATCTACAGATAAACCAAAATATATTCAAATTCATCACATGTGCTTTACTCTTCTGAAAAATGCATGAAGGATGGTATTCATACAATAGAATGTTATCTAGCAGTTAAGTGAATGAATTATTTCTAAACACCAACCTGGATAAATTTCGGAAACATGTTGAGTGGAAATAAAGCTAATTTCATAATATTTCATCTGGTGTGAGGTATTTGTGAAGTTTAAAACATAGACACGTGTAGTAAAAATATAAAAGCATGCATGAGGAAGTTTCCATTGCAGCTGTAACAAATTACTGCAAATCTAGCAAATTGAAACAATAAACAATAGCTATTTGTTATCTCAGAGTTCTGTAGGTCAAAGTCCTGCCACAGAGTTGCCTACTTAAGAGTCTCAGCAGGCAGAAATCTAGGTGTCAGCAGGGCTGCATTCCTTTCTGGAGGTCTGGGGATGAATCCACTTTTAAGCTCAGATTGACAGCAGAATTCAGTTTCTTGAAATTGTAGGACTGAGGTCTCTGTTTCTTTGTTGGCTATCAGTTGGGGGCTGGGCTTTGCTCCTAGAAGCTGGTCACATGACTTCTCATGCTTTCTTTATGTCCTTCGTCAAGCAACTATATGGGTCAAGTCTTCTCATGTTTTGAATCTCTTTGACTTCCATTTCTGCCACATCTCTCTCACACCAGTGGGAGTTCTCTGCTTTTAAGGGCTCATGTGATTAAATTGGGCCCATCTGGATAATCCAGGAAAATCTCCTTTTTAAAAAGTCTGTAACCTTAAGGACATCTACAGAATCCCTTTTGCCATGTAAAGTAACATATTCACAGATTCCAAAGATTAGGGAGTAGACGTCCTTAGGGTTCCATTCTGCCTCCATAGGAGGCTATGTTCTGGCTTTAAGGTAGTGGATATCTATGGGTAGAGTAAGAGATGAGGGAATGGTATAAAGAAGGCTTCATATGTATAATGTCCCATTTTAAAAAAACTAATCTGAAGCAACTATGATAAAAGTTAAAAGTGAAGATTGATAAGTATGCATGGTATAGTGGAGGCTCTTTGCATACATACATGTACACACACACATTTTTAAAAATATGTTTTTATTGACTTCAGAGAGAAGGATAGAGAGAGATAGAAGCATCAATGATGAGAGAGTCATTAATCGGATGCCTCCTGCACATCCCCACTGAGGATTGAGCTATGTGCCCTGACCAGAATTGAACTGTGACCTCCTGGTTCATAGGTCGGTGCTCAAACCACTGAGCCATGCCGGTCAGGCTTTATACTTTTAAGTCTTTATGTATGTTCAAAAAATTACATAATAAAACACTTTTTAAAATAAACAACAAAAAACATTGGAAAATACAGAAAATGGTGTTTTTATGCATTTCAGGGTTGTAGTGCAAATTCATACAGGTTTCAAAGATCATTAGTAAACCATAGAGAAGCTTCAGAAAAGTGGTTGATGCAGAAATGATTGCCAGGTAATACAATTATTACTTTAATATACTTGGGTGTGAGAAAATAAGAGAATTTAGTCAGAAGCTATAAGGGTATATGGGACTAGGAAATCATTTTTAGAAAAAAAATATGTTATGACACACACATAAATAAACAGTTTGAATGTGCTAAGTGCTAAATGCAAAAGAGAAATGAAGAAGAAAAATTGAATACCAATTAGAGAAATAACAAGTTTGAAGGAGCCAGGTCCCAGAGGGAGCAGAATGGAATAATATCTAAAGCACAGGTAGAGGAATTTGTCTTGGATTAAGAAGGGATATCCTGTACTGTATTAGCTCAGGCTGCCATAACAAAATACCATAGACTGAGTGGTAAAGGTGGACAGAAATCAACTTCTCTGGTCTCTTATAAGGGCACTAATCTCATCATGAGGGCCCCACCCTCATGACCTCTTGTAAATCTAATTATCTCCCAGAGGCCACATTTCCAAACACCATCACTTTGGCGGTAAAGACTACAGCATAGCATAACCCATGGACACAGACATTGGTATGGGGAAAGCCTGGGGGTGGGATGGACGTAGGGTGGAGGGGATCAATGGGGATAAAAAGGGGACATTTGTAATATTTTCAACAATAAAGATAAAGAAACTTAAAAAAAAGACTACAGCATATAAATTTGTGTGTTGGTGTGTATATGTGTGTGTGGGGGGACACACAGAATTTAGTCCCTAGTATGTACCAAACTGAAGGAGGGAGTAAAAATAGTTGTTTGTATACAGAGGTATTTGGTCACAGGCAGGAAGAGAGGTAAAAATGTACTTATATGTTGGCCACCAAAAAATGCATCCAGTGAAATATCCAAACTCTTAATTTATAGCAAAAAGAAAAGACAAATAGCAAGATGAGGGTAACAAAGAGAACTCTGGCATACTATGGCAAACACAGTCAAAATTAGGATGGAAAGAAACATGCCATATGGATGGATACTGTTGCTTACCTATTTTATTTTTATTGTACCTTTTTACTTACTAACAATTCTAATTTTACTTAGATACCTAGCACCAGGGGATAATTCACTATTGTCTCAACCAATCATGAAATTCTACCCTCCTTTGCCAGATACTCAGTGTCCCAGTCCTCCCTGCAGCCTACCGTAGTTGTGAGATATAGTATTAGCCTGTGAGTCCAAAGGGAACCCTCTGGTGGAATAGTCCCTGCTCTCCTCTGTAATTTGGACATGATGTATGAGAATGTGATGGTAAGAGAGACAGGAGACTTCATGAGACTATGAGGGAAAGGGCAAAAAATTATAGTCACATTGAACCAATTACTTGACTTAATCATGGGAGTGCTAAACTAAACCCAAAATCTCATACCCCTTATACTTGTTCTTAAGTAGAGTGAAACATTCTAATGGGTTAAACTATGCCTCTTTAGGTTTTCTATTTTCATCCAAAGGCATCCTCACTTATATGCAATGCAAACAGAAGAAGAAACCAATTTAGGAGAAAAATAAACTAAAAAATTTCAAATTATTTGCATATGTTTCTTTTGATAGATATGTGTAATATGAACACTTCTTTTAAAAAGGTTAGGAGGAAAGATAAAATGATAAAAATTGGGATTACATAAAATTGCAGACAAAAGAGTAAGCCAAATAACGACTGAAAAAAATCAGCATTATAAAAAATGTAAACTAGCAATACCTAATAATAATAGAATAGGCATGGACTAAAAGAATATTATTGGGGTCTTTCCCATCTGGTAACTACGAAGTAGGTAATTTGGACCAACACACATTTCAGAAACAAAAAGCTGAATATCATATTTTTAAGGTCTGCTCTGAAAATATCTGAAAGCTAAGAAAGCAGTGAAGAATTATGGAGCCATCATCCCAAAGAAAATCCAGAGAAGCAAGCTTAGTGTTTGGGGTTTCTTTCCCCTGTTTGGACATCTTTAAGAGGTGGTTGAGAATATTAAAAGTTTCCTAAAGTTAATGGGAAAAATGAATTTCAGGGACCACCAAGGCTGTGGGTTGGAACCTCATAGGGCAACACTCTTTGTAAAGTTGGATTGCAGCAGGCTGGCTTTGTATGGGCTGAAACCCAGCTTCGTCTCAGCCCCTGCAATCACATAGCATAATCCAGAATGGCGGTTGCCCATGGCTGTCTGACAAATCAAGTGAAAATTTTCTCTGGACCAAGAGACTGCAGTCCAGAGTATTGAGTAATTTCTGTAATTTCATGATAGTATCCTGCTCTCAGTAGGAAAAAATTAAACAAGAATATGGGAAACAAAAACTGGAGACATTGGAAACAGATCTGGATACACTACTTGAAAGCTTAAACTATTTATGGAGATTTAAGACAAGGTTGAGAATTTTGGCATAATATTTCTGGAAACTATAAAACATCTAAGTGAAAATTCTAGAAATAAAAATTCAATGGCTGAAATTAAGATCTTAATGTATAAATTTAAAGGAGATTAGACAGTGTTGAGAGTATACTAGAGACATGTAAGATAGGTAAGAAGAAAATATGTACAGCAAGGCACAGAAAAAAATAAAGGGAAAAAAAAGCCAGTATGAGAAACATAATGTACAGAATGCGTACAACATGCGTGTGCACGGAGTTCCAAGGAAGAGGGAAGAATGAGTAATAGATGAGGAAATGGGACAATATGTAAAGTAATGGACAAAAACTTCCCAAACTGAAAAATATATCAACTACAAATGCTAGAAGGCCTATAAATAGATTTACAACATGGAATACTATGCAGCTGTAAAGAAGAAGGATCTCGTACCTTTTGGGACAGTGTGGAAGGACCTGGAGAATATTATGCTAAGTGAAATAAGCCAGGCAGAGAAAGACAAACATCACATAATCTCACTTATATGTAGAATCTAAAGAACTTAATAAACTGATGAACAGAAATGATTCAATGATATGGAAGCATGGGTCAGACTGACGAATCTCAGAGGGATGGAGGAGGGGGTGGGTGGGTGGAGGGGGAGAGATTAACCAAAGAACTTACATGCATATATGCACAACCCAAGGACACGGACCATGGTGTGGGGAGAGGGACTGAGGAGGGGGGTGGAGGGTGGAACGGGTCACTGGGGAGAGAAAAGGACATCTGTAATATTTTTAACAAAAATAAATCCAAATATGATAAGTCACACATTTTCACACCATAATAAAATTACTAAATCAAAAGAGATAACACTAAAAGTTGCAGGAGAAAGAAAAGAAACATTAACTCAAGAGAAGTACAATTAGACCAGCGATTTTTGACCCTTTTCATCTCACGGCACATAAACTAATTACTAAAATTCTGTGGCACACCAAAAACTATATGTTTTGCCAATCTGACAAAAAATAGGTATAATTTTGATTCATTCACACTGGATGGCATTATTGGGTTGGCTGTTGTCATTTTTTCATTTGACAATCTAAAGGAAAAGAGGTCGGTGCCCCTGACCAAAGAGGTACTGCATGTGTTAAAAATCCTTGCTGCACACGGGTTGAAAATTGCTGAATTAGACTAACAGTTGACTTCAAGAGGAACATTAGACAAACAAGGAGACAGAGGACAATGAGATGTTCTCTTCAAAATACTGAATAAAAAATGACTCCCCCATTATGATTCTTTGTCCAGCGAAACACCCGTTAAGAAGGAAGGTGAGATAAATGCATCATTAGAAGACTTGCACTGAAGGAAAATGAAAAGGGGTTTTTCAAGGAGAAAGAAAATGCTCACAGAGGGAAGCTCGTACTTTCTTCTGACCTGTCCTGATTCACTAATACTTTTTAACTTTGTCTAATTTGTGTTAAACTCATCCACTGAGATCTAGTTTCAGCTATTGAAATTGCAATTCTAGATGTAGAAAAATTGAGCACAAAAATATGTAGGTAAATTTAAATTACTATTGAGCCGATAATGTCATCTATAATAATTGTCTCCTATATATTAAACACGTTACAACACGAGGAAGATGATGTAAAGGTAACTGTGAGTCACTTAATTTCAGTGGGTATTCCCAGAGGCACCTTCCAGTACCCATTTTTAGCTAATGAGTACACAGCATGCTTCAGGCTGAGCTTTCCAGCAATCGGGATGGACCTGGACATCCCCTGGGCTCTCGGGTCATACCTTGCCAGCCTATTGGCCACCTCATAACCCACAAGCCCTTCTGAATGGCTACACCTGAGCCTCCTTTGTTAGGAAGGTGCACTTAGCATGTATTAACATTCACAGAGAGAGTTTGGTGAAGAAATCATTGTGTAATTGTGCTAGAGGAAGTATGAAAGAATTGCTTTATTACTTACTAGGAAGTTGACATTTTCAAGCTTTTCTTTTCTTTGTCATTTCATGGAGCCATTTGGGGATAAGAGCAAAAATGCTGTTGAAGTTTAGAAGAGCTTTCTGAATTCTTTATTTGCGGAGGCATTTGAGTACTGAGCTTACGTATTTCTCTTTATGCACAAAAAGTCTTCATAGATAAAGCAATGTCAGTTCACATGATTGAACTGTTGTGGTGCATTTTCTGTCTTGTGAATTTCTCCTGAGCTCAGAGGCATGCCCACCAACTCAGAAAAACAGGACACACTCTGTGCCAGGAAAAGACAGAAACACGGTAATGTTTTTCCTTTGTTCTCAGGTGGTTCTCTCTGTGTTCCCTGTAGGACCCTTTTACTCTCAGTTCCCACCACTCCTTGTTATTCCTTATCAGGCATTGTTCCCCTGCAGTCCTCCCATCTTTGTTCTCCTGGACCGGAGGTAGGAGAACATTTCTCTCTGACTTAGAACTTGTTTCTCTTACCTAAAATGTTTGATCTGCTCCTCAAAACCACATCTCTTTCTCCTTTTGGGAAAATTACACACTTGGGTTGGGGGTGAAGGAAAGAGAATCTAATGATTCTTTGGCACCTCGGTTGTCGTCAGCACTAAAGTTAGTAAGCGAAGTACTCACAACATTCCAAAGTAATTATTTTTAGTCTTCATTTTACATGTGGGAAAATTGAGACAAGACTCTTTCCTACATCTTGCTATAGTCCTTGTTTCTGGTGCTGAGAGCCCACATTATACCAGAAACCTGGAGGCTTGGGGAGGCTAATACCTCAAAGCGAACACTGTGTAAGAGGTGGGAGGAGATCAGCATATCCGTGATAGACTTTGGGCGCCTGGTGACTCAAAAATAACCCTCTCTGAGCACTCCAAACATACAGGCTCCAGAGACAAATTATATCTTTAGTCATAATAGTTTCCCTCGAAAGTATGTCCTCCGAGGTATGTGGATGTTCAGAAGAGAGCACAAGACAGCATTGGTGCAGACCTTTCCAGCTGCTGAAATTTTTCTCCAGTGTCCTTTCTATATCTGTTTTCATGTGAGACTAGGGTGTCCAAGTCCCTTACTGGTTCCTAATCACATCTGTGCTCTGTGAGTAGTAAAGCTCTAGACTATACTCCTCCTGAGCCTCATTCATTTACTTACTCATGCATATGCTCAATTTTGTTTTTATATAACATGTTTTGAGCAACTCCTTTGAGGAAGTTACAATACACAGGTGCTTTTATATGTCTCATTCTAAGATGAGCTCTCAGGCAGCTTTTCTGTGGAGAGGATCTAGTCAGCTAACTCCACCTAATTGTGACAATAACTGAAAACATATAGTGGCAGCAACTCAGAGCTATTTATATACCACATTTGAACTCACTAGTCTGAATAAACGAAGCATTGAGAATAGTAAAATTGTAGCACCAGGTAAAAGTGATGATTTTATTTATTTCTGTGACCCCTCAAATAGCTAATATAGTCCACCTCCACCTGTGAGGGAGTCTGGCCCCTGACGGGATACAATTTCCGGGTTCTATGCAAGACTTTTATGGCCTTTATTTCTAAGACAGAAAGTTTTCCCAAAGTTTAAGGAATTTCTAGTGCTAGTAGTGGGGCTCCATGTGGAGATGAGTAGAATACAAGGGAATTTTCTTTTTGCTGCCCTCCTAAATTGTAATGGGTGGTTCTCTGTCTGTATTTCATGGTTTGATTTCTTGCTTTTTCAGCATCTTCTGCCACTGATGTACTATTCTGCAGATGAATCCAAGTCACTGTAGCTATAGCATGAGTGGTAAGTAAAAACATAAAATAAAAATTAAGTAATAATAGAAAATCCAATCCCCACATGACTGGATGTATTTAAGTTTTTATAAAAAATATATACAATTTACCGATTTATTTTCCTCTTTTAGAAATCAAGGAAGAGTTCTATATCAACGGGAATTTCCAAACTTTACCTTAATACCAAATTCTCACACTGACATTCAAACTTACTCATCTCCTGGGCTGCTGGATTTCAAAAGTCTTTCTTTGAATTCTGTGTTAGTTAATTGCTCAGCAAGGTGAGAAGTGCAAGTAATGTGGACTTGATCCCTAAGGATAACTTTAATTCTGTGTGGTGTTTTGAGAAATTGTGCTGGTCTTACAGTATGAACACAAGAGACAGAGCAGGACATGAAGATGAAGACAGTGTAGTTAATAGTGTTGAAGGGTTATCCTGAGCTGATGGTTGTAATCTGGGTTGTAGGTTCAGAGTTGGAAAAAATGAAGGTCAGGCTTTAGAAAGTTACTGGATAGTCTATGTTTACAAATGGCATGAAGGCACAGACAAGAGCTGAATCTGAGTAGATCACAGACTGGGCATGGAGGTTATGACCAGAATATGTTTCCATATCGGTCAGCAGTTCCTTGTGATAACTTACATGGCATCTGGGATATCTCTGTGCTGCTTTTTCTTTGATTAACTCCCTTTCTCCTCAAATGGCAAATGTCCAGCCACTACCCCTCTTCACTTTCTAGTAATGATCTCATTTAAATACTTAGTGAGTAATAAAAGCCATCAGATGAGGAGTGCTTCCTTCCTCTCACCAAATCTGACTTCTTGCGTGTTTGACGGATGAAGTAGACACGCTCTCACCGACGGCCACCCATGCTCTGCTTCTGCTCTGAAACCAAGTGCTCTCACAGACACCATTTCTGTGATTTTATCTTACTCCTCCTGGAATTTCTCTCTTTCTACTGGCTTATTATCAACAATTTACAAACACCCTTCAGTAGATTTAATAATAAAACAACAACAAATTAAGACATTAAAGAAAGAACAATAAATCTGGACAGGGAGTTGACCTAGGGTTGGGATTCTGCAGAAAAGATTTATTACAGGTTTTAGGACTGACCATCTAGAGACTGACCATTTCGGAACATACATTTTTGAGTAGGCATGACACTTTGTGAATGGAGAAGAGGGTTAAAACACCTGGATATTAGGCATAAGAAGAGGCTTCACCCAATTTATTTCTGACATTGCATGGAACACGGTGAAGGCAATGAGGAACCACAGTGTCATCTCCGAGTTCACCCTCTTTGGGCTGTCTGCCGACCCCCAGATCCAGGCTCTGCTCTTTGTGCTGTTCCTTGTTGTTTACCTCCTGACCCTCACGGGGAACCTGCTGCTGCTGCTGGTGATCAGGATTAACTCCCATCTTCACATCCCCATGTACTTTTTCCTGGGACAGTTGTCCTTCCTGGATCTCTGCCACTCCTCTGTCACTGTGCCCAAGCTGTTGGAGAATCTCTTGTCTGAGAAGAAAACAATCTCAGTAGAGGGCTGCCTGGCTCAGGTCTTCCTTCTGTTTGCCACCGGAGGCACTGAATCCTGCCTACTCACCGTGATGGCCTATGACCGCTACGTTGCCATCAGCTCTCCTCTGCTCTACGGCAAGGTGATGAACAGACAGCTGTGTATGGGGCTGGTGTGGGGCTCCTGGGGCTTGGCTTTTCTGGACGCTCTCATCAATATCCTTGTAGCTCTCCAATTAGACTTCTGTGAGGCTCAGAATATCCACCACTTCTGCTGTGAGCTGCCCTCTCTCTATCCTTTGTCCTGCTCTGACGTGACTGCAAGTTTTATTGTCCTGCTCTGCTCTAGCCTCCTGCATTTCTTTGGAAATTTTCTCTTGATATTTTTCTCCTATGTTCGCATTTTGTCCACCATCCTGAGCATCAGCTCCACCACAGGCAGAAGCAAGGCCTTCTCCACCTGCTCCTCCCACCTCACTGCAGTGATCTTCTTTTATGGCTCAGGATTTCTCCGCTATCTCATGCCAAATTCAGAATCCACGCAGGAGTTAATCTTCTCTGTGCAGTACAGTGTGGTCACCCCCATGCTGAATCCCCTAATCTATAGCCTGAAGAACAAGGAGGTGAAGGCAGGCATGAGAAGCATGTTGAAAAAATGTTTCTAGTGTTTCAAGTAATAGACTACAGCATCAGAATGATGAGGCCCCTGGGTCGAATTGCAATAAGTAGTGCCTGGGTATTAAGGAGAATTCTCTGATGTCAGGATCTGCAAGATACCTTACAGCTTTTCTTAAAAATACTTAAGCAGAGGTGGAGTTAATTTTCTTGGAATGATACCTAGTCAGAGGAAGGTGGGTGGATAAACCTCTTGTCTAGCAATTTTTCTTACAAAAATGTTTAATTTATTACACACAGTATAGTAGACGTCGTTATTACCCTCTGTCAATCTTTGCCATCCTTCTAGCAGCTAAACTCCACTTGCTCAATATGGTTCCATAGAGACTGTTAATCATGGTGTCCCCAAGTCCTCGCCCCCCCTCTCATTATTCATTCATTCTTCCTGGCACAGTGTTTGGTACAGGAATGAACACAGGGTCAATGTCAGACCATTCACTCTGTAAGGAATTTTAATCTTGGGGAGAGATTCAGAGAGGCAGAGGCCAGCCTTCTGCTTGCAGTACTCTGACAGCCTATCCCAGTGGCCGTGCTGATAACATACTAGTGTTATCCTAGATTCTGCCTTTTCAGGGCAGATTTGTCAACATGAATTATAGTAAGAACATGATTAGATATTTACATCACATCATCAGCAACTGTGCTAAGCATTTTGCATACATGATCCCATTTAAATATCACAAGTGCTTTAGGCAAATGCTTTAGTTATCCTTATTTTAACAAGAAGAAACTGACTCAGAGAGGGAAGTGCTGAGGTTGGAATTTGGAACCAAATGTACTTACTCCTAAGTCCATTTTTTTTTAGCACCCTGGCATACTGACTCTCCCCTTGATGTTGTGAGCTGCCCCAGGACCCAGTTCATGAATTCCCTTTTTAATGTTTATTATTGTTGTTGTCTTAACTTACTTTGTTTAAGTAAGTCAGAATTAGATTATGTCATTTGCAAGGAAAATACCTAAAAGATGCATATTGGTCCACCATGGAACTGCAGGTGTAGACCTCCAGGGCAATGGGGATGTTTGAAATTGTTTGTTGGACCTATGCATGTCCAGTAAACACCACAAATAACACATTTGTTGATCCTGCTTCAAACCATTCACCTAATAGCCCAAATCCCCAGATGTCAGGGGCCCATGACAAGAGAAGATTCCCCAGCTCGTGCACACTGCTAGATGTGCAGCTCTTCCACTCAGCTCAGTGATGCTGCAGAAATGGCTGAACATGAGAGTGTCAGTAGCAGAGCAAATGCTGTGCAGGGCCTGTGGCAACTCCAGAAGGAAGCCAACAAAATTTCAGCAGAGGTCCCTTAGATCATGAAACACAATTGGAGAATTAGTGAGAAGATTTGGGAGAGATGTGTGGAATAAGATTGTCATGGTCAAAAATTAATTGTTATTTCTTTTTGAAATTACCTTTTGGTTTTTGCTTATTTACAACCTGTCCGCTGTCATCGTCCCCTTTGCACTCACTTTGCACTCTCTAGCCTCAGAAAATATAAACTCAGAGATCAAGGATATTTTTGGGCATCTTCACTTCATTTTTAGGAATATTAAAATAGTTTCAAATGTGCTTGTTGCACATAAGTAAATTTTGAATGTGTAAATTATGGGCAAAGAAATGAGAATATATCTAGGATGGAGTCTCACAGAGGGACCTCACTGCCAAAGCAATTGGAAGTAATTATATGATTAGAATAGTTTACTATGTGAATGCAAATCTCTTTGTTCCTTGTGATCCTGGTTCTGGGCCATGGACTCAGAGTTTGACCATGGCTGGGCAAGGTGGTGGTTATGCAAAGATTCAACAAATTTTCATGCATGAGGGCTGTTCTGCTGTTGCCACTGGTAAAATTTAAAGGTCGTACACAACTTTTATAGCTGTATGACCAGATACATTTTGTTTTTTGTACCTATTGTGAATTGAAATTTTAATTACATTGATTACTTGGGTATTTCTAGTATGCAGGTATGCTGTGTTGTTTTTGCACACTGATCTCTTTATTATTATTATTGTTATTATTATTATTGATAATTTCTTCTTCAAGATTGAGTACAGAGCACTACCCCTCCTCTCTGAAATACTGAATTAGGATCTGTAAGACTGGGGCTCAGCCATCTCTATTTTTTAATAAGCTTTCCAGGTTTTTCTGATTTATGTGTTTAAGAACCATTCTTCTAGACTTCATTAACAAAACCAATAAGACTAAATACTTTTCATGGAAAAGATTTAAAGGCAATCAAGAGTGAAAAAGTGAACAGGTCAAAATTAATAGCCACTTAGCTGGAAGAGTGGCAAAATACCAGTGAGATTCCAAACTTACAATACCATTGGTACAGGGAATAATTCTTTATTGAGTCTTATTGGTACAGGTGGCAACCTGATAGAGTGCAAGAGTTGCCCATTGAGTATCAATTACATGCTAGGTGCTATGTTAGGCCCTAAAATTAAAGAGAAAAAAGATTTTTCTCCTGAGGAAGCTCTTAGACTAGAAAATGATTTTTGGACTTCAATGGGAATAAAAATTACCATGGGTACTTGTTAAGAATGCAGACACTCAGCGCCTGATTAGGAAGATTACTCATATAATTAGTAAGACTGAAAGTAAACAGACATTTATAATAAAAGTGCCATGTTTTAAGGTATATATAGAAATGTTATTTGATCACTGATCCAGACCAGGAGGGAAGGGTAAATATCAGGGATAGGTTTTCATAAAAGTTGATACCAAATTCAATTCTTGAGTAAAACCTGGTAGTTTTCTAGATGAAAAAAAGGTAGGAAGAACATGGAAAATGGCATTGAATGATGAAAAAGTGTGGCCTATGTGAGGTACCTAGCAAGGTTTCTCATATCTGGAGTTTAGGAGTTGGGAGCCAGGCCCAAGGGAAATGGAATTGGAAAAATAAGCAGGACTAGATCATGAAGAGTCTTGTATCCTAAGCTAAAGAGTTTTAATTTCACCCAGAAATGGCGAATCATTGAAGGATTTGAAGTTGTGAAGTAGAGGGTACTCTGTCAGAGCTGGGTTTTAGGAAAAGCATTCTGATAGTACTTAATGAATAGGTTGAGTGGGTGTCAGGGTGAGGCAAGAAAGTGAGAATGGCAGGAAGGCCAATAATGTGATTAAATTGATGGGATGTAGAAAAAGGTGATAAAATTGATGGGATGGGAGGAAGAAGGTAGGAAGATGTGAAGGATGACTTCCAGGCTGCCGGTTGGAGTCCATTCAGCTCATCTTGGTAATAGTGTTTCTTCTTCTTTTTTGTTTCTTTATTGTTGAAAATATTACATATGTCCCCTTTTTACCCCCATTGATCCCCTCCACCCCGCATCCACCCCACCCCCAGGACCTCCTCCGACCAGTGTCTGTGTCATGGGCCACACGTATAAACATATAAGTTCCTTGACTAATCTCTCCCCGCCCCCTCCCCCTTCCCTCCTCCCCACCTTCCCTCTGAGATCCCTCAGTCTGTTCCATGCTTCTGTGTCTCTGGATCCATTTTGTTCATCAGTTTATTTTGTTTATTATATTCCATATATAAGTGAGATCATGTGGTACTTGTCTTTCTCTGACTGGCTTATTTCACTTAGCATAATACTCTCAAGTTCCCTCCATGCTGTCCCAAAGGATAAAAGATCCTTCTTTTGTACAGCTGTGCACACTCATCTTGTACCTGTCAAGTTTGATGAACTATCTTCCTACGTCTAATGCCTTATTTATAGATACTATTGCATTTTTAAATTATATTTTAGTTATTTCATCTTAAATAAAGGGAAACTATTTTTTATGCAATTTTTATATATTTCATATTTTAAAGTTAATTCACTGGCCAGGACATCCTTTTTACTGGGATCTGTGAGAAAGCTTCTCATGTTTCAGCATTAAGGATGATGTTTGTTCTGTTTTTGATCAATACCTTTGAATTAGTATACAAGTTCTCGTCTAACCATGTTTTGCTAAGAATTGGTATAAAATTTTACCAAATGTGTTTTCTATTTCTGTTGAGTACCAGGACTTTTTCTCTTTTGTTTACTAATGTATAGTGTCTGTCACATAATAAGCATGCAATAAATACCTGTTAAATAAAATATAAATTTACTGAAATAGTCATATGGTTTTTATTCTTTGATTTTTTTAAGTAATAAGTTGTATTAGTAGGTATTCTGATGTTGAAGAATTGTTGCATTCCTGAAATCACCCTACTTAGGTAGAGTAGTAAAAACGGAATTAACTTTCATCAGTATTTAACTTAAGAATTTTCTATTTATGTTCAGAAGTGAGGATAGTATAACTTTTTTCTTTCATTCATCTGGTCTTTTCTTTTTAACAGCATTAATGAAGTTATGTTTCACGCATCACAAAGTTCACCTGTTCAATCCGTACAATGCCATGGTCTCTAGCACATTCACAGAGTTGTGCAACCATCACCACAACCCAAACCGAAACCATTTTCATCACCCCCATACTTATAAGCAGTAACACTCCAGACCCTACTTCTAGGCAATCAATATTCTATTTTTTGCCAATTATAGATTTGCCTATTTCAGAATCTGATCCTGGCTTCAATAGTATGCTTTCTTTCATCCTTGTATTTGCTTAAAATATTTTCATTTAAAAAGGGTTACCATTTCTCAGAAGGCTTTATAAAACTCAGAAGGCTTTATAAAACTCACCTATAAAATTTTGAGGACTTCTTGTCCTTTTGAGGAAAACTTTTGACTGCCAGTTTAATTCCTTGAATGATTAGTGGTATATTTGGGTTTGATACTTGTTCATGAATCAATTTTAGTAATTTATAATTTTTGCCTATTGTTCATTTAATGTGTTAAACTTCATTGATATTTTGTTACTTATAATATCTAGTATTTTTTCAGTGCTTTTCAGCATTGATTTAATTTGAAGATAAGATAAAAAACTTCAAACATACAGCAAAGTTGAAAGAATTCTAAGGTGAATATCCTTGTAATCACATCTAAATTTTACTATTAACATTTTAGTATATGTACCTCATCATCTATCTGTCCATCTCCCCATTCTCCAATTACTTTCTTTAACGCATTTCAAAAAAGTTACAGATATCAGTACACTTCACCTAAATACTTCAGTATGCACATCATTAACTAGAATTCAAAAATTGACTACACCTTCTTCTCCTTTTCTTTTGTTGTAAAATCTACATTTTGAAATACTAAAAGTGTCATTCAGTGAATTTTGATAAATTCAAACTGCTGTTTTACTCAAATGCTTATCCAGATATCAAGCATTACTACCACCCAAACGAACTACCTCATGTCTCTTTCCAGTTTTGTCCCCACTTCCTCACTTCTTAATCACTGTTCTACTTTTTCCTCTATAGATTAGTCTTGCCAGTTATAAAATATCAAATAAACAGAATTGTATAGTATGCATGATTTTGTGTCATACTTCTTTCATTCATCATGTTTTTGAGATTCATCCATGTTGTTCCATGTATCAGTAATTTGTTTCTTTTTATTGTTGAGTAATATATCAGTGAATATTTCATACTCTGTTATGTTAAAATTCATTGGTCTATTTTGCTCTTTGAATGGAGCTTTCATTTTTTTAACACCGTGCATTGACCATTTGAAAAAGACTGGTTCACTGATGTTCCAAATATTGACACATTTATTTTATATTATGCATATGTTCCAAATATTGACAGTTCATTACATGATCTTAAAAAATCTAATCCATTATCATCACCAATCTCATCAGAATTTTATCACTGGTAATAAATGTCAATTTTTTTCTCTGTCACACTCATTTAAGTCAGTTTCAAGAAAAAATCTGCCAAAGACTCAAGTTTGAGTAACTGTAATTTGCTAGTCGTACTTTCAAGTAAAAGTGGTATTTTATTTTTAGAAACATAACTACTTCCGTGCACAATTTAAACAGTTGTACAGGTGCTTTTCTGTAAGACAATCACCATGCTTATGTTTGCAGCACAAGTGATTTATGTATACTTTCCATTTTGCACAGAATAGTAAAAAGATCTGTATTCAAGTGGCAAGATTTAATAAAATTAATATTTTTTTCTTCTGTTTAATAAAATTAATATTTTTTACTTTTTCACCATGAAATTCTCTAATGTAGCAAAGCTATTCTTCTGTGTTTTATTTTAAAGACTCTGAAGAACAATTTGTAGATGACTGACATCTTAACAATATTGAGACTTCCGATCCATGAACATGGTATATCTCTCCATGTAGTTAGACTTCTTCAGTTTCTCTCTGCAATGTTTTTTGAGTTTTCAGTATACAAGTCTTACACATCTTTTGTTAAACTTATCCCTAAGTATATCATATTTTGAATGATATCATAAATGGAATTGTTTTTACTTTCATTTTCCAGCTGTTTGTTACTTGTATATGAAAATACAGTTGATTGACCTTGCATCATGTGACCTTCCTGAAATCATTTATTATATCTAGTAACTTCTTTGTAGATTCCATAAAATTTTCTATATACATGACAGTGTTACTTTTCCTTTTAAATTATGTTCATTTTTATTTTTGCTCCCCCCCCCCCTTTTTGCACTAATTAGGACCTCTACTACAATGGTAAAAAGAAATAGTAAGAACATTATTGTCCGGTTTCCAATCTTGGGGGAAAAGCATTCAGTCTTTCACGTTAACTATTATGTTTACTGCAGGCTTTTCAGAGATAAGGTTTATCAGATTGAGGAAGTTTCCTTTTATTCCTAGTTTATGAAGGGTTGCTGCATCTTGTCAAATGTTTTTCTCTCTATTTTTGGCATCTGTTGGAGACATCATAAGTGTTATCTATTTTATTCTGTTTATGTGGTAGATTTCCTTTGTTAAATTTCAAATGCTAAAACAACCTTGCATTTCTGGAATAAAGCCCACTTGGTTAGAGTGTATTTTTCTTTTTATATGGTGCTATAATCACTTTGCAAAAGTTAGCTAAGGATTTTTGCATCTGTGTTCATAAGGGATATTGGTCTATAACCTTATTTTCTTGCCATGTTCTTGTCAGTTTAGGCATCAAGGTTACATTTATCTCATAACAAATTTAGAAGTGTAATGTCTTTGTCTGGTTTTAGTATTAAGGTAATTCTGGTCCCTTTAAATTAGTAAAGAATATCTCCTTTCTCTTTTCTGAAAGATGTGTTGTTGTTTTGTTCTTTTGTTTTGTTTGTTTTTTTAGGATTAGTATTTTTTGTTTAAGTATGATCAGATTCACCAGTAAAACCATCTGAACCTTTAGTTTCCTTCCAGTTCATGATTACACATTCAGTTTCTTTAGTTGATATAGTGCTATTTAGGTTTCCTATATTTACTTGTAAGTTGTCTTTCAAAGAATATGTCCATTTCATGTAAACTATCAAATTCATTGGCATAAAATTGTTTATAACATTGTCTTATAGCTTTTGAGTTTATGAAGGATCTGAACTGATGCACTCTTTTATTCATGATATTAGTAATTTGTCTTTTCATGTTTTCCCTTGATCAATCTAGTGAAGGTTTATTGACTTTATTGATTTTCTTTTTTTTAAAAAAGGTTTTGGTTAAATTCATTTTCTCTTTTGTTTTCTGTTTTCTATTTCATTGCTCTGCCTTTTCATATTTATTTTGAGTCAAGGTTGATTTTCTTTTTCTCACTTCTTAAGGTGGAAACTGAGACCACTGATTTTAGACCTATTTTTCTAATCTAAGCATTTAATTTAACCATAAGTAATAATTTAGCCTTATCCCACAAATGTTGATATTTTCATTTTCATTCAGTTAAAAAATATTTTTATATTTTCTTTTTTTTTTCTATTTTCTTTGTGGTTTCTTCTTTGACCCATGGGTGATTTGAAAGTGTATTGTTTGATATTTAGATATTTTGGATTTTCCAGATGTTTTCAGTTATTGATTTATAATTTAGTTTCACTGTGATCAGATTGCTTAAAGACTCAACGTAGTTCTAGCTCAAGATGGTTCCATGTGTACTTGGAAGACACAACCAAACTGCTAGAAGATTGTTTGCAATACATGTAACTTACAAAGGATTAATAAACAGAACATATATTTTAAAGAACTCCTACAAATCAATAAGAAAAGCTCACACAACTCAATAGAAAAGTGGGCAAAGGATAGAAACAGGCATTTCACAGAAGAGGACGCATACATAACCAATAAAATATAAAGAAATGTTCAATTTCATTAATGATGAGGGAATCACAAGGCAAGACCACAAAGAAGAATCATTCATTTAGCTATCTAACAAAACCAGGTGTTGGCAAGAATGTGGATCAATGGGAAGAAGTTCTTGTACACTACTGGCTGCTAAAAGTATATACTAGTACAACTACTTTTGCAATTTGGCATTATTATCTTGTAAAGATGAACGTTTACATACCCTATGGCTCAACAGTTGTAATCCTAGAGAAAGTCTTGAAAATGTGCACCAGCAGTAATGTACGAGGATGTTCACAGTAGCACTGTTCAGGGAGGCAAGGAAGAAAAGGAAAAAGAAACAACTCAAATTTCTATCCACAAGAACAAAGATAAATTTAATGCCTGTGCATGCTCAGTCATCAAAATGAAAAATGGGACACACAGTGTATTCATTCTCCATTATTAAATAATAAGTCACCACAAATTTAGTACCTTAGAACAGGTTAATTTATTATCTCACAGTTTCTGTGGGTCAGAAGTCCAGGCATGAATCAGTTTGGTCCTCTGCTCAGGGTCTCATCAGGCTGAAATCAAAGCGTGAGCCATGGCTGTGATCTCATCTGAGTCTCAGGGTCCTCCTTCAAGGTCATGTGATTGTTAGCAGACTTCAATTTCTTGTGGCTGTAGGACTGAGGGGACCACTTTCTTGCTGATTGTCAGCCAGGGACTTCTTTCAGCTCCTAGGGGCTGCCTTGGGTTCCTATCTATATGGTCCCCTCACAACATGACAGCTTCTAATCTCTCTGACTTTATGAAGAGCCCACTTCTTTGGGCTCACCTGCTTAGGTCAGTACAACTCAAGAGAATCGCCCTTTTGATTAACTCAGAGTCAACTGATCAGTACCTAAGCATGGAAGTGAAATCTTACTGTATTTACACGTCCCACCCATAGTCAAGAGGAGGAGATTATACGGGACATGTACACCGGGGGCAGAATGTTGGGGACATCTTAGAATTCTGCCTACCACAGTCATATAATAGGAAAATAATCTTCCCCTGATGTGGAACACAATTTGGGCCTATATTATTCCAGTCATTATATGCTATAGGCATTCACAATCTCAGAAGAACTTTAAACTCAGCTTCTAACTCTTTATGCCACTTTCTGGATATTAGATGGTGCGAGGTATTTGTCTACAATGATTCAACAATCTGGTCCACTTAAAATATAAATGAAGAGTTAGAGATAATAGAATTAAAGATTATATTTTCTGTAACTTATCAATTAATGGTGTTAATAAACAAATAGCTAAATTAAGAAACTCCTGTGTCAATGAGAAGTCTGCTTAGAGTAAGTTTTTGTACTATTTTAAAAAACGACAGTTTGAGATTACACCACTTTGAAGCTGTCCTAGTGTAACATAATATTTCACAAGTGCTGTCTTGCCCAGTCTTGATGTCATGGCTAAAACTCTCAATTCCCTTTCTCTAGCAAGATGTCAACCCTTCACCCCAACCACTTTCCTTATCAGGCTCTGACACTCCTGGGTACAATAGACACATACCCAACTGCCAGAGGCCCCAGAAACCTACACCCAGGACAGTCTCTTCTTTCTTAGGCCTGCAGAATTATTTAAAATTCCCATTCCCCAGGAAGCCTGTGAAACATAGCTAACTCCATTCTAGCTAACTCCATTCTGTTTACCATCCATAAGCACCTCCTTCAGTTCCAGCTTACTGTTACCCTGTCCTTGGGTGAAACCCCCTGTGTGGCCAGCCCTGCATGACAGCTTTCTCTGGTTTGGAGCTGCAAGTAACAAAGAGTTCTGCCTTTCATTTATTGGTCTTTGAGTTGTGTCCCACCATCCAAAAAAATCTTTAAATCTTGTAAAACATCTAGTCTTACCCTGATTACAACACCAGCTGTCATTAACTGACAGCTGCTTGCACTCAGTCCACTGACTACAAATTATTTCTGCCAAGTAATAGCCATTGCCAACATCTTGCCTTTGAATAGTGCTTCACAAGTTTTACACCGTATGTCTATATTTTTACTTAGTTTAATCCTCACAACAGCTTTTCAGGAAAAGAAGAATGATATTAATACCAATTCGATAGGTGATGTTAAGGCTCTGATCTGTCACCCAGAGGCACAGCCAGAACTAAAAAAAAACTCTTTTAGTTCTTAATTTAGTGCTTTTTCTAGCTCACTTTTGTGCTCACTATTTAATTTAGCAGTCTTTTTAATTAAAATTTTCCTACTTAAAGACTAGGCAAGAAACTGTTACCATCTTGTCAGGCCACGCCTTCCCTCTCCCTCAATATCAGGGACAGGAGGATTTAAGGGTAAGCCACAGACCTTCTTAAACCTTGACACCACCACCACCCATTGCCAAGTGGGATTTCAGGGATTCTCAGAACTCTGGCAATTTTGGAAAGATAGACCCTCTAGCCTTAACTCAGTCCACAATAGGATTCAAAGAAGGTCCACAGAGTTCAGCACACTTCTAGTGAGGTCGTCATTCTACCACACCTCATCTACTCAAGCCCAACCAACCTTTACACCTCACCTCACCACTGACAAGCCGAGAGACCAGTCCCAAGAAGGGGGCTATAATTAGAACTGATTATCCACCTCCCGCTGGGAGTACTAATTCCAGCATGCCCTATATCTCCGCTTAAGATACTCACCACAGGAATCCTTTGCCTCCACATCACTCCTCATCATAGAGATTCTTACCCCATCTAGCCCACTACACTGCCTAGTTTGAATCTAACTCCCAAAACAGTTTCTAACACCTTCCACTGAGACCTCTGGAATTCAGGGTTTGTCCTTTACAAAACCCCTTGCTATAGACTGACTTTTTGTGTGCCCCCCCCCCCCAAATTCATATGTTGAAACCTACCCCTCGATGTGATGGTATTTGGAGGTGGGGCCTTCGGGAGGTGATTAAATCTTAAAGGCAAAGCCCTCGAGAATGGGATTAGTGACCTCATAAAAGAGATCCAGAGAGTTCCCTCCCCCTTCCACCATGTGAGGACACAGTGAGAAGACACCAGAAAGCAGGTTCTCATCAGACTGAATCTGTCAGTGCCTTGATCTTAGACTTCTCAGCCTCCAGAACTGTGAGAATTAAATGTTCAGTGTTTATAAGGCACCCAGTCTCTGGTATTTCATTACAGCAGCCTGAACAAGCTAAGACACTCCTATATCCTTCAACCTCGTTGACAGATGTTTCTTTCACCTCCTTTAGCTCACTGAAACCTGGTTATGCCTTGAGGACCAAGCACACTTCCCTTGCAGCCCTGTGAATATTTTTTCTCCCACCACTTACATACCAATGCTTTGCAAACATTAAATTACAACCCATTAGTGTGTAGTAAATAGAATACTTTAAAAATAAAGTAATAGAATAGAAAATATCAGTATATACTGCATGTAGTGAAGGTGAGGATTATTTCATGGAAGTTCTGTTTCAATTATATAAATGATTGCTTTCAAATAATGTATATATTCAAATAAATATATATATATGAAAATTAGTGCTTTACACCACCTAAGGTTACAAGTAAAGTGTTCTCTTTGCACTTCATTGCTTCCTCAAGTACCAGTTCCCTTCTTCCTCCCTAAATAAAACCCTGCTACTTTGAAGCACATGTCATCAAAGGATTCCACACACTGCCTGGCCTTGTTGTTATCACCCACCATGCTCCTGGTCACTCCTTTCATTGAAGACTCCCTCAACTGCCTTGCTCTTTCACTCTCCATAACCCCGTCATCATTCCTGGTGACTTCAGTATCCATGTGGACAACCCATCTCATGCCTTGGGTTAAATTGCACACGTATGATTATTAAAATACTGAAATATTTTCACAGCCACTGGTGCCTCCAGGACCCTGCACCAGCACTATAACCTACATTCATTTGGATGGATCCATGTCCATGCTATTACCGGTAGGTAAATACTTTGAATACTATCCCACCTGACACCCTAGCCTCTCAGCTCCTTGACTTTCTCTTACTCTAAATGATCTTTTCCACCACCATAGAAACTCACTCTCATAGTCATACCCTATACCTGCTTATTACCAACAACTGCAACTCCTCCCTATCTGCAGTTGAAGCACCCCACTCTGCCACCTGCATCTTCAGCTCCATCCATTCCTATGTGTCTTCCTCATTGAGACTCAGGAGCACATTTATCTTTCATCCCATCCTTGCACTGACCATCATCCTACTAAAGCCCTCTTCTTACCCATTATCCAGCTTCAATTCCCGGGTCTTATAATTTTTTGAATTTTTACTATGTATTTTACTATGTATTGAATTTTTACTGTATTTATTTACATAATCTCATTTACCTTCAAGACAACCCAACAAAGTAGGTATAGTGACATTCATTTTATTGATTAAGGAACACGTTTATGTATATGTATCTGCCCAAGATTATAGAAATAAAAAGTAGAGGTTCTACAATTTTAAATGTCTGAACCACTATTTCTGTAACATTAAACTGGGGATAAAGATAATTTATCTCCTTGAGTTGTGAAGCTCACATGTACAGAAAAGCACTTTGTACATTGTAAAGTGTTCTACAAATATTATAATTGTTAACTACTGACTAGGGGGCCCTTACCCTATCTCTCCACAGGAGTCCTAACCTGGGACTTCCATCAACTGTCCTCTTTCCTTTATAGTCATGGACATAGAGGAAGCAAAAGGTTCCACTGCTCTGTTAATAGAAAATTCATTTCTGATGTCAAGCTTCAAAACTTTGAATGGAAGGAAAGTAGGGTCAGTGTGGTTAGGTTCTAATTAGCAATCGAAGGTGTGTTTTCATTATGGAGAAATAGGCTTTTATAAGCCAAGCTGATAATTCATTACAAAAAATAGACTACTAAAGAGCTTTTAAAACAGAATCCCAAATTGGTGAACACGTGCATTATACTTTCTTATTCAAAGAGTCTAAGACACTGAATCTCTTAAGGTTTTTTGAAGTCCTATAGAGAACTTGGAATCTGAAGTGTCTGGGAGCTCACCCTGAACCCCAGAAAGAAGACTGCTGTGTCCCAAGGAACTCTGTATTCCACATGCTAGAATCTGGCTATGGGCCCAGCTCATCCCATTCTGTTGTTCTGAACTCTGTCAACAGGGCAACCCTGGACTAAGAATGATATAATTAGACCCATCAGGTATATCACTAAATATGGTGATATTCCTTATAGCACTAAATATGGTGACTCCCTATTACTTGACATGGCAAATAAGAATCCTTGACCCACTATTCTAATCTTTCTATCAATTTCCCCACTTCACTTTTTCCTCTACTCTAGACACCCTACAGCTCTGTTCTTCATCCGACAGCATGTCACACAGCATGTGCGTTTCTCCCTTCTCAGTCTATCCAAGATGCTCTTCCTTCATTTTGCCTTCAAAGCTGGTTTTGAAACAGTTCCACCAGAAAGTCTTAAAAAGATGGAATCATTTGCCTACTACTCAGTGCATATTTAATTACTCCACCTTGAAACATTACATAGGAGTTTGGACTTGTCCATATATTACTGTGAAAGGTAAGGTACCACTCTGGGGACTGGTGCACCAGATTATAAATCTAAGGCCAGGGCTCAATTCCCAATTTTGCCTTTTGGCTCACTTAATGCCCCTGAACCCATGCTGAGGTAATATCTACACCTCACAGTTTGTTGACTGACAGCTAAAGAGATGACACATTAAAAGCATAATGTAAAGATGTTTCACATTTTCCCCCAATGATGTTTAGGACAGGTTCTGGCATAAAGTAGATGTTTATTAAATATTAATTACTCAGTATGGTGCCATTAGGCCAAAGCTTATTTTTCTTAGTTTTGTTTGTTTTGGATACCATCTCACACCAGTTCATTTCCCAAAGAAGAAGAGAAGAGGGCCTATGCTGCTGCTTATATCTATCTGCCAGCTCTCCCCAGATATCCTTCTCAAATAAAGTCAAGTTTAGGTACTTGGTTATGTTCAATTCAATATTGTGTGGCAGAGGCAATGCTAGGTGTTCATCAAACCCCATTTTCTTTTCTACTAGGCACACACACTTTACTTCCCAACCACCCCTGCAGTTAGGTAGGGCCATGTGACCACACACCTGAATTCTGGCCAAGGGAACAGGGTGAAAATATGTACACCATGTCTAGGGCTGGCCCCTGATATCTCATTCACAGCTCTTCTCCTTTATCTGAGGACGATAGACTGGGTGATTCCAAGGCAACAGGAGATGGTGGGGCCACAAGATAGAAGCAGCCTGGTCCTTCCATGATTGCAAGAAGCAGACACCCCACCCTCGGACGTCAAGCAACCTACTACACACTGTGACTTGTGTAAAACATAGGCATTTATTGTGTTAAACCACTGAGATACTGCTATCTTTAGCCTACCCCAATTAATACACCTTGTATTTATCACCAGTGGTAACATAAATGAAAAGAACCCATGGACTTAGTTCCAGCACCTGAATACAGATCCCGGTTTACCACTCCCCCCCCCAACTGCATGTCTAGAACATTCCCTCCCCACTCTTCTGCGTCAAAGCTTCTGTGAGGTCTTCTCTGATCTCCCTCCCATACATGTTCACTTCTTTGCTCCTGGTGCAAAGCATATGCCTCCATTTTAGCCTCCATTACATTTTATTGCAAATATCCGTTGATGCCTGTTTCCACAGATTGAGCCCTTAAATCCACAGGCAGTTCCTTTGGGATCTTTGACTCCCAGCATTTGGTTGCAGTGCCTGGCACATAGGAAAAAATAAGTATATGTTAAAGGAATGTTTGTCACCTATGACCGTAAGTGAGTGGCATATTTTTAAGTCTATAAGACTTTATGGAATCGTTGTGATGAGGAATGATGATTGTGATTTGTAGATTATAAACAGATTCTAACGGCAATGTGTTTATTCTGGTTTATAGGCCTTTCTCATCTTTTCCAGTCAAATTCGTCTGAATGCTTTGAAGTAGCTCTGCCCAATAGAAGTATCATGCAAGTCACACATAGAAAATTTAAACATTTTGGTAGCCATATCAAAAAGTTAAAAGTACCTAAAATTAATTTTAATAAGTTTTAGCCCAATATATCCAAAATACTGCTTTTACACTCTGTCAATAAAGTCCACGGTGGGTCGCTCAGCAGCCGCACGCGGCCAGCGGCTCCTGCAAATTGGACAATGCAGCCGCGGGCCGCGGGGCCGGGGGTCGCCGGCCGCCCTCAGGGCCGCGAGCGCCGCCTCAGCGCTCGCCCAGGGCCGCGCCCTCACCGCGGCGCCGGGAAGGTGAGCTCCGCGAGGGACTCCCGGCCGGCGGCCCGCGAAACCGGCTGCCGGCGGTGGTGGGCGCGCGGCGAGCGGCTAGTGAATGTCGCGGTCATTGAGAACCCGCGGGAGGAGCCCCGTGGGAGGCCGAGTGGCGGGACGGGAGACGGCCAGTCGGGGAGCGGCCGGCGGCCACGGCCGGCGGGACCCGGCCACCTGGACCCGCGGCGTCCCCTGGTCTCGTCCCGGGCGGCGGGCCGCGGGAGCCGTGCCCGCCCCCTCACCCCCCGCGCCGCCGCGGCCGCCGAGCCCCGGAAGCGGGCGGGGATTTCCTGTGCCCGCCCCGCCGCGCCCGCCGGGCCGCCGTCTCCGCCTGTCGCCGGCTCCGCGGCCGCCGGCTCCTAGAGGCGCAGGCGGAGGGGAGGGGCGGGCGGCGCCCAGGAGGGAGGCACCGGGCCGCAGGCCAAGCCGACGGCGGTGAGTGGGGACGGGCGGCGAGAGTCGAGGCTGGAGGGAGGGACGCCCGGCTTCCTGGGGCGGCGGTGGGGGCCCGGCCACCCGTGGGGGCGGGGAGGAAAATTGACGCGGCTTCTGGGTCGCTGACATGTTTGCCCGCTGTCGCCCAGGTTCCCTAGTACTCATCGTCGCTGTCAGCGCTGCGGGTCCCCGCAGCTGTCACTCGCGCACAGGTTACCCCACGGCCCCTTTCTCGTCACTTGCTCGTGCCCCAGTTCACGGGAAACCTGCTTTCTGACCTCGCTCCCCCGGCTCCAGCTCTGCCTCTCTCGGATACTCTGAAATCTGACCCTCTCCAGGGGCACAGTGACAAGAAGGAGGGAAGATGCCACCTTACTCCGAAGCAGGCGCCCATCGTGCCCACGCCCCGCCTGGGCAGGGGCCAGGCTTCTCTGACGGAGCAGCCACTTGTCCCTGTGCCCTTGGGCTACTCATTTCAATACCATGGCCCTTTCTCTGTCCAGCAGCACTGGCTGCAAAAACTAACTTCTGCAGGTGCCTGCCGCCCCCCCCCCCCCCCAGTATGTGAGGAAAAGGAGGAAATGGAAGCCCTAGAGCCGGACTCCAGTAGCCTGGGATCATCCTGCTACCAGGAGAAAGCAGGTTAGGCTGACCCCTTAACTGCCCAGGTGCTTCCTCTGAGAGAGCAAACATCTTAGGAGATGCAGGCTGAGGACAAATATCTCCCCCCTCCCTCCTGCGCTGAGATTTTTTTGCCAGCACTTCTGAAGGTTTTTCTGTCAGTGGTCTGGAGAGGCTCACAGCTGGCCCAGTGGGCTCTGCAGAGAGAGGCCTCCCATCAAGGGACTCTGTGTTGGGGAGGCGGAGAAAAGGGCTTGAGACAGGTGTCCAGATAGGTAGCTAGAGGTAAAGTCCTGAGGGAGGATTCGTGAAGGGAGCTAGAGAAAAAGGAAGACCTCTGCTGAAGAGGAGAATTGGTGCCCTGTATGTTCAAAGTGAAGCGAATACAGGGGCCGGAATTCAGAGGAGGGACTAAAATGGAAGTTGCCCTTTCTTGCTTTACTGGGAATTTTCCTTTTTTATAAGTCTCTGAAAAGGAGACCTGAACTGGGAATTAGTCCAGGATGCTCCCATGGGGCCCTGGGGCATCTTTGGACTTCTGAGATGAAAGGGGAATTTGTTCCCTTTCTGTGCATTGGGCTTAGGCTTCCCACCTACTTCTTTTGTCAAAGAGAAATGGCAAGAAAATAAACAACTTGATATCTTTCATTACCCATCCTGGGCTCCTGGTGTCTTGCAAATGTTATTGGTTGGATGTGAGGGAGCCAGAATAGTTACCAAGTTTCTGCTAAAAAGAAAGGGACTCTGTGCAGTTTCGTAGACTGTTTCTCTGCTATAGGGAGCAAGGCCCCTATCACAACACAAGTGGGACCTGTCCTGCTTTCAAGATGTCCAGAGAGAAGAAGAGCCTACAAACCTGGTCCTGTGCACTGCCGGATTATTATGAAGAATTAAAAAAAATCTAACCTAAATCTCTTCTCTTGCTATCAGAAGAAGAGATCTGGCCCTGGCTGATGTGGTTCACTTGGTTGGAATGTCATCCTGTACACCAAAAGGTTCAGGGTTTGATTCCTAGTCAGGACACATACCTAGTTGCAGGTTCAATCGCAGGTTGGGGCACATACAGGAAAGCAACTGATCCATGTTATTCTCTCACATGATCGATGTTTCTCTCACATCAATGTTTCTCCCTCTCTCTCTCTCCCTCTCCCTTCCCCCCTCCCTCTCTCTTTCTCTCTTTCTCCACCCTCCTTCTCCCTGTTTCTAAAATCAATAAGCATGTCCTCTGGTGGGGATTTAAAAAAAAGAAGAAGAAGAGATCTGTTTAGAGATAGAAAACATTTCTCTTTCTATTCATTGATAGTGTCATTCATAATCCTTCTTCCTTGACCAACACAAAACTATGTCCATTATTTTTAACTCTTCCCCAATGGCCATATTTCCCATTCTTTCCTTCACTTGCTTTGTTTTTTTCTGATAGAAACAAAAGTACTCTAGACACAAATACACACTTTGGCTGGAACTTTTACCTAGAGTAATCATTCTAAACTAATCGATAAGAATGGAATTTGGAGCAAAAAGTCTTATAAGTTGTTATATCCATTTTTGTTGGATGCAAGTCTGTGTGCATTTCTTCCTGCATGTTTCCAGATTGCTTACTTTGCTGTATTTTCAGTGGTTGGAATTAATGGATAGCTTTTGAATTTCCAAGATTGTTCCTTTATTTATTTTTTTAAATGAAGTTCTTCCAGCCTTCACGGATATTCTATTTCTAACATGAGGTTCCAAAAATAACTATTAGTGACTTTGCTTTGTAGCACCTGTTCATTTCTTAGTTCTTCCAAGAAGCTTGGCTCAGGCTCAGTCAATTGGAATATATCAGGCTTTTAAAGTTCATCTCCCATATAGCTCCTCTTATCCAGTTTTATCTTTTATCTCTTGGCTGTTCTCCCTAACTCCCTTAGAAATAGCAACCCTTTCCATTTTCGTGAGAACAGCTGATATGAATTTGTTCCAGGTCACAATTTGGGTTCGCAGCAAAAATGCTTTCAGAACAGACAGCATCCCTGGGAACAGGATGGGAGTCGATGAATGTCCAGCTGGATGGAGCAGAGCCCCAGGTGGAAAGGGGAAGCCAACAAGAGGGGCCATGGAGAATGGCACCAGGGCCACTGGAACACCTGTGCTGTAACCTTGAAGAGCCACAGTCCCTTCAGGAAAAGGGTGAGAGCCTGGAGGGTGTGTGTGTGGGAAGCACAGTGCAAAGAGTAGCCAAGTAGAGTTAAAAATCCCCAAATTGTCATGGACTGAACAGCATAATCAATATCACAACTAGTCCATTCTTCCTGGGCCCTGGTCACAAGAATAGAACGAGCTCCTGGATTCTGCAACCCACAAACTGGGTTTCTCTGGTTTCTTGCATAACCACTCCCTCCACATGCTGCAAGTGCATTTTACTGGTTTTGGATGTGGGAGACTAAGGAAGTGACAGCAACACTGATTACTGTTGAAGAACACACCCAGTAAGATGCACTTTACAAGATGAAAATTACATTCAAATAATATAAATTCACACCACAGCTAGTCCAGAAGAGATGGATGACAGAAAAGCTCTACTAAAAACCACTTAATACCCTTACAGAACATTTTGAGCAAAGGTCTCTTCTACTCTATGTCTGTATTTGAGTTTTACCAATGGGCATAGATATAGAAAAAGTGTGACCCCTAAGCCCCTCTGAAAGGGGGCCCAGGCTCTTATGGGGAAAGGATGAATGTACACCTCTAATGGTTCCTTTCTGTCCTCACCAGCTCAGTCGGCTCCCTGGGCTCCTGCCATTCCCCAGGAGGGGAGCACTGGAGATTGGGAGATGGCAGCTGCACTTCTTGCAGCCGGATCACAGGTGGGCTGTGTGCTTCCTTGGCCTCTCCCAGGGTCTCATCACTGGGGCCTTTCTATAGCCTCAGCATCATCCCACTGATGTGTTGTTTCACATGATCACTAATAGTATGTTCATTTAATTTAATAGATTCTCTCCCTTTCCCAGAGACTGAAAATACCCTTTAAAAAAATGAATGGAGGCATAACAAGAAGAGGGGAATTCCTAGAATTTAGATATTGCTTTTTAATAGATAGCTGTGCTATCCACAGGGAGATTTTAAGAACGCTTCATTGAATATCCTTTAAGAAATAAATTTGTAAAGATTAGGAAAAGAGAACCTGAAGGAAGCTTGGAAAAACATTAAGTGGACAAGACTGGGTGGAAGATGGGGCACTTATGGAAACGGGCAGGAAGAGATTAAGCCACTTGTATAAGGCCATAATGCTAGTAAATGGCAGAGGTAGGAGTTATTTGGCTCCAGAATCTGGACTCCTAAACACATACTATGCTGCCTCAGAAGATAAGGATATGGCACGATGGCAGGGGTAGGGGGAGAATGTTTTATCTACATCATTTTGTGCTGATAGATAGAAAAGGAATGGTCAAGTGGAGGAAGGAGGACATAGTATACAATTTCTTCGATGGAAATAAGGCCAGTGAGGAGAGACTGGGCAGATACCTATAGTTAAACAGAGGGAGCAATGAGTTCCCAGTGTGTCCAACCTCTTCTGGTCCCACTTGGGAAACTCTTCTAGAGACACTATCCTTAGTCACTCACTGACCATCACCTTTACCCCCCTCTCATTTCCCCTTCACCAAAACTGGGTGCCCTACCCAGGGACCTCTGGGCAATTCTTTTTCTAGATCTCTTGCCTTCTCTCTTCTACTACCCCAGCCTTTTATATTGAGATCACATTTTCCTTAAGGAACAGCTGGTGACAGATGATGTTACATTTTGTTTCAGGGCCTGGTAACCATCAAGGATGTGTCACTGTGCTTTTCTCAGGAGGAGTGGCGGAGCCTGGACCCTTCTCAGACAGACTTTTATGGAGAATATGTCATGCAGGAAAACTGTGGCATAGTGGTCTCTCTAAGTAAGCATGACCTTCCCCAGCCACTAAAAGATTGTACTCTAGGAGAATGGAGCCATGTGCTCCAGTGCTGTTGGATAGTGTCTATCTAGGGTTCTTTCCTTGTCAGGGAATCTGTCTATCCTTCTACCAGAGAAAGAGCACTAGGGCCAAGCCAAAGAGAATGGAAATGAGGTATCATTTTTAAAAACAATGACAAAGTAATGCTAAATCATGGAGAAGAGAACTTTAGGCTCTTCTTGGTTGGGAATTGGCACTTCTACAAAGCAGAGAGAAGGACATCTAAGAGATGGAACTGAGTCCTTGGAAACTCAGAAACCACCTAGGGAAAGATGGGAGAGTGTTGGGGGGCAGGGAGGAGCCAGCTGTATTAGAGCTAAATAAATGAAGTTATGATCAGAAAGGACTCTTGGGCTGGAAGTATTTGAAATATAAGTAGAAGAGAACACAGGCATTGGGGAAGAGTTTGTGATTTTCTAGAAAAAGAAGAGTGACTTAAATGGGAGGGGATGAGGAAGGAGAAGGTGTATCTGGCTTTCTTTTATCTAGTGTTCTAAGGGAAAATATTGGAAACAGGTTTTTTTTTTCAGAAGTATAGAATGACCATTGTACTAACCGACATCCCTATTTTCCGTTCCTGTGGGCAGGATTTCCAATTCCCAAGCTGGACATGCTTTCTCAGCTAGAAGGAGGGGAAGAACAATGGGTCCCTGACCCGCAGGACTTAGAGGAGAGGGACATCCTGAGGGTAACATATACAGGTAAGAACCTAATGTAGACTTTCAGGCATGGCCTTCACCCTTCTTGGAATGTCATCATTATGTGTCCCTCTAATCCCTCCTCTGCCTCAGAGAGTTGTAGAGTCAAAAGGTTTAGAGATCTTCTTCAAAAGCAAGACAGTATATAGAGAATGGTTTAGAAGGCAGGCCCTGGAGCCAAACTTTGTGGATTTGAATTCAGGATCTTAGAAAAGTAATTAACCTCTCTTTGGGTTCCTCATCTGTAAATTATTGTGAGATTTAAATATGTTAACATAGTAGAACAGTATCAGGTACATAATAAACACTAAGTGAACATTAGTAGTTGTTGTGACTGTTGGTGGCTTCAACTTCCCACCTGCAGAAAGGCCTTCCACAGTGTCTCTCGTATTGCTGACAGGTGGCCAGCCAGCCAGTGATGAATGCAGCACATCCCTTAACTCTCTCCTTTTATGCTTTGGCAGGAAGATGGTAACTAACAGTAAAATCAGTGAATAAATAATAGTAATAAATAAATAATCACAATAGCATAGACCATTTACTAAGTGCTTACTATGTGCAGGTACTGTGCTAACTATCTTATCATTATTTCCATTTTACAGAAGAAGAAGTGAAAGCTAACAGAAATTAAGTAGGAAAGCTGAGATTCAAAATTAGGTAGTCTATCTCCTAAGCCTAGGCTTCTAACTTCTACACCTCTTGCACTGTCTTGTACAACATTAAAATCTGTTCTCTCAGCCCTTTTTGGGTGAGGTTTAGGCCCTAACAGACATCATACAACCTCGCCTGTGATGGGTCCTGAGGGTACTCTCTGGTGACTCCCCTCCTGGGGTGGGTATTTTCCCTTCTCCACAGGAGATGGAAGTGAGCATGAGGGGGATACTCCTGAATTAGAAGCAGAACCTCCCAGAATGTTGTCTAGTGTATCTGAAGATACTGTTCTCTGGAACCCAGAGCAGGAGGAGAGCTGGGATTCTATGCCCAGAAGCTCCAGAGAAATGCTCCTGGGCCCACCTTTTCTTCAGGAAGATAGCTTCTCAAGCCTTCTGTGTAGCACCGAGATGGATTCCCTGTTAAGACCACACACATGCCCCCAGTGTGGGAAACAGTTTGTGTGGGGCTCCCACCTTGCCAGGCACCAACAAACTCACACTGGGGAGAGGCCCTACAGCTGCCTCAAGTGTGAGAAAAGCTTTGGGCGAAGACATCACCTGATCCGGCACCAGAAAACCCACCTACATGACAAGCCCAGCAGGTGCTCTGAGTGTGGCAAGAATTTCCGATGCAACTCCCATCTGGCCAGCCACCAGAGAGTGCATGCAGAAGGCAAGTCCTGCAAAGGGCAAGAAGCTGGAGAGAGCCCTGGAGCGAGGAAACGGCAGCGCACCCCACCAGTGCCAAAGTGTCATGTGTGCACTGAGTGTGGGAAGAGCTTTGGCCGACGGCACCACCTGGTGAGACACTGGCTGACCCATACTGGGGAGAAGCCCTTCCATTGCCCTCGCTGTGAGAAGAGCTTTGGCCGTAAACATCACCTGGACAGGCACCTGCTGACCCACCAGGGACAAAGTCCCCGGAGCAGCTGGGACAGAGGGACATCTGTCTTTTGAATTCTGTTTCTGCTGTAGCTGTGGTCACATCTATCAGCTGGTGCTACCAGGAGTCTTTGCCAGAGCTTCCCCTTTTCTACCCCCAATGGCCAGGATCATGAGCCTTGGCCTTATCCCTAGAAAGATGCGGTTTCAGCATTGGCCAGAGCATTTTTCACCAGTTCTGTGAAATACCACATAAAATAAGAGTTCTTTGGGCAAAACTTTTGGGAAACGATGATTACTACATGGGTTGATATTCAGCCTGAGCCTGTTCTCAAGGGTACAGTGGTACCAGCGGTTTATGGCTGAGGTCAATTCTGACTGATTGGAGCCTATGCCATACCAGTTGTTAAATACTTTGAGTATCACCATTGTGTACTATAACTGTTATATTCTCATATTCTCTCTACACACACACACACACACACACGGAGACCATGTTGGCATAGTAAAAGCTCTGAAAATTTATGCAGTAGAACAAATTGTTAAGTCTCTTAATGCAGCGTTTCCTAAATGTATTTGACCTCAGTATTCTTTCTGTCTCACATCCCACAGAACTGGTGACTCCATGAAACACTCTGGTGAACACTGGGTTAGAGTTATGAGGAAACAGGAAAGAGCCCCCCTTTTTTATCCAAATGAAAACTGAGGGGCAGGTCTAATTCCTATGTGGGTCCATCACCTTTACTCCAATCATCTGAATATACATCCACACATCACCCCCACCTGCTGAAAAATAGAAACAATAACCTTTTCACCCCTTATTCCTACTCCCTTTATCCTGCACATACTACATATATCCAGCTGAGATCATAATATCATGCTAAGAGATGGACCTTACACTCCCAAGTAATCCAGACTCACACAGAAGAAAAACTATCCCCTTGGACAGTTCCCTCTTCTCTTGACTGTGTCTTTGTGTGTCTATGTGTATCTATGTGCAGGGTCTTTGAAGAGAGCATGCAAAGTGCAAACTGTAAAAGCTAGATTTTCTAGGGGCAGTGTTCTGGTGATGAGGGTAGTGGGAATTGTATGGGGTTTTTGTTTTGTTTCAAGATAGGAAGTAAGCTGAGTGATTAAGGGAGCCCTAGTGGAAAGGGTTAAGTGGTGGGTAATGTGGGAGTTGAGGTATAAAGCCTTCTTGAATGTCACTGAGATCAAGACAACTGGATATATATGTTTAGGTCTGAATCTCTGGGCCACAGATTCTTTTTGCCTGGGTAGAGAGTTAAAGAAACATCCTCAGTGAGGTGAGCTGTTTCTTGTTGATTTCAAGCAAGATGCATATAGAAGCTTTGTGCTGAGTGGGTGTTTTTGTGTGTGTGTGTGTGTGTTTTGTATGTGTGTGTGTCTTGTTTTAATTACTGGGAAATTAGGGCAGGAATCACAGTGCTTACAGGTTGTTGTCAATACTCTTGTTTGATCTTGATTGCCTCATCAAGGGGACAGAGTTATTCTTGAGGATCTTATTCTCCTAGGAACAGGACTTTAGGGGAAATGACTGTGGTTTAGCTTTTCAGCTGATGCAGGGTAATGAGCTTTCCAGTTGGTTTTCCTCACAGTTCTGGGAAGGTGTCCACACTAAGACTCTTTAACTCCAGGACTTGCGTAAGTATCCTAGCATCTGTTAGTTGATGAGTTGGTCATTGTTTCTCTTTATTGATGTGTTAATACCAGTCTTACAATTTAAAAATTATCTTGTATGTAAGAGCAGTTTGGGGTTAGGAAGGGAGAGGAGCAAAGAGGATGAAAGTCAATATTTTCTCTTTAATGCTTAGATTCTGGTTCTTCCTTAACTCACTTATTTTTCAACCACGATTGGTGGAATTAACCGGAGAGGTAAGAAGGAAGCGAGCTGCAACAGTCTAGTTTAATGACTGTCCCATTTGCTTAGGAAAAGTGGGGTGAGCCCTGGACCCAAATGGAGCTGAAAATAGGGTCATTTTGCTGAATGGGCTTCTTTAGAGTGGATATGACTTGATCAACTCAGTTCTTGCCTTCTGCTGCTCAGAGCAGCCTTCCTTCTTTGCTTGGAATATACTTCTCTCGCTTATGTTCATATGAATAGAGCAAAATGGTCAGCCCTTTGTAAGGCAGCCTTGTCCTAGGTCCTCAGAGACAGGAGTGCTTTAGGATCAGTATTAGGAGATGCCCCAAGGAACAGGAAAGTATTGCATTCCAGGTAAAACTGAACTCTGCCATTTCTTTTACCCTCTCACTATGCCTCATTCATTCATGCAAATCAGCTTTATTAAGCAATGGTTCAGAGCCTCTTTTGGATCACAGACTCTTTTGAGAATCTGATAAAAACCAGGAAGTCATTTTTGAAAAATATATACATTTTTTCATATACTCCATTTTTCATACATTTTTCATACATTTAGCAGGTTCAGAGCCTACCCATGGAATCACTTAAACTGGGGCCAAAGAAAGGATATATATATTTGTGTCAAGAATTACAAGGCAAGGGCCACTAAATATTTTAAGGACTAAGATACCAGAGGCAGAAGGGTGTAAGAATCGTCTGGTGTATAGTGACTAGAACGATATTGCTTACGATCTACTCTATTTTTTTTTAAAGATATGGTATGCTAACAAATCCAGCTCCTCACAAACTTCTTTTAAAGTCTTGTAGGAGGTGACTCCCCCTACTATCGGATCACACTCTTAATAACCAGATGTTAACCTCCAGCCTTTGATCTGTTTAGTAATTGTAAGAATAGAAAGTGAAGCCCCTAAAGTGCAGGTGCAGTCATAGTACTCAACTGAAAGGCATCATGGAGTCTTAAGGGCCTTCTGCAGAAGGGGCATCCCTTTAGGTCATTTCTGGTGCCACTGTCTTTACCTCAGTCCAACACCACTTCCTTTATTTCCTAAAATAAGCAACAGCCATCAGATGGCGAATAGACTTGAATGATTTTTCCCATAGGAAATCATCCTCAAACTCCCGTTTTGCCTCCCAACTCCCTCTGCCACATGTCTACCCTACCCACTTTAAATAAAAAATGTCTCTGTGTTCTCTCTGGGCAAAATGTAAAAAAGAGAAGTCCCACGTAAGGAACCTGTCACCTTTTCCCCTCTGTGGTGCCTCTATTCAAGGCCCAAGTGTCTCCCCTTTTCATCCCATCAAAGCTCTGTAAAGAATCCCTTACACAGGAGAATGTGACCCAAAGTGTTAGCTTTGCTCAGCTCTGTTTACATTTTAAGCATTAGTTCTGATATCTGATAGTCAAACTGGGAGGAAAAGCTTTTCTGTTAAAATGATACGCCTTTAGGGAGCTGAAGGGGTGATAATTTGGGACAAAATCCTTCCCTTTCCAGCACTCCTACAATCAAACCACTGTTACCTATTTCCATCAAGGGTGAGCCCTGACACAGAACCATATGTGCCAGAAGATAGGTTCTTCCCATCTCTATTTGGATGGTGTGAGTGGAGCTGGGCAATAACAGAAAAGTGAAATCTATTCTCTTAGACCCCTTAGAGATCCTGAGCTGACAAAATTTCTTTCTTTAGAGTGCTCTACTAGGCCTGGGGTCTCAAAATGTGTGTTCTTTGGACCAGCAGCATCAACATCACCTGGGAACTTGTTTTAGAAATACAAATTCTCAGGCTCCACCCCAGACAAACTGAATTAGAAACTTGGGGGGGGGGGGGGGAGGGCAGGCAGCAGCAATCAGTCTTTTAACCTGTCTTCCTGCATCTCTGAGTATGCTAATGTTTGAGGACCTCTGGCTCAGAGATTCAAATTCCATTTCAGTCAGTGGCACCTCACCCTCTTCAAATGGGGAGAGAGGGGATCCTTATACCTGTTGTCAGATTGATTTTCTGCAACCTCTCTAGGCTAGTTGCTTTACAGTTCTGTTCCTCTTGAGTCCCAAGGTCTTCCCCCAATGTTCAGTCAATGAAAGGATTGGGTCAATCACCAATTTCAGAAACTGGTGGAGCAACTACCAAGCTGCTTTGATGGATTGGGGCTGGAGCTTCTGAATGGGCACTGAGGATTTGTGTGTCTAGAAATCTGAAAGGACAAAAAGGAGCAGACACATCAAAGAGAGGAGATCCAATATACAGCTGAAAAATGAACATCAAAGGAAATGGTCCTCCTCTGCTAGTTATCTGGTCCTTTTCAAGGCCTAATAGTTGCCCTGGAGGCAGGCAGGGTGAGCATTCAGCACAGAGGTAAGGAGTAAAGCCAACTGTTCCAAGCCCTTAAGAACCCACATTTTCTAACTTCACAATGAATTGGAGAACAGTAAGGTGCTGTGCAAGGAATTTCTAACCATGATTTGGCCTATCATATGGGCAAGGGTGGCAGGAACATCAGGGAACTCCCAGGACACAAGAGGGAACCAGGCTCATTTAGTAAGGTGTGACTCACATGAGATTGGTACCAGACTCTTTACTAGGTAGAGGTTGTAACCAACTAAGTCACGGCACCTATGTCAAAAACGCATTATCCTACTTTGAAGATTGTCCAATTCAGGCTTTGGGAAGGGATCGTTACCTCCTCCAGCTCCTCTCCTAGGCACACTTGTGAGGACAGACTGAAATGAAAGTTGGAAACCCACCACTCCCTGTGGGGATCTCCAGGGCCAAAAGCTTAGAGTGAACCTAAGTTTCTTAGGGGGAGGTGATCAGCCCCTCTCCCCTAAGGCAAAAAATCTTGGCTACTGTTTTCTTTGGCTCCAGACTTCAGGCTTTCTCCCTCTTTCCCTTTCTGTCACCACCTCCATTTTCCCAATAAGAGTGGCACCTCACCACTCATAAGAGCAGCTTTTTCTCCACTCTTAACTCCCATGTCTCTTTTTCTGTTTGGTTTGGTTTGGTATTTTGTTTTGTCTGGGAAATACCACACCTTCTTGAGGGTGTTTGTTCTTCCTAATTCTTGCCCTCCTTCTATCATAGTTCCTCTCTCTTACCCAGTTTCTTTTCTTTCAGTCTTAAGCCTACTAAGCAGGGTCCATTTCTTATACTTCTCACTTTCTTTTCTCAAATTCCTGGCTTGGCTATAGCAGCTCAGCTGCCATCTTACCACTCTACACCTCTCTCTCTCTCATATCCTGGCTTGTCCAAAGTTGTTGGTACTGTCAAATGCAGGCCCTTTACTCCATTCCCCACAGGTTCGTCTTCCCTTGATGTAGCTTCCAAAGTGGCTTTCTACTTTTCACTATTTTGATTTACTCAGCCCCTTACTGTCTCTCCTGTCTCTTGTGATCACAGTTCCTGTACTCAGCATATTCCTCAGCCGAGTCCTCCCCTGCCGCCACTTTCCTGCCACGCCTCATGACACTGTGCTCCAAGGTGCTCTTTTCCAGGAAGGTTTGGGGGTATTTGCCCACTTGCCATCCAGCCCAACTGCTCCGTGCCTGCCAGATTTCTAGCAATTGTCTGACTTAATTCCCTCTGATGGACTCTGAACTTCCCACAGATTACTCAGCAGGGGACCTTTGTCTGTATCCTTAGGGATCTATAATATGCTCCTTAAGGTCCCTTTCCATTGAATAAAGGATGTATTGGCTGTGTCACTGATTTCCTCTGTTGGTCCTCTCTTCTCTCTACTCCTCACCCCATTCTCAGCTCTTCAGTCCTGATTAAAAAACAAGCTGCAACAGAGTGGGGACACAAAACAGCTCTGGTGGAAGTTGCGCAACCATGCTTGAGCCCCTTCATGGCCCCTCCTGAAATGTAAACCCTCAAGATGCTACAAGTTAGGCCTCTCTGCCTCCCTCCTGAAATCCTAGCTCCCAGATGTCACTCTGCAGTCATCTGGGGACTCAACTCATCCTGGAGACTGGAGTAGCAGAACACTGAACAGGGCTAGGCCTAGGGTAAGTCCAGGTCAGGTAAGGGCCTAGGGAGCAAATTTAAGGAAGCCCTTGGTATGAGGGTTATTAAAGTGTCATCTCTCCTTTTGGGAGACCCTTAGAGTGCTGAGCCCCTAGACACTTAGGCTGCTGAGTTCATGGTAGCAACTGCAAATTGACCCCCTAGGCAAATTCATAATAATTGGTGATTTGGTGGGAGCCAGAAGAGGTGCACACAGATGGGGTTAGGCAAGAACCAGGTCCACCAGATGCATTCACTTTTGAGGGTAAAGAGGTCAGGCATCTGGCAGGTTATTAAGAATACAGAGTAAGAAATAGTGTGGGAGAAAATATGGAAAACTGGCACTGGGGAAACCACTAGCCTTTGACCCACTGACATGGCCTTGCAGCCCTGGAGCTTCACTAGGGCAGGGAGAGGGAACCAACTGGCAGGCCTTGACGCAACCCAAAGGCTTGTGTCATGGGAGATGCCTTGAAGAGCTTCAAACCTACTGTTCAGGCGCTGCTTTTCCTCTGCAGCTTTCCCAACACCAGCCAGACAATTTTGCCACCTGCCTCCATGCTTCATATATTTTCCTGTTTTCTTGCAGTTCATTCTCACTCCCTGCTAGTCACTTTGGAGTAAAACTTTTGACTAGTCTGGTCTTTCTCCTAACTAAAAAGGGGAGGAGGGAAGGAATTGATAAAAAGGGGAGGAGAAACACTGCTGTGGCTGTTCATGGACATACCTGTTCTCTTAGCCAGCTCCAGTGGACAGTTGAAGGCCTGACTTCCTTCTTACTGTCAGAGCAGTGCTTTTCCCAGGCTCATCCACAGCCTCATGCTGACACTCCCCCCCCGTCTTCAGTTTCTCTCTTCCAAGTCCTTTCCTGACATGGTACCCCTATATTAATTATCTTCCTGTTCTTGCTAGGCACTTAGGTTTTGGCTGGAGTGACCTCCAGCCCAACCAGGCAGCCTTGCCGTGTTAGAATTCCCTAGAGGAACAGAAAGGAGAGCTCTATTGCTTTGAGAACACTGACAAATGGAAATGTTCACATGTTCCAAAAATACCTCCCCCCAATGTGTTTGAGAACATCCTCCCCTGAAAGAAACCACTAAATCATTAAAACACTCAGTGTAGAAATGAATTCTAAACTTCTGACCTTTACCTCCATAAAAAAGATGTCCCATAGAGTTAATGAGTAGATGGTGAGGTCCCATTCAACGTCTATAACTGTAGTGAAGAGCGCACTGGATTTGCAGTTAAAAGACAATTTCTAAATTGTACATTTTCTAAACATTAGCTTTTTCACTTAAGATCTAAGAGACTGAGGTGAAGGTAAAATGAAATAATGCATGCAAAACTATGAGCCACCTTATAAGTGAAATAGCTATAATTGACAATTATGTGGAAACTTCTTCCTCATTTTTGAGCAAGTCACAATTTATATGATTCTAAAAACAAATACAAAAAAAGATATAGTAGAGTATCATTTCTGTGCCTCCTCTGCAATTCCCATCACCTTCCCCTCACAATAGAGAACCAGTTTTATGTGTATTCTTCCAGTTTCTTTATACAATTACAAAGACATACATTTTCCTTCATTGGGATACTCGTCTTGATTTTTTTTTCACTTAATGTACCTTGGGGAGCTTGTCATAACAATACATAGAGAATCTCCCTCTTTTTACAACTGCATGCTATTTTACTGGATGGAAGTTTCACACTTGAACCAATCTCCTCATGATATTTAGATGATTTTCTTTTCGTTGTTGTTACTGCAATGCTGCACTAAATACCTTGAACATAAGTCTTTTCACCAGTGCACTAATATCTAAGATAAATTTCTAAGTGTGGTTCTGCTGGGACAAAGAATATCTGCATTTGCAATTTGGAAAGCAAATTCCCTCTACTGGGGTGGTGGAGATCTATACTCCCACTAACACTCTATGAGTGCCTGTTTCCACAGACTCACAATGGAGTAGGTTCTCAAACATTTTGGATTAAAATGCTAACTTACTGTTTTAATAGGCATTTCTGTTATGGGTAAAATTTCACATTTTTCATATTTTTAAAGGCCATTTGTATATCTCTGAACTTTTTTCAATAACCATTGAATATTTGATGCTAGAGAGCATCTAAGGTTCACTACAACTCTAAAGTCCAACAATTTTCTGATCATTGCACTAGGCAATTGAGATAAAAGAGAAGCAAAGAATTGAGGTCATGGATATTCCATTTGCTCTGACTAAAGTTAAATACCCAAATATGCCACTAGACTGTGAACAACGAAAAGTGGGAATTATGTTTTATCCATCTTTATTCCCAGCAAAGGGCCCAGCATTTTGCAGACACTTAAATCATAGTGAACACTAGTGATGAGATTAGCTATTCTTGGGAATTCCTTTCACAGAAGAACCCAGCTAGGATTAGGATCTAGATAATCTGGATAGCCTGCCAATGAGTTAAGGTTATTTCTTCTGTTTCATCAGAGTGCAGCCACCCTAAAGCTTATTAATGAAATATAATCTCAAATATCCATTGTTAGCTATATAAGGTCAGGGTCTGATATTTAATAAATTTGGCAAGTTTACTAGTGAATGAAGTTTGCTTAAATGAAGAAATTGTGATACAAACAGAAGTGTGATGATTCTTAGGAAATCTAGAAGACTATTTGTTGCCAGTGTTTTCTTTCCTATTTTAGGGGAAAAGACTTTCTAATTCTAGATTGTCTGGTTCTTTAGGTAAAAACATCCGGGACTATAAAGGGGCAATACATGTGGCTATCATAAAGGCATTTGATTAAGCTTGTTCTAATTGTGTTTCTCACTGCCTCTTTTCAGATGGCTTCCTACTCTTTATATATATATAGATATATTTCAATTACAATACAATTCAATATTATTTTATAATAGTTTCAGGTGCATAGCATAGTGGTTAGATATTTATATAATTTATGAAGTGATCCCCCTGATAAGTCTAGTACCCACCTGGCACCATACAGTTATTACAGTATTATTTACTGTATTCCCTAGGCTGTACTCCACGTCTCCGTGACTATTTTATAACTACCAATTTGCACTTCTTAATGTCTTCAGATGGCTCTCTATTCTGATTCTGCTTGCTGCCTTCTGCCACTCACAGACAACTTAAGAGCACAATAAATCTAATTACAGCAGGGGAAATTTTTAAAGTTCAAATCATCTATGGAAAGATACACTGCAAGCATTTTGCTGTTACTCAGCTTTGCTTAAAACAGTGATTCTCTTTTACGGGTGCAGAGGGTAAATATAGCATCACTTAAGGTTTTTTGTTGTTTTAAATACACATACTCGGTTCCTCCTTGTAGAAGATATCAGACTCCCCTGGGAAAAGCTTGGTCAGGCATACTCTGCAAAAGCTCTCCTGGTTGTTCTAACATTTTTTCCACCTCCCATCTTCACTTTCACCTCTTTTCAAGAATAAAAAGCACCTCCCAGGTGCTTCCCTTTTCCCCATTCCTTTGGCTTTAGCTGGAAACATCGTTTCCCTTCCTAGCAACCTTAGAGTATCCTGCAACCTTGGAGTATTGGGATGATGCTCCAATGAACTGAGCTACCCTGCCAGGGCTCCCTAGGAATCATTTCTGTGTCCTGTCATGGCATATGGCATGAGAACTACTCCCATGCTGTCTTAACTCCTGCATTCAGAATTAAAAGGAATCATACTTTTGTTCCATATTTGATATACAGTGCTCAATACATGTTTTTTAAGAAAAGCAAAAGAACTATTCATTATCTAACCTCCTCTATCTCTGTATATTTCTGATATGCATTCTGTAAATCTTTTTATTTTTTATGTACCTCTGGAATAAAACAGCTCTGACCACCAACACAGGCATCAAGCTAGGATGAACTAAGGACTATACATCTGCTTTGCCCCTGACTGATATAAGAGCAACACCATCAATCAGGTGTCTCCTTGCCCGTTGCCCGGGGGTCATTTTGTAAATCTTACTAGTTTACTCTCTAGGAGTTGGTATTTTCCCAGTTGATAATTCCCTTAATGAATTTTGTCAATCAAAGTTTATGTGATATTTAAGTCCTTCTTATCATATTACTGACACTTAAAATCACCTAAAATCATCCTAGTTCAATCCCAACTTTTTTTTTTTTTTTTACAGAGAAGGAAACCAAGACCATGAATGGTTAAGTAATAATTCAGCCAAGGTCAGAGTCACAGAACTTTGACTAGAATCCTGGTCTCATTAAGTGCTGTTCCAGAGTTTTCTGCCATAGCATGTTATCATTCCATCAATAATTATTTATACTCATTTAACTCTCAGTGATGAGCACCTACCGTGCCAAGCCTTGTGCTAGATGCTTCCCACACTCTCATTTGAGGATTAATATATAAAACATTTTTAAGATTATCAAGTCAGGGCAAAAACTAGAAAGCCATTACACTCAATTCCGTTTCCCTAAAAGGAATTTCAGGTAAGAACACTTTTGATCAGTGGGACCACTCAACTTAAAGGCCATCTTCTCTTGCCCCAATGATGTCACCACTTCTCTCCTTACATGCCCTCTCCCCCAAACTCAATTTGGATTTGCTAGGGTATCTAACATTAACTCAACACTTCTGTCTAATCCCATGAAGTTGCTGGTTTTCTCTTAACGATTTTCTTCTTTTCTTCTGAAAGGCATTTTCCTGGGTCCTGTAGCAGGAAGAGAATCTCAATTCCTTTTTCTCTCTTCCCCACAAGGCCTCGCCTCAACCACCCTGCACCACGCCCCCAAGTGGACAAAGTGGAAACAGACACAATATGGTGATTTGAAAGGTCTCGTCAGTAGTTTGTCCATTTCAACGAGTGAGAGCTGCTCTGATTGGAGCGTTATGGGGAAAGGCATCTGTGCCAGAAGGAAGGCAAGTTGCTCCTACACTAAGGATTCCCGGTTGCATTGCAAGGGCTTTCAAATTTAGTAGAAGCCTTTGCGCGAGCAGCCCTGGAGGCTGACCTCAGGACGGTCCGTTTTATCGGCTTCTCAGGGTCATGCTTCTTCTCTTCCCTTGGCCTATTCTCATCTCGGGCCCGAGGCCTGTCTTCCTTCTTGGTCCGTCCTCTCCCCTCGTCCATCACCTTGGCCTTCGTTTCCTCCTTGGCTCTAGAGCGCCCCGGGTCCCGGGCCCTGGACCTTAGCCTCTTCACGGAGCTCTGCGCCCTCGCGTTCCGGCGCCACACTTCCCTGGCCTTCTTGGCCGCCTTGCGCCGCGCGCAGCGCCTCCGCGGGCTCCGCGGCACCGCTGGGCTCCGCCGCCAGGCCCGCGCGCCCTCCGCCAGCCTCGGGCGTCCCGGCTTTCTCTTGGGCTTCGGAGCCTTCCAGACCCTGAAATAGCCGGAGGCGTTGGTGCCGCTGACCCTGAGGAGTGCGCCCCTAGTTTCAGACTTGGGCGCTTCGCCCCAGTGGCGGCGGCACTTCCTGCGCACTTGGTAGCCCGCATTTCCCAGCTCCTTCTTGAGCGTGGCCATAGTCAGCCCTTCGTGCGAGGCGATGGCTCCGAGCAGCAGCTGGGACACTTTGAGCACGGAGAGCGGGCTCCGCCTCTGCGGTGCCCCGAGGGGTTTTGGCGTGGGCTGCGGGGTTTTAACTTCAGCGCCTTGCGATTCGCCACTGGGCTTGGCCGCCTTAGCCACGGCCCCGGTCGCCTCGGCCACGGCCCGGGTCGCCGCAGCCATGGTCCCGCTCCGCCTCCACGCGGCCGCGGGCTTTGGGTCTCAGCTACCGAGGAATGAGCTCGGGCTGTGGCCGCGCGGCCACGTCACAAAGGCGGCCCGCGGAGAGCTTCAGTCCTCGCAGGGGCGGTCGGCTCACTCCCCCGGAGGGGCCTTTTTAAATTTTAATAACGTACATTTCCTAATGGGTCTAAACCAGTCCAGATCTTCCACGCCGGCGCGCTTGGAAGAATCACCTTGATAATCCTCCGGGTTTTGTTTCCTGCTCTTACGCTCACACTTCCCATTGATCCTGATCTCGACCCCTTTTTGAAGGTCACTAGTTTTCTGTCAAAAATAGCGCACACCATCTACCCACATTTCCCTAAGGTAAGAGACACTGTTCTCAACTATTCAGAACAAGTCACATGATGCCTTTAAAAAGTGAATGTGGTAGATAGTCTGTAAAACACAGTCCGTCCTAGAAACGCCCACTTTTAGGTCCCTTCGGTTAGGTAGCTGCAGTGGTGTCCCCCTGACTCTCCACAGAGCAAGGAACCACTGTGGTACCCACACCTAGGAAGTTCAGATGCCTCCTTCCCTTAGATTGGAACAATCAGAATCCAAAGAGCCTAAGAACACCGGTCTAATCATTACTCTTCGAGCAGACTTTGTGCTTATCTCCCTCCACTCCCCTCTTCTTGGGCTGCCCACCCCCTTTCTCTGCCCAGATAAATCCTGCTCGTCCTTCAAACTCTGGATAAATCATTTCTTCACTGAAGCCTCATCAGACTTTCAGTCAAATGATTTTTCTCCTCTTAACTACCACAATTACTTTTACAATCCTATACTGCTTTTTCCTTTATTTTAAATTAATTTGGTATTAGAGGGTACAATGTGCTACAATATTTTTTAAAAGAAAAAACAACCACCCTGGGCTTGGAACTGGAAAACATGGATGCACATTCTAGTTCTTTAACAGCTATATGACATTGATAAATCCCTTCATATCTTTGGATCTGACTTCTTTAAAAAATAAAAAGCCAGTAATCCTTCCCTACCAACATCACATAAAGGTTCAGAGGAGGTGACGGTAGATGACAAAAGACATACAATTGTTTTATTCTGACTGTTTATGTCCTTCCAACTAAATAAAAAGGTGCCTGAGAGCCAGATAGTTTTTGAATTTCTATGTCCAATCCTGCACCTAACACCCTTTCATCATACGTATCAGGCACTTGATCGAGTCTGCTTAAACTCCTCCCTGGTGAGGAGGCTTTCTCTGGACTCCCTGGAAAGTCAGTAGAAAGGAACAGGATGAATTTCAGAGGGTTGGAAATGAAGGCAGCTACTTGCTCAAGGACCTCTTATTTTGGACACCGTTTAACTGGGAAGAGCTCCAAGAGTTATTCAGGAAATACTTCAAACTGCAAAGTATATCATACTTTCCCAGAGGACATTCACATATGCACACAGTCCACTGTGGCAATTTCTCCCAGGAATCAAAGTCCTAGGAAGTAGTTTAGACCTGCACTTCTTAAACATTAATGTGCACTTCATAAGTGTAAATTCTAATAATTGGTTCTGGGATGGGGCCAGAAGTTATACTTTTTAACAAACTCCCAGGTGGTTCCATCTGGTTAAAATACAAGTGTGGGGGTTGGGGTGGGGGTTGGGGGGGCAGTGGAGTAGACAATGAGAAGGGAAGTGGCAGGAGATGAGACTGGAAAGGAGGCATAGGGCTGAGGTGTGAAGGACAGATACCATAATAATGACAAATCTGTAAGTGGTCACACAGCAGTAAGTGGTAAAGTTTGGATTCAAACCTAAGTCTATTTAGTTCTAAGGCCTGAGTTCTTAACTACAATGCTGTGCTTGGTTTCCCTTTCTCCAAGATTAACCCCCCCCCCCACACACACACACACCCCTTACATATCTCATTATAGAGCAGGGGAAGCTCAAAATCATGAGTATCTACAAGCATTCACTGTACCTTCTCCCAGTGTTTCAATGAGGGCAGAGTACTGTGAACCTGAGGATCTCCAAGGGCAGGGGACTAACACATCAGCACATGGACAGTGCACCCTGGAAGAGTTGCCAGATGGAGAGGCAGAGCCACAAGGAGCAGGATTTCTCCTATTTGTGTAGTCTCTTGGTCTGGTTATGCTTCCTGGTTGCATAGGCTAGTGGCCACAGGATGGGGCAACCACCAGAGGAGAAAAGAGACAAAACTGTATGCTTTGAGAGTAGGAGGAACGTAAGGGAAGTCTGACCTTCAAATCAGCTGATCCCAGGTTGGCTGCACACAGTGGAATCATCATGAAAGACAAGAACCAAGTCAAACAACCACGTTTATTAATACCCCTGTGATTATAAAGGGGGCCAATTAGAAACCTTTGGGAGAGCCTGAAAAGAAAGAAAAAGAAATATATGAAAAACACATCAAAAACACCTATGGCCAAAAAAGGGCAAACATTTTCATTTATACATAATCATTTATTTCTATATAGATTTCTGTATAAATATTCTGTAAGTAATAGAGGAGTAACAAAAATGAGAGGTAGGAAACAAATGCCCACTACCATTCAGCTGGCTCAGAGGACAGGAAAGCCAGCTGACTGACATTTTCCATAGCACCCATCCCTCAGAGTTCTTTTCTTCCTCTTCAGAATAAATCTGCTTGCCAGCCCTCTTCTGACACCCCAAAAGGAAAAAATACTGCAGAAAAAACACAATTTCTTTAGGAAAAGGGTCAGTACAACCCAAGCTCCAGAAAGACAACTATCCCTTCCAGTTTGAATGGTCTCTGATTATAAACCAGAAGTAACCACCTAGAGAGGACATCCCCCTCTGGTGAGAAAGAGCAACAGCTCTTAATTTCTGGACACCTTGTGGGCTGAGGGTGGGGTGGGGGTGGAGGGAGGATACCAGGGAATAATGTCTAGCTTCAACCCTCCTGCTTCAAGTTCCAGAGCAAGATTGTTTTGTTCTCAGTTGGTAACCAGATTCTTCCTCTGGGCCTCTATGAGGTTGCTAGAGGAACTTGGTTGACTTAGAGAACAAGCAACCTTTAATTACCATATTAAAATTTAAGAACATCAGAGATTTCAATTAATCTCACTCCCTCATTCAAGTTATACAGCTCTAACTTCACCAAGGATAACTCCATGCCAGAACACAGCAAAAATTAGTAGCACACTCTGATCTAACTTCAATCTGTAACTCACTGCCCCTCTCTAATCCACAGGCCTGGAATTCCATGGCGTTAGGTCTTTCTGACTCAATTATCTTTCAGTGATTCAATTTACCTCCCCCCAAATGAAAAACAGAAACATGTTCAACAATCCATTACAACTCCCCCACTGACCTTAAACTGCTAGGTTGGGGTTTTTTTCCCGAAAGGGAACTTTTCTTCTCATTTTGTTTTATATTCTAAGACCCCTTTCCCCTCCTGAACTACTATGTGCCTTCCACTTTAATGCAAATGACCCCAAAATAGTTATTTGAGCAAATAAGCTCACTAGTACTCTCAGGGCTTTGGGGAAGACTACAGTGGTTCATAAAAAGGAGTGTAAAAATAAAATAACAAGATTCCCTTGCCCTAGCCGGTTTTGCTCAGTGGTTAGAGCATTGGCCTGTGGACTGAAGGGTCTCGGGTTCGATTTCCATCAAGCGCATGTACCTTGGTTGCAGGCTCTATCCTGGCCCCAAACCAGTCTCTCTCTTTCTCTCTCTCTCTCTCCCTTCCACTCTCTGTGAAAAAATATCCTCGGTGAGGATTAAAAAAAAAATTCCTTAAAAGCATGGAGATAGTCTGGCAATTGGGCATTCATCCTTTTACTCTTTAGCACAATTTTTCAGAATTGAGTTCAGAGAATCTAGATTCAGGTAAATCTCTCAGCAATTAGCCTGAAAATATCTTTGATGAAGCAATAGCAATTATCATTTTATGAAATCTCAATCCTTGAGTACCCTTCTTTTTAACATTCTATGTGGCAAATGGGAAGTATACATAAAGCATTTCAGCTATGTGCTGAAGTTTAGAGGTTGTCTCAAAGAAAAGCTTTTTGCAATTATTTGAGTTGCAAGTTGAATTAGCGACTTTTTCATGAAACATCATTTTTACTTGAAAGAACAACTGACACAAGAACAATAGTTATTCAAAATTAGGTATTTGCCAAACATTCTCAAAAATGAACAAAGTGACTGCAATTTCATATAAACAACTGACAGGATTTATTACTAATGGTAAAATCCAGTCTTTAAGCAAAAAATAAAATTTTATAAGACCTGTATCAGCTAAAATAAGTTTGACATCTTCTCAACACTTTCTGTTGAGATCAGTAGTGATATTAACAATTATGATTTTTAGATAGTGCATAGTGAAATGCGTCAGGTTGTGGAAGATCTGCCTAACTCAATGAACTAATATTTTCCAAATGGCCAATGCATTGCAATTTTATAATGCAAGTTTACAAAATTATGTATGGGTGAAAGATTCATTCAAACTGCAAGAGAGACAATTAGTTTTTAATATTACAGGGTATGAAAAGTTCATTGATATGGTCTCAGATTTCACATTACAACTAACCTTTAAGAAACTACCACTTGGCCCAGCTGGGCGTGGCTCAGCGGTTAAGCGTCGACGTAGGATCCAGGCGATCAGGGTTCGATTCCCAGTCAGGGCACATGCCCCGGTTGTGGGCTGCAGCCAATCAATGACTCTCTCATCATTGATGTTCTCTCTCCCTCTCCTTTCCTCTCTCTGAAATCAATAAAGATATATTTAAAAAGAAAGAAAGAAAGAAAGAAAGAAAGAAAGAAAGAAAGAAAGAAAGAAAGAAGAAAGAAAGAAAGAAAGAAAGAAAGAAAGAGAAAGAAACTACCACTTGTAGTTTCAGTGTAGTATCAACAAGGAATATCCACAATTACCTAAAAAGTCTACTAAAATACTTCTCCCCTTTCCAACATTATCTGTGTGAGGCTCAGTTTTCTTCATATACTTTAAACATGACAACATATTCAGCCTTCAGTAATTATCCATTCCTAAGGATAAATAAGAGAATTTACACTGGAGTAAAACACTATGAACGAATGTAGTGTTTTCAGCTCTTCAGCATTGTATTTGTTCTTACAGGGCACAAGAGAGTTCACAGTGGGAAAAGTGTCTATAAATGTGATTGATATAGAAAGTCCTTCAGCATAAGTTCTACCCTCACTGTACACATAAAAATTCACACTTTGGAGAAACCCTATGAATGCCATGATTATGGAAAAATCTTCAGGAAGCACTCACATTTGATATGCACACGAGGACTCACATGAGAGAAAACCCTATTATTGTAATCAATAGGGAAAAATCCTTCAGAAGAAGTGTTTCCCTTACTGTGCACAACCAAATAAAAAAACGGAATTCAGTGACTTTGGAAAGCCTTCAGTGTTACTTCACCACCCCTTAGGAAACATGACCACAAATCATACCAGAGAAAAGCCCCATGAATGTAATCAGTATAGAAAATCCTGCTGCTGTAGTTTTTCTCTTCCTAGGAATAAGAGAGTACTCAGTGGGGAGAATCCCTATGAACACAATGAGTGCTGAAAGACATTTATTTATTGCTCTTTCATCTGTTAGGCAACAAAACGCAACTCACACTGGACAGAAATCCTATGAATGTAGCCAACGTGTATGGGGCAATTTCTCTCTCCTTAGGTAACAGAGATAAATACTTTAAGTGTCACCAATGTGAATGAACCTCCCATTTTGCACAAGATAAATCACACAACAGAAGCACACAAGGAATGTGAATCCCTCTTCTTTTACATTGGAGAAAATTCCTTTAATGTTATTAGCAGGGCCAGCTTCATGAGCATGTGACTGATGCAGTCACACAGGGCTCCATCCTTGAAGCTTAATACTTAGGTTGTCATCTTAAACTTTTTAATAATCTTATTGTTGAGTTTGTGTTTTTGAAGTATTGTGAAGAAGCCTGTGCTGGAAGCCTGGAAGCTCATGCATAGTTCTGCCTCCTGCCGCCTGACCGCCTCCTCGGGACAGGTTCTATATATCAGTATACACAAGAGCTCTTCTTGTATGTATTATATTATTTTTACAGCTAAGTATTATACAAAAAGTCTCCTTTGATACTAGCATACACAAATATGCCAAGAAGAGATTCAGTCTTCTCTACAAATCCTTAAAGAAATAAATCCATGGACCTGTGGACCTAGGCTAGAAATCTAGATTATTTATCAATATTACAATCACAAGCCAGCTACAAACTTAACAGATTAAAAAGCTAACTTTACAGAGCACTTAAATTGATTCAGAAGTTATATTCTTTTTTAAAATTTAAATTTAATTTTAATTTATCTTTATTGTTGAAATTATTACAGGTTTCCCATTCCCCCCCCCCCCCCCCAATTGACTCTCTCCACCTCTCTCCTACCCCCTCCCCAGGCCTTCACCACGTTATTGTCTGTGTCATGGTTATGCAGATATGCATATGACTTCTTTGGTTAATCTTTTCCCACCCTCCACCCCCCTTCCCTCTTCCTTCTGAAATATGATCGTCTGTTGCATGTGTCAATGTCTCTGGATTTATTTAGTTTGTCAGGTTCTTTTGTTCATTAGCTTCTTCTTAAAGAGAACCCTTCAACATTTCATGTAGTACTAGTCTGGTGGTGATGAACTCCTTTAGCTTTTCCTTGTCTGAGAAGCTCTTTATCTCACCTTCAGTTCTAAATGATAGCTTTGCTGGGTAGAGTAATCTTGGTTGTAGGTTCTTGTTTTTCATCACTTTGAATATTTCTTGCCACTCCCTTCTGGCCTGCAAGGTTTCTGTTGAGAAATCAGCTGACAGTCGCATGGGTGCTCCCTTGTAGGTAACTAATTGCTTTTCTCTTGCTGCTTTTAAGATTCTCTCTTTGTCTTTAACCTTTGGCATTTTAATTATGATGTGTCTTGCTGCGGGCCTCTTTGGGTTCCTCTTGTTTGGTACCCTCTGTGCTTCCTGGACTTGTAAGTCTATTTCTTTCCCCAAGGTAGGGGAAGTTTTCTGTAATTATTTTTTCAAATAGGTTTTCAATTTCTTGCTCTCTTTCTTCTCCTTCTGTCACCCCAATAATATAAATGTTGGGCTGCTTGAAGTTGTCCCAGAGACTCCTTACACTATCATCATATTTCTGGGTTTTTTGCTTTTTGCTCTTCTGGTTGGGTGTTTTCTGTTTCCTCATATTCCAAATTGCTGATTTGATTCTCAGTGTCCTCTACTCTACTGTTGGTTCCCTGTAAATTATTCTTCATTTCAGTTTGTTGGTCTCACTTGTTTTCTTAATAGTCTTACTAATATCCTTGAGCATCCTTATAACCATAATTCTGAACTCTCTATCTGTTAGCTTGCTTGGTTCCATTTCATTTTGTTCCTTTTCTAGAGATTTCTTCTGTTCTTTCCTTTGTGACATGTTTCTTTGCCTCCACATTTAGGCTGCTTCCAGGTGTTTGTTTCTATGTATTAGGTAGAGCTGCTATATCTCCTGGAATTTGTAGAGTGGCTTTGTGTAGTAGGTATCCTGTTGGTCCAGTGGCTCTGCCTCCCCAGTCAACTGAGCTGGGCCTTCTAGGTGCTCCCCTGTGTGGGCTGTGTGCACTGTCCTGTTGTAGTTGAGACTTGGTTGCTATTGGCGTCACTGGGAGGAATTGACCCCCAGGCCAATTGGCTATGAGAACCAGCTGCAACTACAGCCAAAGAGCTGCTGTACTGGAGACACTCCTATGGAGCAGGATTTACTTCAGTGGAGCTTTGGTGTTCACCAAGTACGCCCTTTGAGTGTGTCACTGGTGGATATGGTAGGGTTGTAATCCAGCGTGGTCGGGTCTGACCAGCATGTGCACTTTCTCTGGGGCCTCCTGGTAGGTGCAAAGTCAGCCTCTGCCAGTGCCTTGCCCAGGGCCACCAAGCATGAGCTGCACAGCAAACTGTAGTTGGCTGCTACTTGTCCTGGGCTTGGAGGTGTTCAGGACAGGCCAAGCTATGAACCAATGCAGGCTGCCACTAGTGCCAGCGCTGGGGCCACTTATCAAGCCATATGAGGCATGCTGCTGCTTGTTTGGGAGATTTTAGGAAAGTCCTAAGCATGAGGCTCAAGAGGCCACTTGCATAGAAAAGCCACTGGAAATGGCTTGGATGAGCTTGCAGGTAGGGAGGGGCAGGGCCTCCAGTAAGCACCGGGGAGGGGCCAAAGGTGTGAGTCAGGTGCTGGTGATTTAAATATGGCACCTGCCTGCTGTCTCTGTTGGGGGAGGACTCGCCAAAGGAGGAATGGCCTCTGCCAGCTTTTCCGTCTGAGAGAAAGCTGTCCCTCCACCTCTCGTCCCAATTTCAGGAAAGTTAGTTCCTCCCCACATGCCCCAGGTTCCTTTCAACCTGCTGTCCAGCACTGGAGCTCAGAGAGAGCACATCTGAGTGATTCCATGTGCGGGCCCTTTAAGAGGAGCTGCCTGGGACTCCTGCAGCCTCCGAGACCCTCAGTAACAGTCCCTGATGTTTTTCACAGCCCAAAGTTGTGGGGACTTCTCTTCCTGGCCCTGGAGCCCTGGGCTGGGGGCCTGCTGTGGGGCTGGGACCCCTCACTCCTCCGGGAAACCTCTACCGCCAAGATATCCCTCCCGGGTTTACCCCTTGGAATCAGGTGTGGGCTGTCTCTGAGATTAGCCTGTGCATCTCCTCCCCTCCTACCGGTCTCATGCTTCTTCATTTCCCTAGTTGTAGGGCTTCTGTTCAGCCAGATTTCAGGAGGTTCTGAGTGATGGTTGTTCTGTATTTGAGTTGTAATTTTGATGTGGTTGTGGGAGGCGGCAGGTACAGCAGTTACCTACACCGCCATCTTGTTCTATCTCTTTCAGAAGTTATATTCTTTCTTTTTTTAATTTTATTTTTGTTTAAAATATTACAGATGTCCCTTTTTCTCCCCAATGACCCGTTCCACCCCATCCCTTCCCCCTCCCCAGTCCCTGTCCCCACTATTGTCCGTGTCCTTGGGTTGTGCATATATGCATATAAATTCTTTGGTGGTTCTCTCCCCCTCCACCCACCCGCCCTGCTCCATCCCTCTGACATTCATCAGTCTCATCTGTGCTTTCATGTCATTGAATCTATTCTGTTCATCAGTTTGTCAAGTTCTTTAGATTCCACTTAAAAACAGAATTCATAAAAGAACATTGGGTATTAAAAAAGCCCATCAAATTCTACTATTCATATATTATAAGCTGCCACAAAATGATGGCAAGTGCTAGAAAACAATACCACATATTTCAACCCCCACCCTCATCACCAAAGAAGCAGCTTTGTCCCTCAACAACCAAACTGCTCTTCTAAAATAACACTGGGCCCGGCCAGGCATGGCTCAGCTGTTGAGCGCCGACCTAGGATCCAGGCGATTAGGGTTCGATTCCCGGTCAGGGCAAATGCCCGGGTTGTGGGCTCAATCCCCAGTCAGGAGTGTGTAGGGGGCTGCCGATCAATGACTCTCTCATCATTGATGTTTCTGTCTCTCTCTCCCTCAACTTTCCTCTCTCTGAAATCAATAAAGATATTTTTTTTTAAATAAAATAAAATAAAATAACACTGGGCTGCCCTGACTGGTGTGGCTCAGTTGGGTGGGTGTTGTCTCGTGCACTGAAAGGTTGCCGGTTCCATTCCCAGTTCTCACATTGATATTTCTCTCTCTCCCTCTCCCTTCCTCTCTCTCTCTAAAAGTTAATTTTAAAATCTTTAAAATAAAATAACACTGGATTCATATTGACCCATCAGTTTCCACCTTTATTAGATTTCAGAAAAACCGAGATGCTCTTTCCTTACCACTGATTTCCAGTTTCCCTTATTGGATAATTGGTTAACATTCCCCTTCATAGTTCCTGTCCTGCTTTCTTATATACTGCCTCTTTCACCATCAAAAGAATAAATAAAAGTTATAGTTTATACTTTTTTTTTAAAATATATCTTTATTGATTTCAGAGAGAGGAAAGGAGAGGGAGAGAGAGAGATAGAAACATCAATGATGAGAGAGTCATTGATTGGCTGCAGCCTGCAACCCAGGGATGTGCCCTGACTGGGAATAGAACCCTGATTGCCTGGATCCTAGGTCGACGCTTAACTGCTGAGCCATGCCCAGCCGGGCTTTATACTTATTTTTTAAAAACTATTTTAAAAAAACAGTAGGGAGGAAAACCTGTAGAGCCTTGATCAAGCTTTAGGATGGAAGAATTTTAAACATAAGCAAAAAAGTTAGATTTCAGGATTAGTATCCAAAGACCTTAATTATCCAGAAGAGAGTAAACCTCCTTTATCTCATATTTCAGAATCCTAAAATATGACTTTCCAGTAGAAAAGGACCAGACTACAGGTAAAGTGCCAAGTTTGTTGAGAACCATTATTTTGGTACTTTACAAACTTTCAAATACATTTGCTCCTTTTCCATAATCCACTAGCTGCTTTTTATCTAGCCATTCTTCATATGTTCCTCACCCAAATGGGTCTTTGTTCATGACCCAGTCACCTTAGGATCCTTAAGATCTAGGCACCAAGTCTCCTTGTAGTGTGCCGATAATAACAGCAGTGCATGCCTGGCTGGGCGTGGCTCAGCCGTTGAGCATCGACCTAGGATCCAGGAGACTGTGTGGTTTGATTCTCAGTCAAGGCACATTCCAGGCTTACAGGCTCGATCCCCAGTCCAGGGCGTGCAGGAGGCAGCCGATCAAGGACTCTCTCATCATTGATGTTTCAATTCTCTCTCTCCCTTCCTCTCTTTGAAATCAATAAAGATATATTAAAAATAATAATAATAACAGCAGTGCCTGTAGTTAGATAAAGTTGAAGGCAACCGAGTTCTAAAAAGTTGAAACAATATGTTAAACTACTTCTGCCCTGTCTGCAGTCTCTGAACTTGATGTTATTTTTCTTTTCAAATAATATTTATATCCTATTTTTCTGACTCATTATATAGGTGCCTTTTAGAGAATGTGGAAAATACAAAAAGTACTACCAAAAAAAAGAAGAAAAAAAAAGAATGTGAGTATTCCTAAAGGAGTGAAGGCCTTAAAACTGACAGTGTCTACTCTGAAGAAATTAAGGCAGGCCTTTCTTAGAAAGAAAATTGAGAATAGGCCTAGAATTCCCAAGGAAGACTGCTCCTCTAGTGTGACAAAAAGTGGAGACTTTTCAATCTATAGAAGAAAAATTTTCCCCAAGAAAACGGAATGAACAACAATTCCCTTGCTTATTCTACCTTCCTCCTGTTCACTTTACCTGTGATGATCACATAATGGGTCTCTCTGCCTCTTCTATTCCTGGAGAACATTTGTCTGCAGAAAACCTCCATTTTCCGGCCTTCTAAAAACCGTTTTCAAAAATTCTTAATTTTTCCCACTTCCAGAAGTGAGGGCTCTCAACAGGAAGACTTACAGGCAGCAGGCCTTCCAGGAAGGTGGACGAGGAAGGTGGAGTGTCCCTCATGAGCGCAAGGGAGTCCAAATTAAAATGATGGTTTACAGGCGGGGGGCGGGGTGAGGATGGGGGCGGGTCTCCTTCAGAGAGAGGGCGGAGCCTCCCGGAGCTGCCCGGCCCACAGAGGCTGTAATTGATGGGCCCTGACGCCGGAGAAACCACGCGCCCAATAGCAGCGAAGCCCAGTAATTAGGGCGGTGCTTCGCTTCCAGAGGCACCTCCCCCAAAAAACCCACCTCGAACTCTCCTCCCAGAAGCCCTCTCGGGGCGTGGGGGGGGGGAGCACACGTTGGCCAATGAGAATAGCTGTTCCCTTGGCCCCGCCCCTGCCACTCTCCCGCTTTTTATCCCCGGCGGGAGGCGGCTCTTCAGAGACTCGCGAGGAAGTTGGGAAGGACGACTGGTATCTGCTCACAAACAGCACCTGTCCCAAGGAAGAAGCAGAGCAAAACAGGGCATAATAATCAAGGGGCAAGGAATGTACTTTCGTGTGAGACCAGAAAAGGAAAGGAAAGCAGGGAGAGGTTACATCTGCGAGGCTGTGGAGAGACATACGCGGGCCAACAGGACATCTGAGGAGACTCCTAGAGGTGAGGAGGAGTTTCCAAGCAAAGGACCAGGCTGGGCGGAGAGCAGGAAACGAGGAATTTAGTCCGAAAGAAGGGTGTGGGCAGAGCCACGAGAGATCCTTTCCCCAGTGCAGAGAGCAGAGATCTGTAAACAACCAAGGAGTCCCTTTCCCTCCCCGTGTCCACCTGCAAGTGTTTGTCCATCTTCTGATGATCTTTCCTACCACAGGCCGTGTGTTTGGCATGCGTGTGGTGGCCCTGAGCACTCCTGCTTTCTCTTTACCCCATTCTTCTCCCCTTCAGCAAGTTTCTGACCAGCCATGTAATTAAAATTAACTTCCAGTATTACTGCTAGTTTATGTGTTTTAAAAAGTGTCCGTGATAAACATAATAAGTGTAAATATAAATATCCAGGAGAATTACGGTTTTTGTTTTTGTCATGGTGGGACCTAATTCTCAAACTTTGTGTATATCAGAATCACCGAAGAGCTTGTTAAAAAGCTGGTCCTACTCCAATTTTTTCTGATTTAGTCAGTTTAGAGTGAGGCCCAAGAATTTTCCCCCTTATTTAATTTTTAAAAGTATTTATTGATCTGAGAGTGAGAGGAAGGGAGAGAGAAAGAGGGAGAGAAATGTCAATTTGTTGTTTCACTTATTTATCATTCATTGGTTGATTCTTGTATGTGCCCTGGAGATCGAACCCGCAACCTTGGCACGTGGGGATGACACTCTAACCAACTGAGCTACACAGCCAGGGCAAGAATTTGTCTTTTTAATGAATTCCCAGCTGGTGGTGGTGTTGCTGTTCTAGGGACTACATTTTGAAAACCACTGGTCTATCCTGTCTAATAATAATAGAAATTACTGAAGTTCAGGCAATGTGCTAAGCAAGTGATTTATTTTACATGCAATTCTTCTCAAAATGATAACAGATAGAGGTTAATATTTCTATCTTATAGGGGAGGACACTTAGCTGAGAATAATGACTGAGGGTATTCATTCTCAGAGAAAGCTGCTAACTTTACAAAAACACACCTCTCCGCCATCAGGCCAGCCACTAACCTCACACTGTTCTTTGTTCTAAAGAATAATCAGGCATAGGACAGAATTGTGCTGTGGTTAAAAACACCTTTGCTGAGCTAGGTTCCCTAGGAGAGTGGCTGTGGGCAAATCATTTCACCTCTTCAAGCCAAGGTGTCCTCAATATGGGCAGGTCAGATTACAGTAGTTAGACCATCAAGAGCGCTAACTTGTTACAATTTTTCCTCTATGGATACTTAGCTTTGAAAGACTTTGCCTGTGTTAAGAAACTATTTTTTCTATTTTTTTATTAATTAAATACATTTTTGTTTCTGATTAGCATAGGATAACCATGATTGCCACCCTGAGTTGATAGGTCAGCCAAAAGCAAAAAAAGAGAAGATTTTATTTAGCATGCACAGACTTAAGTAGCTATGTGATTTCTGTTAAAACATTTGAAATATTGAAAATTCTTTATGAACTCCTAGAGGTTTGGAGAACATAGGCTTAACACCACAGAAATGGTTGGTTTTCAAGGTTCTTCCTTCTAACACTATTTGATTCTCTGAAGGTAAGGCTTCCTGTAGGTGCAGTGCTGACATAAGATTGTGGAAACTTGTACTACATCAATCATAACTGGTTTAACCTATGCTTGAGCCTGTGGGATAATATCAACAATATCTGTGTTTCTTTACTTTAGCCCAGAAATGAAATAGGAATGAGAAGTGGAAATAGAGTTCATGAAAATGAAGTTCAGTTTCTATCGTAACACTACTTGGGATCTAGAGCCCAATTCAAAGAGTCAGAGCACAAATGATGTACTCTCAGAGGCCAGATTCTTGGACCTCTATCATGAGTGATAAATGATCACTGCACTTGAACCAGACAGATTTTTCTAAAGAAAGAATTATTCATTTTTAATTATACAATGGAACACTATATAACAATGAAAAAGCCCTCTGATAAGTGTGAATCTCATAGACCTCATGTAGAGTGAAAAGAGTCAGACATGGGTACATACTATATGATTCTATATATATGAGGTTTAAAACAAGAAAAACTAAGCTGACAGTTTATGCTCAAAATGTTTAGTGTTTTCAATAATCATTATGGTGGTAGTCTTAGTATTGTTGTTCTGAGACTGTATGTGATGTGGCATAGAACAACTTAGTAATTATGGAATTTTCTAATTTTATCATCTCTTTTTCCTTGAGAATCAGGCTTATTAAAGTATAAGAAAGGAGATTCAGATGTAATACACAAAGGTTAAGTTAAAAACTGTGTAGTCTTGAATTGGAAATATCTATATCTGTATCTATATATCTCTATCTCATCTATATCTATCTATCTATCTATCTATCTATCTATCTATCTATCTATCTATCTATCATCTATCCTCTATCTAACTGCTATGTCCCCCCAAATGCCTAAAAACAATGAGCAAAAGAAAAAAATACACAGAGGTAATGAGCATCCCTATTCTGTGGTCTTGAAATAGCACTTTACATTTGAAGAAACCAGGGCTTCTTAGAGAAGTGGCCAATTCCAGGTCTGGGGCAGGAAAGGTCCAAGATAAGCTTAGAATATCTTGACACACCAGATAGTTTGAAAGCTCTCAAAGACTACTAGGGTCATGTCAAAAGGCCTCATGAGCCAAGTTGAAGATGCTGGTTAAAGAAGGGATAATTTGAGCATTGGTAAGGATAAGAAATACCATAGATTGAAACCCATCAAATATGTTTAAATCCATGAGTTCACAGTGGCATTTTAAAAAGAAAGATAGGAAGAAGAAGATAGGGAACCAATTCATTATCTTGAACATTGGTAATAAAAGGAAAGGATCAAGCATTTATTCATCCCTTCCCATATGACCTGTACCACTACATAACCAAGAAGTGGGTGAAATAGATGAAATGTCTCTTTAAAAAAATGTCCCAATTAATACATTTTAAAAATGGAAAGGATATTACCATTTTGCAACTCCCAGTGAATTAAGAGATATACGCATCAAGCATCAATGGCTGCTAACATCACAAAGAGACAACTAGATATTTGCCTCCTATAGTCTTGCCAAATACCACATACATCTTTATATATTCCAATGAACCTGAGTCTGGACCCACATGCTAATTTATAGAGAATACAGAAGATAAAGGAACATGTTGAATTAGACATGAGTATGTAATCAGCAAAATCCAGATTGTGGAAAACTACAGGCAAATGGGCTTGGGTTCTCTGCATATATATTGTAAAGAAAAGAAATGGAAGACAACTCCACAGATTGAAAGAGACTTAAAAGACAGAAAATATTTTTTCAGTGGACAAGACTAAACCATAGTGACTAGGGATGCACATTTGAATGATAAAACTATATTTTGAAAAGGCAAGAAATGATTACTATAAAAGTCAAAATAGTGGTTATGGAGAAGGAGAGAGGATTATGACTGGGATAAAGCATATAGGAGGGTTTTCTGGAGTGAGTGGCAAAGTTCTATTTCTTCACCAGCGTTTTACCCCTTCTGAGGTCCGTGAAGTACTGGTTCATATGACTTCCCTTGCCTAGTCATATTGAGTCACATAATTCATGTAATTCATGCTAATTATAATAATTCTTTAATTCATGTTAAATTAATGTAATTCATATTACAATTTTAACAAGGACATTACATACTAAGGACAAAAGTCCCTGGAAGATGGAAGGATGCTGAATTTTCCAGTGACCTATTGCACACTTGGTGTTAGTGGGTTTTAATGTCTGAGGGGCACTTGTATACACATGTATTAGGGAGGGTTAACACTCACAATGACTTGTATTTTAATTAATGTTCAACAGTAAAATTATAAACTTTAAATTCAACCTAGATTTTGTTGTAAAAGTTTACTTGCTGCTTCTTAGATTTAGTACTCATTTAGGGTATAAATTTGACAAATTAAATCCCCTCAAATATGTAGCACCATTTACAAACTTAATCTCCTGCATTAAAACCTATTACACCCTGAAAGGCTTCTGAAGCCCTTATTTGGGTTGAAATTGCACCACCTTTTTCTTTCACAATTATGTGTCTTGTAGACCACCATTTTGTAGTTACTCTCTTAATACCTGCTACCTTCAGAAATTAATTGTTCCCCTGGCTAGCCTCCTTCAGGATCCCCTTTGTCTCATTAAGGGCCACTCCAATCAGAATAGACATTGATTATCATGGAGTCAACTGTGATGGACTTTTAGCTGGTCAATGTAAAGTCAGTAAAATAATTTGCTTTAGAAAGTACCTTGGTTACTGATACCCTCAAGTACCTAGAACTCTTCCAAGTATTTTTTTAAAAAATATATCTTTATTGATTTCAGAGAGAGGAAAGGAGAGGGAGGGAGAGAGAGAGAAACGTCAATGATGAGAGAGTCATTGACCGAGCCCTCAACCCGGGCATGTGCCCTGACCAGAAATCGACCCCCGATGGCCTGGATCCCAGGTCGACGCTCAATCGTTGAGCCACACCCAGCTGGGCCCAAGTATTTTTTTAATATTACTCACTTGCTATTTTTATTTTATGTATTTATTTATCTTTTAATTTATCTTTATTGTTATAAGTATTACAAATGTCCCCCTTCCAAGTGTTAGACATCAACAATATTCTTATTCACACTGACCAACTTATTTCTTTTCTTCCTGTTTTTCAGTTTGAAACAAATCTCAAAATACACCTCTTCATGAAGTTGTCCTGATTCCTTCAACATAATATAACCTTTGCCTCTACTTAAAAGCCAAGCATGTTGTGCCTTATTAGTATACTTATTTTGCAGTCTCAATAGATTCTAAACTTCTTGGCATAAATCCTCCCTAGAACTTAACAAATTACCTTGTATATAGTGTAGGCTCAATAAATATTTATTGAAATTTACCACTGATTACTTTTATATTTATGCTACTGTCAATGCCCTTCGGTCACAAGAACACCTGCATTTAAACAAATCAGATCTAGTACTCATTGTAGCAAGGGAGAACATACACCATGGGGAGTTGTAGGGTGTCTCAGTAAGAGGATATTAGAAAGAACTAATTTTGGGATTTGGGCCTTAGCTGGATAATTTTGGGAAGCACCTAAGGAAGCAGAGGTTCTAGTTTTGGTATGATCAAAAAGCAGGAGCAACTCTATGGTTGAGTATCTAATAAATTTTATCTACAGGGAGGGCAAACTAGAACAAATGTAAAGCTGTAATTGGTAAAAGAAAGAAAGAGAAAGAAAGAGAGAGAGAGAGAGAGAGAGAGAGAAGGAAGGAAAGAAGGAAGGAAGGAAGGAAGGAAGGAAGGAAGGAAGGAAGGAAGGAAGGAAGGAAGGAAGGAAGGAAGGAAGGAAAGAAGGAAAGAAGGAAAGAAGGAAAGAAGGAAAGAAGGAAAGAAAAAGGAAGGAAGGAAGGAAGGAAGGAAGGAAGGAAGGAAGGAAGGAAGGAAGGAAGGAAGGAAGGAAGGAAGGAAGGAAGGAAGGAAGGAAGGAAGAAAGAAGAAAGAAAGAAAAGAAAGAAAGAAAGAAAGAAAGAAAGAAAGAAAGAAAGAAAGAAAGAAAGAAAGAAAGAAAGAAAGAAAGAAAGAAAGAAAGAAAGAAAGAAAAGAGAAAGAAAGAAAGAGAAAGAAAGAAAGAAAAGAAAGAAAGAAAGAAAGAAAGAAAGAAAGAAAGAAAGAAAGAAAGAAAGAAAGAAAGAAAGAAAGAAAGAAAGAAAGAAAGAAAGGGAGAGGGAGGAAGGAAGAAAGAGGGAGAGGAAGGAAGGAAGGAAAGGAAGGAAGGAAGGAAGGAAGGAAGGAAGGAAGGAAGGAAGGAAGGAAGGAAGGAAGGAAGGAAGGAAGGAAGGAGGGGAAGAAAATAATCATTTAGGTGACAGAGAAATGTTTGACATTTTGGGGGTTGTACAATGATCTTATCTGAAGTGGATGTTCCTGTGAGATTGTTTATGCCCAATAGGAGGACAGCATATAGCATAGCTGTGTCAAATCAGTGCCTGGACATTAAGGGTAGGTTTAATAGAAACCTCATATTTTATGGTTTTCACTTAAAAATTATAACAGGTAATTTTGCTTTGCTCTTGGTGTTGAACTCTCTCCCAGCTAACAAGGGCTTTACCCATTGCAAATTTATCCATTTGATTCCTCAGCTTCCTAGATAATAATTAAGATATCTGATCAGAATTGCCCCACTTTCTGACACTCTTCCCAAACCTAGCACAAATCCAAATCACAAAACAATCCCCTCTTAATCCCCTCTTACTGAGATGTCCCACAGGTTCTCCATGGTGTGCAATCTTGCCTGTTGAAACAATAGACCCGGCTCTTACTTGCCTACAGGAGTATTTCCTGTTCTTTAGGCTGGTGGGAACAGACATCTAGATGTTGATTGCTCTCATGCATGATACAGATATTTTTTCCTTGTCTTTCTCTTGTCCCTTACCCTTGTTTTATGCTAGTTCTGTTACTGATAAGTTTCTAATTTCATGTTCTAAATGTTATCAGTCTTTTCCTTTATGACTTCATAGTTTTGTGACTGTTTACCTATCTTAGATCATAAAAATAGTATTCTCTATTTTCCTTTAATACTTTTACTTTTTTTAATGTTTAGCTCTTTAATTGATCTGGACTTTAATTTTGTGTGCAGATAATGAGGACTGAAGTTCTTTGCAAACCTTTGGGATTAAAATTCACACCCATCACTTTTTCTGGGTGGCTTTCCTTGACTCCCCCTTTCCATTTCAACAGTTTGGGTTAGGAGTCCTGTGTTTTGTTCCCATAGTACACATCACAAAAATCATCACAACAATCATTTGTCTTAGAATTGACTGCTTGAGAGCAAGAGCAGATTTTTAAAAATTGTTTTACCTTCCTGTTTAGTATGTTGCCTACACAATAGTTCAATAAAGAGTTATGGATTGACCAATTGTCCTTATTTCATTTCCTAGAGAGCAGTAGCCAGATCTTACTTGGTGGACCTCTATCAGTGTTTGTTGATTTGAAACTGAAAGAAAACAGAATTTTAATCCCTTGGTCGTTGCCATGGTAACCAGGCAGCTTTTTCAGGTCCGCAACATTAGTTATGTACTACCATTGGCTAAGAAATTGACTGCTTATCTCACCCCCATTAGCATTTTTCTCCCCACCAGCCACACAAAACTAAAATTATGCAAATTGCACGAATAATTGCCGTGCAGTTTCGGTGGTCAAGCACCTTTCCTGGGGCTCTGGCTGCTGCTTGCCCTAAAGCTGATGGGATGCATGCAGTGGACTCCAAGGGCCACGGGCATCGGACACAGGGACCATGCGGGGTCCAAGGCTACTGCAAGACGGCTGGAGAAACACTGGGCACCTTGAGGGAGTAAAAGTGGAACATTTTCATCTTGTTGCGCGAATCCTTTTCTGTACCCTGAAGGCTACGTGTGCCTGACTTACACTACAATGGCCTTGCCTACCCCGCCCATCTTGTTTTAAATATCAGAGTCCGTAAGTCCTCTAGGAAGAACGTTCTGAGGCCGGAAAACCCGAGTGGCGGCTTGTGGGAAATGTAGTCTCAGGAGATGGGACCTGCGAGGCTCCCCCTAAAGGTGCTGTTGCAGTCATTTGCCTCTGAAGGAAAAGGCTATTGTGTTCCTTATTAATGAAATACAGAGGAATGAGAAATGAGTGAGAGGCTAGCTATAGACAATCTGGGATAGAGTTTGGTGGCGTCCTAAATTTCACGCTCCTGAAGAACTGGCTCTGCTCTCTCCTTAAGTCTCTTTCCTTGAAACTCCTGAGGGGTTTCAGAATTTGACTAGGACTTTTATTTTGCTCACCTAAGCATTGTAATTGGAGAGTGGGGGTAGTGTTTGGTTTTTGTTTCTTTTTCCCTGAGAGTGCTAACTGGAAAGCCCAAATATATGAAGATGCTCAGTGCTTCCAGGGGATGATCAGGATGGTCTCCATCATGGGCTTCCTTGCCCTTTGGGTTCCATTTAGGTTCTACCAAGAGGGGCACTGGCTAGAGATGACGGGTAGAGCAGAGGGTGCGTTCTGGGTATTCTCCCAGCAACCTCTCTGTGAATGTGCCCTTACTTGAAATAGGGTCTTTGTAGATGTAATCAAATTAACATGGGGTCATACTGGGTTAGGGTGGACCCCTATCCAATGACTGGCATCCTTATAAGAAGATGGAGTAATGTGTCTATCATCCAAGGAATGTCAGGGATTTCCAGCAACTACTATAAGGAGAAAGGCTTGGCACGAATTCTCCCTGAGAGTCTCCAGAAGGAACTCACCCTATTGACACCTTGATTTTGGACTTCTAGCCTCCAAAACTGTGAAAAAATAAATTTCTATTTTAAACTACACAGTTTGTGCAGTTTGTAGTAATTTGTTACAGCAGCCCTAGGAAACAAATACATTAATCAGTCATTTTTCTTTGGTTTTATGTTAGAAAATTGTAACTCTGTGCTGAATGGCTCCATTACCATTTTAATGTTTTTTCCTGATTACCATAGTAATACATGCTATTGAAACTATAGAAAAGCTTAAAGAAAAATAACAATTAGGAAATATTATTCATAGTATTTCCATGGTTATCATTTTGGTTTATTTCCATTCCTTGCCTAAATGTGATTTTCATAGAATTCTTCATCCTGATTTTTCACTTAAAATTTAAGTAAATAGATACTCATGGAGTAAACTTATATTTTCATGACTGCATAAAATGCCATTATATACGTGTTCCATATTTTATTTAACAGTTCATCTATTGTTGGATAATTGGATTGTTTTCTTTTGTTGTGTTGTTATTGGAAACAATCTCTGCTGCAGGGTCTAATGAGATGAAGGCTTTGTTTCCAGAACAGGATTTAATATGACTATTGGTGATTGGGATAGATTAGAGAAGTGCATATTAACAGGGATGACCCAAAGTCAGAGACCAGGTTCTCTTGACTGCAAAGGAAAGATTTAGGATGGAAGTACCGAGGGCCTTCATGTGACAGTCTTATTATTATTATTATTATTATTATTATTATTATTATTATTATTTTAAAATTTAAATTTATCTTCATTGTTGAGAGTATTAAAAATGTCTTCCCCCCCCCCATTGATCCCCTCCACTCTTTGCCCCTCCCCTCAGGCCTTTACTCCACTATTGTTTGTGTCCTTGGGTTATGCATATATGCATATAAATTCTTATGTTAATCTCTCCCCACCCACCCACCTCCACCTTGCCTCTGAGATTCATCAGTCTGTACCATGCTTCTATGTCTCTGGATCTATTTTGTTCATCGGTTTATTTTGTTCATTAGATTCCACATACGAATAAGATCATATGACACTTGTTTTTTCCTGACTGGCTTATTTCGCTTAGCATAATACTCTCTAGTTCCCACCACGCTGTCTCAAAGGGTAAGGGATCCTTTATTTTTACAGCTGCATAGTATAACATTGTATAAATGTCTGAGAAGATGCTTGATATGATTTCAATCTTCTTGAACTTGTAGAGACTCATTTTGTGTCCTAACATGTGGTGTATCTTTGAGAGTGTCCCATGTGCACTTGAGGAGAATATATATTCTGCAGGTTTGGAGTGGAATATTCTGTAAATGTCAATAAAATCTGTCTGATCTGTGTGTCATTTAAAGTCACTGTTTCCTTGTTGATTTTTTGTCTGGAAGATCTATCTAGTAAAGTCAGTGGCCTGTTAAAGTCTCCAGCTATGACTGTATTGCTATCTATCTCTAAAGTCCTCCAGAAGTTGTTGTGTTTTTTGTGTTTTTTTTTTTCCTGCTTGTGTGAGTCTTTTGTTCTGAGGTAGATCTCTTGTAGACAGCATATATTTGGGTCTTGTTTTCTTATCCATTCAGCTATTCTGTCTTTTGATTTGGACATTTAATCCATTTATATTTAAGGTTATTATTGACAGGTGCTAATCTATTGCCATTTTATTTCTTTATGCCTATGTTTCTCATTCTCTCTATTTCAACTTCTTATTACAGTGGTCCCTTTAATATTTCTTGCAATGATGATTTGGTGGTGATAAATTCCTTTAGCCTTTTTTTGTCTGGAAAGTTCTTCATTTCACCACCTATTTTGAATGATAGCCTTACTGGATAGAGTATTCTTGGTTTCAGATCCTTGTTTTGCATTACCTTGAATACTTCATGCCATTCCCTTCTGGTCTGTAGAGTTTCTGATGAGAAGTCAGCTGACAGCCTTATGGGGGCTCCTTTGTAGGTAACAGCTTGCTTTTCTCTTGCTGCCTTTAAGATTCTCTCTTTGTCTTGAATTTTTGGCATTTTAATTAAGATGTGTCTGGTCATGGCCTCTTTGGGTTCTTCTTGCTTGGGACTCTGTGTGCCTCCTGAACTTGTGTGACTTTCTTCTTGACTAGCTTAGGAAAGTTTTCTGCCATTATTTCTTCAAACAGGTTCTCTATCCCTTGATCAGTTTCTTCACCTTCTGGAATTCCTATGATGGAAATATTGTTACATGTCATGTCCCACAGCTCCCTTAAACTGTCCTGTTTTTTAATTGTTTTTTTCTTTTTGGTTCTCTGGTTGAGTGATTTTTTTCTACCCTGTCTTCTAATTTACTGATGTGATCCTCAGCTTCCCCTAATCTGCTGTTCATTCCTTCCTTTTTTTTTTTTTTTAATTTCTACTATGTCATTCTTAATTTCCTTCATAGTTTCTATATCTTTTTTCATGCTGTTGAGCAGCTTTATAATCAGTATTCTGAACTCTATGTCTAATAGATTGCTTATCTCCATTGCATTTAGCTCTTCTTCTGGAGAATTCTTTTGTTCTTTCATTTAGGGCTTGTTTTTTTGTCTCCCCATTTTGGTTGCCTATTTGAATTTGTTTCTATGTATTAGGTAGATCTTCTAGGACTCCCAGTCTTTTGGATGGTCTCTGGTGCAGGCCAATGTCAGATGCTGTTTATGACTGGTCTGGAGTACCCTGTTTGAAGTTTTCCAAATTCCACAGCTTCTGGTTTCTTCTGCTGGGGCTGGGTGTGTTTGGATAGGACCAAGATGTGCACCATGGTCTGGTTTTCCAAGCCCTGGGTCCAGAAGAAAATCAGGCAAAGATTCAAAGCACTCAGAGGCTGTTATTCAGTCTCTTAATGAGCCTCAGGCTGTAGAAACTTCACAGGGTGGGGCCAGAAGTTTTCCAGCAGGGTGGGGCAATTTCTCCCTCCCACCCCCCTGGCAAAAGCTGCTTGGAAGGTAAATGTCTACCTGAGAAAGATGTCCTCTTCCATATGGGGGAATGATTCAGCGCCGGGGTCCAGATGGGTGCCCTCTGAGATCTAGTCCCCCAGCCAGCCCCCCTGGATTCTCCTCACACTGCTCTAGTCCACTCTACCTCCACTGGAGCGCAAGGTGAGTGGCTGTACACAAAAATTTGTGTGTTGGCCCTTTAAGAGGGTACCTGCCTTTCCAGCCATCTCTCCCTGGCAGACAGAAACCCTGCTGCTTTCACAGCCAAATGTTATGTGGGCACCTTTCTCAGTTCTGGTGCTCTGGGCTCGGGAGCCCAGCTTGGGGTTTAGACCCCAGAGTTCTCAGTGGGAACCCACCACAGCTGAGATATCCCTCTGGACCTTCAGCTGCTGCCTATGGGATCCCAGCCAGCTCTCTCATGACTTGGCACTTCCTACCAGTCTCTGTGTGGTCTCCACTTTAGGTCCTTGGTTTTGAGGGTGCTTCCCAGCTAGTCTTCAGTTGCAGTTGATTATTCAGGGTAGTTTTTCTCAATTTTAGTTGTAATTCCAGTTTGGTCCTCAGAGAGTGTCAGTGTAGCTTCCACTCAGTCCACCACCATCTTGGATATCCCAACCAGGGACAATCTTTAAGTTACATAGCAGGTAGATCTGGCCCTGGAATTGCCAGGTTACTCATTATGCTGGGAACAAGATCTTTAGGGATTTCTCCGGGACATGTGCCCTTTTCTCACTTTTAATGAATCCCAGGTGTTCCTGATCTTCTTTGGGCTGTCATTTGGGGAGTTCCTGTAGGCATCTTCCTAACTAACCTCCTGAGACTCATTTAGAATAAAAGCAAAACTCAGGCTGACCTTACTTGATCTGAACTAAAGCTGCCTTAGGGATTTCCACATTTGGAACCTCTGGGATCTCTAAGTAGCAAATGCTAATAGGGCACTGAGCATCTCAATTTGGCTCTACCTTCTCATCCCTTTAAGCCTATTCCCAGAGATACCAGAGAAGGAGGGAGGAGGAGGAGGGAGGTTAAGGGGCTCAGCCTGGGCAGAAACTGGCTGGGACCCAAGTGCCTCCTCAGAGTGTGCTCAACACTGTTATCAGGTTTCCCCAGGTAGATAAGTTTGGAAGTTTAGTCATTTCTATTGGCTTAACTGGGGTGTGCTGGTGAATGCTTTGTATTATAATCATTGGGGGTAATAGCAGGCTTTTACTTGAGATTATTAAATCTGGAAAAAGAGCAATCCATTATTTACATCTTTTCTTTGGTCAACTCCAGAAAGAAGCATGGCAAGCTCATACCCTGGACAAAGAATATTTGTAAGGAGATTGGAAAACTTTCAAACAGGATGGGCTCCTCCCCTAGAGGCTGAGTCACAAGGAAGTTATCCAGGTGCTCAGTCTATGGATATCCCTTCCCCTCACCCTAGACTTGGAAAATGCTCAGATCATTCCCTCATTCTTTCATTCAAAGCACATATTTCATCTGCTATGTACCAAGCAGGGTCTGCATATTATGGGAGACATGAATAAAATATAATCTTTGCCTAAGATAGGTAAAAATCTGGCAGGAAAGAGAAGTCACTCAAAAGAATCACTACAAGAGTTAGGGAATGTTAAGTACCACAAATGAGGCACAAACAGAAATCAGAGGATGGTCAGCCATGGGATACTCTACTCAATTAAGTTTTTTAAATAACTATATCTTTATTGTTTTCAGAGAGAGGAAGGGAGAGGGAAAGAGAAATAGAAACATCAATGATGAGAGAGTCGTCATTGATCAGCAGCCTCCTACACGCCCTCAACTAGGGATTGAGCCCGCAACCCAGGCATGTGCCCTGACCAGGAATCAAACCTCGATCTCCTGGATCCTAGGTTGATGTTCAACCGCTGAGCCACATATGGCTGGGCTATACTCAGTTTTTGACTGGAGAGATAAGGAGAGGTTTCAGAGAGGACTAGACATTTAACCTGGGTCTTAAAACTTTCAAATGTTCTTTCCTTTCTTTCCCCATAGCCACTGCCCTGGATCACATCTTCATTATCTCATTTATTCATTCATTCACTCACTCAACATTTTTTTTTAAACCTACATAGTGCCAGGGTCAAGGCCAGGTATGGATACAACAGTGAACAACACAGAAGTGGCTCTTGCCTTCATGGCGCTTACATTGTAGTTGAGGAGATAAGTAAACAGACAAATATAGAGTTATGATATAATCAAACAAAGAACTAGGTAGAGAACAGCAAGTGAAACAACTTTAGAGAGGAGGGTCAGGTAAGGGCTATCTGAGAAAATTATATATGAGCTAAGACTTGTCCAGGAATGAGAAATGAACTAGTCATGGCAAAAATTAGGGAAAGAGCGTTCTAGAGAGCTGTAACAGCATATACAAATGCAATGAAATAGGAAAGAGCTTAAAAAGTTTAAGTTTCTGAAATAAGACTTGTGGTTGGAATATAGTGAAAAAGGAAAAAGCCAGAATGAGATGAGATTGGAGAGATAAGCAGAGGGAGGATAATACGTGGCCTTGAGTGCTATTTTTAGGAGTTAAAATTTTATTCTAAGTGTAATAGAAAGTTATCTTTTATGTGTATGAACAATGAAAACTGATTTACATTTTAAGATCAGTCTTCCTGCAGTGAGGACAATTGATAGGAGAAGGGTAATAGTAAAAGTGAGATCAATTGGGAGATTCAGAGTCCGAGCTAAGAGATGATGGTATCTTGAATTAGGGTGGCAGGAAGAAAACATATGGCCCTGGCTGGTGGCTCCGTTGGTTGGAACATCATCCCATACACCAAAAAGTGTGAGTTCAATTCCTGGTTAGGGGACATACTTAGGTTTTGGATTAGATCCCCAGTCAACGTTTCTCTCTCACATCAATGTTTCGCTCTCTCTCTCTCCCTTCCTCTCTCTAAAAATCAATAAAAACACATCCTCGAGTGAGGATTTTTTAAATAAAAAAGTGTGAATTCTGTATGTATTTTGACAAAAGATTCAATAGGACATCCTGATGGATTAGCTGTGAGGAGTGAGGAAATGGAGGACTAAAAGATGACTCCTGGGTTTCTGGAATGGGCATTTGCATAGATTGATTTAATAGACTATTTTCTCTCTTCTTGTAATAGGATGATATCCTTATCCATTGTCATGTGACTATACAGTCCTTCCCAATGAGTCTGGACTGGACCATGTGACTTTTTTTGACTAATAGAATATAGGCAGAAGTGATAGTATGCTAGTATCTTCAAGGTCATCTCATAGTTGCAAAAGAGTTTTGAATCCCAATGATAATATCTTTATTCCAGGCAATAAAAGGGGGAAGGGCAAGGGGAAAAAGCCCCCTCCGCTTTAAAAAAATCCCATCCAGAAACTTCTGCTTATATCTATCCCACTGGTGAGGGCTTAGTCAAATGATCATGTCTGCATGCAAGGAAGCCTGAAAAAGATGGTTTTTTGTTGTTGTTTTTGTTTTTTATCTGAGCACACTGCTATACTCAGTAAGACTAGGATTTGTTAAAATAATAATAAGGGTAAGAATAAATATGGGACAGTTGTCTGTTGCTTTAAGAAGGAAAAAATAAGCATGTGAAAGACTGAAAAAAATTAGGGTAAGAGGCCATCTTCATTGTTGGAGACTTTAATGATACCAGTTCTGGAGGAAATGGGATGGAAGCCAGATTGCAATGGGCTAAAGAAAGAAACATGAAGTAGACACAACTTATACAGACAATTCTTTAAGGAAATTTCCTTTGAAAACTAAAGGGAAAAACTGGAAAGAACTGAGGTGAAAACTGGAGGGAAAGTGAGGTCAATTGAGAAATTTTCCAAAATTATAGATACTATATCATGATTATTTCTGATCATAATACTATATCCCACAGTTTCTTCTGTTCTACACAAAATGCCTGGCTTTCAACCAAAAATTCAGAGTCACGTTTGTTTTATTTTATTTTTATTTAAGAGAGAGGAAGGGAGAGGGAGAGAAAGATAGAAACATCAATGATGAGAGTCATTGATTGCCTGCCTACTGCACAGCCCCTACTGGGGATCAAGCCCGAAACCCGGGCATGTGCCCTGACCAGGAGTCGAACCAGTGACCTGGTCGAAGCTCAACCACTGAGCCATGCTGGCTGGGCAAAAGTCACATTTTTTTAAAAAGCAAGGAAAATACAAGAACAAAAAAAAGATGAACCAGATGTTTACCTTATCAGACAGGGAATTAAAAAAATTTCTGATTAATATGTGAAAGGCTCAAATAGAAAAGATGAACAATATACATCAACAGTTGGGTAATGTCAGGAAAGAACTGGTAACTATAGGAAAGAGGCAATGAAATACTAGAAATAACAATATGGTAGTAATGAAGAATACCTCCAATGGGTTCATAAGTAGGCTTGACATAGCCAAAGGGAAAAAAATTAGTGAGCTGGCAGATAGGACAATAGGAATTACAAAACTGAAACACAAATATAAAAAAAGAGTGAAAAAACAATATTCAAGAGTTGTGTGGCAATATAAAACAGTCTAACATACATATAATTAGAGTTTTAGAAGGAGAAGAGAGAACAGGATAGAAAAATATTTGAATAAACAATGGTTAAAGCCCAGCTGGGCGTGGCTCAGAGGTTGAACATTGACCTAGGGATCCAGGAGATCAAGGTTCAATTCCTGGTCAGGGCACATGCCCGGATTGCGGGCTCAATCCCCAGTCGGGGGCGTGTAGGAGGCAGCCTGATTAGTGACAACTCTCTCATCATTGATGTTTCTATCTCTCTCTCTCCCTCTCCCTTTCTCTTTCTGAAAATCAATAAAGACATGTTTTTGGGGTTTTTTTTTAAATGACTAAGAATTTTTTTAAAATAATGGAAGATGTCAAATTACAGATCCAAGAAACTCAGAGAATGACAATAGTATAAATACCAATATACATACACAAACACACAAGACACATCATATTCAAACATGAGAATCAGAGATGAAGAGAAAATCTTGAAGGCAGCTAGAGAAAAAGACATTATGCAGAGGAACAAATGATTAAAATTACAGTATAAGTCAGAAACTAAGACAAGTGTATATATAAAAATATAATTGTATCTGTATCATTTGTGTACAGTTTTCTTCTCATTTGGGTAAATACCAAGGGAAGAGTATGTTTATGGAAAGAGCACATTTAATTTTGTTCAAAATTGCCAAACTGTCTTCTGAAATGGCTGTACCATTTTGCATTTCCACCAGCAATGAATGAAAGTTCCTGTTGCTCAATATCCTCATCAGCATTTGTGTTGTCAGTGTATGAATGGCATCTGGAAGAAGACACTCAGGAGGTTCATCTATTACTTCAAAGGATTTTCCAAAGATGAGGAAGTTGCAAAAATCAACAAGGCTATGTTTGAGATGGAAAACAACTTTAACCTGGGTGTAGATGAGAATGACACTGAGGAATTCCTGCGGCTGGTTCCCAAGAAATTGACTAATGAGGAGTTTTTGGAACTGAAACAGGAAAACATAGCTGAAGAAGAGGTGAGAGAAGAGGAAACTGCAAGAGAAGACAAAGAAGAATAACTCCCAAGAAAATTTCACAGTAAGATGTTTAGGAGAAGCTTTTGTAGATCTCAACAAGCTTTTTTAAAAGTTTAAAGAATTAGTCTTGATGGCATGGGACCACTGTGTCCTGTGTTGCTTATAAGTTCTGGGTCTTATTTGTAATAAACCAACTGTTTAAAAAAAAAAGTTTGAGACAACCTGGAAATTTCAAATATGAGCCCTGGTCAGACTTCAACAATGGATTGTTTATCTGTTACAGTCAGTTTCTGAGCAGTGACCAGTGAGAAGCAGCTTCTACCTACCTGATGTTGAGAGCCTATTGGATGTCCTCTCTTGGGGGTGTGTGTGTGTGTGTGTGTGTGTGTGTGTGTGTGTGTGTATTCCTAGAATAATATAACCTATAGGAGGAAGTGGCATCTCTGCGCTAGATACCTTGGTTTACTTAAAAGCCTGGTCTTAGTCTCATTAATTTACTAGCTGTATGAACTTGGGCAATTACTTTAGCACTTTGAGACTCAATTTCCTTATCTGTGGAATAGAGGTAGTATTTACTCCATAGAGTTTTTGTAAGAGTTAAATGGAATAATATATTGTTTGTAAACTATAAATTACTGTCAATGAGAAGTTTTACTTGAGTAGACATTCACTGGAATGATTTGAGAGATTTCACATGAGGGATTATATAAACTAACAGGGGCATTGTATCTTCCAGAGAGGACCCCAACATCAGATGTCCTCCCTGCAGTAGCTCATCCTCAGGCTCCATGAGATTGTCTTTCTTACCTGCTGCAGTGATTTGGTGGCAAGCAGGCAATTTCCAGCTAGAGCAACTGAATGAGGTAAGACATGATTTCCATGAGATTGTCCCACTTTATGTAAGTAACCAGTGCCCAACTAAGGGATATGTAGGTTATTTCTCGAGAGAAGTGGGGTCAGAAGTGTTTTCTATAACGTTATTCACCCCTAATGAGAGAGGTTTAGGTAGAAATTCTGGCCTCCCTATAGGCTGAGGCAGAAACACAGAAATGGAGAAACTCATCCTACTCCTAGAAATATCTTCTGGCAAAAAATAATTCTGCTCTTTCCTTTTCATTCCAGTGGAGTGCTGGAGCCAGTTGGTACTAGCTCTTAAGAGCCAATTGTTAAATTTTCAAGAATTTTAAGAACTAGTTGTTGAACACAGCCAGTATAAACAAATTATGTAAACTTACTACTAGATAAATTATATTACAAAACAAAGATAATACTCAAAATTTATCATTTCCTAAGGTATTTTTAAAACTACATTTTAATATTATCTATGCTCTCAAAGTTACTTACATCTATTATATTTGTATAGTTGGAGAAACCATAATTGTGACCTTATGTGTGTCCCTTCCTAACTTTGTGTTTAATGGTGTACATTTCTAGCTTGTAATAGGTCACGGTGGGAACATTTACACCATGAAAATTGGCAGTGCTATAAATCAGGTGCACCTCCCAGAGCAGTCTGTTAAACACACCACCCCTTTAATTCATTTGTCATTTGCTTTGGTTAGTACTTGTAGGGCAATCAAAGCCTGAAGCTGTGAGGGTAGTTGACAATGCAGCTTCTGGAATCAGATTCTGCAGATTTGAATTTGAGCTTCACTACTTACTGTGTCATGTTGGACAAATTATTGACCCTTTCTGTGTATCTGTAAAATTCAAAAAAAAGACTACCTACCCCATAGTATTGTTTTGAACAAACAATACTTAACACATAATATGTATTATGATTATTTTAATTTAGATAAAATTTTCAGTTATGACATGGAAGCCTCTTTTTAGTCCTATTATACTAATGATTTTTAAAATCAGATATCACTGTTGAATTTATCGAACGCCTTAATATCTCATTGATTAGAAGTTTTTCATCTATGATATATTAATATGGTGAGTTATATTAGTAGAATTCCTAATATAAAAAGAACCTTAAGTCCCTGGAATGGATTTTACTTGGTCATTGTGAACTATTTTTTTAAATTAATTAATTAATTTTAAATTTAATTTATTGGGGTTACATTGGTTCGCAAAACCATACAGGTTTTAAGTGTACAGCTAAACAAAAAATCATTTGCATACTGCATCATGTGCCCACCACCCCAAGCAAAGTCTCCTTCCATCCTCCTTTCCTCCGCTTTGCCCACTTCCACCAACTCCCCTCCCCCTTTCCCTCTGGCTATCACCACACTGTTGTCTGTCTGTGTGTTTTATGTGTGTCTCTCTGTGTGTGTTTTGCTTAATTCCTTCACCTTCTTTCATCCAGCCCCCTAAGCCCCTTCCTTCTGACAGCTGCCAGCTTCTTCCCTGTGTCCATGCCTCTGTTTTTATTTTGTCCATCAGTTTATTTTGTTCATTAGATTCTACATATAAGTGAGATCATATGGTATTTGTCTTTCTCTGACTGGGTTATTTCACTTAGCATAATAATCTCCAGGTTCATCCATGCTGTTACAAAAGATAAGATTTTCTTTTTTTTTTCCCCATGGCTCGGTAGTATTCCACGGTGTAAATGTACCACAGCCTTTTTATCCACTCATCTACTGATGGGCACTTGGGCTGTTTCCAGATCTTGGCTATTGTAAATAATGCTGCAGCGAACATAGAAGTGCATATATTCTTTCGAATTCAGGTTTTGGGGTTTCTTCAGATATATTCCCAGAAGTGGGATCGCTGGGTCAAAAGGCAAGTTCCATTTTTAATTTTTTTGAGGAAACTCCATACTGTTTTCCACACTATTCCTTTAATGCTGGTAGATTCCATTTGCTCATGATTTATTTTGCCCATTTCCTCATTATTAATGTTATCTTGGTTACAATTTTCTTTTGTGTACTTTTTCAGGTTTTGGTATCAATGATTTGATGACTTTGTAGAAGTAATCAGGAAACTTATTTTTTCTTATGAACAGTTTCAGTAGCTTTCAAAAATATCTGATTGCTGCAAGCTTAGAAAGAACTTGTGAGGCTATCAGGGCCTGGAGCTCTTTCTCAACTTTCTCTAGTTTAATAGTTCTCAAACTTGGCTGCACATTGGAATCACCTGGGGAGATTTTAAAACAATTGATGCCTGAATCTCTCTGAATACATTTTGTTTTGATTAGTATGGTATGCAGCCTGGGCATGGGGACATTTTAAAACTCTTCAAGTGACTATAATATGAAGCCATGGTTCAGAACTGCTGCATTTCTTTCACTTCTCTCAGGATATTAGTTTAATTTGGTTTCTATCTTTTCTTTAATGAATTAGAGTGATTTATATTTACCTAAAAAGTTATCTGTATTTCCAGACTTTCAAACTGTTATAGGGTTTTGCAAGGTATTGTTGCATAATTATTTTTACTTTTGTTGTGTCTGTGATTATTTCACTTTTTATTTGTTCTTTTTTATTCAGTTTATTGGGGTAACAGTGGTTAATAGTATTACATAATTTTCAGGTGTACAAGATTATAATTCAATACCTATATACTCTTGTGTGTGCTCTCCACCCAGAGTCTAGCTTCCTTCCATTACCATATATTTGATCCTCTTTACCCACTTCACCTTTTCCCCACCAATTTCCCTTCTGGTAGCCACCCTTCTGTTGTCTCTCTCTCTGAGTTTATTTTTGTTTGTTCTATTAGTTTGTTAATGTTTGTTGTATGTTCCCCATATGGGTAAAATCATAGTTTTTGTCCTTTTCCATCTGACTTATTTCACTTAGCACAATACTCTCAAGATCCACCCAGGTTGTCACAAATGGCAATATTTCATCTTTTGATGGCTGAGTAGTATTCCACTCTGCATGTGTATAAGTGTAAACCTAAGTGTCCACTGGCACATCTTCTCTTATCAATCATCTGTCAATAGACACATAGGTTTACACTTTTTAATTTCTAATTTGTGTATTTATGCTTTCTTTCCCACTTCATTTGTTATTGTTATTAGATGAATAGTAGTTTGTCTATTTTATTGGCTTATTAAAGGACCAATTCTTGAATTTATTTATTGACTCTACTCTTTTTCTGTTTTTGTATTTAATAATTTATTTTATGATCTTTATATATTTTCCCTTTCTGGTCCTTCTTAGGTTAATTTTGTTTATCTGCTTCTAACCTCTTGAGTAATTTCATTTTGGTTTATTTCCTTTATCCCTATTCCTTTAGTTAAATGATAAAAGTATTTCAGGCTATTAACTTTTCCTTTAACAAATATCTGTATGCAGTACTTGTTAATATACACTACTTTTATTATCAGTTTTTTATATAGTTTGTAATTGCTGTTTTAATTTCCATTTTTGACCTAAGAGTTATTTTCAGAGAGCTTTTTGTGATATCAATTTTCAAGTAGATAGGGTTATTTTTATGATTATGTCTAGTTTTAGTGTCACAGAATTGCTTCTGTATTAATTGGACAATCTTTCTAAAACATCTGCTTGATCTTAATTGAACAAGTGTAACACCAGGGACTTAAAAAAGGAAAAGCAACTGATATATTCAATTTAATAAGCAGAAAAATAAGTGGCACCAACTGCTATCCCATCTCAGACAGATTGATCTTTAAGTCTGCGAGCTGCCTTCTTGGGAAGGAAGTGCTTGAGACTCAATGCACCAGAATCCCAGGTGTGTGATCAGGACTAAGGTTTTGTTCATTGTTTCCTTTACATGCTTCTATCAGAAGCAAGTCCATGCTAAGATCATTGCATTAAGCAAGAGCGAGCAAACTTTTTCTGTAAAGGGCCCAGATAGTAAATATTTGTGTGTTGGGTTACTAATATTGCATGGAAAGCATTTATAATAAAAATTATTCATTGTTTGAAAATCACATTTAAATGGGCACATTATATTTTTATTTGCTAAATCTGACAACCATATTTGCAGGCTATGTAGTCTTTGTGGCAACTGCTTAACTCTGCTGTTGTAGTGGGAAAACAAACATAGATAACATATAAGCAAATGGGTGCGACTGTGTTCCAATTAAACTTTATTAAAATAGTCAGTGGACTATATTTGGCTTGAGAGCTATAGTTTGTCCACCCCTGCATTAGACCAGTAGTTTGAACAATTAGTGTGCTTCAGAATCACATGGAGGGATTGCTGGGCCCAGCTCTAGAGTTGATGATCCCATAGATCTAGAGTGAAGCACAACAATTTCTGTTTCTACCAAGTTCCCAGGTGATGCTGCTACTGCTCGTTTGTGGACCACTGCATTAGGAAAAAATGACTATTACCTTTTTTTCCCTAAAACCCACTCAGAGGGACATAAGCTTATTTCTTATTGTCCATTTAAGACTTCATCAGTCCTATGAGACAAAAATTTTAAGTGCTGAGATTTAAATATTCACACGGCCAATCTTCCTGACCAGCAGGGCTTCCCTAACACCTATGGGCTAATTACAAAAGGTTACTCCCTCTCAGGGAAGGATTAGAAAAAGGCACCACCTCCACTAAATTTACACAGCCTCTCACCAAGGTACACAGCTTGGTAAGTTGAGCACAGGCTGGATTTCAGCGTTCACTCACCCTTCAGGAGTCTTTGTGCAGTACTCAAACTACGTGACACTCCTGATGTCCCTGCTGATCAGAAGAATGTTATCTACAATTCCTCAAAACAACACATTCTAAATTTAAAATATTCAGCCCAGCCAGGCATGGCTCAGCGGTTGAGCGTCGACCTAGGATCCAGGCGATCAGGGTTCGATTCCTGGTCAGGGCACATGCCCGGGTTGTGGGCTCGACCAATGACTCTCTCATCACTGATGTTTCTATCTCTCTCTCTCCCTCTCCTTTCCTCTCTCTGAAATCAATAAAGATTTTTTATAAATAAATAAATAAATAAATAAATAAATAAATAAATAAATTTAAAATATTCAGTGAGAGTTTACATCCTTTCTTGAAGTAAAAAAAGACCCCAACACAATATTTTTTCCACTTGGATGTGATAGACTGACAGACTTTTTGTCAGCTTTATTGGGGATATAATTGACAAAATTATAAGATATTTAAAGTATACAATGTGATGATAAATAATATTCCTAAGAAAAATCCCATACACAAACTGACCCCTACACTCTTTTTTTCATACCTCAAGGGGAGAAAATAAACATATTTTAAATAAATTTTCTCTGTATAGAAATTTAAAAATTTAAATGCCTATAGTGTGGTTAATATAGTCTGCACTATTTGGCTCTTTGGAATTCATTTAAGTTTTCTTTATATCAACACTCTAATATATCAACACTATTTTGCAAATGTTCCATGATCCTTCAAAAGGGTGTATTCCCTCTATGGAGGTGGTAGAGTTTGAAATATATCTGCTTATAAACATGTACTTTCTTGTTAATATTATCCATATGTTATATGCATTCTCTATATTGTTACTTATCCCCCTGATCTAATGACTTGGGATATAGTGTAATCCCCATGAGGTCATGGAAGAAGTTTTTATGTATGACTTTATATCCCTGGCCCCTAGCACAATAGGTGGATCATAATAAGCATTCAGTTATTAAATGAATAAACTATTGGGGGCTGTAAAGTAGGGTGGAATGCAATTGTTCCCAGTTCTCCTTCAAATAAGAAATTAATTTGTATCCTTTTTACTTTCTCACTATTGGACTTGTAGCAGATCCCCTAACCTGGAATCAGCTGTAATTGCTGCATTTCTTCCTGAAGATACACTTCACCCCTACACTTAAGTTCCTGTGGCAGGTTCGACTCAAATGTTGTGATGGTCTTAAACTTAGAAAAATAATTACTGAAAAGATATGAACTAAAATATTGATGTGGTTTCTCTCAGGGTGACTTTATACTTATTTAGTTTTGCTTTTGCTCCTTGGTATTTTCCAGACGTTTTATAATGAGCAGGCATTACTTTCATAGTTAAGAGAACAAAGAAAGTTTATAATTAGAAATATCAGTAATTTTTCTCTCTGATATTTCTACTCTCTAGTTCAAGTTCTACTCATTAAGATTACACAGAAAAAGCAAATTCTCTCTTCTAGATGGAAAACCTAAAGGGACCTCTCAGATTCTCCCTGAGTCTGCCCATTAAAGTTTCCTTCAAAGTTTATTACTTGGTTCCTAGATCTTTCACTCTTATGCCTCTGAACATAATCCCATTTGTAGATAATCATTTAAAGTAGAGCTCCCAGACTAGATACAGTATTTCTTGTACAGCCTGTTCCACACAAAGTACAATAGAATTTCCCTTGGTTCATATTATGATCCACTATTTCAGCCTACAATAGCTTGGCATTTTCAGTACCCACAACACTGCTGACTCATGTGGAAGTTTACTGAAATTCCTGTCCTTTTCATTCCTTTGCCCCCAATCTGTTTTTATACAAGTAGGTAGCACTTACACACAGCTATATCACTTGTGCTTTTCTTGCCCTCCCTCCTCAAGCAGGCCCTAGATGATGGACCTAAGGAACAGAAGCACAGTGAGAGTTTATCGTCTTGGGCTCTGAGCAGAGCTCCCTTTCCACTCAGGCATTGCTCTTTGCCCTCTTCCTAGTCCTCTATAAGCCTGGCCATGGCCATGAATGGCCTCATTATCTTCATCACCAGGACAGACCCCAGGTTTAGCCCCATGCATATCTTCCTTGGCCACCTATCCTCCCTGGGTATCTGCTTCATCACCACCATATTCCACAGATGCTGGTCCACCTCGTGGTCAAGAACCACACTCTCTCTTTTGCCATCTGCTTGACCCAAATGTACCTGGTTTTTGGTGTGGGTGTGGCTGAGTGCATCCTGCTGGCTTTTATGACCTATGATCCTTACGTTGCTACCCGCTCTCCACTTAGTTACACTCAGATCATGAGTCAGCAGGTCTTTGTGAAGCTGGTGAGTATTACCTGATTCTTTAGGCTGATCAATGGCATCCTGCTTGACTATATGACATTTCATGGTCCATTTTGTAGAGACAACCACATAAAAAGCTTCTTCTTATGGAGACACCCCCCTCCCCCGTTTAGTCTGAGGGTAATCTTTGCTGATGTCATCTTGGTGCTGCTCAGCCCCGTGGTGCTCACTGTCATCTCGTATGCCTGCATCCTGGCCTCCATCCTTGGCAGAGCCCCCTCCTCAGGTCGGGGGAAGACCTTCTTTAACTTGCACCTCCCATTTGACTGTGGTCATCTTTTTCTATGCCTTGGCCACGTTCTCCTGTATGATCCCCTGCAGCATACATGGCCTTTACAAAGACAAGCCTTTCTCCCTCCTCTGCACTATCATCACCCCCATGTGAAACCCCATCATCTACAATTTTGAAACAAGGAAATGAAAGGGGCCATGGTGAAGGCCTTTAGGAGGGCCCGCCTGGCCCAGACAGAGTCTGTCTAGCTGGAAGACCCCTGGAGGGGAAGCTCCTCCTTTAGCCCTGACAGTTGGCTAACTCTCCAATGCTAAACGGCTCCAAGAAAGAACATCCATAGCTTCCTTTCTACTAGCATCAAACCTGGAAGATCCTACTGATGTCTAATGCTCATCTATCTGACTTCACTTCAAGCACAGTTTTCTCTTGGACTTGCCTCGGGAGAATTTCCTGAGTTTGCTTTCTTCTAAGTTCTCCAATAGGATCCAATAAATAAGTGCACTTCATTCCATTTCATTGTATTTGTCTAGCAATTTGGCGTGCTATTCCCAGCCTGTGCTTTGCATATACAATTAGGTGTAGGCTTTTTTTTCTCTTTCAACTTACTATTTCAGCCTGCTTTTCTTTCTCACATTCTAATCTCATATCCTAAATATTCCCTCACCCACCCTGCTCCTATATGAGGAAAAAAAAAAAGTAAAGAAGCAAGAAAAAGAGAATTAGGGAGCAGCATTGACATTAAGAAAAGTCAGTTAGAGAAAAGGAGAAAAAGAAAAAACTAAGAGTCAGCAGCCTGAAGTCTATCTTCTTAACCTCCACTAGCCCTTGAGGAAGAATTTGTGGTGGCACTACATTGCTGACACCGCATTCAATTTGTTTATGTTTGTGTGTTGTTGGGGAAAGGCAAGTGGGAGAGGCCAGTGTGTCAAACCCCTTCTCTTAAATCCTTTAGTTTCTTTAAGTAACATGACTGCTTGATGTTTCCCTTTAGACTCAAGTAGTAAGTGCTGCTAACAAGCTTCTCAGACTACTAGTTTCCTTCTCTGCTATTCATGCCCCAAATTAACTCCCCTCTTCCTACTGCTTTTCTTTTTTCAATCTTTCATGTTATTCCAGTTCAATCCTATTCTACCCTACCACCTCATCTTATATGGATCCATTTCATTCCCTGCACTCTAAGGAATATCTCCCCACACTACCTCCACCATTGCAGAAGCCTTTCTATTTGCAACCCTGACCTCTCTGGTTTCCTCTAGCTTCTCTCCCTGACCAAACCTAGAGTCCCTTAAGAGGGTATTATATTCTCAGCTGTTCTCTTCCTTTGAAAACTGCATCTTTCTCATGCCCCTTTCATAGCAGATAGGAAAGAAAAGGGAATAGGCCTGTTCTTTATTTTCTGGTACCACTTCCATAAGATGAACACACCTCATTTAAGATGCTCTCAAAAATAGATGTACTACCTTTTCCACATCCTCATATCACATACTATCCTCTGCAGTGACTTAAAGCAGTAGCTTCACTCCACAAAACTATGTATTTTGAGTCCAAATTGGTGAATCTAGATATTAGGGGACATGTGAGAAGCACTCCTTAGAGAGGTGGAAGAAATGAGACACCACTCTAATCGAGAAGAAACAATAAGCATGGAACCTAAAGATTTCCATTATCAAAGAAAAATTACACCAGGCAATGTTAAACAGGCAAGAAGGACTTTGAGACTATTGTAATAGGAGATTGGACTCAACTCTGTGGGGAGATTTTTTAAGCTGCGGGTGTTGGGAGGGGTCTTAGGCCACCTTTGTATGGTGATTGATCTTACCCAAAGGAAAAGTGAGTTTAAAGGAGGTTTTTCAAAATTTGGAGCAAGGTGCTCACTGAAGTTAGACTCTTACCCTCCCACAGAAACTAGGGAATTGGGGCGCTATCTTCCTTGAGGGTTACCTTTCAAAGGGATGGCTCCCAGGTCCTTGAGAAAGACATTCCCTGGGTCTTAAAACTGGCAAGAGGCTTTTAAGATTTGTATACATTTCAAAGGGGCAGAGAAGGAATTTGCCATTACTGTACAAGTAAGTGCTCTGAGAGAAGGGAGGTCAGGTGCCTACAGTCAAGAAGAAACCTGTCTAGAGTTTAGTCAAATGGAAATGGGGATGGTAAGGTCATCTTGGTCACCACAGAGAACAAAAGAAGTGCTTATTCTTCCCCCTCACATCTCAGTTTCCTCTCCAAGTTTGAAAATTCCTGTGTCCATGAGCCTTTAAAAGAAAAAAGTGAAGGGGGGTGGGCGTGAATTACAGGAAAAGGAGAGGAAGGAGTGCTTTAAAAAAAGTTTTATGAGAATAATTTCATAGTGTACATATGCCCAGCATTGTTATATGCTGACATCATAAACAAGACACAGTTCTGGCGTTTAAGCTCCAAGCGAAATAGCGCAGACACGGACAAGCAATGGTACTACAAAGGGCAAAGGTTGCAAGAGGTCTACACAAAGTACATTAGGAGGGCAGATAACTGCAGCTAACATTTATGAAGCACTTATGCTGTAACAGCTTTCTATTTAATCATAACAAAACCCTCGAAGTACTAGCATTAACTCCACTTTGAGATGCAAAGCTGAGGCTCACAGAAGTTAAGTGGTCTCAAAATCACACCGTATTTCAAAGGGTATAGCTGCAGTTCTAACTGGGGCTCCAGTTCCAAAGCTAGCACTCCTAAGGAGGTGGTCGAACAACTGTCCCTAAGAAAGGGGCCGCCTCTGTACCGAGAAGGTGATATTAGAACTGAGCCTTAAAGAATAAACAATTGTAAGGTAGAAAGCGGGAGGATAGGGGTTAGAAGCCGGGGATGGGTAATTCCAGGCAAGAACTGCCTGATTCGTCGTTAAAAATGGTGCATTCGACGCGGATGGCAGAAGGTGAATAGAAACAGGAATGCGGGAAAATCAGCCTTTGTGACCTACAGCTTCTCAAGGGCGAGCACTTTCCGGTTCAAGGTCCTGGACTCCCGCCAGGGGAGCGGACGCAAGGGGGCTCTAGCGCAGGGGAAGCCGCCGCACTGGACGCGTCTCCCTCGCCGCAGCATCTGCCCAGGTCCCGGAGCCCGGAAGGTATACAAAGAGCCCACGGGGACGCGAAAACCCATGTAATAAATAACCAGAAGCTACTCTGAAATGTGCGTCCCTTCCCAGTCCCTTCTCAAGTCCACGGTCCGGGCTATCCAAACTACCCAAGAGGGGATGGGCACTGACCCAGTTACAACCTGGAGAGGAGGTGGACGCAGTTGGCGCTCAGAATCCGCGGCCAATCAGCCTTCCACGACCTCTCGGATCATCGCTGTGGCAACCAATGCGTGCAGTCTCCTTGGCTGCCCCTGGCCGGGCGAATTGCTCTAATCCTACCACCTCCGGGAAGCCAGCTATTTTGGGAAACTGGGCAGTCACCCTCCCACGCTGGAGAGCGGACCTTGGGCTTGGGATCACCTCCCAGCAGAGTGGAGTTGTTGAAATGCCGCGCCCCTTTGGCGGGGGATGGGATGGAACGGTGGCGGAACGAGGCTGGGGGCAAGCCTGAGCGGAGATCTTGCCAATCACTTCGAGCTCCCATAGCTCCCAGCCTTGTCCGCGGTCCTTAGTCTAGTTCTTTTCAGGTGATATCCCCCCTTTTAGCGAACTGCGTAATTGTTGGGTTCCTATTCCTTCTCTTGTATAACAGCAATGTCCCCTGTCCACACTCCTGAAAGCCTTCTTGGACCCCTTCCACTTTCTCAGTTTATTGGACTTTCTTTGAGTTCCCTTCAAAACCTGGGCGGTTTCCTACCACTGTACTCTTGCTTTTCGGTCTTCCTCGCTAGTCGAATTCAGTTTTGAGTCGTCCGCACAGTACCTGGCCATAGGAGGCGCTGTAGCGCTACTTCTGAAATGATATCGTAACAATCTTGATGTAGTAACCAAATGAAAGCAAAGCTTTTCCGATGGGAGTAGAGAGGGAGTGTCCAGAGCACTGAGCCCTCAAGGAAGCCCCAGAGGCACCTATTATTGGTGACTTCAGCCGAAATATGCAGTTTAATATATAGAAATATGGTTTACCCAGGACACAAAAATTAAACAACTGGAGCCTCTAGGGGCACTCTTAAAACCTCTTTTTGGACTTCTAATCTGGTTACACGTGTTTGTTTTTATTTCCCAGTCTAAAGACCTAGATATATGTCTGCCTCTTCAGATTAATCCCTCACCCTCTTCACCCAGCTCTGGGCTTTCGAGGCTGACCTGCATGGACTGTGTAAACAGATTCCCTTACCTCAGGCTTTCTTTTGGGTCCAGTCAATGAGTAGGATAGGCTGAAGATCAAAAGGAAGTAGTAGTGTGAGGCTGGGATATTTAATCCTCTTTTCCCTGTGTGGGTTGAGTCCCTTGAACTAAGATCTCAGCTCCTGTTGGCTGGCCCTCTCTACCTAGTTCTCTTAAGCATTTCTAAGTTCTGGAAGCGGCATCTCCCATTACCTGTGTTTGGAGGATGTGAGGCCATGCTCTAGGGTAACCACAGCCCAGGCCAAAATTGTGGGAAAGTAACCCAAGCCAGGATAGTTCTCAGTTTCTAAGTTCTAGAATGACCACCTCCCAAAGACCTTTTCAGGCTTACTCTCTCTGTTAGGGGAAGAGATATTGATCATGCTCTGTTGATTGTGACTATTAGCTATAGTTATAAGAAATATTAATCATGTTCTGTTAACTGTGATTGTTCTGTTCTAATTAGAAAAAGCACTTTCTAACCTGGCTGGGAGTTGTTTGGCTCAGGACATGGGAATTACCCTTGGAATGTGTTCCATTCTCTTTTTCTGAGAACTGTCTATCATCATGGAAAGATAAACAGCCTTGTTCCTGAAACCATGGAATCCTGAAGGAACTCCTCCCTTTGCAACCCCCAGCCTACCTTGTCTGCTTCCCCATGCCTCTAATTCCTACTTTCCCATGTAATCTTTGTCCTTCTACCCAATATAAGCAGCTGGCTTATGGGGGGCAATAGAGCAGATTTTCGTGGGTGACCATTACTGCTCTCCCATATTGCTGGCAATATTGGAATAAACACTCATATACGATTCAACCCTCTGTCTGCTTAATTGACTCAAGTGGTGACAGGCAGCCCGGACCCATTGTTGTCCTGTTTCACCTCTAATATGAGATTCAGGGTTCTGTATCCTCCTTGTGATTTCCCTATACCCTACCCACACCTTTGTAAATAATCCTTTGTTAAACTCACCTTAAACTATTCTAATTTGAGTATTCCATTTGTTTCCTGGGAATATCCTGAAATAAGAACATTCTCTTTTACTGAGGTAATGGAAATAGTTATCTCAAATGGAATCATTTGGAATGCTATATGATGTAGGAGAAAGAGCATGGGCTTTGAAGTTATACAAAACTGTGTCTCATGTCATTCATTCATTCATTCATTTGGCAAATGTTCCACAGTCCAATTAGCTGTGGTAGACATTTTAATTTTAAAGAATTCGATGACACACAGCCCATTCTCCAAGAACCCTCTTCTCCCCCCACAGGGGTGAACCCTGGTGACCAAATTGGTAACAGGAGACACCACCACCCGTCATCACCACCATCAATGCAGCTAAGCTGGATCAGTTTACTCCTCTTTCCTGAGAATTTGGAATTGGTATGCAGTGGGGATAATTATTTCTGGGCTGGAACAGGCACTCATGCTATGGAACAGTTACCTTTTTCTGTGTATGTGAAAAAGCAAAGAAAGTTGGCAGGCAGGAAGAATAGGTTAAAGTTAGAGGGCAGAGGGAAACAGAGATGAAAGACCACGACTCCAGACAAAGAGCCTGAGATAATGGCTGCACTGGTTTCGGTCTGCTGGGTGGCCCAGCTGCATTCTTGCTTTTGGGTTTGTGAGATAACCTTGCTGAATCCTTATAATAAACATTTTTTCCTCAAAACTATTACAGATAGGTTTTTATTTCTTGCAACCAAACAAGTCTTAACTAAGACAGTATCTACCGCAATGTGGTTATGAGGATTAAATTAGATAAAGTGTTTCAAACATCTAAATTGGTGCCTCCAAAAATGTTACTTTCTCCTTTTCAACTGTAAACAGCACCGCATGTGCCCTAAGCATCAGACTTATTTGTCCTTTGTACTTCTTATTGGGAGTAACAAACCCGTTTCACTGTCAGTATTTGCAAGTTTTTCCTCATTTCAGCTTTTCCTCTTCTAAATGCTGTTCTATTCATGTTCTAGGTGCTAATATATTTGTGTTTGTGTTGCTGTGTTTTATTTTGAACAATTTTTTCTTAAAGGATTGGGTTAATCATATTGCTCAGTTCATGACACAGAATCATTGGTCCCTGCAAGGAAAGGCCCTCCTGCTTTATGTCTTTATTACTTTCTTCCTTTTTTAACTTCATATCTCTTATCGCCACTCCTAGTACCCACTCACCCCCAATAGGCAATTTTTTAATGTGCTTAATGCATTATTTCTGTTTAGGTATGTTCACAGAAAATAGTTATTTTGTAGGCATCTATTTTTTTAAAAAATATATCTTTATTGATTTCAGAGAGAGGAAGAGGGAGAGAGATAGAAACATCAATGATGAGAGAGTCATTGATCGGCTGCAGCCCGCAACCCGGGCATGTGCCCTGACCAGGAATCGAACCCTGATCGCCTGGATCCTAAGTCGATGCTCAACCGCTGAGCCACGCCCGGCAGGGCATGTAGGCATCTATTTTTAAATGTAATCCAAAATTACCGAGCTATGTCTCATTCTGTTTTAGTTTTTTCATTAAGCACTGTTTTTCATCTCCATCCATATTGCCAGATGCTAACATTTAATCTGTTACTTCACATTGGTGTCTAGCGTTCTATGATGTGCACTCAGCACATGGTACCTATCCACTCCTCCAGCAGTGAACACACACATTGCCTCCAACTCCATGGCACTACAAATAACCCTGCAATGAACATCCTTGTATTAGCCCCTTCTGGACTTGTAAAGAATTTGTTTTATATTGCTTAGGAAAGGAATTGCTTGTGTATAGTGTATGACTCTATTAATGTGCCCAAGTAATGCCAGATTGCTTTCCAGAAGTGGTGGAACCAGTCTTGCAACAGTACAAGATTCTATATTTCCATATTCGTGACATTTGTAATTATCTAGATTTCTAATTTTTGCTGGTTTGATAGGTATAAACTGATATTTCAATGTTGATTTAATTTGCATTTGATTGCTAATAGTTTTGATTAAATTTCCATATGCATATTATCTTTTTCCTATTCTATAAGTTGTTGGTTGATTTCTTTTGCACCCTTTTTTTTCCCTATTGGGTTGATGCCTTTTTCCTATTCAATTGCAGGAGTTCCATGTATATTCTAGGATAATATTACATCCTTGTCAGTTTTAGACAAAGCAAATATTTTCTTCATTCTGCCATTTGCCTATTAACTTTGTCTCTAGTGCCTTTAACAGAAAGTAAATCTTTGTTTTGTAATCAAATTCCTCAGTTTTGCCTTATGGTTTATACTTTTGAAAGTGTTGAAATATGACCACTACTCTCTTAGTTATGCCTTCTCTTTGCCTGACATCTCTAAATCTGAGTTCATTGGAGAGGTGCCTATAGTCATTCCATCTGATGCTCTAGGTTGGACCCCAAAGTAATTGCACCAACTGAATTTCATTCTTAAGAGAATCCCATCTTCTTTGAGCATTTTCTGCTATAGAGTTTCAAGCTATGAAAATCATATATTTTAACTCTTTGAAGTCAGACTTCTCGTAGACTTCACTTTATCCCCTTGATTATCAGGAAGAACCAAAATGGCATAGTTACTTTCTCTCAAGATTTTCCTCAGTCTCATTTCACTAATCAATTCCATCTTGTGGGTCAGAATTAGATCTGGATTTGCAAGTCTGCTCTGCCATCTTCTTCTTCTGAAGGACTGTATTACATTAAATCAACTTTTCCCTCACTTCTGTAACTTGGCTTTGTACTAGTTTCATTTATTTGTTCCTGGGATCTATAATCCAGTTTATGTTTTGGCAGACTCTAACATGTTTTTACAATATAACTTCTTTTCTTCTTTTATTTTCACCTAAATGATTCCTTTCTTGTTTACACTCTCAAGGATATATAATCCCATACAAGACTCTATCTTTGTGATGTAATGTGCTACTCTGACTTTCCTTTCATTATTTTCTTTTGTTTTTATTTTGTTCCTACTTCCTCCCCTTCCTCCCTTCCCTCTCCCTCTCCCTCTCCCTCTCCCTCTCCCTCTCCCTCTCCCTCTCCCTCTCCCTCTCCCTCTCCCTCTCCCTCTCCCTCTCCCTCTCCCTCTCCCTCTCCCTCTCCCTCTCCCTCTCCCTCTCCCTCTCCCTCTCCCTCTCCCTCTCCCTCTCCCTCTCCCTCTCCCTCTCCCTCTCCCTCTCCCTCCCTCCCTCCCTCCCTCTCTCTCTGTCTCTCTCTCTCTCTCTCTTCTTTCTTTCTTTCTTTCTTTCTTTCTTTCTTTCTTTCTTTCTTTCTTTCTTTCTTCTTTCTTTCTTTCTTTCTTTCTTTCTTTCTTTCTTTCTTTCTTTCTTTCTTTCTTTCTTTCTTTCTTTCTTTCTTTCTTTTTCTTTCTTTCTCTCTTTCTCTCTTTCTTCTCTTTCTTCTCTTTCTCCCTTCCCTTCCCTTCCCTTCCCTTCCCTTCCCTTCCCTTCCCTTCCCTTCCCTTCCCTTCCCTTCCCTTCCCTGCCCTGCCCTGCCCTGCCCTGCCCTGCCCTGCCCTGCCCTGCCCTGCCCTGCCCCTGCCCCTGCCCCTTCCCCTTCCCCTTCCCCTTTCCCTTCTCCTTTACTTTTTGAATTTTGGAAATGCTGAGGTCAAGGGCTGACTTCCTGTAGATCACAGCAAAGAAGCTGCCTCTGTCTCAGAAGCAGGTTTGCCACAGAAATATGGTGTGTGTCACATGACTGGTAATTCTTTTCCAGTTGCACATCAGAACCCAATTCTGTTTCTTTGGAACAATGTGCGGCACCTTTTTTCATTGCATGTTTCAGGCATGAGTCTCATCCTTCCAAGTTTCTTTATATCTGTGTTTATTTTCCTCATTGTATAAAGTCTCAAGTTCTACTTGTATATTTCCTATAGTCTGTGCATTGGTGTAGAGGCCATAGTACCTTTCCCCCCGGAACCCCTTTCTACTTACTTTTTTCAGAGAATTACTGGGTACCACCTTTGCTACTGCTTTTCTTCCAATGTCATACTTGATGTCCTCTGTAGTATGAAATTTTGTGGGTTTTCTCAGCATTTTTTAAACCTTTGTCCTCTCCATTTTATCTTGTCATCCCCAACCCTGATTCCCAGCACGCACGCACATGTGCACACACACACCCCATTCCCATTTTAAAATTAAAGTGCTTCTTACTCAGTTAACAATGCTAACAGAAAACAGGTTTTGCCTTCAATATTCTGAGAAGCACTCTGTCCCAATTCAAGAACATGTTATTCCCTCATTAGACTGTGAGCAACTCAGGGAGGTACCATGATTTCTTGGAGTCTGCCCCAGTGCCTAACACCTATCAGGAGACATAGGAGGCAATTGGTAAATATTTGCTGGCAGACTGACTCAGTTGTGGTTCCCTTCTTGGATGTCTTTTATCATCATGCTTATAAGAATCATGTGTCTGCTCTAAAATAAATTTTGGCTTTCCCTTTTTATTCCCACAGCTGAATCCAAGTCATCCTAAGCTTTCCTTAGCACATTGTAACCACTTATAGCAGAGTAAGGTGCATTACCACTTAATAGGGGGGAAATGTCCCTGATCTATATAATTCAGACAAACAGAGAAAATTAGGGTTCTGGTCCTAATGCTGTCATTAACTATGCAATTTTGCATATGTCACCCCATCTATTTCTTTAAATATCTGCAATGAAATATTTATTCACTGTAAATCCTCTTAGAGGAAGGCTATATTATTTTATAAAGTACTTTTATATATATATAAAGTACCACTTTTTAATAAAGTGGTAGAAATAAAGTAACCCCACACCCAGGGAACTAAATGTGAGAGAAACTTTCTCAAGGTAAGAGAAAGAATTTGTTCATTTTTCTGGAGTAGGCAGGAGGAAGAGAGTATAGGAAGGATGGGGTGAAGGAGCCTGTGAAAGGCATAAAGTCCTCAACGGGAACCTTCCTTGTGATCACTCCCCTCTCTGTTTTTTAAATTCAAGTCTACAGCAAAAATTTTAAAATGGCTAGTAGGGTTATATTCCTTATTGAGACCAGCGAAAGGGCTGTTTCATGAGTCCTAGAGTTGATAAAGAGTTTACTGAGGCAGCTTGCATGGACTCAGGTGTGGATACAGAGGGAAGCAAAAGCAAAACAAACCATAGGACACTGTAGAAATTGTATGAAGTGCTGTGGCTGTGGAATTCTCATATTTTGGAAATTGAATTTGGGCCAAATTTAATCAGATCTCCAAGACACGGGCAGTCCCTTCAGACATCTGAGTTATATATAAAATGGCTATATGAGCATCACTAAGGTTTCTTCGAACAATAATATTATCGAAGATTCTAAGAGATGGTGCCATACTATTCTTATTCTTACCTCTAAAATCCTGTAATTTTTTATTTATACATTTATGACTCAATTAAATACCTATTTTCTGCTTAGGAGAAAGTCCCTTGCTGCTGATTTCATTGATCCCAGATCCCCCTCCCCCACACACACACATTTTAACATCTCTGAAATGGGATGTGTTTTATAAACAATAATAAAAAATCAGCTTACAATTATTGTTGGCCAAGCAGCAGTTATGACAGAGTTGTCATTGTCTGCACTTACCCGGGCCTAGTTGTTATCCTAGGTGACATGACAGAAAATCTACAATCCCTTGATGTTTCATTTAATTAACCATTTAAACATCATTTTAAGGAATATTAGACTTGTTTCTTGTCTGAACATCTTCCTTGAACACTTTCTGGCAAGATCAAAAAAGTCCCAGCTTTAAAACTTTTGGAATAGGTATTGTGGCCTGGAGAAATTCCAAGAGACAATAGTGAAGCTCTTTCTAAGAAATACTGCTTTACTAATACTATAATGGCCCAGAAAATATATATGCATGGAAAAATACAGACATCAACAACTTTGAATCATTAAGTAATTTGGAAGTGTCAGGCTCAATATGAAAAAATGATAAGAATACCACAATGACTTTCAGTTAAATTTGTGTGCATTGTAGTGATATTAAAAAGTTTGATTTCTAGCCTGGCCAGTGTGGCTCAGTTGGTTGAGCATCATCCCATGCACCAAGAGATCACTGTTTGATTCCAGGTCAGGGCACATGCCTGTATTGCTGGCTCAATTCCCAGTAGGGGGCATGCAGGAGGCAGCCAATCTATGTTTCTCTCTCATTGATGTTTCTCTCTCTCTTCCCCTCCCTTCCTCTCTCTCTAAAATCAATAAAAACATATTTAAAAAACCACAAATTATATTTTTAAAGGTTTTATTTCTAAATTAGCCTAAATGAGCTCTTTAAATATGAGCAAAAATTTAAAATATAAATAAGAAAGCATAGTGATAGTTTAATTGGCAGTATTTTTTCTTAATTTATTTTCTAAAATAGTGATGTACCACACAATCAATGGTACCTTAAAGTCAATAAAATATGGTCAATACTTCGGAGACAATAAAAATGAGAAAGCAGTTCCAGCTCTCAAGATATTCATAATCCAGGAATAACAAGCACATAAAGAATAATAGAAGTAAAGAAAATATTTAGTAATTGTTCCTAAAAGAGGTACAAACAAAAAGATTTGGGCATTAAAAGGGGAAAGAGACCACATTAGGAAAGGCTCCATGAAGGAAGCAGCATTTGAGAAAGGCCTCAAAGAGCTGGTAGGATTCCAACTGGCAGAGATGGAATGGAGTAGGAAGGGTAAAGAGAGTGCACAAAAAATCAGATCACAGAAACGGGCATTTCTGGGAAATGGTGAATAGCGTATTTGGACTAGAGTTTTTTAACCTCTTTGCCTTTATAGACTTAAGAATTTGATGAAAGGTATAAACTCTATTCCTAGAAACAAAAGCTCAAATTCATAATAAAAAGCTTTCCATACTATTTCTGGGGATTTCCCATTTCCAGGTAGCATAGGAGAGGAAAGAGGGAAACGCCACCTTGCTAGACACCCCATAAGAAGCTAGTGCAGGTGACCGAGGCTGCAGAAGTTCCTTTTCTGGATGAGAGATTTATTTTTGACTGCACTTGGGAAGACTAAGAGAAATAAAATCAAGAGCCAGGGGTGCTCATCCAGTCCACTCATCCAGAGATTAAAAGAACTGTGATACCCTTGGGAATCACTTCTAGCTGACTGGATGATATGGGCTTCCAATTGATGAGATGGTGGCTAGATAATGTACTTGGGAAATGAAATATATGGCTAAAAAGTATGCTGAGCCTTTCTAGGGAAGAGCTTGACATCCCCTAACCACTGGATTTTATACTTAATTCAGGATTTAAGGGGGACATGATGCAGATTTCTGAGAATGAATGTTCAGAGCTGTGGTTTAGGACAAGTAATCTTCAGAATTATAGGTGTGTAAGAGGCTGGAGGAGACCTGTTAGTTTACTGCATGCAGTTGGCTGTTATATTCTTCAAATACATTTTATTTAATTTCCTGTTCTGTCCTGGCCACCCACTACTTGGCAGAGAGCCAGGCCTTTAGTAAGCATTTGGTAGTGCTCACTGAATTGAAAGGCATAAATTCCCTTTGAAGATCCCCTTGTAATGTTTCTGTTTCTCACCAGGTGGCACCATTACAACATTATTTACAGAGCAGGCTTCCTTCTGGCACAGCACTTCCAAGCAGAAAGGCTGTTTCTCTGAGGGAATTTACCTCTGGAAACATTCTGGAAGGGAGGGTGGGGGTGGGGGTGGGGGGCTTGGGAAGGGAGGCGGATGGTAGCTGGGATAAAAGAGCCAAGAATACTCCTTTTGTCCTGTTATTCTCATTGTAACAGAGTATCTTGGCTGAATGTCTATTCCTAGGCATGTAGGTCAGGAAATATGATTAGGAAAACCTGCCTTTTAAAAGATGCAATCAGTTTTCTGTCTTGCAAAAAATATAGACTTAAATATATTTAGGAAACAAATGTTCCCTATTTCTGGGACAACTTCTGGGTAAGCCATTTCATTATATATAGGGTGTCCCCAAAAATGTATACACACACTTGGAATAATTATAAAGGCAGTGTTTATTAAAATACATTTCATTTTCAAAATTGAGCTATCAGCTGTTAAAGTGTGTATACATTTTTTTGGGACATCCTGAATATCAAGCAGAGACCATACTCTGTGGTGATACTGAGGCCACACCTAAAACTGCAGATTTATGTAGGAGGCCAGCTTGCAAGTCTTTGAGAAATAACTATTTTTCTAGAACAGATTTTAGTTGTACCAGGCTAAAATTGTAGTGTATTTCTACAGAGTTGTATGTTTTTGCATTTTGAGATTAAGAGCCAACCCTGAGAGATTTCCCTTAGACCATTGAGAGGTAGGAGTGCCAGAAACTGAAAGAACTCTAATGAATCACACTCAGTGTTGCACTGGGCCCAGACATGACTTCTATAAGTTAGCAGTGCTCTGGCAGAGTGCAAGTATTAGAAGATTCTAATGGGTGTGAATATAATTTTAATTTGTTGAGTAGGCTGTGAGTAATCAGATTCATGACAAGATTTCAATTCTGTGGAAATACTCTGGAGGCCCCAGGTGGCAAGGGTGTATTGCCAATTCAGTACAGTACCAGTTCAGGCAGAATTATTTCTTCTTTGGTAGTTTTTAAGTTAAAATGTCTCATTACCCTTTAGCCCAGTGATTTTTACTTTTTAAACTTAATTTTGATTCTTACTTTTTAAACTTAATTCTTACCTTTAATTAAGTTTAATAGATCTTCTCTCTAGAGAATGTACATACATGATTTTTGCATTCAATTTCAGGGGCCATGACCCCCTGAAGTTCAAGAGAGACCTTGTCCATGAGTCCCAGGTTAGGAATCTCACCTGAAACTTAATTGGAACATTCCAATGGAGAAATACAAGAGGGGAGTGGGGAATAGGGGAAGGAGGAAGTGCGAGACCAACCTGTGCTGGATCCCTGTGAGATGCTGGTGCAGGTGATGGGAGAAAGCTGAGGAATTGCTCTTTCTGAGGAGATTTTTATCTATCTGGACTTGGAAGGAATAGATGGAGAACTTCTAGGAAGCTCTGGGCTAAGGGACTGATGACCCATTTATGACAGTGGGCATAGGAAGGGGAACCAAAATGGAGTCAGGGGTTAAAGGGCTCAACTGGAACTTTCTACAGAGATTGATTCTATGCTGCCTTGGTATTCTTGTCAGACTCTGAAGAATCTAACCTACAGGGAACAGAAAAGAGGCACAAGAATGGAGCTGTGTCGGGCAGTATCTGGGAGCACCAGCATCTTCTTCTCAGGGAGCAGGTCTAAAAGGCCATCTTCTCGGTGTCATTACTGTATTATCAGCCACTGTAGTCTGAGAAGGGTCACTAACCAAAACATGAACTGCAATGTCTTGTTCCAATTGAGAAGATAAAATGTGACTAAAACTAACGCTATTTCCTTTTCAGGACTCTTAGACTCTTGATTGGAGGATAAGGGAGCTCCTTCTCTGAAGATCCAAATAATAGAGCAATTAGCAGCATGGTTCCAATTTAGGGTTCTTTAAGTCAGGAGACCTGGTTTTAAGTCCTGGTTTTGCCAAGTGCTAGCTGTGTGACCTTGAGCAAGTTTTGGAGTCTGCTTCTGAAAGTGTTAAGTGAAAATAATAACAGTGCCTACTTCATATGGTGGTTGGGAGATAAAATTGGTCGGTGTTTGGCACACAGTAGGCACTCAATAAGTGATAGCTGTCATTGTTATTGGTGCTAAATACTGGAATGATAATAGGAAGCTATCTCCCAGCCTCTTCCCAGAGACACTTCCCCCCTAATATACTTTAGCTGCCCTCTTTAAGGGCTCCAGCCCACATTCCCCAAACACTGCACAACTCAGGGCTTCCTCTGGTCATCCTATGTGTGTAGGGCTGGCCCTGAAGACCTTTTCCTGTGACATTTATGATGAAAAGGTCCATGTCAGCTTGGGAATCTTACCATCCCTCCTTTACTTGACTACCCTGAAGGATAAGAGTTCTTTAGGTAAGGAAAGATTATATAGACAGAGAGCTTCTAGAACCTTCCCTAGGGAGTTTTGTTTTCTCAGAGGAGTCAGTCATCACCACCACCCTACCTCACCTCATTCCAAGAGAACTACATATAAGAAAACTAACATTTGCATAAGACTTCCCAGGGGCCTTAGACATTCTTCTCCCCAAAAACCTTTCATCCCCATTTTACACATGCAGAAACTAAGTCACAAGCAATCATTCAGTGCTGGAGCGGAAATTAAGCCCAGATCTGTGACTCCAGTGCTCTTTCCACCTCTCCACAACAACCAGCAGCAAGAACACACACACACACACACACACACACACACACACACACACACACACACACACACACACACGGCCCCAGCTCATTCTTCCAAATTTTGTTTGGAATGGCCTTGGGAAATCTCCAGTGCCCAAGGGAGTTGACTGGCGCTGACGTCAGGCTGAGCTCCCTGGGGTAAGTAAGGCATTCTCCACTAGAGGCCTGAGGCAGTTATTGCAGTTTCTTTTGTGATATGTCACTCTGCTCACAGAGATCCCCAGCAATCCCTCCCAAACAATACCCCCTCCAACCCTCCCATGAAACAGGTGTCCTGCCATCCCAGGACTCAGGCACTTCACAAAAAAGAAGTCTTTTGCACATCTGGAGTTCTGGCTACTAAAAACCCTTGTTGGTTTGGGTGTCTCATCACGTACCCTATCGTTTCCCAATCCAGCTGGAGGTCAAGATCCAGGATGGAAGGGGAAGCAGGTGGAGTGGGCAATGACTGTCCTGACAAGGGCAGGTATGGTCAACTCCTTGGAACTGGAAGCAAGGAGAGAGGAGGGAAGGCATGATTCCTGCCGTTCCCACTAAGCCCAACCCTGACATCCCCCTAGTACCAGTCAGCAAGGAGGGGAGATGACGCCTCTTTATTAAGGTTAACACCAAGAAAAGCATTGAAAAGGAATACATAGAGGAGGAGGAAGGGCACACAAAGTCACCACTTGAGGAGATGGGAGGAGGCACATCAGTTAAGAACCTCAGGACAGCCACATGCTCCATGCCCTGGTTGTGGGGGGAAAGAGGGAAGGAGAGGGGAAAGCGCCATGATAGCCTGGGGCTCACAGAAGGGTCTGAAGCCCCCTGAACCTAACACCAGAGCCACAAGCCCTGCCCCTCAGGGCTCACATACTACTACACAGTGGACACACATATCACACACAAGACATTATGGAGGCAAGACCGAGAGGCAGCGGGCAAGGACATATTGACAGGAAAAGGAACTGAAGTTAAGCGGGTGTAGCCAGGAGAGAGACAGGTTTTGGTTGTGGCCCCCAAGAGTCCCTCAAATGCCCCCTAAATCTGGGCTGTTGCTGAGCACCCCCAAGTCTCTGCCTGTGAACTGGCTCTTTGTTCTCTAAGTCCCAGTGAGTGGAAAAAGCAATTCCAGATGTAGTCAGCGACAAAGCAGGATCCGCTCTGCATGCAAAATCCTAGAGGTTGAGCTATTTTGTCTTCATGCACATTCAGAGCCAGCTCCTCCCAGCCCAGGGGCCCTGGGAACCCCATTCTCCTAGATTCCTGGGGCTGCAGTTCCCTCCTCAAGCTTCCTTTACCAATCAGCAGCCGCAAAGATCTGTGAGGGGAGAGGCTTCTGCAGAGCGCTGAATATCTTGGATTTCAGCAGAAGGGGAAATTTTCTGTTGCCAGAACAGAATACCCCAATTCCTTAATTTCTAGGTAAATCATTAGAGACTATTTGCCATAGTCCTAGATAAGTCCTTTTTCAGAATAGAAAAAGCAGATTTTTATTTACACAATTCAGGGGTTCTCCCGTTGTCTGGGGTGGGGGCGGGAGGAGAAGGTAGGGGATGGATGGGAGTCCAGAGATGGGCGCTTCCTCTCCCAGAACCTCACCTTTCTGCAGTTTGCTACGTCTCTCGCTTGATTAGGCAGAAAGAATTCTTGATGCTCCCAAAGTCCTTCACCCTATAAATCCTTCCTCAAGGAGTCTCTCTCTGCCTGAACCACAAGGGCAGCGGTCGGAGTGAAGCTGCTGCACCGCTTGTTCAGTCCACTCGCGTCATGCACTCGGAAACCCAAAGCCAGCTCGGGAAAGTAGTGGCCCTCGGAGTCCCCTCACAGGGAGGCCTCGCCCTCCAGCTGCAGCAGGGTAATGTCGGGGAGATCGAGGGACTCCACAAGTGGCCCGTCCCCCCCAAGGAGACCGGCACAGGGGCTCTCGGCGCGCTCACAGGGACTAGGGGGTGTGGAGGAGCGGGGCATTTCCTTCTCTTCGTCGTCGTCCTCCTCGTCCTCAGGGTCTCGACCCAGCAAACCGCTGCCCTCGATCCCAGGCGAAGGGGTCTCGGGCTCTTGGGGGGCTCCCGGGAAGCTCCCCTTGCCTCCGACCACGCCCAGGCCGCCCTGGCGGGGCGCAGTGGTCATAATCTGGCACATGGAGACAATGGCCCGCTGGTTGGCACACACGTCGTCTGAGAGCACCTGGATGTGCGAGGCCTGCTCGTCCAGGGCCCCCCGCATGGCCCGCACGTCCTCAAACAGGGCCTGCAGCTGGGCCTTCAGGTGCTCCATTAGTTCCTTCATGCCGCCGTTGTACTCGCCGGAGATCACGTCCCCCACGGCCGGCACGGTGGACACCTCCAGAGGTGCCGGCATGTCGCCGCCGTCCTTGGTCATGATCTCCAGCAGACCGTCCTCCATTGAACGGCAGAGGCGGGTGGTGGCAGCTCTGGGTCCGGTGCAGCCCGGCCTCCGGAATGGGGGCGGGGGAGGGGAGAGGTCCCCGGAGGGACAGGGAGGAGCCGAGGAAGGGGAGGCTTCTGAGAAGGGCGGGGAGCCGACGTGAGGAGGTGAGCCCCGGGCGGAGGGCGCGGCAGGATCCGGGAGGCCGGGAAGAGCCTGCGGGTCGAGGACCCCACGAGAGGCCGGAGGCCGGCGTGCGTCCGGCTCGCCCCGGGGCGAAAGCGCCCTGCCTCCCCTCGCCTCGCCTCCTGACCCGCGCCCGTGTCAGCGCCGCCCTCTCGGCGCCACGAGCAGCAAGTGCTCCCCGATTCCCTGGGTCACAGAAGCGTTTGCGGAGGGGCCCGGGTCGAGGCCGAGGCCAGCTGCGGGTCGGGCTCGGGACTCCCCTCGGCTATTAAGGGGCAGCGCCCGCGAGTGTGGTAGGAGCTCCAGGGGCGGGTCTCCCAGCCGCGCCGCGGATGCTCCCCTGTTTCCAAGGCGACGCAGGCACGTAAATGACGTGTGTCTCCATGGCAAGCAGGAAGTGAGAAGAAACGGGAGAAAGGCTGGAAGCTGCAGTGGGGCTCCGGAGTCTGAGCTGGGGGCGGGGCGGGAGCGCCGGGGACGCTGCAGTGGCCTCAGCTGAGGCTGGGAAGAGCGTGTGGCTGCAACATTTATTGGGAAAGCTTGAGAGCAGTTTGCTGCATAAACCCCAGGTCCTGGAGAGGTCGTCCCTCCCCCAGTCCGGGTGCTAGACACGGAGCGCAACTGCCTTGGTAGGGTTGTAACCCTCCCGCAGTCCTTTCTCCGAGGATGGCGCTAGAGCGGAGCCTTGCTTCTCTGTCCTGCAGCCGCCGGCAGGAAGCAGAGAGGGTAGGGAAGGCGACGCCGGTAATCCCAGACTCGAGCAGGAGCGCGGCGGCGCCCGGAGCCGGCCCCGCGGGTCCCGGAGGTGCAGAAGCGGGGAGGGCGCCCCGGAGGTTTCCGCCTCTCGGGTTTCTGCAGTAAATCAGCCCCCTCGCTGTAGATAACACAGGAACACAGAGAGGACGGGATTCCCTCCCATACGAGACCCAAACACTCCTACCCAGGGTACTGGGAATTTTTCCAGGGTGGTGAGACAAAGTACTTAAGTTTTGAGAATGAAAGCTCCATAAGGGCAGATAATTTTGTCTCTTCGCGCCCCCTATCACCTTCACGGAATCCCCAGCACCTAAAATAGTGCCTGACACGTAGTAAGTAAATGCTCAGCACATGTGTTGAATTAATAAAAACTATCTTCCTTTCCCTCATCCATAATCTTCCAACACGCACATAGTGGATTTAGGAGACCTGAATTCAATTTTGTTTCTACCACCTAATTCAGAGACCTTGAATAAGCCATTTTCTTGGTTTGTTAGAGGACTGGACTGGATAATTTACAATATTATTTCTAACGGAATAACTCTACATCAGCTAACAAGCGAAAGGGATAAATGCTGAGTGTGTGGAAGGGGCAGGCGGGGGGAGGGTGGGGGGAGGCTGTGTGTGAAGATCATTCCCCCTGGGCAGACCCGGTGCCCAGGAAAAGACATGCACTGAGAGTCTCAACCTTTGTGACAACTCCTTTTCCTATTGAGGGGTGGAGTGGGAGGGGAGAAGGGGGAAGAAAATCTGAATTTAACATATTTACAGATGACTTTAGATTGAAAAGCAAACAGCACCTGGGCAGCAGCATACTTACTAATAATGACCTTAGTAAATTGGAGAAGCCAAGTGATCAGAAACCAAAAATCAGAAGTTCACAAGAAGAAATAAATCCAGGGAGGAGAAACAAGATGGGGAAGAGCTAGGTATGGGTGAGTGTTTCGTATACTAGCGGTTCAAGGATAGCAAATGTGTTACCTTGGGTTTCCCTGGTTGTGTACTCTAGTGATGAAGAGCAGGCTGGCCCAGAGGAACTTACGTGGCTCTAAAGAGCTGTTTGGCTTAGGCCTGTCTTACTGCTATTAAAATAGAAATAAGTGGGGAAATATCCTAAATAGCAGAATGTTTCATCTAAGGCATTGCTGATATAATAAAGTATTATACAACTATTAGAAATTTTATTTCCCTAAACAAATATATGAACAAATTAAAACCCCTATAATATTGTATTTTCTAAAACAAATGATCCAATCCTATTTGCGTGCTCATTTCTACTTCCTTCTTTCCACAGACTTGTGGCACTCTTATCTTGGTTATCACTCCTACCTCCTCCATATGCCCCACAGGTTATTCCTAAAGCTCAGCAGACAAAAATGCTTTTCCTTGGTTTCCCTAAGCAAGCCAATGTGGCCCAGTATTTACCAAAAGACTTGACCAAAAAACTATACGAAAACTAGAAACAAAGTTACACACACACACACACACACACACACACACACGGGCACACAGAGCCAACTGCCTGAGCTTACACAGCATAAGTTTCTGATCATATTTATAGCAAACACATTCTCAGGGCTTACAGGTTCAACCCTGCTCTTCATTCTTACCCAGAGAGCTCTGCTATAAGCAGAAAAGACTGGCATGGCCTGCAGGTCATTTACCTGCGTCTGTTACTTCACATCTCTTGACAAGCTCTGGACATAGATGATTTCATCTTGCTAGCTCCCTTACTCATCAGGCGAGTCCCTGCCTTCTATCCACTAGGACCCTGTCACCAATACAGGGCCTCCCATCTTGGCCTTAACCTTACATTAAGCATACCACCCACACAGTAGGAGCTTGATTGTGCCATCATACAAGGCCCTTGCCACTATTGTTGAGGATCCTGTGTATGTCCAGGCTTTCAGCATGAGATTACACCATGCTGCCCAGAGGTGCTAGCATGAAGCCCACTGAGGGCATAAGGGGTGTGAGCCTAAAGGGAGGGGAAATTACTGGAAAAGCACGAAAGAACATGGGGAACAGGTGCAGAGATCGAGGGGTGTGGCCGATCCAGTCAAGCTCCAGGTCAGACGTTTGAGAGCTGAGGGTAGGTGGGAACTGGGGGAGTGGACTAGTAGCAGGACTTGAAAATATGAGGAGACAATTGGTGCATCAGACCCACAACCATATTATTTTAGGAATTCTGGGTGAAAGTGAGACACGGAGAAGAGGAGAAAGGTCTAGTCTCAGAAAAATAAGGGGGACAGATGTAGAGAGTGAAGCAGAACCTCATTAAGGTTGCTGGGCTGGACCCTCTGGACACCAGTGCCCTAGGGTTGGTTGAATGGGTCCACTCCCAAGCAAAAGGGGGCTGGATGGGTATTCTGGTCATGTCACTAGAGTATTTGCACATATGAAAGAACAATTAAAAGTAATAAACAGCAAAGCAAAGCTGTTTAGGAAGAAAAAAACAACCCCTACACACTCCTCTTCTGCTTTCTGCCTTTTTTTTTCTGTCCTCTGGGAATCACCTAGCAGTTCTATTTCTTTATTCCAGTCTCACAGTCCAAGGGGGAAAAGAAACTCCATGCTGCATAGACATAGGTCTCCATCAGGTACACCTAGTTCCAAACATCACATTCTCACTAAAGTTAAGATCCTCAGTGGTCTGTACCTTTTTCCTCTACTTGGTGTGTGCTTTACCTCAAGTCTCTATTTTATATAGTTTGTGCACTTTTTGCACTATAAATCCAACAATCATGATGACAATGCTGGCTTGACTCATTTAGATATAGAAAGCTGCCTCTTAGATCTACAATCCCAGACAGTACTCCCCCAATTCAACTTTTATGAAGCTGAGTTGCCTTGAGGCCCATCTCAGCATAATAGCACATTTAAAAGAAACACAACCAATAGTCAAAAAGAATTAAAAAGCAATTTAGATTTTTATTATAGTCTCTGGGAAAATTCTACGGGGGTTTACATTCTTAGCATAGAGGAAAACGTCTTAAACTTCTCTCCTCTATTCATCTCACACATTACAGCAGCAGTCTGCCATTCTCTCTCCTTTCTCCTCAAACACCCCCAAGCTTTCTCTCAAGCCTGGCCCTTGTTTTTCACTCCCCTACCCTTCGCTTCTTGGATGTATTCTTTTTCTCTTCTGCAGAGAGAAACTCCTTGTCCTTGTTTCGGCTCCCTTGATTCTGTCCCGAATTCCCCTGATCTGCACAGATGTCAGGAGCCCCTGCTGTCAATGACGGGGGGGGGGGGCCCTTCCTAGAGAGTAAGAAATACTGAGACTAAGAATACTCATTGTTGCGGGATTTGTCTGTCACATATTAGACTAAGTTTTCTCAGTATGAGAGGGTGGTTTGCCTCTCATGGAGGTTTGCCAACTTCTTTGCTCATCTCCTTCACGCTTATAAAGAGACATGGGCATGGTCGTTTGCAAGGACCGTGAACCCTTATGAGCCTCTGATTGGAGAAGGATTCCAACTGTCCACACTCTTGAGAGACTTTAGTGTCGCACAGACTTGGCCAGGAGTTGAGCCACACACACACCCCTCACTTAAGGCCTGAACTAGTCTTCCAGTTGCTTGTTCTGTGCCCTCAAACTACTTTTAGGAGTCCTACAGGACACTCCCCACCCTCATTTCTTTCTCTTCCATATTAACTTTACGCAGAACAAGAATTCTAGGGAACCGTCCAGCCTCTCATGCAGTCTTATTTTCCACTGAAAATAACCTATCATTCCAATTTGCCTGGTTTGCTGGTGTTCACCCTGTCTCTCCTGAATGCATCACCCACTGCAACAGCGACTCTTGTGTCAACACTTGCAGGAGGTTTTTTCCCTTTCAGTGCATGTTCAGTCATTTATCCTGTGCTACTCTGACTAGTTTCAGTCTAAGTGCTTTTGGGCAGTTGGCCACATACATAGGCATTCAGAGCCCTGGTGCACACTCCATCCGCTTCATATGTTTTCTGTCCCCAGAAAGTTGCCAGAATCCTCATCAGTCATTAATAATGCTACAGCATCTGAGAACTCATAATTTCTGGTACCACAGGGACAATTTTGCTTGACAAATTGCCTCTCCCAGAATATAAGTTCAATTTAGAGAAAATCATGTCCAAGTATCTGGGCAGGATATGGACTGTGGTATGTCTGCCACAGACTTCCCTTCCATTTAAAAGAATTTTTTAGATATTTAGTGTTCTTCAATACTGACTTTATGCTAACTTCCAGGCCACTTCTCACTTGTCATATCTTGAAGTCTGTGGTATTTTACTGTATAAATTCATACAAAATTTTGTAGGTCTCACTCTTACTAACACATCTACTTATGTTCTCTCTCTATGCCTCTCAGAGACCCTAAAACTACCATCAAAAGTGGTTTCTACCACTTCCCATTTGCTTTGAGGTGCTGTCCCAAGGCCAGCAAGGCACTGTCAGCTGCAGCTGAGCAGCCATCATGAGGGTGCACTGTAGTTTTATTGCACACACACTAACAGGGACTACACTAGTATTCATGATGGTATCATGGACAGTCTCCTAGATGTAATCCACATCTTCAAAGTACTGCAAATGTAGTGAGGACAGGGGCCCTTTCCTCAACTTTTTTACCCAGACTCTGAAGCCCATGTTCTAAGAAGTCTTGCATGAAAATAGCTCCATTTCCTGTGGTCAAGCACTTGTTCACAGTTTATAGGCACAATGCCTGCTTTGTTTCTTGTCTTTCACTTTCCTTCCCAAAGGCACAAGGATCCCTTGCACTCCAGAATTCTCTAGTCCCTTTGCTTTTTTCTTTTCCACAGCAGTTATCAATATCTGTTATACTATCTTTTTATTTTTTTGTTTATTGTTTTTTACCTCCAACTAGGGTATGAGATCCATTGGAGCAGGGTCTTGGTTTTGTTCACTGCCGTACCTCCAGCACCTAGAATAGTGCCAGGCACAATGGCTCAATAAATATTTGTTGAATGAACGAATGAATGAAGCCTGAGTGCGTACCTTGAGAAACATCTTCCATATGGGATATATAGTCTGCAGAGCTCCAACTCTGCCTCATCTTAGCAGTTTAACTTCTTTAATTTCAACCGTCTACTTTGGTGATCTATGACTTATATTCACACAGTTAAATGGCACCTTTGGTGGCTTTTTTTCAACAAAGGAATACTGACTATAAGACACATGTAAGTCTCCATCTCTTGCAAAATAGAAAGTAAAAACTCAAGGTCAGAGGACTGCGTGGTCTCCCTTACATTCAATGGATTCCCATCCTGTATGTCAAGGAGAAGAACTCCTGACTTATACTCTTAGTCTACTAGAGACAGGCTAAAAAAATACCCTGCTACTGGTTATAAGATTGGTAGCTAACTGAAAAGGGATATTATATATAGAAAGGTTACTGTGCTTCATAGATAGTGTTTCTCTTCCCTTTGAGTTCCTGAACTGGTAGACTAGTAATTTAGGGTAAAGTTAGCCCAGGATACTTTTTACTGTAATAAAATTTGGGCCTTTCTGTTCCTTGCTTGTGCCTTCCCTAATTCTGTTCTAAAACCAAACCAAACAAAAACAAAAATTTTCCACATTGATCAAATATATAACAAAGGAGAGACAAAGATCAGTCTTTCCAAGATAGTAAAACCAAATTAAAACCAAACCTCAAGCATGGATCAGAAAGACAATATTCCAGGAATTGAGGTTAAACAACCTTAGCAGCACAGCTGCAAGACCTTGCTATTCCCGCAGTGGCATCTGGGTCTCTAAGAAGCAGAGGGTAAACGTAGTTCACTAGATGGCCCAGATCGAATGCATTAAACTGGGACTTGATCCCCTTAGAGGGTGATCCTGAATCACATATCCAGTCTCCTTTTCATCCCAGTTTGTCCATTTCCTTGCCACACACCTGCTTCTAGTTGTTTCTTATGTTATTAACAAAAATAAAATTTAAAAATTAAAAAAAAATCAATTCCCTCTTATTAATGGCATTAGTGGCTTTTGCTGCTCAACAGAACAATGAATACCACCCAAGACATCTCCAGGTGTGACAGATAATAAATCGCCCACAGTTTCACGTTATTAGAACATTGATATCTCTGGTGTTTAAATTGCAGTGAGGCCTGTGGGACATAGGCTCTCTGCTTCATACTTGTGAAATTTTATTAGTGTTTAGGGGGACATTAACTTCACAGAAAAGCATGATTGTGGAGAGAGGTTCTAAAAAGATGGAGATGGAGCTTGTAGATGATGCCAGGGCTGGAATTTTGAGTCTAAGGAAGAAAGGAAATGATCAATAGAGATTTGTGACAGGAGGAAACTATAAAGAATTTCTCAGTAAATTTTTAGCTCTGAGGCAAACCAGCAGAGAAGATAGGAAGCAGCATCATTCCCTGATTGCACTATGATGAAAGAGGCAGGATGAGGCACTAAGTAAGATTTCCTAAAGGACTTCTTGAGAGTGATGGATATGTGAGAAGAAGGAGCCCCAATCTCCTTTTCGGGAGGTCTTGAAAACTAGGAGAGAGTCTTACTTGTCTGAGTTCATCTTGAGAGGAAATAGATTTATTTAGACCAGCTTTGTCATAGTTCTGCCCATTATGGCCCATGTTTTAACCACAAACCAAAAGTGGAAAGAGTCCTGAGTGACTGTGTTCTTCAAGAGAGGAAGAGTATCATAATCTCTGATACCCAGTTACTTCTCTAGCCCATTTCCTCTCCCCTATTTCTACAAGAAACTTCAGGTCCTTGTTATCTCACGCCTAGAGGATTGTAACAGCTTCCCTTTCGGCCTTTCCCCTGCCCCCTCCCTTCTCTCTCCTCCCTAAGCATGTCTCCTCACAGCAGTCAGAAGAACCGACCTAAAATTCAGATTTGAGTCTTTTTACAACCCAGTTTAAAATGTCCCAAGGGCTTCCCATGGCTTTCACCTCATTGTTTTTCACTCCTTTCTGCCTCACTATTTACCCTCTAGGTGCACAAATCTACTTGTAATCCCCATACTCCAGCACACTTTCATGCTGTTCTCCATGTTTGAAATGCTTCTCGCCTTTTCTTTCCTTTTGTTTTGGACTGTTATTAATTGTGAAATATAACACAAATATAAAAGTAAATAAACACACATGTACAATTTAGTGAATAAAGACAATACCCGTATAGTCACTGCCCAGGTCAGGTGACAGTATATTGCGAGCACTTCCTCTCCGCCTCCCGAGGTCCCCGGGGCCTCAGCTGCAGTCAGACCCTTCTCCCCCCCACGGTAAACACTATTCTGATTATTACCTTGATAACAGTTTCCTTTTTTTATAGTTTTTCAGTCACATGTTTATACATCCCTAAACAACATTGTGTAAGTTTGTCTGGTTTTGAACATTATATAGATGGCATCGAAATGAATTTATTCTTTTGAACTTTATGTGAATGGAATCACAGAATTTATTGTTTTGCTTCTTTTTCACATTATATTCATAAAAGTCATCAATGTTGGGTACCTGTGCTTGTTTATTTTCATTGCTCTACTGTGTTTCATTGTATGAATACACTGCCATGTAATTATCTGCATTCTACTGTTGATGGACATTTCAGTTGTTTTCAAATTTAGGTTGATGCTGGCAATGCTGCTATGAATGTTCTTGTACATGTCTCATGGTGCAGAAGTTTTCCCAAGGTTTATATATATGGATGGACTTGCTGAGTCATAGGGTATGCTTACCTGCAGCTCTACTGGAGAATATCAAATTGTTTTCAAAGGTGGTTGTAATAATTTTTTTAAAAACTATATCTTTATTGATTTCAGAGAGAGGAATGGGGGGGAAAGAGAGAGAGAGAGAGAGAGAGAGAAACATCAGTGGTGAGAGAGTCATTGATCGAATGCCTTCTGTGTGCCCCCTACAAGCCCGAAACTCAGGCATGTGCCCTGACTGGGAACTTACGGAGATCTCCTGGATCATAGGTCGATGCTCAACTGCTGAGCCACGCGGGCCGGGTGTGGTTGTAATAATTTACACTTCACCAGCAGGGTAAACATTCTCATTTCTTCACATTCTCTCCAGCACTTGGTATTGTCAAGCTTTTAATTATTAATTTATCTCTGATATAATCCCAAGTGCCTAGAACAGTGCCAGCTCATAATAAGCATGCCTTAAATTTTTATTGAATAAATAAATATTTCTTAATTTCCAAGCATGGGAATTTTCTAATTATTTGGGTTTGGGTTTTTTTGTTATTGATCAATAGTTTAAATCCAGTAGTTGAAGAACACTTCCTGTTCAATATCAACCTTTAGAAATTTGTTAAAACTTGCCCAATAAACAAGTTTTTGTTGATAATTGTTACATATATTCATCATGAAAGAATGTGTTTTGCATTTGTTGAGTGCAAGGTTTAGATATTTCCATTAGTACATTTAAAACAAATTTATAAACTGTTTATAAAAATCTTCTATATCCTAAGTGATTTTGTCTACTTATGTTACAAATTACTTAGACGGGATTATTGTAATCTTCCACTATGTTTGTGAATTTGTCTTCTTAGTGATGATAATTTTTACTGTTTGTATTCTGGTGCTATTCTGCAAGTGTAATTTACATTTTTAAATTGCCATGTTTTCCTGGAGGATTGAACATTTTTCATTATTAGGTAGTTTTCTTGTTCAGTAATAATGCTTTTGCCTTAAAGTTCATTTTGACTGATATTACTATAATATAATTGCACCAGCTTTCCTTTGAAAGGGGTGCATGATATATCTTTTCCCATTCTATGCTCAATCTTGGTTTCCTTAAGTTTTAACTGTATTTCTGGTAGACAGCATATAGTCAGATTTCATTTTGCTTTGCCTTTTATACATTGTGGCATCCTTTGTCTTTTATGTAGAGCATTTAGTCCAATTATATTTAATAGTGAAAAATTAACATTTGGATTTAAATTATATTTGTGAATTTATCTATTTTTCATTTCTATTAGGTTTTGCTTCTTATATTTTGAAATTCTTTTATTATCTCTTTAATAATTTAGGATTGTTATGTTGTTTTGGTGAATTGAGCACTTTATCATTATGAAATGGTCTTTCTTTATTCCTGGTAATATTCAATGCCCTAATAATTACTAGTCTGATATTAATGAAGCAATTTCAGATATTTTTGGATTAATGTTTGCATAGTATTTTTTTCCTTTTTTCCTTTTGTCATATCTGTGTCTTTATATTTAAGGTGGGTTTCCTATTGGACTTTTTGTCCAACCTGATCATCTCTACCCTTTAATTGAGATGTTTAGACCATTTACATTTACTATAATTATTGATAAGATTGGATTTCAATCTATAATCTTGCTATTTGTTTCTTTTTGTCTCATCTGTTGTTTCTTCTTTCTTCCATTCCAATATTTAGACTGAATTTTAAAATGATTTCTCTTTAGCTCTTCCTCTTCTTTTGTTTCTTTTGCTTTGTTTTATTGTTGGTGGTGTTGTTATTGCTTTAGAGCAGTGCTGTCCAATAGAATTTTTTGTGAAGAGTTGTTCTATATCTGCACTGCCAAGTATATGTAATCACTAGCGACATATGGTTATTTAATACTTGAAATATAGCTAGTATGACTAAGAAACTGTTTGTTTTTTTTAATTTTTATTGATTTCAGAGAGAGGAAGGGAGAGGGAGAGAGAGATAGAAACATCAATGATGAGAGAGTCATTGATTGGCTGCCTCCTGCATGTCCCCCGACTGGGGATCGAGCCTGAAACCCTGGCATGTGCCCTGACCAGGAATCAAACCATGACCTCCAGGTTCATGGATCGACACCCAACCACTGAGCCACACTGGCTGGGCAGAAACTGAATTTTTAATTTTTCCTAATTTTAATTTTAATAGCCACATGTGGCAAGTAGCTACTCTACTGGACAATGCAGCTCAAGAGTTTAACAGATACACCCTTAACTTATCACAGTCTACCTTCAAATAGAGTAAGATCCTTACAGCAACAACATACTCTCATTTTCTCCCTTATGTCCTTTGTGTTTTTGTTTTTACACATATTACTTCTACATATACTAAAACCCCAAGTACACTTTTATTTTTTTTACTTTAGTAATTTATCTTCTCAAGAGATTAAAATGTGAGAAAAACTCTGTTAGGGTAGCTCATTTGGTTAGAACGTTGTCCTGATAGGCCAAGATTGTGGGTTTGATTCCCTTCAGGGCACATACAAGAAGCAACCAGTGAATGCATAAGTGGAACAACAAATCTATGGGATTTTTTCTCTCTCTAAAATCAGTAAATTTTTAAAAAGTTTTTAAAAATTTAAAAATTAAATATGATAACATTTTTAATATTTTACCTACACATTTGTCACCTTTCACACTCTCTCTTCCTTTTATTGATTCAAATTTTCATCTATTATTTTTTTATTCTGCCTGAAGAACTTCCTTTAACATTTTATCTTTTGTTTGTTTAAAATAATATTTATTTCACCTTTACTTTTGAAAGATATTTTTGTTGGATAAAAACTTCTGGGTTGATCTTGAGTTCTACCTTGCATAGTTTTTTAAAGAAATCTGCTGGCATTATTATTATTATTTTTTTTTGGCCTCTCTATAGCAGGAGACGGCAAACTTTTCTGTAAAGGGCCAGATAGTAAATCTTTTAGACTTTATAACCAATATAATCTCTGCTGCAGCTACTCAGCTCTGACACCATAGCACAGAAACAGCCATAGCAAATACATACATGAATGCAGGAGGTTATGTATTCATTTACAGAAACAAGAGGTCTGCCGGATTTGACCCATGGGCCATAGTTTGCCAATTGCTGCTCTATATGTAATACATCTTTTTTTTTCATCTGGCTGCTTTTAGAATTTTTTTTTTCTTTATCCTTGGTATAAGTAGTTTGATTATGATGTGCATTGGCATGGTTTTCTTTAAGTTTATTCTGCCTGGATTTCATTCAACTTTCAAATTTTGGCAATTGTTTAGTCATTGTTTCTTTAAATATTTTTTTAGCCCCAGTTCTTCTGAATCTTCAGTTACATGTTTGTTAAACTACTTGATATATCTCACAGATCACTTTACTCTGATTCTTTCTTTTTCAAATTTTTTTCTCTCAGTACTTCATTTTGAATAGTTCCTACTTCTATGTCTTCAAGTTCTCTAATCTTTTTTGGTAGCCTATAATTTACTATATTTTCCCCATGAAAATTTTAATTTCATTCATTTTTAAAATTTAATAATCCTGATTTTATTCCACATTAAACTGTAAAATTTGTGCCACATTATTGAAGTATTGCTTTGACTCACAATATTATACATATTTAAATTCAACTCAATTACAAAAGAAAACTGTTTACTTAAGCAATATAATTCTCCTCTAATAAAAGTATCTTTATATAAAATGTTTGACTTTAAACTTTCATTGCTATTCCACTCTTTGGTCTTCATTTCCAGAAAGAGGCACATTTCAACTAATTTCTTTAATGAATATTTTGCAGCAAGTTCCTGAAGTTTTCCATTTCTTTTATACAAAGTCTTCCAAATGCATTAAACAATGATACTATTTCTTGTCTGGTAAGATGATATTTGTAAGTGGGCCCACTTTCTGCATATTTGCTGTCCATACCTTTGAAAGCAAGACCTTCAGAGCAGTGCCCAAACCCTGAGTCTGAATATTTTCCCACACTTGACATTTAAGCTAACCCACACAACCCATAATTTTAGAAAGATTTCTATAATGCAACCTAAAGTCTGCCTGTAATTATCTTGCTCCTTTTTCCATCCCAAGCAAAAAATAAATAAAAAAAATTATAAACATGCAAAGCAATTATTTGACTTTGGGAAATAAATTTCCAGTGAATAGTTGAAAATCTGGGTGTCCAGAGAATGGCAGTACTTTATTTAGATAAAGGCCTTAATTTTTTTTTAAGTAGAGAAAGTTCTGTTGGATTTTCCCCTTCAGTCAAAATTTCATCAAACCCACTGGTGAAATTCTGTAAATCGTGTCCCCATTTCTTTTCCAAACAGGTATCTTGTAAAGGCTCTCTTGCACTCTCACGCACATTAATGCATTATGTAGTCCAGATATAAGTCTGGAGAATGCCCTTTTTGTTTTTACACAGAGACCTCCAAGCCATCGGTGAAAAATGTTCTCTTCGCATTTCCTTTGATCAAAAGCCAAAATATTTCCAGGTCTTTTCACTGTGACTTGAAACAATTTTCTTCATAGAGAATTATTATATTTCCCATCTTCTAAGCATCTGGTCTCATAACTGTGTCATACTTAGAATTAAGAACAATCCACACATTCACTATCAGGGTTCTGTATGTCATCGGCTTCACAGAAGTTTTCTGAGGAATCATCGTACTTGGCCCATGGAAGAAAACTCTTCTGTTTCTTCACTCGGAGATTCACCCATAGCCCCAAGTTACTTAGCCTAACGTATTCTTCAGTGAGGTTATTGCCTTCTTCGGAATACCTGTAGCTTACAGATTTAATTTAAATTTAATGAAAATGCTAACTTTTTAAATTCTTTGATTTTACGTTTCTGTTACCGCTTACACTGAACTTATTTGCTTTATCTTATAGCATGCATAAAACACTTTCACAGTTCCAGTATTGGCGCTAACAATAAAACTGCACAATGAAGTTAGTTCTTTGCAGTTTGTTTTGTCCTGAGAATATATCCCACTGAAGGACAAAGTCCTGTGTTCAACAGCCATTTGAAAGGATTCTTTCTTTGGTTATCTTACCAATCTCATATACACTTAGGTTTATTTCATTTGTTTTCAATTTTAGGGGTTGCTCTTTGTACTCTTTTGGTTTTATTGACTTTTTGAATATGTAAAATAATGACAGGATTCTAGTCGAAACTCCATAAAAAGGCATCCTCAGAGCCCCCTTTCTATTCCTACCCCTGACCCCAGGCCCCCTTCCCCCTCTTATAATAACCAGTTGTTATTAGCCTCTGGGTTATCCTTCAGTGGGTCGCTCTGTATGAAAGTCGCGACCATGCCCACTGTCCTGCACCTCGCCTCACATGGTGTGCTGTGACAGTTATTCTACCGCAGCACATGGAAAAAGGTTATCTAACGGTTCAACTCCTCACTATTGGTGGTATTTGAGGGTATTTCTAGCCTTTTGTCATCGAAATAATGCCACAGTGAATAACCTTGTGCATATATCATTTCAAGTTTGTGCAGATGTGCTTTTAATACAGATTCCTAGAGAATGGGATTGCTGGGTTGAAGGTTGAATGCATCTATTTGTAACTGTGCTAGATAGTACCAAATCCCCCTCCTAAGGGCTGTATCATTCTGTGGTTCCATCAGCAGCATATCACTGAGTTTCCTTCCCCAGAGTTTTGGCAACAAACTGTGCTCTTAAACGTTTGGATTTTTGACAACACAGTAAGAAATGCTATCTCAATGTAACGTAATTTGCTTTTCTTTTTTGAGTGAGTTGAGTCTGTTTTACTGTTTTAAGGGCCACTTGCATGAACTTTTAAAAACCATCAGTTCATGTCTTATGCTCATTTTTCTCCTGGATTTCTGTCTTTTTATTTCTAGAAGCTCTTTAATATAATAAGGAGATTAACTCTTTCCTGTGCTATAGTTGCAAATATTTTGTCCAGTAAATCATTTCTCTTTAGTTTTACTTATGGAATTGGAACCATGCAATTTTTTTTTTTTTTAATTCTGTAATAGAATTTACCAGTCTTTTATTGATTCTAGATTTTGAGTCATAGACATGCTTTTCCACTACCCCCATGGGTCTGTTATACAGAAACCTACCAATGTTCTCTCCTATGGTGTGTAGGGTTTCCATGTTACGTTTGGTTAACTGATCTATGTGGAGTTCATCTTGGTGTGCAATGTAAGTTATGGGTCCCATTTTACCTTCTTCCGAATGATACCTAGTTGTTTCAACATTTATTTAAAAGTACATCTTTATCATATATTAAACTTCTTTATGTATTGCAATGATGCATAGACTGTTTATAACATTCCACTAGTATGTCTGTCTCTTCATGTACCAATTCTACACTGTCTTAATTGTGAAAGCTTTACAGTATTTTAGAAGTCTGATAAGACCAGTCTCCCCTCATTGCTCTTCTTTTTAGTATTTTCCTGGAAGTTCTTGTTTATTTTTTCCATATGAACTTAAAAATCTATTTGTCTACATAAGGGTAATGCAAAGAAGCCTTAGAATGATGGAAAATTCTGTGCCTCAATTTAACTGTGTGGTGGTGGTCACACAAATCTACACATGACAAGATTGTATGTAACTATCTACATGCACAAATGAGTGCATATGTAACTGATGAAACCTGAATAAGCCCTATGAATCGTACCTGTGACAATTTCCTGATATTTATATTGTACATAGTTATACAAGATGTCACCATTGGGGGAAATTGGGCAAAGGATATATGAGATCTTCCCATATATTATTTTATAACTTCCTGTGAGTCCATAATTTTTGCAAAATAAAAAGCAAAAAACTCAATTTATCTAATTGAAAACAAAAAAACAAGCAAACAAAAAATTTGTTGGCATTTTTATTGGAATTATATTAAATTTACAAATTCACTTGTATCTTTCATTTGCTTGATTCCACTTTTGTGTGTTTGGGGAATATTATAAGTAAAGTTTTTCTCAAGTTTTTACATATTTCTTATTAATTTTATTCCTGGGAGTTTTATAATTATGGTTGCTACTACAAATGGGATGAATGCTCTCTTCTGTTACCTTCTAACTGGTTTTTCCTTGTATCTATGAAGGCTTCTGTAAATTGCTTTTATGTCCTGCTGAATCATCTTTTGCTTTGCAGTAGTTTTTCCATTGACTTGCCTTCCTTTTCTAGACATACCATCATATTATCTACAATTTTCATACATTTAATTGTTTTCTCTGTAACAATACCATGGCAAATAACTTCAAACACCATGTTAGACATCATAGTAATAGTGGACATCCTTGTTTTGTTTCCAGCATTAGCAGGAATGCCTTTAGTGTTTTCCCATGAAGATACTGATAAGCAAGATGCCTTATAATGCTAAGAAAACACTCTTCTATTCTTCTTTTTAAAGCTTTTTTTATTAGGGGCACACCTTGAACTTTCTCAAATGTTTTTCCAGCACTATGGAAATAATTGCAAGACCTTTTTAAAATATATAATTATTAAATATATTAATGTGTTTCCTAACATTGAACCACCTTTGCATTTATGAAACAATTTCCACTTGGTCATGACATATCATACGGTTTGATTTCATTTACTAATATTTTATTTAAGATTTTTGCATTGATATTAATAAATAAGATTAGCATGTCATTTTCTCTTTTGTGCACTCTCAAATTTTAGTTTCAATGTTATATTTATTTTATTAAAGAAATTTTGAAGTTGTCATTTTTCTGTGCTTTGGAATAGAATTGGGATTATAGATTTTTAAAGAAGCCCATTTGGAACTATCTTGTATACTTTTAAAAAGTAATTCTAGCCAGTATTTTAATTGTTTTCAACAGAATGACTGGTCTAAATAAGCTATTTCTTCTTTTTCCTGGGAGGGGGAACCCTCCCCACTTTCATTACCACATTTACTCCCTCTAACCCTTAGACTTTGTTCAGTTACCATCTCCTCTAAAAGGTCTTCTCTGAACCCCACAGACTGTGCGAAGGTGCCTCTTTTCTGGGCTTCTTCTGGACACTATATATTCTTGTATAGATACATGATATTGAAGCAATCCATTAATGGCATTGAGAGTTATTAAAGGATAACTCTGTTAGCCAAAAGTTTTTTTGCAGACAGGGATCCTGTATTGGCTCCATTTTAAAACTTCCAGTTTCTAGTGCCAAATACAGTGGCTGCCATATAGTAGTAGCCTCGATAAATATTTGATGAACTGATCTTTGATCAGATGCCTCCTCCCCTGCCACACACACACATGCACACACGTTTCTTCTTCAGCTCTTATCTTTGTAAATTGCTTCTCAGTTCATCCAGGAGCTCACAGCAAAAATCTAGGAATTATTTTTGGCAACTCTTTCATCTTCAGTTTGTAATAAATCACCAAGTTTTATCTTAAAGATATTTCAAACTCGCCCACTTCGTTCCCCTTTTTACTGCCACTACCCTAGTCCAAGCCCCCATTATTTCTTGCCTAGATCACCTAACTTCTGTTTCCCCATTTTAATCCTTGCCCCTCCCCTTCTAGAATCCATTCTTTATCAGAAAATCAAAGTGATCCTTCAAAACGCATATATGGTTATAAAACCTATCAATAGCTTCCTATCCTTTTTGGATAAAGTTTAGAATCCTTAACATGTCCCCCCAAATCCTGCCTGACCTGGAACATCCCTACCTTTCCAGCCTCAACTTGTATCCTCACCTCCTCATTCTGGTCTCTTTCTCTTCTTCCAACTTCCAAAGCTCTTTTCCTCTTGGATCCTTTGAATATTCTTTTTCATTTGCTGGAAAGCGCACTCCCTGTACCACCTGCGCACTTTTGATCTGGTTATATCTGTTCATCTGCCGGGTCTGCGCTCTGGGAAGATTTCATGGACCTCCTAGTATGATTGAGGAACTCTATGGAATGGCCATATTGCCCTCCAAACTTTACCTTATCGCTATTGTGATTTTTTTAGGCATTCAGGTGATTATTGAGCTAATGTTTATTTCTCACACTAAACTACAATTTCCCTGGAGGCAAGAACTGTGTTGACTTTCAGCTGAATATTCAGCATCTATCATAAGGGACAGCACAGTAATAGGATTTAATAAGTATTTACTGGGTGAATGGATGGATGGATGGATGGATGAGTGAATGAATGAACTAATTACTATTGAACTCTGACTAAGAAGCCTGAAGGAACAAATGCTCTATTTCTCCTCCAGGGGGAGACACACTCCTACTAGAAATAGCAGAATATTCTGAGATCAACCATAACTTGCTTCTCAAGCCCCTGGAATTGATTCAGAGAATCCAATCATTTCCTTGCTAGTAGGATTCTCCAGCTCAGTCTGGACCACCCACTGGTACAGGCAAGTGGCATTTCCTCTGTTAATTTTTCTTCTTTGAACAATCTTAAAATCTTTCCTGCTAGAGTTTGTCTACTGCAAATCTTGATTTGCTAGGAAATTTACCTATAATTCCCCACATTCTTGGAAAAATAGTATCATGAATATATAATGTAAATATTATCATTAACATTGGTATTTGTATTTTTACTGTAATTTTATTTTTTTTCAAAATTCCTCAATCTTTCTCTATGTACCTCAAAAATCTTTCAAAATTATTCGAATAGTGAAAAATATGGGTGAACTGTAGGGCCAAAAATAATAAAATATTAATGAAAAGCTAATTTTAAAACATACAATAGTGATTCATATATTTCCTTGAGCCTCAGGGAAAGTTAAAGGGAAGAAGAAAGGGAGCAGATTGAGTATTGAGAGCATGTCTCCCTCTGAGCAGTTTCTGAAAGAAGTCCTTGTTTAGTCCTGAGGACACGTCTTGGGAGACTACCCCTGCTGCACATTAATACTGTCCTTTTCTTGGATGAATTTCCTTCTCTAGGGCAAGGTTTAAGTGTATAAAAAATTTCATGAGGCTGACATTATATTTCTCTGAACTTTTTTTTTCTTTTGCTCTGTTGCCAAAGCTCCCTTTCAATTTTTCCTTTTATATGTGCCTTGGAGTTCTTTCTCAGGACCAATACATAGAGGCATTCCACTATTCCTGTCTCTGGGAGGAGGGCAGTTCACTTCAGTTCAACTCAGTTTGCATTTATCCAATACCTACTGTGAGTCTGGGACTGTGCTATGGGGGGGAGGTAAGTGTAGGAAAAAAATCTAAGTTCCTGCCTCAGAGGTGCTTACAATGTAACTGGGAAGACTAGGCCTTTGGTAAACTCCTTGAACAAATATAAAATAAAACAAAGATGACACAGATAAGAACCAACATTTATATAGTTTACAAAACCACTCTCCACAAATGTGATCTAAGTTTTGTGAAATTAATCCTTGGGGTATGTGTTGTTACTCTCATCCTGTTATACAGACCAGTAAATGGAAACTTAGATAATATAACTTGCTTAGACAGGTAAAGAAACTAGAGCTAGTATCAGAAATGGAAACTTTGTCCTGATGGTGTTTGCATAGCACTACATTGTTTCTAAAATAAGGAATATACTATAAGCAATAGCCCTAAAAATTGAGAAAATTCAAAGCAGGATGAGGCCTTTTTAGACAGAAGAATAATTAATGAGCTCTGGCCAGAACCCAGAAAACTGTTATGAAAGGCTTCCTGTAACCACTTAGAGAGGTTGCAAGACAGAATTCCTCTCCTCCAGCACACTGTCACTCTAGAGGATTGCATGTGAAATTAGGAAAGAGTTTGGAGCCAGCAGAGGAAGAAAGGAGTTCTTCACCCCAAAAAGGCCTGTGGGCAGTAGGTAGCCACAAAGCTCAAAGAGCAAGACACCCAGATCTGTAACCTGGGACAGCTCGATGGCATCTATTCACAGAGACTGGATACTAACACAAGTTGAACAGTGAGAGCAGCAATAATTACAAGGAAAACATTATGATCAAATTTCTAGTTCAAGTTTATGCCAGGATCTGGAAATAGAAACACTAGTTGTACTGTCAATCAACACTATCTAGTCAACACTTTTTGAGAGCAGAACTGGAATTAGGGCAGAGAAGAAAAAAATCATGAAAAAAGTCTTATGAGACATACAACACATTAAAAACACTTATGGAATCACTTATAATCAAAATATGACTAGCAGAAATAAGCTAAAATATATAAAGATGGAGTTGGAATGTTAAATGCAAGATTCATGGGAAGTGATCAGAAAACAACTTTACTTTTTGATCTTTACTCCCTTTTAAGAAAGTTACTGGGAGGTGATAATCTTCCCCTGCCCCTGAATGGAAAATTGAGCAGATTCCCTGACTTTTTAGTTCGTTCTTCTATAATTGACAGTAGCTTTAAGTAAAAAAAAAAAAAAAAAAAAAAAGCCTTGATTTAGTAAATAAAATGTTTCCAGTCTAAGATGGTAACCAAAGACTTCAGTCTTCATCCTAAGGTACTAGTCTAAGACTTCTCCTCCCTTCCCCTGCATAAGGCCTCCTGTGGGCCTGCCTCCAGCTTTCTCCCCAACTTACGTCCACCACCACTAGCTAACTGCTATTTGATCTGCTGAGTAAAAGTGGGAGGAGGCTGGACAGCTGAGGGGATAGGGCAGTTCTGTTTTGATAGGATGGGTCTGTACTACCTGAGTCTGGCAGATGGTGAAAGTTGACTCTTTTTCTTGTAGAGTGCAATTAAAGGTTCTTTGGAGATTGCCATCATCAGGGACCTCTCACGTGAGTCCCTTTGTCCTAGACAGACACAGATGGTTACTTGTGACAACCTCTGTAGGTTCTAGGATTTCTGTGTTCATCTCTAACTTCTGGTCACTGGTTCCCTCCACACCTCCAGCCCTTTTGAATAGACGCAAGGCAGCCCCATGCTGACTGTCTTCTATGTGACCCACATCTGGTCCAGGGAAACATTTACCCACTTGTCATCCCTATCAGATCCGGGAGAATCAGTGGATCCCAAGGCAGCCACCTCTGCTTTGTGGCTACTGCTTTCTTTATGTTTATAGGTAAGAGTTGGTGCAGTTCTCTGTTTTACAGCTATAGGGAACAATTTCCAAGCTCTCTAGTCCCATAGAAACCCCTCCTTAGCCTTGAGGAGAAGGTACAGCACAAGTACTGCCTCTCCTTCTGGGTATGCGGGGAGTGGGGACTCAACAGCACAAGCAAATTTCTCCCCAAGGAGCATCTTCACAGACCCTCCCTCTCTACACTATCTTCATCTCACAGGAAGTAGAACTGTTCTTCAACACTGATTTTGTACATAAAACTTCACTGAAATAATCATCTTTAATTGCAACTAACCATTTGCAAATCTGTCTCCCAGTCTTTCCATCTTTATCTTCCCTGCACTGCTGAGCACAGAGCTTAGAACAAAGTAGGTGCCCAGTAAATGTTTGATGAATGGATGAATGAATGGATCTGAAATCTCCTTTGGTTGTACAGTGGATTCTCAGAAACACTATAAAATAATCTGTATAGATAGCCTATTTTATCACTCCCTGGGAGACTAATCATTCTTCTATTTGTAACATGCTGGGAGTTTCCTAGAATTCATATACTCTAGCATTTATCAGCCAAGAAATTTTGAGAGATGAAACAACACAGAGAAAAAAATCATCTTTTTCAAGGAAGAGATGAGTAAATAAACAAGAGCTTAGGTTTTCAGAAAAGTTATGGGATGTCAAATCAAACTTCATAAAAAATTTTTTCCCCAAAGCTGTGGAACTGTGGGTATTATTTGAGTAGTTCATTTCAAACCCCTAAAGCTGGATGAACAATGAAGAAACAAAAGAATTAGATTTAAAATATTTAGCAAATGTTAATGTGTTAAACATAGGTGATGGATATAATGAGTTCATCATACAATTATTCTTTTTAGTTTTATTGTATGCTTAAACATTTTATTTTAAAAGTAACATTGAAAAATTGAAGCTAGGAATCACCAATGTCTTTACCAGGTTTCAGAAATGAGCCAGAGGAAGCAAAAATGTAACAGAAACTAGGTAGACTTGGCCATCTTATAATGAAGCCCTCACAGGTCCCGTTAATATGGGGTGTCCCCCAAAAATGTATACACACTTTAATAGCCGATAGATCAATTTTGAAAATGAAATGTATTTTAATAAACAGTGCCTTTATAATTATTCAAAGTATCTGATTACATTTTTTGGGGGACGCTCTATGCATTAGTATTATGATAACCATAAAGCTGTTCTTATTTAGACTTGGGAGTAAAAATTTTGGAAGCAGGAATTTTTGCTTAGGAATCATGTAAAGTCAGAATTTATAGAAATAGAAGGATATTTGGGGATTACTTCAGCCCATGCTGTCACTTTACAAAGGAGAATACTGATGCCCCACTCTCCCCCCCCCCCCCCCCCCCAAATAGAATGAAATAACTACCAGTCTCAGAGCCAGGACGAAAACCTAGGTCTTCTGTATTACGGTTTTTCCCCTACCATCCTCATTGGCACATGACATTGAACAAGAGCTGCCACGGCATGGAACTTCAGAGATGGGACAGATGCTACCCTTAAGATGCAGTACTTTGTTTTGCTGGGTCTTTTTGACTCTACCATTTTTGTTGTGTACAGGTGGGGGCCTCCTTATTTTGTGCATCAGATTCTCCGAGACAGAGCAGTAGGCCCACTAGAGCTAGACTTAATAAGGTGAAGGCCAGAGAGGCAGTCAACAATACCTCAATAGGTCAGTGGTGTGAAGGTGTGCTCCACTTTGAGAAAGGTGTGGGTGGTGCCAATCAGAACATCACCTTGATGTGGAGAGAGGGAGAATTAGCAGGCCCGGGCCCACAGTATTTATTACATCTCTGCCTCTCACTTCATTAATTCCCCAGCCAAGTAGGATCTAAGGGGTTCAGGGGAGAATATACCACTGGGCTATTGTGAGTCACACAGTTCTGGACACAAAAATGGGAATTTGAGAGGTACTGACTGAAATGAGGTTAGGTCTGGACGAGGCATGCAGATGGCTTGATTTTTCTTATGATCCTCCCTGCTGGTGGTCAGGAAGGACTAAGGTTCACAGATAGCTCCTCCATTTTGGATCAGCATGCCCCTATGTTTGGAGGTTTAATGTTCTTCAGGGATCTAACGTAGTTTTCTGGTTTAGAAGCAATGGGCACAGAATCAAACCATTTCCAGTTCACTGATTTGACGTCTCAGAGTAGACTGGTGGGTGGGGGTGAGAAACTCTAGCTTCCACATAATCTCATTCAGGCTCCTTCAAACTTTCCCACGTAAATCTATTAATTAAAAACAATGTAGTTAATATGTAGCTACAGCTTGAATCAAGTCTCCAGACTCCCTCACAATCAGAGGACTGCCCCTAAACCACTCCCCCACAGGCTGTCAATGACCAAAGCAGCGTTTAATCCAGGGTTTGGAATTGGCTTGAAGGTTTAATGTGCCTGCTTTTGAAAATGATTCTTTAAAAAAAAAAAAAAGAAAGTTGCCAACATTTGCAATTTGGGAGAATTCACTTTTTTTAAATCTAGATTTCAGCTTTTTTAAAAATAATCTTTAAAAAACAAAACCTCATCACCATAGCAGAGAGCCGGGAGGTGGGGGACACATTCCTGCTGGCATGATTTGCTTTTGAATTCAGAGGAGGCACTCTCAGACAGGGCCTGAGCTTTTCCAGTTCGCCACGCCCTCGCTGATTTCGTGAGCCGCCAGAGCCCCGCTTTCCTCTCAGACTGGTTAGACTGCTGCTTAGAGCAAGCTTCGGAGAGCGCGGGCTGGGCCACCCTTAGCTAAAAGGGCTGCCAAGTAGATCGCAGGACTTTGTATGGGCTTCACTCTACATGCAGCACTGTGTGCCACTGACTTCTAAATGTTTATGCTTCACGGGGAGAGAGCATCGCAGGGGCGGCGGCACTCCCGGTGGCACCGGTTATTTACCGCCAGCAGGGGCCTCTTCTTCACTCAGCACCCGGGCCACCGCACTTCTGAGGCGGTTGTTTATCTTTGGCGTACAGCTCCTTCTGAGTGAGGGCTGGCACTATCCCGGAGGGTTCCGAGGGGCTTAAACGCGTTCCAATAGTATAATTCTGGAAGTCTCTCTTATTTGCTAAGGACTCTTCTTACTAAACAGTTCAGTCTCCTAAACGACTGAACCAGTGTAGCGACTTTGGGAATAACCCGGGAACGAGGTGTCCAGGCTCGATCTCAGATGGAGACAGTGGGAGGGGGTGCGTGGGGGGGGGGGGGTGGATTCACCGCAGGCCTGGTCTGGGCAGCTGCGGCCGCACAGAGTCGGCCCAACCGCGGGGCCGGGGAGCGGCGTCCCCCAGCCGCAGACCGAGGCCAGCGGCAGCCGCGGCAAGCGCCACACTGCGCCTGCGCGCAAGGCCTCTGGGCGAGCGGAGCCAGTGACCCGTTAACCGGGCCCCGTAGGACCCAGGCTGCTTCGGGAGTCTGCGCAGGCGCGTCCCTCCTGCGGACGCCGGTCCGTGCGCAGGCGCCCGTCCTAGTCGCTCTTAAAGTCCCGTAAACAGAAGGGCCTGCTGGTGACAACTTCTGCTTCCGGGTCACTCCTTGACAGCCGTTCTCACGACCCAGCTCAACCCCGCGGTTCGGTGAGTGCGGCCCTCGCTGCGGGACTGCCTGCGTCCAGGGTCCCTAGCCCGGGGCGCCGTGCCCAGTAACGCTTCCTCCACTCCCCGCGCGGGCTCCGGAGCCCCCAAGCCTGAGACCTCGTCCCGGCCTTTGGGAGATCGAGGCGGGGGTGGGTCCGGCCCTGGGGCTCCCGCGGCGCAGATTGCGCGACCCTCTCGAAGTGCGGGCTCCGGGAGACCTGCCGGGATTGCTGCAATTTGCTGGGAGCACCCGCGGAAATTGACAGCTCACGTCCTTGCATTTCGTGCCCTTACCCTCGGGCCCCTAGTCGCGGCGAGACGAAGCTGCCGCGAGCCTTCTCCCGGCGGCGCGGCGCGGCTGGGGGCGCCCCTGGCTGGGCCGAGGGCCTCCCCCGGGGCGGAAGCCGGGGCCTCCCTAGGACCGGAGCTGTTGAATGTCGCCTCCCTCCCACTCTGCTTCTAGCTTCGCAATAAAAACCCCTTGGTGTTTTCTCTGGATCCGAAGCGAAAGTAACCGGGGTAGACAGGGCTTTCAGGTCCCCCGGAGAAAAGGAGTCACTTGGGGGTCAAACCCTGCACGGCTGCAGACGGGAGCTAGGTCGAGTTTAGGTTTTCTTGACGCTTCCTGACAGTGAGTGCTGTCAGTGTGCCCTGGAGCTTCACCCTTCACCAGGAACTTGGAGGCGGCAGCAGAGGACCACTGGCCACATCCTGAGTTAGGAGTTCCGGGAGCGCCCCCCAAATGATTGCAGGGTTTATTTAGCATCTTCAGGTTGTCATGGCCCAGAACCGATTAACAGAACCACCGCAGACTAAGCCTTCCACTTTAGATGCTCAGTCTTCTGCCCCCATCCTTGGACTCTCTGATTCAAATGCACTTTTGCCTTTTCCTTGCAACAAAGAAGTATAAGATACAGACACTTGTCTCTGAGGAGGCAGCAGCTGTTGGACAGATTATGCCAATTCTAAACTATCTAGAAAATTGCAGAGAGACATGTAAACAAGTATGTAAGCTTATTCATAATAACACGGGAGAATTCCCAATTCGAATCATTGATACCTATGAATTGAATAATTTTTACTTGCATTGCTTATTTTAAACAGATAAATGGCCAGTGATTAGCAAAATAGAAACTACTAGGTTTATAGTATGTTATATAATGTATGAGGGGATACTCTATCACAAAAAGCAAAAATTACATAGTATGAAATGCCCAAAATAATTTTAGGATTTTTCCCTTAGTAATCATCATATGCATAATGTGTTTAATTACAAGTCTTGAATTTTTTAAGATCCAAAGTAATAAACTTTACATTGGTTCAACAAATATTTATTGAGAACCTGCCATGTACCAGGCACTATTGAAAATAACACTATATTGCCCAGTGGGGCGTGGCCCAGCATTTGAGCGTCGACCTAGGATCCTATCCATCCGGGTTCGATTTCCCTGTCAGGGCACATGCCCGGTTGCAGGCTCCATCCCCAGCAGGAGGCATGCAGGAGGCAGCAGATCAATGACTCTCTCATCATTGATGTTTCTATCTCTCTCTCTCCCTCTCCTTCCCTCTCTGAAATCAATATTTAAAAAAAAAGAAAAGAACATTATATTTACCCCCAAGGAAGTTTTGGTTTAATAACACAGATTTTAAACAGTTACATATAGAGGGCTGATACTGCATACTATATTTTCTCTACAATTTTTGATAAATGCTTTTTCATTGAAGTGCTGCTCCACTTTGGTGTAATTTTAAATGTTTCCCAACTAGTAAATGGCTGTTATACAGCCAAAACTTTTATCATAGTTGAATTTAAGTATATTGCATTATTTTCTTTTTCCATCCTAGGCCACTCTGTCATGTGGTTTCAACACATATATTTGCCCAAATCTATTTCTCAGTTGTCATAAATGGCCAGTTATTAAAATTTTTAATTTTTAATCTGCTTGTTTTTCTACAATTGCATGTGTCATTGGTGTAAACTTTGCATTTTTTTTTCTAATTTTATATAGATGACTCCAGAGTTGTACTTTTGTTTTTCTTTCTTATTTTAGAATATTACCTCAAATATAATCCATTTTTTCTTTGCTGAAAATATTTTAAACTATTTCACAGATGCTTTGTCATTAACAGAATATATTTGTTCCTTAGCCTTTTCCCTCTCTTCTCACAGGTAACAATCACTTTCATACCCTTTAGTCAATCAATCAACCAATATTTATTAAATACCTACTTTTGTGAGACTCTGTGGATGGCCTTACATGGGCAAAAAAGTGGAAGATAGGGACCTTGCCTTTCAATTGATTACAATTTAGATGGAGAAACCATATGAATATAACTATACTGCAAGGCTAAATATATCAAATAACCTAAAGGTGGTGCTGATAATAAAGACCACAAAATCCAGAGGAGGAAAAGAATGTTTTGTGGCATCTTCAGCCTTTAAAAAATGTCTTCTTTGTGTACACTTGTTTTAAACCACACCGAACTCCATGGGGGTTTTGGGGTTTCTTGGGGAAATCTTGTGCCAGGCTAGGTCAGAAAGTAAACTGAGGTTCTAAGGGTCAGGTCATCCATGTCCAGGTTAACCCAGCTCCCTAAGCAACTATTATTACTCTTTTTCCTTATGATTAAGAGAAAATATTAAATATTGATCTCTTTGAAATCTGCTTTTAGTATTGGGAAGGCCTCAAAGGACTCCTATCCCCTAAGGACAGGTATGCTCAGTGACGTTGCGTATGCCTAAAACTTCTTTGTTTCAGGCAGTTTGGAGCATGTGAACATACCCTGAGCCTTGATGAGTTCCAGTATGTGGTATATTATGCAGAGCATTCAGAGCAAATACTCTCTCTCAGAGCGCTTAATCCGAACAATTGCTGCCATTCGTTCCTTCCCACATGATAATGTAGAGGACCTCATCAGAGGGGTGAGTGTGCTGTTACCCACACGAGAGTCCTTGGGGAGGGGAACTGGGAAAGTTCCTGGGGAATCCTAATAGATTACAGACTTGCAGCTTTAACTCAGCTCAAGATCACAAAGGGATTTTACATATTTTTAAATGTATTAACTTGACCAGTGAAATATATTTTCCCTATTTTTTGCTTCTCTTCCCCTCTCCTTTTCACTTTGAGCATCTGATATTTTCCTTCAGGAAATATGTTCTAGATTACCCTGGTCTCATGTTCTTTGTGAAATCTCTGTCTGGATATGGTACCTACGGGATCCATCAAGCTCAAAGTCTTCTACGTATGTTGTACTGAGGGAGGAAGGAGACCAGCAGAGCAGAAGTGGTTTTCAAATCCTTGTGGTTTATGATTACATGGAGAGATATCACCTGCCTTCTATCCTAACAACAGCTACCACTTCTAGTTCTGTAAAGAATAGTATCAACCCCTCAAATGCATGATAATTTTTGACTTACGAAAACACCTTAGTATCTGATATTTAACCACTACTGTTCAGTATTTCTGTTACGTGACTAGTGTATCCTCGGTCTTTGCTACCTTTTTCTGTATATTATTCCTGTTGAAGAGAAGTTACAGGGTAATTTTTTGATTACTAGAAAATGCATCCAGATGGTTACTTCTGTACATTCTTTTTAACAACTTTAGAATCCTTATTTACAGCCTAGAGCTCCGTAGCTGCTTCAGAGTTGTATGGTACAGTGGTGAGAAGAAAAAGTCACGCAGCATTAGCTTGTTCTTAGCAAAAGTGGTATCAGAAGGCTCCAAAGGAGAAATTTTGTCACATTCTAATTCTAGCTCTGCTGCTGAGTCATTCAGTGACTTTGGTCTGACTGTGGTATCTCCATCTCCTTGATCAGATTTGGAAAAAAAGTACCAGCAAGGGCTAGATGGCAGAGAATGCTGATACTAAGAGGCTACTTTGAAAATGTTTGTAAACAAAAAGATAATATTAAGATGACCTTACTATTAGTGATGGTCATCTCTTGAATGGCGAAAAGAACATGCCTGTTTTGCTGGCTTCAATCTGACAGACTCACTTTCCTGACTTTTTCAGAGCATAGTGGTCATAGAAGGCTTTTCAGTTTTCCTGCCTGATAAGGTTCCCACCACTTTTACATATCCGGTTATGTCCTCAGTGATGTCTAACTGACATTCTGGCAGGCTATCTTGTGGAGAAAATAACTTGATTTAAAGAATTAACAGTCCCTTTTATTCATCGTCAGTGTTTTCACTTGGTTTGAATATTAGCATCATAATGTCATTTAATTATTAGGAATAGAAACTGAGACCACTAGTCTGTTTACAGTAGAGTTAGAACCTTCTTCCTCCTGGACTCAGTTCTGAGTTCCATACTGCTCAGTAAGCCAGAGTTGAGCACGCTGACTGAAGTTTCCTTCTGCCGTAGGGAGCAGATGTGAACTGCACCCATGGCACACTGAAGCCCTTGCACTGCGCCTGCATGGTGTCCGATGCCGATTGTGTGGAGTTACTCCTGGAAAAGGGAGCTGAGGTAATGTTCTTAACATGGTCACATATTAATGATTCACTAAAACTCGAGCTCCACATTTTCTTAAAATTTCTTTCTTCTCCCATCTCTTCCCACCTTCCAGCTCGTGGTGACATTGGTGTAGCCAATATTAAAGGAAAATGTAATGGCAAATATATAAAATCATCCTAAGATTTCATTCCTTTGCCTTTCTTTTTTAAGTTGTCCAGGCAGAAGGAATTTTATCTCCCCTTTCTCTCCCTGCCTTCCTCTTGGAGCTGTTTATACTTCCACTTAATCCTTTTATTGCCTATTGACTGTCCAAGAGGTCCCTCAGCTCTGATTAAATCTAAACCATGTGGGACCTGCTACCAGATGTGCACCTTTAATACCACCATCACTGGGAGATACATGTCATTAGGAAATCCCTCCCTCAATATTGGGTGACTTATGCTATTTCTGCCCAGTAATTATTTTGTTTTAGTATATCTTGCTTCTGTCTTCTGATATGAGTATCTTAACATAAAAACCATAGATTCATTTATGTTGGCATTGGCAAGAAGCAGCATAGTATGAGTGATTAAAAGAATAGACTCTGGAGCCAAACATCATGGATTTGAACTCCAACTGTCACTTCCAGCTGCATGACCTTGAACAAGTCACTTAACCTTCCTTTGCCTTAGTTTCCCTGTTTGTAAAATGGGGATGATAATTGTATCTTCTTTATAAGGTTGTAAAGTGTTTAGAGCACTGGCATGTAGTAATTGCTAACTGCTTGTTAAATAAATATATTAGCCGTTTTGACTCTAGGTGAGTAACCTTAACGTGCATATGCTGAGGTGCTAATTTGAATCAGACATGCCATGAAGCTGGTGTGCAGGCCCCAAATACACTGGTCAGTGAGCCCAAGGGGCAGCCCCAGCATTTGATCTCCACACAGCCATGTTGTCCTCTACTGTCATTATCTACTCCATAGCTTTTGTGAGTGACCCTGAAATGAAAGCCAGTGATTACTGTCAATGATGTAAGTGAAAATATCTTAGGAAAAGACAGTTTTTAGCTAAACAGGTTGAAGTGAGTTAAAATGTTTGTTTTTCTTTATTGTATTTTATGAGGGAAGATAATATACTATATATAAATTTGGGTTTTGAAGTCTTTGTAGCCTTCAAATATTGCAGGTGATGCTGATTTTTAGCAAGCCAGCTGCTTTTCCAGCATTGGGAAATTTGGGCTCTTTCCTCCACACGCTTTCATCCAGGTTCTCTTGTGACTCCACAGCACATTTCTGCAAGGGGCTCACTTGGACTAACAATTTGAGCTTCCCTGTGTGGCTAAAGAGCACAGCAGAACTATGTGGGCAGAGCTTTGTTTGGCCTCATTATTTTTCAGTCCGGTTGCCCTCAGCCACAGGATGAGTCAGGATAAGTCAGATGATCCAGAACCTTTACTCTGGCTGGTATATTCAGGCTGCTTTCCAGTCAGGGCCTTTCAGAGTAGTTACAGGGACTCAGACTTCATCTTCTCTTTCTTTAGCCCTTACTCTCTGGTAGAGGTTCTAGTGAATAACAGTAACAGCAGCAGCAAACTCCTAAATAATGCAGGCCAGCCAATCAAAGCACGTAACAGTGCTGGTTGTTTGGGGGCAGTTCTTTTTCTATTTGTTCCTAAGCTTCTGTCATATCTCCACCTTGACCGCCAAGGTACCCTGGGAATTGCTCGTTGACCCTCTTGTTCGGAACATTACAAGCAAAGGCAGTGATAAACATGCAAGCTTCTCTGCCCGCCTGTCGTCCTCAGGAGTCTATCTACTGTAATATAGTTCCTCCCTCTCTTCAGGTGAATGCCCTCGATGGTTACAACCGAACAGCCCTCCACTATGCAGCTGAGAAGGATGAAGCTTGCGTGGAGGTCCTATTGGAGTATGGTGCAAACCCCAATGCCCTGGATGGCAACCGAGACACCCCACTGCACTGGGCAGCCTTTAAGAACAATGCTGAATGTGTGCGGGCCCTCCTAGAGAGCGGGGCCTCTGTCAATGCCCTGGATTACAACAATGACACCCCACTCAGCTGGGCTGCCATGAAAGGAAATCTTGAGAGCGTCAGCATCCTTCTTGACTATGGTGCGGAGGTCAGAGTCATCAACCTAAAAGGCCAGACACCCATCTCCCGCCTGGTGGCTCTGCTAGTCAGGGGACTTGGAACTGAGAAAGAGGACTCTTGCTTTGAGCTCCTCCACAGGGCTGTTGGACACTTTGAATTGAGGAAAAATGGCACCATGCCACGAGAAGTGGCCAGAGACCAGCAGCTATGTGAAAAACTGACTGTTCTGTGCTCAGCCCCAGGAACTCTGAAAACACTCTCTCGCTATGCTGTGCGCCGTAGCCTGGGACTCCAGTATCTGCCAGATGCAGTGAAGGGCCTTCCCCTGCCAGCTTCTCTGAAGGAATACCTGTTACTTATAGAATAGCCTGGAGAAGACGTTTGCACCATCAAGCAGGCAACTCTGGGTGAGGTTTTCCTCGCACTGCTACTGTCCCTTTGTCTTGGGAAACAGGAAAAGCAGCTGTCCCTGTTGTGTGGTTTATATTTTGAGGCAACATGTCACAACAGTAACCTCCACATCACTTCCTCTCCCCAAGCCAAGCAACCAAACAACAACAAAAATAATCTCTCACTTTTGTTTTCTGTTTACTTTGCTTTTTATATTGCACCCTGTGAAGAAGAGGTCTCCCCCTCCTTCCCTTTAGGGAAAAAGTCAACAGTGCAACCTAAGCTCCTCTAGGAAGATGAAAAGTGCAAGGTACTTAGAGAATGTGTTCAGTTTTCCTTTGGGGACATATTAATGCTGCAAATAATCCTCTTGAAGCATTTTAACATATCTGTGAAGGAGTTTAAGGAAATTCCAGCTAACATGTGGCCCAAAGATGAACGTACTACACCTCAGATAGTATGCAGATTGAGAACTGGGCTGGATGGTATCCCTAGAGTGCCACCTCATGGGGCATTCAGAAGGGACTGGCCCCTTCTCACCATCAAAAGAAATAGCAGTCTTTGCCTCTTTTCCATGGTTGTGCCCAAGGATTACAATAATTCAGCAATATTATTTCAGAAAGATTGTCTTGCTGCTTTCCACGTAGTAGGATAGCAGGTTCTAAGCAGTCCTAAGAACTTTCTTCTAATACAGTTCTTTCTTTTCCTGAAAGCCAGTTTGCTCTAATGGCTTAGCAGGCATTTCCTGCACCATAGAGGAAGGTGTTTGCTTTAGTAGGGGAGGAGCTGGGCTGCTTTCTCCCAGGGTTCTTTCTCATTCTCTTTATGAAGCTCACTCTGCTAAGGGCTTGGAGTTATTTTTCTTTCAGTTTTGGAAAATTTGCTCTTTACTGATCTATACAAGATATTGGTGAAGGGGATAGAGTTGGGGGCTGGAGGAAGAGCATTATAAGAGTTTCTTTTGAGATGGCCCACCTACCCAAAAAAGATCTGTTTTGATCTGTGAACAATACTCAGTCAAAAACACTCCTTTTCATGTCCCTAAACTAGATCAAGTTATCATTGATCTTAGATGACCTGTATGCAAATTTGAAAAACTTTTTTTTAAAAAAAACAATTGGGAACTACAAATAAAAATGAACAATCTGCTAATACAGCTAATTTGAAAAAGTATATCTGCTTTTGCCCTTTTGCTGTTGGTGGTTTTTTTTTTTTTGCTTACTTAAAAAATAAACAGTTATAAAAGCAACTTTGGCAGTTTCTACTGTTTCTACTTTTCTCCACATTATCTAATCATCCTGAGCTCGTGTCCTCATCTCTGAAATGGGGCTATCACCACCCACCTCATAGGCTGTTTTGAGGATTCTGTGATAACAGTGCTTGATATTTATTGTTAATTCCTGTACAAACGGCATTTGGCTGCTTTAATTCTGGACTCTGACATGGCTTCTCAGTCACTACACTTAGTTTTTTAGGGTATAGAAGTAATGCTTTGGAGAGCCAGCAAAAGTGATGTACTAGAGATAATCCCTTCCTCCACCCCTTTTAAGCCTGAACCTTCTTCCTGCTTCATCAGGCAGGTGAGGAAACTGAGTTGGGAGGACTCTGCATGCCTGTGCTGAGAGCCAGGATCTGGTTATTGAAGGCTAAGCTTAAACCTGGCATTGACAGGGCACCATCCTGACCATTTGGGGTATAATTTGTAGTCCCAATCCTGAAGACCAACTGCATTTCATGGGCACCTGGCTAATGAGGAGGAAGAAACTGTTGCCATGGAACAGAAAACAAATTAAGCTGGCGCGGCCGGCGTGGCTCAGCATTTGAGCATCGACCTAGGATCCAGGAGATTTCGGTTAGATTCCGGGTCAGGGCACATGCTCAGGTTGCAGCCTTGATCTGTAGGGGGCATGCAGGAGGCAGCTGATCAATGACTCATCACTGATGTTTCTCTCTCTCCCCCTCTCCCTTCCTCTTTTTGAAATCAATAAAGACATATTTTTTAAAAAGTTAAGCTGAGTAAGAACTGACATCTTTCCAAAACAGTACTGCAACCAAACCAGGTCCCAGAATAGGTGTCTCAATTTCCCAATATACAAGTCTCCCCATAAATGGAGTCTGGCTTTCACCCAGGAAGGAGTATAGAGGAATAGTTGAGAAGGGAGAGCCCTGGGTTGTCAGTGGAGGAGTAGAGATCATGGGGTGGCTGGGAAAAAGCAACTCTGGGTAATAGGTATATGATCAAAAGGAGAAACACAGCTTTAGCTTAAGGGAGACTGGAGAGAAGGCAGGAGCAACTAGTGAGGGAGGAAGGTGAGGACCAGTGCACTATGTTCGAGGACCCTGTGTACAAAGCCAGGAGATGCTGCAGAAGTCCGTGGGCTGATGACATGGGCTGCATTCCCCAGGTGTCCTGTCCGGGCAGTCTGGACATAACTACCTGTGAAGATGACAACAGGAGATCCAAAAGCACAGTGACAAGTTGGCATTTATTAGTGCAGTTACTGCCACTGTAGCAAATGTAGTAGAGGAACCAAGACTTTGTTATTGCAAATAAATAAAGCTTATTTTTAGGAAAATTCTAACCGAGTAACTGAAATCTAGCAGTAGCACTAGAAGAGCCCAGCCTGTGTGATGGACGAAGCTGGGGTAGAAGTCTTGATAAATTCTACCTAAAAGGAGCTTTCACTCATTGCCCCCTAGCCAGAGCTGATCTTGGCTATGGTTACAGAATAAAAGGAAACCTAATGAAAACTGAGCTAAAATTACACTTGAGAATATGTGGACTTGGATCTGTCAGGGGTGAGCTGACCATGACCAGACAATCCATTCCCCTCACTCCAAAGACGTTTAGACAGGAGCCTCTCCAGACCGCTTCCGACTGATGTGCTCCAGGTGCGCGTGCTCTGAGGTATCCAGGTCAATTTCGTATTTGGCTAGGATTTTGAGGATGGGCCTCAGCTTCAGCCACCACTGCTCCTTAGGGATGCGGTGTCTACAAAGGAATGGGGTAGATGACGATTTAATCTTTCAGTGGTGAAATCAACTTCTATTAAAGGCTTATGGGAAGAAGCTGAGCAAAAGAGGCTGGATTCAGGGCACAGGCATCAGTAGGTACAACTACAGGTGTTACTCCTAAGAGAAGCCTGAAGACTGAGCAGGCTGGGAAAGTAGACCCTGAAACTACCAGGAAGGGAACTGCTCCAGGAAGTAGATGTACTCACTCAAAATCAGTCTGGTCCTTCAGCTCGGTCACTGGTTGGAAGACCAGGGCCCTCTTACGCATCCCTAGAACGCAGCCTGAGTCTGGAGTATTGGCAAAGATCCGCCCTGCAACAAGGGATGGTGTCAGCTTCTACTCTGGGGAGCCCGCCTCTGTGGAGGGGCCTCACCCTCTTACCCCACCTACCATTACGGTAACTCTCTTTGATTTTCCCGGTCATCCAGTTCATAGCCTTGGCACCCATCTTAGTGGCAAAATTCCTGTCAAATGGAGTTGGGCTCCCACCCTAGAAAAAGAATCATAAAAATTACAGAGGGAAGGACTCTAATTAAGTAGCAGAGATACCTGGAAACACAGAGAAAAAGGAAAGAATGGGCCCCAGGTTTAGAGCCAGAAACAGGAATCTAGAAATCGAATTATGAAAGGAAACCCTGAAATAGTTCTGGGAACCAGGGTGAGCTGGGCCGGCATATCTGGCCATTAGGTATGAGAGTTACTAATTAGGTAAAGGGAAGACGTCTCATAGTGGCCTCTCCTAGCTCCACAACTGCCAGATTCATGTACTTCTAGTCTCATTGGCCACTTGGTCACTTCCCTACCCCTCTTCAACCTAGCAGCTTTTGTCTGTCATCATCATCGATGACATCGAAGTGTGCCTTGTGGCCTAGTCTGGATGCCCTTGGTAGCACCTCAGAATAATATAAAACGTAGATTTTTTTCTGAACTAAGAGAAAGTAGGTAGGAAAGTGGGAAGGAAAAACAGGAACTAGGTCTTCCTACTTTAATAAAATAGTACCCCATTCCTGCAGGGGCTGATAAGCTCATTCAAATTAAGATACTGGGAATTAATTTGTGGGTAAAGAAAGGTCAAAGGCCAATGCTTAAAAGTAGCATCAGCTGTGGAAATTTGGGATGGGGAGGCCTCAGACCACTAGTACCATTAGTGAGTGAGGCCTACCTTGGGTGGGGATTGGATGTGGGTGGGAGAAAAGAATTCCTTTTCCCTTGAAACCCAGTTAGTGGAGATGGGGCCCAACAGCAGCAAGGCGCCTGTACTCATTCCACAGGTTCTGTATGAAATGGTGTGGTAGGAAGAGCTATGACTAGGCGCATTCTGGCTCTCATCCACGCTTAATAAATGGCCCTGAAAGAATTATTTCTCCTCTCTGGGCCTCATTTTCTTCACTGCAATCAGTGGTTCTCGACTGGAAACAGTTTTGCCCTCCTGGGAACATTGGCAATGTCTGGAGTCCTTTTTCACTTGTTATGACTGAGGGTGGAGGTGCTACTAGCATCTTGTGGGTAGAGTCCAGGGATGCTGCTAAACTGTCCTACAATGTGCAGAACAGCCACCATGACAAAGAATTATCCTGCCCCAAATGGCAATAGTGCCGAGGTTGAGAAACCCTGCCCTAAATGAAGAGGATGGGCCACATAATCTCTAAGGCCACCTCTAGGATAAAGATGTTTTGGTTGACTGTAAAAGACTGTAGGCTCACGGTCTCTGGCAGCACCGACAGCCTCCAGCAGATCAGAGGCCAGTGGGAGCCTCGAGGCTGGTGGGGGTTATGGCTGTCTGGTGAAGGGCATGACTGGGGCGTCTTCCCTACCTGCTGCATGTGGCCAAGCACATTCTTCCTGCTGTCGAAGATGCCCTTCCCCTCCTCAGAGTACAAGTTGAAAATGAAGTCAGTGGTATAGTTCTCATTGCACTTCTCGTTCCTGCCAGGTAGACCAAACGCCCGTGACTTTGGTTGTCCCCCCAGCCCTGCACCCCCCCTTTCTGTCTTTGCAGGCTTTGTTCTGCCTTCTTCTATCTCCTCCCGTGGTTCAGGTTCTCTCCCTTTGTATCCACAGATTCCTCAACCTGTGGATCCCAACCATGGATCCCTTCTGTGGGCTAGGGCCAAAGCCTATTTTCTCTCTTCTATTAGGAACATACCATGGATGAATTACCTTAACACCAAGCCCCTTTTCACAGTTGTTTTCATCTTTTGCACCAGATGTTCAACATTTGCCTGAAAATGAAACAGTAAATCCTGAGCCTGCTGGGAGTGGATAAGGCTGGGCAAGTGCAGAGACCTCTTTCTCACCAGGCTTCTCCTAGAGGGAGAAGGACCCAGAAGAGAGCTGTTCACACCCCTGGGCCTCAACTGTGCCTGATTCTTTTACGAAGTTCAGTGCAGACTGAAATTTAAATGAAGACTCCAAATGAGACAGGCAAAACTGGAAGAAGGAAAGTTGGAGACAGCTGTGGTGACTGTCAGTTCCAGTCCCCCTCTCCCCACTCTCAGTTTCCCTTTCTAGGGGTTTCTGGTTCCCTGAGAGGCTGATTCTGCTCTGTGTTGCTTGTATGCACAGCAGTGATTCACCTGGAAGGAACCAGTTTCCTCACTGGGTGTTTGAGTTGGAGGTAGGAGAGAAAGAGTCCCGCCCTCCACTCCTGGCAGGGGCTGGCTGGGGTCCTGGATTAGGGAACTCCTTCAGCCTGCCACCCCCTCCACTGTGTGGCTCTTTTTTCCTCCAGTGAACTGGGATCTTAGAAAATAAGGATCATATGGTCCCTCTGTAAAAGAAGAGTCAGAGCCTCAGCCCGGAGGTGAAAGGGTATCCCCTCCTCAAAACTGGAATGAGAAGAGTCCACTGTGGTAGCAGGAGAAACTGGGAAGGCGGCTGTGATGTAGTAGAAAGATCACCAACTTTCTCAATCAGTTATGAGTTTAGGAAAGTGTTTAACTTCTCTACACCTCTCATCTGTAATATGAAGATAGTATCTCCCTTGCATGTCTGCTGTGAAGATAAAATGAAAAACACACATAAAGGGCTGAGGAGCATGCCGCCCTTCCAAATGAATGCTCCACCAACGGGCGCTGCAGTCGTGCGTGTGAGGTTACACTAGGGACCCCTGCTCAGTGCTCGCAGGACTCCACAGACCAATCAGCTCCGTCCTCATCTTGAGCTCTCACAGCTCAGGTCGCTGTGGGGACAGTGGGGACAGACTGGGGCAGGGGAGAGCTACCTAGCAGGCTCTGGGTGGCTGTGTACCTGCAGGTCTCGAATGGTGAAGGGTTCCTCGAAAATGTAGGCAGCATCGGCCCCAGCTGCCAGTCCTGCCATGGTGGCCAGGTAGCCACAGTAGCCACCCATAGTTTCAATGATAAACACCCGACGCTTGGTGCCTGCTGCTGACTGCTTGATGCGGTCACAGGTCTGCAAAGACAAAGGGTCATAGAAAGACAGGGTCAGGGATCTGATTCTTGCCACTTCCATGGCCCTTGTTGTAACCTAACTGGAACTATCTCCTCCCCAGGCCAGCAGGGCCCCTACACCTCAAGTTCTTGCCTCCAGGAACGGCAGGCGCACTTGCCCAGCACACTGTGGAACTTCTCTTCCCGGAGGGAAGGTGTACCTACCCTTTCTGCTGCTCAGACTACGGAATTAGGCTGTATGACCTCAGGAAGGAAAGAAACACTTGGTATGCAGAGTCCTGACGCATTTCTGGGTCAGCAGACTCACAGGTGAGGAGCACAAACACCATATGCACGGTTAAATAGTCTGTGCAAATGCCTGGGCCTGAAGCAGCAGTTTCAAACGCTGTCACTTGGTTGGTACAAAAAAATATACCTCACTTTCCAGGACCAGACTCAGTCCAGGGCTTATAATCCTGGCCAGAGGTATGGGGGGGGGTGCTCACCGTGCAAATTGTATTGAGCGCTGTGTCGGCGCCCACGCTGAAGTCGGAGCCGGGCACGTTGTTGGAGACCGTAGCAGGAATGATCACGAAGGGGATGCACAGCTCGTCATACTGCTTCCTGCCCTCCATCAGCTCCAGGCCCCCCGTGTACGCCTGAGGATGGCGGGGCAGGGTGTGGATGAGGCGCCGCAAGGCAAGGCGGGAGGCCGGGAGGGACAGGGAGAAACGGGGCACTCACCTCAAAGCCCCCGATGATGACAAGGCCCTGAATGTTAAACTTAGTGATGTTGGCGCTGATCTGTTCTAAGCTCTTCTTGGGCAGAGTCCTAGTTGATTGGGGGGGGAGCAGGGGTAGAGGTAGGCGGGAGTAGGTGGGGGGGAGGGAGGGTAGTGAAATTTGGGGAAGAGACAGCAACATTGAGAGAAAAATTAGAGACAGAGGACACTTTCCTTATAATTTCTTGATTTTTGCCCTTTCCCACCCCACCCCTGTCCAAGAACACACCCCGAGGCTCTGAACTGCCAGAGCTGCTAAAAGAGGCTGGGTGGGCGTGTCGCCCTCTCTGAGGCAACCGTGAGCTTAGGGAGAATTCCAGACAGTGGCAGTGGTCCAAGCAGACCCTGACCTGACAACTGATGCCCACATTCCAAGGGACACCTTTAAGGGTTAAGTAGGAGGGGTGCTCCTGTAATGCCACTTACCTTTTAGTCCCAAGCTTAGAACCGCCTTGGCCCGTCCAGCCCCCAACGTAGCTCCAGCCAGCTTCCTCGATCTGCAGGGGAAGGTCACACAGGCCTGCGTCAGGGCCTGACCCTGCCTGAGCGCTGACCCCTCCCTGAGCCCTCTGGCTGGAAGAGGAACAGCAGGGATTGGTTTCTCCCCCCTCCTGAACATCTGCCACCCTTCCTGCTCATTCACAAATAACGGGCACCTACTTGTGGCAGGCCCTGTGCTGAGCTTTGGGAGAGAATTAAATGGGACATGTTGCTTGCAAAGGGTTCGTTTCAGTGGCCCTTGCCTGTTCCTACTGTCCTAAAATTAAATGTCTACTTCTGCTTGAACCCCGAGAGAGAAAGGTGGTGAGGAACAGGGGAACAAAAGAGGACAAGTCACCCCTGCCACACCTATCCCCCATGACTGCTCCTTGGCCCGAGTACCACCCCCTCCCTCTGTCCCCATACCTGCCCCTTGGCCAGGCCCTCGAAGCCGTCGTGCACAACCAGGACTCGGTTGCCCTGGATGAGGCCAATTCTCACGGTGGAGCGGACAGCAGCGTTCATGCCTGCTGCCGGGGCCCCCACATTCATCACAGCCACTGTGTGCAAGCCAGCCTGTGGAGAAGGGAGCAGAGGGGGAGCAGGGGAAACGGGGGGTGGGTAGGGCAGGTCAGTAAGGAAGCTCAACTGAGTCCCTTGTGGTCCTTGGATCAGGACACACACCCCTCCCTCAGGGAACACCCGCACAGCTTGCTCCCTCATACAATGGAAGCAAAATTCTGTATCACAAATCAACAAACAAAGCTGCTGCCCCTGATCCCAGATATCATTATATAATAAATAAGACCTTCCAGAGCAGAATTTCCCAAAGTGAGATCCCTGGACCACTTGCATGAGCATCCACCTAGGGAGCTCGTTACGCCTGCATCTTCCTGGGCCTGCCCCAGATCTGAACTCCCTCTGGGGGAATGGCCCAGGAATCTGCATAAGCAGCGCAGGTGACTCTGACACTAGAGAAACACTACTCCAATGGGAGAGGTGGCTTCAACGCACTTAGATGTGACTACTCTCAAATTTCCCCAGAGAAAATAATACCTAAGCCCCTTTGCCCATTCCTTGCATGCTATCATGTCAGCCCTGAATTGGGCACAGGTCCTGGTTAGAGATACCCAGGGCACGCTAAGAACACAGGGCTGGTATCTGGGGTGGCTAACAAGGAAATCATCTTAGTAGGTCAGGGATTCGGCACTGAAGGTGGCAGTGGGGCAAAGACGCTGGCAAGGCTGTAGGTAGTAGGAACTGGGAGAAGCACTCCCTAAAGGGAGACTGGCATGGGAGAGGGTCAAGTAGGAGAACTTGCTGGTACCTTAGACACCGGGGGCCTGACATGAGCTAGAAGCTTGTACACCTCCCAGTTGTTCATGAAGCTCCTGTAAATAGAGAGAGAGACAGGAGTCTTCAGTCCATTCCCCAGGCCAGGAGCCAATGGGATCTGGTCTGAAGCTTTGTTCCCATTGTGAAATTACACAGGGGAAACCTCTAAGGACATAAGTTGGGCAAGGGCAGGGATTGGGCAGGGGGTCCAAAGGGGGCACTAATTCATCAAACGCTCTCCTCCTAGGCTCAGCACAAGAGACTGGCCCTTCCTTGCCTATAGAAACTTATAATCCAGCCGGGCTCCACATAGAGAAATAACAGATTGTAAAAGGCCAATCTCAGGGAGGGCATCCTTGGGATAAACTGAGCCCCCTGGTCACCTCACAACTAATTGTCTTGGGGAATAAAGTTTGCAGAGACAGTAAAAAGAGGAAGAAAAAGCAGCTCCTATTTTGGGTCAGAAGCTCTGATGACTTTTGGCTTCACTTGGCATCTCACTGCCGCAGCTAGCGAGCTTCCGGTCGTTTCCTCACCGGCCTCTCAGCTTCAGGGCCTCATCAAACTTCTTCTCATTCATGGCCTTGGTCACGTCTTTGGTCTGAGGGAGGAGCACACCAACAATCATGACTCCAGGGCAGGTTTTGCACAGCTGGAGGCCCATCCCACGGGGAGACTGCCTATCTCTGGGCTTGTGACTAGGTCCTGCCTGCCCTGCACTCCACCTTTTCAATGCGCCCCAAACTTTCACAGAAGTATTTTTGGTTTTCCCTTAATTTTTTCTGAGTAATGAGCAGCAATAGAGGAAGGCTGATCCAATGCTCTATTTATTAGAATACGGGCAAAATGGAGCAGTGCTCACAGATAAAATAGCATCTTCCTCCATCCCACACCCAGGGCCTGGCGTCAAAGTGGCCTCTGAACTAGTGAGTGCATGAAGACCCTGCAGCTAACCCAGTTAGGGAGAAGGGCTGATCCCAGCCATGTGCTTCACAACTGACTTCTGCTCTGGGAGCCAGGGCTTTAGCTCCGGGGCTTTTAGAGATACAGTTCCAAGCAGGGCTGGAGCCTGTCTGGGCTGTAAGTCACTGGGACTCCTGAGTCTCAGAGAGAAGCAGCCCAAGAGATGGGGGGCCAGCCCTGAGCATTCAGGCCAGACGCTTGAGCTCTCAGCCACGATGTTTGCTCTGTGGTATCAGAGTGACTCCTCTATAAGAGCCACATTTCCTGAGCATGCAACAGTTTCCAGGCCCTGCATCAGACCTTCACACAGCTTCTCTCCAATCCTTATAAAAACCCTCTAGGTGAGTATTAGTACCTCATGTTGGTTCAGAGAAACATGTTCAGGGTAGAAATCAGAGGAAGATATAAGCTACCTAACCAGACATTAATATTCCCCTGCTTTTAATAAAGTTTAGAGAGATATTGCATTTCTCTTCTAATAAACGCAAGATGACAGGGTTTGAGGTCGGATATCATGAGATAATGGGTCTCATTACTAGGCAAGATGTAGTCTCCCATTCTTTAGGAACATTTCACAGATGGGAAAACTGAGGCTGGGTTAGAGAGATTACAGGTGCTGTGCAAAGCCCACTGCATCCTTTCCCCAGACGTCTCTTACTCCATAGTGCTGCCTTCCTTCTACTCCTGTGCCAGCAGCCTTGGAGTTGGTCTCTTTCCCCATAAGCTCCAGCTCAGAGACAGGTTTAGAGCGTTAGGAAGGGGCGCTGGAGTCAGTACTCACCACCTGGACACACTCCATGAGAGGCAGGCGCACAGCCTGGTTGCCAGAGAGGCTAACCACACAGGCTGGGGTGTCTGGGGTCCCCTCCAGTAGTGCCATCACCGCTTCCACACCCATCCTGCTGCCCTGTAGGAGTCAAAGGAGCAAAGACAATCTGGTTCAGGCCTCCCCATCTTGGCCTGGCCTGGGTAACCAGCGCACTTAAAGCTCTTTCCAACTCACAGGGCTGGAAAGGTTCCACATTTAAGGACTGGAGCCAAGAACTTACTGGGCTTTACCTCCCTACCCAGATGTCATCTAAAGCTTCAAGACTCTTTAACCTTTTGCAATCGGAACCACAAGGAGTCTACTTGATTCCAGAGAAACATGCCCACTAGTCAAGGGGATCAATGAGTCTTAATACTATTACCTTCTTATTGATAAAACAAGGAAGAATATCGTCTCTCTCTTCCAATGAAAGTAGGATTTGAGGCTTCAAACTGAGTGTCTGAGGTTAGATCTTAACAACTTCACTAATGCTCACAACTCTAAGATATCAGACCTCACCACTGGGGGAGCATATAGTTTCCTATCATTTTTTGCAACAGAAGGGAAGCCTTGAGTGTAGGAGAACGGGCCCCGGCCACTGCAGCGCAGAGGCTGGTGGCGGGACAGCATGACCGAGGTTTAAGGCCCTGTGCTGGTGAAGTGCAGTCGTGCAGCGGGAGGACAGCAAGCCGAGGTTCTAAGGCAGGAGAGCCACTGAGCCCCATGACTTACCAGGATTCGGTCAAAGGCTGACGGGGTCCCACCCCGCTGCACATGCCCCAAGACAGTGACCCGGGTGTCATATCCCAGACGCTTTACCACCAGCTGAAGAGACCAAGAGAGGAACAGAGAAAGGGGTATACAGAGTCAAAGAGAGCAAACAGAGGTGTAGATAAAGCATGGGCAATGTACCCTCTTATGTTGTACTGATTCCTGGGTCAGGGGAAACCAGGGGGCAGGAACCCTGGGGACAGATGTGCAGAAGGACTAATGGGAAACTCAGAAATCACCAGGGAATGGGGCCGGGCTTAGGTAAGATGTTCGAGACATCTCTGACTTCATTCATACTAACGTTCTTGACGTCTTCAGAGGTGATTGGTTTCCCATTTTTGTCAATCGCACCCTCGGCCACAATGATGATGTTGAGACGAGAACCACGGGTCCTTGTCTGGTCAAGCACAAAGAGGAAAATGGTCAGTGGAATGAAACCAATGGAGGGAAAATGGATCATCAGTGAAACAGGGTGAGGGATATTTTTTTATGGGCAAAGAAAAAGTGCCAGTACCTCGCTGAGCCGGCGACAAAGATGTTCCTCCCAGTCATCATCTGGTGGACATTCCGGAATAAAAACCCAGTCGGCGCCACAGGAGAGAGAGGTGACAAGGGCCAGGTATCTGAGATGAGAACCAGAAGCATCACTTTTAGGAGCTACACTCCACAGGTAGCCTCACCTACACCAACAGGTTTGCCAGTCCCTGCAGTTGATGAAAACACTGAGGATCCTCAGTTTCATTCTTGGGGTGAGGGTAAGGGCACCTTTCGGACAGCTTCTCAATGAGAGTCTGACCCTGAAGAGCACTTTTGATTCCTTATCACCTCCCACAGTGGCTTCCAATCTCAGAGCGCTGTGCACGTACACACACGCACACGTCAGCAGGCGTGGGAGCTGGAGTGGAGACAGGGAAAGGGGCCACGCCGGGAGGAGCGTGTACACCCCCGGGTCTGCCACCACTGGGAGGCCTCTCTGGACTCTCCAGGGAAGAGGAAAGGGCTACTGCTGGGTCCACAGAATAAGTAAGTCGAGATAGGGATCTTACCCACAGTGCCGGCCCATCACCTCTAGCACAAACGTCCTCTGGTGGCTGCAAGAGACAGACACTTACACAGTCCAAATGTCCCTACGGCCAAGATCAGGTGCCACCCACACTTAGGCCCAGTAACCTCTCAGGGAGATGCATTTATGCTGCTAGGCCTTCCAGCAGGTTTCCTGAGAGAACAGGAAGACCTAGGGGGAACACTTTAGCCACAGGGTGTCTGTCCTTCCTGGGCCTGAGGGAACACAGCAGTAAAAGGTGTCAATACTGAGGCTCTGTTCCAGGAAGGGATGGGGCCCGGGAAGAGAAGGAGAGAAAGGGAAAAGAAGTGGAGAGGACTCGGCTAACCTGGAATCCTCTAGGAGTCTCCTGGGGTAAACTGCCACCCCTCACCCTCCATTCCCCCACGTTGCCTCCAAGTCCCCTAATGGCTGAGCAGTGGTGGTAACGCCTCTATAATCTCTGTGATGTGGCTGGAAAGGGTGGCTCGGGTTTTGGGCTCCCTGGATTCATCTCAGTCTGGACACTAATCATTTGGGAGACTCCAGAGGTATTCAAGACCTCAGAGCTACATGTTTGGACAGCGGCCTAGACAGAGGCAAGAGCAAATCTTACAGCATTTCGAGAACAGTGCAATTTCAGTGCTCTAGAGATAATTCCTAGTTAAAATGTGTTCTAGCCTCAGAAAACTAGTCATTATAGTCACCATAGCTCAAACACTTTTGTCTTCTCTAGCTCATAGCCCTTGGCCTGTCCCAGTTGCCATCCTCCTACGTTGCCTATCCCCAGCCCCCTTACCTCTGGGCAGTAGTTGTGATGGCATCTACAATCTCTATGATCCGGTGCAGGGCAGAGTCAGTGCCAATGGTCATATCGGTGCCGCAAAAGTCATTGTCAATTGAGCCAACCAGGCCCACGATGTTCAGGTAGCTGGACTTTGTAGCCTCCTCAGCTGTGATCTTACCTGACAATGGGAAGCAAACCAGGAGCCCTGGGTGAGGTGCCCGGCATGCCGAAGAGCAAATGACCAGAGAGAGAGGGAACTGGGCCAGTGGGAATTGTAAGCAATGGCAGAAAAAGGAGGGCAAAGACTGCCTGTTTTGTCTGGGTAACAACTCTCTCCAAAGGGAGGGAAGGGCTGTGTGCGCACCGACAAGCAATACTGATGAGAACCACGTCTCACCCGCTTTTTGGAGGTCATTCAACAAGCCACTCCACTCAGATCGGAAGGTGTCAGCTCCAGTGAGGCTGCCATCACCCCCAATAACACACAGATTGGTGATCCCACGCTTCACCAGGTTGTGGGCAGCTCGGAGTCGTCCCTCTCGTTCCCGAAAGTCCTTGCACCGGGCACTTCCAATCACTGTGCCTCCCTTTGGGGAAGAGGGAGAAGTCAGCTCACCAGATGACAGCCGAATTCGGGCTCAACATGCTAAGTTTTCCCCTATTCCAACAGTGATGGGCTGACATAACCATGTGGCTCCCTGGGAAGTTTCCTGACATCTTTAAGAGTCATCTGTCCCTTCTCAAGGAAAGGAACAATAATGCTGGCTGGGACGTCACAGCGTCACTCCTACATTCTGTTACATTTCTTGGAAGGCTGCTACAATCAACCCATTTGCTTGAAGGCTTTTTATCCAAATGATTTCCTCAAAGAGAACAAAGGAGTACATGGATTCCTGTTGGCTTTTGAAACAATCTCTACCCTCTGGAAATTCTCCTCACTGGCCTGACGTTATTGGATTGTGTTCATCCCAATGTGCTTGACAGGATTTTCCCCTCACTACCACGCTGTGATTTCTAATTGTAACCAGGCACTGCCAGTCTTTCCCCTTTGCTCCTTGGGATCTACGGTACTAGTAGAAAGAGCCACAAAACCCTGGTATTCACAGGGAAAAGAGCTTTGAGTATAGAAAGCCTTAAGTTTCCAGGAACTTACAAATATCCCAAGAGAGGTAAATATACTTATGTTCAAAAATCATATAAGCTCCTGATATCCAGGACTTTGGGGCACTGATGGAGAATTCTGGCTCATTCCCAGACCTCTTTATGGCAGACACCATCACCTACATAGAACCACCACTAAGCCCTGCACATTAAATTTCTTCCCATGCATTTGTAGGGGATTGAGGTAAAGAATGGCAATACAAATATAATTTGTAGATTTTTCAGTAACTCAGAAAATGGGTATATGACTTAAAGAATGTAGCAAAAAGGGTTGTGGATATAACTGGGGTAATTTTTGTTTTTCAAACTCTGTAAGGCTCTCTGGGTTCCTTCCTCCCTAAATGGTCTGGTTTCAGGTCACCTCATCACCATCACATGAGGACTAGCATATTTCAGCCCTACTTCTGGCTCTGGCTCCAGTCCTCTGGTAAGGTTATTTTCAGGGCCAGGCCTTCCCCGTGACCCCAGAGCAGGACTTGCTTACATGCCAGTTCCCCAAGTCATGCCTATGACCTTTATATACAGAGCAAACTGTCCTATGATCACACCCTCACTCCCTATCCCACTTTAAGAAACCAGGGTGATATTTTCAAATGCAAAAAGTAAAGGGTAAACATAGCCCCTGCCTTGTCACTGAATCCCTTCCCATCAAGCCACATGGCAGGGAACTGGGGAAACCATGAGCCCAAAGCAGAATGAGGTGAGGCAAGGACAAAACATGGGACAGGCGTCCTCCAGAACGTACCAGCTGAAGCATCATCGAAACGCTCTCCCAGGTGGCTTCCCTGATGTGATCGCCACCATCCACCAGGCCTTGATAACCCTGTGGGGCACATCAGACCCATTCAGTCTCTGCTAGGCTTCTCCCGAAACTCCCAGATCAAGACAGGAACCCTGGGAAGAGGTTCTTGGGGAATCTGCTCCCTTTACAGGTTCCTGGATGCTTGTGAGACTAACATAATCCAAGGAAGGCGATGTTAACTTTTTCAATACCCTCTTTCATGTCCTTCCTAATATTTAATCTTAACTCCTCTTGTTCTTGGCTAGTCCCATTTCCTCCAATCTGCTTCCCAGGGGAACTAGATAACAGATGGTTTTGGTAACAACAGAGGAAAAGAAAAGGGGATGTTGGAGGGAGGGAGAGGAATGTGACTTGAAAAGAGAAGAGAGTATAAAATTTAAGAGAAGACAGCTAGGCCTTACCTAAAGAAGAGCGACAAGAACAAGAGGAAACAAAAAGAAGGGAAACAGAGTAATTAGAACCTCAGGAGGTGAGGCAAACTACAGAAATCTAGAGAGACTCTTTTCTCCTACGGCTCTATCTCTGGATATACTTACGGTTTGCTGTGAAATACTAACTCGTTTCAGCTCCCCCCTGTTTGGGGGAGGTGGAGGGAAGAGAGTTACTTCCTCCTTTAAACTGAACAGGTAACATGAGGACCCAATCTGCAGATCCCTGGGTCCTACCATCATTACAGAAGCCAAGAGTGGGGAGGAGTGGCTCATGCAGACAGGGAGCCAAGACAACTCAGACGTAGCAATGTAACTGGGAGGTAAGGAGAGAGAAAGTGGGGAGAGGGAAGGGGCAGGTTAAGCAGACAACAGACAAAGAAATGGAGAACAAAGCAGAGAACCAACCTCATGGACAAAGAAGACACGGGCACCAGTAAAGATACCAACTCGGACCACAGCCCTGACAGCAGCATTCATTCCTGCAAGGAGGAAAGATAGGAGTTAGAAAGGAAATCAGCCCTGGAATCCAAGATATGAGACAGTCCTTTTCCTAGGCTTTTCTCTGAATCTAAAATACTCCTTTCATCCAAGTCTTCCGGCCTCCCAATTAACAATGAATTACTGCACTCAATGTTAATGCAGCTCCATACACCCCCTTCCTCCCCCCTGCCCCCAATCCTGTCTTTCCTAAGATCTTTCCTTGCCAGGGCAATCTGGGGAATAATAATCTTGAATGTTTACTGTGTTAGACACTGCTAAGTGTTTATCAAACATCATCTCAATTAATCCTCTCCACAACCCTGGAGTTGCCTCCATTTTACAGATTTTTGGAAACTGAAGTTCTGAGAGGTCAAGGTCACAGAGCTAGTACTCTTAGAAAGCTCAGATTTGAAACCAAGTCCTAAAACGCCTAAACCAACACTGCTGGCCTCCGTGCTATGCCCTCCTAACCTCAATGGCTGTACTAGGTTTGTCCTTGCCTTCGGCACTGAATCTAGACATACATCCAGCTTCGGCAGGCTTTTCGGGACAAAGACATGACTCTCTGAGGCTCAGCAACCTGTCTCCACACATACACAGATTTCTAGTATCATGTGAGTTGGTGTATGTTCCAATGTGTGTATCACACAATTGAGATTCTCTGGCTTAAAATGTGCAGAGGGACTCATGGTGATGTTCAAGGAATCAAAGCCCCATAAGAGATCAACTTCCTGTGCACCATTATTCGAGATCTCCTAGTATATATTTTTGTTTCAATTTAAAATCTATTCACATGGCCCTTAACCCTACCTGGGGAAGTACCATCTACCAGTGAGCACCAGAGGAGCCAATGACAGAAAAATCTGCAGCACCAGACAGAAATCCATCAGAATTACTGCAAAGCCCAAAGCTACCAGAAAAGGAGAATCAGAAAGACCAGAATGTCTGTTTCTCGTTGCTGTTTTGTTTTTCAGGCTGATAAAGGCTGGTATTACATGGCTATTAGCTCCAAATCATATTGGAGGTCCATTCACTCATTGAACAAATATTTAGTGAATACCTATCATGTTCCTGGTACTATGAAGGCACTGGGGATGCAGCAGAGAGTCTAAGGATACAGGGATAAAGGAGTTGGTAATGGTCCTCGAGACCTGCGAAGAATTAGGAGGACAACATGGATCCCTACCCAGGAGACCTGGAGGGAGCGCAGTGGGAACGGGGAGGAGCACCTCGGCTGCCAGCAGAAAGCCGGGGACGGCTGTGCAGGATCTGTGCTGAGACCGAAGGACAAGTTCCTTTTAACCTTTTTGTCAAGTGGACAACTTGGGAGAAAGCGTTCTAAGCAGGGAGAGTAACACAAATAAAGGTGAGTTTCAAGAAATAACCTTAGGTAATTCAGTATTATAAAGAATAAGACATAAGATAGGAAGTGGTGAGCTACACCGGTGGACAGGCATCTGTCAGAGACACGAGAAGGTCCGGCCTTCGTTCTGTTGGCCGGTATCTGACTAAGGATCCGCGGGTGATGGTTTCGTGGGCATGGGCATTTCTTTTGGGAGAAGGTCCACAGCTTTCATATGATTCTTAAAAGGGTCTGTGACCAACCCCTCACCCCACCCCCCCACAAAAAAAGTTGCCGACTATGGAGAATCGTTGAAGCATTTGAGAGGGACAGGACGAGACAGCCATATCAGATGACTCTGGCAGCAAGCAGTACAGAGGACAGACCGAAAGGGATGACGCTAGGGTTAGATGGCAATCAGACAGCCCAGACAAAAAATGATGAGGGTCTAGGCTGGGAGAGTGACACTTGTAAAACAGACATACTGGACAGGAGATACCTAGGAAACAGGAGCAACAGGACTTATATCTAATCAGCAATGTGATTAGATTTCAAAGTTTTGGAGAGGAAGGAGGACATGCCCATGACTGACTTTGGCAAAGGGTAAAGCTGTGGTGCAATTACCTGAGCAGAAGCAGGTTTCGATTTGGAAAGGTAAGGGTGGGGATGATGCACTCAACTTTGGACATGCTGAGTTCCTGTGGGACAGCATGTGGACCCTGAAGAGACTGTCTCAAGAGAATATGAAGAATCAGAAGGGAAAAGGGCCCGGCTGGGCGTGGCTCAGCGGTTGAGCGTCAACCTAGGATCCAGGCGATCGGGGTTCGATTCCCGGCCAGAGCATATGCCCGGTTGCGGGCTGCAGCCGATCGATGACTCTCTCATCATTGATGTTTCTATCTCTCTCTCTCCCTCTCCTTTCCTCTCTCTGAAATCAATAAAGATATATTAAAAAAAAAAAAAAGAGAGAAGGGAAAAGGGCAACGAATGGAACCCTGAGGAAAACCAACATCAAAGGAATGTGCAGGGGCTGAGGGAATCCAGGAAGGAAACTATAAGGAGCAACCAGAAACACAAAAGGACGCCAGGACTTAGCAATGTCTTCGAAGCCATAGGGGACAGTTTTAAGAAGTAGGAATAGTGTCTAATGCTTCTGATAATTAAAGTAACAACTGCAAGGTTGGGCTTGCCAGCGAGAGGTCATTGGTGAGCACTGATATCAAAGCTTACTTACGAATCACGGAGGCAAAGCCCCAAGAAGGCTAGGAGCCTGAGTTAACACCCTCGAATTGAAGAAAGCTAACCCGAAAGATCTGTGAAGGGAGGGGCTTCTCAGAAGCTCTAAGAAAAGCCTGTGTGCATGAAGAGATCAAGGTCAGAGTCATCGCAAAGCCACCAATTCTTTAGGAAAGATGAATAAAGTTAACTCAGTAAGATCACGGCAGATATGAAGCTACTGTTTATTTTCTAGACTTCCACAGGTCTATGGGATTCTCTATTGGATACCTGGAATTCTGGGGTACAAATGTGTCATCTTAAGAAATAACGAAAAAACATTCTTCAGAAATATAAGCTCGGAACACTGTTTCCTGCTCTTGAGCTGAGTAAGAATAGGGGAGAAAAGATTTAAGAAAAAAAAATGACTTAAAAGGTTTTAAGTGTAAAGCAAACAACAGATGGTGGGCATGAAATACCTAAGTCCACTGGGTAGAAGAAAATTCCCTCAAGAAAAGATTCTTTCTCTTCTCTCATCCCTCTGCCTTCTTCTTACTTCAACGCTACCAACTTCTAGAGGTCATCTTTCCTGCCTCTAAATTGGACATCTGTGTATTTTCCTACAAATCAAGTTGTAAGACACCCTTTATGTCCCTGGACCTGTGTTTCCAACCTCTAGTTCCCTAGAAATCACAGACTGGGGTATATAGATAGTTTATACTAGGGAGTCCCAGTAATTCTTTGGACTCTGCTATCCAATCTCATCGGCCTATTCTGGCCCCAGGCCAGCCCTGGCCAGGCTCTCCTTGGCTGTTCCATGTTGTCCTAAATAACTCTCTAGGAGCAGCTGTCTAACCTATTAGAAGCAAGGATAAGATTACAGGCACCATCCAGGGGGTATTCTGGGTGCAGCTAGGAGGGGCTCTGGAGGACATCAGAAGCATGTAATTTGGAGTCTCCAATTGCAGCCTGTTGGAAAGAGGCTTTGGGGAAAAGAACTACGGGTGACGCTTCTCTACAAGATAAGAGAAAAATACTAATAAGTGACTTGGTCACTATCTTTTTGAAAGCGGATGCTAAAAAGTTTCTTTCTATCTTAACTGAACTTTGAATAAGAAAAAAAATTACTTAATTCCAAATATGAGGAATGTTTGTTAGATGTAAATGACACTTTCTGATGAATATGTCATTAAAAATTATAACTCCTGGAACAGCAGAGAGATAGTAGAATCCCTGTTCCTGTAGCCCTATAAAAATAAAAGAATATGCCTGTCTGAAGAAAGAGGGCTCGAGCAGGTGATTGGGGTCCTTTCTGACAGAACGTGCTGACTTCATAAGGCCAAGTGTGGCCTGGTTTGGGGGGCTGGGGCTGGAAAGGAAATTAGAATTTGGTATCTAATCAGCCCAGCTTTTGAGCTCAGGATGTCTCATCCTGGCCACTCTTCTACTTTATTAGCTTTGCTAGGGCTCAGGGAATGACAGAGCTACAGCTTCCATGGATTTTACAGAGCCCAACCTCGTTTTCCCATGTGGCCCTAGCCTCCAGGGAAAACACACTTCTGTGCTCTCTCCCTGGGAGGACTAGGCGCCGGGAAACTTACTCTGGGCAGGCCGCTTCTGTATTTCAGCCGCTCCTTCAGCTGGAGCCTCTCCGCTCTACCCTGCCTTTCCTTCCCTGCCTCCCTAACTCATCCTCGACCACTCTTGGTCCCTACTGCCATGCCTGTGATGTTATGTGGACTCAGACTGACCTATCCCCCGGGTGCACTGATTCTGCCATAGAATCCCATGGCCCTTGTCCTAGGTGGGCCCTCCAGAAATTGGCCTGTCAACAGCCCCTGCCTTCATGGAAGATGATCTTCCCCTTAAGGAAGGTGCTGGTCATCTCTAGAATAAGAGGGTCTCTCTGCTCAGGATCAGAGGCTGGAAGGGCTCTGTGGCTCTTAGACCCACGTTACATTATAAGCCTTTTTTTTTTACCTCTTTCCTTTCCAGAGAGCTCTTCTGTTTCATACTTTTATAACTCTGTGTGGCTCACTTGGATTTTTTAGCAGGTCCTCGCTTCCCATAATCTGACAATCCAATTCCACAGGCCATCCTACTACCCAGGTTTTAGGATCAACACTCCAAGTTTATGCTGAAGAACTCAGTATTGGCACAGAATTCTTTCCAGGAGAGAAGAGAGGAGTGGCAGAAGCCAGATCAACAGTCTCTATGCCTCGACTCAGGCTCTGTGTTCTTCATCCGGCCGCTATTCTAAACTCAGGCCCCCGCGCCCTCCTTCCTCAGCTTCCTCATTCCAGCATTCTCCTATACATAATATGTATCACAATTATAATTAAACAAACGTTAGTTTTAAAAGATACTTAAAGTCTGGCTTTACTAACACACTAATAAGAAGGATCTTAGGAGCAAAGACGTGTGACATCTTCATTAATGTAGCCTTAGTGCTTAGCATCCTGCTTGGCACACAGCAGATGCTCCATTATTCACTTTATTTAATTAGTAATACATTTATTGAGTACTTACTATATACCAGGCACTGTTCTAAGCACTTTAGGTAATGAAGAGTTCAGTTTCTTGAAATCTATCTTCTCTGTGAAGTTTTCCCTGTTAATCCAATCAGGGCCTATCATTTCATTATATAAGTGGATTCTATTTGGTTATGGCATATTTGAAAATTGTTATTTATGTGCCCTACATAAGAATTCTAGTAATGTATGGTATCTTTTCTTATTAAACTGTAAGTTCCCAAAGGAAATCACCTTCTTTGCAACATACAAAACAAGGCTCTCTATACAAAGTGGGTGCTTAATATAAAATCTTGGGAAGCCTAGGGAGAGTGATGCAGAGGAAGGGGAGACTCTCTTTCTCATAATAGCCTCCATGGCCTGGTATCCCTTTCAAAGAGATTCTCCCTCTCTTCAAAGTATTAAATTAGAATATACAAGACCATCAAAGGAGGGAAAAAAGTAAAATAAATCACACATCCCCTATCTCCCACCTCATTTTACCATACACCTGATTTTTCTGACTCCTGGGTTTCTTAAATGCAATCCGGAAATGGGTTCTCTCTGGCTTTCTGTCCACCTGCCCACCTGCACCATGGATCCACACTGAATAACTGCTGCTGTTCTGTGTGTTCACACGCCAGAGGGATGGAAGGGGAGGAAGGCCAGAGAAAACAGAGGATGAAGCAGAACTGTACCTAGTAGGACACGTGCTGTAAGAGTGAGGTGCCTGACCCTGGTCAGCAGAGTTGATAAGTAAGAGCCAGCTGGAGCCCACCAAATACCAATTCTGGGTCTCCTCCTTTCCCACCATTTCCAAAGGACTTGAAATGAATCTACCTACTGCCTTTTCAATCATTTTATATTGTCAGTCCCTTTCTTTCCAATGTTCTTTGAGAAAACACCAGTTTTTAGGTACCAAAGGACCAAAATGGACCCACATCTTCTGAGAAATTTGGAAATAAATTTTATGAAGATTTAGGTAAATAAAAGTAGAGGAAATAAAATCCAAAGCACTTGACCTGACAGGGATTTTTAGGAAAACCCAAGATTCCAGTGTGAATCTGTAGCGGGAGGATAGTTCACTCTATAGGCTAATGGGAGTCAAGATGCTCAAGGGGGCCCATCAGCCATGTATTTTGTCACTAGCCAAGCAGGGCCCTCCTCCTTACCTTGGGCATCTCCACCAGAGGTTAATACGGCGATGGCTTTGCCAATCCCCAGGGTTCTGGCTGCATGATGCTCTTCATGAGTCATGATCCACTCTAGAATTCAAGATAGTGATCAGTTAAGACACAGCTGGATCAAGGTGCTACAAGCTCTGGAAATGGTTGTTAGACTGGACAGAACCACTTCAGTCAAGCTCTCCCACTAGGCTGAGTCTGGGCTTTGCAGCCTGAGAGCTTGAATGTCTTCCAAAAGAGAGCCACACCCCAGAGTGACAAGCTGAAATGTCACAGTCATCAAGCCTGAGAGTGCAAAAGTCCTGGCTAATCCCTCCAATTGGAGCCTATTTGTAGCATAACCAAAGGGCAAGGAGAAGGGCGATTCACTGAACAGAAATGAGAAAGGAAGGAGAGTTAAGTTAGCCTTAAGGATTCCTTCCTTTTAATGAAGGGAAGGGCTGCTGCAGAGGATAGGAATCAGATGAGACCCAGCAAAGTGGGAGCATAAAAGTGAAGATAGGTTGGGTTATGGCTAAGATTAGGGCTGGGTGTTACGGAATTGGGCTAAGTGGGACCTGGAGTTTAAGGGTTAAAGGTACAGCAGAGCTTGGGCAAGTTAACAGTGTCAGCTCAGGATGGGTTAGGGACTTTCTCCGGCTTTTCCCATCCCTCTCAGGTTCTTTGGCTCCTGAGCATCTCTTGAGTCTTTGTCTTCAGGCTCTGTCCCTCACATTACAAACTGTCAAAGGAGAAGAGTAACACAAAATCACTGTCACATGTACACAGCCATGTGCGTAAGACATGTGTCCACCTTCATATTTTGTCTTTAGGGCTTCTCTCTCTCAAAGGAACACACAAGACATACTTTTGTATCCATAAAATGCCAATGGAATCATCACTCTCCCAGTTATCTGGTCTAAACTCTTTTATTTTTAAATTTATTTCCTCCTTACTCTCAGAATCAAGTTACCAAATCTGAGTATTCTCCCTCCTTATTATCACCCCTGTCTCGTCCATCCTCACAGCCTCTTTCCATCTGAATTGCCTAGCGCAATAGCTGGTCTCCCTCTCCTTGTGTTTCCCTTCTCCACTCTATTAGAGACACAAAATAAACCTCCATGGGAAGGTCATGGACCCCTGAGGCCTCAGTGGAGAGAGGATTCATTCACATGAACAGAGGGCGATGACCTTAAGCACAGATCATATTTCTACTGTGCATCTGGGAAAACAGGGTAGCTGCAGATAAAGACACAGGCCACATAAACACGGATCCACACACAAGCCAATAAAATGCACACAATGAGACACTCATGAAGACAGACATACACAAACACAGAGTGTTATTAAGAGACACAGATTCACAGACATACTTCATATAATCAGTGCTGACAGGTAAAGTCCAAATTTCTTGGGTTCACATTCAAAGCTCCCATGATCTAGCTCTTGCCTAGAGTTTCAACTTTTGCTCCCATGAATTGTTTCATCATCACCTGAACATTACTTTGCTCCTCCCCACTTCTGTGCCTGGATACACTGCATTCCTTTTCCAGAAGGCTATGCAGTTTCTCATTGATCTGTGGGCCTTTTCCACAGATCAATATCCTGTTCCATCATTTAAGACCCGTGTCTTAGTTGTACCCTTACCAAACCTATTAAGCCTTCATTGACGACCAAAGGTCGAGGGCTCCTTTTTGGACCCCCTCTAATAACATATTGTCTGGCACCGGATCATTCATGTAGTACTTAATTACTACTTTATGTAATATTTTAATTGCTTATTATGTATTGAAAAAGTTAGACTAGATCAGGGGTCAGCAAATTACAACCCACAGGCCAAATACAGTCCTTCTCATGTTTTTGTATGGGAGCAAACTAAGAAAGGCTTTTACATTTTACTTATTTATTTTTTTAAATCCTCACCCAAGGATATTTTTTTCCATTGCTTTTCAGAGAGAGTGGAAGGGAGAGAGAAACAGAGAGAAACATCTATGAGAGAGAGATATACCAATTGGTTGCCTCCTGCATGCGCCCTGACTGGGGCCAGGGATCAGGCCTGAAACCAAGTACATGCTCTTCACTGGAATCGAACCCAGGACCCTTCAGTCCGAGGGCTGATGCTCTAACCACTAGGCAAAACCAGCTAGGGCAAGGCTTTTTCATTTTAAACATTTGAAAAAACAATTTTATGACGTGAAAATTATGCTCATTTCCATTGAAATTTCAATGTCCATACCACTCTCATTCTTTCATGTATTATCTATAGCTGCTTTAGTGCTACAACAGATTATGGTGACAGAGATCAGATGCCCTGCAAAGCCTAAAATATTTACCATCTAGCCTTTTACAGAAAAAGTTTGCAGATCCCTAGACTAGATAATTGCTAAAGTTATTTTCCCTAACTAGACTGAAAACTACCCCAGGAAGGGATCATGTCAATTTCTTAAAACTCTCCCAAAGCCTACCAAAACCTAGCGCAGGCTACGCACATAACAGGAGTTCAATAAAAACTTGTTGAAAGCATCAGTGAACTGATGAACACCACGAAATGCACACAAATATATATGAAAATTTTAAATGTGTTTAGATAAAGATACAGCTTCATATTCTCTGTACTTCTAACACATACAGATACAAAGAGGGCGTAAGAAAGCATATAGTGCCAAATACTGAAAGAAATATAAACACATGGATAGAGACACTCTCCTATTTAACCAGTGTTCATGTCCAAATTTCTACTGTTCTTAAAATCGGAAAGGCTAATTGGCTGGTGCAAATGGGAGGGCAAAAATTTGGAAAGAACAAAACATGAATATGCTGATCCCTTTTCCCCTCCGTTTTTTCTTTCTCTCACTTTGGGAGGCTTCGGTGAGGGAGAGAATTCACCAGAGCAAGGAGGTTAGTAGTGCTGATCCCAATAAAACTGCTCAGATTCCTCTGCTTGCCTAAGACAGTTACACAGGCACAGGACACAGAAATGCACGCAGATCCAAACATAAGCATCCTTTATAGATCCACAGGGACACCTACGTGAAAATAAAGACATATTAAAACCTAAACATAAAATCACGTGTGTAGAGAGGCAGGAGGAAACAGAGGCAGCATCGCAGGTGCACTGATTTGACCTGGATGAGTGCCAGGACGCGAGCCTGGCAGCCGAGGGCCGCGGGGTCCCAGCGCCTCGCGCCCATCCCTGCGTCCGGGGAGCGGGGCCGCGCCGCGAGCTGCGGGGCGCGGGCCTCGCGGGAGGCTCGGGCTCTCCGCCGCTGCTCTCCCCATCCCCCCTCGGCTCGCGGGGCTGATGCCACAGCACCCCTTCTGTCCCCCGCGGCCCCTTTCCGCTCCTCCCGGGGCGTCGCCCTCGCCTTTCCCCGTCGCTCGCTACCCCAGGGCCCCTCTTGCCTTTTTGTTCGGGCTCTTCCCGGAGGCCGCTTTCTCGCACACACACTGTCCTTGGAGGAGGGAGGAGGGGAGCTCGGCGAGCGAGGGGCGGAGCCAGGTGGAGGCGGCGGGGAGGGGAAGGAGGAGAGGCTCGGCGACCTCCGCGGGCCCGCGCGCCCCAGGCTCCGCCCGCTGCCGCTCCCCCCCCCCGCCCCCCCGGACGCGGCTCGCAGGTGGCGTCCGCTGAAGTCTCCGCGCTCTGTCTGCAGAGGGTTCTTCGATCCCAAACCTGTCTCGGGAGCCATCAGCTCCTGCAGACCGTGGGAATCAGAAATTATGCAGCTGCTCCGCTTGTTGTCAGCAGAGACAACTTCTCCCCAGCCCGGGCTCCCCGAGTCTCCCTGCATTCACGCACCCTCTGCAACTAGCAATAGCCTCTCCCTCTGGCCCTCTCCACGGTCTCCCACCTCTATCACTCTTTGAACGAACACTTGTTGGAAGGTTGTGTGCCAGGGTTTAGGTGCTGAGAGATGCAAAGAGAAATGAAACAGTCCCTGGCCTTGAGGAACGTTAAACACTGGTATTTACTACAGAGGGACCTCGACCGCTCCTTTTGCAAGGGCGGGACCTTTCTCAGAAAAGTACAGAGAAGTTCGCCGGGGGTGGGAGTAGCAAGACGCAAAACCCCTGCCGGGCTACCCCCGTCTCAAGTCTGCAGTAGAGGAGGGAGCAGGAATCTGGCGGTGAAGCCAGCACGTCTGTCCGGCTAAAAGCGAACAGGACCCACCCTGGGAACACTGGTCAGGGGCCCCCAGAGCGAGCGGGGCAGCCCTTACTCAGACCCCCGGCGCCCCTCCCCTGCTCCACCCGTGTCTTTGCTTCAGTGCCTCTCCACGGGCGTCTCTCTCCCTGCGGTTTCCACTGCCTGTCCTCGGGCTTACTTTTGTTTCTGCCCCCGGACCCTCTAGCCACACGTGATAGGAATGCAAGCGATTAGGAGCTAAAACCGTTTGACTATACAACACCAACTTTTGTGCTGCAGATGTTACCATCAAAAAATTCAAAAGACAAGCCATAGAATGAGAGAGAGAGAAACTGCAAATCATATATCTGATAAGGGTCTGAGCGACATCCAGACTATATAAATAATTCTTGCAATTCAATAATAAAGAGATAATAACCCAATTTGAAAATGAGCAAAAGATCAGAACAGATACCTCACCAGAGAAGACATAGAGATGTCAAATAAGCATATGAAAGGATGCTCAACATCATATGTCATTCGGGAACTGCAAATTAAAATAGTGAGATACTACTACAACCGATTACAATGCCCAACAAACAAATAAAAAACCAACAATATCAAATGCTGACAAGAATGTGGAGGAGCAACAGCAACTCTCATTTTTTACTGGTAGAAATGCAAAATGGTGCAGTCACTTTAAAAGACACTTTGGCAGTTTCTTACAAAGCTAAATATAGTCTTACCACATGATCCAGAGATTACACTCCAAAGTATTTACCCAAACAAGCTGAAAACTACATTCACACAAAAACCTGCACACGAAGGTTTATAGCAGCTTTATTTCTAATTGCAAAAAATTGTAAGCAACCAAAATGTTCCTCCAAAGGTGAATAGATAAACAGTGGTGCATCCATGCAATGAAATATTCAGCAATAAAAAGATGAAAATACAGAAAATCTAGCTAGGAATGGGAGTACCAACAGGCAAGGCCCCTGCCATGATACGACCCATTAAGCCAAGAAAAGATGTGGAGGAAACTTAAATACATATTGTTTAGTAAAAGGAGCCAGTCTGAAAAGGGTACGTGCTGTGTGATTCCAGCTACAAGACATGCTGGAAAAGGCAAAACTACAGAGAGAGTAAAAAGATTAGTAGTTGGCAAGGGCTTGGAGTAGAGAGGAAGGGATAAATAGGTGCCCCGCAGGGGATTTTTAGGGCAGTGAAACTATTCTGTATGATGTTATAATGGTGATTACACGGCATCATGCATTTGTCAGACTTACGGAACTGTACAATATAAAGAGTGAACTTTAATGTAAACTGTGGACTCTAGTCAATAATAATGTATCAATATTGGTTCATCAATTGTAACAAATGTACCACACTAGTGCAAGATGTTAATAATAGGGGAGACTGGGCAGAGGAGAGAGAGGATATATGGAAACTCTGTACAATCTGCTCAATTTTCTGTAAGCCTAAAACTGCTCTAACAAATAAAGTATATTAATCTAAAAAGTACATTCTGTTCAATAAAATATTAAATTGTGATATTAAAAACAAAAAAAAGGGCAAGGGTTTGAATAGACATTTCTCTAAAAGAAGATATACAAATAACCAATAAGCACATGGAAAGGTTCTCAACGTCACTAATTATTAGGGAAATGCAAATCAAAACCACAATGAGATTCCCTTTGACACCAATTAGGATGGCCATTATTGAAAATAATAATAATAATAATAATAATAATAATAATAACAACAATGTGTTGGAGAGCATGTGGAGAAATTGAAACCCTTGTATATTAGCCAATATGGAAAACAGGTTGGCAGTTTCTCTAAATGTTAAACATGGAGTTATGTTCACAGCAGCTTTATTCGTAATAGGCAAAAAATGGAAACAGCCCAAATGTCCATCAATTGATGAATGGATAAATAAAATATGTCATATCTATACGATAGAATGTTACTTGGCAATTAAAAGAATGAGGTACTAGTACATGCTCCAACATGGATGAACCTTGCTAACTGGAAGAAGCCAGTCACAAAGGACCACATATACAATTCCACTTATATGAAATGCCCAGAATAGGTAAATCTATAGAAATAGAAAGTCAATTAGCAGTTACACAGGGCTGCAGGGAAATGAAAAGTGACTGCCAATGAGTACAGGATTTTTTTGTAGATGATGGAAATGTCCTAAACTTAGAGTGATTGCACAACTCTATGAATATACTAAAAACCATTGAATTGTATACTTTAATTTTAATTTGAAGTTGTGCTTACCAATTATTTCTTTCATGGAACATGTCTTTGGTGGTGTATGTAAAAAGGCATCGTCATTGCCCTGGCCGGTGTGGTTCAGTAGTTAGGGCATTGGCCCCGGATTCGATTACCAGTCAAGAGCATGTACCTGGGTTGCAGGTTTGATACCCGGCCCTGGTTGGGGCTCATGCAGGAGGCAACCAATCGATGTGAGACATCGATGTTTCTCTCCCTCACCTCCCTCCTTCCCTTGGAAAAAATCAATGGAAAAAAATATCCTTGGGTGAGGGTTAACAACAACAACAAAAAGTTATCATCATACCCAAAGGTCTTCTAGGCTTTCTCCTATGCTATCTTCTAGGAGTCTTACAGTTCTGCATTTTACATGAAGTCCATAATTTGTTTTTAATTAGTTTTTGTGAAGGGTGTAAGGTCTGTATCTAGATTCATTTATTTTTTTGCACATGGATGTCCAATTGTCCCAACACCATTTGTTGGAAAGACTATCTGATCCGTTGTCTTGGCTCCTTTGTCGAAGATCAGTTGACTGTATTTACAGAGTCTATTTCTGGGGTCTCTATTCTGTTCCATTGATCTATTTGTCTCTTCTTTCACCAATGCCACACTGTTTTGATTACTGTAGCTTTATAGTAAGCCTTGAAGTTGGGTAGTGTCAGGCCTCCAACTTTGTTTTCCTTGAATATTGTGTTGTCTATTCTGGGTCTTTTGTCTTTCCATATAAACTCTAGAATCAGTTTGTCGATAATCGTAAAATGCCTTGCTGGGATTTTGACTGGGATTGCATTGAACCTGTAGATCAAGTTGAGAAGAACTGACTTCTAGACAATATTGAATCTTCCTACCTATGAACATGGAGTATCTCCATTTTTTTAGTTCTTTGATTTCATTCATCAGTTTTGTAGTTTTCTTCATAAAGATATTATATATATATGTTGTTAGATTTATGCCTAATTATTTCACTTTTGGGTTGCTAATGTAAATGGTATTGTGCTTTTAATTTATAATTCCACTTGTTCATTGTTGATATGTAGGAAAGCAATTGACTTTCACATGTTAACCTATCGTGCAACCTCGCTACAGATTTTCTGCATAGATGAACGTATCATCTGTGAACAAAGGCAGTTTTATGTCTTCTTTCTCAATCTGTATACTTTGTATTTCCTTTTCTTGCCTATTGAATCAGCAAGGACTTCCAATAAAATGTTGAAAGGAGTGATGAGAGGGAACATCCTTGTCTTGTACCTGATCTTAGTGGGAAAGCTTCAAATTTATCATCATTAAGTGTGTTAGCTGTAGATTTTTTGTAGTCTTTACCAAGTTGAGACAGTTCTCCTATATTCCTAGTTTACTGCGAATTTTTTTTTATCATGAATAAGTGTTGAACTTTTGTCAAATGCTTTTGCTGCATCTATTGATATGATCATGTGATTTTTCTATTTTGCTGTTGTTTACAAGATGGATTATATTAATTGATTTTTGAATGTTGAACCAGCCTTCCAAACCTGAGATAAATCCCTTTGGTCATGATATATGATTCTTTTTATACATTTTTGGATTTGATTTGCTAATATTTTGAGGACTTTTGCATCTATGTTCATGAGAGATATTGATCTGTACTTTTCTTGTAATGTCTTTGTCTGGTTTCGGTATTACAGTAATGCTGGCCTCATAGACTAAGTTAGGAGGTATTCCCTCTGCTTGTACCTTCTGAGAGAGATTGTAGAAAATTGGTAAATTTCTTCCTTAAATGTTTTGTAAAATTTACCATTAAACCTATTCAGGCCTGCTGCTTTCTTTTTTTGGAAGGTAATTAATTATTGATTCAATTTCTTTAATAAATATAAGTCTATTCATATTGTCTATTTCTCCTTGTGTGAGTTTTGGTAGATTGTGTTTTTCAAGGAATTGATCCATTTCATCTAGGTTATCAAACTTGTGGGCATAGAGTTGTTCATAGTATTCCTTTATTATCCTATTAACTTCCATGTGATCTGTAGTGATGTCACTTCTTTTAATTTCTAATTACTAATATTAGTAATTTGTGCCTTCTCCTTTTTTCTTAGCCCAGCTAAAGGCTTATAGAGTTTATTGTTCTTTTTAAAGAATTATCTTTTGGTTTCATTGGTTTTCTCTATTAATTTCCTATTTTCAATTTTATTGATTTTTGTTCTGATTATTTCTTTTCTTTGGCTTACTTTGGATTTAATTTGCTCTTCTTTTTCTGGTTTTTCTAAGGTGGACACTTAGATTATTAATTTTATATCTTTCCTCTTTCTTAATATATGCAGTGAATGCTATAAATTTCCCTCTAAGCACTGCTTCTGCTGCCTCTCACAAATTTTGATAAGTTGTGTTTTCATTTTTATTTAATTCAAAATATTTTTAATTAAAATTTTTTTAAATTTATCTTATCATTTTTTATTTTCAACTACAGTTGACATACATTATTATATTAGTTTCAGGTATACATCCCAGTGATTAAACATTACATAACTTACTAAGTGATCATCCTCATAAATCTCACACCCATCTGACGCCATAAATAGCTATTAGAATATTATTACTATATTCTCTATGCTGTACTTTACACATCTTCATTCTGTAACAACCAATTTGTACTTGTTTTTTTAAATCCTTGCCTGAAGATATGTTTTCATTGATTTCAGAGAGAGAGGAAGGAGAGGGAGAGAGAGAGAGAAACATTAGTGTGAGAGAGAAACATCGATCGGTTGCCTCCCATACGTACCCAACCAGGGATCAAACCTATAACCTGGGTATGTGCCCTGACTGGGAATCAAACCCTTGCTCAATCCTTAGGTGTATGGGACGACCCTCCAATCAACTGAGCCACACTGGCCAGGGCCCAATTTTTACTTCTTAATTCCTTCACCTTTTTAAACCCATCCCCTGACCCCCTCTCCCATCTGGCAACCATCAAAATGTTCTCTGTATCTATGAGTCTGTTTCTGTTCTGCTTGCTTTTTCTTTTGTATTTTAGATTCAATTATTGATATCTATTTATTGCCATTTTATTGTTCATATTTTTAATCTTTTCTTCTTCTTCTTAAAGAAGACTCTTTAATGTTTCATATAATATTAGTTTGTTGGTGATGAACTCCTTTAGCTTTTCATTGTCAGGGAAGTTCTTCATCTGTTTTTTTATTCTAAATGATAGCTTTGCTGGGTAATCTTGGTTGTAGTTCCATGATTTTCATCACTTTGAATATTTCTTGCCACTCCCTTCTGGCCGGTAAAGTTTCTATTGAGAAATCAGTTGACAGTCTTAAGGGAGCTCCCTTGTAGGTAAATAATTGCTTTTCTCTTGCTGTTTTTAAGATTCTCTCTTTGTCTTCAACCTTTTGCATTTTAATTATGATGTGTCTTGGTGTGGGTCTCTTTGGTTCATATTGTTTGGGACTCTCTGCACTTCTTGGACTTGTATGTCTACTTCCTTCCCCAAATTAGGGAAATTTTCTGTCGTTATTTTTTCAAATAAGTTTTCAATTTCTTGCTCTCTCTTCTCCTTCTGGCACCCCATAAAGCAAATGTTGGTACACTTAAAGATGTCTCAGAGGCGCCTTAAACTATCCTAATTATTTTTGGTTCTTTTTTTCTTTTTGCTGTTCTGATTGGGCATTTTTTGCTTCCTTATGTTCCAAATCACTGATTTGATTCTCAGCTTCATTATCTACTGTTGATTTCCTGTAAATTATTCTTCATTTTAGTTAGCGTATCCTTCATTTCTGACTGGTTCTTTTTTATGGTTTCCATGTCCTTTTTTATGCTGTTGAAGTTCTCACTAAGTTTATTGAGCATCCTTATAACCAGTGTTTTGAACTCTGCAGAGAGTAGATTGCTTGTCTCCATTTCATTTAGTTCTTTTTCTGGAGTTTTGTTCTGTTCTTTCATTTAGGACATGTTTCTTTGTTTCCTCATGTTGGCAGCCTCCCTGTGTTTGTCTCTATGTATTAGGTAGAGAGAGCTGCTACATGTCCCAGGCTTGGCAGGGTGGACTAATGTAGTAGGTGTCTTGTAGGGTCTAGTGCCGCAGCCTCCCCAATCCTCCAAGCTGGGCACTTAAGGTGTCTTTCCCCCTCCCCCGGGGCTATGCACACCTTCCAGTTGTAATTGAGCCTTGATTGCTGTTGGAATGTCAATGGGAGGGATTTACCCCCAGGCTGATCAGCCGTAATAACTGTGACCATTGACCACAGACTTCTGACCACTGTTGAAGATCAGTTGAGCAGGGGCTTTTCCGACAGAGCAGAACTTACTTCAGCAGGGCTCTGGTGCCCACTCAGTCCACTCTTTGAGTGTGTGGCTTGTGAAGGAACAATGGCTAGGTGCTTGGATGTGGTCTGAAGCTGTCCACTGGGTGTGCTGGCTCTGGGGCTTTTCGGGAGATGCAGACCAAGTCAGCCACTGCCTGGGTTCTTCCCAGGAGCACCCTGCATGAGCTACAAAGCGATTTGCAGATGGCTGCTACTAGTACTGGGCTTGGAGGTGGACCAGCAAGAGCAAACTGTGAACCAAGGCTGCTGATAGTGCCAGGCCTAGGGCCAGTTAGCAAAAGGTACAGGACTCACTGAGGCTAGATGCTGCTTTTTTGAGAGATTTTAGGAAAATCTGAAGCATAAACCAATACAATCCATTCGTATGGAAAAGCCACTGGAAAAAGCTTGGGTGGGCCCAAAGTTGGGTGGGGCAGGGCCTCAGGGAATCACCAGGGTGGGGCAAACGGTGTAGGCCAGGTTTATGGAGTCTCAGATATGATGCTGGCCTGCCACCTCTGTGGGGGAAGGGCTCAGGAAAGGAACAATGGCTAGCACTTCTGTCTGGGAGCAAGCTGCCCCTTCAGATCTCACCCTGATGCCAGATAACTCAGTCTCTCTCGTGTCCTTGCGCCTTTTGAGCTGCTGCCTCAGTGCTGTAGCTTAGAGCGAGCGAGTCCGAGTAAGTCCACATGTGGGTCCTTTAAGAGGAAATGCCTGGGACTCCAGCAGCATCTGTCTTCCTCAGCCTCAATTTCCACTGGATTGTTTGGTTTTTAAATAGGTTTATTTTTTATTTTTTATTGATTTTAGAGATGGGGGGGACATATATTAATTTGTTGTTCCATTTATTTATGCATTCATTGGTTGATTCTTCTATGTGCCCTGACTGGGGATTAAATCCACTACCTTGGCGTATTGAGACGATGCTCTAACCAACTGAGCTACCCGGCTAGGTTATTCCTGTTTTTTTATAGCCAGAAGTTACATTTTTTACAGCCATAAATTATGGGGACTTCTCTTCCCAGAACTGGAACCCTGGGCTGGGGGGCCTGGTAGGGGGCTGGGACCCCTCACTCCTCAGGGGGGACCTCCTGTTTTTATCTGCCACCCGTGGGTGTGGGACCAGCCCATTCTGCATCTCTGCCTGTCCTACCAGTCTCTATGTGGCTTCTTCTTTAACTCCCTAGTTGTAGGACTTCCATTCAGCTCAATTTCAGGTGGTTCCAAATGGTGGTTATTCTGTAGTTTAGTTGTAATTTTGATGTGGTTGTGGAAGGAGGTGAGTAACATGTTTACCTATACCACCATCTTGACCAGAAGTCTAATTCAAAATATTTTAAAATTTCTCTTGAGATTTCCTCTTTGACCCATGTGTTATTTAGAAGCATGTTGTTTAATCTCCACATATTTAAGGACTTTCTAGTGATCTTTCTGTTGATTTTTAGTTTAATTTAGTTGTGGCCTGAGAGTAGGCCTTGTATAATTTCTGTTATTTTAAATTTGTCAAGGCGTGTTTTATAGCCCAGAATGTGGTCTATCTTGGTGAATGTTCCATGTGAGCTTGAGAAAAATGTGTATTCTGCTGTTCTAGGATGAATTGTTGATGTCAAGTAAATCCAGTTCATTGATGTTGTTGCTGAGTTCAACTATGATCTCATTTGCTTTCTGCTGGATCTCTCCATTTCTGAGAGAAGGGTGTTAATGTCTCCCATTCTGATGGTGAATTAATCTATTTATCCTTGCAGCTTTACTAGTTTTTGCCTCATGTAGTTTCACGCTGTGTTGTTTGGTGCATACACATTAAGAATTGCTATGTCTTCTTGGAGAATTGACCCCTTTATCATTAATGAATGACCTTCTATGTCCCTGATAACTTTCCTTACTTTGAAGTCTGCTCTGTCTAAAATTAACATAGCTACCCTTGCTTTATTTTGATTAGTGTAAGCATGGTATGTTTTTCTCTATCCATTTACTTTTCAAAAAAATATGTTCTATTGATTTCACAGAGAGGAAGGGAGAGAGAGAGAGAGAGATAGAAACATCAATCATGAGAGAGAGTCACTGATCGTCTGTCTCCTGAACTCCCTCTACTGGGGACTGAGCCTGAAACCCAGGCTTGTGCCCTGGCTGGGAATTTCAAACCATGGTCTCCTGGTTCATAGCTCGATGCTCAACCACTTAGCCACACTGGCCAGGATATCCATTTACTTTTAATATGCATGTATCTTTATATTTAAAGTGGGTTTCTTGGAGACAATATATAGTTGGGTTATGTTTTTTGATCCACTCTGACAATTGGTATTTTAATTGGTGCCAAAGTGATTATTGAAATAGAATTAACATCTACAATATTCATTACTGTTTTCTATTTGTTGCCTTTGTTCCTTGTTTCTGTTTTTGCCTTCCATTCTTTTTCTGCCTTTTGTGGTTTTAATTGAACATTATATAGGATTTCATTTCTCTCCTTTCTTAGCATATCAGTAATATTTGTTTACTGGTCTTAGTGGTTTCCCTAGAGTTTGAAATGTATATTTACAACTAATGCAAGTTCACTTTCAAATAACACCACACCACTTCCAGGTAGTATACCTTATAATAACGAAATAATCCCAATTCCTTCCTCCTGTCCCTTGTATCACTGCTGTCATTTATTCACTTATATATAAACATACACAAGCATATGTATATGTTACATACATGGGTATACATAATCAAATACGTTATTATTATTTTGAATAAACTGTTATCTGTTAGGTCAATTAAGAATAAGAAAAACAGCCTGGCTGGTATGACACAGTGATTGAGTGTTGACCCCAGAACCAAGAGGTCACCAGTTCAATTCCCGGTCAGGGCACAAGCCAGGTTGCATAGTTTTGGGGGGGCATCTATCACTTTTGATGTTCTCTGAGCTTCCTGGATCTGTAGTTTGATGACTGACATTAGACATTAATTTGGGGGAAATGCTCAGTCATTATTGCTTCAAATATTGCTTCTGATCTTTTCTTTCTTCTCCTTCTGGTATTCCCATTTTATGTATTTTATACATGTTGTAGTTGTCCCACAGTCATTGGGTAATTTGTTCTGTTTTTGTTTTTGTTTTTCCAGTCTTTGTTCTGTTTGCTTTTTGTTTTTTGAGGATTGTATTGATATATCCTCTAGCTCAGAGATTCTTTTTACAACCATGCCTCGTCTACTGATAAGCAGCACATCAAAGGTAGTCTTCATTTCCATTGCAGTTATTTTTGTATCTCCAGCATTTCTTTTTGGTTCATTCTTAGGATTTCCATCTCTCTGCTTACATTGCTCATCTGTTCTTGCATGATGTCAGTTTTACCCATAAGAGTCCTTAGTATATTAATTCTAGGTGTTTTAAATTCCTTATCTGATAATTCCAACATCTCTGGCATGTCTGATTCTGATGTTTGCTCTGTCTCTTCCAATTGTGTTTTTTGCCTTTGTATATATGCCTTGTAATTTTTTCTTACTAGACAGATAATACCCCAGCAAGTTAGGCTTTGGTTAACTAGTTTTCCCTGAGAACAGAGTGCTCTGGGATATTTCAAAATGACTTCTTTTCTCCTCCCCCTGCAAGAAGCCTGAGGAGCTTTTTCTCTGATATTTACTGTGGGAATCTGATCAAGCTTCCGGAAGAAAAATTTCACAATATTCTGGAACCCTCTCTTTGACTGGGTCTCCCAGGTTTTAACTCCCAGAGTTGTCCACACTGAGCCTCCAACAATTTATGAATTACAGTTCAGGTTTTCCTATCCCATCACTGGTTCCTGAGGAGGCTTCCACTGGTGGGTCTCTGCTCCAGTAAGCTTTGATGAACTATATTTGCCTCTCTGTCTCTCCAATGTTAGGGTCAGCAGTTTGCCCTATGTCAACCCCTCTGTTATGGATCCAAGAAGAATTGTTGATACTTCTGTCCTTTTACTTCTGCTTGTTAGGATGAAGTGGTGATTTCTAAGCTCCTTATGTGGGAAATTGGAAGTCCAAATTACATACTTTAAATGAGTAAAATTTATGATGTGTAAATTTTACCTCAATAAAGAGGTCTTAAAATTTTGAAAAAGTAAAAGCTGAAAAAGCTCCCCACACATTCTGGGGTGTGTCATTCCAACAATAAAGCTGAAGGCTGAAACTGAAGAGGCAATCTATCTCTTCCTCCATTTACCCACTACCAACTCCTGTGCCTTCACTGAAAGTGTTCTTAATGAATTACTGTGTTCATGAATATACCTTAACTAGGCAAAGGCAAGGAAGTGTCATTCAGTTACTCATAGCCTTATCCCCAAGACACTTGATTCTTTAGATCCCTTTTTCTGTCCAGGATCAATCATCCCCAAGAGTTCTTGGAAAACTAAATGAGCACAAATCAAGGGCATATCATCTTAAATGCCACCTAGGGAACCTTCAGGTCAGTTGTGGTAGAAATCCCAGAAAAGAAGAATTTTCTTAGAGGAACTTAGGTCTTGCCTTTGGTCACTTTAGTGCTATCTCCAAACTTGAGGATGTTACTTTCTGAAAGTTAAACTATTAAAATCCAACACAAAATAAGGAATAGATAATGGAAGAAATATGCCACATTAAGAAATAGATATGTCTTCCTGATAAGAATCTTGAGGAAACCCCTATTTATTATTAATTCATTCATACATTTAACAAACATTTATTGAGGACTCATTATGTGCCAGCCACTGTGCCAAGTACTAAGGTATAACAAGCTTTCATGGAGTTTATATTCTAGAGGGACTATCAAAGGTTCATAGAAAGTTTACATTTCATTGGAACTGGGATATAATTTAAGACATCAACAACCAAATTAACAATTGTAACGTATCAAGTTCTCATGAAACGAATATGTTAGTTGAAGGTAAATGGAGTAAAAAAAAAAAAAAATTGAACCTGAGCCTTGGCCAATGTGGTTCCATTGGTTGAGCACCACCCTCCCGTGCACCTAAGGTTGCTGGTTGGATTCCTGGTCGGGGCACATGCTGAGGTTGTGGAATTGATCATTAGCAGAGGGTGTGCAGGAGGCAGTCAATCAATGTTTCACTCTCACATTGATGGTTCTCTCTCCTTCTTCCTCTTTCTCTAAAAATTAATTTTAAAATCTTTTAAAAAAATTAAGTCTGGATAGTATGAATTTGGTAGTGTTTCTTTAATACTCTTTGAGAGAAAGATAAGGATAAGATACAATTATTCCAGGACTAGAGAGATAAATGATATGATGAAACAGTCATAGCTCCTTAAAAATGGATTTTCCTTAATTTTACTCCTAAACTCCAAGACCATACATTTCACTTTTTCCTAATTTTCTGCTTATCAAACAACTTTTAAATTTCAAATATAGTTTCCCAGGAACCTTAACAACTTGGAAGGCATACTTTAGGTAGTGATGGTTGACTTATGAATCAAAATTTGGTTGCATAATTTGATGAATGGAAGACAGAATGTTTGAGATCTATGTAGTTCTAGAAAATATGGTGTATGTCCAATCCTCATCTCTCCAATGGGAGAGGCTGAAAAGCATCCCTTAAGGCAGGGTGTTGGTACATGAAGCCTACAGATGGACATAGTATGGTGACTAAGGAGGAGTGGGCTGAGGAAGGGGTCTAAACATTGTTATACAAGCTAGGGTGCTTAAAGAAAGTCTCAGGAGTAAGGTTCACAGCTTAGCGGAGTCAGAGGACCAGAAATCACAGAGCAAAGCAGCAAGTTAGATGGTCAGACAAGAGATGGTGCCAACAGGTTCCCAAGGCAACCAAACTAGTCCAGTAGTTGAATTTGTACTCATTCCAAGATTATTTTCTTTGCTGGAAAAGGACACTATGAACCCTTCCTCTGGAGGAGAAAGCTGAAATGTCCTGGCTTTGCACTGGAAAAGAACATGGGGCCTTCTGATAGGCTTCTCGAGGGAACGTATATCCATTCTAATGTCTCAAGCATAGGAAATAGCTAGGGTCCTGCTGGAAGGCTACAACTTTGTCCCAGATATAATTAGTTATTGAGGTTGGTAGCTAGAATTCAGGGTTTAGGGAACTCGCTAGAGAGTGAGGAGGAAGAAGGACTGAACCCACAAGAAGGTCAGATGGACCCTGAAGGCCATGTGGTTAAAGTCGACCATTCCTTCTATCTTGTACTAGCTGCCGGTGGTCTTCCTGTTTTTAGCATGTAAGGTAAAGCGAACGTGCACAAAGGAGAGCCAAATTATATCTCAATGAAAGGCATATTCTTTGTATTGATCCTCAGTGTACAGGAAGGCATTTAGAAAGTTCTCTTAGGCTTCCCGGAGTATTCTAGGTATCAGTCAGCTATTAGGGTGTTGGCATGAAGTCCAGGCAAACCGTAGGGGGAAATTATAATATTATAAAAGAAGGCATTCTGGAGTAGAAAAGTATAAGAATATGTTTAAAGAGAATTCTGCAGCAGCTAGATAGTAAACCAGCTGAGATATTCTAAACTACTTGATTCACATACTCTGACCATTAACCCTTGTAGGTAAATGAAGATGTAGAGAGCTTTGGACAGTATCCTCAAAACCAGGATAAAACTAGACATCACTGCCAGGAAGTTGAGTAGTTCATGAGGACAGAAGATCTTTTTGACAATGATCACCAAAGGCTGGCATAGATGGGGGACAATAAAGAGGATGTTGTATGCCATGCTTATGAGTCCACTTACTACCACTAGGATGGTATAATGACTATGGATGGTTACAGACTATACTTAGGCCATGGTGACGAGAAGATGAAGATGATCTTGGTTACGGCAGTGATGGTACACGGGGGCGTTTAGGGGCGAGCAGTAGGCATAGCAGTCATCCAGGTGTGACTCTATCATGGAGAACAGGAAACAGCACATTATAGGTTTCGTGGATTCAGTCAATAAATTCATGTTAGGCACTATTTTAGACTCAAGAGGATCCAGAATTGGGAAATACAGCTTACATTCTAGTGAGGAAAGCAGATAATACACAAATTAGTCAGTAGTGTTAAGTGCTTTGAAGAAAAACAAAACAGGGCAAAGAAGCAGAGCAACACGGACATTATATTAAGTACAGTTGACTGGAAAAAGCTTGCTGAGATGACATTTTAAGAAAGGTCTGAGCAAATGAGAGAGAAAGCTGTGATACCATTTGCAGGGACAGCTTTCACACGGGGAGAATTGCAAAAGCAAAGGTTCTGAGGCAGGAACAAATTAGGAGTGTCATACCAGAGGGTCACCAAGATTCCCTTTGGACTAGAATCAGATTTATTTTTTAAAAATATGTCTTTATTGACTTCAGAGAAAGGAAGAGAGAGGGGGAGAGATAGAAACATCAATGATGAGAGAGTCATTGATTGGCTGCCTCCTGCACGCCCCCCTCTAGGGACTGAGCCTGCAACCCAGGCATGTGCCCTGACCGGGAATCAAACCAAGATCTCCTGGATCATAGGTCGATGCTCAACTGCTGAGCCATGCCAGCCGGGCTAGAATTAGAATTTTAAATGGGCTACCATGATATGGTGGATTGATGCTGTGAAATATATGCAGCAATTAGGTATGGGCCTCTCTTTGGATTGAACCGAATACCTAACTTGTCTTCTCACTTCTATATAAGCCCTGGATCTCGTCTAGTCATTACCTGACTAATATACTATTACCTGTCTTCCTCCACTAGGATGTAAACTCCACGAGGACAGGCCCTGGGTATAGGTATGAAACCATTGTCTGTGCTGGAGAGTCATCTTTAGCTCTAGCTGGGATAGGATGACCCTTGGAGACAGCAGCCTCCACCAGGCACTAATATTAAAGTTACTGACAAAGGGCACTGGATTAAGACAGTGGTTCTCAGTTCCAGTCCAGTAGATTCAGCATTACCTGGATATTTGTCACAAATGCAAATCTCAGGCCCTACCTGGAACCAACTAAATCAAACTCTGGACCTGGCCAGTGTGGCTCAGCGGTTGATCATCAACCTATGATCCAGGAGATCGAGGTTGATTCCCAGTCAAGGGCATGTACCTGGGTTGCAAGTTCGATCCCTTGCCCTGTCAGGGCACATGCAGGAGGTAACCAATTGATGTGTCTCTCTCACATCAATGTTTCTCTCTCTCTCTCTTTCTCTCTCTCCCCCTCCCTCCCTTCCACTCTCTCTAAAAATCAATGGAAAAAATATCTTTGAGTGAGGATTAACCAAAAAAAAACACCCCACAAAAAACAAAAAAGTGTCAAGACTAATGTGGAAGGCATAGCTGTTTAGTAAGCATATGGGCCAAGGAATATACCTCTAGGCTCTTCAATACATTTCCCTGGGTTAATTGAGAGGTAGTTTAATAAGGGACTGCCCAGAGTAGGCTGGTCCAAGAGGATATATAAGATCATCTCTATTAATCAATGAAAGATAAAAAAGTGATCTGCAGGTCTACTGGTATCCTTGCATATTTGACTAGAAGAAGAGCATCTGTAAGGCTATTTTTTCACTCAATGATCTTCCCAATTCAACTGGTGTTATAAAAGCCCTGAGAGTTTTAGCTTCAGGAAAACCCAAGTTCTCTGGAGTTCGTCCTGGAAGGTTGGGATCAGAAGCTCAAGGTTGAGATTAAGGCAATCATGGTAGAGACAGAACTCCCACTGATTGTCCTGCAGCAAGAATGCAGGTCATTGGATCACTATAACATCGCATCTATATATGGAGAATCTTGTCTCTGATGCAGAAAGGAAGTATAACTGCTTAGAAAGAACCTGGGGTGTGGGGAGTGATCATCTCTACATATCAGTTGCACTCACTATATTAGGGTAACTTTGCATCCCGGTCTGCATAAATCACGTACATGTGAGTACTCTGTCAAAGGAACAGAGGGGTGATGGGGGCATGGCAATCCTGATGACTGGTAGCCTATATGAAGTAAAGAATATGATAGTAAGGTCTCGTGCTTCTGGGGAGCAGCTGTGGCACAGAGGGCAGATGGGTATGGCACTTCCATCTTGCCATGATCCTCAGTTTGCAGCCCAGTAAATAGTAGTCTCAGGAGTCACAGGTTACAACCAAGGCTGGTTGCCCATCAGTGAACAGGAGAGGTTTATGCATAGGAAAACCTTTTTTAAAAAATATATATTTGTTTTTAATCCTCACCTAAGGCCATGCTTAGAGAGAGGAAGGGAGGGAGGGAGAGGGAGCGAGATGTATCGATTTTCTGTTCCACTTATTTATGCATTCATTGGTTGCTCCTTGTATGTGCCCTGAGTGGTGATTGAACCCACAACCCTGGCGTATCAGGGTGATGCTCTAATCAACTGAGCTACCTAGCCAGGGCAGGAGAAGCTTTTGATAGCAGTTGGATCTGCTGGTCCAGAGCCTGGCCCACAAAGCTGGCCCTGAGCCTTTGTCCTGGAGGTAGTTGTCCCCCATGAGTGGCTATCTGGGAATGCTAACCACCTTTCTTTGCAAAGGTTATGGGCCTGGGTGACTCAATCCCTTGCTGTGCCCCAATGCAGGACCAAATGCCTCCTTATGTTGGGAGTTGATCCTCTATAGCCCAGAAACACACACACACACACACACACACACACACACACACACACACACACACACACACACTGCTTCATCATAATTTAGGCAGAGGTGTCTACAGTGATTGGCAGGGAGTTGGAGAAAATAGCAGCTGTAGCTGCTTCCCTGCCAAGTGTACGCCTAGAAACAAAATGTTTTCCATTTTTCTTGAGAACTAGAGCTCCGCATCTCTATACATAGCTTCACTTAGAGCAAAGAGCAGACATCCTGGAGGGAGTCCCTTTGATTTTTTCAGGCTGGCAGCAGCAGCAGAAGAACATCAGGCCAGGATTTTGGTGTGTTTTGGCATCAGTAGTCGCTCTGGGCTCACCTCTGCCAATAGAATTGCATTGCCTGCATGCAAGAAATGGAGCAAGGCAGTGGCATTATCCAGGTAACTACTCTTGCTCCTTCCAATCCATCCTAAATCCAGGAGCCAAAATGATCTTTTAAAACACAAATTCCTCTTTAAAGATCCTGTCACTCTTTAGTGATTTCTCATAGCTTGGCAGTGATAAAACCTAGAAGGCACAGCACAATTTGACCCTAATACAATTTTTATAGTTCACTCTCCAGCTACTCTTCCTCTCACTCCTCCAATGAGCCAAACTCCTCATTTCAGAGCCTACTGTTCCTTTTTCTTTTCTTTCTTTCTTTTTTGTAATCCTCACCCAAGGATATTCTTTCCATGCTTTTCAGACAGAGTAGAAGGAGGGCAGGGAAGTAAGGGTGTGGGAGAGAGAGAAACATCGATGTGAAAGTGACACATCAATTGGTTGCTTCCTGCTCTCGAGCTGACCGGGGCCGGGGATTGAGCCTGCAACAGAGGTACATGTCCTTGGCTGGAATCAAACCCAGGACCCTTCAGTCCATGGGTTGACGCTCTAACCATTAAGCCAAGCTGGCCAGGGCCCCACTGTCCTTTTTTTTCAGAGAGCTCTTCTTTCCTCTTTGCCAGGCTAGTGCATATTTATCTTTCAGGTCTTCCTGAGAAAGGTTTTTTTTTGACTTCTCAGGTCAGATTAGGCCTCCTGTTTTACACTCTGATTACGTGGTAGGTATTATTTTCCTTCACTGTGCTAGCACCTTTCTAATGACCTGACCATGTGTGTGATTATGTGATTACTATCTTACTCCCACAAGACTATAAACTTCATGATGGGCAATGTACCTATTTTGTTTACAAAGCCTGATAGCGTGTGCAAATTTTCTCAGAAGGAACAAAAAGGAGGGAGAGAAGGAGGGAGGTAAGAAGGAAAGCAGAAGGAAATGAAACAGAGATGCAGACAGGGAGAAGGCAGAATAGGAGGATGGCGATCCCACTAGGGCTAATAGGGAAGGTATTGGATTCCGCATCTCTAGTGGGAAAGCTGGAAGAATTAAATGTAGCTCTTACCCGAGGCCTCAATGCTTAAAGGCTGAAGTTGAACATCAGAATTTTTCCCATGGGATACTGCTGAGTTCAAACCACAGAGGTAGGTCCAAATGGATCATCAGAGCAAAGGTGGGGGTCTGAGAGTGTTAGGTATAGAGCAACATGGGAATGGGAAAAGCAGGAAAGATGAGGGCAAATAAGAAATAATCAAGCCCTGCCCAGGTAGCTCAGTTGGTTAGAGCATCATCCAGATATGCCAAGGTTGAGGGTTTGATCCCCCGTCAGGGCACACACAAGAATCAACCAAAGAACGCATAAATAAGTGGAACAACAAATTGATGTCTCTCTCAAATCAATAAGTAAACACTAAGAAAAAAGAAATAATCTATGCAAATTCAAGAAACTAGGACAAGGCAATTCAATAGGACAAGGCCACCAGCTGGGCTTATTTCTTGTACCTAGTGGCTTTTTATGCATGGGCAAAGCAAATCTGATTAAAGGGACATAGGCAACACACACTTGCCATATATGGACCAAAAAGAGGAGCCACATACTAAACCTGAAAGCTCAGGGGAGCCAGCATGGCAGGCCCTACAAACTCAGAGACTGAAAGTAACCATATCCAATGGTCTGAACATAAAAATTCCTGACTAAAAGGGGCTCATGGCAGGTAGTCACATCCTAGGCCTGTAGCTTCCTTGACAAAGGTCAATCTTTACTTAAGTAAGCCTGTCTATTGTCTTTTTGCATCTAAGATAACATACCTCTGTGTTTTGTTTGCTTGAACCTGGGGAACGTCAGAGAAATCTTTTCCAGACCCCTCAGGGCATACCCACAGCACCAGAGCTGAGACCACAGAACCTCTCGTTGTTATGTTGTTCCTGAAGACCATCTCTCTGTGCTGTAAGTGTTGTTAATTATCTACACCCAGCCATGTAAAAGAAGTATGTGTCTCTCCATTTTACTCTTCACCCAATCTCAGAGATTTCCCCATTTTGCTTTCTCCTGACTCTCTAATCTACCACCAAAGAATTTCATGTAACCCCCCTTAGAGCTCCTCCTTTGATGCTAATGTATAAAATAAGCTGTAAAACTGTCATTATCAAAAGTATCTTCTCAATTCATTGAGACGCTGCATCCTAGCAAATTGACATCCTCTTTTGAAATTCAACTTTTTGAACCAAAGTAATCAAACTCTTAACTTACACATTGTCTCCTATTATCTCCTTTCTTAATCGGCAGCTTCTGGGGGATGGGCAGTGTCTAGTTCATTTCCTCATCTCCTATTGAGCCTAGTACAATGACTTCAAATAGTAAATGCTCAAAAAAATTATTGAATAAGTTGTGCTATATATTTCACAAGTGCTGGGAGTGATTATTCCAATGAATTTAACTTCTTGAGGAAAACCTTCAGACCTGAATTCCTTCTGAAAATATAGAGAGTTGGACACATAACCTCTAAGGAATTTCTAAAATGTAAACTATTGGGACAATGGCAGGGTTATGTGTACACACACACACACACACACACACACACACACACACACAGTGTCCCCCCAAAAATATATACACACTTTAACAGCTGATAGCTCAATTTTGAAAATGAAATGTATTTTAATAAACACTGACTTCATAATTATTCGAAGTGTGTGTATACATTTTTTTGCATCATCCTATATTTAAACTCTATCATTTCAAGTATATTACTGGGCACATAGTGGGAACTCAATAAATATTTGCAGGAACTGACTCCAATATAGACATATTTCAGTTGAGAAGGAACAGAGATGTGTTTCTGAAGTTTCATATAAACTGCTTATGAGTTGAACACTACTTAATATATACAAGAGAAATTTGTTATTAAATGGTTCCTAAGGTGAATATTTTTTACTATATTTGGAATCACTTTGCAATATAACTCCTTAATCTAATCCGTTTTTAAGTTTCACATTTTTATCTGTCAAGGTTGCTGATTGGTAGCTTATAATTATAAGGGCATCAATTGACTTACTATTGATGAAATCACACTATTCTTCAGAGAGAACTGTCCCTCTTTCTACAGTTTTCAAGATGATCTCTCTCTCTCTCAACTTCCCCTCCCCGCCCCCATACACACACAGTTTTTCCCTTGTATTTTAACTCATATTTCAAATTTGGTAGGTCTATACTAAATTATAATGCTATGCATAAACTTTTCACTTTCCAGTACTCCTTTCCACATTCCTCCCCCTTGTTTAACCACATGCCTCACCATTTTTAAAAATAGGTATACCTTCAATGGTGTCTGGATCATCCATAGAATCTAGACTCTTCGAAACATCTGTCTCAGGTGGTGTCTTTTGTATGAGCATGCTGGAAGTGGAAGCTTCCCCAGCTGAGAAACAATATCTTTAGGTCACCCTCAGGGTAGGATCCAGAGAAGGGAGTGTGCTCCTTACTCACTTTCATTTCCTCTATGCCTCTCCGCTGTCCAGGGCCGTTTCCCCATAAATCCAGTGAAAAATCATAAAAGTGATGACTCTTCTCAACAACTATCTTACCTCAGAAAGGTTCTACTCCTTAGATATAAATGGGTAAAAGCAGAATATGTAACTAGATTCTTTGAGACTGGGGTAGAAGAGAAAGCCAGTTTTCTTTGGGACTCTTTATTTTACAGGCTTTGGAGTATCAATTACGATGTCAAGAAGAACTCCCAAAAGTGAGCCCAGAAAGACTGAAATAATTCACAAAGGACAAGAAATCAACTAGCAGCTCATGTACTATAAATCTCACTTTCTTTCCATTTCCAGGTCCTCCTTATCTGCCTGGGGCTTAGCCCCACATACCAGGCCAAACTCTCACCTGATACTTGTACCAGGAAAAAACAATGACTGATTGACAAATATTTTATCACAGTGGGAATGGAATAAAAAAGGAGGTTGGCTCCTAAAGTCTGCATTTACACTAGTAAGTCTCACATCCTGTACTGAGACTCCCTTCAAGAGAACCCATTCAGGAGACAACGGTACCTGTTCTCTGAGGAGTCCTGCCTAACTGGCGAGATTGAATCACACACATGAAAATTTTCAGATGCATTTCCTCTTTATGCATGGCTGTCTCCTAGAAACAGAGAGAGTTTAATCCAAATGAACAGATTTATGAAATGATTAAGACGGACAAAAGTGACACGGACCAGGTATGCTCAATACTAATAGGCCTTATGACTAAAATTCAGCATATGAAGTGATACAAATAATCTAGTTTTATACAGTTGACCCAGCAAGATGCCCTGAACTGGGCAAGCACCTCCTTTTCCCAGCTGCTAAGAGGAGCTAAAAGGCTGGGGGCCTCCAGAGGCTTCCGTTCATCAAGTCTGAGCTCAGACTGTGGCTGTCATTTGGGTCTACTCAGAAGCATTTCTGAACTTCTAGACGGGGCCCGAGGAGTTGAGGGGCTTGGTTAAAATTCTGAATGAACAAACATATTTCCTCCCATTGTTTTCTCTTAAAAAGTATGGCACAGATTGTAGGTTAATCAATGCAGTCACAGGAACACCACCAGGGCCACTTAATTCTTCAGAAGGCAGACCTTTTGGTCCTTTCCCCTCTTTACTTAGAAAAGTAGATCTCTGGTGGACCCCCAACAGCTTTCCTCACACCTATACCAGTGTTTCAAACTCCACCGAGTTCTGGAGGTTTCTACATGTTTACAGTCTAACCTATGCCAATCCCAAGCTTTTATTTTTTTCCTTTTTCGTTTCCCAAATGGCCAATCAAGCATGGCGTGGTGCAGAGTACAGGACTGCAAGTTCAGAAACTTGTTTCCTAATCTCAGATCTGCTATGCACTTTATAACTTTGGGAAATGACTTCACTTCTCTGAAACTGGTAGACTAAACTACCTCCAAAAACCTCTACAAACACCAATGTTCTTTGATTCTCAATAAAACACAATATAGCCTGAGCTTGATTTAGCTCTCAGGTCTACATCTGCCAAGGTGGCCACAGGTTCCCGCAGATGCAGGGCCACAGAGAAAGCTGCCATGGAAACCGGAGCTGTAAGCAAAAATCGGCCAGCGGAACCAGAAGACGGCGGGTAAGGGGGTCGGGGGAACAAAAAAGCGAAGGACGAAAGGCGCACTAACTGTGTTCCGAGAACAAGGAAAAACCCAAACTGAAAGGGGTTCAGGGAAATTATGACTACAGCCTTAGACGCCTCCTTGGTTTCTGAGGCCTCGCCACACTGCGCAGGCGTTCCGCGGGTCCTTCATTGTGCTCTTTGACCTCCCGCCCAACCCCCTTCATCCGCAGCCGCCCAACGGCTCTTCCGGTGTTGGGGAGGCGGTTCCGGTTCGCGGCAGTTCCCGGGTTTTGCGTTCCGCGCCCGGCCGGAAACCCCTTCGTATAGCAGCCGGTTCCGGTTCGGTGAGTGGCGGCGGGAAGCTGGGGGAGGGGTGAGGATGGAGGGAGCCTTAGCCGGGAGGCAGTGCTGCTCGGGGCCCGGCAACCTGGGCTGGGCTGGGCGGAAGCCGGGACGGCTGTGGGGACGGCGCTTCTCCCTCTGCCCCGCCCCCTGGGACCACCTCCCCTCCCCCGTGCTGTTCGTCAGCGGCGACCTGGCCGGCGGCCGTTAGGCTCCCAGAGGCCGTTCCTTCAGGCCTTTTCCTTCTGGGTGGTGGGGAGGCGGTCTCCCTGCCGTTACCGCAACCCCCCTCTCAGCGCCCAGCTCTCCTCGTGGGGAAACAGGCCGGTTGGGATTTCGGGACTTTCCCGCCAGAGCAGGGTCATCTCTCACGCGAAAGCTGTTTTCACCGGGAAGATCAGCTTTCTGTAACACCTGCTTCCTCTCCCGCCTTCCGTGAGACCTGAATGATATTTCTCGACTACTTCTGCGTCTCACGTAAACATTTCTCCAACTCTTTTACTCTGGTGTCTCCCTGAGATGTGATATCGCTAGTGCCACCACCAGAAAGAGACGTCTGGACCTTCCTGCCCAGGTTCTGAAAATCCCCTTAACTGCCACGGTTTGCTTACCTGGCTCATCGCCTTCTGGTAATTCCCTTGAACCGTCTCTTTCTTGGTTTACCCTAACGTGGTCTCTCTGGATATATGCCCAGTTTCTCTTGAGCTTGGTGATTTCTGTTTATCGCTGCCTCTGCAGTATTTGCACTATCTTGTTGGCAATAACTTGCTCTTTATCACTTTCAAGTCAGCCTTGTTAAAGTCATTTCATTTCACGTTTGGTACACTTACTATATTTGGGGTGATGGTGATTATAAAATTTATGTAAAGCCTTTTGTAGGTTACCAACTATTTGACTTAGGGCTCTGGTTCTAATTGGATATTCTGGATGGAATAGACCAGATGGTTTCCTAAATCTTTATAATTTGTGTTCAGGATGCATATTGAAAGCTAAATGACACTAAATTTGAAATTACTTTTACAGTGGAACCTTAAGCATCTCTTTAAGCATAATTTCTCAACTTTCTTCCAATTTAAAGGTTCCCTTCCTCCTCCCACCCCAGTTCCATTTTGGAAGCCTCATTCATTTTTACCTGATTCCAATTAATTATCTCAACCGTAAAGATGGTCTTCATATCACTCATCTGATGAGTTAAATCTAGAGAGAGCAAATGGATTGAAAAACAGGTTCTGCTACTTTAGGCTAAGATGATGTAACTCTTAACTACTGCTTTGGAAGTCTTTTCTTTACCTGACTCCCACACCTGCCAATTGCTCCAGCTTTATTGTCTTGCTGGAAGTATCCATTTATGGATCTGACTTCAGTAGACAGTGAGCTGCTTAGCAGCACGGACCAGTTCTTATTGTTCTTATTCCCAGTACCTTGTATATAATTGGTGTACAGTAAATGTTTGTGAAAGAAGTTGAATACTTAGTATATAAAGTGTTAGAGTGTTGAAGTGTTTCCTATGTTAGAGTCTAATTGGGAGAGAATACATGTAAAAATATCAAAAACAAAAACATGATGATATATAGCACAACTTGTATCATATAACAACGTTTTCCAGAGTTCATAGTAGGGTGATTCACATGATCACTTCCACACCCTTTTCATATCATAAGTTGTTCTAACCACATCTTAGTCCTAGATAAAGCTAATTGTACAGTGGTTCTCTACAGTATATACTTTCTAATAACTTAATAGCTCTAAACATTCTCTTTTATAATCACCCCTTTGCATGTATATGAGCTTATAAATGTTTTACCATACTTGTTACATTCTGTTACTGTAAGGACTTTGCCATTTTTTTTCTTTCAGATTTTCTATTATCCTCTGTTCAGTTACTAACTTGACTTCACTTGACTATCTGTAACTGCTTATGTTCTTTCAGGAAAATTAATGACCAGTGTGAACTAGGAAATGAGTTATTGGAATACTTTTCTTAAAAGGAAAAAATGTTTGTGCTTGCAAGAATTTGGTGGCATCAAAGGTTCCAGATCCAGCATTTCATGTTGAATATTGGGGTTGAATATCCCTTCTACCAATGTTACTGCAAAGTGACAAAATGAAAGTACCATAAGCACACTGAAGAAGCTGGATATATTTGTATTAAAATGTAAATTTGGCTCTTTAATTATTAAAGTCATAAAACGGCATAGATTTCCCCAGAGTTAGCTAGGGATTACTTTTTATCTTGCTAAAGTGTATGAATCCTTGAATTGAGGATGTTAAAACGGGTGGGGAATTGCAGGCCGTACAGGGCCCATGAAATCATTTGGCCTGGCCCCGCCAAGGCAACAGCAGTTCCAGCCATTACATTAGGGGTGAGTTAATTAAATGTTTGGCCAAATATATAGCAGGCTAATTTTTAAGTTGATAATTTTGTATGGCCTGCAAATAATGTTGTAAATATCCAAGTGGCCCTTTACAGAATAAAGGTTCCCCACTCCTGTATCAAAGGATGAGAAGTTTTGTGATGTTTCTGAAATCACACTTGCTTGGAAGTCAGGATACCTGGAGTTTTGTTTTCCCTTTGCTCCATCTGTGTGATTTTAGGCAAGTCACTTAACCTCTCTGGACATAATCTCTAAAATTCTTTGACTTTTTGATTTCTTGTTTGCTTCCCTTTTCACATCTATCTCAGCAGTGCAAAAGAAGTTAACATGGGATTTGTTCTGCTGAGTACCAGGGTTTTAAATTGGCATCCTTCTTAATACAGCAAAAATGCTAGCGATGACAATTATGAAATGGCCTAATAGAATGAAACGTAGAAAAGCTACTAGTTTATTAGCTGATGGGATTCCCCGCTCTTCCCTAATCTGAGACCCAGGGGATTCTGCTTTATTAAAAAGGAAAGAAAGGGAAAACAAAAAAAGTAACTGGGAGAATTTCCAGGTGGATAGATGCGTTTTGTTAAGTTGAGCATTTGCAAACATATTTACAGCCTAGATCTAAGGTTTAAATTCTTTGGGAATCCTCACTGGCAAGACTAGGTAAATCAGATGATTACTCTGCTTAGTCTGTAGCTATGCCAAGAAAAGCTGAAGCCCCCTTTCTTTGTGTTTGCACTTCGTTATTGTGACCATACAGAATACCCGTTAGCATCAGCCAGTCTCCTTAGTAGATTGAAGCCCTGATGTTGCTACGTAGTTGATGAAGTATTCAATCTTTTTAAAAATAATGGTGATAGGATTATGAATAATAAAAGTGTGACTTATCATCCCTAGTCTTCTTTTCTTGGAAACCTACCAAGAAGCATGTGTGCCGAGAGTATGTTTATTAACCTAATTCCAAGCAGTTAGGCTTTTAACTTCCTTTTTTTGGGAAAATTGGATCTTTTAGAGGAGAAAGTAATTTCATATAGGCAAAAGGGCTTTTCTGTTTAGCAGTCTAACACTGGGTGAGAAAGTACTTACTGTAACCTCAACCTGCTCCTTGACTGTCCTCAGAGTGTCAGTAGCTTTACGTTTGGCTATTGAGTAAGACATTTATGAAAGACAAGTCTTAATAGGACCACCACAGGAATATCACTTGTTTATGAAGTGCTTTAGCATGAGCAGTGGACTGGGAATAATTCTAGGCTGTAATTTCAGTGTAGTCACTAACCAGCTTTATGACCAAATGCAACTTAATGTCCGAAGGGTTGGCTCTCCCCTCTTGCTTCTTGTCATACCCGTGCCTCTGGGTCGCCCCTCCTGCTGTTGAGCACCGACCATGCGTGCGATGGCCTCCCGCTCGCTTCTGTTCTCATTCTCTCCAGTCAAGCCAGCTGTTCTTACCACCTCATGCTTTTCTGACCTAAAAACACACATGTCACTTCTGAGTGGTTTCCTGTTTTTTAATTAAATGAAGGAGGTATTTCGGTGCGTAACATTTGTTTTCTGTCTTCTTCTATAGGACTTTGTATCCCTGCCAAAGTCAGTGATGTGAAAAGACCTGACATGGGTAAGACTGACTATGAAGTAGTCGTTCAGTCCTTCTGGTTACTCGAATTAGTTAAGCTGGAGTGAAAGAGCAGGTTTTTCTAACATTTTTAATATTTGCACTTTTGTGTATAATAATTTTAAGGGAGATCTCGTACTAATTGGCTAATATAGTATACCAAACAATTTTCTTTTAGTTGAGACATTGTCTATAGCATTATTTGGAAGCATTTTCTCATTCATTGTATTGAAAAAGCCAAATACACACTAGCAGACCTTTACTGTGTGCTAGGCTCTGTTCTAGTTACTTAAAATATATTTATTTAATTTACGGTCACCTTACAAGGGTAGCTATAGTACGTACAAAATAGGTACTGTTAGTATCCCCATTGTATTGACAAGGAAACTCAGACACAGAGGTTAAGAAAGTTGCCTAGGGTCACATAATTATAACTGGAAAGCCAGAATTTAAACTCAGGCAGCCTGGTTCCAGAGTCCTTGTCCTTTAGTACTATGTTATAGTTCCTTCTGTATGATAAATAATTTAATTAAGGTAAATTTTAAGTTTTATTTAGCTAGTGGCACTGATAATTAATTGTGACTGGAACATTTTCCACTATTCATAGTACTTTATGTCTGTAAAGGGGGTCAATATAAGGTCAGGACTAGTAGACAAGTTAAGAATAGGTTGAGAGCCCTGCCTGGATAGCTCAGTTGGTTAGAGCATCATCCCGATACGCCAAGGTTATGGGTTTGATCCATGGTCGGCACATACAGGAATCAACCAATGAATGCATAAATAAGTGGAACAACAAGTCAGCATTTCTCTCTCTTTCCCCTTTTTTCTCTCTCTAAAGTTAATAACATTTTTAAAAAAGAGTAGGTTGAAATCTATTCAGTTAGATCTTACAACATTCCATCTGCTCCTTTTTAATTCACATTAGTCTTCTCTCTTGTTTCTGTTTTTTCTTTTGCTTTGTCTACCTTCTCTTAGTCATTTTTTCCCTTTTTTCTCATTGCTGATATTATAAGTTGTTGAGTTCCCTTATTCTCATTTGTTTCTATTCTAGCTCTTTTATAACAAAGTAACAAAGGTCTCAAAAAATGGTTATAAAGATTCTGCCATAATATTACAGAAATTGAGCTAATGCCTGTTAAGAGCCATACAAATAGCCCAGCCGGGCGTGGCTCAGCAGTTGAGTGTCGGCCTAGGATCCAGGTTTGATTCCTTGTCAGGACACATATCTGGGTTGCTGCCTCAATCCCCAGTGGGGGCCGTGCAGGAGGCAGCCGATCAATCACTCTTTCATCATTGATGTTTCTATCTACCTTTCCCTTCCTCTCTCTGAAATCAATAAAGATATATTTTTTTTAAAAAAGAGCCATACAAATAAATACTGCTTTTTGTAGGAAAAAAGTTTTAGATCGATTAACTTTCAAAGCACTTTTTTTGAGTTAGAAGAAATAAACCAGATTAATAAGTGTTTCTTTTTTGAATTGTGAATTTCCCCCCCATTCTTTTTATAATTAAAATGTTTTCTATAGTTAAAACATTCAAAAATTTCTTTTGGGAAAATTTCATTATTTTAAAAATTTTGAATTTAGCTCTTGACAGTTTTGAGATTTCTTTCCAATGGTTATTTATGAAGGAGAGGTTTTATTTAACTGTAGGGCTGGTCTTTAGGAATTATTATTATTATTATTTTTATCCTCACCTGAGGACATGTTTTTATTGATTTTTAGAGAGAGAGGAAGAGAGAGAGACATCAATCGATTGCCTCTCATATGCACCCTGACTGAGGATTGAACCTGAAACCTAGGTATGTGCCCTGACTGGGAATCAAACCCCCAACCTTTTGGTGTGTGGGATGATGCTCCAACCAACTGAGCCACCTGTCTAGGGCTGGGAGTTACTTTTATTAGGTAAAAAGATTGGTGTGTAAGAGAGTAATTATTAAAGAATTATGTGACTTGAACTAACCCGGACTCTTTCCCCAGATGATATTGCTGATAGGGTGAGGATGGATGCTGGAGAAGTAACTTTAGTGAACCACAACTCCATGTTCAAGACCCATCTCCTGTCACAAACAGGTTTTCCGGAGGACCAGCTTTCACTTTCTGACCATCAGGTTAGGAATAATTTTCCTTCCTCAATGAATTATTTGGCTTAACTTTTTATCTGATGTAGTTTAAATGCCAAACTCAAAAGTATAAGCATAGATGTAAACTTTTTAGAATCAGTGAGCCTAAGTTTGAAATTCTGTTTAATATATTAAAAAGTTAAGACAAGAACCAGGCTTTGCATGAATTCTTTGACAACAGTACCTTTGAGAAAACTCTTTATTATTCCTCTGAATATTACAATGACCAATACTCAGATCTGTGTTGTTTTAAACTAGTATCATAAAATTGTTGAGCATTAAATGGGGTGTGTATATTTGTAAATATACAGCAGTTCTGAGATTTCTCTGTTCTACAAAGCTTATATTCTCCAAGGACCAGCAGCTTCAGCATCACCTGGGAGCTTGTTAGAAATGCAGAATCTTGGGCTTCACCCCATGCCTGCTGAATAAGAATTTACATTTTTTAAAACCTCCAGCTGATTTATATGCACATTAAAGTTTGAGAAGCTATATTAATAAAGCAGTCTTTCTCAGTAGAAAAGTCATTACTAATTTGAATGAGGTGATTCTTTGCTGTGTGAGTCTGGCCTAAGCTTATCAGAATGTTTAGCATCCCTGGCCCCTGTGTACTAAATACCTGTAGCATCTGCCCCCAATAATTATTTTAATAACTGAATATATATTCACACATTTCCAGATTTATGCTGGGGTACAGCACCACCCCTGATTCAAAACTAAAGTTTTCAAAAGAATCAAAACCAGGTTGATTTTTTCTGCCTTTTTAATATATGATACACTGGCTTTCGGAACAGGATATACTAAATGCATATTTATCTTCTCATGAGCATTTTTTAAATTAGGTTGTATAACAGATATTTTCCCCATTTTTTCCCTCTTGAAGCCTAAGTCATTTTATTAGATTGTCTGTGTTTTCCTTCTTATTAATATGTTGTTTAATTTCTAATATCTGTAAATAATTTATACAGGGGTTGGCAAAAGTAGGTTTACACTGTTTTTACACTGTTCATATGGAAAATAATACAATAATTAATAAATAATAATACAAGAATAAAGTGTGTTTCCCATACAACTGTAAACCTACTTTTGCTCCACCCTGTATTGAATTCTGAAATATGTCATAGTCTTGTTTAATGATATATTTTTTCTAGTATAAATTCTTATTTCATTTTATTGTCAAAATACGATTTAAGAAAAATCTTCTGCTTTGTTTAGATATTACCTTCCAGGCAAGGAAATTTGGATGGCTCTTATACATGTTCTACAAGAAGTGCAGCTTATGGTCCAAATTATTATTCAGGTATGACACATTACTTGGAGTCAAGACATTTATACCTTTCAGATTTCTTCCTAGCACATCACTTGTGTTTACTATCTCTAAAAGTATGAAAGCATTGTCAAAAGCAAAATCGCATTTTCTCAACTAAAACATCATTTTAATAAGCTGTGTATATGTGCCTGTGTATGTGGTTGTTATGATATTTTACTGATCTGGTCTCAACTAAAAATTTTTTAATGGGAAAGTTGTTTTGAAATTCATTCTCCTACTTGTTCATTATGTCATTGTAAAAAGCTACAGCTTTTTTTTTTAAAGATATGTCTATATGATGTAAAGGTTATTTGTATTGATTTAAAGCTCACAGCTAGCCTGTTTCTATTCTGCTTGAAACTATGAATTCTGAAAATTTATTTCTGCCCAAGTTTATCCCTCCATCAGGGCAGGAAATGTTAACTACATGTCTCTGTCTAGCACCTGCCACAGCCATGCTTGCATATTCAAGGGCTTGCCTATTCAACTTGTGATCCATGACAGAAGTCAGCATTCTCTAGGCTATTCTAGCCCCTGGTCCACCTGACTTTGCATCTTCCCTTCCTAAGGTTTGGACTTCCAAAGATCTCCTGGCTCTGTTTTGTGGAAATGAAAAGTTTTGTTCGTTAGCCTCCTGGCAGTATGACCCAGGAAGATATTAGTGTCCTCCTATCTTTTTTCACTCCTGCTCAGTCTCCTCACCCTATCACAAATGTGGGAATATTAGTAATACCACTGAACCTGCCTCAGTGAGATTTTTATGAGGGTAAATTGAGATAATAAATATGAAATGCAAATAATAATTATTGTTATTTGGCTTCCTCAGGATTCTTTGTCAGCAAGATGAGATCTCCTCCCCTAAAAAGACGTTAGTATGATGCTCTTTTAGATTTACATTATATTTAAGTGTCATTTAGGTGGGTGGTAATTTATCCCGGGTACTGGATTTCCTCTCCTAGCATGGGAAATGGTCTCCACATTAGAATGTGCTTAGTTTGTTTAGAAAAATCAGTCATCATCATCATTGAAAAATCCTTCCTGATGAGCAGAAAGCCTGAAATCTGGTTTGATAGCTCATTGTTAATCCTAGAGGAAGGACAGTTGAGTGGATAATGAAATCAGATCATTAATATTTCCATTTGAACTCAGGTTGTGTTTCCTTGTAATTTCATGTGCTGATTTACCATTGGGCATAATGTTTGCTTTTAGTTAAAAATAATTGCTCAATAATAAACAGTTATATAGAGAAAATTATATTCATAATCTCTTGACCATAATTCAACTCTTTCTTAACTCTGTTGCCTTTTCTGGTTTTTACCTCTGTGTACAGGCTTAGTGTACATTGTATGATTTGGTACTTATAATCTGTTTTTAGCCCAATATTTTTATTTTTACTTTCCATCTTTTTTCATGTGTTTCTTCATATTTACCTTTTTCTGTTAATTTCTAATAATCCATGGAATTGATATGCACATTCACAATTCTTTTTTTATTTTTATTTTTTAAATATGATTTTATTGATAGCAGAGAATGGAACTGGCAACCTCCTGGTGCATGGGATGATGCTCAACCACCTGAGCCACACCAGCTGGGCACATTCACAATTCTGTATGTGCAATTCCAAAATCCAAAAGGCTCTGAAAACCAACATTTTTTTTCATAATTCATTTGGCATCAAAACTTGACCTGAATTCATTCCTTGGCAAAACCTACATGAACTAACATGAAACTATTTATATTTTGTCTTTTATCTATCTCTGTAAATATGAACATTCATACATTTTATGCACATATATCAGTATGTGTGATTACATTGTGCTGCTTCAGCTTATGTGGAAGCATTACATAGTATATTCCAGGTTATCTTTCTAAAATTCCAGAAATTTTAACTCTGAAACAACTCAACCCAAGGGGCTGTGATTTAGGATAATGAGCTTGTGCCTTCATTTGCTTTATTGTTTTCCCTGTAATTTAGGTCCCCTTCACTCTTGCCATTTTCAGCTTTTATAAATCACATTACTTAAAAACATGTTATATATAGCATGTTTTTAAAAATTTTAGTAGACCTTTGATACTCACCTTTGTAATCTCAAATCATCATGTTCTTAACTATAGTGATATTTGACCAAATTCCTGCTTTTCATCTCAGCTGTGTGATTTTTGAGAGTTACATTTTTCCTATATTTGTTTTTATACAACAAGTTGATCCTCCTCTTAAAATCTTACACTGACATTTTCTCTCATTTAAAGACCGTCTTTTTAGGAAAAGAAAAAGTTACTTTTTATAATAGTTACTGCATACATGATGATGAATGGAGAATAACAAAAGTGAATGGTAAGGCCACATTGAAATGTGGATGCTGAGCTATTAGACTTATTCTTTAAATTACAGCCTGAAGCAGTTTGCCTCTACCAAATTTCCCCTAGTCACTGACAAAAAAAAAAAAAAAAAAGGCATGTCACAAACCTCTAGGGTCACTCCTTAGCAACAAGAGTTTTAAGTCTTGAATGCCAAGGGTCTATATACCTTTTTCTTATAATGAAGTCTTTAATTCAAATCTACTTTTTACCATGTACTTTTTAAAACTTTGTTTCTTTGCCATACCCCTTTTCCAACTCATTGCATGTCCTACGGAATTTTGTCTCTGCTATCTCCTTTGGATGTATTATTTTCTGACAATCTCCACATTGATTTCTGTGGTCAGTCACTTTGAGCCTTACCTCTTGATTGGGCTAGATTAGACAATGGTTCCCAAGTTTACCTGCCTTAGTTTTCTCATTCTGACTGTGTTGATATTTCTCTCCTCTCTCACCTTCCTGTCCTTTCCTTCACCAAAATGAAAACGAACACAGGAAAGCCTCAAAATTTAGAATGTAGGATCTTGAGCTTTCTTATTGCTTTACTTGATCTGCCTCTTGATATAAAGTAGCCTTCTCAATGGCATGTGACAGAGAGGCATATCAAGCTTTTAACAATCTGCTTCTTAATCCACTTTAGATTATTAAAAAATTGATTTAAAAACAATTTTTAGAAAGCAGAGAAAATGCAGCACTTTCACTTTAATAACTTGGTGCTGGTCAGGCTGTAAGACCTCTTGATTTTATTAAGAGTACAATTGAAAAGAAAATTAAAACATTTTAAACCCTAAACAAAGAAATGTAGAGTAAGGTGAAATGATTTTGCTCATGCTTAGAATCTTTATCAGTGTCTTCTCTTTGAAAATATGTTAAATTAGGTTGCCAAACTGGCATTTAGTAGGTAAGATGATTTAAAGCATCCTGCTGTTTATAATAACTAAATAAGTCCTGAAGTTAACAGGAACTACTGTTGGTTACTTTCATAGTAAGTGATTGATATACTTTTTTAAAGACATAAAGTTTATTTGATTATGTCCATAAAAGTATTGCCTGTCCTGTATAAAATTAATAGAGAAAAGTAGGAAAATACCCATTATTTTATTGGAATAGAGCCAAAATTAAATTTTAGTTTTGTGTGTGTTTATGTGCACATGGTAAATAATCTTATTTGTGGCATAGGCAGTCTCATTTCTTAATGATGACAGAATACCAGGCTAAATCTCACCAAAAAATGAGTGTCGGCAATCCCATTGGTCCCTCTCTAACTTTGTTTGATCACATCAGCAATAGAGGACTGTTCAGTGATTTCATTGAGTAGGGATAGAACCACCTTATTCTGGTTAAACAGACTGCTTGATTCTGTGCCTTTCCCTTGCATTTTATTTTTATTTTTTTAAAAATATATCTTTATTGATTTCAGAGAGAGGAAAAGAGAGGGAGAGGGAGAGAGAGAAGCATCAGTGATGAGAGAGTCATTGATTGGCTGCAGCCCTCAACCTGGGCATGTGCCCTGACCGGGAATCGAACCCCGATGGCCTGGATCCTAGGTCGATGCTCAACCGCTGAGCCACGTCCGGCTGGGTTCTCTTGCATTTTAAAGCTGAAGTCTGTCACATGCCCTTGAGCAGGCTACTCTGGTTTATCCTTAGTCTCAAATTTCACATCTGTCAGGGTAATTTTCATTTTTTGGTAGACATCTCTAGTGAGACCATTCCCTAATCAAATTTTAGCAAAAAGTGTGAGAGACAAAAATTTCTATTATTACTTTGCATTTAATTTAAAGATAATTTTCTGGTCCTTTATTTAATGAGACTCATGTTCATTAGCCTCATGTCTCTATCTTGAAAGTAATGGTAATAGATGCTAAGCATGATTACAAAGGAGAAAGGTTATAATTCATTTTGAAAGTAAATTTAATCATTAGATTAGATTTATCCACTGGTGAATCAACTGGTACTAATACCACCCTGACTGCTGCTTTTTTATATCTTACTTACCCTGAATCCTGATAATCCTGATCAATTGAAAACAAACAACATAATACAAAACTTACAGTTTTTTCAGCCGCCATACTTTTTGGAGAGAGTATCAAGAGCTACATTAAATATTTTAAATAACGTAAATACACAATGTGCAAAGTTCTATAGTAATATGCTTTGAAAGAAGATCTTCAATGTGATGTAGATAGACCAAAAAATTTAGGAAGTAGAGAATTATCATTCTTGTTTTTCCACTGATGCTCCTCTCAGTTCCAAAGCCTAACATCTGAAGTTATTTTGAAGGTGTTTTAAATTGTTTAGTCCTGATGATTAGGAGAGGAGGGTATAGAAATTATTCTCAGCTGAAACTTGGAAATACAGGGTGTCCCCGCAAAATGTATATACACTTTAACAGCTGATAGCTCAATTTTGAAAATGAAATGTTATTTTAATAAAAACTGACTTTATAATTATTTAAAGTGTGTGTATACATTTTTAGGGGGACACCCTATGTTTATCATCTTTGCTTGTAAGCCACAAGTCAGAAAATTTAAGAAATAATTCTCACTTAGCCTGATTGCAGCAGCAAGCATTGGAGTATTGATATGTCTGTTGATTATGGCATTAAGTGACTGAAGGATACCATATCAGAACCAGATGAACATGATGGGTCATTCTTGCCATAAGCTGGCCAGAATAAGCAGCAGCTAGGTTATCTCTGCTCTTAGAGTCTCTCAGTTGTGAACATGGTAATTAAAAACAGGAGATACCAGCTGCTTATTAAGCAATAACTGTTGTTCATTTGAATTACAATTCTCGGCCCTCCACCTGCTTTCTTACTGGTCTGGCCTACCTTCTTTCAGGCCCAGGCCTGGGAGTGCTTGCAAGATATAGTTGGGGTAAAATGTTGACTTTTGGTGGACACCACGGAGTCACATTGATGCAGATAAGGCACATGGCTGTGGCAGGATTCAGCTCCTTCAACAATTTTCAGGTTAGTATGGCTGAATCAATTATAGTTTATAGAAGTTCCCTTACTGCAGACTTTACTGGCAGTTGAGACTGGGATCTTCCATGAGAGACATGGTAATATGCCACATTACTTTAGAATACAATGTTGGACATGGTTGCAGTCATATGGAGAACCACTGTAGGTATTCAATTTATTCAAATTTTTATTTCTTTAGATAACCCTTCCTTAGACAGTTTTCTTGGCTCAGGAGACTTAAGAACCTTTGGCCAGAGTGCAAATGGCCAGTGGAGAAATTCCACTCCAGCATCAGGTGCAGCTTCACAAAAATCAAGAAACAGTAGAAGTCTTTACCTCGAAACCCGAAAGACCTCAAGGTAGGTATTCTGGCTGCTTAGTTCATAAGCCCTTCCTGCGATATAAGAGAAAGTGGCTATAAAATAGTCGTTACATTGGCATTTTAAAAGAGTAACACCATTTTTGAACTTTAAACCAGAGAGATATGGAGAAGTCCATTTTAAACTTTCAACTTTTAATTTACTCAGTGCTGAATTTTGGTGACAGCCAAATCTTATCATTAGAGGAGAGAGTTTTGAGGGACATCTTGTTGGATATGCGTATATTGGGACCCTTCAGGATCTGTACAGCTATTATGAATCTCAAAGTGAAAATCAGTTTCTACAACTTCAGTAGCAAAGAAACTAGCACATGTTGTGAGTTCTCATATAACAGAGACCTGACTTAAATTGAGGCAGCTCTGCACCTCATGGTCTTAGTCACCTAGACCTAAGCTACTTCTGTTAGAAAATAGAGTCACAAAGAACTTGATCCTATCTAGCCCACTTCCTAAGCCCTACCTATTCCCTCACCAAGCTTATACTGATTATTAAAGGCAGATGAAATTTGGCTTAGAAACTTTTCCGTCAGGTGTTTTATTATATTTGTAAAAATCTTTCTTCTTTAAAGTAGTATTTATGACTTCTTCAATTTTATAGTGGTGATGGGTTTTAGGAATGTGATATCATTTAATTTCCTGCTTAGTCAAGGCTAAGGCTAAGCTTTCTGGTGTTGATTGAAACTAATAAGATGGCTTTTATTTTATTTTGTGATTATCAGCACATGAACTCTGGAAATGTGTCAGTATGCCCAGAATCATTTTCCCGCTTCTTAATATTTTAAAAAATTATACCAGAATTCATTAATAATTCATATTGTAAAAATTAAAACATTACTCATAAACCTAAAGACCTGTGACCGCTATCCACAATCTTATTCTTCTCCTCTTGGTGTGTTTCTTTCTAAACCTTTCCTACTCTTGTTCTTCTTACACTTTCTTATATATAGCATAATGTATATGCTGTGTATACTATGAAATGTGTAATACTATTTTGTCTTCATTAAATATATTCTGTGTGCACCCGGGCAGGTGGGCTCAGTGGTAGAGCATCAGCTGGCTCACCAAAGGGTCTCAAGTTTGATTCCCAGTCAGGGGCACCTACCTCGGTTGCAGTTTCTATCCCTGGACTCGGTAGGGGTACATGCAGGAGGCAACCAATCAATGTGTCTCTCTTACATCGTTGTTTCTCTCCCTCTCCCTCTCCCTCTCCCTCTCCCTCTCCCTCTCCCTCTCCCTCTCCCTCTCCCTCTCCCTCTCCCTCTCCCTCTCCCTCTCCCTCTCCCTCTCCCTCTCCCTCTCCCTCTCCCTCTCCCTCTCCCTCTCCCTCTCCCTCTCCCTCTCCCTCTCCCTCTCCCTCTCCCTCTCCCTCTCCCTCTCCCTCTCCCTCTCCCTCTCCCTCTCCCTCTCCCTCTCCCTCTCCCTCCCCCTCCCCCTCCCCCTCCCCCTCCCCCTCCCCCTCCCCCTCCCCCTCCCCCTCCCCCTCCCTCCCTCTCCCTCCCTCTCCCTCTCCCTCCCTCTCCCTCCCTCTCCCTCTCCCTCCCCCTCCCCCTCCCTCTCCCTCTCCCTCCCCCTCTCTCTCCCTCTCCCTCTCCCTCTCTCTCCCTCCCCCTCCCCCTCTCTTCCTCTCCCTCCCCCCCACCTCCCTCCCTTCCACTCTCTAAAAATCAATGGAAAAAATATCCTCGGGTGAGGATTAACAAAAAAAATAAATGAAAGATATTCTATATGCTTCACTTGGCAGGTTGCTTTTTTTACTTAACAATGCCATACTGTTATTTTTTAAAGTAACATTACAAAAACAGTACATGTGCTTTGTAAAAAATTGAAAAATACAGATAAGCAAAAATGAAAAATAGAAACTTGCATTCCCACCAGTCAGAGATCACCTTTGTAATATCTTAGTACATAGCCTTCCAGATATTTTTCTCTGCATTCACACACTTTTTTTTCCAAAAATGAGTTTATACTGTGCATACTTTTGTTATCTGCTTTTTCAGTCATCTCCTTTTTACCATTCAGTAAATTTTATCTTGTAGTCTAACTAAACTATATTTAAAATTTCCTAGTTGACTAAAAGTATCCTTTACAGCTAATTTGTTCAAACCAGTATCCAATCTAGGATTACATCTGGTCGCTATTGCCCTTAAGTCTGTTACAGTCTAGAGCAGCCCCTATTATTAATGACATGACTTTTTTCTGCATTATGTTTCCCTTTTTGGGTTTGACAGATTTCTTCATAGTATCATTATTTTGTCCTCTATATTTTTTGTAAACTAGATTTTTGACTTGAATAGAAGGTGATGCTGTCTTATGTCACATTAGGAAATCTACAATATCTGGTTCTCCTATCATTAGTGAAGCTGGATTGACCTCGATTAGGGAGATAGCAGTCTGGTCCTTATTTGTACAGTTAAGTTTCTTTTCCCCTTGTGACTAGAATGTAATGTAAATGATGTAACTTCGGCATTATATGAATGACCAGTTTCACATCACTCTAATAGTAATTAATCTCAGTTAATCTCAATTGAGAGTAATTACTCTCAATCTGGTAATAATTTTTTAAAATTGAAGTCAGTTGGCATATAACATTAATTTTAGGTATACAACATAATGATTCGATAGTGAAATGATCACCACAATAATTCTTGTTGACATCCATCACCACACATGGTTCCAAAAATTTTTTTTTCTTGTGCTGGGAACTTTTAAGATGTAATCTTCACAACTTTCAAATATACAGTACAGTATTATTGACTGTATTCACCATGCTGTACATTACATCCCCATTACATTCATTTTTTAGTGGGAAGTTTGTACCTTTGGGCCCCTCTGAGCTTATAATAATTTTATTAGAGTTAATGAAATAATACTTTTCTAATTTTCTCCTACACTTATTAATTGGCACTCTGCTAAAGGAGAGCTTTTTTCCCTCATTAGCTGAGGCTATTGGGTGACTCTGGAATACATTTCCTACTGGGAAAGCAGGATATGTAATTAGATCTTTCTTTTTTTTGTCCTCACCTAAGGATATTTTTTCTATTGCTTTTCTGAGAGAGTGGAAAGGAGGGAGGGAGGAAAAGAGAGAGAGAGAGAAACACATCAGTGTGAGAGAGACCCATCGATGGTTGCCTCTTGCAAGTGCCCCAACCGGGGCCAGGGAGTGAGTCTGCAACCAAGGTACGTGCCCTTGACTGGAATGGAACCTGGGACTTTCAGTCTGGGGGCCAATGTTCTAACCACTGAGCCAAACTGGCTAGGACATAGATCTTTCTTTTTTTTATTACCAATTTTCAAAATATGTTTGTTGTTTTTTTTTAGTGTCATTGTGGATTTAATGTGTTTCAATCCACTACAATCATTTTTTTTAATGCTTACATTCTCTCAACTTTATCCAAGCTTACTTCTGTGTCTGACCCAATCTTGTTAATTGTTGGTAGCACCCTTGCTGCCTAGCATTTCAAGATGCCCTTATACGATTTCTTTAGAAAAGAATCTTTCATTAAAAACACAAATACAACATGCTCTCTAGGAAGCATAAATACAGAAGACATTGAGGGAAATTCATTATATCTTCACCAAACAAATTATATTACCCTTGCCGTCTTTTCCTAGCTGTATCCACCCATCCTAAGAAAATAAGCCAGTTCCTGAAATTCTGAGTCCTTGCTCCTTTCTCTACTCTTAGACACATAGAAACCATTAGAGTTTTAAGAATTAGAGTATATGTGCTTTTTGATTTTTCTTTAGACCTAGTCTGATTCATTTCAGCCCAGACCACATGTACTGATTTAAAGAGTTGATTTTATTGGATTCAGTCTAGTCAACTATGTAGCTCTATTTTGCATCCTCAGCCAAAAAAAAAGAAAAAGGAAAAAGAAAATTCATTATGTTGATAACAGGTACCTCAGACTTGTTTGGTAATGATAGATGAGAAAGAACACAGAGAAAAAAATTTTAAATTACTTACCTATCCTTAGAGATAAAACTGAGTTTGAGTTTACAAAAATATTTCCTGCCAATTTTTCCCATTATTTGGGGTGCAAATAATGTAAAGAAACAAAAACAAAATTCCCTTCAGAGGAGGTAAACAGTAAGGCCAGAGGAGAGTTCACAGAGAGTGGTGCAGCCTAATAAAAAGCCTCTGGTTGTTTCTGATGAAGGATGGGAGCCCTCTGTTGGTGTTTTAGGAAATGTTAAAATTCAGTTTGAGAGCTTAGTTGAGAGGCTTCAGTTTTATCCATCTCTGTATATTTAACCTTAAAATAATTCCCTCCAAAAGGCTTGGGGTAGGGGGCTGTGGGGAGTAAAAAGGAAGTATATTGTGTTAGCATACTGGATATGTTAGCATACCTAGAATTCAGGTTTTCTGAAGAGGTCTAATATGATATGCTTTCTGTCATACCACACAGGTCTGTAGGTCCTGACTAAAGGAACTTATAGATTGTGAAGCTGAGACATATAATTTTAGGTGTTTGATAATTATAGTTATATAGTTTGGCAGTCTAAGACCTCTTAAGTGGCAGAACCTGATGCAGCAATCCATGTATCATTTCTTGTGTATTTCCCTTAAGTGGTACATCTGTTGTTCTACCTGTTAATTTTTTGTTTTTGTTATTTCTTGAAAGTGAAATAATCACTGGTTAGATTTTCTTACCGTACTGTTCTTATCTTTTCTTACAAACTTTTTTTTTAGTGGATTATCAAACAGTTTTACGGGAAAGTCAAATCACCACTGCCATGTGTCTGCATATGAAAAATCTTTTCCTATTAAATCTGTTCCAAGTCCATCTTGGAGTGGTTCATGTCGTCGAAACCTTTTGAGCCCTAAGAAAACTCAGAGGCGACATGTTAGTACAGCAGAAGAGGTAAGAAAAACCTGTAATAAAAGCTGTGGTTAGAATCTTTCCCTATATTCAGCTATTTGTGCCCTCCAGTCATGTTTATTAACCATTCCATTTATTTAATCTTTTCTATGGTTTTTCTTTCTTACTCTTTTTGAGTGTTGTTATCTGTTCTAGTTTAGAACTTTATTATTTTTCTTACCATCTCTATTTCTGTTGGACAGTAGACTTAATTTTCATTATTATTTGAATAACTTCTCATACATCAAACTATCTCTTCTCTCTTTTTTGGACCCCTTCTAAACTTGTTTCATTTGGCAAAACTGTTAACCTGGCTATATTTGATAAAATACCCACCCTTAACTTCTTACTAGGACAGTTTTTCCTCAGTATAAAAGAAAACTCAAGAAGCCAGCTAAATAATTTATATCCTTTCAGTATGAATAAGATCTTTGAGATCATAGATTTTTCCCCCAAAGAAAGATGTTCTCTTGACATTTGGGTGCTTATATTTATTCAGTAAACCTGAAGGAAAAAATAGATTATGTAAATGTAATATAGCATATAATTTATACAATAAGAAATGTGCAGCATGGCTGGTGTGGCTCAGAGGTTGAGCATGGACCTATGATCTGTAAGATCACAGTTCAGTTCCCAGTCAGGGCACATGCCCAGGTTGCAGGCTCAGTCTCCAGCAGGGGGCATGCAAGAGGCAGCTGATCAATGGCTCTCTCATCATTGATGTTTCTCTCTCTCTCCCCCCCTCTCTTCCTCTCTCTGAAATCAATAAAGACATATTTTAAAAAGTTTTTTTTGTAAAGAAATGCAAATGTGCTTATACCTGTTCAATTAAATATTTATCATGCATCTCATCAGCTTTGTACCGATTGCTTTGGAGATGCAAATGAGTAATAATGACCTTACATTTATATAGCATTAGAGTTACCAGTGTGCTTTCCACACGTATTGTTTTGAAATTTTTTATCTCTGTTATACAGGTAGAAGTGAGGTAATACCCACATTTTACAGATTTGGAAAGTAAAGGTCAGAGGTCATACAACTAGTAATTGGCCAGCCTGCAACCCAGGTCTTCTGAAGGAGTCTAGTCTGGTGTGCTTTCTGTTATATAACCTGTTGATGTGGTTCCTGCCCATCGAAGCTTACAGATGGAGAGTCAAGAATAATTATATAATTTGGCAATGAAGACCTCTTAGGTGGCAAGACTTGATTATTTGTGACTTAGTAACAGTGCTATGCATTTTTTTGGTGTGAAGTTCGTATGGAATCTAAAATATTCAAACGCCCGGCCAGCCGCAGCTCAGTGGTCGAGCATCTACCTAGGATCCAGAAGATCACGGTTCAGTTCCCATTCAGGGCACATGCTCGGGTTGCGGGCTGGATCCCCAGTTGGGGGCATTCAGGAGGCAGCTGATCAGGGACGACTCCCGTCATTGATGCTTCTATCTCTCTCTTTCTGTCTCTGAAATCAATAAAGATAATATTTAAAAAAAAAAATTCAAGCAGAGGATGGCAGAACTAGTAAATCATAGTAGGAAAAAGGATAGACAAGAAACTGGCAAAAGTTGGTGATAAGAACTGAGCAACAGTTACGAAAAGGACTTATTTTTCACTGTACCTTTTGTACTACTGAATTTAGTACCATGTATCAGATACTGCATACGTACTTTTTAAAAAAATTACTGGAGTTGGAGTTATGCTTCTGCTGGAGCCTTGGCAGCCTACAGGGTAAGAGAGGCTTGTTGGGGAAGGAGACAGCAATAGCATGGCAGCTGGATACAGGCCTTCCAATACTCCCCTGCTGTATTGCTGCCCCTGGGATCACCAGGATCCTTTAGACTGTCTGTGTTCATTGTAGGCCCACCATTTACTCACAAGTCAACCAGTCCTTTGGACCACTCAGCCCCTTCTCCTTTTGCTTCCACTTCTAGCCTGAGGACTTGTGCTAGCTGGGCCACAGGTTGGGACAATGGAGGACATGAAGCTAAGGTTCCTCTTCCTTCTGTAGTGTCAAGAAAATGTCAAGGATTGAACCTATCCTATGAAACAAAAGATAAAAGAAATTTTGCCTCACTTGTTTTTATGTCTATATTCTGCTATGAAAAGCTGTAGTACATGGAGTAACCCATATAATATGAATAAGACAAAATATTGGATCAGACTTTATTAAATCAGACTTTCAACAGATTATTTGCATATTGAAACAGCACAGTGCAAGATGCTGCTAGCCCTGGCACAAAGTATTATAATTATTTTGTGAAGAATGGTGGTTGTATTAAACTGTATATAAGATTTAAAAGGGAAAAAAGTACTGGGCATATTATTTAGTGAATGCAGCTTATTGCTTTAGGGGATCTGTATAGAGTAGATGCTTTACCATGGTTACAAGTCATTATGTAATCTGTTTTCCTGCTAAGTGACCTAATTTCTTACTACTATTCTGATTCACAATGACCTTACTATTCCTTAAACATATCAAAGAACAAGCCTGGGTCAGGGCTTTTGAATTTGCTGTTTCTTTGTCTGGAATATTGTTATAAATTTCTTTGACTTACTTCCTCCCTTGATTTAGGTTTCTGTTGAAATGCCACCATTTAAGAGAGTTCTTACCTGTTCCCATTGTTGGCCCTCCATCACTTTCTATTATTCTCTTATCTTTAATTTTGTTTATACTACCTAACTAGTTTTTTGTTTTTCTTTCTTCCTTTCCTTCCTTTCCTTCCCTTCCCTTCCCTTCCCTTCCCCCTTCCCTTCTCTCTTCCCTTCCCCCTTCCCTTCCTCCTTTCTTTCTTCCCTTTCCTCCTTCCCCTTCTTCCATCCACTTCCTCCCTCCCCTTCCTCCCTTCCTCCCTTCCTCCCTCCCTCCCTCCCTCCCTCCCTCCCTCCCTCCCTCCCCTCATCGAGGATATTTTTTCCTTTGAGAGAGAGTGGAAGGGAGGGAGGGGGAGAGAGAGTGAGAGAGAGAGAGAGAAACATCGATGTGAGAGAGAGACATCGTTTGGTTGCCTGCTTCACGAGCACCAAGGCCAGGGTGCGAACCTGCAACCCAGGTACGTGCCCTTGACCGGGAATTGAACCTGTGACCCTTTGGTGCATAGGCCAACACTAGCCACTGAGCAACATGCCAGGGCAGTTTTTTGTTTTTCAGTCCTTTAACTGTAATGTAAGCTCCACAAGAGCAGGAACTTTATTTTATTCAGTGCAGTATTTCTAGTGACTGGAGCATAGTCGGTATTAAAGTCAATGAATGAATATTATGGAGCATGTGCTTTCCCCTAAGTCCAGTATTGGGAGTTAAGAAAGATAAATATGCGTTGGAGATGAAAACCATCTCTGGAAAATACGCTCTTAAAAATAGAATAGAAAACTGTTAGCAAGAGATCTTGACTGTTCTGGTTACTTCCTTGCAATTTTTCTAGGAGGTATAAAAATCAAGGATTTTGTTGGAATCTTAATTTAGAGGTCCTCAAATGTTTTATTCCTGGGGCTCTATCAGTTGACTTAGAAATGGATGCCTGCTGGCCTTCTGGTTTCATATCCTATATCTCCTCTGCACTGTTATTTACATATATGCCCCATAATTTTCTAAAATATACTATCTAGTATTTACTTCACTAAACTCTTCTTATATATACTTTATAATTTCCTAGAATATCCTTAATGAACCACAGTTCTTAACTACCCTGAAGACTCTGCCTGAGCTTTGGCAGGGCTTTTGGGAATCTAGATGCTACTTTGGGAAATACTTGCCTCATTGGATGTGCTTAAGATTTTTTTTTCTTTTATAGACAGTTCAAGAAGAAGAAAGAGAGATTTACAGGCAGCTGCTACAGATGGTCACTGGTAAACAGTTTTCTGTAGCCAAACCCACCACACACCTGTGAGTCATGAAACATACTTCAAATGAATTTAATTCTACGTGTGTTATATGATAATTGAAATATATTCTTCTTTTGCCAGATCTCGATGTCTTAGTTCCAGTAGGAATACTTTGCAAGACTCACTGTTTAAAAATGGAAACTCTTATGCAGCTCAGATTATTGGCTCTGATACGTCATCATCTGGATCTGCCAGCATTTTAACTACCCAGGAACAACTGTCTCACAGTGGATATTCCTTATCATCTTATACTCCAGATATTTCATTTAGATCCAAAGATTCTGATCCTCTCCATCAGCTCCAACATCACCACTCTCTTCCACATCAGCCAGATAACGTTTCTGCTTCAAATACACAATCTAAAGGTAAAAATGATATCATATACTATCTTTTCAATATAATTTAACTACATTTCCTAATAGCCAATTTATTGGATCTTTGTGAATTATAACACAAGGTTGTAACGCACATGTAACTTAAATAACATATTAATACCTTAAGTACATATAATTCATTTAGCCATGCTACGAGTAAACCTATAAGTAACTTTTTTCTTACATGGAGTAGCAAATGATTTTATATAGTATTTGACTTAAGTACTCTCTCTGTTTCTAGTACTTTACAATGAAGATTAAGTACAATTGACTCTTGAACAGTGTGGGGGTTAGGGTGCACTGACCACCCCTACCCCATGTAATCGAAAATCTATATATATGACTTTTAACTCCCCCAAAAACTTAGCTGCTAATAGACTATTGTTGACCAGGAGCCTTACCAATTATATAAACAGTCAATTAACACATATTTTGCATGTTTTCTGTATTATATACTGTATTCTTACAATAAAGTAAGCTAGAGAAAAAAACATTAGTAAGAAAATCATAAGGAAGAAAAAATACAAATACTTAAAGTATTTTTTGGAAAAAACCCACATATAATAGACCTGCGCAGTTCAAACCCATGTTGTTGAAGTGTCATCTGTCCTTTGATGTTCTAGGAGCTTTAGAACATCAATTAAATATTGAAGTAAAAGTTCTTAATCAGGTAATACTTATAAACCTGTATATATTTATATATTTTAGAATGGTTGTCAGCAAGTTTTGGAAACAAAATGAGTTTTCTGCTTAACTTTCAGCTAATGAAAATATTCTGCCTCTTAGCATTCTAGTTAATTAAGGTTTTGCTATGATAATTTTTTCTTTGTTTAGTTTCCCCCTTTTTAGGTATGTGTTATGTGTGTATTTATGGCATGCATTTAGGTATGTAACTTAAAACAAGTTTTAGGTTAAGTGATTAGATATTAGGAATCTTTTGATAGATCCATCTCTAAGGCTCTCCTTCCTGAGTCATTTGATTTTTTTTTAAATCTATTCCTCACTTTCTTAAAATTCTCATTGGGAGATTAAAATTGTTGGGAGCATCATTATGTAGCTACACATATTCATGAAAACTTGTATTGAATTTTGTGAGGTGATATGAGAACTATCATTTTTTAGCCTTTAACCTCAGAAACATACATCATATGGCAAATGCTTAGATACAACTAAACTGGGACAAATGTATTATATCGAACTGTTCAGTTACTTTCCTTGTTCTATTTAATAAATATTCTAAATAAGGTTTTAATCGTAGTGCTTTAGAAGGATATGATTCTTGCCTTTATCAACACACAAAAAAATGAGAGTGATAGAATTTGTACTTTTTGTCTCTGCTACTTCTCTAGCTGGTTCTTTCTGTTTTCCCTCCCTCTCCCCCTCCCCTTTGCTCTTTCATCTTATTCAGTCTCATGGTAGTTCATGAGCTAAAGACTTTTGAGATATCCTGGCATGCTTGTTCCCCAGGAACAGAAAGGAAGCACAGGGAACAAGCACACCCCAGGAGTAGTGGCTGAAGCCATATTTACTTACATTTCAGAGTGACTGCTTTATTTGTGGGGCAAGCTCTTCACTAAGCCCTATTCTTGGCTCAGTGAAAATGGACCTGCCTTTCTCTCTCTTCCACTTTATCTTTGTAAATTTATTTTAAAAAAATATATATATGTCTTTATTGATTTCAGAGAGAGGAAGGGAGAGGGAGAGATAGAAACATCAGTGATGAGAGAGTCATTGATTGGCTGCTTCCTGCATGCCCCCGACTGGGGATGGAGCCTGGAGCCCAGGCATATGCCCTGACCGGGAATCAAACCACGATCTACTGGATCCCAGGTCAATGTTCAACCGCTGAGCCATGCCTGGCCGGGCTATCTTTATTTTTATCTTTATCTTTATGCTTTGTTGTTTTTATGGGAATAGGATATAACAGAGTATGGGAACCACAGGCATCTAGAATGTATAACTCTGGAGTTTTATCAGTAATGATATGCTCTTGTGTTTGTTGTTTAGGATCAGACTCTGTGATTTTACTCAAAGTGCAAGATTCCCAGACTCCAGCTCCCAGGTAAATTTTGGAAAAAAGACATTATTAAGATATTTTCCCCCTCTTTATTACAGTTTCTTTACTACAAATTACATAATATAAAACTAAAACTGCCTCAGTTCAGACCTCTGTGATGTGTTGTTTGAATTATTTCTATGACTTTCTAAGTGGTCTTCCTTTCACCAACTTCCATTTTGTTCCTCATTCCATCTTCCACCATATTTTCTAATCTATTCTTTGCATTATTCTTTAGTCCCTCTTTCATTCTGCAACCAGAGTGATCTAAAATGCATAGCTGGTCATTCATTAAACTCCCTCAAGGTGGCTTATCAGACAAAGAATCAAGCCCAAACTTCTTAGTGTGGTATACAAAGCACTTTCTTCATAAGTCTCACTTTCTAGCACACATTCTTTCCTGTAACAAGTACTTATTAATAGCCTGCTGTGTGCCAGTTGCTTGTACAGACATTGGGATAAAAGCAGTGAACAAAATGAAATCTCTTCTCTCCATCAGTTTACATTCCTGGTATTGTTCTAAGTTGATACAGTTTTCCCTTGCTCATTATCCTTTAGGGCCAGAGAATTTGATTCATCCACATCTAGAGTATTTCCAGGAATGCAGCAGGGGTGGAGTGAACCAGGAGTTAGGATGGGTGACTTGAAATCTACACACTTGTATTTAATTGAAGAGTGTGTAGCTCCAGTTAGTAATCTGCAAATATTGAATATGAATAATCAGATAAGACACTTCCTAGTATAAAGAAACCAATAAACTTTACTTTGGGGTACATTAAAGTCAAATTCAGATAAAATTTTAAAATTTTAGCATATGTATAAATGCTAAAGAGTAACCATATGATAGCTATGTATAAATCTATTTTAGAGATATACAAGCAGAAATTATGGAATGCCAGAGCAAGTTGATTTAGGCTGCTTTTGTCTAATATAAATAATGCAGAGTGCTGCAAACATTCAGGTGCACTTAACTGAACATAATTAAAATATTGGAACATACTCTGAAAATAAGTAGTTAGAAGTATCTGCAATACTAATTCAAAGTGATAGTCATATGGTGATTATATTATACAGCTTACCCAGTATTTTTGCGTTAAAGTACACTAGTAAAATTTGCGTTTAATAAGAAAAAAGAGGAGCTTGCTTTCTAGCTGTAAGGGGTGTAAGGAGGAGGGGAGGGGGGGGACAAATAGTGAGCAAATAAACAAATGAACATATATGCCTGGTGGTGATAAGTGCTGTGAAAGAAAAATAAAGTAGGGTAATATATAGATGGCGCAGGGGGCGGGGGGTCCTATTTATCTAGGATGGTCATGGCAAGTCTCTGATAAGGTGACAGTTGAGAGACATGATAGAGGTGAGAAAAGGAGCCATATGGAAATATGAGACACTTTTATGTGTTTATTAAATGCTGAACTGTAATATGATACATATTTTCTTCACATTCAGTATTCTTTCTGCTGGTGTGTTCTTCCTACTTCAACTTGTCTATCTGGCAGTAGTTGCTTTCTTATCTCTTAAGTCTCAATTCAGGTGTGATCTATATGAGACTCTACTCCTCAGGGAGTTATCCAATACTTCTTCCTCTGTAATCTAATAGGTTATTACTTAGATTACTATGTCTTTGCCATATATGGCCTTAGCAGTTTAATTGCTAGAGTGGTAATAGCATCAGTTTTCCATTGAGGAGATTAGGGATAATAAAATGTTATTTTTTCTCATCTCAGTCCCCCTAATTCTGTGCAGCTCCCCTCTATGTTCTAAACTTAGATATTTTTTTTAAAATGTTAACAGTTTCTCAGAGAGACTTTACAGTTTGGATTCTTTTTTAAGAGTCAGATCTGGGCTCTGTTCTTGTCTTTTCCAGGCTTCACATAACTTTGGACAAGTTACTCGTCTTAATTTTAGTTTCCTTATCAATAAAATGTCAATATTAATACCTTACTCTTGAATTGTTGTAAAGATTAACTTACAGATAAAGTACTTATAAAAGTTTTCCACAGGTACTACACAAAAGTAGGTATTCTTTCTTGGGAAAAGGTTGATCTCATTTAAAGAGTGCTTTCAGGTCTGTAATAGTTCTTCATTAAGTCTGCCTTTCCTTTATGGAGGATTTTTCCTAGTGATAACTGAACAATCAGATGGGAGGAGAAATGGTATATTGGTTAAAACTTATTGAATAATGCTGTTTATGGAAATTGGAGTAACGTTACTCTCACAGCCTTGATTGATTGGTTCTTCGTACTTAGTCTCCTACCAGCAATGAAGATTTGCCCTTATTTCCCAGAATATGCCATGCCATTTCATGCCTCTGTGCTGTTGTACATTCTGATATTTCTGCTGGAATTCCCTTTCCTTGTTCACTTGCTAAACTCTTATTTTGCTTTTTAAAACTTGACTTGGGTGTTATTGTTTCTCTGACTTCTTCAGGTAGCATTAATCTTTTTCTCAAGCACTTCTATCCCTGTATCTTGTTAGCTACTAACACCTTTGCATTTATCACTCAGGGCCAATAATCATAATGCCTGGTACATGATATGGGTACTTAGTAAATAAATCTTTGTTAAATAAATGAATTTCCTGGAAAGCCTGCTGTGCTCTCAGGTACTCATCACTTTCTTTTTGGTTTAATGCTTTGGTTTATTAAAAGACACTTTACAATAATAGAAAAAGCACTGGTGTTAGAATTGGACGGACATAGTTTCTAATCCTGGCTCTTTCAAGACGAATGATCCTTCTGGGCCTCAATTTCCTTTTCTGTATAGTATGAGTAATAATTCCTTAATGTGTATTATTGAGGTTTAATTAATATAAGGATTATCATGAGACTTAACTAATGTGTAGTACACCTAGAGCAGAGTTTTACACATAAAGCACTTAGTAGGTGTTCAGTAAATAGTTGTAGCTATGATTACTGTATGCTTCAATTATATGAGAAAAGCAAACAGATTTTGTTTTTCCCCCACATTTTGCTTTCCTAAGCCAGAAGGTACCTCAGTCCATTAAAGAGAAGTACTTGTCTTACATTTTCAGTTATTCAGTAAATATTGAGTGCCTGCTGTGTGCCAGGGACTATTCTTGGTCCAGAGGACACAATAGTAAATTCAAAAGACGAATTTTGTCCTCATCGAGCTTATATTCTAATATGGGAAGTAGACATATTTTGAATAGCCTGACCCAATACTATGCAATTCTGGGTGGTTCTTGTCATCTCTTTATATTGTGCAATAAATGTGTTCTCATATTTTTAGTATCATACACTAGCCCTTCACTGCTACCACAGATTCTGTGGCTTTCTGTGTTAGTTGTTATGTCAGTTGTTCACTGTCCCAAGGGAATAAGCCACCTTCTCTTATGCTCTCCCTTTATTAACCTCAGTGATGGTGGGGAGGCAATAGAATAGCGTTGTCATTGCCAAAATTAGGAATACTAATTCTCATGAGTTAGGCTAAGGAGCAAGGCATACCCTCTGAGCCCTTTTTCTTGCCTTCACTAGGGCAGATTGTAGAGATTTAAGAACTGAAAGGGACTCTAATGTCCAGAGTTCACAAATCCTAAAACTGTCTCATAGAAATGACTTGCTCAAAGTTACAAAACCTAATCAGGATCAGCTCCAGGAGTTTCAGGCCTCTCAATTCCCAACTTGATGCTCTGTTTACTTGTTCGGCGTATCTAGAAGTTTTCTTTGGAAAAGAGTTCACTCTTCCATTTGTTTCTGCGAGAGATCCTTCAGTCAGGGGTTGGCAAGGAGGTGAGGAAGTTTGAGAAGAGCAAAAGGCTTTGGGACATACAGTTAATATGCCTGCAACTCTGCTAAGCATTTTGCACATAGGTTGTCAGCAAGAACTGAATTGATTTCCCATCTTTGGAGTGGAGCTGTGCTGCTGATCCTTTGTTTTGGTTTATTCATTGACTCGTCAGCTGTTTGATATGGACTGTCCTGTGGGTGGGGATTTTCAGTATCTACTTTGATTTGATGGTTGTTCCAAGTGCACTTTTTTTTTAATGTCCAGCTGCTTTTTCCTCCCAGTTATGGTTGACATTCAGTATTATATTAGTTTTAGGGGTACGCATAGTGGTTAGACATTTATATCATCTAGGAAGTGATTCCCCCTGATAAGTCTAGTACCCCCTTGATACCACACATAGTTATTACAATATTATTGACTATATTCCCTGTGCTGTACTTTAAATCCCATGACTGTTTTGTAATTGTAATTGCCAATTTGCTTTTTTTTTTTTGAATGTTTTTTATTGATTTCAGAGAGAGGAAGGGAGAGGGAGAGAGGGATAGAAACATCGGTGATGAGAGAGAATCATTGATCAGCTGCCTCCTGCACGCCCCCTACTGGAGATCAAGCCCGAAACCCTGGGCATGTGCACTGGCTGGGAATTGAATTGTGACCTCCTGGTTCTTGGGTGGACGCTCAACCACTGAGCCACACCAGCCGGGCCCAATTTGTACTTCTTAATCCCTTCACCTTTTCGCCCAGCCCCCTAACTCCCCCCCTCACCTGGCAACCATCAGTTTGTTTTCTGTATCTATGAGTTTGTTTCTCTTTTGTTTTTTGGTTGTTTGAATATATTTTGATTTAATTAGACTGACAAGAAGTCTAAAAACCCATAAGATTTTATTAAATTATTGATAAATCTGTCATTCTGAACCATTTGGGAAGAGTAATACTCTAGCTTAATGTATTATCTTGACAAGTGATGTACTCTTTCACATAATGTTGATCTCATGCAAGTAAGGAGCTATGTTAAATTTAATTTCTCTGCTGAACTTTGGGTCATCTTTTTAACTATAATACAGGTGTAGAAGCAAATAGAAAAGTAAGAAACAATAACATGACAATTGCATTCAGAAGGGTTTCTTGACCAGAGAGTGTCCAAATACAAAAACAGTTTTGCTGAAATCAGTAAGATGCAACACAAGAGAGGTAGCTTTGCATGTCAGAACATCTGCTGATGCAAAACCCAGAGCTGAACTAAGAACATGAGTCATAAAGAGTTTCTCAGACATGATGGGAAACCTGTTCTTTTGGATCTGACCTCATCTGTTTAGGAATTGTCTTCACTGTGATGCCCAGTGGCAGGACACATGTGTCAAGCATGTTACTGCTATGTTCTTGCTTAGAAGAGCTGGATTTTATGAAAATATGAAAATGTACCTGAATATCATATCGGTTTTCCTGCATAAAAGCAGGGACATAACCCAGTCTCCTATCTGCAAGTTCAGAAAACTCACCCCTATTCAGTAGTGGATTGGAGCCAGCTCTCAGCAGCTCATAAGAGGTAATTGTTAAATTTTCAGGAATTTTGAGAGCTAGTTATTAAGCACAGCCTCTATTCATAATTAAATTACATAAGCATACAGTTATATAAATTATATTGAAAACAAAAGTAATAAATATTCAAAAGTCATCATTTCCTACTCATTTTACTATTATCTGTGTTCTTAAGGTTATTGACATGTATCGTATCTGTGTGGTGGAAGTACTGTAGAATGATGTCATGTTGGTAGGTTGAAGTAGGCCATGGTGGGAGCAATTATGTCACAGAAAATTCCCACACCACAAATCAGGGCTTGATTTATTATTTTGTTGATGGACTAGTTGTAAGGAAGTGATGGAGAAACTGTCAATAACTCTGATTAAAATTGTGTGACGTCTGCAGTGATTACATTGTGAATAGTACAAAAGACTGAAGATAAATTCTTCAGGAATTAACTATTATCTGATTAACAAAGCAGCTGCTCACATTATTGACAAATGACTTAAGTGAAGTTATGACATGTGTCCTTGTTACTTTCATCTTACTTCTTGACATAAATGAAACTGTCAACCACCATGCATGTTGGACCTATACTCATTTGTCAGTTGCCACCACAAGGTTGCTGTGGATACAGAACTTGACAGAAATCAAGGAATGCATTCTGTAAGAATCAATTGTAATGCAGTCAATAAAGTGTTTTTTATTATGGGAAAAAACCTAATATGTATATATGCAAATTACTTATTTGTATTTCTTTTGTTCCCAATTGCAGTTTTATGTAATTTAGGTCTTTGTATTTATTTTGTACTTGTAAAGTATTCTTGTAAATTATTTAAGTGATTGGTTTTCTTGTTGATGTTATTTGAATTTTCTCATAAGCCTCCTGCTCACATTTTTCTTTTCCCACCCATAGTCCTACTTTTTTCCAGGCAGAGTTGTGGATCAAAGAATTGTAAGTTATTAGTTTTGGTATCATTTTTTTCTTCTCTATCACTTCCTAATTTTAGTTAGGAGAAATCAATTAGCCAATGATCCTACCTGTGTTTAGTCAGTAAAAACTCCCTGTTTATAGCTATTTAAAAAACAACTTAAAAGTTAGTGGGTTTTTTAATTCTATTGGTGTTAGGACATTTCTATGCTCAAGTTTATTAAATTTATTGTTGAAGCTAATTGAATTGAGAAAATATTTCAAAATTAGCAATTATATAGAAAGGAAAATAAGTGCCCTTATTTTTACATGGATACAACTAATTTATTGACTAATTTCTATTTCTGGAGTTTGCAAAATCACTAAAAGCTTTTAGTCTGCAGTTTTAAGAACTCACTCAAGTTATCTAAACCCCTTGGTCTTGATTTTTTTTTTTTTTTTTAAAGAAAAAAAAAATAAACCCATATTTTTCCTTTTGGTTCATAAATACAATATTTGAATTACAACCTCAATGATATTCTGTATTATTTTCTCCTTTGGGATTCAGTCTCATTTTTGGATTTGCAAAATAAAGCTTAATTTTCTCATAATCTTAGGAGCATGTTAAAAAAAAAGGACTATATATTTACAGATATCCACAGGAGTCATCTGTTCACATTTGGCAACAAACTAATAATTTTTATTATTTCACTAAAAACAATAGGAAAATTTTGATAACAATGTGGTTTCATTCTGTTTTAAAATATAAGCATAATGATAAGTTAGTGAAAGGATTTTAGACTTTGTATATAAGTGTTTTATATTTAATGCTCACTGTACATCAACAATGGGCTGATGTTAAGCAAGTGGTCTGTATTTGTGTCACATTTCTTTTCACTTCCTAGAACTAGTGTTTATGATTCTCGAGCACGGGAAAGATGGCGCCAGATTGAAGAGCAAAAAGCACTGGCATTACAGCTTCAAAACCAGGTAAAAAAATTTTGAGATAAGATTATAAATAAATAGCATATCCAAGTTGAAACTAATTTGGAAGGCTACCTGTATTTGGGGTCAGAGCTGTTGAAATTACAAGATAGTATGATCCCATAGTATTGTGTGAGAGGTGGTTGATGTTCTTGGTCTATCTAGCTGGTACTATTCAGTTTACATAGAGATATAATGCATATTTCTTTATCCCACTTATCCTGAACTACTGTCTTTCAGAGACTGCAGGAACAGGAACATTCAATACATGATTCAGTAGAACTGCATCTTCGTGTACCTCTTGAAAAGGAGATCCCTGTCACAATTGCCCAAGAAACAGAAAAAAAAGGTCGTAAATTAACTGATAGTGAAGATGAATTTCCCGAAATCACAGAGGTAAATTACATAATATAAATTCTTGCACTAGCAAGTGTTGTGTTTATAAACAATGCTTTGGATGAGGGGGGAGGGGAGTTGGGAGACTGTGTGGAAAAGGTGAAGGTATTGAGAAGTACAAATTGGTGGTTACAAAACAGTCATAGTAAAATGCAGATAGGGAATGTAGTTGAGAATATTGAAATAACTATGTATGGTGCCAGGTGAATCCCGGAAATATTGAGAGTAACACTTTATAAAGTATATGATTGTTCAACCACTAAGATGTACACCTTAAAATAATAGAAAATAATAGCGAATGCAAACTGTAATTGAAAAATAAAATTTTTTTAAATGTAAAAATTGTATTGCATACTCCTGCTTTCATTTGTACAGCCCAATCTCGGCTTTATTTTTAAACGATTATTCAACATTGAGGAAAGAATTATGGGTAGCTTTTAGCAACTTCAGTGAAAAACCATTTAATAAATTTGTTTCATGTGCAGTAAGCTGAGGCTTATTTTTATAAGTAATAAAAACTTGGTATAAAATTTGGAAATTACACAAAGTCTGTCCATTTTAAAGTAATCTTTTCCTTAATTCAGTCTTCTGTTTGAAAAATTCACACAGCTGGTGAGTATAACGCATGTATTATAGTTGTATTGGATTCCATGTTTTACATTAAAAAAGGAACAACAAAAAAAATCCAGGAAAATGTATCTAAAAGAGACTACCTTTACTTAGCTTTCCTACCTTTTAGGAAACATTCTATTTCTCAGGAAACTGTTTAGACCAAAAATAAAAAATATAATTAGGTCTTCTCATAGAAGACTTAGAAAATTTGGTAGGAATAATATGAAATGAGGGTCTGAACTGTTGTGCTGAAAAAGAGAAGGGAGGACAAGGCAAGGTAGAAGGAAGTAACCAGGAGATTACTACTAGAAGGAATAGAAACCAGAATGTTAGAAGTAAACAGCTGACTAATGATAAATAGCTTGGGGATTGTGTAGGGCTTGGTGAGAAATCTGGTGTGTCTGAAGGCATGTTTGCTTAATCTCTGACACCTCTTGCTTCTCTAGGAAATGGAGAAAGAAATAAAGAATGTATTTCGTAACGGCAACCAGGATGAAGTTCTGAGTGAAGCATTCCGCTTGACCATTACACGCAAAGATATTCAAACTCTAAACCATCTGAACTGGCTCAATGATGAGGTAATCATGCACCTGTTTTTATGTTCAAATAGTAAGTGAACAACATTTAGTGGAAATTAAATCAAGGCATTATCTCAGTGTTTCTCAAAGTGTGGTCCTTGTATGACCTGGATCAGAATCAGCTGTCACAGGCTTCTCAGTTCTCCTGAATAAGTATGAAGCAGTGTGGTAGAGATATGCATTTAAAAAAAAAAGATCTCAGGTGATTTTTACGTACTTTAAAGTCTGAAAACTGCTGGTTTACCTTTTTATGTATTGACAATTTGGACATTGAGGGAGAGGACATTCACTCATTAGTATTGTTACGGTCTTTAAGGCACCTACCCTACAGCTCACATCATCAGAGAAAATACTTAATAGCTGACTATGTTGTAGCATGAAGGAATATTGTACATGTAGGAATCCGTTTATATTATTAAATATTTGATATATTGGGTAAAAAAAAGTTGCCCTCAACTTTTGAGTCTTAATTATTTTAAGTAAATTGATTACACTACAGTCTTTAAGCTGATCTGTCTTATTCTATGCCTGTAGGAGTTTGTTTTATTTCAGAAGAATATTTTCACAACAAAAGAAGAAAAATGTTTTTTCCCCCTAAATACCTGTCTCATTTCTTCGGCTCACTAGTACTATCCCTGCCCGATATTTTTGGGTGTACTGAAGATTCACAACTATGGAGGATTCTAAGATACTGAGTCTAAAAAGCACTAGTTAGTCTAGATACTTATGTTCTGGTATTGTATGTGAAGGACTTTCCAGATAATAATACTGGCTAACATCTATTGAGCATTTACCTCATGTTAGGCACTGTTCTAAGTGTTTTATGTTTTCTGCTCATGTAACGGCCACCACAACCCTTGGAGGTAGATAAATTAATTATTATATCTTTATTGATTTCAGAGAGAGGAAGGGAGAGGGAGAAAGAGAGTGGAAACATCAATGGCGCGAGAGTCGTCATTGATCAGCTGCCCCCTCCATGCCCCCGACTGGTGATCAACCCCGCAACCTGGGCATGTGCCCTGACTGGGAATCCAACCGCAATCTCCTGGATCCTAGGTTGATGCTCAACCTCTGTGCCACACCTGGCCGGGCGTAGATACTATAATTTTATCATCTCTATTTTATAGATGAAGGAACAATATATAGAAAGATTAAGAAACTTGCAGGGTTAAATGGCTAGTAAGTAGCAGAGCCAGGATTCAGACCCAAGCATGGGGTCTTACGCATTATATCATACTGCTTCAGAATCTTAAATTGGATCCTGTTTTAGGATTAGGTGTATGGAATTTGAGAGCTATATGTCATGCCCAGCATGTTGCTTTTGTTTGGGGCCAGCTGGACTAGCCCTGTTCTCTTTGCCACTGGTGAATTTATAAGATAATAAATTTTCATCACTCCCTGAATAATATCTTTGACCAAGAATAGTAAAGAAGGTATGATTTGATACTGTCTTACTTTAGGACAGGGGTGGGGAACATCTGGCCCACAGGCTGTGGGCCCCGAGAAATCATTTGGTCTGGCCCTGCCAAAGTAACACAGGTGGAACTCGAAATTCAATAAATCTAGATTTTTTTCATAGCTAATTTTTAAGCTGATAATTTTGTATGGCCGATGAATGATGTTATAAATATCCAAATGTCCCTCTGCAGGAAAAAGATTCCCCACCCCGGCTTTAGGGGATACTACCCTTGCTTCTCTTGGCGCATAATAATGATATTAGAACATTGGATCAAGTAACAGGGGGAAAAAAGAGCTTACTAAATCAAAGGACAAAATGAAAATCAAGGACAGTCAAAAGTATCCATCAATTAAGTGTTTTTGATTTGGAGACATTAATCTGTGGTCTCTTGCCAATTTTTGTCTGCCGCTGCTAAATGGGAAGGGGTTAATTATTCTACGGGAATGTAGTCTGTTTGCTGTAAATTATGCAAAACCGTCTAGGGGGCAGCAATGAGTAGGCTATTAGCTGAGTTCTTGCTATTTACTATGGTGGTTACCTCAGTGAGATCCCTTACAGAGGCAACATTCATCAGGACATATTTTCCATTCCCTGGGCCCATCAGAGGCTGGATTTTTAGCAAGCAAAGTTAATGGAAATTACATTATTTAGAAGAGATGAGGGGAAGGAAAAATTCTTTGTCCACTTTATCTCTGTCAAGCCTACCCTTAACTTGTGGGGAGTGCTTGTCTCCTGAGTTCAGAATAATGGTAACGGTGAAAGCAGGTGCCAATTCACATTTCCATGATGATGATGATGTGAACCATTTTAAAAAGCACCATTTTCAAAGTACCTCGCTTCTCAGGCTTTCAAAGTTATTGCCTGTTAGAAGCTAACATTTTGATGGGGAATTAGTAGGTTTTCTTAAGTATTTGTATTCATTTAATAATACTTAATTCTATTTCTCAGTTGTGAACTCTGAATCTTCTTTTGCAAGTAATTTGTCCTCTCTTCAATCCTGTTCTTCTTCCTTCAAATAGATATTTTCATTAATAACCATTCCTCATCCTTTCAATTCTCCTGTCAGTTTTATAGGCTGCATTAAAACTTTCTCCAAAATAAGGTGATTGACAGATTATGCTTTACCATTTTTTAGACAAGGAATATAAGATCCTAGAAGTGAAATGGATCAGATTTAGTTTATAAGGAAAATAAAATTCAGAAGTTTCATATTTGGGATATGTACAGAAAACCATTAGGCTGCCCTTAGGACTAGTGATTGATAGAGTTGACATTATACCTTACTACTAAGAAAATGAAACTTCTCAAAAATGGAATGTGGGAACTGGCTGCCTTGTAAAGAATACAAAAGGAAGGCTGGTAATATCAGAGACATTGTAGATGGGGTTTCTATACTTGGTCTGCTGATGAGTTATTAATAGAAATATCTAATTAAGGGAAGGAGGACAGGGTTAAAGAGGAGGAATTAGTTGTGAAAGTAGATTGAAAGTCACAATTAAGAAACAAATGAAAATATTTTTAAATGGATATCAATAATGGAAATTATTTATTGATTTCTGGAGATTGAATTGGATAACTTCTGGAACCCAACTCTGATTCTAGATTAATGATCCTGAGGAGAGTACTGCTTTGGGCTTTGTGTTTCTCTTTATGGCTTGATAATTGTGCTGCTTAGAGGGTCTAGGAGTTGTTTTAAAAGGCATCAGATAAACTTAGAAATACATGGAAATTATTTAGGCATACAAGTAAATGGATCTGACTTCTGCTTCTGGTCATGATGGAATTAAATGGATTAGATTTACCCCTTTGAACTACCTGGAAAACTAGACAAAACATGAAACAGCAATTTTTGGACATTGGATAACAGTGATCCCTGAGAGAAGGGTAATGATTTCCCCAGCTTACTGGGGTGGTGTGTTGAGGGCGGAGGGCTGGTAGAACCTAGTAGTGCCTGACAATTTTGCTGAGAGGAGGAGACAAAGTTCAGAGTTTGGGAAGGCCAAAGTGGCTAAGATTTGTGAGGTCAAATACTGGAGGGGAGGTTACTGTAAAAAAGAAAGTTCCAGAAATGTGCAGAGCCCCCTCCTTGAATCTTTGGTTGAGTACCCACCTGTATATATTTGGGAAGAAACTTCCAGAGGCTGGGAACTGCCAGGAAGGAGGGAATCAGAGCAAGCCTCAGAGCTAACACAGGTGCCAAGAATAGTTCATGTTCCAGCCAGCCATAATGGAAAAGTCATGGGGCATTGATTGACTAAAGTCCTCAAAAGGGTATTATAGCCTTAAGATTGGGGCCAAACTGACCCTAGAATAAAGGCTGCTCTGGACCCATGGTAACAAAGCTTAAATACAAGTCTTAAAAGATTGAAACTTCCAAGTAACTTAACTAAATCACAGAACAAAGCCCAACAATATTAAAAGGAATACAATAAATTTTAGTAACAAAGCCCAACAATATGAAATTTACAGTATCTAGCATCCAATCAAAAATTAACAGACATGCAAAGTAGAAGGAAAATTAAACTTAATAGCAAGGGAAACAATCACTAGAAATACCCAGAAATGACAAAAAAAATGATAGAATTAACACACAAGAATACCAAAACAGATATTATCAACATATTCCATATGTTCAGGAAGGTAAAGGAAAACACACATTATGAGAAGAGAAATGGAAGATATATAAAAAAAAGACAGAAATTGAATTCGTAGAGATGAAAAATACAGTATCTGAATTAAAACATACATGAGATGGAATTAACAGTAGATTAACTGCAGAAGAAGAAAAAAAAGGTAGAGCAAAGGAACCATCCACATGAAACACAGAAACAAGGCTGAAGAAAGATAACTAGAGCATCAGTGAGGTGTGGGACAATATCAAGCAGTCTAAGCATGTAATTTGAGTTCCAGAGGGAAAGGTGGAGTGTAAGTGGTGTCACACAAATTAAGAAACATTGGTGGAAGATTTTCCAATTTGAAAATGTACAGCGACAGATTCAATTCAGCGTGCCCCAAGTAGAAGAAACACCACACTAAAATATATAATCAAATTGCTGAAAACTGGTGATAAAGAAAAAAATAATAAAGGCAACTAGAGGAAAAGAGACACATTATATACAGAGGAACCGGGATCTTTCAGAAACCATGTAGGCCAGAAGACAATGTAGTTATATCTTTAAAGTACTGAAGGAAAAAACAAAACTTGGCAACCTAGATTCTATATCCAGCAAATATATCTTTCAAAAAGAAGGCTATACTTTAAAAAATAAATAAATTATTATTTAATTATTTGAGAGAGTGGAAGGGAGAGAGAGAGAGAGAGAAACATTGACATGAGAGAGAAAATCTATCAGTTGCCTCCCGCCGGGGATCAAACCCACAACTTAGGTATATGCCCTGACCTGCAATCAAACCCGCCAACCTTTCAGTGTATGGGACAATGCTCCAACCAACTGATCCACACCAGCCTGGGCAAAGGCTATCCTTTTTTAGACAAACAGATGCTGAGAGAATTCATCACCAGCAGACTGTTACTATAAGAAATATTTAAGAATGTTTTTTAGGCAGAAGGAAAACATGAGGTGGAAATTTCAGCCTACACAAGGAATGAAGAACAGTGGAAATGCTCTTATGTTTTAATATCTCTGAAAGACAATTGATTAGTTAAAGGAGAAACAAAACAAGGTACTGTGGGGTTTGTAGCATGTAGAGGTTGTTTCCAAAATGCAAAAGCATTTGACTGTTGCAGTACTGTATTTCTAACTTTAGAGGCTGGGGAAAGGCCATGAGGAAAAGACTTGTAACAAATACGGGGAGTGATGGAGTGCAGGAGCAATTAAGGTAGACTCTACGTAGCGAACTGTAACTACATGAATGATAGCGCTAACCAGGCAGACTAATTGCCTATTTTGTTAAGTCTCACCTCTGAAAGGAAAGAGATATCTTAGCTATTCGACATCACAGTAGCTTTGTATATAAAGAATGTATTCTTCCTTGATTGATAGTGGAGAAGTAAAAAGACTTTATAAGGGATGTATTATTAAGGTCACCTGATTTTTATTGCAGAATCAGGGTCTAGAATCAGAGCACATAACTCTTGTCTAGCATTCTGACTTTCAGAACACAAGTCTTCTATGGAAATGGGGAATTGGTAGTTTTTATAGCTTTCTAATTGTTTCCAAGAAGAGTTAAATTTAAGTGATGCTCAGTAAAGAGAGGAATTATCTTGCAAAACATTAAGTCCAACTCAACAAACCTAGCACAGGGAATAAATTTTCCCCAGGGAATAAAAACTGATTGCATAAGAAGGGGAGAAACTAGGCAAAATTAGATAAATTAGTTAAGGGAATCTGATGGGTCTACCAGATGCTGTGCCCTCTTACATGGGGAATAAAATGATCAGAATGGAAGTTTTAGTGTTTCTAATGCGAGTCATTGGTAGATTCCATATCATTATAGTTGACTTCTTTAAAGTGTTTCTTAATAGAACTAGTCCTTTTAATCAACTAGGAATTTATGTGGGATAACACGGAGAATCGTAATTACAGTTACCATGACTCCATAAAAATAGGTGTTGCCTGCCTGTCTTTCTCTAAAACTTTAGCAGTAATTCTAATACTTTGTTGCTTAAATTTGCATGTGAGAAAAGTTTTTGGTACATGATCACAGTGAGGGATGCGATAATATTACTAGGTTAAATCTTAGGAGTGAATGACCTTCTGACTCATAATATTCAGGTGCTGCAGCATGGTTAGTCTTTTGGGCTTTGTGGTTGGCTAGGATAGGTTTAATTTAAAAATCAGAATGGAAGATCAAAGTGAAAAATCTAGAGAGGTAAAGTAGGAAAAACAACTTTGTTTCCCCTAAAAGTTGTCTTGGTCTCTGCTCAGGAGCACTGCCATGCCCAGGACTTTTAGAACATTTTTTTTCCTAAGCCAATTTGAAGGGTTCAGAATGCAAAATTGGAAAGAGAAGTCAAGATTTTATTGTTAGTGAGATGTTTTACTTCTAAATACATGAGAAAACAATAGTTTGGCTGGTTTACTGGGCAAGAAAGAAGATACAAATAGCAGTGGCCATTTATGTCATTGTGGTAACATACAGGAAAAATGAGTCCTTAGTTTGAAAACATTGTAGGCTTTTCTTTTAAAGAGAAGTTTTTTTTTCAGTTTCAGCCTGGCAGCTCTTCAAATAAAATCACAAAGGACAAGACACTATAAACAACCTCCCACCCCCAAACAGAACTGCATAGACAAGCAGGCGCTCATGACCAAGGCTGTGAAGGCAGCAGGAAGGGCAGCTCCTTAGGCAGTAGGAGCCACAGCAAACAAGCAGAGGCAAACATGGGCCCCCAAAAAAGTGACAAGTGGACTAACACTGGCCGTTGTCCTCAGTTGCTGGTATATTGGCAATACAAACAGGAGGTGCAGGGCTGATTTGCTACTTTTAGCCCCTTATTTCAAAGAGAATTCAGAATCTTCTGGAGCTAATAGTCTTGTGTGCAGAAAGGCTCTCTCCATGGGAGGGAGGGGGCCCTTGTCTTCACAGAATACAAGCACATACTCTGTCACTGCCTCTTTTTCATCTTAAGCACTGTTATCCCTTCTCTTATTTCTTTTTCCTTTATCTTCAGCCCTCCTCTGTGAGATGACATGTAGGATTCTTTTTGTTCTCTAACTCCTGACTTGTTTTTTTGGTATGACTGTGTCTTGGCTGAACTATGGCAACTTTCCTCATTTGGACAGAGTAAGAGCTAAAAAACCAAGGAGAGAAACTTGAATCTAAATTCTGCCTCAGATGTCAGATTACACATTCTCAGCTAATGGGAGGGAACATTGAGGCCACCATGCTCCCTCCTACTGGGATACAGGGGAAATGAAAAAGAACCCACATCACTTCTAAGAGCTAATTAATAAGCTGACTTTGGAGTAGGCTATTTCCCTCTCAGTGGAGAAATGTTGGTTGGAGGCAGAACTAAAACAGTGGAAGAGGGATTCTCAAAGGAAGCAGATAGTGTTAGGTTTGCTAGGTCTCTGTTTCTGGTCAGCTGGGTTGGTCTTTAGCATTCTCTTTAGTGGTCTTTAGTCCACTCTTTCAAAAACAAAAACAACTCAGGCAGTGTAAGTCCAGTTAAACTTGATTGGTCTCTAGAACTCTTTCCTCCTAAAAATTAGGATAGGCACATGTAGCATGACATTCATTTATGTCATCCTTTTTTACTTCAGGTTAATTATCCCAAATGTCATAATTACTTTTATGGGCACCTGGGAAAGAAATATCTCCATGGCTTTCATGTGCTTGGCTGTCCTTATCTCTCTGCCTGATTCCTTCCACCTTTCCCTTGAGTCCTTATTGCCTGTTAAAATATATAACCTGTCTTCCCCATGTAAGGTTTGGCTTACAGTGATGGGCAGGTCATCTGCCTATTCATTTCTCCCCTTGGATTGAAGGGTTTAGCCTTCTAATATGGTTAATATTGTGGGATGGGTAGAATGCCACAGGACAATCCCTTCTTGCTGACTTTCTCTCACTATATAATGTAGTTTATAGCCTAGAAATCTGTGTTTGCTGGGTGGACCCTCCTGTATACCCGGCTGCCTTCGTTCCTAGAAGCATCATTAGCACCATTGTCCTTGGGGGCAGAGTTAGATTGGGAACCTAGATTGAGAAATCTATAATCCTAATTGTATTTCGATTCATTATCATTTAAAATAACTGCGTTTCAATTATCTATTGGTCATCACACTAGGCAGAGAATTAGCCACAACCTGAGTCCTCTGGGCCTGCTGGGCCTATTGCTCAGTCTTCAGAGATGCAGGCAGAACAGTGTCTTTCTTCAATCCTAGCCATTCCCTTTCTCCCTCCTCTCAGTTCTGCCTCATAGCAAGTGTGGTTTCCCTGCAACTGCCGAGGCATCCTCATCTATAGGCCCTTTCTCTAGTCTAGACCATGCTCTGGTGTGTTCCTGGCAGTGGTCCCTGCTGCCTGTCCGGTATGTAGTTGCCTACTATTGGGCAGTAGCTCATTGCTCTGGCATCCTAATGTGTAAATATTTGTCAAAGGACGGGGGCATTTTCCCATTCCCCAAAAAGCATTCTGAAAAATATGCCTGTTTTCTTAGTCATGTTTCCAAGCTGTGGATCAGTTAGCCCATTCATTCCTTGCAGTTGACAGACACTGGCCTGGCCTCATCTGACCACATAAAGTAAGTATGCAGTAACTTCCGTCCCAGTAACTTTCAAGCTTAGTACCAAGGCATCCTGGATCTCAAGGAACCATAGACAACATGGTCACTATTAGAGAACGCATTGTTTCTTTAACAGAAGGAGTCATATATTTCCTACATCAAGCATTTTAATTTCTTTCACTCATACTTGACATTGAAAGCATAAATGGAATCAACAAAAATGAGAAAACCATTTAGATTCTGGGGAGAACTTTACTCTTATGTGTGTGACTTTACTTTCAGGTCTCATGTTATATTGGTTTTTATACTACATTCAGGTGTGCCTCTATAAAAGGTGACATTGCTGAGCTAGTGTCGTTTTATAGGTGTTTTGTCCAGTATAATTGCTCATTTATCTTGTCACTCAGGTCTACTTGAAACCAAAACAATTTGCCTCTGCAAGATAGCTTAAAGGCTAAAAGACAGTCGTTAGCAGTGAAGCAAAGTTTTCTATCTTTGTGTAAAAACAGGTGACCCATGTATGAGAACTGAACTCTTAGTCTTAGCCTTGTTAACACTACACTCTACTTAAGCTCAGGATTTATTTAAATTGCTCACACAGTCCCAATAACTGCTAATGTGTTTTATTTAAACTGCTCGTCCTCTTTTCTTTTTTTCTAAGTCTTGCCTTAAAATATCCCTGCCTTTTCATTCTGCAGTCTTTTGACCTAATCCTCAGTCATCTGGCCAGCATCTGCTCATATGTATCCCCAACCCCATTATATATATAGTCTCAGCTTTTTGTTTACTGTTTATAGCTTCTCTTCTAGTTAGAATTCAATATAGGGCCATGAGGCTGTTGGGTGTTAAAATTTTACTTGAATTGATGAGGAAACAGTAGCATATGCTATATAATAATACAGCAACTGCATTTCCTTCATATAACACATTTCCTTCATATTATGAAAGGCCTGGGTATCTATTTTAATACATGTAATGTCTTCCCACAGATCATCAATTTCTACATGAATATGCTGATGGAGCGAAGTAAAGAGAAGGGATTGCCAAGTGTACATGCATTTAATACCTTTTTTTTCACTAAGTTAAAAACGGCTGGTTATCAGGCGGTGAAGCGCTGGACAAAGAAAGTGGATGTATTTTCCGTTGATATTCTTTTGGTGCCCATTCACCTGGGAGTGCACTGGTGTCTTGCTGTGAGTACCCATTTGTTTTTGGTAAAATTTAAAAGAAATTTATGTAATTATAGAATACACAGAGAGTAGTGAGTATTAGTTCCGTGTCTTCACTGGATGATTGAGAGAAGAGTAGTATTTAGTTGGCTAAGAATTGGGTAGATTAATGAACTTTCTGTCAAGAGTGAGAGATGCTTAGACTTTGAGGAAAGCTGTGGAATTTCCTTTTCTGGAAATATTTAAAAAGGAGTTATATAAGTCTAAGCAGCCTCAAGGCAAAGCATGGGGAGAAAAAGTGACTTTTTAAATGTTTCCACTCCCATCCTCTTTATTATGCAGAGCAATTCAGTAATTCCTCCACTGCATCTGTCTTTTCAGGCTCTGCCTTGTCTTTTAAAACCTGCATGTGTCTTCAAGGTAGTTTCCTAAACAAGAACAATTCCTTCCTGTAGAGGGAGTCCTACAGAGGACTTTTTTTTCAAGTTTAATCCTTTTATTTCCTTCACTTCTACTTAGATCATGCTTGACAATTTTAGAATTCTTTTTAAGGACATCAATAAACTGCAAGGCAGGAGAATCAAAATAAAACTTTAGCTCAATTTATCAAAACTTGTGTAAAAAGTGACTTCTTGATGATGCTGCCAAATCAGATCCTGTGACTATTATTTTCTGCCTAATCAAGACTTGCCTTGCATACTTGGTAATTTTTTATGACTCTGAGAACATGGCTTAGTGTATTAATGAAAATACAAGAGTTATTTCACGATCTGTTTTGAATTACATTTGAAAAGCATAAAGCCAAAGGAAATTCTCCGGGTAAAGAAACAACATCCACAATCTGCTACCATCTTTCTGAAATTGTGGAAATGATCTCAGTCAATTTACATTCTCTGAAGAACATGTTCTTCACTGTTGCCCACTTTGTAGATGGGACCCTGAATACAGAAAAAGGTTTTAGGGCAATTAATGGGGCCACCAGTTGATCAGCCCCCATGGTAGTTCTATGTTCTGTCTTCTACAGATTAAGCATGGTGTGATGCACACTGTCAGTCATACTTGTTATGATTTCACAGGAAATCTAGCAAAAGGTTCCGAGTTCCAGGGAAGAGAAAAGCTGAGAAACGGGCTTTCTTCACTTTATAAACACAGGTTTTTTTTATTCCCAGGTTGTGGACTTCAGAAAGAAGAATATTACCTATTATGATTCTATGGGTGGTATAAACAATGAAGCCTGCAGGATCCTTTTGTAAGTAAGGAGTTGAGTACAAAAGAGTCGTGTCTGTGTATTTTGTGCTTTTCAGCTGTTGAACTCAGTTTTTTAATACATTCAGTGGACTGATTAATAAAGGAAATTCTCTTATTAAGTAAGAATAGGTATTTTACATCTAAGTAAAGTTTAATAATGTACTAATACCAAATATATGCCCTAATGGAGATAATTATTGTCCTAGTGCACTAAAATATAGAGTGGGTATATACATATAGAAACTACTTAGAAATCATCTAATCCAACCTCCTAATTTTTCAAATGAAGATACCAAACCCACAGAGTAATTTTTATTTGCTTGGGTCCTACTAGTTAGTAGCTTAACTGGGAACCAGAATGCAAATCTCTTTATACCCCATCTGTCTCTCTTTCTAAAGTGCTTATTCCTCACTGTACCACTCTGGTAGGTAGGTTCCAGATTGGTGAGCAGTTTGCACTTAGGAAGAGCGCTCTGTATGAGGGTTACGCCCAGCAGATTGTTGGTTTGGATTGAATTTTTGCTTGGGAGACTCAAGTTCGATATTGCCAGAGAAACATTCTTCTTCCATTAGATTGAGTTCTAAAGGACCACATAAACCAAGGAACAGAAGCAAAACTTGTTCCTCAGGGGGAACAGCAGGTAGAAGGAACCTGGATATCGGAGGCACAGGTCATATGTTTCTCTTGGGTTGACAGGGTGGGCATGAATTGTGGGAGCTCCAAAGGAGGTGCAGCCTAAAGATGCCCTGCCCAGCATTATATACTGTTTTCCTCAGAAGCTGTATGAAAACTCTTTCTAAGGATTGTCAGCTCCATTCTTTGGGTGGCAGCGGTCATTCTCCACATCTCAGTTCATTCTCTTTCAATACCTTTAGGCAATACCTAAAGCAAGAGAGCATTGACAAGAAAAGGAAAGAGTTTGACACCAATGGCTGGCAGCTCTTCAGCAAGAAAAGCCAGGTACATTTTATCATGATGAGATAAAAATTCCTGACATCAGGGTGGTTGGGAAGGAAAGGATTTACTGCTTCATTCCCAAGGGCCTATCTTAGTGTCTCACCTGACTTCAGTTTGGTCGTTTGGTTCCTTGGGGGGGAAGATAGAGGAAGCTATTTGTGGGAAAACTGGTAATGTGTTTCTTACGTAGAACTAGGTTTTCCAGATGCCTAGCTGTTTTGCTAAGCTTTTCATTCCTGTGGGACATGTTTGCTGATTGTTTGGCCCTAGTGGGAGGGACCAGTTTTTATACCCTTAGGTGCTGTGGAAGTCTGATAGTTTCCTGTGTGGTTAATATGAAGTCCACTGTCCTGTATTTTTTCTCTGAGCCTGTGTTGTTCTGAGTGGGGAACAAGGGTCAACTCTTTAAAATTCAGGGAAACCTGTAAAGTTTTTATGCTTTGGTTCTTACTTATAGTCTAATAAGAAGGAAGGAATCTTGGAAAGTGTTAACCTTTTCATTGTTTTTGGTCTTTCAGGAAATTCCACAGCAGATGAATGGAAGTGATTGTGGGATGTTTGCGTGCAAATATGCTGACTGTATTACCAAAGACAGACCAATCAACTTCACACAAGTGAGCTGGGGCTTCAGGAGGGAGGGAGTTCTGTATCTACTCTGTCTCCAGGTGCCCGATAGGTGTTTTTCTCTCCACTTGGTCTGCGTAGGGGGCTCTGCCTCAGCCTGTAGCTTATAACACTGGTGGTTGCTGCCTGCCACATCACAAGAAAAAGAAGGGTAATAATAGGCCACACCCCGGGTTCCCATATATCACATATTGAAGTCAAGGAATCCTGGTTAATAGCAGAGCCTTCTCTGCCATCTCTCCCACCTACCTCAAATCTTGTAAAAAATGGAGAACTGAGACCAGAGTACATTTTCCTCAGTTTCCCTTTACTTGGTCAGCACTCAACTTTTGCTAACCTACACTAACTCTTTACTTCTGTTTGAATTAATGGCTTTACTGGATTTTTCCACCACAACCCTTGGGTGAAACTGACTCTTGCAGTTCCTATGACTCTTCCTCTAAAAAGTGACTTTTTAGATTTTTCAGGCCTCAGATCTTACATCCTTTTTTAAGATTTCAATGTAGAGGACTTGATAGACGTTATTCTAAAATTCTTGGAGACATTTAGGTATAGCCTAGGGATGCCTGGCAATGCTCAATAAAACTTCTAAGGCCACAGCAATGGAAAATAGCAGTAGAGATAGCAATAGAAAAAAGCAATGGAAAGGAAAAAAGTCACATAATCAAGAACGAGAAATTTGAAAGACCAGAAATGCATCTGAGACTGTTTTAGTTGAAAGCCTCAAGGAGGACAGGAACATGGGGAAAGGAGTGTTGGGTTGGGATTAAAGAAATGAAAGTGAAGGGTGTCTCTGTGTCCTTACAGCAACACATGCCATACTTCCGGAAGCGGATGGTCTGGGAGATCCTCCACCGAAAGCTCTTGTGAAGACCGTCTCTTTTAGCAGACATTGACATTGTGGGGGACCAGCTCTTTGTTGTCTACAGCCAGAGACCTTGGAAACAGCTGCTCCCAACCTTCTGTTCTTGTAAAGCCCTTGATCCTGGACCAGGCCCTGGCGAGATGCATTCACAAGCACATCTGCCTTTCCTTTTGTATCTCAGATACTATTTTTGCAAAGAAACTTTGGTGCTGTGAAAGGGGTGAGGGACATCTCTAAGCTGAAGAGAGAGACTGCTTTTCACTTCTTCAGTTCTGCCATCTTGTTTTCAAAGGGCTCCAGCCTCACTCAGTCCCTAATTAGGGGGCTGAGAGAAGCTTGGAAAGACTCTTGGTTTCATATAAAACTCTTGTTGTTAGGCCTTACTAAGAGGTAGGAAAGGGCATGGGCAAAAAGGTAGGGATAAAAACCACCAGCATATACACGCACACATACATACACACATGGTTTTCAAGATGTTTTGTCAGGAAAGTGACTGTAAACTGGACTTTGGGGCACATGCCTAAGTCCCTCCTCTAGGACTTTTCCTATTTATACTCCCCTTTGTAATATCTGACTGCTTCTATACCAGGCTGTTCTATCATCTATAGCTTTCTCCCACCCTGAGGCACATGTGAGCCCTGGGTGGACTCCAAAGTCCCAGGCAGTCCTTTCCTTAAAAACAGGGGTTTTCATGTGCTCACAACACATGATACGGGGAAGACCCACCCAGGGAGCGGTTAGTGGAGCAACAAGGCACCACTTTTACTGCCGCCTACTTCTGACCAAGAAGAAGGACCTCAGTCTTTAGCATAAAATTCCAGCATTGGATGAATGCAAGTCTAGTTTGGTCTGTGGCTAGTTAGTTTAAATATGTTTCTAACCACAGAGAATTTAATATATATATAAATATATATATATTTCACAGGGATATGCTCTTTTTTTTTTTTTTTTTTTTTTTTTTGAGGCTGAATGTATTCACCATTTTAGCCTGTAGATTTATTTCCATTTTCCAAATTTAGCTCCAGCACGCACAGATCCCAGCCCTTATGTGTAGGGTGTTTGTGGACTTCCTAACAGAATATTTGAGACCTGGATGAACTTTGGCTTAGGGATAGAGGTTACAGACGGAGGTGAGATTTTCAACTAGAAAACGGGTGGAATTTGGACTGATCAACTTGAGATTGAAAAACTGCTATTCCTTTTGTTCTCTTTAGCACCTCCCCCACCCTCTGAGAATTCCTCAGGCTAGATAGTGAAATAATCCAATGCCAGTGTCATTTTTGTACTTAAGTTCCAAAATAGGAACATTTTATACTTTTTTCTGTATTGTAATAGGTAGTTTTGTATGAAATCTCTTCTCCTCTTCCCTTGTACCCATCCCTTCCGGCATTGTGCTTTCTCCCTGGGCTTATTTGAAAATTTTACTCTGTTTTATACCAAGCTTGTTTAGTACATTTTTCTATGTTTACCACAGGTTACAATTTGAAAAGAAAACTATTTTTTTTTAATATTCCATTGTTAACTGAATGTTACTGTTTCCACTCCAGCAACCAGATGTTCTACCCTTTTCATAACTGCCTGCCTTTGGGGGGAAAACCACCTTTTGTTTGTTTTCTTTCTTTTTTTTTTTTTTCTTTTTTTTTTTTTGGGTGTTTTCTATAGGAAATAAATAGCTTCCTATATATGAGACCTTTCACATTCTCTTTTAGAAAGCAGTGACACGCAGCCTCATTGCAGGACTCCTGAACATTGACTCTTGGTACTTATGTATTGAGGTGACAACTTGAAAGGTGGCAGTATGGTATAGATGTGGGTGATGAATCCAAAGACCAGAGTTTTTCAGGCTCTCTTGCTGTTGTCTGGGGTACTCAGAACAAGATAGTTTTCTGTATGTATTGTTTGTTTAGATAACATCTGTTTTACCTCCCTCACAGACTTTTTGTACAGACCAAAGCAACAAGTATTTATTCCATGTATAGCAGAAAATGAAACGTGACAAAAGCACTTTAAAATATACATAAGGAAATATTGAGCCTGTCTGGACTTGGCCCCTTTTCTGAGCAATGCAGTTTTATACAGGCAGGAGTTGGTGATCCTGAGACCACCCTTCATGGTAGGAGTGATCCAAGCTGAGACCTAGGTTGTAGCCTAGATGGCTCAGTGGGACCCAAATATAGACTGTTAGAGTGGGCCATTCTTTCCAGAGGGCCCACCAACAAGAGCAGGACCAGCGTCTAGAAAGTTACTTTTGCCTTCAGTTAAGGGTGGGCTATGATGACCAGTGGGGATAAAAAGACATTCCTGTATTACATGGCCAAGCGCATGTTTCCAATATCTTGTTTAACCTGCTTTAAAGGAAATAAGCCTATTACTTTGCTTTTCTTCTGTTTTCCTCTCTCCCCTGTGCTCATAGTCACCTACCTTGCCTATAAAAGGAATACTTGAGGGATGATATGCTCTGGGTGCCAGACATTGAGCTTTCAGCAGAAACCATAGCCCAACAGTCACTCCTGGGCCCTGTATAGAGAAAGTCAGACCATCCCTGCCCACTTGCAATAACATGGGCCGAGGCATAGAAGTTAGTTCCCATCTGTTATCTGGGACCCACTGTTGCTCCTGGGAGTCCTGTTTAGGGTTGAATGTAAGTACTTTTTCTTATCCAGCCTGGAGACTGTGTAAATTGACTCTTCTGTATGTCAAGTGCTTCATACTTCTCTGTAATGTCAACTTCTCTCTTCTTTAGCCCCTGTAATCATACTAGCATCTACCCACCATCCCTAGCACTATTAGCCCCAAGTTTTAGTGATCTTGGGGTAGAAACATAACCTGGAAGAGCACTTCCAGCAACCCCATCCCATAGTCCGTCTGTCACCACCTGCTTTTACATGCCCATAAAAGGCTCCAGTGGGTAGAGAGGGAGAGGGTTCATGTAAGAACCCCAGTGTTTTTAACGTCTCAGCCTCTGGTCCTTCCCTGCTATCCCTTCAGCTCTGAAAGATGTCTGCCAGGTTAAGAGAGATGATTGACACTCAGGCTTTGTCTTCTCCCTTGCTGTACCTGAATGGGTCAAGGTGAAGTGGCATGTGATGCTTTCACCCTGTGACTTCTCACACCCGAGAGAGTTGGAAAAGGAGGTGAAAGGCTCTTGGGCACTGTTGTTGACTCAATCAAGCTATGTGCTGAGCTTATGAGAAAGTTGCCATATTTCCCTAGAACAATCTATCGAGAGCTTAAAATTCATTCTGAAATTTTGGAAGGGACACTTTAAGGCTCAGGCCAGTTCCTTACAATCCAGGGCCTTATTTCACCTGTGCTGAATCCTAACATCTGTTCTCAAGAGCCCATCACTACTATTCCCAGCTTTGGAGGTGGGGAAGGACATAAGGGCATGTGGGGTCATGCTGGTCACCCACTGAGATGAGGGAGAACTTACATATGCGTCCCCTGGGGGATAGAGAAACTAGGAAACAACTGGAAGATAAACCTTGTGGAAATGTTCATGTGAGCTGCCTCTCTGCCTGTTGGGTTGGGTAGGGTAGGGATAATTCCAGTTGTGACAGGTTGGACCAGATGTCTATAGAGTCTTGTCAAAGTCTAAGATTCTGAAATGTTAGGGCCACAGTGCTGCCTGGAATTGAAATCAGTCAAGGTAGAGGTCTTTTAAGGCCAATGTTATCATTAGCTTGGTCTTAGAGTTAAGGCCCAGATCAATCTTATCCTAATGGGACAGAGCATAGCTGCTAACTTTTCTCTATTCTCAGCTGAGTAGCAGCATCCACTTCTTGACTTTTGGAGGTTGTCTGTCCTTCCACACTTTGAAGAACAGAAGTACCATGAGGGAGAGGTGCGTGCACAAAGAGCACAGTCTTCAGTCTGCTGGGTGCCCCTCATTCAGTTACTCACTTATTCCTTTCATAAATACAGAGTGCACACCTGAGTCCCACATCCTTGAAGCCTTCCCTGATCACGTTATCTTAGCATCTCTTACCTGGACATCTGCAGCCCTTATAATCAGAAAATAACATAATTCCACATGGTATTTGTATGTAGTCTGCCTCTTTACATCAGGAATGGACTGAGACGTCGCCACTGAGGGCAGGTGAACAATTTGGTGCTTTTTTCCCAAGCCAGGAGTGTAAGCTGTCTCTCCCGCCAGCCAGGGAGGAGTTAGTGCTAACTCAATTAAACATTTATTTAGAAAGACAATATTGTGGGGCGTGGGGGGAGGAGGACCACTCATGGCAGCCTGCAGTGAGGCTGTGCCTTCTTTGTGGACCCCAACAGTTCATCTCTGGTCCCAAACCTAATGCCCCTTTCTGCCCTTAAACACACCTTGCTCAGCAGTTCAGCATGCCCTTTGGAGGTTTCAACCTCTATCCCAAAGGGCTAATCAAAGTATTGTTTTCAAACCACACATTTCTATTATGTACAGTTTTCTCCATCTTTTTTATTTCCAGTGATACTGTACATCGCTTATATATTGATTGTGGGTCCCTTTCTGCTGCCTTGTCCTTTAAAGGGACTTTTTTACATGCTGCCTGTACCGAGTCTATTAGCCAGAACGAAGTTCCTGAAGGGCGTTTGCCTTATACTTCTGGGGAGCCCATTATCCTAGGTGTTTAATAAGCATATGTTTAAGCACCAAGCTTGGGGACCCTGAAGGGTGGAATGAAGAGATGGTTTGACCAAGGAAATAAAAGCCACCTTTCCTCAAGGGCCTTTTAGTCTTATTAGGGAGGCCAGGTAGACACCAATGTACCTTATGGAGAAGACAGACTCCAAGGCACACAGTCCAGTGTGAAGCTGGATGTGGGTGATGGAGAGGCAGAGGTGGAAATATGGATGAAGTTGCCTTTATCTGCCATTGTGTGTGTGTGTGTATGTGACTCCTTAGTTTTTAAAAGGTGACTTATTTAAAATAAATTCTGTGGATTCTACTTTCTTGCTTTGACTGGAAACTCCCTGGTAGAAAAGACTCGATGGTGTTTGTCTCTCTAAGGCTGTCTCTCTGTCTCTTTCACTGTTTGTTTGGCCTCTGCCTGTGTGTGTGTCTCCTGATCCAAGCTGAACCAGTGATTGGATCCTCAGTGTGGTCTGGATTCCTGAGTCCACCCCTTAACCAGGAGTCTGAATGCTGTTCATTCATTCTTTCATTCCACATACCTGGAATTGAATCCTGAACGCAAATAACATGCAAATCCGTGGCTCCTTGGCACTTTTTAAAACCAGGTCTGTCTGTGGAGCTGGCCAGAGAGCCCTTCTGAGCCAAACACACCAGTCAAGACTCCAACCCACCCTGCTCACAGCATCCCTTGTCTCCTTGTCCCTGTCCTGCACCCCTTCTCCTTACAATCTAACATCAAAGAAATGCTCCCTCTGCTTGACCTGTAAAGCTCACACTCCAAAGAATAAGACATAAGAAAGCACAACTTCTGAGAAATCTCCCACTATGTTGGTGAAAGCATGTTGAGTTACAAGAGTTCCTTGTAGTCTTTAGGACATTCTTGAATTCTAACATTTTTCTAGGCATGGTTAAGATTGTTCAGCCATTTGAAAGCGGTTGGAGTGAGGAGGAAAAGTTTCAAGCCACCGAGCTTGGGGACCCCGAAGGGTGGATTGAAGAGATGGTTTGACCAAGGAAATAAAAGCTACCTGTTCTCAAGGGCCTTATAGTCTACTTATTTGGTTCCTGAATGTGGTTAAAGATAGCTGCCAGTTGCCTGGGTCTGCATATCTCTTACCTCACAGTGGGGACCTGGGCCCGGTTGTAAGTCGGAGTCAGAATCAGCCTCTTTCCCAGCTGCTCCCTGAGTGCCTTGTTTGGTCTTAGGCGCTGCAGAATTTACAAAGGTAACCGGGAGTGGGGCTCATGCTCCTTAAGGAACTTGTGTTCTAGACACACTTCTTGAACCCCGGGAAAGATGTTTTGCTTCCTACGTACCTGTGCCCCATTTCCCATCAGCCCACCACCTGCCAATTATCTATCCTACAATGGCCTAAGAGGCCCTCCACAGTCCCCACACCACCACCGCCTCTCCAACACCATTCCCTACCGCTGTGCGCAGGCTCACTCGTCTCGGCCACACAGGCACTCTCAGGTGTTTGTCTAACAAACCAAGCTTGCTTCCACCTCACAGCCCTACTACTTGCTGCTTCCTATGTCTGGAGGGTTTTTCCCTAGATATCTTCCTGGCTCCCTCACTTCCCCCGAGCTGTGTGAAATATCCCCACACTCCAATTCTTACACGCCCTAGCTCTCTTACCTTCATTTTTCTCTGTAGCATTTAATATCTGACCATGTTATTTACTCATGTGTTTTGTCTGTCTCTCACTAAAATGTCCATTCTGTTCATGTTGAAGGCGAGAATTGTTGGAGTAAATGAATGACTGTTTTTCAGCATCTCTGAGTTGTGCTTCCCTTCTATTTTTATGGCCCCCGCCTATTCAAGTCCTCATTTCCTTATGTCTGGTTTACAGTGTTTCCTCCCCTGGAGTGTCTGGTTTCAAATTCATCATCCACTTATCAGAGCTATCTTCTTCCAGTAACATTAATAATAGACATTACCTATTTAATCCCACAAGTGTATGATGTAGGCACTATTACTATCCCCATTTCTCGGATGGAAAAATGGGTAGCATAGAGATTGAATAACTTGCCCAAAGTCTCAGATTGTCAATGATGAAAATAGGGATTTCAAGCCAAGAGCATGTGTCTTCAAAGTCCTGTGATCTGCTTCACACAGCCAGCATTTTTTGTGTCAACGGGGCAAGCGCCTAACCTGGACATCATGGAGTTCTACCAGTGCGAAACCAGAGACGAGAACCTTTGTTGAGACGCAAAGTCCAATTCTCCCTCTTTTTTCTCCTGAGCAGGACTAAGGTCCTTACTTGTCTTTTCACCTTAGTTTGGAAGGTCAAGGGGAATGGCAGGGTCCCTCTGCCTTTGGGTTCATTTCCTCTTGGCTTCTCCAGAAAGGGGTACTAAGGAATTCCCTTCACCCCTCCATTGACAGCCCTTTTCCCAACGGTCTTTTTCTTGGTGCTTCCCATTCTCCTCCCCAGCCCTAGGCTGCCCACATTAGCAAAACTTTTCCTTTGAGGTCTCTGGTTCTAACCCAGGAGGGGCTAAGGACTGGGAGGGTGGGAAGCAGGGAGACACCACTCAGATCCAGATCATCCCACAGGGCCTCGGGAGTCAGGCTGTGTATGTGCAGGGGCATGTGGAGACACTTCTGGTGCTCCATAGTGTTCCACTGATTTTTTTCACTTCTGTGTCTCATGCTCTGTCCCCTCAGTATGAAGTTCCCTTTGCCATTCCATGCCGTCTGGTTTGAGAATCTCAGGAATGCACAGCCCTGTGCCCTCCTGCTCCCCCTCCCACCTCCATACCCAGTGCCCCTGGAGAGGTGGAACTTAGTTCCAGCTGGAAGCGAGGAGGGAGGGGGTCCTTCTCTCTTACTGGAGAAGAAAGACACACAGTCTCAAGTCTTCCTCTACCCTCCCTCTCAGATTTCTTCCCCCAAAGCAGTCTGCCACTTTCAGCTTCCTCTTAAACAGACAGCCTTTCCCACCCCCACTGGGGGCCTCTCTTGATGGTAATTACTCCTAATTGTTTTCTCTTGGCTCTCGACCTTCCCTGCCTTCCCTGAGCCAACAATTCTGTGTCTGCTCAGAAAATGGACTCAACTCAGACCAGAAGCAAACCCTTCGGGCCTCCAAACCCAGGCTTTCCAGGTCTAATTCAGCTTTGCCCCTGGAGAAGCTCCCACTTACCCAGTGGGAGGCTCACTGGGACTCCCCTAGGCAGGTGCCGCAGGGAGTAATGATCAAAGTTCAGGGGCACTTCCCAGCAGCAGGGCCCTCAGGAGCTCTGCGCATGTCCTTCCGTGAAGATAGCACTGAGAAGATCTATTGGGTTTGGCCTGGGAGACAGGACTCCTAAGTGGGGTCTCCGAACCCCATAGTCCTGTCTGGCCTGGGTGGTGTGGACCTTCCTATTTTAGTAGCCAAGCCCCCCTCCTCCCCACCAGAGGAACAGCTTTCACCCACCAAACCCCCCAGCCTCATACATCATCCTATGCCCTGGCAGTGGGTGAGGAGGCCTTTGCCAGAGCTTGCAACCACCCGTTAGGCGCGCAGGCACGCACACGCGCACACGCGCACGCACACACAGTGGCCTTGTGTTCCTCCTGATCCGTGGTGGGGCTAGAGGAGGAGGATGGGTGTAGGGAGGGGACCATGGGTAGTGGGGGTGTAGATGCACACACTGTCCCTTTTTCCCTCTGCAGGGCCGATTACCCAACTCACTCTACCCCCAGAGGAAGGTCCTTGGTGGTCCAGAGCTCTTGAGCATCTATTTACTTCTTAGAAAAGGAGAGATGTTTCATAGAAATGTTTCATTTGTCCATTCAATGACGACTAAGTGCCTGCTCTACGCCAGACCCCTGCGTCAGGTGCCGGAGAGGCCCCCTCCCGTCCAAGCACACAGTACTGCTCCGGCCTGGGTCCTTTCATCCCATGGCTGTTCCACAGCACGCCCACCAGCCCGAGGCTCGTCTCTCTCCACCCTGACCCGGTGCTTCTTGGCCCAGCTGCAGAGCACCTTTTCTAGCAGGCAAAGGAGCCTGCACAGGAAGGAGCCTGAGGAATGGATGTGAGGATGGAGACACAGCCAGTCTCACCCAGCCAGACCTCCAGAGGGGTCTCAAAGACACTCTCAAAAGGATACGGGCTAAGATACGTCCTTTAGATTCAGGGATAAGATGGCTGCACCTTGTGGACTTGGGTCTCTCCTTCCTTCTTTCCCATGTTTGGACCAAGGAACCAGACTGGGTTTTTATCAGAATGTCTACTTGTATCTTAGAGTCTTCATTTATCTATCCACCATTTACCCATCCATCCATCCATCCATCCATCCATCCATCCATCCATCCATCCATCCATCCATCCATCCATCCATTTACCCATTCAGTCACTCACTCTTTTAGGACGTATTCTGTGCCAGGCACTGGGGGAAGGAGGGATGAATGTGGTATGGCTGCTGGTTTCTGTAGGCCTAGCCTTTGGTCCCCAGGGTATCTCTTTCAGTTTCAGCTACTTCCTCAGATCCTAGATCTCCCTTCTCCCCTCACATTGGAGGCCAGACTCCAACTGAGGTGGTCTCCCAATGGGTAACTAGAAGTCCTGAACCAGAGGCCACTGGTAGTCAGGCCCAACCAGGGGGATGGAGGCCAGGCTAGTGGTTGGAGGGATGAGGAAGGCACCCAGCCAGGTCACTGAGCCCATCACTGTGGTTTGGCTCCTTTGGTGAAAAAATAGCAAGTTTGGACAAGTGTCTCCCTGTGTCCTAAGCTCTGGATTACTCCCAGAAAGGAGTTGCTCCATTAAACAAACCATAGCCAAGGGCAACAGGGGCCCAGAGGGGCCCAGTGAAAACATGGGGCTCAGGACAGGACTTGAGTGGAGCTTGTCCATTGCAGGCATAATGGTGCGATGAGGCCTGCTCGCAGGGTGCGGGGTATGAGCATGCACTGTGGAGCTGCAGCTGAGGCAAGGGAAAGGAGCCGCACCCAGACTCACAGACACGCATACTAGAAACCTGAAACAGCCACAAAGGAAATGGAGTCCGCTCTCCAGAATCTGTGTTAGGACATTAGCTGAAAACACTCCCTGCAAAGTACCCAGATGAGGAACAGGTTGACAGTAGGGTTGACAGTAGGACATCAAAGGGGGTGTGTGTACACTCTACTCATATGAATCTGGGTCTGTATAATTCCTTTTTTCTGTGTGTTTTACTTCATTCTCAAATCAGAAGGACTCTGAGTGGTTTGGGTTTCTCCCGTCCTCTCCTCCCCTTTCCACATGTGGCCGAGGGGGAGTTAATGGACCTGTGCACACAGAGGCTCACACAGCCTTGGAGACAGAGGCCCATTCATACCAGGACACTGTGGCACCTCTCTCCCAGGCTGGCCTGCACTCTCGGCCCTGTAGCACCAACACATGCAATGAGAGACCTGCGCAATGAGAGACGTGCGCCTTTGCACATGCAACCTTGCTCTCCAGCACACACACAAAGCCACACTCAGCTCTGTTAACCCTTTGTCGCCATGTGCAGGGGGCTCCAGGCTCTTAACCTGGGCTCTGGCTTTGCTCTTCTCAATCTCCTCTACCCAACCCTGGACGCACCTGAGTTAACCTCTGAGCAACCTCCTCAGGACCCTGGGGGCCCACTGTGGGCTTGCAAAGCCTCCCAGTGCCTGGAGGGGAGGGGAACACAATCTCAGCCAAAGAACAGGAGGGAGGCATTTCCCTCCAGTGAAGGAGGAGAGATGACTATTAAAGTCTGGGTTCAAGTCACTGCTATGCTACCTGCAAACTGTGGGCCCTCAGACAAGTTATTTAACCCCTCTGGGCTTCAGTCTCTGACCTGTGAGATGAGTAGGGTTAAACCTAAAGTCCATAAATAAACCTACTGAGGTCACATTCAAAACATGTAGAATTCTACATTTTTCTGGAAAGAGGTTTCATAAGTTTAGCCAGCTTCTCATAGGTCCCTTGAACTCCCTCAAATGTAAGAACCAGTGAACTTCTTAGACATCCAGGACTCTATATGAGTCAAACGCTTTGTAAGCAATGCAAACGTGGCCATTCTAAGTCCACTGAATCATCCAAGGTCAGCGTCAACCTCCTCCTGTACCTGGTGCCTAAAGTTCTCCCACATGACCCCCACTAGTATACCCCAGGTTGGGGAACTGTACACTCTATCACCTCCATGAAGAGCCTGGCTCAGGGTCAGCTGAGGCTGTCACATCTGATGGACCCATTTGCTGGGATGGGGTCAGACTGGGGTCAGGCTGGAGGTTTAAACCCAGCAAGAGTCAAGGAGAAAGAGAATGGAGGATAGGGAAGATATTAGGAATAATAACCATGATACTGGTGTGTATTGAGTGTTTATTATATGTCAGGCATTGTGTAACCAACCAATGAAGTGAATAAAATTATTATTCCCATTTTCCAGGTGAGGAAACTGAGGTTTAGGGAGATTGTCAGTTGCTTGGGATGACTTGACCAATAAGTGGTAGAAACCGACACTGAAAGGAGGTCTGTCTGATTCCAAAGTCCTTACTCTTAAAAGAGAAGGAATGAGAGGACATGGAGGAGGTGACTTCCTCTCTGGTGACATTTCAGATGAATTGGCACCACGCTGGAGAATTTGGGCACAAAGCCGCATAAGGAATCCCCTTTGGGAAGAAGGGCCAGAGCCAGCAGTCTGCCCAAGCCAGTCCTTGGGGGTATGAGGGCAGAGGAGGCTGGGCTGAAGGCTCTGGCTCTTCAGAGCTTTCACCAAGGCCTGGCTCAAAGGCCTTTTTGTTCACTGCTCTGACTTTTACTAGGAATTCTCCACCCCAGGGTCCTCCATCTCCATCCACAGGGAACTTGGGCTGTTCCAACCACCTATTGGGGCTCTTTAGTCCCTTCCACTCTCTGTTCCCCCAGAGAAAAGACAGCTTCCATCACACCATGGGGTCCCTAAAGGGAAGTGGCTCAAAGATCAGGGGCAGGACTGCTAGGGAGATCCGGTGGACAGGAGGGACTGTGTCAGGGAGAATCAGAGCGGAGGGGCTGTATGCTGGCTGCTCCCCAGAAAGTCAAACATGTTTTACTTCTTTTAAGACAGAATCAAAGACTTATTTGCTATTTACTTTTATATTAAGATTTTTGCAAATTCTCATTGATTTGCTGTTAGGGCTCCGAATACCCCCAACCACTTGTGAATACTGATCCCCTATTCTTGCCATAATCTTTCCCATTGCCCCCTTCAGCCTCTGCAGGATCAAGAGGAGCAGGGAAATCATGACTGTTGGATATCGATGTGTACCCCTGAACTTAATTCCAGCCCTTTTGTCCTCAGACTGAAGTCTAGAGGGACCCAGGGAACTCAGGAAGGCACCCTAGCCCTCAGGAGACCTTGAGGGTGGAGTCAGCTCCACTAGGGAGTGGGGAGTCAGAAGCCCCGACTCCTTTCCTAGGCCCCATGCAGGCACACCTAAAACTCTATTCTTTTCCCTCCTTTTGCCTGACCCTCCTGGATTTGGGCTCCACCTCTTTCCTGGAGGTAGGGATGGCAGTCATTCTTGCTTTTCCCAAATCTGGGAAGAATATGACTTACCGCTGTAGAAGCCTCCATTTCTGTGGCCCTGTTTCCTTGCCCCCCTTTATCTCTCAAGGGAGAGCATGAGGCTGATCCCAGACAGGTTTAGTTTCTCCTGCTGACCTGGGTCCCATTCATGGAGCACCTTCCTCAGGTGCTCCTGGTCTCTGCTTAGCAGTCACCTACTGCTCCACCTCAGACATCTTCCTACCCTGGAAAAATCAGTCCTCCTTTGCCTCAGAAATTGCAGTGGAGAGATGGCAGTACTCCATAGGAAAAGGGCATAGGGTTTGGGACCAAGGGGCTTAGGTTTGAGTCCTAGAGCTATTATTTGCTACCCGAGGGACCTTGGGCTTGCCCTCTCCGAACCTCCACTTTCTCCTCTCTAAAATGAGCATCCACTTCACTGGATTGTAATGAAGGTCAAATGGAACCACAGGTGCCCAAGCACATTTAAAACAGTTACTGCATGCCCGGCCAGGCAGCAGCAGTTGGGCATCGACCTAGGATCCAGGAGATCGAAGTTCGATTCCTGGTCAGGGCACATGCCCGGGTTGTGGGCAAGATCCCCAGTCCAGGGCATGCAGGAGGCAACCGATCAATGACTCTCTCATCATTGATGTTTCTCTCTCCCTCCCTCCCTCCCTCCCTCCCTCCCTCCCTCCCTCCCTCCCTCCCTCCCTCCCTCCCTCCCTCCCTCCCTCCCTCCCTCCCTCCCCCCCTCTCATCTCTCTGAAATCAATAAAGATATATTTAAAAAAATAAAAATAAAACAGTTACTACATCAACATCAGTCATCATTACAGTACACGGGGAGGGAACATCCTGGGGAGACCAGAACCTGTATGATGTCATCTCTTCCACCTCTTGGACTCTAGTTTAACCCAAAGATATCCGGGGTTGGAGAAGCCAGCCCCCTCAGTCTAATTCTGGCCTCACAACTTGGCTATATTGCTGAAACACACACGTGTGGGTTATATGTACAGTAGTGGTTTAAGTTTAATTCGAGGCAAATTTCTAAAAGGACTCCCTTTGCTAACTGCAAACACAACCCCACCAGACCTCCAGAAGGAGGGGAACCTATGTTAGGGAGCCTGACCAGGTAGGGCATCTTGGTCCATATAGTGTCAACGGGGACTGTCATCTCCATGCTCACTGTTCTCCTCCCAGCCAGGGCAGAATGTGGCCCGTGTGCTGTGTCTGTCGTTTGGGAACACCGTCACAGCCTCCTAGGTGAAAATTGGCTCTCCTTGGACAGCCTTCAAGCACTGCATTTTTTTCAGCTACTCTCATCAGAGCCACAGATGAATTTATCTTCTCTGCGTGCACCGTTTGGCTGTTTCTGTTTCAGGGAGCCTTGAGCTCAATAAGCTCCACTGTTCTACCAAGCTGGCCAAACAGCTGCGTCTCTGTTCTCTCAGCCAGACCCTGGGGCCTGGAATCCTGCCTCCAGGAATTCCAGAAAACAAGAATGTCAGAGCTGGAAGAGACCTCAGTCCTTACCTAGTCCTGCCCCAATCACTGTATAGATGGGGAAACTGAGGCCCGGGGAGGGAAAGGCTTTCAGGAGTATAGAACATTGGCCTTTTCTTTAAGCCCAGCACCTGCCTTGGACCAGGCTCCAGTTGTCTCCTGGCCTGCTGACCTCTCAGCCACGGAGAGCTCAGACTCTCCCAGGCAGCCCACTCCATTGCTGAAACAATAGGAACTCTTCCTACCTGTGGGAAAAAATTGACTTTAATGCCCACTTATTTGTGCAGCCTCCATGGAGAGATAGGACCAACCTGTACAGAGCAATTGGAAGTCAATTCATCCTCAAAGGGAGTGGGGAAGGCCATCCCAGGTTACTCTTGGGCAGCCTCTGCCCATCAGGTGGGAGAGAAGGCCCAGCATCCTAATCACAGAGACCTGGATTCTGTTGCTCAAGAGCTATGTGATGGTGAGCATGTTACTCAGCCTGTTTAAGCCTCAGTTCCCTCATCTGTAAAATAGGGACAATAGTAGTTTCCATCTCCAAAGGCTTTTGCGAAGATGCACTGAGATGCCGTGAAAAGTGCCTAAGTACAGAGTGTCCGGTCAGTATGCAGCCAGTGCTGTCCGATGCTGTTGTAAGAGTCATACTGCCCTTGTTTGAATCCCAGCTCCTTCACTTACTGTGTACATTAGTTTACTTTGGACAAGTTACTTAACTTCCCTGCGCCTCATACCCTGCATACTTTCAGTTGCAAGTTACAAAAAACAAAACAAAACAAAACACAGCTCAGCTGTCTTAAACAATAATGGACTTTATTAATTCCCATAACTGAAAATTCTAAGGTCATGAGGGTTTCAAGAATAGTTTGATCAGGGCTCCAGCTTGGTCTTGTGAGTCTCTGTTTTACCTTCCTGATAAGTTGGCTCCTCCTCGATATGGCTCACCTATCCTAAGATCAGCAGTTCTAGGCCTGATACCTGTACACACCTCAGTCAAACACAAAAAGGAAAGAGAAGACTTTTCTTCCCTCATCATTAAATCAAGTTCTGCCCTACACTCCGTTTGGACCAAACTGAAGGAATTCCCCTGGCATGAGTGTGGAATTACCCCGATTGGCCCAGATCCACCAGGGCCAACCCTACCAAACTGCAAGTCTGCTACACAGTGGGGGTGGGGTGGGGGAGGTGGGGGTGGGGGAGGCAACTATCACATCCTCTACAGAGGACATTTTTAAGGGCTAAATGTGATAATGCTGTAACATGTTTAGAGCAGTACCTGACACACAGTAAGTGCTAACCACTTTTTTATTAACTCTTACTGTAAGGAGATCCTGAGCACACGCCATGAATCACTTTTCACATGCATTGCTGAGGCGGTCTGGGGTCCACTCCCAGTAGCATCACCAGGCCTACCCCTTTCTATTTCACAGCAGCCAGGTGGCTGCAGCCCCACTCCCTGTTTCTTTCTTTCTTGGGCCTCAGTTCAGCCTCATCCACTGGGAACACTTTAGGCCCTATAATGCCAACAGCCTGCTTTTGATCATGGCTCCTGTGGCTCCCTAGCCCTCTCCTAAATTCAGTGGACAGCTGTGCTGCCTGGCTCTTTGTCCCCAAAGTACAGCTTTTTCCTTTATAGTCTCTCCACATTTTAATTTCTGCCTCCAAAAGTTGCTTTAAGGCATCATGGACCCCAGCTCCAGTCTCCCAAGCTCCAAGCCCCAGGGGAGCTAATATGTCACCTTCTGCCAGCTCCATAAATTATCCCAGGAGAGATCAATCTTCCCTCATAGACAGGTTTCAAAGGTACCTTTAATGGCATGTGTCCTACCAACCTCTGATTCTATGTGGATCAATCCCAAGTTTTGATGATGAGAAACTATGGGAGATTTCTTATAGCAAATGACTTCACTTATATGGTTAACACTGGAATCTCCTTTTCTTCAAATGGCTGATGCTGTGGTCTTTTCTTTGACCTTCTTGCTATACTAGAGAGAGCCTCTCTTGCAGCTTTCAGGACAGACTAAGACTCTGATGACTTTTAGGTCAACACCAGCCCGTTGCCAGTACCTGGAGAAATGCGTGTGAGTGGGTCATCCGCTCTTGTCTCCCTGGCACTGCACAGCTCAGACAGCCCATTTGGATACCCTTCCATGGATCTGCCCAATAGCCCTGGGAGGTGGTGGTGGTAGGAGGGAGACTAGTTATTTATTTATAGTTTACAGGTAAGAGAACCAGGCTGGAAGACTATAAATGGTTTGTACAAGACCACCCAGTTAAAAAGAGTGAGAAGCAGGACTCGAATCCAGGCCTCCTGAATCGATGCCAGTTTTCTTTCACTCCTGCAGGTTCACTTCTTGCCTTTGGCCCTTGCTCTTGGGGAGGGTTACCTTAAGAAACCTGAGTCAGGCTTGGGTCTTCATGCCTAGCCCAGCCTGCCAGAGTGAGAGCTGGGATGAGCAGCTGGGCAGGGTTGGTCCCTGGAGACCGGCTGTGACCCTCCAGGTCTCCCTCAGTTGGGGGACACAGTGGGGATCCCAGGAATGGGACCAAATCCTTAGCTACATCTGGGAACACGTCCGCAGTCTCTTTCCAATCCCTTGACCTCTGTATTGCTCTGGGTGAACACCTCTCTCTCTTTTCTTTCTCCTTTGGCTTCAGCCTCCTGATTTTCCTGTCTCTTGGCCTCTTTGTTTCTCTCTTGATATCCAGCGAATCTCCATTGGGTTTAATTTCTTGTTGATTTCTTCCTTGCCTCTTTCTCTCCCTCAGTTCCTCCTTAGGAACTTCCTGGGTCGAGAAGGCAGGGAGGCGGTTTAGCGGTGCCCCCCCCCCCCCCCCCGCAGCTGCCCCGCACCCCTCTCACTTCGGCCCTCGTCACCTCAGCCAGCTCCTCCTTGATGCTTGGGACTGAGGCAAGGTACAGGGAGGCCGTTAGAGCCACTTCTCTGGATACAAAAGCCTCTTTCTCCCCCTCAGAGATGAGGTTTCCAGGCAGGTTATTTTTATAGCAGGGCTCAGGCAGGATCCTTCAGAGAAAATAAACAAAGTCACACACACCAGTCCTTCACACTCTTCAGCCCCTTCCCTGGAGAGGGGCCCAGCCTGGCTGGCCGACTCGGGGACGCCCTCCGCCCCAGAGGGCAGCAGGGGCTGCGGCCTGAGGGGAGGGCTGGGCTGGGGGAAGGGCGCCGGGGGGGCAGGCGGAGGTGCGCTGCCGCGCGCCCAGGCGGCTGGGAGGAGAAGGCTGGTGTCGGGCCACATCACCTAGTCCGGGCCAGGGTCTCAGGCTCTGCATCAGTAAGGGGGTCAGATTCAAATCCAGATTTAACTCGCATCTTCTAAATGCCTACCCAGAGCTTTCAAACACATCTCGCTTATTCCTGTCAGGCAATCCGGTAGAGTTCAGTTGGACAAACTGCAGTTTTGTATCCACTGCTGCGTGCCCTGTGCTAGGTGCCCCAAGAAGAGATTAGACAGCTTTCCAGTAATTTAGACAATCACTCCCGGCCCTCGAGGCAGGCTTTGCTGTGCTAGGTTTGCAGACGGTTAACGGAGGTTCAGGAAGCGAGGTGCAGCGCCTTGTCCCAGGGCAGCTGAGGGGATGTAGAGGGTGAGAAGCCTGAGCCGGGGCGGGGCGCAGAGCACGAATCCACGCCCAGCTCTCCTGGTGTCCCCGGTCCCCACCAGTCCAGACTTGGGGTGGGGCACAGGGTTCCTAATCCTTGAGGGTGGGCGGCAGCAGTGCCTTGGTGACAGGTCCCCAGAAAGGGAGGCCTTTCATAACTAGGTTCCCCGTCGTCTCCTCAAAGCTCCTTTATAAGGGAGCCTCAGGTTAAAAAGACTTCATAAATCACACACATTCCCCGCTGGGCAGGACAAAAATACCCGGTCCCTGCGCTCCCTGCCCGGCAAAGGCAGACAGCTCGCGGAGCTCGGCAGCGCGGCGGGCCCCCCCCGCGGCTCGGCCCCCCCCCCCGCGGGTCGCCGGGGGCAGCCCCCCAGGACAGGGAATTCCAGATTCCAGCCCTTCACACTAATTACCCCGCGAGGGGAGTGAGTTTCGACTGCCGCCTCAGCCCCAGTCCTCATTCAGCCTTTTTATGAATAACTGCGGGAGGAAGGAATGTGTCTGGGGTTCAGAAGTTCCAAGTGTCGGGAGGCAGAGTTCTAGTGAGTTCTGAAGAGCCAGAGGAGCCCCAAATAACCCATTCTGGTGGTATCGATACTTCCTTGTCTTTAAAAAGAGGCCGATAATACTTAGAGACAGGCAGTGCTTTGCGTGGTGCCGGGAGCTTAGCGAGAGCGCAGGGAGCCTGGGCCGCTGCTGGCCCGCCTCCCCAGCAACGGGCTGAATGCTCCATCAATAGTCGATCATTCATCAAAGGTTTGCTGACTCCCACGTGTGCAGAGCACATGCTGGGCACTGGGGCTCAGTCTCCTGAGGCTCAGCCTCCCTCTTCCAGGAATCCACATCATGGAGGCTGGTCAGACCACTGGCATCCCCAGGGCGGAGGCAGAGAAGCTGGTGGCCCTTCCAGGCCCCGGGGTCTTCCCCTCCTGGCTTGAGCACGGGCATCTCCTTTGAACTTGCCAGTTCACTTCCCACCGCTCTCCCAGGTCACGGTTTATTATTTTCCCCCTCCCAGCGGCTGACCTCAGTCTGGTTTAATGGCCTTTGCTCCTGGGGCCCCTCTCGGCTGACACCTGGAATGCGGCTCTGAGCTGCCGCGCGCCTTTCTGCCTCGGCTAATGAGGTTTTCTAACAAAGCCACGCGGCACTGGAGTCTGCTCGCGGAGGGACCGCTGGCCTGCAGCCGGGGACGGCTCTGTGAGAGGAAGGGGATGTGGCGGGGGAGGGCCGACGGAAGGCGGAGGGAACACAGCATTTCTTTCAGAAAAAACTGAGGGTGGGCTGGGGGAGGGAGGGTACCTAGCTCTGGGCCTGCTCTAGGGTGGCCACCGGCTGAGGCGCCAGGACCAAGGAGCGGGGCCTGGGTCTCATAGGGTGCACCTAGCACAGTGCCTGGCCCAACAAGCGCCTTAGGTCAGGGTGTGCCGTGGCCTCTCTCTAGTCTGTCCATGGAGGCGCGCTTTGGAGAAGGTGGCCTGGTGTGTGCTGGGGCACCATTCTGTCTCCACTCATCTGCTCGGGGAAGCTTCCTGTGCTGCCTTCACTGGCCTCGCCTGCTCCTGGGAAGACTGTCTATTAGGCCAGATGTAAAGGAAGGAGAGGCAGCTCCAGAAAGAACCCTGGAGACCAAACATAACTTGGCCCAGAAAAGAGAAGGCTGTGAGATAGGCCGGGAATAGATGCTCTTCAAGCCCACAAAGGGCTCTTAGTTAGACCCAGGAAAGGGGACGCCGCCCTCAGGCTCGGTGGAGTCTTTGATCAAGAGAATCATGCAGGAAACACATCACAGGACAGCCACAATCCATCGACACTTGTCTATCAAACACCTACTCCTTGGAAAACCACTGCCAAAGGGCTGCTCTTGGCAAGAACGAAGTTCCTCGTTCAAGGAAGCCACAGTCACCGCAGTTTACTTGTTACTCTGTATCTGGTGATATGCCAAGAGCATCATCTCATTCAATTCTCCCAACAAACCTAGGAGGAGGTCAATGTTGCTGTCATTAACCCCTCATTACAGATGAGGCAATTGGGTAACAGAGAGGGTTAGTAATTGGCTCAAGGACGCACAGCCGTCAAGCATTAGTGCTAGAATCAGAACTGGAACCCTGATCTTGAGCACTGTGCTGTACTAGCTGTCCCTCCCACAGGGAGGAGGAGGTCTGGGGGCCTAGGAGGAGGTTGAGGAGGAGCAGGATAGGTTGAAGGTGGGTGGGTAGCTCACATCAGCAGAGCAATGTGAGCTAAGGGGAGACCAGAGGATCCAGGCCGTGAGCACAGTGAGCCTGGGGCAGAGACAGGAAAGATGGATTGACAAGAACCTCGAGTGCTCGGCCGGGAAGTTGGCCTCTAATCTGGAGGCAATGGGGTGTTACAGGGGGCTTTTGAGAAGTTTGAGTGAGAGATGATGAGAGTGGTGTCTGAGGACAAGTCGGGCCAGGTACAGACCACAGAGGACAGACAGAGATCTGGGGTCACAGAGATCTGGGCCAGCCACGAGGGAGCTGCTTCCTGTCACTGGAGCTCTTTGGACAGGGAGCAGCCCCTCTCCTGACCAGCCCAGGGCAGGACCATCCTGTTCAGATCAAAACCATGTCCATCCGACTGCCATGTCCAGGACTCTTTAGGTGAGGGCTGAGATCAAGGGTACAGTGTTCCCAGATATCTTTGTCAGACCTGAGGGCCACCTAGACAAATATTGATTTAATACTTTCCTTAATCAACTCTCTCATTCTCTTGCTTTACTCGAGTTTACTTGATTAAAACTATTTCATGGGATGGATAGTATACCTTTTCCTCCAATGCTCATTAAAATAGATACATTACAAAAATAAATACATAACTAATAAAATGAAAAACATTTATCCATGTTCCACCAAAAATCACCCCAGGGACATCTGCACTTAGGAAATATCAGTGACCCTCCCCTGGCTCCCCCAGTTGAGAGACCTCATTCAGAGATTTCACACTTGGAAAAGGCAAGTCAGAAATCCTCAGAGCTAGGGGAGGGGATGAGGCCAGGCACGAGGGGGGGGGGGGGGTCTCTGTAACCAGGTCCAGAGGGGATAGCTAGTGGGCGTGGAGCTGAGGGGCTGGGAGCCACTGGGGGAGCAGCCTGGGGAAGTGAATGAGGCCTTGTTGAGAGCCGGGCAGCCAGGCCGTGTGCAGAGACTGTGCTGCAATGTAAAGATCCCAGCAACATATGGGTGGGTTCTTAATGAACGCCTGAGCCTCTGCACTGGGAGATGTGTCATCCCAGGCAACTGGGGCTGGGGCTGGGGCTGGGCTGGGCAAGGGGCTGCTGTCTGCCAGGTCCTTTGGGCCTCTGCACCCCTCCCATGGTGTCCCCTCTCCCCAGCCTCTACTGGCCCTTTGTCCTTCCTTTTTGTCATAGAGTAGCTGCCATTTGCTGAGCACTAACTGTGAATTGGGATTGTACTAAGTTCTTTCTACATTTGCCTCATTTAATCCTCACAATTGCTTTAAAAGGCAGGTGCTAATATTGTGCCACTTTTATAGGTCAGGACACACGTCGGCATGTCAGGTTGCACCCATGTTATGTGACAGCGCTGGGATCGGGCCCAGATCTCTGTGACCCCAAAGCCCACACTCTGAGCCACCCACACCCTGATAACTTTTACTACATCACTCTCCCTCACCCTCCTCAGCACACCACTGCCCCCTCCTCCTCTGCATCTCCTCTCAGAGCCAACCTCAGCCTGTGCCTCGCCTCAGATATCACGGGGAAAATGCCTCCCCCCAGGCCCCAGGGCAGAACTGGCACAACCGGAGAATATAGCAGGCCCGTCCGCAGCTCGGCTGACCTCCCGTGAGGGGACTGATGAATGCTGGGAAACCTTTTTAGGCTTCGAAAGCCATTTGGATTATTGGCTCTGGCTTCAGATAAACAGGATAAATAAACTTTGGCCAAAAAGGAAATGGTTTCTGGGGTCTTTCTCTGAATTTTGTACATCAAAGCCAAGTTCCAGCTGGAGGCATGAACTTCTTGCGAGCACCTTCCAGTGGTGCTCCTTGCTTTGTTTAGCTAGTTGTATGAATTGATAATACTTTAAAAAAAAATTCTTGGTCCATCCAAAGGTAGAATGTTATAGGAGAGGGAAACATCTCAAGAAGAAAGTTCTCAGATGCCAAGAGACAGAAATGGTGGCCTCAAAGCATTCCACCTAGGGCCCTAGTAAACCCACAATGCACCTCTCACAACACATCTATCCTCATGCTGCATTAGCCCCCTAGAACTGGGCAAACTGACTTCACCCCTTTATTTCTTGAGTCTGGAGCTTTTGCAGGGCTTATTTGATCTATAATATATAATTTCCCAAAACTCCCAATTTGGAAGCAGTCAGCTGGTAGATATGGCCCATGAGCAGGATCACTCTGATCCTCTGTACAGAGAAAGTCATAGAGGTAATTCAGAAATCTGGATTGACCGATGCTACCCAAACACTGCTATGACAGCTCTATTTTGTGTGCATGCAGATTATAACACCCTGAGGGCAGAGACCACGGACCCAGGGTGTCCTTCTTCTTTCAAGATGGAGACGAGGGCAGAGAGGCTGACAAATTGCAGGCTTCGGGATCCGAAGGAGGCCATGTCCACACTTCATGCTCTGGTCTAGCATCTGGCTCACAGTTTTGGGGACTTCTGGTGGAAGCACCCAAATTTGTTCTTCTCTAACACAATTAAGAAAGATAAAAGAAGCCCTGGCTGGGTAGCTCAGTTGGTTAGAGTGTAGTCCCTATACCCCAAGGTTGAGGGATCTGTCCCCAGTCAGGACACATGCAAGAAGCAACCAATGATGTATAAATAAATGGAACAACAATTGATGTTTCCCTCTGTCTCCCTTCTCCTCTTTCTAAAACCAATCAATAAATAAAAATGTATAAAAGGAAAGATAAAAGATAGATAACACGTTAGCTAAGGAATCTCAACAGCGGAAGCCCCGCTGCCCATTGGATGGGTGAAGCCCTGTCTGGGAGTCAGTCTTGAGAGCTGGTCCAGTTCCTCCCTTGGCCTCATCTGCGAAGGCTACTCAGAGGAGAGAAATGTGGACCCAGACTCTCAGCGTCTCCATCGAAGAACAGAGAGCGCTTGTTATAAGCAGTTCCTTCAGGTTGAAATTACGCTTCAGGTCTCAGCACCTAAACCCATTTTTCTTCCTGATTTATGCTTCCCGTGGAAAGTCTGAAGAAAAACTTGTGGAGCATCTTTCGAGTCTGTGTTTGGAAGGGAGAAAATATGCTCCTTCTGTGCTGGGCAAACATTGCAAACATTGGTGCTTTCACAACCCAAACACAAACTGGTTTTCAAAGCCTCCCGCCTGGCGGCCCAAGGCGCTGCTCCTCAGAGGGAGGAGAGGGGTGCAGCCACCTGGGTCGAGGAGGTTTGCTTTGGGAGCAGAGCTTGGAATTTGTGAATTTTCTACTCCAAGCACATCCAGACGGTGCAGCCACAGCCCCTTCTGCACAAGCTTGCTCAGGCCACCAGGGCTCCGTCTGCCTTGGGTGGGGGCGGAGAGCCAAGGGCCTCAGATGACCAGCTCCCTGACCCCAAAAAGCCCGCAGTGGGGTGTAGGAGGCTCAGCAGAGAAGACACAGATGAACAAAGATGGCCTTAGGGACTCTAGTCCCTCTCTGTGGGTGATGCTGAGGATAGAGGATGGAGGTGAGAGGGTGGATGTCACATTTCTGCACCCACAAAAATTTTCAGGCTTTCAAACAGTAATCGGGGAAAGCACTGGGCAGTTGTTCCTAGAGCTAGAATTGTAAGATGACAGCTATGCACTGTGGGCTGTGTGGATCTTTCATTGTGGTCTGTTGCAAGGCTTTAACAATGATCAACTCATAGTCAATCTTGTTTCATCTATAACTACACCTACTCCACCCACTCCCTGCCCTCTGACTGGAAGGGTTGTTTTTGGTTTTTGTTTTTTAATTTTTAAAAGATTTCAGTATATTTATTTATTTATTTTTAATTTTTAAATTTTATTTTTGTTTAAAATATTACAGATGTCCCTTTTTCTCCCCAATGACCCATTCCACCCCATCCCATCCTCCTCCTCAGTCCCTCTCCCCACCATTGTCCATGTCCTTGGGTTGTGCATATATGCACATAAATTCTTTGGTTACTCTCTCCCCCTCCACCCACCCGCCCTCCTCCATCCCTCTGACATTCGTCAGTCTCATCTATGCTTCCATGTCATTGAATCTATTCTGTTCATCAGTTTATTAACCTCTTTAGATTCCACATATAAGCGAGATCATGTGACGTTTGTCTTTCTCTGCCTGGCTTATTTCACTTAGCATAATATTCTCCAGGTCCATCCATACTGTCCCAAAGGGTACGAGATTCTTCTTCTTTACAGCTGCATAGTATTCCATGGTGTAAATGTCCCACAGCTTTTTTATCCACTCATCTACTGATGAGCACTTGGGCTGTTTTCAGATCATAGCTATTGTAAACTGTGCTGCTATGAACATAGGGGTACATATATTCTTTCTGATGAATGTTTCAGGATTCTTAGGATACATTCCTAGGAGTGGAATCACTGGGTCAAAAGGCAGCTCCATTTTTAATTTTTTGAGGAACCTCCATACTGTTTTCCATAGTGGCTGCACCAGTGACTGGAAGGTTTTAAAGCAAATTCCAGACATCAAATTATTTTATCTAAAGGTTTTTTGTTTTTGTTTTTTTAAAATATTGGACTCTGGTGAACATCAAAGGCCCTCTTCCCCACCCCTTAGAAAAAATGCTTACCCCAAGCCTACGTGTAAGTTTTGCAAATCATTGCAGAGGTTCAGGGACCTTCTGAAGTGCATTCAAAGGCTTTATATTTAAAACCTCAGGAATATAGGATAGTCTCTGCCTCCAAAGGAAAACATTCCTTTTGATAGCTGGGAGCTATTAGCTGTTTCATCTAAGGATATTTATTTTCTCGTTTTATTTGCAATAGCTATTTATGGAGTGCATGGGGACCTTGTTCGGTTATTGCAGGGAAAAGCGAATGAAGGCACAGAGGCTGCCTTCCAGGCACTTCCAGTCCAGGGGCAAGTGCTGCTGGAGAGAGCCCAGTGCAGAGGGAGCAGGCACTCAGGGCCAGCCCGTGGGAAGGGAGAATCTTCTAGCCCATCTTTAGTTACGTCTGTTAATGTCTTTGTTTAGGGTCTGTTGTAAAGCCTTTAAGATAAGGACCAGCTCAATTTACACTCCACCATCAAGCACAGGGCTTGTGTGCTGGGAGCCTGTGAGGGAAGCAACTGGGCGCCTGAGAGAGGATCAGCAGAGTGCACAGAGGAGAGGGGGTTCCCTCCGGGCTGGACAAACAAATTAGTTAGATTTTTAAATGAGGAAACAAACTTCTTTGTTTTCTTTTTGTTTTTCTTTTGAGGGGAGTTATGGGAGCAAAGCCATTTTAGATGTAGGGTTCTTTGGAGAGAGATTAGACATTTTCTGATGTTAGGATCCAACCCTTTTATGAATATATGCATAACCCATGGACACAGACAATAGTGCGGCGAAGGCCTGCGGGAGGGAGGTGCTGGGTGGAGGGGGTCAATGGGGGAAAAAAGAGAACATATATAATATTTTCAACAATAAAGATAAATTTAAAAAAGGAAAAAAAACCCCAAAAGTTTAAATGTAAAAATTAAATCCTGAAAGAACTCAAAGAAACCATGAGAATATTTTAAAGTCTATGCATGAAACCAGAAACCATAAAATAAAATAATGATAAATTTAATCATAAAAAAATAAAAGTTTTTGCATGGCAAACTAGCAAAATCCTCATAGGCAAAGTCAAAAGACAAAAATGTCAAACCACAAGGTTTAATGTTCTGTACAAAGGGCACACACGTCAAATACAGTATAAAATAAATAGAGAAGTGGGCACAGAATATGAACAAAGAGTTCCTAGGAAACGAAACAAAACTCAGTCTTAGAAAGAGGAACATAAATCGAAACTACATCAAGCCACCATTTCTCACTCTTCAGATTGACAAAGACCAGAAGGGTTAATCACATCCAGGGAGGAGCTGTGGTGGGAGATTGCTCCTTTGTAAACCACAACAGTAGTGGTTGGCAAAGGTTGGGCTAAACAGGCTTTCTCATACATTGCTGGTGGGAATGGCTGCGCAACGTGGAAAGGAATTTAGCAATATCTGTCCAAATTTTTAATACACAACAATTTTAACCCAGCAATTCTGTTTCTAGGAAATTATCCTACAGATAAACATATGCATGTGCAAATGGCATATATACAAATATTATGTCAGCAATAGCCCAAATGTCCATCAAAAGGGGGCTATTTAAAGAAATTATGGTAAACCCATACAATGGAATACTAATCGATCATCAAACTAATGAGGATGTTTTTAATATGTTGATGTGGAACCATTGTCTCCAAGATACAGAACATGAAGCCCCAGTGGAGCAAAACTCTGGAAGACTGTCAGCCTGGGTTTAGGAGGGTTAGAAGGGGCTTTGTCCTTTCCAAAGTAGGGCCAGTGAGAGAGGGCTGGGGAACTGGTCCACATGTTGGCCTGTGTTTCTATAACTATTGTTATCTCACTGTAGTATCAATGTTTTGATCTTGTCACCAACAACAATCCCTTATTTAGGGAATAATTTTGCGGTTTCTTGGATTTTTTTAATATTGCTTCTCTGGCTGGGATATAACCCTGCAATGATGTTGTTATGCTACAAGTTCTCCCTTATTTGGAGAAACAGGACTTGCACTGGAAGCTGATAGATAATAAGGAAGTGGAGATATTGGAGAACACAAGTTCTCCTTTTGCCCCTGGTCAAAGTTAGTGTCACCTTGGGCAAGTCTCTAGCCTTCCTTCCAGAGACAGGCACTTGCCTTGGGTGCAAACTTTAATGGGCACCAAAAAACTCAGTAATCAAAATAAAGAGTACTTTAGGGCAATGTTTTAAAAATAAAAATGAATGCAAAACATCCATGAACAAAATATCAAAATTTTAAATAAAGTATTGCTGATGCTTCCTTTAGCTTTAGGCTCCAATGTGGCTCAGAGCTCTGTCCCCCAGGCCTCATTTCCCCATCTCTAAGTCAAAAAGGTTGGACAATTAGACCTTTAAGTAGCCTGCTGGGTCCTGATGCTTCATGGTGGGCTAGTATGTGCCATTGAAGAATTAGGCAGCATTTTGCAAAGTGCTAACCATTCAGCCAAGACAACAGTGCAGTTGGGTGACAGGGAGTCTTCACTGAGGCAAGGGGACAGCAGAGGAGTTGAGACAGCTGGAAGAAGTAACAACATTGGCCAGCTTTCTCTGTTTCCACTGGGCACAACCATGGAGGAGAGATGATCTTCCCTCTGCCTCTTTCCTGATTCTTCCCCAGAAATGAGCTCATGTCCAGTTGGAGCACAGAGAGCCTCATTCAGATGTGGCTTGTGGCCCAGGGGCTGCTGGCTAACAAAGCTTTCTAAGGATACCTGGACATCTGCTGGACTCTGGGTAACCTGCACGTGGAGGTGGCCATGGAGGGGAGGGCAGCAGAGGCTCCTGCTCTGGCTGCCCTGGGACACTCCAAGTGCTGACCCGCACTCCTCCCTTGCCTCACGATGGGCAAAACATTCATGACTTGCTCTCTTCCCGAGGGCACCCTTGTCTTGACCAAGTCTTTTAAGGTCAGCAAGGAGTGCACAAGAACTATGAATGCAGGACCTGTCAAGACAAATGAGCTAATAATCCTATGTTGGGGATCCCATTTCAAAAGTGAACCACTTGCATCTCCATCCCAGGAGGAAGGATGACATTCCTCAGCGAGACTGGAAACCGATGCTCCACATTGGCTGCAGCTCCTTGCCCTGGGACAGTGTTCTGCTCATAAGACCTGATTTTCTCAGAGGCTGATTTCAGACATGCTTTTTCAGAACCTTCACCAACTGGGAGATGAGTACTCATCTCTGCAAATGTCATTTATCACTAGAAAGTGGCTGGGGCTTCTCAGGCCCTGTTTGGATCAACAGGATGAGTGAGTCCAGCTCTTCAGGAAAACCCACCTTTTCTCTTTGGTCCCAGTGGCCCTCAGACACTTGCTGAGCTGCAGGGAGGGGCAGCTAAAGACAAGTGGCATTGGAAAAACCAGCCACCTCCACCCTGGATGGGAAGAATAGCTCCCTTCATGGGGTTGCTCTGGGGTAGCAGGGTGATCCAGGTCCCAGAGCAAGGAAGTGAATCAGCCCTTCCCGGCCATCAGTCATCCGGCCGGTTCAATATGCTTTGGTGGTGCGGCATTTGGATGTGTTTTGTCAAAAACTAATGAACATCTCACTTAGGCACTGGAAACAAACATAAGGCCTAGCCAGTTCTCACACTTGCTGAGGATGAATCACTCCCTTTGGCTTTCCAGCCAGGCCCAACAAGTGAATGCAGAGGCTACGCAGTGAGTTGCTGGCCCTCACATGGACTCCACCATCAGAGCGTGACCCCGGCTGGCTGCACGGCCTGGGAGCAGCCGTTCTCAACCTTGGGTGCTCACAGGAATCACCTGGGGGCTTAGTTAGCACTGATGCCTGGATTCCACTCCTACCTCCCCAGTGATTCTGGTTGAATTTGTCTGGGGTGCAGTCACGGCACTGGGAGTTTCAGAAGCTCCCCAATATGCAAGCGATTCTAATATGCAGTCAAGCCGGGAAGCCTTGCCCTAGACTAGTGCTTCTCAGCCTTAACATGCAAACAGATGACCTCAGGATCTTATTAGAATGAAGGTTCTGACTCATTAGGTCCGGGCTGGGGCCTGAAATTCCGTATTTCTAACAGTCTCCCAGGTGATATGAGAACATACTTGGAGTAGCAAGAACTTGCTGTAGGGTCCAGTATGGCAGCTACTAGCCACATATGGCTATTTGATGAAAAGTAAAACTAATTACAATTTAATAAACTTAAAAATTCAGTTTCTCAATTGCATTAGCCCCAATTCAAGTGCTCGATTGCCACATGTGGCTAGTGGCTACCCTGTGGGACAGCAGATATAGAATATTTCCATCATCACAGGAAGCTCTATTGGGCAGCTCTGTCTTAGAGCAGCTTGGTCTCTGAAACGATCTGAGTGGCCATCTCTTTAAATGTGGTTGAAGCTTTCTTGGTGGCAGGGATTACCAAACATTTTTTGTGCGCTCCTCACATCATGCCTGTGCCCTCGACCTGTAGGAGGTATTCAGCTCCTGCTTGCTCAGGTTAGAGCACTCAGACTACCGCCGTGTAAGCACTGGCTGATTAACTGATGTCTACTTGGGCACCGATTAACATTCTTGGAGAGTTTTATCCAGGGCAGCTCAATAGGAATGTCAGTTTGGCAGAGGTTAACAGCAGGTTGCACTGGGAATTCCTTCCCTACCCCTGGCTGGCCCATGACTGAGGCAAGAAAAAGCAGGGCTCCAGGTGATCTTCCTTGTCTGAGCATCTGTCATCATTAGTCATTAGAGCCCAGAAGATGGGCCGAGATGCCCAGGAGGAGCTGACGGAGACTCGTCATCTTCCAAGCCCAGTTCAGAGGAGACACATCTGGACACAGCATCTCTCCCAAGCATTTTCCCTGGGTCTTGGGGAAAGGGATGTGCCTGGAGATGGCCGGCTTCCTATTCGTGGGTAACTGCTCTTCCTTCCCTTGGGCAGCTGGCACGGACCCAGGAAACAGGTGGAGCTGGGAGAGGGGTGCTGAGTCCCAGAAGCAGTGGAGTTTCCAGCTGACTTAGCCATACTGGGTGGGAAAGTTAACCCTTCAGCCAGCTGTTGCCTCTTATCACAAAACCCAGGCAGCTGCCTCGCTCTACAGGAGAAGCATCTGAAACCCACCGAGTAAAGCGATTTGATCAAGATCTCATGGCAAGTTAGATTCATAGATAGGTGTTAAATTTAGATTTCCTGACTCCAAGGCCAGTGTTTTTCCCATTGCTTCATGCCCAAGAGATTTGCAAGAATGTATATGCTATCAAGGAAAAAAATAAACATTATATGAATTTGCGCCTACAGAACAATACATAATATAGGTGTCCTTTAAATGTTCATTGGAAAGGAAGATAATGAAATTGCTTTTTTCCTGTCTTCTCACTTCTACTCACCACATCCCACCTCTAGATTCACCTTGCACACATTCCTTCTGGGATAACTAAACTGCCCCCCAACACATACACATATCTCAGCAGTAAAGCAGCATCTTTAATGAGTAAAGAAAGGTGAAGTGATGAGCACTGTAAACACAGAGAATGTTTCTGAGATGGTAAAGAAGAAATGGTAGCTCCTTTTGTGAGTCTCCAGACACACCACCCTGCACACTTGCAAGCTGTGCAGCCCAGCACACCAAAGTGGTGATCAGTCCACTCTTAATGCATAAACTTATAGCAGCCAATGTTTCTCGAAATCTCCTTACCTCTTCCCTACTCCAGCCCTGATCATGTTACCCACAAGTCCTCCGGATAGAAAACTGTCTGATAGTTATAATCACTCAGTGTTATCTCACTTGAGAATCGGTGCTAGACAAACATAATCACTGCCCTTTAGTTTAATGTCAAGGACCAACACACCAAAGTGGACAGACGCTTACAAGGCATTAATATCGGGGAATCTAACATTTGCTAAGTGCTTTCATTGAATTAACATGAGTAGGTGTAATCTCACCAAGGGTAACATATTAATTAAATTCAGAAGTTGGATGTCAGGTATTTACAGCCCTTCTAGAAGAGGAGAGGATGTGATGTTTGCTGTTAGGTTGCATTTGCCAAGTCAGCACTCCTCAGGCCATCGGCTCCTGGGCGCTTTGCCTGCAATTGTGACCCGCTGCCACCAGGTGGAGGCTCTGTCTTATCTGTGGACAACCTGAATAACCTGGCACCTGCAGTTTTCTATTTAAATATATCTTCCCTGACAAACTAGATCTCTTTATTACTATGGCTAAGTATAAAGATCACAGAGGATCCGGATAAGTCATTTATAAATAAAATCACACAATTCCGAGCAAGACTTAAAGAGACAGAAACACTTAGATACAACCAGGCATCTTTTTAAACTGTTCTCCCTGCCTGGAAATACCCTGTTGCTATCCTGACCTGAGAAGGAGCCGCTTCTCTCTCTCATGTCTCTGAGTTAGATCCTCTGGAGATTTTCACCAAACCAGCTCAAAAAGCCTATCAGGCCATTTCCTCTCAAATCTTGATCTTTTCACAGACATATCGAACTTCCTTTTTGTTGAAGCCAATAGCTCTTAAGGAGGACACTCACTACCTTAGTCTTCCTAGCTTTCATGATGACCTTGGAAGTTCCTGTTCTCCTTTTTAGCAGAAAGTTGCACCCAAGTATTTGGCCCATGTGTCCCTAGTTCCAAGTTTTCTTTGCTGGTAATATTGAAAGTTTATGAATGCTGAGTTTGTGTTACTGATTTTAAAACAATGAAAACATCTCCAACTCTACACTTCAAATCCCAGGCTATTCATAGATCAACCTAGATCCTGTCGATTGTAATCCAAACACATGGAAACATAACTGGTAAGATAAAAATGTTAACAGGACTCAACTAAATTAAAAATTGAGAAATGAGATTGCTTCTTTCTGGTGTGGTGGGGGGCAGGGCAAGGGCACATGCATTGGGCACCACAGAAGGCAGTGCTGAGGATACTGCTCACGACACAGCATCCTCTGTAAGCTCTCTGCTGAGACTTACCTCTGTTCCTTCGTTTATCCTCGTGGTGAGCCCATGAGTGCATCGCAGTGTTCCCTGTTCTACAGGTGATGTTCTGAGGAGCTGACTGACTCGCCCAAAAGGACGGAGCTGGAAAGTGCAGTTGCCAAGCCTAACCTGGCAAGCTGAAGGGCAACCCAGTTTCTTTTTATATTTATCCAGCAAAACATTAAGCATATTGTGCATTTCTAGGCACTTTTAGGATGAAACCAGACAGGCCTCTCAGCAGCTGGCATAGGAGGGAACTGGGTGCAAGCAGGATTCTTTACTCTTACTGCCATGAATGGGGACTTTTACAGCTAATTGAGGATTCCAGGGCAGGGTCCTTATGTGACCAGGAACAAAAACCATGTGGGGGCCTTGCTGGTATCTTAGTTAAGGTGTCGGAGGAAGAAATGTATAATTGGGGCTGGAGGGGGTAGAAGAAGGGAGATGGCTGCAGATCCTAACAATCAGTAACATGTGGGATGGATGTGAACCAGGCAACCAGGCTGCTGTCTCTGCCCACAGCAGCGTCAGGAAGAGCTGTTCTCAGCTTAAGGCCAGAGCAGAGTCCTTTGACCTGTGGCTTGCACAGTGCTGCATCACCAAATTACAGTATATTATATTATAACGTGTTTGCCTCAGAGTTTGCCTTTTACAAAAATGTTTTTACTGATTTTTTAGAGAGAGAAGAAGGGAGAGGGAAAGAGAAACATCGATGTGAGAAACATTCATCGGTTGCCTCCCGTGACCTGGGCATGTGCCCCAACTGGGAATAGAACCGGTAACCTTTCTGTGCACCAAGGGAAGATGCTCAACCAACTGAGCCACACTAGCCAGAACCATAGTTTGGCTTTTAATGTGAATATCTCTGGGGTGGTAATCTCTTAAAGGACAAGATACATGTCAAACAGTTCTTTCTTGGTGTCCCCCACACCACCTAGCTAGTGCCTGGCTCAACAAAGTGGACCTGAAGGGATGCTGGCTGAGAAATGGGAAGGGGAAGGGGGCAGGAAGACAGGGTGAGGAGAGACAGTCAAAGAGGACTCCGAGGATTTGGGCCCAGGAGCTTGGGAGGGAGGGGTGTCAAGGGCAGTGGGTGGTGTCAGCCGAGGAGTTGACTCTCCTGCTGGAGTGGGGTGCAGACACGCAGAGTAGAGTGGTGCCCTGGCTGTCCCTGGACAGGTGCCATGGGCAGGACAGGCAAGGCATCCTCACTAGTTTTGCAGCATGGGCAAGGGTGGCGCGCAGTGTCCTTCTGTCCCCTCCCAAGGTTGTTCTTGGCACAGGAGCCCACTGGAAGCCAACCACACGTCACCTTGAGCTTTTCAGGGACTTCCTAGACGGCAGACCCACCCCACACACTGGAGCAGAATAAACCTGGTTTCCAGGTGCCTGGCCTTCTCTGAGGGGGGCGCATAAGCTGCTAGGCCCCAAGGCATCCCAGTCTAGCTCCTTGCTTTCCATGATACTTCCCATGGGTCAGGAGTCCCCGGGGGGGGGGCAGGGCTGAGGGGCTGATGGGAAAGAGGCAAGACTTCAGACTTCGCTCTGTGCCCAGCTGAGCCCTGACACTCTCTCCATGGAACTCAGGACTGAGCTCTAGAGTGGGCCAGTCTCTTCTTAGCACTGATTCCGTTTCCTGCTGGCAAATGGAATATGGGAAAAGTGACCTCCCACAGACTTCAGAGGGAGACAGCCTTTGAGAGTTAACACACACCTCAGCAGCAGGCCTTCCAAAGTCATGCATCTGTCATGTGCTCCACAACCCTCCCTCCATTCCTCTCCCTCAACTCACTTCTCCATTCTGCCATCGCTTAACTTGGGCTGTCTCCCGGCCATGGCTGTAGATGCAGTGCAGATGTGATCCCAGCCACTAGGAGACCACACTGCTCTGTTAGCCAGGGCCATGCATCACTATCCATCAACCAATATTTAGACCAGCACACATCCACCCTTTACGGGCACATGAGTTATCTGGAGATCCTGGTAAAATGCCAATCCTGATTTTGTAGATTTTGTTTTTCTTTTTCTTTTCTTTTCAATTTATCTTTATTGTTGAAAGTATTACAGGTGTCCCATTTTCCTCCCCAATTGACCCCCTCCACCTCGTTCCCACCCCCTCCCCACGCCCTCACCCCGTTATTGACTGTGTCCATGGGTTATGCATATATGCATATAACTTCTTTGGTTAATTTCTTCCCACCAGCCACCCCCCTTCCCTCTTTCCTCTAAAATATGATTGTCTGTTGCAGGCATCAATGTCTCTGGATCTATTTAGTTTGTCAGATTCTTTTGTTCATTAGCTTCTTCTTAAAGAAGACCCTTCAACACTTCCTATAGTGCTGGTCTGGTGGTGATGAACTCCTTTAGTTTTTTCTTATCTGTGAAGCTCTTTACCTGACCTTCAATTCTAAATGATAGTTTTGCTGGGTAGAGCAATCTTAGTTGTAGTTACATGTTTTTCATCACTTTGAACATTTCTTGCCACTCCCTTCTGGCCTGCAAAGTTTCTGTTGAGAAATCAGCTGACAGTCATGTGGGTGCTCCCTTGTAGGTAACTAATTGCTTTTCTCTTGCTGCTTTTAAGAGTCTCTCTTTGTCTTTAACCTTTGGCATTTTAATTATGATGTGTCTTGCTGTGGGCCTCTTTGAGTTCCTCTTGTTTGGGACCCTCTGTGCTTCCTGGACTTGCAAATCTATTTCTTTCCCCAGGTAGGGGAAGTTTCCTGTAATTACTTTTTAAAATAGGTTTGCAATTTCTTGGTCTCTTTCTTCTCCTTCTTGCACCCCAATAAGATGAATGTTGGGCCTCTTGAAGTTGTCCCAGAGGCTCCTTATATTATCTTCATATTTATGGATTCTTTTTTCTTTTTGTTCTTCTGGTTGGGTGTTTTATTTCCTCATGTTCCAAACTGCTGATTTTGTTCTCAGTGTCCTCTATTCTACTGTTGATTCCCTGTAAATTATTCTTCATTTCAGATCCTGTAGCCTTCATTTCAAATTGGTACTTTATTATGTCATCGATTTTCTCACTTGTTTTTGTAATACTCTTACTAATATGCTTGAGCATCCTTATAAACAAAATTCTGAACTCTGTATCTGTTAGCTTGCTTGGATCTATTTCATTTAATTCCTCTTCTAGAGATTTCTTCTTTTCTTTCCTTTGTGACATGTTTCTTTGCCTCCATATTTTGGCTGCTTCCAGGTGTTTGTTTCTATGTATTAGGTAGAGCTGCTATGTCTCCTGGAATTTGTAGAGTGACTTTGTGTAGTAGGTGTCCTGTAGGGTCCAGTGGCTCAGCCTCCCCAGTCACCTGAGCTGGGCCTTCTAGGTGCTCCCCTGTGTGGGCTGTGTGCACTGTCCTGTTGTAGTTGAGCCTTGGTTGCTGCTGGGAGGAATTGACCCTCAGGCCAATCAGCTGTGAGGACCAGCTGCAACTACAGCCAAAGAGCTGTTGTACTGGAGACACCCTTATGGAGCAGGATTTACTTCAGTGGGGCTTTGATGTTCACCAAGTGGGCCCCTTGAGTGTGTCACTCGTGGGTGTGGTAGGGTTGTGATCCAGCGTGGTCGAGTCTGACCACCAGGTGCACTGTCTCTGGGGCCTTCCAGGAGGTGCAGAGTCAGCCTGTGCCAGTGCCTTGCCCAGGGCTACCCAGCATGAGCTACACAGCCAACTAAGTTGGCTGCTACTTGTGCTGGGCTTGGAGTTGTCCAGGAGAGGCCGAGCTGTGAGCCAATGGAGGCTGCCACTAGTGCCAGGCCTGGGGCTGCTTATCAAGCTGTATGGGGCCCGCTGCTGCATGTTTGAGAGATTTTAGGAAAGTCCTAAGCATGAGGCTCTAGAGGCCACTTGCACAGAAAAGCCCCTGGAAATGGCCTGGATGAGCTGCAGGTGGGGAGGGGCGGGGCCTCCGGGAATCACGGGGCGGGGCCAAAGGTGAGCGTCAGGTGCTGGCGATTCAAACATGGCGCCTGCCTGCCAGCTGTGTGCGGGGAGGACTCGCCAAAGGAGCCATGGCCTCTGCCAGCCCTTCTGCCTGGGAGGAAGCCGCCCCTCCACCTCTCGCCCCGATTTCAGGCAGGTTAGTTCCTCCCCAACTGTCCCAGGTCCTTTCAGGCTGCTGCCCGGCCCTGGGCTCAGAGGGAGCGTGCCCGAGTCTGTGAGGAGCTGCCTGGGGCTCCCGCAGCCTCCGCGACCCTCAGCCACAGTCTCTGCTGGTTTCACAGCCTGGAGTTGTGGGGACGTCTCTTCTCTGCCCTGGAGCCCTGGGCTGGGGGCCCGCTGTGGGGCTGGGACCCCTCACTCTTCCAGGAAACCCCCACCGCCGAGATACCCTCCAGGTTTCAACCGCGGCACCGGGTGTGGGCCCGCGGCTGCGTCTCTGCGATTCAGCCCCGATCCGCCTGCGTCTCCGCCTCTCCTCCCGGTCTCGATGCTCCTTCAGTTCCCTGGCTGTGGGGCTTCTGTGCAGCTAGATCTCAGGAGGCTCTGAGTGACGGTGGTTCTGTATTTTAGTTGTAATTTTGATGTGGTTGCGGGAGGCGGCGGGTGCAGCTGTTACCTACACCGCCATCTTGTATCCTCCTCTTTTTCTTTTTAAAAAGTATTTTAATTGCTTTTTAGAGAGAGAGGAAGGCAGAAAGAGAGAGCAAGACATCGCTGTGAGAGCAAAACATTGACGGGCGGCCTCCTGCATGCCCCCCACTATGGATCGGACACACAACCTGGGCATGTGGCTTGACCAGGAATCAAATTCTCAACCTTTCGGCACACAAGACGACGCCCAGCTAACTGAACCACACCAGCCAGGGCTAGATTCTGTTTTTCTAACCAGCTCCTGGGTAGGTAAATGCTGCTGCTAGTCGATGGACCACACTTCGAGTAGCAAGAATTTAAAACACTTACCATGTGACAGCACAGGGCTAGACAGCCTCTGCTGAAAACACTTTAAATGTGTAAAGTTATGGCCCCTGCTCTCAGGAAGGTATGTGAACACTCATGTAGGACTTTTCTACAAATGTGAGGGATGAACGAACAAAGAATGAATGAATGAGGGCACAACTCCAGGGTACTGGCCCAATGTAAGTGCAAAGAGTTCATGGGAGAGCCACAGACCAGAGATAGAAGCCACCCACTTACACATGTCTGGCAGGTGGCTGGCCCCTCAGTGGGTGTCCCCTGGAGCCACTGCACTGTGCGGTTATGTGACGAGTGCCCAGAGCAAACGCTCCCTGGCCCTTGGAGACGGCTGCGGCTAGACCACCATCTGCTGGGGATCCGAGTGCTCCCCATGCAACCTCTGCTCGGACATCTCTGCATTGAGGCGTTTATGTTTTTCCCTTTACCCCGGAGCCATCAGGAGCTGATGAGAGAGACATATGTTCCTTAAAGCCAGAAAGCCAATCACTTCAAGAAAATGCAAGATTTGGCATGAAGAGTTTTATTTTTTTAAAAAGTGAAATGGGAAGGTCATTTCTGTATAAAAGTACAGCCACTTCTTCCAAAAGTAAGCCTTAAAAAACCCAGACAGCTTTCTCTTTTCCCCCAAAGGCTTATCTAGTAGGAGACAGAAGAGGGGAAAATGAGAAGTGAGAAAGGCCAGTCTGAGCCTGACTCAGCGACAACTAGTGGCATTCATGGAGTCCTTGGCGTCTGACCTCGATTTCATCCCTGGTGGCACGTTTTAATCCCAGTGGCCCTCGTGGCTGACTCCACACTGTTCTGGGTCCCCTGCCTTGTCTTCTGGCTCATCTGCCCTTCTTTGCTTTCTTATAGGGGCCCTGTCCTTTCACTAAACCACTGCATTTCAAAACCCCACCCATTCTTAGAGACTCGCTTCTCCCAGGGACCTTCCCCAGCTTGCTCTGTGGCTTCTAGGATGCTGTTCTTTTTGTTTTTTGGTTTGTTTGTTTGTTTTTTTAGGAGGTAGAAGACTGGTAGCATTTTTCACAGTCATTTTTTTCTCTTGTTTCCTCTACGAAATCAAAGATATAGTCTCTTAATATTCTCTGTCTCCCCATTTCAGACAGGAGTGGGTGTTCAGTTCCAGTGTGGTGCTGGGGCAGGGCCGAGGAGACTGGCTGGGGCTCTCAATGCTGTTTGCGTTTGCAAAGACAGAGTAGCACCTTTATGCTCCTAGAAGGTAATGTACGCCGTAAATCTGGGAACCCTATCCTGGGCAGTCCTGATCCTGTTACTCTTCCCAAAATGCCAAAGCAAAACATAAACACATCTTGAAAGGATGTCTGAGCTGAGCCCGGCCAACAGAAGCGGAATGTCACCGAGGGAGCTGGCCCCGCTCTCCCCGCCTGGGAGCCGCCGCTGTGTGAAGTGTGGCTGGAGGCTGAGTGAAGCGTGTGCATTCACCACCTGCCATATTTGGGGTGGGCTCGCCTCTTTGGAATGTGGATCCTTCCTCACTTTTATCACTATTTTAGAATGGGGTTTGTGTCGAGGGATAGAAAGAGATCTTTTCTTTACAGACTACCTACAAACTTCTTTCCCAGTAAGGCTGCGTTTAGGTAAGTCTAAATTTAATATCCCCATAAAAGAGGGGAAAACAGTGATACAGTCTACACAACTCAGAATGAACTGGTTCAATCCATCTGTCTCACCGACTTGGTCTGATTTGGGGTAGATGCACGAATTGTGTGTTATTTCTAACTGTTCTACCTACAGTTAGGCATGTTGTACTTAAAGGCGCAAGTCAGTGATGGAGGTGGGACCTTCCTTCTCAGCCATACACGCCCTGCTTCCACCAAGTGCGGAACACAGCTGCTCTGGTTCCATTTCCGCAGTTCTAGAAATCACACCGCTGCCTCATCTATCCGGCTCTGCTAGGATATAAGATTTTTCACATTGAGTCAACGAACATTTACGTTCATTATGTTTAATGGAGACCTTTCTAAAGTGGAATACAGATTTTCCTGTCTACACAAGGAGGCCATAATACACTTAAATTAACATTTCGTTGGACATTTCATTCATCATCGTAAACCACAGGGACTGTAGCAGACGCTATAAAACAGGAACCATTGAGGACTATGGGGCTGTTGGCCATACCTCATTGGCCCTAGGCTCCCCCCCACCCCCAGTACATGTTTATTCTTCTAGCAGGTAAAGATTCACAATACTGTCAAGTATCTCATCAACTACAAGACTAGCATAATGTGAATTCCATGTAAAAAGGTAATTCCTTACTCATTCTCATGTTGTGATCTTTTCTAAAAATTTAAAAATTTTATTTTCCCCATCCCCTTCCATCCCCTCCATGCCCTCTCACCCCCACCCATCCCCCTGCACCCGTCACTGCGCTGCGGCCCACGCCCTGAGCTCGCTCTCTCTCCCCACCCCCAGCCGTCTGTCTGCTCTCTATCTATGGGCCTGTCTCTGTTTTGCTTGGCTGTTCATTAAACTCTATGTACGAGTGAGATCATAAGGCTGCCATGGTTTTATTCATTGTGTCAGCTCTCCCTGGTTTTCTGTCTCCTCCCTAAGGTCCTTCCTGCTGTTCTTATTGTGTTTTTACCCAACAACTGCTTTCCTCTATTACCTCTCTTCTTCTACGTCTAAATGGTGAGGCCGCATGGCACCACCTGTTCATACACGATCTAAACTATGAATTCATTAACACAGGGTAAGAGGGGTTCTACTATGTACACATAGGTTCACATAGGTACGTACACATAGGTTCAATTCCAGTCAGAGTCGCAAATCAGAAGTTTTTAAGTCGTAGTTGTTTGGGTTCATGGATTGGTAAAAGATTAATATTGGTGTTTAGTTGACTTTAGAATTTAATTTCCATAGTTTATTTTGGCTTTGTCAATTCTCATCTCTGAGGGGAAAACTTTGCATTCACAGGTAAACCATGATCACCCGGGAAAAACCCAGAGCCCTTGTGTGTAGGTACAGTTCACTGCCAAGATGAATCACCAGAGTTGGAGAATAAAGTCAAGAGCAACTTAGCAATAAAACTATGTATCTCTTTGCTGCCCACTGACCTAGATCACTTTAAAATAGGCTTCAAGTTTTCACATATCCTAGTGTTTTCACCAAAACCCTTTATTTTTAACTTGAATTCTTATGAGACTGACGTGCTACCTACTGCGCTAATGAGGCACCTTAACTTGAATTCTTATGGACACTAGTAATTGAGGTCAGTAGTGGGAATGCCTAACTTTGCAGTTGCTGGTGTATTAAATCGTAGCTTGCATTTAAATGCATTAGTCCACAGAGGTTTAGATTGCTCTAGGCACTGTTCTTGTCCTCAAGGAGCTTCCAGGCTCATTGGTAAGATAAGATCAATGAATGCAAGGGGGAAAAATGAGAACTACACATAAAGTAGGTAGCTTAGAGTATAACTGTGGATACAGGGTATAAATGCCAGAGAGATGCAGAGAGGCAGGAAGACACTGCCTTCTAGAGATATCAGGGAAGGATTCTCAGAGGGGTTTAACCTAGACGGTCTTGAGAAATGAGTGGGATTTGGTCAATTTACCTTCCAGGTGGAGAAGATAGAACCCATGACCCCAAGGAGGGCACGGGACACTGTGGCCCTGAGATGAGCTTTCTCTTGGCAGAGGCTGGGGCTGGGAAGTGGCTCAGAGTTCAATGCAAGGACTTGAACAGAAGGATGGGAAAAGAGCCAAGGAAGGCCCATGGCCCAAGAGGAGAAGCTGGAATAGGTGGTTGAATCCTTCAGCCACCTCCATCCAGCCTGGACAAAACGTGGTAGGTGTCTTTAAACAATGAAACTTCTTTCCCTTTCCAGCAGCACACTTGCACAGAAGTTAAGTTCTGCACACTTGGAACTCAGAAGCTTCAAATCATGGGTGGGGTGGGGGGGACCCCTGTGGAAGCCTGCAACTTGGGGGGTGGGGGAGGGAATAGAAGCGGCATCTTCCAAGTGCCCTCAAATTCTAGGAGGAAAGCGCTGCAGAAACCTAACTGCTGGGGAGGGGAGTTCTGGTTAAGCCAGAGCCCAATTCTAAGTTTCATGAAAGTTTGCATTTGCCTGAAGTTATCTGGGGGAACCGTATAATCCTCAGGGACAGAAAACTATCTCCTCAAGAGGAAGAAGGTCACTTGAAGGCTTTTCCTCCCTCCTGTCAAAGGAGGCACCAGGAAGCACCCAAGTACAGCTGAGCCCTTGGGTGAAGGTGACAGAGGGTGCTCACCAGAGAAGGTGAGGTGAGGTGGGCAGTGCAGGGCCAAGGCGCCAACTAGGAAATTCTGGCTTTTCCCTCGGCTCCCGGAAATCTGTCCAGCTGGAGAGGCCTCCTCGCTCCCTGGACAGGGCTGCAGCAGTGACCAGCCGGCTCTGGCCAGGGCTGCTCAACCAGGGCGGCAGCGCCCACTCCTCCCGGGACTCCGGAGCCTGGCCAGGAAGGGCAGACACCACGTCTGAGCCTGGAACTAGACGGTCCCCCACCTCGGCAGCGTGCAAGGTTTAGTCTCGGCTTCCTCCGTTCTCTCTGGCTCCTCGATCCCCCTTCCCAGGACCTGTCCCCGCCCTCCCCCCGTCACACAGGTCTCCTTCTGTACTGGAACACACCGGCCCCTTGGCTGGCGACCTGCTCCGGCCAACGTCTGCTCAGGCTCCAGAGGAGGCTCTTTCATCGCCTAGCTGGGTGGGGGAGGGGTTCGGAGGCTGTGGTTCTGAACTTCCAGGTGGGAGCCCCGGGGGCCAGGTATCCCAGAAAGGAGCCCCCAAACCCGGCCCTGCTTGCCAGTCTCCAAGATTTAGGGCTCCAGATACCCTCGAGGGCTCCCCTTGCGCCTTAGCCCCCGTGCCCCCACCGCCCAAGGTCCCAGCGCGGTGCCCCCTCTTCCTCCCCCGCTGCTCCTTTCTACCACTTTTCCCTCCTCCTTCCCAAGTCTTTTCCGTCCGGGTCTAGGGCTCGCGGCCTGTGCCTCTGCAAACACCCCCCGCCCCTCCAATCCGGGCAGAACTCCGAGGGGAAGGGCCGGAGGCCCCCCTCCCCGACTGTGGTCGGAGGGGGCAGCGCCGCAGCCCCTGATGGGGTGGGAGGACAGGGGCCGACTCTGCGCCCCGCCTGATCAGGCCACTCGGCGCGCTAGGGGTGGGGGGCGGGAAGCAGGGCTAGCAGAGAGGGGGGTCCGGCGCAGGCAGGTGCGGGCGCTGGCTGGGCCTGGGCGGGCTCCGGGAGCGGGGTCTCAGGTTACAGCCTCGCGGGGGGCCGGGGGCGGCCCGCGGTTTGGGCCAGTTCACCAGCTTCGAGTGGGGCCCGGCGCATATAACGGGCGCCGCGGCGGGGAGAAGACGCAGAGCGCTGCTGGGCTGCCGGGTCCCTGCCCCCTCCTCCTGCCCCCAGGGCCTCCTGCATGAGGGCGCGGTAGAGACCCGGACCCACGCCGTGCTCCTGCCGCCTCGCTGAGCTCCGCTCGGCCCGGCTCTGCCAGGCCCCGCGGGGAGCCATGATCCGCCTCGGGGCTCCCCAGACGCTGGTGCTGCTGACGCTGCTCGTCGCCGCTGTCCTTCGGTGTCACGGCCAGGATGTCCGTAAGTCGCCCACAGCCCCTGCCCGCCACCCTTCCATGCAGTCCCTCCGCATCCTCTTACCCGGCCCTCTGTTGATTTGAAGCCCGCGGGTCCGGATTAGGTGGCTCCTGGGGTCACCGTGCGCCGAGACTCGGGCGCAGGATGGGCAGGAGCTCACCGAGCGGAGCTCTGCGAGGCGGCGGCTCTGTCCGATTGTCCTCCAGGCGGGCCACGGTTAGAGGCATTTGCGGGTCCCTACACTGCCTAGGAATATTAAACATGCAAAGTGTCGGATTGGAGAGGTTTGCGCGCAGGTTTATGCGCGCCCTTTTTCACCAACTTTGATAACTGGGAGCACACGCACACATCTCGCCTCGCCGAAGCACTCAGAGTTCAGCAAAACAGGTCGTGGCCCGTCGTTCTTAGAAGTAGGAGAGAAAGAGTGCTGGCGAAGGAGCGAGCAAGCGCCAAGGGGTGGACTTCTCAGTCGTGCCCAGGGGTTGGTCGCTGGTGGGTTCAAAGAGGAGGCAGACAAAGGAGATGCTCTGGAACTGGTGGGCTGAAATCCGAGGCCACAAAGAAAGGCTTCGGAGAGGCGCACTGAGCCCTCAGCGCCTCGCGGTTCCCTCCCCCTCCTGGCTGGCCCTGGAGCAAGGTGCAGCCCTCTGTCGCAGCTCGGCTTTCCCCCTGAAACTTCCCGTAAGAGAGGCCGGCTGAAAGGCGATAACATTCCAGGCAGACCTCGCAGTTCCAACGCCCGGGAAAAGAGCGCCCCCTCCCTGCGGGGTCTTCTCTCCTAAAAGCCCCCCCCTCCCCCACGAGGTACTACAACGAGTTACTTTCTTGTTTCTGAAACTCTCCGAGCCAGGCTGCGGGTGTGTGTGTGTGTGTGTGTGTGTGTGTGTGTGGTTGGTCTATTGCTATAACTATTTCAACCGAATATAGTTAAAGATAGATGACAGTTTTACAATCTGGTTCAAAGGCAATTCGGTCCCACCGTGCCATCGCCTCCTTCGGTAAAGTCCCCTGTCTGGGATTATATTCAGGACAAACGAAGCCTGGAAAGTGTATTAGGTAGAGAGATTTTTTTCCACGTGTTTGGGCACGTTTCCGATGGCTGGGATTCCAGCCCTGTCTTTGTATGTTACAGATTGTAAATCAATCGCAGGGCAAACTTTTTGGGGGGGGGGTGAATCAGAGTCCCTCCACGGGGCTCTATGCTGTCTCGTCTGCCACCAGGCTGTCTCCAGAGATGGTTTGGAAGGCTGCGGACCTGGGAGGACTTTCCGTTCATTAATGTGGCTGACCCGGGCGGGGGCAAGCCTGGAGCCCGCGCAGCCGCAGGGAGCCGAGGCCAGGTTGCTGCGTGGTGTGCAAAGTTGGCGGGTGCGCTCCTGGACACCTGTTGAATACGGTGTCTCTAAGATGTCATGTAAATTTAGGACTGACTGTATTTTTGTCCTAAATTTACATGAACACACCCACAAAGCTGTTTTCTTGACTGACTTCTGTTTTAGTGCATAATGGAATTAGCTAGGTGACTGTAAGATAATTCCCAAATTCTCCACCTGGTGTTGGAGGCGCTCACTTAAGTGGCAGAGCTCTCTCACCGCCGCCGCTTTCCCAGAAGGGAGTGAATTCCACAGTTTCTTGGGCCCAGCTCTTCCAGTCGCTGCTTCTCCTTCCCGGGCCAGTGCATCGGAGCAGCTGGTTTTGCGCCCTGGAGCATCCCAGCTCCATCGCTTATAGTCTGCGGACCTAAAAATGTGACACGGGGGAAAGGCGCAGTCTGCGTGGACGTCGGAAATGTCAGAGACCTGGAGCTCGGGCACGCCCCTCCTCCCCATCTTTCCAAGAGTTTGAGAAACTTATTGGCGGTGGCGTCTTTGACCCACATCTGCATTTCACAGCCCTCGCCTCCGAAAGTGCCCGTCGGCTGCGGGGAGAGACCTCAATCCTCCTTTGTGAGGCTTGTTTGCGTTGGGAGATTGGCAGCGATGGCTTCCAGATGGGGCTGAAACGCTGCCCGTATTTATTTAAACTGGTTCCTTGCGGAGACCCGTGAATCGGGCTCTGTGTGCGCTCGAGAAAAGCCCCATTCATGCGAGGCGAGGTCCAGTGGGTTCCCCTGGATTCCCCGACACCCTCTCCCACAATGCCCCCCTGTGCCCGCCCGCCGCCACCTCCCGGACTCCAGCCCTGCGCAATTCGGCCGGCGGAGCGAAACAGTTCCCCGAAAGAGGTAACTTTTTAATTGGCCTGCTACAAAGAATCACTTATACGGCGCTGCAGTAATGAGCGGAACCCGATCGGGCGCGCCGGGATGCTATCTGCAGTCGTTTGGAACAGCAATTATGGTGGTGCTGGGCTCCTCCGTCCACACCTAGGGGATCCGGTTACGGTGCTGGCTCCTTTCTGGGCCAGTCATTTAATCCCACTTTTCACCCTCCCAGTGTCTGTGGGCAAGCCATGTCCAGAGCCGCCTCCACAAAGAGTCACCCAGCGGCTCTCACACCCAGAGCCGCCGGGCCCCGCCCCTGCGCCCGCGCATCCCAGCTGCCCTGCCAAGCGAAATCCGATCTGCATTAGGGGTGCACCTCCTCCCGCCTGCATTTCCCTCTCTTTCCATCCTGGGCCCTCTTGGGTGAGAGTGGGCTCTCCCTTAGTCCGGACCGAGATCATTAACCTCTCCTTCCCATTCCCGGCTCGGGGCTTTCTACAGTGCCAGCACTTTGAGCGGTGGGTGTGTCCCAGCGGCTTCTGTATATCCCCTGGGATCCCCTCCCCTCCCCGTGATTGTCTTGCCTAAAGGCTGAGTGGATTTCTTCTAGTGGAAAAGAAAAAAAGAAAGGTTTATCTTTAGATTTTCAGAGTCTGCTTAAAGAGCAGGGGGCAGGCCCGTTTCTGTCTCCACCCACCTGGTTTGTGGCTCTTTCCTATTATTCATGCCCTGCAGTTGCCATTGCTTTGGGGATTTTGATGAGAAAAACAGTGCTGGGCGCTCCCTAGCACGTGGTGCGGGCTCTTCAGCCCTTGGCGCTCTCGCAGCGCTCTTGTCAGCACAGGTTTCATTTGCCGGGTGGATTCCAGATGGCAGGACGCTTGTGGAAGGGACTAGTCCCTGCCATTCTTGGTCTGCATTCTTGGTGGAGACCAGGCCGGCACTGGCTAATCTTAGCCCAGGCCCAGCATTCAAACCCCCCTGCCCTGCAAATTGGTGTGTTGTCTTCGGATGGGGGCAGGGCCTTTCCAGGGAGGGCTACAACTGGAGGTCAGCACTGGGAGCCCTTTGGCCCTGCTTGCCTCCCAAGGCATTTTATTAGTCTGCGTGTGTGTCCCAAGTGTATTATTTGAATAGGCCTATCCTTCCCAAATTGGCCTTAATCCTAATATAGTTTAAAGAATCGGACAAGATCCTAATTCTAATAGCTCCTTCTTTCAGCTGCCCCACCCCATATCCTCGGTTGGCACCTGACTCTTTATAGCTTCTCATTTTTGTGAGTAGAATTTTCTACATGTCCTCTGAATTTTAGCTGTCAGTGGTATTTAGCAAATCCCGTAATTCCTGGGGGAAGGCAGAAAAAAGAAGGCCTCTGCTCCTGTGCTGGTGTGTGTGTGTGTGTGTGTGTGTGTGTGTCTCCCTTTCCCCCTCTCCTCTATCTTTACAGCCCCCGAGTTGCCATTAGGAGCCTCATCTCCTCCTGCTCCCACTCTAGTTCGTTGCTGCCCCCCCATCAGGTCTCCCTCATGCTAGAGGCATGAGGAGAATACAGTGCAGTCAGTACAGTATCCCCCCCCCTTCATTGCTGGCTCAGGACTTTTGCTGGGGAATAGACAGCATGATGCCAGGCGCACAATAAATATTTGTTGAAAACATGGAAGATGAATGATGTCTTAGAAAAATAATTTTCAGGTTCTTTATGTCTGGAATAGCCCACGTCCACGGGCTTCAGCATTTGAATGACGTCAAGTTGACTGCAACCTTTCTCTTTTTCTCTTCTGACTCCCACCCCCTCCTTCCCTTCGCTCGCTGCTTCTCCTGCTCCACCCTTGGTGCAGAGAAGGCTGGCAGCTGTGTGCAGGATGGGCAGAGGTATAATGATAAGGATGTGTGGAAGCCCGAGCCCTGCCGGATCTGTGTCTGTGACACTGGGACTGTCCTCTGCGACGACATAATCTGTGAAGACATGAAAGACTGCCTCAGCCCCGAGACCCCCTTCGGAGAGTGCTGCCCCATCTGCTCAACTGACCTCGCCACTGCCAGTGGTCGTAATTTATTTATTTCCTGTTCCACATAAATAAATTACTTGCAGGTGCAGCAAATGCCCTCCCATGGATGCTGGTCATCTCTGCAAAGCGGAGGGGCTGGTTATCCATGGGACCCCAGCAGCTGAGGCGGAAAGGAAAGGCCACCTCTCGCAGGCTGAAACTGAGTGAGCATGAAACATGCTTCCTCACCTAACACCTCCAAAATATATGCTTCCCAGACACGTGGAAGGACGGATGTGATGCCACAGAGTGCCTCTCTGGAACCATCCCTGCAAATTATTAGAGCCACAGTGGAGATCGAATGCTCCATCTGGCCAAAGCACAGATGAGTTCCTCCTCTATGGCCCACACCTCGTCTTCTCCTTAGAAGACCTCCAAAGATGTGGTCTCCAGCGAGGAGAAGCCTCTGCTGGCTAGTGGGAGACAGAGGGCAGGCTCCCTCTTTGAAATGGGAACATTGACGGCAGCTTCCTTTGTTTCTGCCTCTCTTGGAGTTGGCTGCCAGTTATGAGAGGAAGAGCTGGGCTCTGGGAGTCCTCGTATGAAGGGTGAGATGGGGCTGGGACAGCGTCCCTGTGCCTGCACTCGGGCGGGCAGTTACTAACTCCCAGCTGGAATCAGTGCTGGCGGACGATATGTGTGCAGGTGATCCCCCAGCCCTTGAGCACTGGCCCTGTCTCCCTGCAGGGTGGATGGGGACCCACGTCTAGGCTTTGTGGGTGGGTTCACTGTCCCCTTCCTGTTCAGGTAGAGAAGAAGTTGAAAGGGAGGTGAGAGGTTGCCTTTCCTTAACACTTCATCAACACTGGGAAGCTGCTCCGGGAAGCCGCTTTTAGGGTCCAGGTTCCCAGATCATTTCTGAGGCGGCCTCTGAGTGAAGTGTTGGCTGCCTTTCCTGCTGCTGCTGCAAAGGGCAAGGGGTTGATTTGGGGTGGCGCTGGCTGCAATGCCCTTTATAACTCCTGTGCCCTACTGTGTTTTCTGTTTTTTTGTTGGTTTTTGTATGCTTGCTTCGAGGAGACCCAGCTTGAATGTAAGACCTTTTTAACTACCTAACTCTTTCTCTGGGAGGGCTTGGGCCGCGGGAAGAGCTTCCTACACTGTGGGGAAAGAAGAGACTGAACCTTCTGCCAGCTTTTGGTGCTTTCTGGGTGGCTGATTAGATCTCGAGCTCTTTGTTTCGTCTTTTCACTGGCCCCGCTCCATTCTTTTGCATGCTGGCTGCTTTTTGAATAACAAAGTCTGGGTCATCTCTGTTCCTCTTGGGACCTCAGCAACCCCAGGACCCCAGCGACTCTAACACCCCAGCAGAGGGTCCGGTGGAGTAACAGGAAGCTGCCTCCTTCCTCGGTTGTGTCCTTTGGTTTGATCCTTTAAAGACTGAGTGACAAGAACTTGTACTTTATCTCAGGAGTCTTACCTTCTCCTTCTCTATTTTTTTCCACTTGCAGGGCAACCAGGACCAAAGGTAAGGATTTTTTCTGGTTTTGCTTTTGCTTTTGCCTTTATAGTTCCTTCTTCAGGAGCTACGCTGTGCTCGTGCAGCCTGTCACTTCTTAGATGTCAGCAGAGGTCTATTTCAGAGGGCAGCTGGGGCAGGATTTTGTGTTTGGGGCTTGGTGGGCTTGCTCTGCTCAATCCTGAGACTGTGTCACATTTCAGGGACAGAAAGGAGAACCTGGAGACATCAAGGATGTAAGTAAAATTTATTTTCACAGCATGTTGCTTCTGTTGCTCTAACTGGGTCATTTTCTCGTGGTCCCCTCTCACTTGCCTTTGTGTGGGTCTCTCTCTCACAGATTGTAGGACCCAAAGGACCCCCTGGGCCTCAGGTAAGAAAGAGAGAAAGCCTTTCCTCCACTCCTTCCTCAAGCTGCTGATCTGCAGGCCCTGGTCTTGCTGTCATCTCAACATTTCTTCACCTTCAGGGACCTGCAGGTGAACAAGGACCCAGAGGTGATCGCGGCGACAAAGGTGAAAAAGTGAGTAGAGAAACAATGCTGCCCGACCCTCTGAGATCCCCTACATGCCAGACCACCACCTCAGGGGCAGCCAGTGGGCAGATGGCTCATGCATGAACACTGCTTCACATTGGTGCCTTTGTCTCTTTTTGCCAAGGGTGCTCCTGGACCTCGTGGCAGAGATGGAGAGCCTGGGACCCCTGGAAATCCTGGCCCCCCTGGCCCTCCCGGCCCCCCTGGCCCCCCTGGCCTTGGTGGAGTAAGTATCCTTATATCCCCTTTTTTCAGGATGTCCCTCCAGAAATGTGGCTTCTAAATTGCTACTCACCCTTACCTGGCTGGCTCCCAGGGCTGCCAACAGTGTGTACACAGCCTGTCCGTGGGCCTCTCCCCCAGGCCTGTAATTTAGTGGAATCACATATTAGGCATGAGACTGTGGCACTAAGAGTTGGCTTTTTTCACTCACTGGGTTTCTGCAAAGAAAAGTCTTCAGTTACCTGGCTCCCTGGCGTCTGTACTGTGTGGTCAATTCTTGGGAGTGGGTGTGGGGGTTGGGGGAGAGGATGACTGGGCACTTGTAGTTCCCTGGAAGAAGAGTGACCACTGTCCTTGGAAGACATTTATTCTTGGTTCTTGCCAAGTACATTCCAAGCAACTATTCATTCTCATGAAAGAGCCCCACTGAGTGAAGGTGTGTGGCTAAAGTCTGTTTTGGAATCAGACAAATCAACGAATTATATTATTGCCTACTTTTTTCAGGTTTGCCATTTTGATGTTTGCTATGTTTTAAATTTTTAAACTTTAAACTTGCAGACGCCTACTACATCCCTTGCTAAAATATTTCAAGACTGTTGATTTTAGTCTTTTGCTGGGCATTAAAATATTGGGGGGACACCACCTTTAAAAGTGAAGTTCCAGTCATATTTCTCAATATATGTTAAATAACATAGTTAATATTTTAGAATTAAAAATAATAACTTTATAAAATGAAATGCAAATAACTGATATACTCTTCCAAATAACACTTAATCTCCTGGGGATATTATTATGCCACTGTCATCTAATAACACATCTCCAAAGCCGGTTTTCAGGAATTGCTAGTAGTTCTGATCAATGATAGCTTAATCTCCAATGGAAAGAGTTTATCCAGAGTTTTTTCTCTCCATATATAGCTTACCTAGCCAAGTAGGAAAAAGCTGGCCTCTCAAGCTCCTAACGTTGTTGGGTTTATTTGCAGAACTTTGCTGCCCAGATGGCTGGTGGATTTGATGAGAAGGCTGGTGGTGCCCAGATGGGAGTGATGCAAGGACCAATGGTAAGAAAAGACACCAGTTCTTTGCAGCCAAAATGGCAGGAGGTGGCCCTTAGCAGAGCCAGAGACCCTGAAAACCTCACTTTACAGATAATTGCTTAGAGCAGCTCTTCCCCATCAGTTATGTAACCTCCCATTTAGTTAGCCCAAAGCGTTTGTTTTTTAATGGCCATGGGTGCCAGTTTTAATGATGCGCTGGGGCAACTAAGAAGAACCAGAATGGAGAGATGCATATAGGCCGATCTATTAGAAGGTCAGTTGCTATTGCTCTTGGAATGAGAACTGAAGCATGCAGACAGCAGGCACTGTTCTCCAGCATCCACAAGACTTCCAGCAGGAAATCTCAGCCCTGCAGCTCTGACTTGGCACAGGCTAAATGAAACTCAGACCTTAGTAAACATGGCTGCCGTCCAAGAGAAAGCAAGGCCAGCTTCTCTGTCCAAATGGTGCCTATAAATAAAAATGGACTGTTGCGTGGGGAGTGGGAAATGAGAGGGAGCAGCCACTGTAGGCCCCCTGCCCACAGAGTAGCTCCTTGTCCTTTGTCTGGGCTGCTGGCTGGGAGGAGGTGGCACACTGGAGGCTGCTGGTGAAGCATTTCCAGTAACCTCTTCATTTTCTGTCCCAACGCAGGGCCCCATGGGACCTCGAGGACCTCCAGGCCCTGCTGGTGCTCCCGTAAGTACTGGTCTTTTCTTCTTGGTTGCAGTGCAGCTGCTCTCAGGCTGTCGGTCAGTTCGTGGGGGTCAACCTTGTGTTCTCACATTACTTTCTAGGGACCTCAAGGATTTCAAGGCAACCCTGGTGAACCTGGGGAACCCGGCGTCTCTGTGAGTCCCAATGTGTGCCCTGCCCTCCTCCTGGGGAACCTCTAAGATGTACCACTCAGACCCCAGTCCTATCACTGCCCCCCTCCACCTGCCCTGGGATTTCCCACAGTCCAGATGTCACTTCTTAGCTATGGGGGACTCTGATAGAGAACCACATGTGCCAAGGACCACCAGGAGCTCCTTTGGTCCATTGCTGGCCTGTGCTGTCTGCTGTCTCCCACTAGGATCTGCTGTGCACCTTTGCTCTCTCTTAGCACAAAGTGAACTTTTCCATCTTTCTTCCATAGAAGGGAACTAGCTTCCAAAAGTATAGTCTCAAAGCTTTGTCCACTGATTCAGTGTCTTCCCCCTCAACCATCTCTCAACCTCTCTTACTTTGTAGGGTCCCATGGGTCCCCGTGGTCCTCCAGGCCCCCCTGGAAAACCTGGTGATGATGTGAGTATTTCTGAGTAGTCACGTGAGCAGCTGCCTCCGTGAAGGGCCTGGAGGGTGCGTGCTGGGCGGTGATGGGGTGGGCCCGGGATGGAGGCACCCCAAAGGCCAGGACTGGTCAGTCAGAGACGGGGACCCCATCTGCTGTCTACACTCCCGCTTGCAACTTAGCTTTCAAGTGTCCCAGGGAGTGCTGTGCACTCACTGGGAAGGGAAATAATTAAAACATCATTAGCTCCAGGAAGGGAAATTGAGAAATGAGAGAAGGGACAGGGCATACACCAGGGGAAAAGATACAGAGAATAAAAAACAAAGAAAGAAACGTTCAGCAACCCAACATTATCTTAATTGTAAATGAGTTAGGATGAGCTCAGCCTGAGTCAGGATGTCTACAAGGGATGCAAAGGAAGTGAAGAGACAAGAGATGGCACTCGGGCTGTGCTTACGAATAGCGAATGGCATTAGACAGCCAAGGTCTCCCAAGGTTAGGGAGCTCGAGCCCTGCCAGGAGAGCTCAGAAGAGCAGAGAGCCCACCAGGGAAGTGGGGGCTGGTAGGGATGAGAAGCTGGCCCACCCAGAGTGTAGCTGTCCTAAAGAATACCGTGACCTAGAAAAGGCATTTAGGGAAGTCTGGAAAGTAAAGGAGGCGAGGGAGGTGAGCAAGCAGGTGGCAAATGCATGGAGGGCTGAGAGAAGAGACGCCCACCGTTTGGAATGTGCCAGTTATGCTACCGTGTCTCCGAGGAAGCTGAGGTACATCTCTCCCTGCAGGGTGAAGCTGGAAAGCCTGGAAAATCTGGTGAAAGAGGCCCTCCCGGCCCTCAGGTAACCCCCGCTTTGCCAGCCTCAAGCCTCCCTTTTTGCTCATCCAGCTCAGTTAGCTCACTTCCAAAAGAAAATTCCAACAGTCCCCACATGTATCACACCTTCATGCTGATGGTCATGCCTATGATCCTAACATGGGCCCACTGGGGAGGCTCGGCAGTTGTCCTTTCTACCCATTTTGCATGAGATGGGGCGAAGCAAAGTGAGGGCTCCGTTCTGGTATTTACTGAAAGAACTGCCCTAGTGCTAGGCTTCTCCACAGCTCCCTGGCGGTTGGAGGGAGCTGGCTCCAAGGATGTCTAGCAGCTAAGGGCAGCCTTTACAGGGCTCTTCTGCTCTGTGCCCTGACATCTCCTTTTTGGATTTCAGGGTGCTCGGGGCTTCCCAGGAACCCCCGGCCTACCTGGTGTCAAAGGTCACAGAGTAAGTATTGTGTGTGAGGGTGTTGGAAGGAAGGGATTGCCCTGGGAGAGAGAAAAGCATGTGGGGGCATGTGTATTTCTTCCTTTTGGGGTTCCCCAGAAGTGTGATTGATGTTTTCTCTTGTCCCCAGGGTTACCCAGGCCTGGATGGTGCTAAGGGTGAAGCTGGTGCTCCAGGTGTGAAGGTGAGGACCAGAAAGCACTCTGGGATAGGGGGTGGAGGGAGGTGATGGGGAGTCTTCCCAGTCAAGGAGATGCTGCTGAGCTTAGTGGAGGCAGGACGTCAGAACAGCTTTGGCTGGCAACACCCAGTCCTGTATCCTGATGGACAAAGAGAGCTCAGGGAGTTGTCCCTCACAGAACTGATGCTTGGGGATGTCAGTGCTAGCTGAGATGACCAGAGCTTACAGCCACTCCCCTGGGAGTTTTCTGGGGTGGTAGTAGGGTCCCAGTCACTGACTGTGTGTGTCTTTTCCAGGGAGAGAGTGGTTCCCCTGGTGAGAATGGCTCTCCGGGCCCCATGGTGAGTATGAGCATCACCTCTGCGGGGCCCCAGACACTCTTCCAACACCTCCTGCAGCCCAGCAGAGGGCTCCTCCATAAATACCAGTGTTTTCTTTGTGCAAAGTAGATGTTCAATTTTATAGACTGATCTACATTATGAGCAAAAAGCAAAATGTATTAACAGATGATTTGGTCAAGGTTTCACCAACATTTCCTTGAAATAGCCCTAACACACTTTAAATGAGCTTGAATTTTTAAAAATTGTTATTCTCAACATTTGGGGGAGCTATTGCAAGAGGCAAGATGTGCCTGTAAGCAGGATCCGATGAGTAACGGGAGCATCTGCGTGTTCTTCCCGGGCAGACCAACCCTTGTTGTGCTACGTGTCCTGCGCGAGGCAGGGAGGCATCTGCACCTTTGCCTCCCGGGCGTCTGCATGCCCTCCCCTCGGTGCCTGGGAAGGGCCTGCGGGTAGAAATGACGGCACAGAGTGTTGTTGAGTCAGCTCACTCGAGCTGTCCTGGTGTGTGTTCCAGGGTCCCCGTGGCCTGCCTGGTGAGAGAGGAAGGACTGGCCCTGCAGGTGCTGTGGTGAGTAATTGACAAGGCCCAAAGCCACCACTTGCCGAGCACTTTAGAGTTTACAAGGCACTTTCACATGGAGTTGCTTCACTTGCCTTTCAAAACGACCCTATGAGGTGTAGGGTATCGTCATTTCGTAGGGTTTATCTGAGAGTGCGCCACAAATTCCCAGGCTGGGTCTGCTGGGTCGGAGGAGGGGGCGGCTGTGGGAGGGTTGGTCACGAGGGCAGGGGTCTCCCTCAACCAGGTAATCCCCTCAACAGCATGTACCCACTCCCAGGCCAATCCAGTTTGAATTTATGGACAGACTTACATTGGTTACAGCAGGGTCTACTCTTTGTCCTTTTGGTTGACTCAGATGATGCCCTAGAAAGTGCAACCATCCAGCATCATCTGACAGGGCCTGTATACAGGACACTGCTGCTGTTACTGTGACATAACGCCAGTGACCACTGTCTCTTGGGCACTTTCTATGTACAGTGCCTTACATGCTTTGTCTCATCTAATCTTATCCCAGATCCTGTGAGGTGGATTCTATTATTCTCCCCATTTTAGAGAAGAAGAAACTGAGGTACAGCTTAAGACCATGCTTGGCAGCCTCAGACTTTGGTGGCCTCTCGCTAATGTGGGAAATGAAAGGAGAGGGGATTTGCAACCGATGGAGGGCGCAAGAGCTTAGCTCTGATCCGAGCAATAGAGAGCCCTTGTAGGTGTCTGGTCAGGCGAGTGATGCGATGAAAGCCGGGTTTAAGAGATTATGCTTTCTGTTGATTCCATACCCCAACCACCCACGCACTGAGGCCCTTCACCGCTCCTCGCAGGGCTGGCCAAAGGAAACCAGTTTCACCCAGCTGTGCTGCTTTCCAGATAATATATCTGTTTGGCAGAAACTGCTCTCAAAAGCAGATCAATGAAGTAACAAGCAGCCTCGACCCCCATTTGTCACCCAGAATTGCTGAAGTGCCTTGTCCCAGGGTCACTTTGTATAAGGGGATTAGAGAGTGCTGAGGCTGCCAAAACATGCTGCTGTTTCTTCAGATTAGCAGAACCTGACTTGTGGCTCTTTGGCCAGGCCCAGAGCCAGCCCTCATGTGGGGCAAGGAAGAGCTGCATCCCCTGCCCTGTTTTCTCTTCTTCCTGGGCACAGAGGGCCCTGCTTCTTGGTCCACCTTTTTGATTCCTGTCCCCTTGGTAGTCAGGCTTGCAGGGTGTGCGTAGAATTTGGCATAGAATGTTCACAACGTCACATAGTTCCCAGTGCAGGCCTGATGTCAAGGCTGGGCCAGGAACAGGGCTGGGTTGGCCTCTGCCTGCTGCAGTCATGTGCCCCCCCCCCCCCCTTGGGCCAGATTGTGTCTTCCCCCAGGCTTGCTGCAGGGAGAGCCTCAGATGCTACGCTAGCTCTGGCCTCAGAGCTGCACCACAGCTCCCCTTTGTTCCTCTCCCCTGGCTGAGCCGCGGAGGGAGGGTGCCCCAGAGCTTCCAGAAGCAGCCAGGCCATCCCAGAAGGGGCTCTGGCCAATGCTGAGGCTTTATGTTCCCTCTGACATTTTTCTTTTAAGTCTTCTCTTGCTTTCCTGTTTAATGCCAACCTGGAGAGTCTTAGTCGGGAGAAATGGACCATAGCCAGGAAGAAGAGTTGAGTCTTATTTAAAACATGAGCTCCCCCTAAAGCATCCTTCTTCCTCAGCTTCTGTGGAGAGGCAGAGGCAGGTGGACAGGGAAAGGTTGCCTTCTGGCCTCCTCCTGTCCCCTGCCAAGGACCAGGGGCCAGGCCCACCTCGGCCTAGCCTAATGGTTCCTGGAGTTTGGGTACAAGTTCTCTGGGCCCTGAGGGGCCTTGAGAGAGGAACTGAAGGGTGCTCACCACAAACCTGGGGAAACCCCCCTCAAAGTGCAAGTCTCGTAGAGAAAGAGCCACAGCCTTGCCTGTGTAAAGAACCCTCAGGGGCACAAGCTTGGATATGGTCCTCTGGCCGTGCTGGGTGCCCTGTCCCCATCGTGGAGCTTCTTCCTGGGCTGGCGGCAGACATCCTGGGAGTATCTTAGTTTTCCTTAGGGACAGGTTGCCACAGAGGGGCCAGAGTGCAGAGGCAACTGGAGTTAACCAAGGGGAGGCCTTGATCAAGCCCTGGAGGCCTTCCTGCTATGAGCAGAAGAATCAAGTCAAGGTTTCTCCTTGGCTATTTCATTTTCCTTTGGCCCAGTTCTCTGAGTCTTTAAATGATAACTTGTCCTTGAAGTTGGGAATATTTGAGATCTACACAGAAGTTTAACAAGCAATGGAATAGCTGGGCAATTACCCAAGCTTTATTTAAGCAGAGAACTAGCTCTCTGAAGCCCCCGAGTACCCATTCATGCAGCCACCATGGAGGGGTGCTGGGCTGTCCACAGTTCCACTGTGCCAGCTTCAGGTTCAGCCCTGGGACACCCAGTCACAGTGTAGCCCACAGTTTCTGTGTGGGTGGGTGTGGGGAGGGAGGCACTGACATGGGCACTTCTCACAATGCCTGCTTCCTTCTTGCTCACAGGGTGCCCGGGGCAATGATGGTCAACCAGGCCCTGCAGGGCCTCCGGTAAGTTTGTTTCCTTCTCAGCAGGTGTGTGGTCTTGAGGCCCCTTCGGCAGCCCAGTGAGTCCCGGTGTTTGGTGTAAGCACAGCATGGCTCAGCTTCTTCTGGAAAGAGGAAGAATCATTGCAGGATACTTGAGTTTGCTGATCACGAGCTTTAAAGCAATGGGTTGTTTTTCTCAGCCACATTTTCAGCAGTTTTTTTGAGGAGGGATAGATAGAGCTGGGGGAGTTGTCTGCTCTCATCATGTATGACGTCAGAATCTTTTTTTATTTTTTAAATGTTTTTATTGATTTCAGAGAGAGGAAGGGAGAGGGAGAGAGAGATAGAAACATCAATGATGAGAGAGTCATTGATTGGTTGCCTCCTGTATGCCCCCTACTTGGGATTGAACCCCCAACCCGGGCATGTGCCCTGACCTGAAATCGAACCATGACTTCCAGGTTCATAGGTTGACATTCAACCACTGAGCAGCACCGGCAAGGCTGTAGTCAGAATCTTGCTTTGTCTTCTGAAGCCAGGCCTGGGGACACTGGCAGTGGGGACCATTTTCATCCAGAGACTTTAGCCACAGCAGATGTAGAGGCAAATCAGTACAAAGGTGGGAAGGAGTGTGAAGTGTGAGGGTGGCTCACTCTGGGGTCTTCAGAGATTCTGCCCAGCATTCATCTCTGTGCCCTCTTCTTTCCCCCAGGGTCCCGTGGGTCCTGCTGGCGGCCCTGGCTTCCCTGGGGCTCCCGGTGCCAAGGTGAGTGCCTGGTGGTCCCGTCGGAAACCCCTTTCCTCCATAACCTTTGCCGATTGTCCCCTGGACGATCTCCTTCCCTTCTGAGGAATGTCTCCCGCCCCCACCTGCGTTCTCCAAGGAAAAGAGCCAGGTGTTTCATGAAGTCGCCAGCTAGAAGGGAAAGGGAGATGGAAGGATCAGGAGCTAGAGGTACTATGGTTACAGCTTCAGAAGGAGCAGCCGAGAAAGTTGGGGAGACAGCCGAGACTGGGGAGGGAGCAGAAGACCAGGAATGGGAGGAAAGGAGGTGAAGCTCAGCCAACTCTGGACCCAGAAGAGAGTTGGAGGGAAGTGGGTAGGGGGCTGGGAGATGGGCCCATACTTCTGTCTCCCCTGCTTCATTCGGGAGGCTTGGCTCTTCCAAGCCTTGTTAATTGAGGTCTTCCAAGGATTCACAGAGGCCAGTGGAAGGGCAGCCAGTGCAGGGAACGGCCCCTGCAGCCCAGGAGAGATTCCAGTGCGCACGTCCCTGGGAATTCTCTCCTGTCACCGCTGGGAGATGAATAAGGAGCCTCCGTGTGGTCACTGGCATCAGGTTGCTTTTCCCCTCCTGGATGTTTCCATGGCAACCAGACAGTGTCTGGGGCCCTGGGAGCCGGGTGAAGGAGACCCATTGTGAAGAGGGACAGCGGAAGGTGAGGGGGCCTGACTTTTAGAAAATAATAATTACAAAAGTGAGCAAGAATGTTATGAGAAGAAACCTGAGGAGGCTCTGCCTTCCCTCCAGGTCAGCAGCCCTCCCCAGGGACTCTGCCTTCCAGAGAGCCCAGATCTCAGCCAGTTGCAACTTTCAGGAAAAAATGAAAGTAAAAGCAGAGGCCGTTTTAGGGGTGGGGGCTGCCAGAAGCCCCAGGAGAACTGGCTTGTAGTCTGAGCAGAGGAGGAGCGTGGGCGCTGTCCGGCTCGCATTGGCCCTGCTTTCTGTTCTCATGGGCCCTGCCCTGAGCCTGGGGCAGCAGTGCCTGCACATCGGCCAGTACCAGTGGAGCAGTGCCCTCAGCCGCGGTGGCCCAGGGCCTCCATCCCCTCAATAACAGACAAAAATAGGTGGAACTCGGAGATAGAGGAGCTGCCCCGTCTCAGCCATCTGTCCATCATCCACAACAATAGGATGGGGGGATCCCCCCAGCACAGACTTTCCAATGGGTGCTGATGGGACCCACATGTCGCCCATTGCCATAGCATGTAACTGTGCATTTGCTTGTGGTTCACAGCATCCAGGGGAGATGGTGATAGACAGGCAGGGGAGGAAGCCACCAGGCCGGGGAGCTTGGTCAGGTGACCTGATGCTTGAGTGCAGGGTGGACGTCCACACGTGACTCAGCTGTTTGGTGCATGGGTACAGCTGGCCCTAAACTGTTGCTGGTCCTCAAGAGGTCTGTGTCCCCTGTCTTCTCATTCCATCCCTCCATCTTTTCCAGGGAGAAGCTGGTCCCACCGGTGCTCGTGGTCCTGAAGGCGCTCAAGGTCCTCGCGGTGAACCTGGCACTCCTGGGTCCCCCGGACCGGCTGGCGCCTCTGTAAGTGCTTCTTCTCTTTAGCCTGAAGGGCCTGGGGACTGTGGCCCTGGCACTCTTGACTCTGTGCTTAGCTGTGAGGGAAGTGGAGCCCCAACACCAAACTTCCATTCTGACCCAGTGCCTGCTGCCCCATCCCAACCTCTACAGAGAGTTCTCCCTCCATCCCCAGTCCTGTCCTTGCAGCATCAGCAGGACGGTGCCCTGAAAGGGCAGCTGCTAGCCCAGCCCTGGGACCTGCGGCCTGGGAGGGCTGGGATTTATTCTTTGCTGCTTATTTTATAATGACCTTGTCTTCTTTTTCAGGGTAACCCCGGAACAGATGGAATTCCTGGAGCCAAAGGATCTGCTGTGAGTGTTGCCTATGGACTTGGCTCCTTCAGGTGGGGTGGTCCTCCCTCATACCCTCTCCTGATGCCCTTCTCTTCTGCTCACACTGACAGGGTGCTCCTGGCATTGCTGGTGCTCCCGGCTTCCCTGGGCCCCGGGGTCCTCCTGGCCCTCAAGGTGCAACTGGTCCTTTGGGCCCGAAAGGTCAGACGGTAAGAGCCTGGAGTGAATCCCAAGTTCTACGGATAGCCTGCATTCAGACCGCACACTCCCTCCTTCCCAGCAGGAACTGGGGGCCTTTGGCGGGTGCCTTTAAGGGTTTCTGGAGGTGGGGGCAGGGTCTGGGGAGAGAGCCCAGTGTGAGAACCTGCCTCTCTCTTTTGTTCAGGGTGAGCCTGGTATTGCTGGCTTCAAAGGTGAACAAGGCCCCAAGGGAGAACCTGTGAGTATCTGCCCGTCAGCCTCGCCTTTCCATGCCGCTGTTCTCTGGGGCCCAGGGCCATCCCCCTGCCCACTGCCCACCATCCCTGTGCCCCAGCCTCTTACCTGGAGCCTCTCAGACTGTGCCCAGAGGAGGGGATGTAACAAGGTTGAGAAGATGTTGCAGCTTTGGTCCTCATCTTTGGCTGGACCAGTTTGACCAGTTTGACCTTTACACCCTCTGTCTCCCCTGGGCCACTTCTGCTCTTCCATGGCTGATCCTTTAGGCCTCCCTTCCCCAAGGCCCCTGGCCCTGAAACAACAGTCAAGGCCATTTCCTCCATACGCCAGTCAGTGCCTGCCTAGGGCCAGGTGAGGGCTCACCCCGTCTCTCTGCTGTGTTGGTTCTCAGGGCCCCGCAGGCCCCCAAGGAGCCCCTGGTCCTGCTGGTGAAGAAGGCAAAAGAGGCGCCCGAGGAGAGCCTGGTGGCGCTGGGCCCATCGGCCCCCCTGGAGAAAGAGTAAGTGGGCCAGGAGTCCCTGCTTGCATTGGGGTGCGACCTCAGGAAGTCAAGTCCTTGCGGTTCTGTGCTCTTCCCAGGTCCTGTGACCTTCTGAATATCACATTTCCCTTTCTTCCACCCAACGCCATGGGAATAGGGCTCCCTTCTCCTAATTTGTGTCTCCCACTCCCAGGATGACATGAAATAGTTTGAGCTCCTTCCCAGAGAGGTGGAGACAAGCCCCAAAAGTTAATCTTTCAGAATCTTGCAAGCTGTAGCTACTGTTCCATAGAAGCTGTGGTGGGTGGGATGAGTCCTGGCTAGGCTCTCTGCAGCCACAGTTGATCAGGGGCCATTCAATTCAGTGCTTTTCCTCTCTACTTCTTCCTAGGGTGCTCCTGGCAACCGTGGTTTCCCTGGTCAAGATGGTCTGGCAGGTCCCAAGGTGAGTCGGGGAAGAGGGGCTGGGGTCCCTTCCTGCATCCCCAGTCTAATGGCCTCCTGCTGACTCCCTGCCTCTTGTATAGGGAGCCCCTGGAGAGCGAGGCCCCAGTGGCCTTGCTGGCCCCAAGGGAGCCAACGGTGACCCTGGCCGCCCCGGAGAGCCTGGCCTTCCTGGAGCCCGGGTAAGTACCAGATGCTTTTGCCCTTGGCTTCAGACTCTGAGCAGGATGCCCTTCCCCACTTGTTCCCATCAACCTGGTGCTGCCAGGATTGGGAGGTCCTGGGACTTGCTCTGACTCCTATCTTCTTCTCTCCTCTGAACAAAGGGTCTCACTGGCCGTCCTGGTGATGCTGGTCCTCAAGGCAAAGTTGGTCCTTCTGTAAGTCCATTATCTATTTTGTTGGGAGGGGTTGGGGGGTATCCTTGGGGAAGCGGGTGGGACGGCCTGTGAATTTTGAGAATTGAGGAGGGGGCTGATGGCAGGTGCTGGGGTCAGGTGTGGCTTGTGCAGTGGCTGTGAGGTCTGAAAATGTCACCCCTTGTGTGCTTGGGCCTTCCCTTGGGGAAGGATATAGCCTGGTATGCACTTTCAGAAGAAAACTTTGGAGCTAAGCAGTGCCTTGTCACTGATGGGGTCAATTGTGTGATGTGGGCTTCTGGAGCTACCTTGGTCAATCGCACATGCTGTGTCTGGCCCGTGTCTAGTCCTGTGCCTGCCACATGGTAGGCATTAGTAGATATTGGATGGATGAATGTGGTCAGAGTATCTGTTCTGAGAAAGGTATTCTCTCTTTCAGGGAGCCCCTGGTGAAGATGGTCGCCCTGGACCTCCAGGTCCTCAGGGGGCTCGTGGGCAGCCAGGTGTCATGGGTTTCCCCGGCCCCAAAGGTGCCAATGTAAGTAATAGTCTGCCCTTCCATTTCCTTCCACACGGTGCTATCTACCTCCCTGGGAAGAGGGCTGGCTCCTGAATAGAGTTAACTGAAGGGCAGGGCTGAGCAGGTCCCTGGCACCATGGGTAGCTCAGGCCTTCATATCCTGCAGGAGTATATGTGATCTGGGGAAACCCGGGGTTCCTAGAGCCTGAGACCTCTCAGCCATGACATTGTTCCATGGGCAGTGCTCCCAGTTCATACCTCTGAGCGTAAGAGAAGGTGCTTATTCTGGGCTCTGGCCTTTGCTGCCCATCAGGCCCCAAGCCTCAGTCTCCCCAGCCTGCTCTACCCTCCACTCCCACCTAAGCCATCCATCTCACAGTCCTGCACTCTCTCCTCCAGGGCGAGCCTGGGAAAGCTGGTGAGAAAGGACTGCCTGGTGCTCCTGGTCTGAGAGTAAGTTCCTACCCCACTGCTGAGGCTTGGTGTTGGCTGGACACTCATGAGGGAGAGGCATCCCTGCAGCATGCTCTTGGGACCCCTACTTAGCATGGTGGCTTTCTGTGGTCGAGCCCATCTGCTCTGGACCCTTCAGGAATTCCCACAGAGGGACTTCTAGTTGCTGTCAGTCAGCACCCAGGGAGACGGAATACCCGTGTGCTGAGAAAGACTGGGGGGAAATGAGGGGCCATGGGAAGAAGGGGAGGCATGGACAAGGAGTTCCAATGCGGGATAGTGGAGGGTGGGAACTCTAGGCCACAAAGTACCTGCCCAGTGCTGGGTCTGCAGAACTGAGGAAGTGTGTCATTACATCACCCTTCTCTCTCCCTCTAGGGTCTTCCTGGCAAAGATGGTGAGACAGGTGCTGCAGGCCCCCCTGGACCTGCTGTAAGTACCTGCAGAGCTACTCCAGGCGGCCCTGTGAACAGGGGCTTTGTGGGGTGGAGACGGGCCCACTCAGTAATGGAACTGACAGATGTGGATCTGGGGTGATCCAGGACACCAGGCCAACCCTGACCTGACGTGGGGTATCCCACCCTGAGGAGGCAGTGTGGACCCCGCCCTGGTTGTCCTTGGTGTGAGAACAGCGAGGCATACAGGCACACATACCGTGCTTGGGATGTGCAGGAAGCAGTCTCTCTTGCCTCCTGTGGCCACCCCCAGGGCTCTAGCTGAGGCTCTCTGGTGCTCTGGGGTGCTGGCTCAGTTCACTGTTGTTTCCTCTGCAGGGACCTTCTGGTGAACGAGGCGAGCAGGGTGCTCCTGGACCATCTGGTTTCCAGGTAGGCAGCTGAACCAGGCTTTCTCTTCCACGCGCAGGGCTCAGTGGGCAGCAGCAGGCACCGTGGGTGAAGGGTCCACCCCCTCAAGGGGGACTCAGGGAATGAGGTTTCCCTGCACCCTCAACCTCGCTCTGTGCTGGGTCTCCCTGAAGGGTAGGGGCAGCGAACTCACCCTTTTGCTAATGCTTGTCACTTTGATTTCTAGGGCCTTCCTGGCCCTCCTGGTCCCCCAGGTGAAGGTGGAAAACCAGGTGACCAGGTGAGTATGGGGCTCTTTGAATCTGCAAACTACTTAGATGGAAAGATCTCTTCTGATGCCCAAGAGACAAGGGCAGGGGAGCAGGAGGAGCCCCATGAGGCCCGGGATAGCTGGGACCAAATCCAGCTCCCCAAAATGACAGTTTGACCTCAGGGGAGGGATGCCCAGGCAGGGCTCAGACATAAAAGTTTTCACTCAAGCATCCTTCTTGTTCTCCAGGGCGTTCCCGGTGAAGCTGGAGCCCCCGGCCTTGTGGGTCCCAGAGTGAGTGTCCTGCTGACCATTCCTGGTGGTGTCCTTGGGCCTGCTGTCTCCCTGTGCAGTCTGCCAGCACCTCACAGCAGTACTGCTGCCTGGAGTCCTTGGTTTCCACTCTGCTCCCCACTTCCCTGCTTCTCCCTGGGCTTCTACCCCATCTCTTGCCTAATTGCTCCTTGGTGTCTCTGCCGCAGGGTGAACGAGGTTTCCCAGGTGAACGTGGCTCTCCAGGTGCCCAGGGCCTCCAGGGTCCCCGTGGCCTCCCCGGCACTCCCGGCACTGATGGTCCCAAAGTAAGTGAGGCTGGTCCTGCTGGCAGGGGTCCTCTGGGCTGGCCTGGGAGGCCTGCTGAGGGAGGAAGGGGAAGGGGAAGGGGAAGGGGAAGGGGAAGGGGAAGGGGAAGGGGGAAGGCAAGGGGAAGGGGAAAGGAAAGGGGAAGGGGAAGGGGAAGAGGGAGGGGTGGAAGATGACATAGAAGGTCTGAGCAGAGGAGGAAGAGAAGGGAAGGGGCACCTGGGCACTGGGGTCCCTGGAGGGTGCTGCCCACCACAGACTTTTTCTCTCCCCCACACCCTAGGGTGCATCTGGCCCAGCTGGTCCCCCTGGGGCTCAGGGCCCTCCAGGTCTGCAGGGGATGCCGGGTGAGAGAGGAGCAGCTGGTATTTCTGGGCCCAAGGGAGACAGGGTAAGTACCAGGCTGATGTGCCTGCCGCAAAGCCATGCTTCCCTGCCCCGCACTCACTCCCTCTCCCACAGCACCCAGGGTGAGGTCCCCAGCTGCCGTCTTGAGGAACTTGGAGCCCCCCAAAGTCTCTGCTTGCCTTTTAGTGATATCCTTTCCCCACCCTCCCCTCCATCTCACTCCTGTTACTCCTTGTCACTCACCCTTAGGCCGCAGCAAATCCCTCTTGGCCAGGGTCTGAGCTCTTCCTGTAGCCCATTCAGGGTGAGACTGAGCTGGCAAAGGGCTTCTTGGAATGGCCCGCTGAGGTGGCCCATTTTCTGTCTCCTGCAGGGTGATGTTGGTGAGAAAGGCCCAGAGGGAGCCCCTGGGAAGGATGGTGGACGAGTAAGTGAATGTTGGTTGTGGGCTTCTTGGGGACCGGGAGGTAGGGATAGATGCAGGGGACCCTGTAGGTCCCCAGCCCTGCACTCAGGGAAGAGAGGGGCCATGCATGTGTGCAGTCCCTCGTCCTATCTCAGCTGTCTGCGCTGGGCAACCACAGGGACTTCCCTGTCCAAACTGAGGGCCACAGGGTGAGAGGGAGTTCTGGGGCCAGGGGGGCACACCAAAGTCTATTGAGTGTGGGATCCCAGAGTCCCTGCTCGGCTCCACGTCCCCTACCAACTCTCCCTGCCTTCCTCACCTCTGCCTTTTCTCTCCCCAGGGTCTGACAGGTCCCATTGGGCCCCCTGGCCCAGCTGGTGCCAACGGTGAGAAGGTGAGTCCTGGCTCCCTTTTCCCCATCGAGCCTCCTTCTCATATCTTGCCAGAGACTGTTATTTATTCTCCTCACTCATCAATTGCCACCCTCCTGCCTACCAGGGGCTGCAAGGAGTAAAGGATGGGGTCTTAGAAGCAAAGTCATTGGCCGTGTGCCCTGTTGAGTGGAGCAGAGGGCCTGGGGGTGAAAGTGTATTAGGCAACCGCCCTGAGGAGGGTGCAGGTGTGGTGGTTAGGTCAATAGGAGAAAGGCTGTGGGTCAGGGGACCCCAAGCCCCTGTTCACTGTCAGGGTTTCTGGATGCACTTTGCTCCAAAGGGCCTCACTTTGACCCCTCCCCCCTCCCAACCTTAGGGAGAAGTTGGCCCTCCTGGTCCCGCGGGAACAGCTGGTGCTCGTGGCGCCCCGGTGAGTATCTGCCCCCTGAGCCTCTATGTCTTCAGGCCCCTGGGAGCAAGGGACCAAGCTCTTTGCCTGGCCCTGCTGTCCCTGGCACTGGCTCCTCTCCTGCCCTTTGGGTTTGGGGGTGGGAGGAGAGATGAGATATAAAGGGAGAAGGCACGTTGTCCCTATGATGTGATCAGGGTGGAGGGCCTTTGAGTCACTAGGTCCTCTGACCAAGACAGGCTCTCTGACCTGGGTCCCTTTATTTAGGACTGAACTTCCTGAAGCTACTTTCGGATGCCTTCTCTCTGGGGTTGCAGTGCAAGAGGCTGGGTTGGGCCGGCAGGGGCTCTGGGCTCGCAGGAGGGAATAGAGCAGGCAGGCAGTGGGGCCTTACCCCTCCTGGGCCCCCTTCTCTCACAGGGCGAACGTGGAGAGACTGGACCTCCTGGACCCGCTGGATTTGCTGGTCCTCCCGTGAGTGCCCCGGTGGACCCTCCCTGTCACCCCCTCCACTCAGGCCAGCTCCACATCCAGCACTTGAGCACACCTTGCAGCCTGTGGGGGAGGGAGGGACAGAATTTAAAGAGAGGAATGGTCACTTTCCTCCTCTCTTTTGACATCTGCACACTGATATAACAATCCTTAGACCCAACTTTCAGGCCCAGGGTGGACACACACATGCACACATACTCAGAGTCTCTGGCCCTTTTGGAAGGACCACAAGTATTTGGCTTGCCCCCTCACTCATCACTCCTTTCCTCCTTCCTGGGACAGGGTGCTGACGGCCAGCCAGGTGCCAAGGGTGAGCAAGGAGAGGCCGGCCAGAAAGGTGACGCTGGTGCCCCAGGTCCTCAGGGCCCCTCTGGAGCTCCTGGGCCTCAGGTGGGTAGTGCCGAGCTCCCCCAAGAACCATTCCCACAGGGCAGGGTGAGGGATAGACAGGCAGAGAATGGCTGGGAGGCCTGGGGATGCCCCACCTGAGTTTAGGACCCTCCACCCAGCAGACTGTGGAGCCTGCTGCTGCTGCCACCACAGGAGGGAAAGGCTGTGGGGAAGAGTTTGTACTTAGGGATAAAGGCTTCAGTAGCTAAGTTGGCTTTTATTTTCCTGCGTGTGGGTGTGGGGTGTGTGGTGGGGGTGCTGGGGGATGGACACAGAGTGCAGCTACATCCCCCTGAGTGCACAGCCCTGGACAGAGCAGCCAGTCTCCTGGGGGTAGGGGGCAGGGGAGACGTGACTGGCTCTGTGGATGCCTAATGGGCTTCTCCTCCCTGAGATCTCCTAGAACACTAATCACCTGGTGGCCGGGGTGGCAGGCCGGCCTGTGACATCTTCTCTAGGCTGCGAGTTTAGTGCTAAGAAAGCTGCTTCTTTGAAAACCTAGCTCTCAGGAGTCCACTGTTGGGGCTCAGACAGGCCCTCCCCCACGGTGACCAGGCCTCACCTCTCTCTCCCTTCTTCTTTCCCAGGGTCCTACTGGTGTGACTGGTCCTAAAGGAGCCCGAGGCGCTCAAGGCCCCCCGGTGAGTGAGGGCCCTGGTCCCACCCTGACCCAGGTGGGGAGAGTGCGGTGGGTGCAGCAGCTTCTCTCACACCCTGACCCCTGGCCTCACAAAGACAGCCTGGCCCCAGAGGCTGCACTGTGGTGTTCTGGGATTCACTCACCCCCTCCTTCCTCGTACCTGCTCCTGCTCCAGCCTGAGCCCATCCTAAGGGAGGGCGCCCCTCTCTGCTGGTGCACAGCCAATCTGGGAGACCCAGCCCTGGGTGCTAGGTGCCCAGCTGAGTGCCCCCTGCAGGAGCCCAGGGCAGAGAAGCTACAGCTGCCCAATCCTGTTGCCAGACCCCACTCCCTTTTCCCTCTCTGGTTTCCCATGCCCCTTTCCACACCGGCCTCTCAGAGTCTTGGACCTCCTGAGGGACCGAGGGATTCAGGGGCTGTCCTCTTTTCACACAGGGAGCCACCGGATTCCCCGGAGCTGCTGGTCGCGTTGGACCCCCAGGCTCCAATGTAAGTGCTGCTCCTGGCTGGTTCTTTACTTGGGGTATGTGAGGCACAGGCAGGGGCTGCGAGTCTTGCTTAGTCCTCCTGATGGGGCCCCAGAGAGCCCAGGCTCACCCCTCTGTGCCCATTTCCTCTCCTGGGAGGAGTAGCTAATCGGCCATGGGGGCCCATTCCCCTTGTGGACATCTGGGAGCAGGGGTGGCCCTCTTGTTGGCCGTGGGCAACATTATCAGCTGGCTGGGGCTCGAGCCCTCAGACTTCTGGCTTGGTGGGCAGGATGGGGCTGGCATAACTGCCTTTGTCACACACACACATTTCTTGCGCCTGCTCTGTGCACCTGGCCCTGTACAAGTCATACATTGTGCCGTTGGAGTTTGCAGTGGAGGGAGGAGAGATCAGGAAAAGCCACCCAGCTCACCAGCAACACAAAAAGAGTAGGGGGAGGGGGTGCACAGGCTTAGGGGACAAAGGAGCTGGGGTTGAGCCCCTGAGAAATGGGGATGAGGTGGGTGGGGGAATTGAGGCCGAAGGGAAAGAGGCAGGAGAGTCTCCAAGTAGATCAGAAAAAGCAAAGCTTGCAGGGGCTGGAGAAGCCAGGCTGGCTGCCCAGATCTCTCATGTTGGAGAGAAGATGGAACAGGGAGACTGGAGTAGGGGGAGGTCTAGCTGTCCTTCCCCAGGGGGAACTGCTATTCACGGTCCCTCAGTGGCTTTGGCAGCCCCGATGGACAAGGGTGAGTTGAGTCCTTAATTCCTGCATTTGCTCTTTCTAGGGCAACCCTGGACCCCCTGGTCCCCCTGGTCCTTCTGGAAAAGATGGTCCCAAAGGTGCTCGAGGAGACAGTGGTCCCCCTGGCAGAGCTGGTGATCCTGGCCTCCAAGGTCCTGCCGGAGCCCCTGGAGAGAAGGGAGAGCCTGGAGATGACGGTCCCTCTGTAAGTCCCTCGTCAGGCCTGGGCCAGCCCAGGGCCAAGGGGATGAGAGGTTTCTGAGCTCAGAGAGCATAGAGTATGGGGAGGGGAGCAGCAGGGTTCATGGGGGTGCGGGGAGGGGAGCGGAGCAGAGGCACATACTTGGAGCAGGAAGGGTGCTGCTCCCTGCAGTGCTAGCAGCCAGACCAGTGTGGGTGGGTGGGCAGCTCTGCGTCAGTTCTCAAGTTCTTGTCTCCCACTTTTCCTCTTAGGGTCCTGATGGTCCTCCAGGTCCCCAGGGTCTGGCTGGTCAGAGGGGCATAGTTGGTCTGCCCGGGCAGCGTGGTGAGAGAGGCTTTCCCGGCTTGCCTGGCCCATCGGTGAGTAAGGGGCGCGCCTTCCTCTGGGCGAGCTGGGCCCAGCCTGACTCAGGCTGGAAGCTCTTCATTCAGATCTCTGGGTGCAGTGGCCTGGACTCTGCAGCAGCAACACCACCCTAAGGCTGCCACTCACACAGCACCCTCGGAACTGTCCCTTCATCAGCCCTTTCCCCAGGGCAGGCACATTTAGAGTCCACTGATCGTCATTGTCATTGTTCCCTCAGGGTGAGCCTGGCAAGCAGGGAGCTCCTGGTGCATCTGGAGACCGAGGTCCCCCTGGCCCTGTGGGTCCCCCTGGCCTTACTGGTCCTGCTGGTGAACCTGGACGAGAGGTGAGTAGTGGGACCCATGGTGGGGTGGCCCTGACTAGGAAGAGGAGCCCCGTGCATCTCTGTGCCAGGCCAGGCAGGTCAAGTCCTGTTGCCCTGGAGAAGGGGTGACAGGATGGGCTGTGGCTGAGAGGCTCGAGCACCTGGGTGCAGTGGGAAGGCCGTGATGGGGGAGGAGGGCACAGAGACTTAGAAATGGGTGCGCGGGGAGGAGGGTGGAAGGAAGCTCTGTGGGGAAGCTTTGGCTCCCAAGTGTCAGCTAGACAGAGAGCAAGCCTGGGGCTTTGAGGGGGCACAGGGGAGCAGAGGGGGAGATGGGTAGGGGCAGCTCTAATGGCATCATCTCCCTTTGCCCAGGGAAGCCCTGGTGCTGACGGGCCCCCTGGCAGAGATGGTGCAGCTGGAGTCAAGGTAAGTATCTGGAGTCTCTGTGGGCCGTTGGGCCGGGAGGACATTCTGTCGGGCTTAATAGGTCAGCCTGGAGTAGCAGGTTGGGGTCATTGTTTTGTGTCAGTCTGAACAGACCTTCTTTCCTGGCCTCTTCTGGAACATTCTTCTCTGAGCCTGAGACCTCTCTCCTGATAGGGTGATCGTGGTGAGACTGGTCCCTTGGGTGCTCCTGGAGCCCCTGGGCCCCCCGGCTCTCCTGGCCCCGCCGGCCCAACTGGCAAACAGGGAGACCGAGGAGAAGCTGTGAGTATCGTGGGAGCAGCAGTCTGGGTGCCCAGTCTGAGGGCAGACGCAGAGGAGGCTGTCCCTGTTCCTGCCTTGCTCTGACACTGCTCTGGCTCTCTCCTTGCAGGGTGCACAAGGCCCCATGGGACCCGCAGGACCGGCTGGAGCCCGAGGAATCCCAGTGAGTATTTGAATGTCTTGAGCTAGGTCCCCAACAGGGGCAGGCTGCGAGGGCAGAGGGTGCCCTGGGGATCCGGGACTCCTGGCTCAGGTGAGGCCAGCAGAGGGCGCCCGCCCAGCCTGACCTGACCCAACCTATGTCTGTCTGTCTTGTTCCCAGGGCCCTCAAGGCCCCCGAGGTGACAAAGGAGAAACTGGAGAGGCTGGCGAGAGGGGACTGAAGGGACACCGTGGCTTCACTGGTCTGCAGGGTCTTCCCGGCCCTCCTGTGAGTGTTGCTGCCTGTGCTTGGCTCCCTAAGGCCTCCCACTGCTCAGAGCCCACTGGAGTTTCCTATGCTGCTAAGACCAGTTGGGATCATCCTAAGGAATTTCCAGGACTTCCTCAGGGTTGGAGGGAGGAGCAAATGGAATAGGAATCGGGGTAGGACACATAGCTATTCCTCCAACTCCACACACACACACACACACACACACACACACACACACGCACGCACGCGCGCACACACACACGCACACGCACACACACACATATTCAAGAGTGCCACCCATCCTGGAAGATGGGGCCCTGTCTGTGCTGACCTGTGACCTTTGCCTCTTTCTTCTGCACAGGGTCCTTCTGGAGACCAAGGTGCTTCTGGTCCTGCTGGTCCTTCTGGCCCTAGAGTAAGTGGGATGGAGTGAACCCTTCCTCGGAGTGGGGCCAGGGCGCTGGCCAGGCATCTGATTGGGAGGGAAGTGTGGCTGCTTCTGGGGAAGCCTTGGGCTCAGCAGCGGAGGTAGGACTCGCTCAGTGTGACTGTGGCCAGAAAAGCACCTGTGACCACAGGTAGGATGAACATGAGAGGAGCTCTGGGGAACAGGATTTTACAAAGAGGAGCTTAGGTGGACAGGAGAGCATGAAGCCCATTTGGAATTCTATGACTAAGAAATGTGGAGAACTGGGAGCAGAGTGGCTGGCACTATCAGAATGGCCATCTAATCAGCCCCGGCTGCTCCTGAACTTCCCTTTGCTGATGACCATTCTCTCCCTCCTCTCTCTCCCCTGGCCTACAGGGTCCTCCTGGCCCTGTTGGTCCCTCTGGCAAAGATGGCGCTAATGGAATCCCTGGCCCCATTGGACCTCCTGGTCCCCGTGGACGTTCAGGCGAAACAGGCCCTGCTGTAAGTGTCCTGACTCCTTCCCTGCTCCCTGGGGTGTGCCCAGCATCCCGGAGGCTTGAGCTTTCTGGTGCTAACAGCCTTGTGGGGCATCAGCCTACAGCTATGGTGATGGCATCCTTTATTCTGGGTCTCCATGGAAGTTCAAAGGGCCATGATTGGTTTGGTAAAAAAAGAAGAGAGGGCTAATGAAGACACTGGGAAGGTGCTATAGTTTTCTTGATCCTGGCCTGCTGTACCCCTCCCCCACCCATGGCACCTGGAAGAAAACACTCTCTTGCATTCTGACAGGTGGAATGGACACAGGAGGGGCACCTCCCCACAATCCTGGCTGATCTCTCTGTTTCCTGCTGCAGGGTCCTCCTGGAAACCCTGGACCCCCTGGCCCTCCAGGCCCCCCTGGCCCTGGCATTGACATGTCAGCCTTCGCTGGCTTAGGTGGGAGAGAGAAAGGCCCTGATCCCATGCAGTACATGCGGGCCGACCAGGCGGCTGGCAACCTGAGGCAGCATGATGCCGAGGTGGATGCCACGCTCAAGTCCCTCAACAACCAGATTGAGAGTATCCGCAGCCCTGAGGGCTCTCGCAAGAACCCTGCTCGCACCTGCCGGGACCTGAAACTCTGCCACCCCGAATGGAAGAGCGGTGAGCCTGGAGAGCAGGACCCCTGCCCCAGAGAGCGGGAAGGCAGCCCACTCGGCATGACCCCTTCAGAACAAGGGAGGGTGCAACCTTTAGTGCAAGGCAGAAGCAGGCCTGGAAGGGTTTGGCAGATGGTTGCTGCCCCATTTCACAGCAGAGAAATTGAGGCCTGGCTCCTCTCCTGCCATGGCTACATGGCGGAAGTGACTTCAGGGTAGAGTTCCATCTACCAGGCAGGCACTGCTCCTGCCTTACTGTCCAAGCCCCATGTAGCACCAGACTTTCCCATTCAGGTCTCCTTGCCCCTGATCTCTCCGTCTCCCCTGCCTTGGGCCACCTGTGGCCCTCACACCTTGCTCCTCTCCCCCTGGTGTCCCCATAGGCCTTTCTGTCTCTGACCCTCTTGGGAGGGTGTCTGTGCCTGTCGGAGCCCTGACAGGGTGTCGTCTCCTCCCCCTGTAGGAGACTACTGGATCGACCCCAACCAGGGCTGCACCTTGGATGCCATGAAGGTTTTCTGCAACATGGAGACTGGTGAGACCTGCGTCTACCCCAACCCAGCGAATGTCCCCAAGAAGAACTGGTGGAGCAGCAAGAGCAAAGACAAGAAACACATCTGGTTTGGAGAAACCATCAACGGCGGCTTCCACGTAAGAGCCTGACTGCTCTAGGCCAGAAGTGGCTCCTCAGATCTTTCTCTTCTCTCCCTGGAAGTTTTTAGCACCTTGCCCACATTCTTACCAGTTTCCTTTGGGGCTTAAGAGGAAGGAAGAGGAGGAATAGTATTTCTCCCATTTAGAGGTGGAGGAAGAGTTCCTTGGAGGCTTACTTTACACCCTAGAAGTAAAAATGTCCTCCCAGTGACCTGCTCCCCAGGCCCCTTCAGCTCCTCTGAACCCTGAACACTTGGCAGCCCCTGAAGCCCTTGGCCCCACTGAATGCCACTGCTGGGCCTCATACCACTGCTCTCTGCTCTAACAGTTCAGCTATGGAGATGACAACCTGGCTCCCAACACTGCCAACGTCCAGATGACCTTCCTGCGCCTGTTGTCCACCGAAGGCTCCCAGAACATCACTTACCACTGCAAGAACAGCATCGCCTACCTGGACGAAGCAGCTGGCAACCTCAAGAAGGCCCTGCTCATCCAGGGCTCCAACGACGTGGAGATCCGGGCTGAGGGCAACAGCAGGTTCACATATACGGTTCTGAAGGATGGCTGCACGGTGAGTCGGCCGGTGGGAGCTGCCAGAGAGATGAGCTGCCTGGGCCCAGGGCTCAGGTTAGAGTGGGTGGAGGCTTGGTCCCCAGAAGTGTTATGTTCCTAAGTGATGGGCTCATCAGAGGCGTGAGTGTGAGGGGTTATGTAGAGAAGACATGCAGAGTGACAGGTGAGGGAGAGGTGTGTGTGCCGTTCTCCCTTGGCTCCAGGGAAGTTAAGACCTTACCCAGTGTGCCCAATGACTCCTGTAGAATACCTGTAATGTGCATGGGCCGACTGGGAGAAGGAGTGATGAGGGCGTCACAGGCGGGGGCTCACTATGGGGAGCGGGGAGAGGAGCAGGGCAGGGTGGAAGAGGCCCTGCTGTGAGGACAGGAGTGGAGGTGGAGAGGGTCCTGGCCAGCCAAGAAGAGGCCTAAGGAGCACTAAGTGTGGTTTGCTCTTTGTGTTCTGAATGCTAAGTTTTGGGGTCCCAGGCAGCTGGCATTGGAATGTAAGACAACCACTAAATAGTGTCTCCTCTCTTTCTCCCCCAGAAACACACCGGTAAGTGGGGCAAGACTATGATCGAGTACCGGTCACAGAAGACCTCGCGCCTCCCTATCATTGACATTGCACCCATGGACATAGGAGGGCCCGAGCAGGAATTTGGTGTGGACATAGGGCCTGTCTGCTTCTTGTAAAAACCCGAACCCAGAAACAACACAATCCATTGCAAACCCAAAGGACCCAAGTACTTTCCAATCCCAGTCACTCTAGGACTCTGCACTGAATGGCTGACCCGACCTGATGTCCATTCATTCCAATCCTTTCACAGTTTGGACTTTTCTCCCTTCTTTCTAAGAGACCTGAACTGGGCAGACTGCAAAATAAAATCTCGGTGTTCTATTTATTTATTGTCTTCCTGTAAGACCTTTGGGTCAAAGCAGAGGCAGGAAACTAACTGGTGTGAGTCAAACGCCCCCTGAGTGACTGCCCCCCAGCCCAGGCAAGAAGACCCCCTTCAGGTGCCGGGCACAGGAACTGTGTGTCCTACACAATGGTGCTATTCTGTGTCAAACACCTCTGTATTTTTTAAAACATCGATTGATATTAAAAACAAAAAAATTATTGGAAAGTACATATTGACTTGAGCTTTGTTCTTTATTTTCCATTAGTCCTTGATTCTATAGGAGTGACCAGCCACCTTAAGGTTTTCTTCTGTTGACTTTTCAACCAAAGGGAGGGAACTGAAGCCACATTGCTTGGTTAAGTGACCTCACACAAACACAAACTTGCCTCTTTTTGTAAACCTTGGCACTGTGTGGAACCCAGGTGTGGACTGGGATGGGAGACCAAGATTTGGCACAAAAGAGGGATGGCCTTGTTCTTGAGAGTAAACACAGAACAGGACTTTGTTCAAGAGAAGTGACAGGCTCTGAGCTCGGGATGGGACAATGTGTGGGCTACGTCTTGCTGGATGGGAGAGATTGGAGCCACTCCTGAGGGAGTAGGGTGTAGAGGGAGTGGGGAGAAGAGGAGGGGAGAAGGGGAGGGGAGAGAATCTGAGGGGGCCCATGCCAAGTGCACACAATCAGGCAATCTTGATGACCTACTTGTGTCTTTTTCTAAGACTTTTAGGTCAAGGAGAGGTGGGAGTGTTGAATGCTTAACCCACCCCTATTCCTCTTTCCTGCCCCTGTACCTCTGCTCCCCTGCCCCCATTCTACATTTCCTGGACTACACTTAAAGCTTCTTTGGACTTCCTCCCTACATCAGGCTGATGAATAGACAGCCTCCCATTTCTCCCTACCATCAGGTGTCCCTTGCTTTCCAATGATGTGTATGTGTGGCAAAAATGAGGAAGCTATCACCTTCTCTACTAGACAGGGCTAGTTCATAATTTAAACAACCTTCAATCTTATCAAGAGAGCTAATGGGAGAGCAGTGAGGTGTACAGATGCTTATTAAAATATTTCCTTAGACAGCAGGTGGAACTGAAGAATTGAGTTTGGTTTGAACCTGTCAATCACACTCCAGGAGCCCATCCTGCTTCCTAGCTCACTTTGCTTCCCACAGTGGCATCAGAGCTGCCGCTTCTTACTAAAGCAGCGCAGTAGATTGTGGCCAGCAGCTCAGACCTTTGTAAGGTAAGTCCCAGCCCGGCAGGGTGTGGCTCAGCGGTTGAGCATTGACCTATGATCCAGGTGATCAGGGTTCGATTCCCAGTCAGGGCACATGCCCAGGTTGCGGGCTTGGTCCCCAGTTGGGGGCGTGCAGGAGGCAGCTGATCAGCGACTCTCTCATCATTGATGTTTCTATCTCTCTCTCCCTCTCCTTTCCTCTCTCAGAAATCAATAAAGATATATTTAAAAAAAAAAAAAAAAGATAAGTCCCATATGCACCAGGAGATCAAGGTGATCCCTCGCAGCCCATGCACTTCCTGGGCACCTGGCAAAATCTAGAAATTACAGTAACTGTTGCATAGTAATTGAGGAGTGAACCAGAGGAAGAACTTAAGGGAAGAGAAGCGGAGGAATAGAAAACCTTGCCTGTAAGGGGTCAAGTTGAAATGCACCACCCTGCTGCTCCCTTATCCCAAAGTGGCCCAGAGAGGAAGGTGAGATAACCGGGTTTGTACTAATTCCTGTGATCCCTGATGCCCCAGGAAAGGCAAAAGTTCTCTCCAGTTAGAATAACCTCATATAAAATCCTGACCCCAGCAGGACTGAGTGAACAGACCTGGCTTACTAATTGTGAGGCCTCAGTAAGGTTACTTTTCCTCTCTTGAGCTTCCTCAGCTCTACGAAAGTACCTGAAGGCTTTTAACTAGAAGTCAGGAGTCTGCTCCAGTCAAGACTTACTCAAGTGCCCTAGATCCTGGGTAAATTACAGAACAACTTCTGAAAATAGTTTCTCCTCTAAACAAGTGAGGAAACAGAAGATCTGAAGAGTGCTCTTGAGGTGATGAAATCTTACTTATAAAGGCAAAGAATAAGGATTATTTTGCACAGAGGAAATATTTGGGAACCCCAGGATTCATGGAGAGCATTTATAAATAGGCCAATACTTTTAGTAATTTGCTTCATACTTGGGTTTAGAATTCCTAGACAGTTGCCCTGGAGATTGCTGGGATCCTGCTTTGGGGTAACTAGAGTTGGGGAAGAGATGGGTTCCAGTGAGTATAAAGGCTTGTCATGATGTTTTAAACTTCTAGCTATGACTCTGGACAAAACACATCAGAAAATGCAATCCTTAGCATATAGCAGGTGCTCAATACATGCTTTTCTGGAATGAATGAGTAAGTGGAGATTTCAACCAAGTGACACAGTGTAAGCAGTCCGAGAGCAAGAAAGAGGTCACAGCAGAGGCCAAGCCAGAAGCTACAGAGAAAAAGAGATCTCTGATGAAGCCTCATTTCTAAGAAACATTCTTTACAAATTTCAATCCACTACAAATACAATGATGATGGCAGTGACACCCAAGCCAGCCACTTCCCTTTTCTATTTTGGTGTTGCTGAGAGCAAATCATATGCATTTGTTTAAGAACGGAAGGAAAGCAAAACACAACTATGCAGAGTAACCCACAGTGCAGCTTGGGAGGCTGAGTATAAACAGGTATACAAATTCATAGCATTATGAGGTGGGACTTACTGCTCTGTTTAAAACAATTAAGTGCTTTCATTTGAATATCACAGCTGGATTTAAAGATAATGCTAAGCAGCAAGAAATGCTATTGAGGCTCAGTCACAAGAATTATTAAAACTTAAGTACAAATATGAGTAGCTTTTCCAAAATTACAGTTATCACTCCTGTGATCACACAGACTGTTAAAGGAGCCAGTGAAACACTGAAACTCAGCTTTCAACTCTCAGTTTTGGACTCAATCATGGTCAGTGTTAGCAAAACAGTCACAAAATTTAGCCTTAGTTTCAATGTCAAAAGATTCAGCATCAAAATCGTTACTGAAGTACTGAAGATCAAGCTATGGTAATGAGGACTGATATAGATCCTGTCACCACCTGTTGCTGTTAGGGCTTCCAGATGCCACCTCAGCCGAGTTCTGAACCCCAAATACTCAACCTTCCCAACTAGATTCTCTGCCATTGTGGGGCTGGAGCTCACTCTTTGGTGGCTGAGAGCTTGGAGTCAGTTCAAGAAACTTTCAAACTCAAACTAGGCCCTTAATCAGAACTACAGTCAGTGGGGGGTGGGGGAGGGTGGAGTTATTCCTCAGGCACCTCTGCCCTACTTCTTCCCACCTCCAGGGGACATCAAGTGCTCTAATCTGGAAGCAACAGGGCAGCCTGTCACCACCAGAGGCAGATGGAGAAAGCTGAGGCTGTTCTCTGTGACAGGAGCCACCAGGGATGGTACCATCAGGGTTCCTCCTCTTCCCTTCCCATCCTGTGCTGACCTACTTAGCAGGCAACTAGTCTCCAGTTCCCTAGAGGCGTCTACTAAGGCATCCAGGCAAGCAAAGGAGACGCAGATCAATCAAAAGCAGGGTTTATTTTTCTACCAAATCCCCCATCCATGTTCCAGCCAATGGATGAAGGGTAAATCAAGCCCCACATAGACTCTTGGTAAAAACAATTATAACTTTCTACAAGAAAAAAAGTTTTGCTTTTCTTTTTTTCAAAGTTCCTAGGTATTTGGGAGCAGATTCACATGTTCCCTCCCTGCTGCCTCTTCTGTGCAGATGAAGTTCTGATGACAGCTGTGTAGCTGCACTAACAGTCCTACCTCCATGTCACTCCATGGTTTTATAACCTAGTACCACGGTCTGCTTTCCATTTATAATGCTCCAAGAACAGCAGAAAAGATCTGAATTAAATTCTTCAAACCTTGAGTGCCTACTATTTGCTGGGCATAGACTCGGTACTGGGCAGTGATTCTGCTGGTTCGGAGAAACAGAAATGGTGCTACTGGGGCAAGCTTTCCTCCCAAGTGGCAGGAGGGTGTTTGCTGGGGATTAAGAGAACCCGTTTCTCCTCTACTTCTTCCACCTGGGGTAGGTATGGAACTCAGGCCCTGGGAACAGATGTGGTGTCTCTTCCGACAGGTGCTGCCATGGAAGAATCAAAAGCAGTTTCTAAACAGCTGAGGAATTTGTTCCACAATCCACATAGTGATGTGTCTCCAGGGAGCTCTGGGTCATGTGGCCAATGTATGAAATCTTCACTGAAGTTCTAGGAAAAAGAAACCATGAAGAATTAATTCTGTTTTTGAGATGAAATAAGAAAAATTGCCTAAATAATTTATTGCAAGCTCAGGCAACAGTATCCACATGTCCCATATACATATCTTCATGGTTAGGCAACCAGGAACCCAGAGTCTTTCTACAGCCACAGAGATGCTGTGCCATGAAGTGACTTTCTACATAGCAGTTCTCAACTGGGGGCTGTTTCACCCCACAGCAGACTTCTGGCAATGTCTGCAGACATTTTGGGTTGTTACAACTGAGGGGTGAGGAAGTGGTGTTACTAGCATCTGGTGGATAGAGGCCAGAGATGCTGATAGATATCCTACTACGCACAGGAAAGCACCCACAACAAATTACTGTTACGGCCAAAATGTCAATAGTGATGAGGTTAGGAAACCTTGCTCTATAGCCTCCTATTTCAAATGTCTGCAGCAGACCCTTGTCATCTTCAAATTTAACAGTCATGGTACTAGGAGTACCCCTAAAGGTCCGTGACATGCAATAGGTAATTTGTGTGGCTAGTAAGTCAGTCTGGCCAAATGCTCAGTACTTATACCCTGAGGACGCTTTTTGTTCTTCACTAGTCTCATCAGGACTCTAAATGGATCATAGAACTAGACCTCATTTCACGGAAAACATTATATATCTAACTGTTTGCTGTGAGTCTGGCGATTTGCGAAGGAGGTTTGGACACGGCATCCAGAGGACACCGAGAGTTCACTGTATCTGTGCCTGAAGGCACTGGGCATCCCCTCTCTGGTTGGGTGCCCTGCCCTGTGGGTCACACGGGATCTCCTGAGCAGAGGCGGCAAGCTCGCACAGCCTGATGGTCAGGCTCAAAAACAAAGGCCATGGCACAGGAAGGAAGGAAGGAGAGTGACGTACCTCATGAAGATCACTATGTTGTGCACCTGGATATCAGGCAATGTGCAGAAGAAGCTACCAAACAGCAAAAACGGAGTCAGTTTAGTTTAAAAAAAAAAAAAGGAGAATCAGCAAAAGAGCACAGAGTTACACTGTCAAACTGAGGAGCAGTTAGCCCTGTTGGGCGCCTCCCCTTTCCCACACTCTCCTGACCTCAGCACTGCCCTGGCTCAGCAGCTCCCAATCCCCACAGTGTCTTTTCACCCTTCCGCTCCATACTTTTTGTTTTTTCAAACCTATCATACAAATATTGGAGCTTGGAAATATTTCTGGTGGCTTAATGTTCTCTTTTAGATATTCCAGCACTTCAGTCAAGTATCAAAAAACACATCCTCCAAGTAAATCTCAAGACAGCCAAAGCTAGGGAACCTATAGGCCAAAGGCTGGGACTTAAGGCAGAACTAGTCCCAATCAACTGAGCACAACTCTGCATCCCTTTCATCCAGAGAGCAACATAGAAAAGCGTCCTTACTATACATAGGAAAATGATCCTCCCATCTCCGCCTGCACGGTAAAATTCACCTGAAAGGAAAACATCAGAGTTGGTCTGTGGCCAAGCAAGATTGACACAGAACAGTACTGTCATCAGCATCCAAAGACCTGGGAGCATCCTTCCATCACATACAAACATTTCTCCAAGACTGTCCCTCACACAGACGATGAGTTCTAACAAATTCTTCCTACCTCTTCCCTTCTGAGAGGCTGGTGGACCTCAGACTATCCTTCTGCCTCTTCTTGATTTGTACCAAATTTCTTTGTTTTACATATTCTTTTGTTCCCTTAATACTTAAATGCTAACTAATTTTCCCCCTTAGTTTTCCATGATTACAGAGCCCACCAGGTCTCTCTCATCAACCAGTCCTTACAAGTGGAAATGAGAGGAAAAGGAGAGAGGCTACAGCATTCCCACAGCCCCCACTCTTCTCAGGCCTTTGGGGCAAGATTCCTAAAAGAACAGCATACCAGTTGCTCGCTCCGAGGTGGAATAAGGGAGACATTAGTTGTCACATTTGACCCAACCACTGTGTTCATGTATTGAACTTGGCTGGACAAGCTGGTCACTGCCACAGAGTAGAAGTTGGAGTTCTTGATTTTCAGGGTGACCTGCAACAGGGCAAGTGAGGAAACAACTAAGTTTCCTGGGTTGAGACTTGCAGGTGCACAACCCAGGAAGGGGGGCCCTAAGTCTTACCTTGATGGCGAGGATTACAAGGGAGTCCTGCTTATTAAACGTGACTTTCATTACTCTGATGCCGTCATCATCCACGAGGACTGAATGTGGAAACAGGAAGAAAGCCACCAAACCAAATGCCAGAAGACAGAGCAGCACAGACAGAAGGACATACTGCTTACTGCAAATGACAAAGCATATGACCAACTCAGGTAGTCAGATATCAAAGTCCAATTGGTTAAGATTAAATGCACAACCAGGACTGACGGCGAAGGGACAGGAAAGTAAGTACAACAGTCTAGGAACCACAAGCCAGGCAAGAATGAGTGGAGTGATAAAAGCCTTTGCTGTTTGCAATCTGGGAAGGGAAGCTGAAGAGAGGAGTTATGTGGACAGAAACATTCTTTTCACCTCCCATGACACCCCTCTTCTCCAAATCCTTCCAATTCAGTTCCTTCCCTTCAAGCTTCAAGTTTCTAGCTTCAAGTTTCCCTCCCCAGAGGGTGATGGGGGCAGAGATATCTTTCTTGAGCAAATAGTATTAAAGAGAATAGATGAATTTACAAGAATAGATAAAAGTTTTAGAAAAGTTACCTAGCACTCATATGTATAAAAAGGGACTAGGAGTAGAAGTAGGTATTAACAGGAGAGAGGCAGGTAACTCACGTTCTCTGAGGGCGCAATCTCTGATCACTGTGTGGGATCAAAGCCACCAACTCATTTACTTGCTCTATGAAAGAACCAAACAATTATTTTAGTAAAATAAATCCTGTGTGTTGGTAGTACTTTCCTTCCCACTGCACATTAGCCTGTCTCAACATATACTTGTTTGGAATTAGACATTTCTAAGACACTAGTTTCATATTTTTGGGCTAATAAACAAGAAACAAGCAAATCTATAGAGTGCCACAAATTATAAAATATCTATCAGTGCTGCCAGGGCAGTGACGTGGAAGTTGAGAAATCTAGGATCTTGTTCTGGCTTTCCTGCATGGCCTTGAGGAAGGCATCACCCCTCTAGGCCACTGTCTCCTACCTCTAATATGAAAGCTTTGGAGTAGATGGTTCTTACTGCTCTAAACCTCTGTGACTATCAAAGCTGTTACAACTTTCTGAGAACCAGCTTTGTGGTACATGATTCTGCACCTAATCCAGGCTCCACCTCCTGAGCATTTGATTTTCTCTCTCCATGTGATATACATATAGTTCAGATCTTAGGTTGTTAATGATTCAACATCTGCTTCCTTGAACAGAAGCTTCCAAGGTGGTGTCCTACCTCCCACTAGCAAAGCTGTTCCGAGTCTTATAAGTGACAGCAATAAAGAAATGTGCCTGTCAACAAATCCCACAATGTACAGCAAACTGTTAGGAGACAACCACAAGCCCAAAATGGAGTCACTTGTGCTAAAAACCATGACAATGAACCTAGACTTAATACCTGACCTAACTGCAGTTTCAGTCTTCTCCAGGAATATAATCTTAACCAGTCAGTCTGGAATTTTCTGGCCAGTACCAATGGGATAATCTGTCATGTGGACCCTTTCCATTAACTCCCCCCTCACCCCCCAAAACAATCCCCTTTGACTGAAATAATCCTTTCTTTTTTTTGCTAACAACTTTCATGTTCCACCCAGTTTCTGCCTATAAAAGCCTTCCACGCTGCACAGCTCCTTGCAGCTCCTCTACACTTGCTAAATGGGATGCTGCTCGATTTATGAAATGCTCACTAAAGTCAATTAGATCTTCCAATTTACTCAAGTGAATCTTTGTTCTTTAACAAAACCAAACGTTCCAAACCAAGGAAACAAAGAAGAAAAGAGTGGAAGTGAAAAAAAGAAAGGCTTTCAAATATAAGGAAACCAAGAGAAGTCATTGAACCTGCCCAAATTTATTAAATCAGCCAAGCTGGCTCCTGTTCAGGGCACCATCTACAACGATATTACCGCCTAGAAAAAAAGCTCTGTCTGGGAGACAGAAGCCCTGTGGGTACCCTGGGATTCTCACTGGGAAATCATCCTTCCCATGATCAAAGATTCTCACCTGTTGGAATGTAGCCTGTCCCTTGACACGTGAGACAGGTGATGCTGTCCCGCCCAGTGAACTCCACATATGGGAACTGGGCAATGGCTTCTTCCTGCTCCCTATCATCCAGCATATCCTCTCTGTCATCTCTCTTTCGCTTGTAGGAAGGAGGGCGAGCACAGGTGGAATGCTGAGACCCCATGGCCAGGATGTGCCACCTGTGTCATGTCCTAGGATGCAAAGAGTCAAGGTAGTGCATGTTAATAGTCACACTGCACAAGGGGAGAAGAAACTGTATCAATGAGAAAAGTGAAAGCACAAAAATGACCAAACTGCTGTCCTAAGTGTGATCCCAGACACTTGTACAATTTCTACCAACTTCTGCCACTTTGTGGCAGTGCTCCCAGCCCCCTCCTACGCCTCCACACAGCAGGAAGCACAGGGTCGCCTCCGCCAACCCGCCCAGCTCCTCACCGTCCCACCGAGCTCCCGTCTGGTCTAGCTTTGTCCCTTCCCTGTCCGCTGCTGCAAACTCTGTGCCTTCCTCAAGAAAACCTCCCTAAACAAAGAGCGGACCCCAAATTAATAACAAGCCTTAGAGATCCCCCCACTCGCCTCTCAGCCCGGGAGGCGGGCTCAGGTCACGCCCCCCCGGCAAAAAGCGAAACTCACTCGCCCAGAGGGGAGCGAAAGCCCAAGTCCCTGGACCTGCAAAGCGCGAAGCCCCAGCAATTCCTTCCTGGGCAACCCCCGCCACCTGCCCGACTCAGTCCGCTTACCTGCCTCTCGGGTCCCCGGACCTTTCCCGCACTCGGTGCGCAGGCGCCGAATGATAAGCCGGCCCGGGAGGCCCGCGTGCGCGCGCGTGCGCTCTTCGTGGCCCCGCAGGCGGCGCCGCTAGAGGGCCGCAGCGAGCGGGCAGAGCAGCGCCCCGCGCGGCCTGGGGGAGTTAACCGCGCAGAGAGCGCGCGGCGCTCCGCGGGTCCGCAGAAGTGTTGGGAGACCCTCCAGCCAAGTTTCAGGAGCGGAATGTCTCTCCGCCCGAGAGGAATGAGGGGGCTCCGGCGGCCAGAGCCATTCTCAGCGATTGTGTTGAGCCCAGGGGCTGTGCTGTCATCCTGCTCTCGCCCGGCTGCGGGACCTGCCCTGCCCCCCAGCCTCCCCGCGCCCAAAGGCACGCACCGCAAGGGTGAGTTCCTCTGCAGGCACCACCGGACTGAGCTCAGCCTGCGGCAGGCGGGGCGAGGGCGGACGTTGAGCAGGTGCAGTTCCTGAAGGTGATGCTTGGGGCGAGGAGAGGACCCAGCGGAGTGGACGCGGGGCCTGTTTGGCAGCGCAGTGAGGCGGGACGCCTCCGAGACCCCGCCACCTCCGCCTCTCTCCTCATTCTCGCCGGGGGAAGGCTCAAGTCCCTGCGTCTGTCTAGCCACCTGCCAACCGCTGGGCACAGTCACCGCACTGAGCCTTAGAGTAAGACGCAGGGACTTAAAGAAAAAACTGTTGCATGACAGTTGTTGAAGACAGTGAGGCGGACTTTATTCAAAGGGGTCATGGCAATAGCTGTAGGGACCGCTGCAGCAGGGCCCTGCTGTGGGAAAGGGCGATTGGGCTCAAGGCTGGATGCAACACGCGCAAGTAGGAATTCATAGCTAGGAGCAGGGTGAGGTCAGTGGGTGTGAATTACTAAGAGGAGACATCAGGGGTAAGGGGAATTCTGGCTAAAATGACCTAATAGGATTCGTGCTGAAGACAGGCCAGGGTGATCAGACTTCACCTGGGGGATGGTGGAGGTCGAGGAATGCCATCAGGTTAGAAGGTGATCAGATATGGAGGGTGGGGAGTTCTTGCTAGAACTGGATTTTTCAATAAATGAACAGAGGGGCCCAGGAGAAGGTTCAGGAGCCTTAATAAAGTTTGGTCAAGCAAGATATATTTGTCAGGAGCAACAAGGAGCCATTGCTTCTCTTTTCCCACCCCTGCCCACACCTTCTCCTTCCTGAAATCTGGTCTTCACCTCTCTCCTTGCAAGCACTATACTAGTTTATATTCCTTATTTATACAAATCTGATTTTGTTGGGGGCAGCAGTGTGCTCAATTAAAAATATATTTCCCAGCCTTTCTTGCCAATTCAAACCAATGAGATGTAAGTAGAGTTTGGGTGGGACTACCAGGAAAGCTTCTTAAAAGGGATGGAGACTCAACTAGTCCTATGACTTTCCTCTTTCTGTTTGAAATTTGGAATTGATGTTGGAGGTGGGGCATCCATCTTGTGGCCGGGAGGCAAGAAGTGTATGCTAAGAAAGGATGGGCAGAAGGAGCCCAGCTTCCTGATGGCATTTGGAGCCACATCAGGCCCTGGACTCCCTATCTTTTGACTTTTCATTACATGAAAAAAATAACCACCCCCTCCAAATTGTGGGGTTTTTTTCATTGTCTCTTTCTTACAGCATGATGCAATCCTAAAAGATGCAGGCACGGAGTAAAAGGAAAGCCTGGGTTTTAACACAAGCAGTCTGATTGCTTTAACCACAGACCATGTAGCCCACACTTAGGTTTCTACCCCTTTTTAATGTCTGCCCTTGGGGCACATGCCCTTAGACAGAGGGATGCCCCTTGCCTGCCTGAGGCCTGTCTTCCAAGTTCAGTTTTCTTTTCTGAGGACTCACTTCTGACAGGGAATTCACCTGGGGAATCTGGGGAATGAGCCCATCCTTTAGCAACTTGGGTGTCACCCCACTTTGTGGCCTCTGCTGGAACCCTGCCGAGGACAGGGTACAATAAGCCTAATGTTACAGAGGGTTGTCCAGGCTGCCCCAGGAGCAGGGAGGGTGAGGAGACAGCAGCAGCCTGATGCATACCAGCTTAAGAGGAAGAGTAGGCCTGAGGAAGGTTGGGGGCTATGGATGCTTTGGAAGGAAGAGAAAGAGGCTAAGGGATGCGGCCTGTGGGGAGGAAAAGATAGAGCTTTGGGTTGGTGAGGACTGTAAGGGGCCTTGGGGGCTTCACCAGGAGAACCCTCGAGGCTTTCTGACCATCTGCTTCCAAAGGTGTGTCTAGGACAGGTGGACTGTACTCTGGTGTGGCTCTTATTCCTCGCTGTCTCCCCAGCGCCCAGCTCAACACTTGGCGCATAGTAGGCCCTCAATAAATGCTTGCAGACCGACTCATCCTGGAGGCTGGCCAGCATGGCCTGGGGAAAAGTCCCAGCATCCACATGAGCCATCCGGGAGGCAGTTTTAATTGGGCAGCACATTCCTCAAGAGACACCCATCACTTCTCACCTGGGCCTGGCTGCCAGCTTTATTTCATCATCCTGGTTATGAGCAGTGAGGCTACTGCAGACATGAGCTCACTGGGGCTCTCCAGGTGGGCCAGAGCAGAGCTGGGGCCCCTGCACCCCCAGCCCCCTCAGTTTCTCCATGTGCATTGTGTCCCCCTAGCCCCACAAGTTGAGGGGAGTAAAGACCTCAAAAGGCTGCTGCCCTGAAAGGCTCTGAGGGTCAGGGGAGGCCAGGCACTAGCTCTGCACCTTCTCTGCTCACACGCAGGACAGGACTGGGCAGGGGAATGTCTAGGACTGTGTTAACCTCCCTCTGCACTGACAGGGAAACTGAGGGTCTAGAGTTGGAAGCTCTCTTCATGGTCTTCATTCTGCCCCCTTTATATATCCCACAGTTGGGAAAACTTGCTTGAGGTTAAATGACACTGAGTAAGCGAAAGAATCAGACCTGGAACTAAATCTGCTGTTTCCTCGTTCCATATACTTTCCAAAGAGATCAGGGACTTGCTAGAGCTTGGACAGGTAAGGGTAGTCCTAGCCCCACTGCTGCAGCCACTGTGGTACAACAGGTGGATTTAAGGGCCACACAAACCTTTTTATGTAATAGATTCTGTGTTTATTCTAACGTGAATCGGGGATCTCAGTGTGCAAAGCTCTAGCCCATGTGATGTCCAGATAAGAGAAAACGGCCTCATGTCCTGAGCGCCAGGTTTGATTCTAAAGAAGGTAAAGGGAGAAGGGGGAGAAGCTGGTGCCTTGCATTTAAGAACCTCCTATAGCAGTGGAGCATTTGGCCACTCACCGGGCACTTCCTTTGCTGTGGAGCAGCTCTCACTCCCATTTTACACCGAGACACAACCAGGGAAGCAGATTGCCCAGCTCTAGTGCTAAGGTCAGAACTGGATCATGGGTTTTCTGCTCCTGAGGCCTATCTCTTTTTACTATGCTATTTCCTGGGATGAAAGGTCACAGGAAGGTCACAAGATGAAAGGTCATCCTAGGAAGAAGAGTGGCACAGAGGGAGCTTATATGAAAGGGGGGTGGGGATGTCTGTACCTGTGTGCTATACACCACAGCAGTTGTAGGCAGGTGGCTCTGCTCAGATAAGTCACCTGTGAGGGGGGAACTCACTGGGGGTGCAGGGGCTTGTGTGTTCAAGGAACTGACAATTCACTACAACCTGGTAAAAGGGACCCCTGAAGCCATGTCATTCAAGGTGGTCTGCAAGGCCAGGGTCTCCTCAGAAACTTTCCTGGGGGACATAAAGGAGGCTGGCTGTAGGGCTCACATTTACCTGGCTCAGGGATGTGCCCTGGAACAGCGTCCTGAGTGCTGGCTGCAGCAGGAGGTAGAATCTTCCTCTACAAACCTGGGCGGACAAAGGATTTTCTATTTTTAAAAAATGGAAACCAGATGAGATTGGATACATTTAAATCCAACTCAGCCCCATTCCAACTGGCTGGCAGGGAGTTTAATCTCCTCGGTTATCGAGGCTTCCTTCCTTTCCCAAGGTCACTCAAGAGTCCTGGAGACTTGCTTCTTAGAGCCCAGGAAGCAAGGGCAGAAGGGCCTCTCGCTCAGCCCACCGGTCACGCTCTCTCCTCCTTGTCCAAGATCACACAGGCCTCTGATTTGGATGTTGTTACTGCTACCTCAGGGCCCAGGAACCTCTGCCCAGGCTGGCAGAGCTGGTGCCCAGGGTCTGGCATGCCCAGTTTCCCAGTGCAGCATTCCCCTCGGCCCTGCCAGGGGAGGGTCTCAGTCCTCACAGCCCTGCCAGAAGGCTCCCCACTAGAGGCCCCTTCCCCACCTGACCAGGCTCCACTCTCCCTGCTCTCCTCATGTTTTCCTTTCTCTTTTCAATGGCAACTCAGGAATACCTGATACTGCCTCTCCAACAAACTGAGCCATTGATGGAAGGCAATTCAAGGTGATGTCTTAAAGTAATCTTTTCAGAAATATTTCTGCCCCACAGAAATCAAAGTAACTCAAAGGGCTATTATCTCCTTGGAACAGGGGACAGAAGTAAAGGGAAAACCCAGACACAAGCTGGCATCTTAAGGGAACACCTAAGCCAGGCTCTTGCAGGGGGACTTGCAGGCTGAGAAGATGAATACCTGGCCCTGTTAATAGTAAACACTATTAACAGCTGTCCCCAGGCTCTGTGTGATGGCTCCAGAACCTTGGTCCTTAATAATTGCCAAATGTCCCTGTTCTGCCTGCAACCTCAGATGAACACACACTCTGAGTCACATCAGTGTGCATGCTGTACATGTGCAGACAGCGTGGCCCTCTCTTCCCCAGGATGCCCCTGAGCACCCCTCCCCAAAAGTCCTGGACCACCTCCTGAATGGGAACTGTGTTAGGAGCAGGTAACCTCGGGGCAGGTGCGGCAGGAAGGGGACCTGTGCTGGAGAATTTGGGAAGCTCTGCCTGAAGGGAGGCCAGGGGCGGGCTTGCCGAATTTTAACTCTGCAGTAAGTGTTTGATGAAACCCAGGCAATAGTCAGCCAGTCTTTGAGGTCAGCCTCCTCCAGCACTGCCTTTCTCACCCACCATGCCAGCTTCAGGGACAAACCTGGTGATTGAACAGATCCACACGTGACTTTCTTCAGAAACTGCCACTCAGTTCCCATCTGCGTCTGCTGCGCTGCTGGGCGTTGTGCCTGGGGCCTCAGCCAGCAGAGCCTCTGCCTTACCCCGAGCAGCCTCCGCTTGAGAACCAGCCAGACAAACTGAAGAGGGACAAGCACTGAACGAGGGAACACCCTGTACAGAGCAGCCCGTGAAAAACATGGGAGGGTGACAGGAGCGAGGGAGCCACAGGGCATGGCCTGAGGACAGAAGGCAGAGATGGACTTCAAGAGGTTTTTAGAAAAACAAAATCCATACCCAACCCCATTCCAAAAGTCAACAGTCTGAAATAGCTCTTGGTGTCTCCTCCCCATCCACAGTCATGGTTAAATTCAGGCCCTCTACATTTTTGCCTAGACAGTGGCAGTGGCCTTCTGAGTAGGCTTTCTGGCTTTAAAAAATTATCATTTACTATTATGTGTCAGGTGCTACAGTAGGTACTGCACATGATCTCATTTAGTCCTCTCGACAGCTCCGCAGGCTGGGCATCAACTCCCCTTTGATGGATGCGGCGTCTGTGGCTCAGAGAAGTGAAGTGGCTTGCCCAGTGTCACACAGCTGGGGTACAAGCACTATATTATTTCCAGCCACGAGCTCTTCCTCCACACTCCACTGGTCTAGCGCTCTAGTCTCCTGGTCCTTTCCTAAAGTGCAAATGCGGTCATATTATTCTGTTTCTTAAAACCTTCTGTGGCTCCTCACAGGCTGCAGGAAAGACCCAGCCCCCTCCCACAGCTTGCAAGGCCCTTTCCACTCTCTCGCTCCCTCTCCCCACTAACCACACACTCCTGCCACAGAAGACTATTTGTAGCTCCCTAAACATGCTGGTACTTTACACGCTTGCTCGCGCTGTCCTCTCTGCAGAGGAGATTCTTTTCTCCCTGGCCCACCTCACTCCACAGCCCATTTCCTGTGCCTAGAGAGAGCCTACACAACCGTTTAAGCCCAGCCCATTCTGGATGTCACTCTGAAATCTTCCCTGCAAACCCATCTCCTGCTGCTACACACACACACACACACACACACACACACACACACACACAGCCCAGTGTCCGTGCAGCTATCCGCACACCTGCCTGTCTCCTCCTCTGAGCTCTTCTCTAACATCTGTTAACACCCTACTGCAATTGCCTGTGAGCCTGCCTGGGTGTCCTGTTAGACTGTAAACCCATGAGGGCTGGGATGGTGTCCCTGGAGCCGAGAGGAGAGCCTGGCAGAGAGTAGGAGCTTCATAAGTATTTTATTGAGTGAGGGAGTTGAGGTGAGTGAATGGATGGGTAGCACCTTGGGGCAGGGACAGAGTCACAGTCACAGGACACAAGTATGTGTTCCCATCTCATGGCAGTGCCCTGCACCCAGTGGACGTGCAGTCAGGATGAATGAATAGAGGCAAAAGAAGGAGAGAGGATGGAGAGGAGGAGAGGCTGGAAAGATTGGACTCATGGCAGTGCAGGCCTGGGCACAACTCTGTTTCTCCGCCAGGGGGTGCCAGAGGCCCAGTAGTTGGGGGCCTCCAGACTGATAGTTTTCTTCTCCCTAAGGCTTAGCCTTAAAACCCAGCTGAGGTGTGGGTTGGTTGTTTCCCTCCACAGAAGGGTTCAGAAGGCAGCCAGGATCCGAGGGAAGGAGCCCACCCAAAGCTGGGTTACCACAGCAGCAAGCTAGGGACTGGCCTGGCTTGCCCTTGCCCTGGGACAGGAAGGAGCCACCTCCCAGTTCGGGGTTCAGGATACACCCCAGGTGAGGTCCACCTTGGGACAGGTATGTCCTTGCAGCTGAAGGCTGTGGCTAGAGTCAGATTGGCCCAGAACTGGGAAAAGGCTCAGAGACCTTTATATCATGGGGGGAAGAAGTTTGCACAAATTCCTGGACACTAGTACCTCATTAGAACTCACAGCTTTGTCTCCCCACTACACCCCACACCAGTCAAGGCCAACCAATCTCCCAGAAAGTTGGGGCCCTGGGAGACAATGAGGAGCAGGACATAGTCCCTTCCCTCCAGGACCCCCTTCCTCCAACGGAAGCCCTGCACCTGTGTCCTTCCAGTGGCTGTGGAGGCCAGGTGGCCTGCATGGGAATCCTGGCTCAGCACCTCACTAGCTGTGTGACCCCTTCTGTGCCTCAGTTTCTTCATGAGTAATGCTATGGAACAAGAAAATAAGTTATTCCATGAGAGCCTCTTAGAATAGTGCCTGTCAAGTCGCAAACATTCAATAAATGGAAACTATCATCACAATGATGATTTTCTGGCAGCAGGTCCTTAGACGCTTACAGGTGAAGGCACACGGGACACCAGCTGGACCTGTATCTTGGCAGTATTGCCACCATCTTTGGGTTAGTCTTGAGTTTTACCGAGCTGGTCATTCTATGACAAGTCCTTAGCTGTGCAGAAGAGCACTTAGTACTCTGAGCTCACCGGGCTTTTGGTCCTAAAAAGGAGCACATCAGACAGGTCCAGAGAGAGAACTGTGGCCCAGAGATGCCATGTGACCTGGAAAAGGTCTCAGAGACAAGTGGAAACAGAAGGGAGAAGGGACCAGTCCACTGACCAACGACTCTTTCTCTTGGGTTCCTAGGGCCACATGGCTGTGTGGCCGCCCTACTGGGTCATCCATCCCAACCAAGTCAGCTTGGTGCTTTTTGTCTAAATTAGGTGCCACCAATACTTGTATTATAAACAGTTTTTGCAGTATTGTGGCTTTTGTCTTTTACCCTGCCCTGTGAACAGGTTTGCAAGGAGACCAGTGCAAATGGTAAGAGTGAGAGGATTGAATGGGCAGGGAGGTATCAGAGGGAGGTGAGAAAGCAGCTCAGGATGCTGGAGAGATGGAGTGTGAGTCGGAATCACTGTCCACAATGGCTGGGTCTGGCCTGGCTGCTCATCCTTTCCCTCTGGACACCGGGCCGCTGTGAGGACAGCCTCTTGAGTGGTGGGCGGTCACTCACTGGGAGCTGGGCCTCTTGGGTCTTGTTTCTGCCTCTGCTCCTGCCCCAGCTTTCTCTGCTATATGCCTTCTGACGCTCCCTCTGAACATAGGCTCAAAATCCCCACTATTCTTCCAGGAGCAGCACATATGTTACTTCCTCCGTGAAGCACTGCTTGATTCTGACCCTCTGTCAAAGATCATCTCCCCCTTCTTTGTTTGTTCATTTGTACTTCTCTCCTGGGTTTGTAGTTCTCAAGGGTTTTTGCCTCACCCTTGAATGATCATATACAGAGGTGGGCAAAAGTAGGTTTACAGTTGTGAGTACATGACACAGATTATTCTTGTTATTATTTATTGTATTACTTATTACAAACAACTGTAAACCTACTTTGTCCACCCCTGTAGGGTGCACAGCACAGTGACTGAGAGCACGGATTCTGGACAGACTCCTTGGGCCCGGAGGCTAACCCCACCATTTACCAGTTGTACGGGGGTGTGAGAGTTTCCTAACTTCTGTGTGCCTCAGTTTCCTCTTCTGTAAGATGGGGATGCCCAGACAGTGTGGCTCAGCTGGTTGAGCATTGCCCCATGCACCAGGAGAGATCACTGGTTCGATTCCCAGTCAGGCTTGATCCCCAGTCAGGGCCATGCAGGAGGCAGCCGATCAATGTTTCTCTCTCATTGAGGTTTCTATCTCTCTCCCTCTCCCTTCCTCTCTCTGAAATTGATAAAAATATATTTTTAAATATTTTAAAAGATGGGGATAACAATACCTTCCTTACAGGGTTGATAGGGCTTTAAGTGGGTTCATGACCCTGTACATAGGAAACACTTTCTAAGTGTGTGCTATGGTTGTCATTGGAGTGTTTGTGTCAGTCTGTGTCTTGTCTCTAATGAAGCCCACAACTTCTGAGATCAGTCTCTTTCACTTAAACCAATTTGTGTCCTCATGTGGTCTCAGCACATGGCCTGGCCACAGGGGGTCCTCACTGACTATCTATGGAATGACTGGACCCAAGTGCCCTCTTCTTTCATCTGCTGTCCCTGCCTCGGTCCCCTGCAGAGTGGGGCTGTCTCCGTGGCTGTGGCCCTTCCTCCCACAGCCCCGCCTGAACTCCGGCAATTTTCCCTGGCAGCTCCCACGTTCTGAACTAACTTTAGCGTTGGTTTCCAGCTGCGGTTGGATTTTTCTGTTTGAAAATATTTTAAGCAGCTGGTGGGGAAGAGGTGGAGAGGTGGGAAAAGAATAATAAATAAGCTTGTGAAAGGAAGATTGTCTGAATGGCTTGGAGCTGCTGTGGCCTGCAGCTTGGCTCTGGGTCAGGTCGTGCCAAGCACTGGGGAGCTATCAGGTGGTTGGGGGTGGGGAGGGGACACAATGGTGGCTTCATAGGCCAAGGAGAAAGATTGCCCCTCATAAGCACCTCTTGCACATGCTTCCACTTACGCCCTGCATGGATTCTGAGGATGCAAGGATTCAATGGATGGGAAAGAGCTAGTTTTACAACAGGCAGGGTTGAGGTTAGACACTGAAAAGAACTTAATATCAGAACCTATCCCAGAAACCCACATTTATGTCCCCCAAGACTCTTTTTTTCTCCAGAACTCAACTTCCATCTTAGCTCTCATTACGTAACACCGCAGACGGCCTGCCCCCCGTCAACACTGTCCCACCTCCTGCACCTCAGGTTTCATCCTTCCTCTGCCCTTTGAGTTCTGCTCCGCCACTCCTCACCTCCCTGGGTGGGGGTGGGGCCTGAGGCGGGGAGACCCCCAGCAGGAGCAGGCAGCCCCAGGCTGACAGCCAGGAGCAGGGCCCACGGGCCACCCGCACATCGCACATCGATGGAGGCCGCTGCTGCCCCTGTGCTGACGGGGGAGCACTGTAGAGACAGGCACACAGGAAATCAGGGATGAGAGAGAAGCTAAATCATAGAGTCGAACAGAAGCCAAGTCAGAAAGAGACAGGAGCAAGTCAGATGTGGCCGTAGGGAGTTGACTGTCACCAGGCAGTGCCCCTGGCCACATGGACATTCCTGTGGCCTCTGATGGTAGGGTGGGCTCAGCCCTGAGGGCTGCCTGGTGCCTGCGGGGGCTGGGACCCAGCATGGGGGCTCAGACAGGGAAGCCCTGCCCTCAACGCCCAGCTCTCCTGAGGGCTCCCTCCACTGGAGTCAGAGCTGGCAGTGGGGTGATGCCTTGAGGAGCTGTGGGTGGCAGAGAGTGCCTCCCAGGCTAGGGGAGCCAGCAGTTGGGGTGAGGGGGTGTAGGAAAGGCTGGGAAGTGGGGAGCCAACCTTCTAGGAACAAGGTGGGATACCAGTGCAACAGGTAAGCGGACCAATGGAGGGGCTGTGCTGTTGAGGATTGGGGGGATGGGCAGGTGTGGAAAGGAGGTTTGGGGTTTAGGGAGCTTTGCAGGGGTGAGTATACAACAGCCAGGAAGTCTGGGTGGGAAGGTGTGCGTGAAGTTCTCAGAAGTCTGAGGCGGGGGAAGAACCATGGGGAAGGGAAAGCTCACTCTGTTTTTTGTTTTTAAAGATTTTTTAAAAATTGATTTTTAGAGAGAGGAAGGGAGAGGGAGAAAGAGAAACATCCATGTGAGAGAGAAACATACATCAGCTGCCTCCTGCATGCTCCCTACTGGGGATCAAGCCCACAACCTGGGCATGTGCCCTGACTGGGAATGGAACTGGCAACCTTTTGGTGCACAGGATGATGCCCAACCAACTGAGCCACACCAGCAGGGCATAGCTCACTCAGTTTTGAGTGGATTGACAGCTTTCTTCAAGGCCTTCCCCATAGCCATCCACACCCCTTAGGCACCTCTGCCCTCCTAAGCCTCCTCCAGCAGGGAGAATAGCACTAGTCTAGATTTATAACTGAAATCTCTACTTATTAGCTGATCCTTGCCACTGGCTAACTCAGACCACAGCAAAATTTAAGTCCCAGAAGCTACTCAGAGTGTAGGAAGATGGGACTTGGCTCTTCCTAATATCATTTTATATTACACTGAACATGAAAATTTCCAAAGCATTCTTTCCTATTATGAAACATAATGCACACATATATAAATATATATTACAGTTTAATAAATAATTATAAGTCTATTGCCAGGTTAAGAAATAGATTACTGCCAGCGCCCCAAAAGTTCCTGTATCTTTCCCTGATCACAACTCCATCCCTCCTCCCTGGAGGAAACCAGTATCCTGACTTTTGTGATTGTCATTTCCTTGTTTGTTTTTCCAAAGCATTTAGTCCCTTAGATATTATCATCTTTGAGTTTGCCAACAACCTTATTATTTTACAGGTAAAGAAACTGAGGCTCAGGAAGATTAAATAACTAGTGCAAGGATATCCAACCAGTAAGCACCGGGATCATGTTTGGATTGGCTGATTGCCTCCAGGAAGGTTCCACAGCCCCAGCATTGGAGACCATTGCCCCGGTGCCTCAGAGAAGAGGGAGGCCATCTTCATAGCCAGGCCAGGTACGCCCCTCCTGGATTGGTTGACTGTTTGGATTCCCCAGGGTTCTGCTCTCTGAGGACCTGGCAGGAGACGATGGAAGCCCAGCAGAGAGCAACTGGAGGTCTGGGAAGCAAGAGGAGCTGGGATGAGATGGGATCAATGCCTAGAGAGAGCTTTGGGCCCTGCCTGACACATGCCAAGGGCACCCGGGATGGGAGAATGTGCCTGAGCCAGGTGTGTGCCCAAGTGTTTGCCAGATTTACCAGGTGTGCCCACCTTGGTGGGCCAGGTGTGCTTGGTGTGAACATGCGTGTGTGTGTTTGTATGTGCGCGCGTGCACCTGGAATGTATGTGTGTGTGCCCAGCTCTGCTACACACTTGGATCACTCTGAACCACTCCCCCCCTCATCTTTTTCTTTTCATTCTAAAATTATACATGCTCATTATAAAAAATTCAAATACAAAAGTCTGTCCTCTAATTCTAATCCAAATGACCCTAGACATAATTTCCAAATGCAGCAATTTTAGGTTTAATTATTTTTAACAAAATAGTCTACTTAAATTTTTTCAACTTTTTTCACTTAGTATTCCTTTGCCATCTTTCCTATCAGTATGCATGGATTTATTCCACTTTTTTTTTTTTTTTAACAGCTGAAGAGTACTCCATTAAATAGATGTATCATCATGTGTTTAACTGGGTGGACCTCTTTGTGTCCTAGCTCCCTTAGTCTCCTAGAAGCTGAGAGACTAAGGTGCAAGGGGAGGGGTTGCAAGGAGACTGGCTCCTCAAAAGTTAGCCCCGCCCTGGGAGGCAGCCCAGTCCCAGCTGCCCTTTGACCTCCTGCAAATAGGTTCCACTACAGCCCCACCCACCCAAAGTCTACCGACTCTTCTGTCCTCTGTCTCCTTCCCTTTCTTCTCCAGTCCCCTTCCCCTTCTCCCTCCTGACCCTGGACCCCTCTGCAGGGCTGCAGGTTTGGGAGCTGCTGGGTGAGCTCCTGGCCTCTGAGACTGTCTGATCTCAGAGAGCTGGGAGGAATTGGGCCTAAGGGACCCAGAGTTCAGGAGGCTCTGAGCACACAGCCTGCATGGGCCCAGGCTTCCCCAAGAGAAGGAGCTATGCTCATGGTGAGGCTGGCGCTGCCTCGTGCCCAGATGGCAGCTTCCTGCTTCCCAGAGAGTATGGGTGACGGGAACTGCGCCAGGTAGGCACAGTGCCCCCGCCTCTGCACCAGTGTCATGGAAAATCCAAAGCTTTGATCTTTGTTCTTGATTGCTCCTCCCTGATTTTTACTACTGGAAACTTTCCACTTCTTTGTTCCCATCAGCTTGGGAGGGAGCTGTTGAGGGGGGACAGTGGGAGGTGGCTCAGTCAGCAGCCAGGTACAGAACTTGGTACTTCTGAGGATCAACCCGACGCCTTCTCTCTCTCACACACACACTCACATAGTTTACCTATAAACAGATCACACTTCTTTGGGGGGTTGGGCAGAGGGAACAGGATGGGCACAGCCTTTGTTGTCCTTCCTGGGTCAGTTGCCTTCCTCACTCAGGATCGGCCTCCAGTCGTCCAGGGCCATGGTTCCCCTTGTTCCAAATGCCTCTGATTCCCCTAATGTCCCAGTGGCAAGTGTTCCCAGTCCTTCTCATTCCTCAGGGCAGGTCCAGGGTGTCTGTTTACCATGGGATCCAATTAGAAGTTGACTGCAAGGAAACCACAGGTTGCTTCCCTCCCCAGCACCTTGCCCAGCTCCTGCTGCCCTGCCCCCTCCCTTCTCCCTCATGGCCAGGGTTCATGGAAACTTCTCAGGTCATTGATTCTCACCTTCCTTTCCTCCTCAAGATAGAAGGGCCCAACCCCCCATTCTCAGGGACCTGGCACCTTCCTTCCTCAGGGATGGCATGCTGTGGGTAGACCTTGGGGTTAAACCCAGAGAACACCCTCCTCAGGCCTCCCCTCCCCTCCCAGTGTTGTCTGCTGGATGAGCAGATGTGCCTGTTGCTTCTTGCCACCTTAGAGGTGAGACTGGGGAGGGAAAGGTGAAGCAGAGAGAGATGAGGGAGACCAGCCCAAGATGAGGGAAGACAGAGGTGCTGAATCAAAAGGGAGAAAGGCCCAATCTTCATTCAGCAGCTTCTGCGCTCAAAAACCAACCTGTCCTTCATCAATCCCTAAAGGCTGTTAGAAGATCAGCATCCTGTCGAGGAACCTGTGATCCAGCTGTGTGTGGAGGTGTGTGTGTGGGGGAGATGTGTGGCATCGGATGGGATGTTTAAGGCCTCAGAAGAGGGAGATCTGAGAGAGGCTGGCACAGTCAAGGCCTGCTTCCTGGAGCGGTGAAGACTGGGCCAGCTGATGTGGTCAGAGAGGAGGTGGCAAGTGGGGTGGAGGGAGGCCAGGTGGCTTATCTGGAATCCTGTGCCCAGGCCTTGTCTGCCTGGGTGGGACTCGGTGAGCTCTGCCCTGTCTGTCCGTCTGGATGGTGCACTTGCCTGGAGTCTGGGGCAGACAGTGGTTGCATGGCAGAGGCAGTGAAGCTTGCTGGCTGGGTGCTGAGTGCATGGCCTTCACTTGATGCTGTGTCTACCGGGAACCCGGCTGGGCCAGAGCGGAACCGAGAAGAGCGGTGCTCACCCCTGCAGGCCAGAAAGGGGTGCTGTGGGCTGACAGACGACAGGCCAGGCCTCTCCACCAACCACATCCGATTCGCCTTGCTGCCCAAGCAGGGCAGATTATTTTTGCTCCTTCAGACTCTGCCAGTGCTTTGCCCCCTCTCCATGAGTTATTCAGTTACCAGTGTCGGTTTTCTATTTCCAGAGAGGCAGGCCCTCCCACCGGGCTTTCTCCACCCTGAGCCTCCATAGGCGTTTCCCTTCCATCTAGCCCTGGACAAGCCTGGTGCCTGGGTCCAGATCCAAGGGTAGGGTTGCCCTCATCGCATCTGAGGGAGGGTTAACCCCTCTCTCCTTCACACCTTCATTTTCCTGCTTCCTCCTAGACCATTCCCATCAGCGCATGAGCATGTTCTAACACATCTTAAAAAAAAATCCCTCTCTAAGATCCAGGCCCCTCCAGCCACAGCCCATCACTCTTCTCCTTTCACAGCCACGCTCCTCACCAGAGTGGGGACACTTGCACCTGCTACTTCGTCCCCAAACTTACCCTCTTCACCATCCCCCACCTCCATGTGCCTTCTGTCCCACCACCCTCTCCACCAAACCTGCTCATATTAAATTCACCAGAGCCAAGGCCTGGCTGGCTAGCCAAGTTGGGATGTTGTCCCCATATGCCAAAGTTGCAGGTTCGAACCTGGGTCAGGGCATATATAAGAAGCAACTAATGAATGCATAAATAAGTGGAACAACAAATGGATGTTTCTCTCTCTCCCTTCCTCTCTTTCTCTAAAATCAATAAATAAAAATTTAAAAAAATTCACCAGAGCCAATGAACACTACTGGGCTTCCCTTATCCCCTCTTTCAGTAGCTTAAACTCAGCCGACCCCCACCCTGAAGCCCTCTCCTCCCTGTTCCCCCATGTGGTGCGCCCCTGGTTTCCCTCCTGCCCTGCTGGTGGCTCCTCCTCAGGCTTCTTGGCAGGTTCCTCTTCAAAGCAACTCTAATGCCTGTGCCCTTGGACTCGGTCCTGAGCTCCTCTCTCTGTTTCCGTGGCTGCAGACACCACTCACATGGTGGCAAGTCCATGTTTCTGACTCTAGCCTGTTCCTCCTGTTTGAGCTCTGACTTCCAGAATGAGTGCCCACTTGGTATTTCTACTTGAGGTCTCCCAGACATTTTGAACTTAACCTGTCTCAGCAAGAATTCTTTTTTTAAAAAAATATAGGTCTTTATTGATTTCAGGGAGAGGAAGGGAGAGGGAGAGAGAGAGAAACATCACTGATGAGTGAGTCATTGATCGGCTCCCCCCTGCACACCCCCGACTGGGGGTCGAGCCCGCAACCCGGGCATGTGCCTTGACCAGGAATCGAACCCTGATCTTCTGGACCCTAGGTCGATGCTCAACCGCTGAGCCATGCCTGGCCGGCTCAGCAAGAATTCTTGATTCACGTCCTGTTACCGTCTAGTCTTGCCTATGTCACCTCCACCTCCTTAACTGCTGAAGACTGCGGTTCTTGATTCCTTCTCACCTTTCACATCTGATTTATATTAAGTCTAGCAAACCCTAGCTCCAAAGCGTACTTCTGCTTCCACCATCTCTCTCCATTGCCACCTCGATCCCGTGCTTTTCCCCTCTACCATCCTTTCTTATCTGGATTCTGGGGGCCTCGTAACAGGTCTCCCTGCTTCCAACTCGAGGCTCCTCTATTTCAGTGTCCATGAAGCATTAAGATTAGTCATTCAGACCCTAAAACCCTTTCCCCATAAGCCTTTTGATGTATGTGTGTGTGTGTTCACAATGTTATTGTAGCCAATTAGACTCTGAATGAATCTTGACTTTTCCCATTTCCCCAGCTTCATCTCATGCCCTCCCCACTGGCCAGGCATTGGGTCTGCTTTCAGTTCCTAATGGTCAAAGTTCTTCTCCTGCCTTAGGGCCGAGAATTTCTCCCCCAGCCTATTCTCACCCTTCAGGCTGGCCCCAGTATCATCTCCTCAGAGAGTTTTCCTCACTGTCCCATCCAAAACCTTTATTTCTATTCAATCCTCTGTTTAGTTTATTTGCATACTAGCACTTACTACATTTAGAATCATTTTATTTGTTTACTTACTTTTACTTTTGTCGAATGGAAGCTCCACGAGGGCGGGACTATGACATTTTCACCATTGTACCCCTGATACTTAGCAGAAGGCTTGGTGCTTGGTGGACACGCAATGAAACCAAAATGAGTGAACAAATAAGTGAATGAATGGTCTCAGCTACTAAAGTGAGTTAGGTTCTGGTGGGGCCATAAGAAAGGTATGGAGGAAGGAAAGACGGTGGTTGGTAGAAAGACACTCCTTGGGTAGGGTTTCCAGATTGTCCAGTTAAACTCAAATTTCAGATAAACAATAAATCATTTTTTAAAAATATATGTGTGTCTGAAATTAAAATTTAATTGGGCATCCTGTATTTTATCTGACAAGCAGGTGTGTGACAGGGTGGGGTGGGTGAGGAGGGTGGGGTGGGAGGGGGCCGGAGCCTGATGGCATAGTGGGCTGAGGGACGGTGTGCAGAACCAGTGGAGCCAGTGGGCTGTCATGAGACCTAATCAGGTAAGAGCAGAGCATGTGAGCTGTGTACCGGTATGCGGTGCCCTCGGGGTGAGGTGCAGAGGAAGCTCTGGGAGACCTTGATTGAGATCTGGGTGGGGGCTGCGGGACTGGGTCCTGAGTTGGTGGTGGGAATTCAGGTCCTTGCCCTTGTAAGTCACAGACAAAACCTATCAGACCCTTCATCTTCCATGACCTTCTTACTTGTCAAGTTTAGTGTTTCAACAAACACTTGCAGGATGTCCTAGGGCATGCTGGGCACTGGGCCAGGTACTGAGAGCACAAAGATGAGCGAGACTTGTCCCTTCCTTTCAGTCCCTGTGCCTGAGCACCGGACAACAAGACCTGCCCTGGGAGGCAAGCCATCACCAGCACCCATGGTCCCCAGACGTGGGGCTGAGCGCCTTCCTTGTTTCATCTCGTCTCATCTTCCAGACACCCCCACAAGAGAAGGCATTTTTGCTGCCATTTCATAAACAAGGAAATAACTGTTCAGCTGATTCTGTAACTTAACAAACATTCCACAGGAAGTAAGAAATGGAGCTGGATGCAAACCTGGTTTTCTGGACCCTTGGAGTGGATCTCCTCCCTCTCAGAGCCAGGTCAGAGCTGGCGCCGCAGGAGGCAAGTGGGCAGGACTGTCCCTTGTGCTCTGCAACAAGGGCCAGAGCACAAACTTCCTAAAAGTCTCTTTTCACCCAGGCCCTTTACACCCAGGCCCAGAGGAGCTGCCTGGACATGTGTTAGGACAGGCCATTGCACACATCTTGGTCTCACCAGCCTCTCCCAGTGACATTAAACATACTGTCTACTGACTTCAGTCCCCCCCCAAAGCTTCTAAACCCTGGGGAGTACCAGCAGTATGTAAGGAGAGGCTGGTGAAATGCTAAACCCTTCTGACCTCCTCCCACCCTGAAAGTCCATGTCCCTTCTAACCCTGGGCTGTAGCTGGGCTCACATTCCTTTGCTTGGAGACCCCATGTCTTATAGACTCTCAGATCAGGCTGGGCTCCTTCTTCCTCCATGAAGGCCAGGTTCTCCTCCACTCTGACAAGTAGGCTCTTGTGACATCAGAAATTCCTGGGAAAGAGAAGCTGCATAGCCCACCTTGCTCACCTTCCCAGCGCCTTCTATGCCTAAGGAGTAGAAGCTTCTACCCAGCTTTGTCCCTTGCAGTGGCATTTGTGGCAACTTGCTAGAGCCTGTGTCTCTGAGAACCAGGATGACCTTGAAACTTCTTATTCAACTAATTCTTTTTTTGTCTTTCCAGTTTCCCACGGCTCTATATCTTTTTTAAAAAATATGTTTTTGTGGATTTCAAAGAGAGAAAGGGAGAGGGAGAGAGAGATAGAAACATGACGAGAGTCACTGATCGGCTGCCTCCTGCACACCCCCTACTGGGGATGGAGCCTACAACCTGTGCATGTGCCTTGACCTGGAATCGAACAGTGATCTCCTGGTTCATGGGTCGACTTCCTAAAAGTCTCTTTTCCATGGCTCAACAACAGAGCCATGCCAGCTGGGCCCACAGCTCTATATCTTTATTTTCCTTGTGTCTCTATGTTGCTTCCCAATTAATTAATAATTAATATTCAAGGAGATATAGCTTGAGTGTGGAGGATCTCCTTGAGTCCATGGGACTGACACATGGGATTTCTCAGCATTGGGTTCAACACCTAATAAGTGAGTCTAGACACACACTTTACACATTTTCTTAATTACATTTGGTCTAATTCTTAGGGCTGCTTCCTACACGTGCATGCACATACATAGTCACACATGCACACAGTTGCACATACATGTTCTCTCACTCATGCTTGCACATGCATTCATACGGTTACACCAGCACCTGGATGCCATCTGTCTACCTTATAACAGAAGGCATTGGTGTGTCAGGAGAGGGCCCACTGTCACTGACAGTCTATGGGAAAATTCATCCTTGGGCTCTTTGTTGAACAAACATCATGATGGGCCATTTGGGTTGAGGAAGGCAGTCCTTGAATGGGATGGGCTTGGACTGAGACAGAGAGGTAATCAACATAGGAATTTGTGGTCAGGGCTGTTTAGTTTAGGAGGAGCTTGGATGAGGAAGGAGCCATAACATAATAGGAGGCTTGAGCCCAAGTAGAAGATAATTCCCCGGAGTGGGAATGTGGGGAAAGAGAATAACTGAAAGACTTTTAAGGACAAAGATTCTAGTAATCATCATTATGATTTATTTTATTGTGCAGCAAATAACTGCCCCTGGGTTACTTTCGTATCTGCAGGGAAAGTGTATTGCATCCACAGACCCTGATGAGTGATGTTGTGAAGAAAGTGTGGTAAATGGACTGAATTAGATGTTTGATACAATGAAGGAGGAGAGTGGAAATGTTTACAGGAGGCAAGGCATAAGAGAGAGAATTCCACAGAAGCAAGAACTTAGAGCCAGAAGTGATGGGGAGAGGTGGTGGGAGAGAAACACAAGCTCATCTCCATTCCCACCCCAAACATTTCTAGAGATATTGAGAGGGACCTGTGGGATGAATGTTTGAGTTCATATTATCTCATTTCAAAGAACAAAATGACCCAAGCTGAATTACATATTAAATACATATTACATAAATAATACATATTAAAATACATGTGCATTCACATTCATGAGCATTTCTTTCCCTAGATAGAATGTGAATGAGGCAGTGATTTGGCAAGTATCGGGTTAACTTTAGAAATGAAGACAGCCAAACCAGAATATTTAGGTTCAGAAAATCTACCACTGGCCTGAATTATTGGTTTGGCCATCTAGACTTAGCAAATTAACCAGAAAATTGCCAAAGTCCTGCACTTATGCTGGGCAGACACAGTTTTTGGGTGGCCCACATCCTTGCAGATACATAGATATCTCTCCACACGTTATTATTAAACCTATCCCTCCACATGTTATTACATCTAATATGTATTTGTAACCAACTCAGTGATTGCCCCAGATTATCTAGGACCAATCTTTCATACAAGGCTGATTTTCTGCAGCTGCCTGTCCTGTGACTGAACCATGGATATAAAACACTGAGAAAGTAGGACATACTAAACAAAGAAAAGGCCATGATTGCTTCTGTTCTTATTGTTTTTATTTCCTATTATGTGTGCTCAGAAAATGCAGTGAAGTTAACTATTAGCCTGAACTGCACATGCCTGGCAAAGAAAGCCTGCCTTTAAAGCAGAACCCAAAATAAATAGCAGAAATATGAAACTAAAAAAGAAAAAGAAGTAGGAAGAGGGCAGGTATAATGAAGGCTTCTGAGGCAGAGGAGAGATGTGGGCTTTCACCTCAGTTCTGCTAGAGACTTGTTCTGAAAATCTGTCAGCGTCATGATTTGCATCATGATGGGGTAGGTCCAGGAGCTTTTGAGAAGTCCCTTCCAGCTCTGAAATATTGAGAACACCCCCAAAGAATGTGAAACTCAAGTAGACCATCAGGTGTTCTGAACGGCGGTCTGATATGGTGCTTCCCATGTGCATGTTAAATGTGAATCACCTGGGGATCTTGCTAAACTGTGGATTCTGACGCACTAGGTCTCCGTTTGAGATTCTTTATTTCTAACAAGCTCCCAGGTTGGCCGATGCTGCTATCCGAGGACCACGCTTGAAGAAGCAAAGGCATAAAACATACTGGGTCTCGACTGAGAAGTCCAGGCCTGTTCATCCTTTCTTACCTTTGCTGAGCCTTAGTTTCCTCTTTTGAAAAATAAAAGCAGCCCGGCCGGGCGTGGCTCAGAGGTTGAGCGTTGACCTAGGATCCGGGCGATCAGGGTTGATTCCTGGTCAGGGCGCATGCCCGGGTTGCGGGCTCGCTCCCCAGTCGGGGGCATGCAGGAGGCAGCTGATCAATGACTCTCATCATTGATGTTTCTCTCTCTCTCCCCCTCTCCTTTCCTCTCTCTGAAATCAATAAAGATATATTAAAAAAAAAGAAAAGAAAAAGAAAAGAAAAAGAAAAAGTCATAAACACACACTCCCAGAGGATGATGTGAGGCTACAGGAGATAGCCTTCTCCATATCATCAAGTGCCTTACAGTGTTGTCACTGTTTCAGGGCTGCCCGCCTTACCTTCAGATACCCCTGGGAGCTGCTGACCAGGCCGGGGGCGATGGGGCAATAGCTGCGCACCCCCTCCCTTCCGGCCCGCAGCCCGCTCACGTGCAGCTGTTTCCGGGAAGCTGCTATTTGCAGTCAGATGCTCTGTGCATCCCCTTCTGCCCTCTGATTGCGGGTCAGTTTGTGCTCCAGGCCATGACCCAGGGAGGCCGGATGGCTTCCAGCTATGCCGGGGCATCTGGAACCAGTTCTTCCCCCTCCCAGCATGTGGGCTCTCCCTTTAGCTCACCGCACAGCCCGGGCTGGCCCTGCGGAACTCTGCACTCGGCAGTTTTTCCTGTTTTCCCCTCGGGCAGCCAGCACCCTCACGCCCTCCTGCCCTCCTGCCCTCAGCTCACCCCGTCCAACCCGCCCCCATCAAACCTCAGGTCAGGAAAGCGCCTGATACTCAAATTCACAGAGTTGGCAATGGCAGATAAGGCGTAGGGGTGACCTCTCCTTAGGGAACAAAGCCAAGACGAGGGTTAGAACCACAAGGGAGCGGTTCAGGCGGCAGAGCCTGGAAGGGGTGGCGTTCTGGGGAGGGTTGAAGGCCTCTTTACTACCTCTGAAATCCTAGACTTCAGTGTCCCGCATGGGTCTGCCTTGCCATTTTCCATTTCCAGCCAGAAACAACCAACCTTGCTGTGTTCCTGATCTTGCTCCCGACCCGCTTGGGTGTTTGTGAAAGCTGAGACCCACTCCTTTGATTTTATAGACTGATGTGAAAATCCAGCAGGTCCGGGTTTCTTGGCCACGTGGAAGCTTGGGCACAGCTGTCATTACCAACCAGGGGTTCTCAATCTGCTTCCTCAGGGACAGCCTTGCAGGCGATGCTCCCGTGTGGGACACAGTCTTTTCCAAGTGCCCTGGGCAATGACGATCACTCCCCACCCTGGCCCCCAGCCCAGCTATGGCTCTACCCTTTTCTCTCTTGTTCAGGCCAATCTCATCCAAATAAGGGAGAAGAATATTATTATAAGGATAACCTTGATTTGCTCTGATTATTATTTTTTAAAGTATAGCATGCCTAAACTTTGGTGCTTTATTGAACTACTTATGGAACAAACAGTGACATATGGGTACTCTGTTGAGAACTCTGTCCACAGACTCTTTGCTTCAATACTGGGGCCAGGGACAGCCTGCTCAAAAAGGGGATTTGATTTTGTACAACAGATCCACTGAACATCTATCATGCGCCAGGCTGCCAGCCTTGGAAGATCCAGAGATAAGATGTGGGCACTCCGAGGCCAGCTGGAAAGGGGGAGAGATCTGTCTCCTCTAAGGGCATGATATTCTCGCAGGCTTTTATCAGACTACACTACCTCCAGTTGCTGTTAAGGCTGTTTTGCCACCTCCTTCTGTTTTTTCTTTCTTTCTTTCTTCTTCCTAGATGAATCTTGCTATTTTATTTTTCTTTTTGTCAGGTTTAGTAATCTTTTCAGAAACCAGCTTTTGAATTTGTTTCCTGATTCACCAATTTTTGCTTTCATTTTTGTTTCTACTTTCTTTGAATATCCTCTTGATTTTTAAACGTGGAATATGTAGCTCATTAACATTCAACCTTATTTGCTAATCAATAGATTTAAAACTATACATTTTCTAATAAACACTGCTTTCACTGCCTCCACCGATTTTGATACATATTGATCTCATTATTTGGTTATAACTTTCATAGCTATCATTATTTTTCTTTAATTTTTTTTCTTAAAAAATTATACATTTTTTTTATTTGGCAAACTCTAAGCACTTTAAGAGAGCGCTTAGAGTTCGCCAAATAAAAAAAATTATTTATCTTTTTGAAATTGAATTTTTATTTTACTTCAGGTGGTCACAAAAGATATAAAAATTTTTTAAAAACCTTTTTGAGACTTGCTTTATGGTCTACTTTTGTAAATATTGTGTCACATGTTCTTGAAAAGAACATGTATTTGCAGGTTTTGGGGTGCAAGCTTTTATATATGTCCTTCAGATCAATATGCAAGAATAAGTTCCATTAAAATGACTGTGTTCTTATTTAGTTTGGACTCCTTACTCTTTGAGTTTCTGACAAAGAAGAGGTAAGTCTCCCACTCTAGGCGCCACGCTGAGGGGAGACCAAGACGAATTCTACTCTCAGGTCCTTACGGCCCAGTAATAAAGCATCACGAGGGCCCACATCCAAGAGACGGTCACTTGATCTACCCAATCTAATGGCAGAGGGTCAGAGCTGTCTCCTCACTTTTATGAAAACTTGACATGATGTTTTTTCAAATAGGCTTATTGAGGTATAGTTGACATACAATAAATGACACCTACTCAGAGTACAACTTGATGAGTTTTGACATATACGTGTGAAGCCATCAGTGTGGCCAAGGTAATGAGCACGCCTATCACGCCCAGAAGCTGGCTTGTGCCTCCTTTGAATCCTGCGTCTCCCTGCTCCCACCCTGCCCCCAAGCAAACACTGATCTACCCTCTGTAGCCATGAATTAATTTGCAGGTTCTAGAATATTATAAATGGAATCATATAGTAGGTACCTTTTTGAAAATCTGGCTTCTTTGGCTCTGCATAATTGATTCATAGATGTGTTTGCATGCATCAATAGTTAATTCCTCTTTATCGGTGGGTAGTCTTCTCTGTGGGGATATTCCACAGTTTATCCACTCACATTGATAGGCATTGGCGTGCCTTCCTCTTTCAGCTCTTACGAATACAGCTGCTGAATGTTCATGTAAAAAAAAAAAATCTCCTACTCTAATTGTGGATTTGTTGATTTCTCCTTGTAATTTTGTCAATTTTTGCTCCATGTATTTCAAGACTATATTGCTAAATGCACACAGATTTGGTTATTACAATATCTTCCTGGTATAATATCTTTAAATAACGATCCTCTTTACTTTTGTATTACTTGTATTTTTTTCTTGCTTTAAAGTCTATTTGGTCTGACGTTAATGTTGCTACGAAAACTGCCTTTTTATATCCTTTTACTTTTCAACAATTGGGAGTTACTACGAATTACTACAAAATATGAACCGACTTAAAAAAATCCAATCTGAGAGTCTCTGTCCTTTAGCAGATCCATTATATTCATTATCATGATGCACATTTATTTTTTTAGTACCCCTGGGTTTTGAGCAGGAAGTTTCCAGAGGAATTGAGGATGACATTGCCATTCCCAGGAAAATGAATGTGAATCATTCTCTGACAGTTCTCCTGAGACCTAGCCCTGGAAGTTACCTTATCCTGCATTTATTTTACATTTATCTTCCATTTAAGGTGCCACCTGCATCTATTAGTCCTGGATCTCTCCTCTGTCCCCCACTGCTTGGCTCGAACAGTCCATAGGAGGGTATTTTACTCAGCATGCCCATATCCTTCAGCATGCAGGAAGGATGGACAAAGGGGCTGGCTCGGTGCCCACAGTGAGCCTTACTGGCATCTATAGTCTCGGCCAAACCCTCTGCTCTCCCAGGCTTTGTCCACCTGGATCTTCTCTGGCCTTCTCTTCCTGTGTTAATGTGGTTTCTCATAGTTTCCTCCGCAACCCCCCTTCTTGCACACATAGGAGTGTGTGCGTGCACACACACACACACGTGCCTGCAGATTGCAATGCTGGCTCCAGTGTAAACTGACTAGGGAGAATTTCGCTCTTATGAGTTCCATTGGCAGAAATGTGTCTGCTTTTATTGAAGTCAGCAAAGCAAATATTTTGGTTTGGGAGTGAGAGTGGGCAAAAGGGAAGTGTAGGTAGGGCCACTGATCTGGTGACCAAATGGTACTGGTGGATTTAAGAAGCACCCATATTTACTCAGTTGCAAGCCCCATGTTTCCTGCCCGCAACAGGGTTGGGATTGGAGTGTCCAGGCTATCTCCCCATCCAACCTGAGGTTTGGCCTCAGAAGCCTTAGCTGAGCTTGAGTGGAGAGGTGGTATCGTTTCTGAAAGTCCCATCCTGGTGGCTTAGAGGTTGAAAACTGTGGAGGCCTTGTGAGTGTCTGTGGTCTAGAGAAAGCCCTGAAAGGCAGGAGGCAGGGGCCCTGATGTGCTTGTGTGGGGCCCTGATGTGCACAAGCACATCAGGAGTCTGCAGGGGATGTGATGTGGACAAGTCAAGGGAGGCCCCAAGAGACCTTGTGAACAAAACAGCACTTAACCTTCGCATACACCACTGTATCTTTCAGCCCGGCAGGAGGGGGCTCTCCTAGGGCCTGATCAGGTGCCAGGTGAAGTACAGGGACCCAGGGAGACAGGGATGACAGAGCCTGGGCATGGGAGTGACAAAGCACCATCACCACCATTCAAACTTCACGGACCTGGCAGGATCTGAAGACCAGCTCTTCAGAGACCCTACCAGGAGTGGGAGCAATAGATGGCTTCCATTGCTGGAAAGCCTTCCTGTTTGTGGAACCAGTTTTGTTTGCTTGTTTGTTTAACAAGAAGTTTCTCAGAAGCTATAGCCAACCTATGCTTAGGAACCAAAATATATGTTCACATAAATCAATGACCCAAATGACACATTGAAACAGTTTCTAAACAATGTCTTCTGGCCAATCATCCTGGTCTTCAGTACTCAAGGATGGGATGGGCACATCTGCACAACACGTGGCGCTGTTGAAACTAAGAGATCAAAGCTTCTTCAGGTGCTGATCCCAAGGGAGCTCTCTGGCCCTCTCACCTACAACAGGGACTGTGTCATGTTCTCACTTAATAACTTCCTTTCTTACTTTGGTTTGTCCCAAGCACACCCAGGCATAACCAAGCAGCCTAGCATCAGCAGATCAGGACCGACCTGGATGGACAGAGCTAGATAAGGACAGCATTCTCGGTTCTGGGCACGGGGCAGGAAGAACGCTGGGTTGGGGGCAGCAGCCCACAGCATAGAGTAGTATGTGTCTAAATTTTAGGATCCCTTGATCACCCCGGATCTCAGGTTTTCTCCAGGCAGCTTAGCACAAACCCAAATCTTTTGATAGGCCCTGTGCACCCCCATGTCACCCACTTGCTTGGCTGAGACAGACTCGAGGTTTGTCTGTAGCATCTTGGGGGTGGGGAGTGCTCTCTGCCCCCCTTGACGTGTCTTGGGTCCTATCTCTCTGGTGGCAGTGGGGAAGGGAGCTTTTGGGAGCAGTGGGTACACCAAGTTCCTGGAGAGCACCCATGTATCAGCCCCACTCACAGCTCTGGAAGAAAGTATCTCAGCAGCGGGTGTGTGGGTGGGTCTCTTCCTCCCAGCACCCGGCAGTTAGAGTAATTGGCCCGATTACTGATTAGCCCCGTGGCAGGTGAGGTGTGTAATTGTGCTAGGGCGTGTGTGTCACGGGGTGGGAGGGGGCTGCAGGGAGGGTGTTGAACCTAAGGAAGTGAGTTTAGGACACTGAAAGCTGACTCTTGCACCTGGTACCTCGAGAAGGAAGAATCTGTTCCAGGGAGCCTTAGGACCTGGAGTTGGTGGTTAGAGTGAGGATGGAGGTACTGATGGTACCCAGAGATTCCCAACTTTGGGCCACTTGCTTACAGCGGGTTTCTCTTGCTTATAGTGAAGCTAATAAACTCTAAGTCCTGTCTGGCCCTAAGTTTGTCTTTAGACATCAAACCAGGGACGATCTGACGATGGCTGCTATCCTTGTCCATCCCTCACCCCCCACCCATCTTTCTAGTCTGCACTTAATGTACAAAGTCTGACCAAGGGCTTCATGCCAAGCTCATGGGCTCCAGGAGTCCCCGGGGAGCCATGGAGGCCCAGGCAGCAGGGGCTATGACGCCTCTGTGTGCGTCTCGCCTGTGGTCTCAGGCAGGCTGCAGATGCCACAGGGCAGCGTGGTCTTGGACTCAGCTTCCACCCTCCCCACTGGCTATGCTGACCCCAGCTTCCCACCCCCATCTTGGCCTGGTCTCCTTGTGTCTGGGGACCCAGGGAAGAGGGCCTGATTGTGCAAGTTTGGGACAAGACGTCTGCTGTGGGGGCTTTCTCTGGCTCAAGAGGAAAATTGGGCCATGGAATAAACAGGCTATATTCTTGAGAACTGCCCTGACCAGCTGCCTGAGGTTGAGGGAGAGGGCCCAGTCTCCAGACCCAGGGCCTGTGGGCCAGGCCACACAGAATTACTGTCAGGAAGGGGACGCTACACTCAGCCAAAGGGTGAGTCCTCTCTTGTGCCCAGTGCCTTCCCTGGACCTTCATATGGGGCTTCGGTTTGCCTTACCTTAGTTCATAGTTGCTGACCTGGTCCTTAAAGTCCCACATGGCTGGAAAACTCTGCCTCGGTGAGCCCAGGGCCTGGTCCAGCTGTGGAATTAGGCCAGAGGTGAGAGATAATACTTAGCCTTTCTAAGTCAAACATTGAGAAGGAGCAGGGGATTGTCCTAACTGGGCAAGGAAGCCCGGTGGTGTGTGTAGTGGGATTTGGGTCATTCAAGGTCTCCATCTGTTCTATGGTACTGATTGTGGCTGTTCACCAGAATTAATTTTTTAAGTCTCTGGTTGGTCAGAAACTTCCCTAGGATCATTCTAAGACTAAGAAAGATATTTTTGGGGAAAAAATGTCCTTATTTAAAGCTGAATGAAACAGTGTGATTCTTGCTGTTCTAGTAAATTTATCAATCCCCTATAATTTTCTTGACCCAAAAGATAACAAGCTGTGCTGTTAAAGAAGGACTTAACCACATCCTTCCCCTGTGCAATCTCTTTGCTACCCCTTTCCCTTCCAAACACAGCCTTATGGCCCTGGCAGAAATGGTCAGTCCAGCCCACAACTCTAAGCATGGTTTCCCACCACTCTGAGTATATAGACCCTAAATAGTTCAGGCTGTGATCTTTGGGAAGCCCCTATTGTCCTCAGGCTAGAAGCTCCCACAATGACATATGATACCCCTAAGTTTTTCCCCAAGCCCTCTCCTGTTATGGGAGGTGATTGCATTCATAGAGGATCCCTGAACTAGAGGGCAAAGATGTGAGCGATGCTGTCATGGAGTCTTTCCCCCTTTCAGATCTCCCTCCTCTGGGCTCCACCAGCAAGGGGATAGCTATGGTGAGGGTCCCAGTGTTAAGAGTCATCATAGTTGAGGCCATACATGGCCTAGGTCATGGCAAAGTCACCACCATGGCAAGGCCAAGGAGCCTCTTGATTCCCTTATACACATTGATCGTTCTCTGGTCCTCACTCCTACCTCTCCTCTGGATCCATTCTCTGGGCTGACCCCCCCTGGACTACATCTCCCTGGACTCCCTTGGCAGCTGACTTCTGAATGGGTCCAACCGTGGGAGGCACTTTCAGGGAATCAGGGGGCGGCAGGAGAGAGAGCTTTGGTATTTCTCCCTGTTCCTCCTGCGTCAGAGGAGTTCTGTGGCCATAGGTCATGCCTCCATGACGGAGGTTCCTTCAGGTGGCCCATTCTCCACGGTTCCAGCTCTCATTGGGCTCTAGTTACTATTTTTCCCTTATTCTTCAGGCCATTGAGGTTGAAGTGGTAAAGATTTACTTCCGTTCCCACACTCCATTTTTCCACCTTCACCTTGCCCACATATATGCCCATTGACCTTTCTTCAAAGTCTTCATTTGAGTCATCTAGGGCAAGTTGTATCTCCTGCTAGGGCCTGACTGATACATCTCAGCTCCTTCATTGCTCAAATATACAGCACTTCTCTGACTAAGAGGATCCTTGGGTCAATGCTCAGGGACCTATGTTTCGTCCATTACTGCCTAAAGGAGATACCCCAGCTCTGGTCCACTCTGTTCCTTCCATTTGGAAAAGTTGATTCTGCTCCCTCTCACCATCAGCCAGTCCTTTTATAAGGGTCTGGTGGTGGACATTGTTGGACTCAGGCAGGAGGACATTGTCAAGGTGATGGCCACACTGCTATGGGTTCTTCCCACCATCATCTGGCAGGACTCTTTGGCATCCTCCTCCATGAAGGGGACAAATGCCAAGAGTGGATTGCAGGAAGGATGCAGGTGGATATTAAACAGAAATGAAAGACAGAAGCATAAAAAACTGTATGAACATCCCAGACAATAGTGAGATAAGAGAAGCATTTCCATGCTGGGCAGAAGATGATGTAGCTGCTAAGGAGAAAGGGGAGGTAGAATGTGGTGCTCAAGATTTACCTTCCCTTTCCCCTTAGCTTAACAAGCATGAAACAGTGGCTTTCCCAGTCTGGCTCAAACTCAACTTTGTAGACTTTCCATGCCACTCCCTCACACTCATGCACCCCAAGCTTCCCAGCCATGTGCTCTTCCCCAAAGTCTCAGAGCACTCTAACATCATTGTGCTCATGCTTTGCCCTTTGAATAGAAAACCACTCTGTCTTACTTTTCTATTGCTGTGCAGTATCATGTACATAATGGTTTAAAACAACACCTACTTATGGTCTCACCGTTCTGTGGGTCAGAAGTCCAGGTGGGCTCCCCTGGGTTCTCTGTTTAGGGTCTCACACGGCCAAAATCAAGGTCTGCAGGATGGGCTCTTATCTGGAGGCTCTGGGAAGAAGCTTCTTCCAGGTTAATTCATGCTATTGACAGACTTTGTTTCCTTGTGGCTGCAGGACTGAGGTTCTCATTTCCTGCTGGTTGTCAGCCAAGGGTCTCTCTCAGCCCCTTAAAGGGAATGAAAAAAATCCAATCCTTTTCTGTTCCCAGAGTCATACATTTCAACAATAGGGTATCGGATTTCATACTTGTGTTCTGCCACCGCCACCGGAGGAGTGGAGGGAGGCCAGGATCCCTTTAATGCAGTCCTCTTTCTTCAGAAATAAGACTCGGCTGGCCACACACCTCACTGAAAGCAAGTAGCTCCAAACCCAATGGCCAGCCAGGCCCCAGTTCCTCCTGCAGGAGTAACCAAGTTAGCCCTTTCTGGTTCTTCTTGCATGTTTCTAGTTTCCTCTTCTTCCTATCCCAGACCCGGGTATCAACCTGGAGAGAGGCAGCTCAATGAAGGAAACACATCCTTTTGATGCATGGACACTAAAACAATGATAAATGTAATACATGTATATGGTAAAAACCCAAGCTGAACAGCAAAGTTAAGCAAAAAGTTAAAACCTTCCTCCACACATCCCTCACCCACCCTAAGTTCCTCTCTCCAAAGGCTGCCACTGTTGACAATTTCTTATAACTCCTTCCAGAAAATTTTATATGTGACCTGAATTTTAAGCTTCATCATAATACTTCTGCAGCTAGTACACAGTTTAAGTGAGGCCTGATTTCCATAAAGATCACTTTCTCTTCTGAACTATTAAGCCAATTTAAAATGTCTAGCAAAATCATTTTTTCAAGCAAAGTATTGAAACTGTTTACAGTTCATCCAAGACGAAGATGAGGTCTTACTTTAATTTCTCCAGGTGGCAGCTTTCTCTCTCCCTCCCACCACCTTGCCGTTCTTATTTCCAAGCTCATCTGTCTGCTACCCAGATGAAAGCAGTCAAAGAGTTCAGGAAGACATTTTCAAGGACATTTCAATATTTTCTCTCCAGAAGTCAGAAAGTGAGCAAAACCGTCTCTCTGGCATTTTCCCTAACTGCCCTGACTACAGCCTTGATGGATGCAGAAAGAAGACAATTTCTGAGACATTCAATAAGGAACAGCCATCACACTGGAGAGGTGCAGGATTCCTTGCTAGTTACATTCCAAATTACCTGTCAGGATGTAATTTGGAGCATTTATCAAAGTTGTGTATGTGTGTGTGTGTGTGTGTATGTAGTATGTGTGTGTGTGTGTGTGTGTGTAAAACTCTGTTTTTATTGAGGGTGGCAACCTTTCTTCTTATAAGTGAGGCTTCAGCAAAAACAAGTGAGTCCAACTCTAGGTAAAACTGGGCTGAGCAAGACCTTCTTTCAAAGACTTATCCTAAGAAAGACCTAATGATTTAGATGTTGGGGTCAACCTTGGGCAAAGGTCTCCACCTACTATTCTGGCATCTTTTCCATCTCCACTCCTATTATCTACACATTTTCACTCAATTTATAGCTTCACAAATCATCTTGACTCTCCAATCCTCTAAATTAGTTTTCAGACAGAATCTAAAATTTATTTAGGTACAGTCATTTATAAAACCTAAAGTATTGTCTCCAAAAGTATGAACAATGAAAAAGTGTTCCACTAGCTGCCCCAGGAACACTTAGGTTTGGATAATCCTGCATATATCTCTTGCTTGAAGAGTTCCTATACACATTCACACATGAATGGCCCTGAGAAGTCCTGTGTTGAAGAAATCTATTTAAGGTTCATTCATTCATTCAAATATTTATTGAGTTTCTACAGTGTACCAGGTATAATTCTAGGCACCAGAGCTATGGTAATGAATAGGACAGCTATGGCTTTTTCATTTTAATTAGGGGAGCAGATAATACACAAGTCAAACTGTTAAAGATTGTTATGAAGAGTAATGTGAGTGGGAGATTATCTATTTTATTTTATTATTTAAAAAATATATTTTTATTGATTTTAGAGAGAGAGGAAGGGAGAGGGAGAAAGAGAAACATTGATCCATTTCCTCCTGCATGCATCGCGACCAGGGATCAAACCTGAAACCTGGGTATGTGCCCTGACCTGGAATTGAACTGGTGACCTTTCGGTGCATGGGATGACACTCAACCAACTGAACCACACTGGACACGGCAGGGGTTGTCTATTTTAAATGGTATGGTTAGGTAAAATCCTCTCTGGGTATGTAACATTTAAACCAAGACCTTAATGAAAAAGCCAGCTATGTGAAGATCTTGGGGGAGCATTCCTGGCAGAGGTTCTAGCAGATGCAAGGGTGCTCAGGCTGGAGTGAACTTTTGCATGTTTGGGGTCTGAAAGATAGAAGTCGGGTGCACCTGGAGTAGAGAACAAGGGGAGAGGGGAGAGGTAGGAAGGGGCCCAGATCACTTGGGACATTGTCATCCTCAGAAAGATATTTACTCAGCACTTCCCAACCTTATTTGATCAGAAAACTACCCCCTGCCCCTGGTGCAAAACTATGTATTAATACCCCACAGAACTAGTATGCTATGGATCATAGTTTGCAAAACCTGGCCTAAAGCATTCTCCCTCTCAAAATGTTTGCAGCCTCTTGGGGAATTAGCGCTCTCAGAGGGGTTTATTCTAACAGAACAAAGCTCTAAAGTAGAGCTGCAGACTTCAACAAGCAAAGAGAGAGGATTTTCTTCTCTTTCCTCTTTCGATGTTTATTTCAATAATAAAACATGCCTTGCTTGTGAGAGGTTATTTTAAAAGTTTATAAAAGTTTATTTATGTAAATTACTCGTTTTGTAAGTTTTAGATATTTTAATGCCAATGGTTCTTGAAGGTTGGCTTTTAAAATTCCGTCCTAAGCAGTTTTGAAGCTGGTATGATTGAACATCAGAAAGAGAGGAGGGGCCCGGCCGGGCGTGGCTCAGGGGTTGAGAGCCGACCTAGGATCCAGGAGATCAGGGTTCGATTCCCGGTCAGGGCACATGCCTGGGTTGCGGGCTGCAGCTGATCAATGACACTCTCATCATTGATGTTTCCCCCTCTTTCCTCTCTCTGAAATCAATAAAGATATATTTAAGATTCTTTCGTGTGGAAAAGAGAAGAAAGCAGGAAGGAGAGCTTGGGGCTGTTATCAGTTAGAGATGTTCCAGTTATCCCCTACCGTCCCTGAGGAGTGGACAGGCAAACTGGCCTGAGCCCGGCGAAGGGAACCGAGATCCAGAATCCAGGGCAGGACCTCAAGACTAGCAGAAGAATGTGGCACTGCGAGAAATTACTGAGAAATGGTATAGAATGTTCTGGCAGCTCAAGAGCCTGGGGAGATTTTAGGTTAACTTCCTGGAATTTAATTCTGATGCCAAGGCAGTGGAGGTGACAGTGGGAGGTTAAGAAATCTGGGGGAAGGACTATTTCAGAGTCTAGGAAAGTTAACAGGAAAAAGTTTCACCACAAGGAAGAACTCGGCTTCCAAAGCAGATCAATAATATTAAGAGAAAAAGTAAAGGAGTAATATCTGACATTTTTTGAGCGCTTGCTACATTGCAGACAGCCTGCTAAGTGCTTTGTGTGCATTATTTAGTCCAATGTTCAGACATCTCTGTGAAGTAGAAAGAAATCCCTATCATATAAATTAAGATGGGGGTTCAAGTGATGATAGAAGGTGCTCAAGGTCATGTGGTTATTAAATGGCAGGCCTGAGATTCAACGTATATCAGTTTGAGCCCAGAACCGTAATGCTGGTCACTACTCTGTAGTGCTCAAACGTGAAGGTGAGCATTGATCATTAACTTGCTGAATTTGAAGGTAAGATGGGAAAAGGACTTTTTAAAATCTTAGATCAGGGTACAGACTTCTAAACTAATTTTTTCTTGTCTTGAGAGGAAAAGAACACAAACAGCAGAATAATTAGAAGGCTAAGATGGGAGTGGGCAAAGTTCCTGCAAAAGATGGTGACCAGAAGTTCACATGACACATGGAGCCTTTCCATCTGGGTGACAGGATGGGTTTGTAAAACAGAGCCCGGGGCTGGGAATGTGGAGAGGTGTCCTGACATGAACAAGCCCAGCCCCGACGGGAACCGGGGAGAGCAGATCTGACTGCAGCCTTGGCAGGAAGCACGTGCCCAGGAATGACTGGGACCTCCAGAGGGCACTGGTGAAGACCACGGCCCCTATTACCTGAAATGATCAGATAGAACAGGAAAAGACTTTTAAACACACTTAAAATGAGAAACGGAATGGACTGGATGATGGGGTCAGCCTTAGTGAGAAGTAAGAAAGGGATGCTGCCTACTGAGTGCTCCCAGCTCACTCCACCATCGCAATGTCTACGTAGCTCACTCATCAGCACATCTTTCATTGAGCCAGCTACTGTCAACTAGTGTGCATGCATATAACACACAAAGAGCATATTAAGATTACACACAGTTAAATTCGAATACTAATACATGTTACAGTGACTGCCCATGGACCTAGAGTAAGAAAGAAAACAATATCAATACATCAGAAGCCCCCTGTATGGCCCTCTGACAGTTCACCATTATTCTGAACTTTCTGCACAGTTTTGCCACCTGTGTTTGTATCCCTAACTATTATATGATATAATTTTGCATGCTTTGGACATTAAATACATGAAGGCATTCTGTATATATTCTGCCTCTTTTGCTCAATATCATATTTTTGAGATCCAACCATGTGGGTATGTATTATTGCACGGCCTTCATTTTTTCACTGATTTATGGTACTTGATTTTTGGAGCATACCACAATTTATCTGTTACACCACTGATGGATATTGGTTGGGTTGTAAGATATGAGTGATAAGCTGTTCTCTACGCTGGTTCCAATATACCCTGCTTTCAGCAGGGGATGAGAGTTCTGATTCTCCATATCTCAGTTAAAACTTGAGGTGACTGAATTTTTAATCTAAGAGGCGTAAAAATGGTATTTTATTGTGGCTTTAACTTGTATTTCCCTGATGACTAATGAAGTTGGACTCATTCTTTCAATATGTTGATTTCTTTTTTCCATATGTTTATGGACCGTTTGTGTTTTCTCTGCTGTGACATGCCTATTTGAGCCTTCTGCTCATCTTTTTATGTGACAGTTTGTATTTTTCTTATTTACTCATAGCTGTTCTTATATCCTTGATGCTGATCCTTTCTTGGGTATCTGTGTGGCAAATATCTTGTTCTACTGTTTGGCATATCTTTTCACTCTTTTGGTGGATTCTTTTTGTAGATAGAAGTTCTCCATTCTAATACAATCAAATTTGTTAGTCTTTGTCTTTTAGTTTACCCTTTTTCTTTCTTGTTTAAGAAACTTCTCCTTTAAAACATTCAATAAACTTTAAATTTTAGAATAGTTTTTGATTTATAGAAAAGTTGAAAGAGCATTATAGATCATTTTTTATACCCATGCCCAGTTTCCTCTATTGTTAACATCTTACATTTGTCACAGCTAATAAAACAATATTGATACATTATGATTATCTAAAGTATATATTTTATTCAGATTTCCTTAGTTTTTCTGTTCCAGGGTCCCATCCAGGTTACCACATTACATTTAGTCATCAAATCTCTTAGGCTCCTCTAGACTATGACAGTTTCTCGGACTTCCCTTGTCTTTGGGGATCTTGACAGTTTTGAGGAGTATTGGTAAAGTATTTTGTAGAATGTCCTTCAATTTGGGTTCACATGATTTTTTCATGGTTAGACGGGAGTTATGAGTTTTCAGAAAGACGACTACAGAGGAAAAGTGCCATAAGGTTGTGTGCTATTAACATCACTGATGATGTTACCTTGATCACCTTGGTGAGGTAGTTTTGTCAGGTTTCTCCACTGCAAAGTTACATTCCTCACCATTTCCATACTCTACTCTTTAGAAGGAAGTCTAAATGCTTATACCACACTCAATGAGTAGGGAGTTATGCTCCACCTCCTTAAAGGGACAGTATTTATAAATTATTTGCAATTCTTCTGTATGGAAGAGCTGTCTTTTGTCCCTTATTTGTTTACTTATTCAACCACTAATTAATATTTACTTATCCTGGATATTTATTTATAGAGCATCAATGGTGGAAGCCAAGTTTCTCTATTGGAGAGGAAGGTTACAGATAAGCAAAGGGACAAGGCTGGAACAAACCATGTGTTTCTGGTTGAGTTGGAGACGTTAATATGAACTCACATTTAGCTTAATATAGATATTGACACTTAATATGGGTAGATATAGAAATAATTATAGATGTGTGTATGCACATATATAGTATATGCACATATATTTCCCAGCTCAGTCTGCTGAGAGGTTCTACAATACTCCAACAGTAACGAACATACCCAACACCCAGTTCTTAATTTCTAATACCATTCTCCGGTAAAAGGTACCAGGATCTTGGAGAAATGGCTAAGTATAGTGCTAGGCAGGAAAGCCCAAGATGAGCCTGGAGCATCTTATAGGGCCAGAAGGTAAGGAAGTGTTCAAAACCTCACAATGATGGGGTATGTCAAAAAGACACAGAAGCCTTTAGAGCTCCCTATGGCCAATGTTGGAACAATTTGAGCAACAAAATAAATTAGAGTATTGGGCTATAAGTCAAAGTATATAAAAATCCCTTTTAAATTAGTCAGAGTCCTATCAGGAGTCTCCTATACTATTTTCTAAGAGTTTTCTAGGTTTGCACTTTCCCATTTTAGCCTATAATCAACTTGTGTTGGGTTTGTGTATACCATTTGAGATCCAATTTAATCTTTTTCCATATGGATAACTGGTTGTTCCAGCCTTTTGTACTGAATAGCCCATCCTTTCCCCACTAATGTGCAATATCCATTCTGTTATAAATAGGACTCCACTCATGTGCGGATCTGTGTTTCAATTCTGACTCATTGGTCTAATTGTCTTCCTCTGCTCGACATCCCAGAATATGAATTCTTAGAGTTTTATACTGTGACTTGATGTTAAATAGAGTGAGTGACACACCTTGTTCTTTTTTTAACCAGGAGGATTTTGTCTGTGTTTGGCACTTGATTTTCAAATAAGTTTTAGAACTAGCTTACCCATTTCCAAGAAACATTCTGTTGGGTTTTTATTGGAATTGCATTGAGTTCATAATTCAGTCTGTGAATAATTGGCATCTTTGTTATACTTAGCAAAGAGCACGGTGCATCTCTCCACTTGTTCTATCTTCCCTCATACATTTTAGTAAAGTTTTATATTTTTCTACCTGTAGAACTCAAGCACCTTTTGTTAGATTTTATTCGCTGGAACTTTACATTTTTGCTCTTATTACAAGTTGCTTCTTTTCACTCTCTTAATTTTTCTATCATATAGTTGATAGTATATAGAAAAGCAAATGATTTTATATATTAATTTTGTATCCACCAATTTTCTTAAATTGTTATTGATTCTAATGTTCATTTGTAAGTGATTTGGGGTTTTCTACATAGATAATCCCATCACCCACAAATAATGACAGTTCACCTTCTTCCTTTCTAATCCACATAGCTTCTGCTTATAGTTCTTTACTTACATCAACTGGCTGGTACTTCTGGTATAATGTTGAATAAAACTGATGGTAATGGCACACTTATCTTGTTCTTGACCTTAATAGAAATATTTCAAAGCATCATTGCTAAGTATGCTGCTTTCTATATATTTATCAGGTTATGGAAGTTCCCATCCATACCAAGTTTGAAAATCTTTTTAAAAGCCAAGAATGAATGTTGCATTTTATTGAACACTTCCTTTTGCATCTACTTAGACAGTCATGTGGTTCTTTCCTCTTTAACCCATTAGTGTATTACACATTGCTGGATTTGGTTTGCTAATATTTTGTCTAAGATTTTCTTGTTTATGTTAATGGGTAAGATTAACCTGTACTATTCCTTTCTTGTACTGTTCTTGCCTGGTTTTTAGTATCAAGGTTATACTGTTTCATAAAATGAGCTGAGGAACTTCCTTTATTGTCTGCAAGTGTTTGTATAAGATTGAAATAATGGGGTCTTTGAATGTCTGCTAGAACTTACTGAGTGCATCACCTCTTGTGCCCCACCTCACACCACTTTCACTGCAGAAACTGCAGTGACAACCAGCTTCACACAGGTGTGAGGAAGCGGGTGCCGCCAGATCAGAGCCATCCTGAAACACTGAACTGCACATAGCAGCAGCTACCCTGGACAGCTACCCTGCAGGGCAGTCTACACCTGAGCAAAAAATAAGCATTGATGTGTGAAGCTATTCAAGTTTTAACGTTGTAATCACAGCATAATCTAGCCTATCCTCTTCGGTATTATTTCCATTTTAATTGAATAATGGTCAAAGAATGCAATTGGTTTGAAAGCAATCCTCTAACCTGACGGCATCTTGCCTCAGCTGCCTCATCTCTCTCTCACTTTCTGTCCTAGAGTTTCTTCACTATTGATGTTCAGGGGAGCCTGGAGGAACCCCTAGCACTTGAGGGTTTGAAAATATGAAACTTCAAGAAAGTGAACACTGCCTTGACCATTGGGGTTGGAAAGTGATGGATAAATCCTTTCCTCTTCCATCCCTCGGGCAAACAATTCTAAGGTACATCCCACCTAACAGGATTGAGCTCTGTTTGCCCTTAGTGATGACACCATTGTGTTGGCCATTCTTTCCTTGTTTCATTTTTTTCTGGTTCCCATTCCTAAAATTAAACATTTCACTTTCTAAAATAAACAACCTACACCCAAGCTCTTAGCTCAGGCTCTGCTCTCTGGAGGAACCGAGGCTATGACACTTCCCTGTGATTAAGCTCTTTGGTTTGATGTTTTCTTTGTGGGGACATTTTTAACTGTCAAATAATTTTTAAAAATTAACTCTTTACTCAACAATAAAGATAAATTTAAAAAATAAACTATTCATGTTTCTATTTACTCTTAATCAGTTTTGGCAAATTGTATTTTTCTAGGAATTTATCTATATCTTCTAAAATTTCTTCTAAAATTATTGGTAGAAAATTGGTTATATTTTCTTAACTATTTAATTTCCACAATATCTCTAATTAGACCCCCCTTTAATCATTAATATAGTTTCTTTGTACCTTCTTTCTTTTTTCTCAATTAATCTTCTGATATGTTTGTCTTGCAATAAGTTTGTCTATATTATAGTTGTTTCAAAGAACCAACTTTTGACTTAGTTGACTTTTCTCTAATATATATCTTTTTCAACTTAATTCTACTTTGTTTATGTTTTATTTTCTTATGCTTTGTTGGAGCCATTTTCTTTCCCCTTACCTTCTCCAACAAGATGCTTAAGCATATTAATTCTGAATTTCAAGAATGTCTAATGTAAGCATTTCCAACTATAATACATGGATTCTGAAGCCACACTGTCTGAGCCCAGACCTGGCTCTGCTGCTTGCTAGCTGTGTGACTTCATTGCTTCTCTGTGCTTCGGTCTCCTCATTTACACTTTCCTCAAGGGTCATTATAAACTTTAAATGAGAAAAATATGTAGAGCACATAAAACAATGCCTGCCACTTAGTAATGCTAAGTAAATGTGAGAATTATATGTTTCCCTCTAAGTACTATTTTAGCTACATCCATAAGTTTGGATACATAATATTGTTATTATTAAGTTCTTAGTATTTTCTCCTTTCCCCTATAATTTAGTCTTCAGAAGTATGTTTTACAATTTCCAGTTGTAAAGGTTCTTTCCTGAATGTTTTGTTATTGATTACTGTAGTGTTCATCAATATTTCCAGTTGTTCTCCCTTCCTGGACCTAAGGGAGGGTTACACTTTACCGACCCCTGAGGTTGGTCACAGCCAAATAAATGGTCTGGTCAATGAAATGTGAGTGGAAGCACTTACGAAAGCAGCATGCAATTCTGCATGCTTTCCCCCTTTCCTCAGGGACTGGGGAAACACGTGTTGAGCTGCAGGTGCCACCAGTCCAGAGCATACTGGAGCACTGAGCTACACGTAGCGGGCAGCTACCCTGGACAGCTACTCTGGAGGGCTGTCAGCACCTCGAGCAAAAAAGAAATGTCAAGCTACTTAAGTTTGGATGTTGTAACTACAACACAGTCTAGCCTATTCTCTTTGGTATTATTTCCATTTTAATTGAATTATAGTCAAAGAATATAATTGGTTTGAAAGCAGTCCTTTAAAGATGTTGAGACTAGCTTTATGGGTTACCATGTGGCCAATTTCCACAAACATTCCATGTAGTATTTGAAAAGAATATTTGTTCTCTAATTGTTGTGTCCGATGCTCCTTCAATGTATATTAGATCAAGATTCTTAACTATCCTCTCTAGTCTCACTGATTTTTTGTTTCCTTAGTCTATCACTTCCTGAGAGAGATGTTCAAATCTCCCAGTATTATAATGGGTTTACCATCTTCTTTTATCCTGTCATTTTGTTCTATATTCTTGAGGCTGTTATTTTTTATTTTTATTTTTAAAAATTTCTTTAATTATTATTATTATTATTATTATTTTAATTTATCTTTAGTGTTGAAAGTATTACAGGTGTCCCATTCCCCCCCCCCAATTGACCCCCTCGAATTCGCTCCCACCCCATTATTGTCCACGGGTTATGCATATATGCATATAACTTCTTTGGTTAATCTCTTCCCACCCTCCACGCCCCATCCCTCTTCCCTCTGAAATATGATTGTCTGTTGCAAGCATCAATGTCTCTGGATCTATTTAGTTTGTCAGATTCTTTTGTTCATTAGCTTCTTCTTAAAGAAGATCCTTCAACATTTCCTGTAGTGCTGGTTTGGTGGTGATGAACTCCTTTAGCTTTTGCTTATCTGTGAAGCTGTTTATCTGACCTTCAATTCTAAATGATAGCTTTGCTAGGTAGAGTCATCTTGGTTGTAGTTCCATGTTTTTCATCACTTTGAATATTTCTTGCCACTCTCTTCTGGCCTGCAAAGTTTCTGTTGAGAAATCAGCTGACAGTCATATGGGGGCTCCCTTGTAGGTAACTAACTGCTTTTATTTTGCTGCTTTTAAGAGTCTCTCTTTGTCTTTAACCTTTGGCATTTTAATTATGATGTGTCTTGCTGTGGGCCTCTTTGGGTTCCTCTTGTTTGAGACCCTCTGTGCTTCCTGGACTTGTAAGTCTATTTCTTTCCCCAGGTAGGAGAAGTTTTCTGTAATTATTTTTTCAGATAGGTTTTTAATTTCTTGGTCTCTTTCTTCTCCTTCTTGCACCCCAATAAGATGAATGTTGGGCCTCTTGGAAGTTGTCCCAGAGGCTCCTTATATTATCTCCATATTTATGGATTCTTTTTTCTTTTTGCTCTTCTGGCTGGGTGTTTTTTATTTCCTCATGTTCCAAACTGCTGATTTTGTTCTCAGTGCCCTCTATTCTACTGTTGATTCCCTGTAAATTATTCTTCATTTCAGTTCCTGTAGCCTTCGTTTCAAATTGGTACTTTATTATGTCATCGATTTTCTCAGTTGTTTTCGTAATACTCTTACTAATATGCTTGAGCATCCTTATAAACAAAATTCTGAACTCTGTATCTGTTAGCTTGCTTGGATCTATTTCATTTAGTTCCTCCTCTAGAGATTTCTTCTGTTCTTTCCTTTGTGACATGTTTCTTTGCCTCCACATTTTGGCTGCTTCCTGGTGTTTGTTTCTATGTATTAGGTAGAGCTGCTATGTCTCCTGGAATTTGTAGAGTGACTTTGTGTAGTAGGTGGCCTGTAGGGTCCAGTGGCTCAGCCTCCCCAGTCACCTGATCTGGGCCTTCCAGGTGCTCCCCTGTGTGGGCTGTGTGCACTGTCCTGTTGTAGTTGAGCCTTGGTTGCTGTTGGCGTCACTGGGAGGATTGACCCCCAGGCCAATCAGCTGTGAGGACCAGCTGCAGGTACAGCCAAAGAGCTGCTGTACTGGAGACACCCTTATGGAGCAGGATTTACTTCAGTGGGGCTTTGGTGTTCACCAAGTGGGTCCCTTGAGTGTGTCACTCGTGGGTGTGGTAGGGTTGTGATCCAGTGTGGTTGAGTCTGACCACCAGGTGCCCTGTCTCTGGGGCCTCCGGGGAGGCACAAAGTCAGCCTGTGCGAGTGCCTTGCCCAGGGCCACCCAGCATGAGCTACACAGCAAACCGTAGTTGGCTGCTACTTGTGCTGGGCTTGGAGGTGTCCAGGAGAGGGCAAGCTATGAGCCAATGCAGGCTGCCACTAGTGCCAGGCCTGGGGCCACTTATCAAGCCATATGGGGCCCGCTGCTGCTTGTTTGAGAGATTTCAGGAAAGTCCTAAGCATGAGGCTCGAGGGGCCACCTGCAAAGAAAAGCCCCTGGAAATGGCCTGGATGAGCCTGCAGGTGGGGAGGGGCGGGGCCTCCGGGAATCACGGGGCGGGGCCAAAGGTGAGTCAGGTGCTGGGGATTCAAACATGGCGCCTGCCTGCGGCTCTGTGCAGGGAGGACTCGCCAAAGGAGCCATGGCCTCTGCTAGCCCTTTTGCCTGGGAGGAAGCCGCCCCTCCACCTCTTGCCCTGATTTCAGGCAGGTTAGTTCTTCCCCGAGTGTCCCAGGTCCTTTCAGGCTGCTGCCCGGCGCTGGGCTCAGAGGGAGCGTCCGAGTGAGTCCGTGCCGGGCCCTTTAGGAGGAGCTGCTGGGGCTCCCGCAGCCTCCGCGACCCTCAGCCACAGTCCCCGCTGGTTTCACAGCCCGGAGTTGTGGGGACGTCTCTTCCCGGCCCTGGAGCCCTGGGCTGGGGGCCTGCTGTGGGGCTGGGACCCCTCACTCCTCCGGGAAACCCCCCACCACCAAAATTCCCTCCCGGGTTTAAACTGCGGCACCGGGTGTGGGCCCGAGGCCCTAGTTTCCGGGATTCAGCCCCGACCCGCCCGAGTCTCTGCCCCTCCTCCCGGTCTCGATGCGCCTTCAGTTCCCTGGTTGTGGGGCTTCTGTGCGGCCAGATCTCAGGAGGCTCTGAGTGATGGTGGTTCTGGATTTTAGTTGTAATTTTGATGTGGTTGCGGGAGGCGGTGGGTGCAGCTGTTACCTACGCTCCATCTTGTTTCTGACTTTGAGACTGTTACTAAGTTACATGAATTTAGTTTTTTAGCTTCTTTATTGACTCTTGCCAGTGCATATATGGAATTTTAAATATCCAGTCATCTTTATCCTTTACCAGGGATGGGGCACATCCAGCCCGAGGGCAGTATACCGCCCATGAAATCATTTGGTCTGGCCCTGCCTGTCTCAAGGCAACCGCACATGGGACTCAAAATTCAATAAATCTAGGAGCTTTTTTCATAGCTAATTTTTAAGTTGATAATTTTGTATGGCTCAAGAATGATGTTATAAATATCCAAATTGCCCTTGCAGAAAAAAGGTTCCCCACCCCTACTTTACTGGAACATTTATTTAATTACAATTTATTGTGGCCATTGACATATTTTCATTTATTGCTCCCATCTCATTAAGTGGTTTGTCTTGATTTTTGTATCTGTTTCTTTAAATATACCTTTCTTGGTTTGAAGTTATTATACACTCTTCATCTACTTTTGATAGTTATCTTAACTATTTTTATATTTATGCTTACCTTAATGAAGACTACAATTAAGCAATTTCTGTATCTTTCTCTTGAACAATACAAAGATCTTAGAGCACTTTAACCATAAACACCCTTGCCCAACCTAGATGTTTTTATTGTCCATTCTTTTAGTTCTAGCCTCCCCCCACCACACATAAATTACACATTATTGTTATGATTTTAAACAGTTAGTATTCATTTATGTATTCACCAGGATCTGTTCACCATTTCTGCTTGTATGTCAAATGACCAATCTAAGGTCATTTACCTTATGTTTAAAATAAATCTTTGAGAATTTCCTTTAGTGAGGATGGGTTGTTTGTAAATGCTCTCAATTCTTATTGGGAAACATCTTTGTTTTGCCCTCATTATTGAAAGATGGTTGCACTGGACATAGAATTCTAGGCCCAAGATCACTTCCTTTCGTTGCCTTGAAGATACTGCTAAATCCCTTTTTTTTGCTGTTGAGAAGTGAGCCACAAGTTTAATTACCATCATTCTTTTGTAGGTGATCTTCTTCATTAGCAATTTCCACAATCTTCTCTTTTTCTTTGGTGTTTAGTTTTCTATAATGTTCTTAGATGTGAATTTCTTTTTATTTATCTTCTTGGCATTCACTGGGCTTCCAGAAAGTTTCATGTTTTCCACAGTTCTGGAAACATCGAAGCCAGTTTCTCTTTGAATATTACCTCTTCCCAGTTCTTCCATTTTACTCTAGACCTCTAATTAGGCACCATTAAATTTTCTCACTCCTTTGTGGTTCTTAACCTTTCACACTTTACAGGTCTTTATCTTTCTTGTCTATGTTCTAGATAATTTTTTTTTTTCATCTTTAGTTTTCAGTTTACTAATTTTTTCCTCAGCCATGCCTCATAGGCTATTTAATCTATCCACTGAGTTTTAAGGGGCAACACTTATTTTTTATTTCTAGAAATTCTTTTCGGTTCTTTCCGAAGTCTAACTAGTTATTTATAGTCTCTTGTTCTCTGCTCACATTTTTCTTAATTTTTTCTTTATTGATTTGAGAGGGAGACAGAGAGAGATATGAGAGAGAAGCATTGATCAGCTGCCTCTCACAAGCGTCACAACTGGGGATTGAATCTGCAACCCGGGTAAGTGCCCTGAACAGGGATCAAATCCACCACCTTTTGGTGTATGGGATGATGCTCCAACCAAATGAGTCACACCAGCCAGGGCTCTGCTCACTTTTTGAGTTTCTTTTATGCTTCTTTAAACCTGTTAAACTTAGTTATATTCTGTCTCTAAAAATTTCAACATCTGAAGCCTTTGTGGGTCTATTTCTGGTGATTGTCACTCAGTGTGCTTTATTTCCATGTGTGTTCTGACTTTAACTCTGAGTTGTAATTTTCCTTGACGTTTCATCTGTGGCAAGTCTTTGGGTGCTAAGATGAGGTTGAATAAATCCTACAGAGAAGATTTACATTTGATCTAACCAGTTACCTGAGCAGAACCATCTGGGATCACTTTAAATTTTCTACTTGAGATTTTGAATCATGCAGCATGTGAATTTGGACTGCAAACCCAGCTGAGCGCTGGCTTGTGGTTGTAAATTCTGAGGGGATATTTATTATTTTTCCTACCACCCAGAATGACTCAGGCCAGTTTACTTGCTGTCACCTTCTATGGGAGGTTTTATTTCTTATTCTCCTTACAGAGTTTTGAAATGTACCTTTTGAGGGGCCAGCTTTATGCAGAATAATCTCTCAGCCATATCTCCAGCCCCCATGCCCTGTGAAGCCATCAAAGTGAAAGCTCAAGATTATCAGGGTTCAAAAGACTCTCTCAGGGCAAAGACCAGCTTTGGTCCTTGCTTACCAACCCTTGTTCCTACTTTCGCTTTATTTTGAGTTTTGCAGATTCCTTTCTTTTGTGCCAGCTTGGTGATATATTTAAGATAAAATGTTGTTTAATTAAAATTGTCGTTGTTGAAATTGTTGCTTCAATTGGGAAGGTTGTTTAAGGTATGTAATCCATTGTACTGTTAGAAATGAAACATCTTTTTCAAGGCTGGGGTTGAGATAAAGGTAATGCCACTTCGAAACATACAATTCTTTGTCAATTGTTCTGGTTCCAACATCATTTGTCCTCAAATGCTCTCTACTTAAAGGGTGTGTGCTGTTTTGGAGAAAGAAACATGGCAATAAATCTTTAATTGCTGTAGATCAAATGCCAACGGATAGCTTAATGCTGTAGATAACAAGGGATTGGAGGGGAGACTCTTATTAACCACAAAGCAGGGATTGTGTCTCCTTGCATTCAGAGCTGTGACAAGGAAGTAAACCAGCTGTAGGTGCAAACTCAACCTATCTGCGTTGTCATAACTAATAGGGTGTATGGTATCAGTCCAAAGTTTAGGCGTCATGGGGTGGGGGAGGGAAAGGTGATGGAAAGATGTGTATTTCTCTAGAGTTTCAGCTCCCAACAATGGTGGAAATGGTTCAATCAATCACCTCTAGAAAGCAATGGTGGAAATTTTGACATTTGCCTATGGGATTTACTTCCAATTCCTGTTGAGATCCAGCATAAGGTTCAGGACAGGGGTACTGAGATTACTTTAAGGACATAACACAAATTCAGTTGTTGTACTTCATTGTTCTGAGTCCAGCATCCTATTCAGAACCTCCATCCCAATCCTGTGAGGAGCCAGTGAATTGTGTTTTCATGACTGGGCACCTGAGCTACTTGCTTAAGTATTCTCTCTTAAGCTATCTTCACCTGTGTTTTGGGTTTCAGTGGAGGGACAGGCAGGGAGAATGTGGGAAAATTTTGGCAGCTGGGATATTCTTCTCCTTTCTGGGCAGGTCCAAGTCATAGACTCATTGACCATCAGCTCTGGGTGGCCCTTAAACACCCCATCACTTGACAGATGAGGAGCCTGGCGATGAATAATGTACAGAGGTATGCGAGGTGAACTGTGGATTGGAGGGAGGCAGGAAAGCAAGTTTTAAGAAGGAGCATTTGGCTTTTCTGGACAGAGGAGGAAGAGTGGGCAGAGGAAGGTTAAAGGGTAAAACATTCCACCAAGATGAGGTCTGTTAAGAAGGGATGGAAACCTCTGATGGTTTGGGTCTCTTCTCCACATTCTTTCTGGGCTTGGCAGCTGCTACTCAAAAGTCAGTCAAGCTGGACACCCCTCCTTCTGAGGTTCCAGGAACCCCATCTGAGTGACAGCTCTTCTTGAGATTGTACGTTGAGGGCAGGTTTGTGGTGGTGGCCGCACTAAGAATTTACAGTCACTCTCCTATTCCTAATTACCAAAATTAGGCCACCACCTAGGCTGATAGCCATTTCCTAGAGAGTCTGTGTTGTTTGAGTCTCTGGTTTAATCTGGTTGGGGGCCTGTGGCATTAGACTTTTACCAGCTGTGATCCCAGGCACAGATCACAGTGAATTCTACCTGGATCTTGCCTCAGGCCCTATTAAATAAGCCAAGAGTTTAGTTTCTCAACCCTCAACAGATTCTCACACCCACAGTGTGCTTCCATTTCTCCACGAAACAGAGGGAAGAGGAGATACAGAGTGATGAGAAGAGTGAGACCTGGATCAAGGTGGTAGAAATTCACTGATGACAAATGTGGATGGGTCACCTAAACTTGCTGCACCCTTTGGATCTAAATCCTACTTCTCTCTTCCCTAAAGCAAAGACCTCCAAGGGAAGGTGAGCTACATGATCCACTGGGTATAGGAGGACAGTGTCAAAGGGTTCCTTTTTGATATTTTTACCTTTAAAAATCAAGCTTTAATATGTTTAACATAGAGATTAACACTGGCACCCTCGCTTGGTCCTCTCATCAGACTGGCAACATGTGAGGGCTGTTGGATGAGGTACCTGAGTACGAAGAAAGAGTGCCAGGGAAGTCAGTGAGAAGTTTCAAAAGTAAAAAACATCATTTGACATACAAGTTTACATTCATTATTGTTGATGGTGAAACTCACCCTAACTGTGTAATGGGACTTGAAAATGTGAGCTAATGCAAGAACTTTCAAAATCATATTCATATATGGGGATGACAACTTTTTTGTCCTTAGGGTTTTACAATAAAAAACATTTAAAGACCACTTCTTGGCTGTAGGGCCTGTGGGTGATACAAGGCAGCACTACATCACTGCTATGTAGTCCAGAGTAATCTCTGCTGGAAGTGAGGTGGACACCAGAAACATTAATGACATATTAATGACACAGGAAAACAAAGCAAATACAACAGAGAGGGGCACCCATGTCATTCAGCATGTCTACTCCATTTCAGAGGCCAAAGGCAGAAGAGAAGAGCTGTCAGCATACATATCTCCTGGAGTTGGGGCCCCAGGGGAGTTGTTTAATGCATTCCTGGGTTGCTTACGGAATGTCCTTTCTGTTCTTCTGGAGAAAGAAGCAGACATGCCCAGGATGAGGCTTGTGGGGCTTTTGCTCATTGGTATGAAGAAAAGGAGACCATTGCCTCACTGTCTTCCTTTCCTGGAGACCTTCCTCTGGGGGAGAGAGGCTTTTGAAAACAGTCATCCTTTCCCTACTGACCTGTTCAGCAGAGATGTGACATTCTCACCTGCTATCAGGATACCTACCCCCATACCACAGAGCCTCTCATCTTACCTCCCTCATTAGGCTCTCCCACAAGATGCTCATCCCTAGAGGAGGTAAGTCAGAATTCCCCAAGGGCGAGGGGATAGGGTCACTTTGTTTCCTCCTAGAGTCATCGTAGTAGTTGCAAAACTGACAGCTACAGGGGTCGTGGATGGGAAGAGGCCCTGAGCCTCTAGTGTATTCCGCTGGTCTCTGTGGTTGGGGTTGGGGCTTGAAGAGTCATCATTGTATGCTGGGGTTTGGATGGGAGCCAAGCAAATACCTGGGAGCTTAAGAGAGCTCTGGAGCTGCCTCTCCCTGGAGGTGCAGGTGGGGGTCTACACCTTCCTTCATCCGGCCTCTGCTCTACCATGCCAGCAGACGCTGTGTGCGGGCCAGCAGGCTGGCAGCCTAGGGCTCGAAGAGGTGGGAGCAGGTGGGAAAGACTAGTGCCAAAAGCCCCGAGGATGGAGACATGAGCTGGGCTACTGGGAATGGAGCCCTGGAGCCAGATGGATTTGGCTTGAGTAACTGGCGGTGCCCTACTCTTTCTAGGGCAGGCTGAGTCTGTGGACACTCACTCACTGCTCATGGCTTTGCATACAAGTCCCCCACAGCTGTCCTGTTCTGGAGGAGTCAGAATTTCTGAGATGCCATAAAGGCTGAAAGAACCCCCCAAAGCTGGAAAATGCAGGAGCATGGTAAGATAAGAGCTGAGTTCAGGTCACAGAGGCAAGCACTGGGGAGACCCATTCTGCCTCAGTGACTCAACCCTGACCAATGTGGCCTCGAAGGGAGCGTCCTCTAAAGCCTTGGAGCCACCACCACTATAGGGTTCTGAGGGTGCTCTGTGTAAGCTGGGCTGGTCTCTCAAAGGCCTTTCTGGGAATCTCACATTGCAGGTGCTAAATGAGGGCATCCCATGGTGAGGGACTTTTTCAAACTTTGGGTCACAAACCATTAGAGACTATGAAATCAATTTGGTGGATCCCCCAAAGAAAGACAGAAAGACAAAAGGAACGGAGGGAGGGAGGGAGGGAGGGAGGGAGGGAGGGAGGGAGGGAGGGAGGGAGGGAGGGAGGGAGGGAGGGAGGGAAGAGAAAATGATAGAAAGCATTGCAGGGTGTCTCTTGTTTAATAAAACTTATCTATAGGCATGGGTACACTAGGTCATGATAACACTGATTTCTTACTATGAGGTACAGTTAACAGTTTGAGAAACATTGTCCTGGAAAGATAATTTTGTTTGGGTTGATTTTCCTCTTTACAGCTCCTTCCATTTATTCATTCCATAAGCACAGAGAACAGCCCTAACATGTCATGGAAAAGATAAAAATGTTAACCTTTCTGGACTTAATTATTTTAAAAAATCTCTAAAACAAGGGAACTGCCTGAGAGGCCTGGTGGTTTCTGTCTCTATGAATCCATGACTCTGTGTCTTTCAGAATGTTCTTTGGGAGTTGGCTGAGTGAGAGTCTTCCATTCATTCCCACCATGCCCATAACCATAAAGTTTTTAAGGGGAAAAAGGGCCCTAAAAAATGAAAAGCAAACAGTCAGATGGGAGCACTCCAGGGAGAGCTCAAAGGGCACATTTTACCTGGATCAAGAGAGCAGCCTCTGGACAGCTTTTAAACCTCTGTCCTTGGGGACAGGGTCTCTGGGGACTTCTCAGGGACAAGGTGACCTACTCGAGCACTGGCACCATGGCAAGAAGTTCAGAGGATGAGAGCCAGCTTCGAGGATAGTGACCAGGCTGCAGGGAAGGGGGGCTATCAGCTGAGGATAGGCCGCAGTCATGTGGTCTTACTGCAGGCCTGCTCCAGCCACCGCAGACACCTGAAGCATGGCAGAGAGGCTGAAAGGCAGACCTCTGCCTTTCTCCAGATTTTGCAAAATGAAGTACACTGAGGTAGCCTCAGCCTGGCATCTCTAGAGTCTTTTCTCCGAGGCAGGTCACACCTGGAAGGGCTGTTTTGTTCCTATAAAGACCATTGAGTCTATGGCACTATATGGTATCCTGCACATAGCAAGTGCCTAGTTGATGATCCCTGATGTAATTTTTCAGAGAGGAAAACTGACAAAAAAACTCCCAAAAAACAATCTGAACATTCTTTAAGGACTACCCTTCCCAGGGAAAAGTGAGAATATAAGAAACATTTCTTGTATTTCTCTTTTGGGAAAAGAGAGAAAATTAGTGTTTTCAGCAGAGGTTCTGGTACATGTATCGTATAGCAGTCAAGCTAGAGGAGTTTGAAGCTGTTAATTCTAGTACAGGAGTGCTGTCTGTTGTAAAAATCTTCAAGAGAACAGGGTACAGATAGCAACCTCCCTTCCCAGTCCCTTGCTAGGGAGAAGCAAGATCAAGGGACAATTAGTGATTGCAACAAAACTGGGAGAATTGAAACTCATGTATTTTGCTTTTCTACTTCTACAAAATAATATTCTTCCTAAGAATAAAGCTGAAGTAAAAAAATCCAGCTTTGTTCAACATAAATACAAGATGACTCACTATCAGGTGATAAATTGTGCAATACATACAAAGACCAGAGAATTGATAGGTAATTTTGGCCTGAAGATGGTGGGAGAGATCTAATGTGACAGATGGGATCTGAAAGAAGAGAGTCTGGACAGATGAGAGAGCGAAGTGCAAGTTATTGGGGGAGAGAAGAAGAATTTGGTTAGGGACATAGTGATGGGGCTGATGACAGCATGGGGGGGGGCAGTGATGACATCTATAATCCTGCAAGTCTGCCAAACCCAGAGCCTCTAAGTTCTCTAAGGCTGGGTTTTTTAGATCATGGTCCAACAGGTAAAAAGCCCACAGACATCATTTTTTTGAGAGAGGCAGCATGGAACAGTGGACAGTGCAGAGAAAAGACCTGGGTTCAGGTAGCTCCGTCACTCCCCAGCTGTAAGAACTCTGACAACTCTGCACATCAGTTTTACAATGGAGAGAGTATTTTCTACTTGGCCTGACTCATCAAATGAAGAGCTGTGAAAAGAGACTAACAGTTAATTACGATGGAACACTCAGTACTCATCTTCCATCACTTTTTGATAAGGTTTATTTTCAAGATGCCAGGTTGACCTGTTTGGCCAGTTAAGCATCACAGAAGTGACTTCTGAGTCATTAACTTTTCCCAGAGGCTTGTGGTACTTCTTGAGAATGTCCCAAATTGTTGATTGTCAGAGATTTCCTCTTACACTTTTCTTCCCATGAGAATTGCTGCTGGCTTTCCCATAATGTTTTGGGCAAGGATATTCTTTTACTTTCATTAGATGTGAGAATCCATCCATCAGACTGGCCGGACTTCCAAAAGAGCACATTCTTTCATCTGTTTCTCAGAGTAGATGGTCTGTTCCCTAGTTCAATTCAACAATGTATCTCTCTTCTATTTTGTTAAACCTTTCCAGAGAATGTTTCCAGGATACTCCATTAATGAACTGTTTCAGGACTTAACAGCCTTCACTGTTTGAAGGTTCTTCCTTCTGTTTAGACTCAGTCCACTTTTCTTGATCCAATTATTGAGAGTTTGAGAGCAGCTGGGTACCATACAATCTAGCATAGCTGTCTCAGAAATGGTTCAGAGGCCACTGCACCAGCAGACTTGCTGGGCTCTAGTACTGTCCTTTATCTGTGTGATGTTGGGCAAATCACTTACCTCTCTACGCCTCAGTTTCCCACCTGCTCGGCTTGTACAGCTGAGCCATGGTTTCTTCCTCTGTTAAAGGAAGTATCTGCCCTGACTAAAGGAGGTCACCAGCTGCTGGGTGACTTGGTAGGCATCTCTATTGTAGAAGAGTACGTTGTAATTACTATTTATATGTACAATCTCCCACTGGACAGTGAACTCTAAGAAGGAGATAACCATGTCTTTTTCTTTTATTTTTAATTTTTAAATCATCTTTATTGAAAGTATTATAGATGTCCCCCCTTCCCCCCCCATTGACCCCCTCCTCAAGCCTTCATCATACTATTGTCTGCATCCATGGGTTATGCATATATGCATATAGTTCTTTGGTTAATCTCTTCCCACCTCCTTCCCCCCATCCCTTCCCTCTGACATTCGTTAGTCTGTTGCATGCTTCCATGTCTCTGGATCTATTTTGTCAATTTATTTTGTTTATTAGATTCCATGTATAAGTGAGATCATGTGATATTTGTCTTTCTCTGATTGGCTTATTTCCCTTAGCATAATAATCTCCAGGTCCCTCCCTGTTATCTCAAAGGGTAATAGATCCTTCTTTTTAACAGCCCCATAGTATTCCATGGTGTAAATGTCCCACAGCTTCTTTATCCACTCATCTACTGATGGGCACTTGGGCTGTTTCCAGATCTTGGCTATTGTAAATTGCACTGCTATGAACATAGGGCTGCATATATTCTTTATGACTGGAATTTCAGGCTTCTTAGGATATATTCTTAGAAGTGGGATCATTGGGTCAAATGCAGTTCCATTTTTAATTTTTTGAGGAAATTCCACACTGCTTTCCAGTGGCTGCCCCAGTCTGCATTCCCGCTAACAGTGTACTAGGATTCCCCTTTCTCCACACCCTCACCAGCACTTGTTGATTTATTGATGATTGCCATTCAGACAGGTGTGAAGTGGTGATACCTCGTTGTCGTTTTAATTTGCATCTCTCTGATGATTAGTGATGTTGAACATTTTTTCATATATCTCTTGGCCGTATGTATGTACCATGTCTTTTTCATCTCTCCTCTAGCACCTAGAGTGGTTCCTACCTATCACATAGCCAAAGAAGCTGAGCAGAGTGATTTGTAGCCAAAATTTTCTATGGCTAATTTTCCAGATCCACCTACAGTTCCAGGTTTCAGGATGTACTCTACCTCCGCCCTTCTCCTCACACCAACCGTCAGATGGGGTGAGGGGTGGGGGACTGGGGACCAGGAACCGGGGGGAACTAAGACTAAGCTGACTTGGAAGAGGTTCTCGACTGGCAAGGAACGTGGTCAGCCGGGGTCGCGAGTGAGGGCGATGATGCAACTCCACTTCGGCCACGTTTTCTGTTTGCTTTTTTATTTTAGCGTGTGGGGTCAGGCTGAGCTCCCTGGCGCTCTGCAGAAGTAACAGCGCGAGCTGCGCCCGGGATCTCCCCGGAGCTCGGTGAGAGTCGTGGTTGCGGCAGCAGGCGCCCCCCAGCGCCCTGAAGACGACAAAGTCCCGGCCGGGTCAGCTCAGGTGGGGGTGACGCACCTGAAAAGGCGTCCGCAGCGGGCTGGGTAGAACCACAGCCGCAGGGGGTGGGGGGATACATCCCAGATGATCGCAGGCAGAAGCGTTGATCTGAACACACGTAAACATCGAAAACTCTCACGCACGGAGTTCAGAAGCATGCTTTGCCCCACGGACGGCAGTCGTGGAGGACTACCCCGGGCAGAGTCTCCCAAACCACCGTGCAGTGGTTGATTCCAAGTCCAAGATGGTTGAAGCACGGTTGGAGTTCCAGGCAAGCATGGACTGGACCTGTGGGCGGGGCCGGGGCGGGGCCTCTCGGGGGCGGGGCCTCTCGGGGGCGGGGCCAGGTGCTGGGCTGTCTCTGCTTGTCAAAAGGCAGCAGCCGAGCCAGAGGCGCCCGGAGCGCGGAGCTGCGTGCCCACCCGCCAGACCAGGTGCGGACCCGGGAGCGGCGGGGAAGGGGGTCCCGGGGTCGGCCTTAGGCCCGGGGTCGCGGCGTCAGGGGCACCAGGCCTGAGTGCCAAGGTGCAAGAAGCAGAGTCTAAGTCTCAGAGGCAAACTTGGCGACTAAGATCCGGGCTGTCGTGCCATGAGGCTGGGTCACTGAGGGGACAGACACTGGTCTGAGAAAGAGCTGAAGTTCATGCCAGGCTGGCGGAGGGAGCAGCGACCTCTTCGGTGCTCAAGCAGCTTAACGTACAAATGCTCCACTAGCACAGTGCTCAGCACTTGGGCAACAAGAAGCGTTTGTTTCCTTCCTCTGTCGGGGCGCCTTGGCATGGAGTGGAGTAGTAAGAAAGGGAAAGACTGGCTGTGGATGGTGCTAAGGTCTCTCAGGAGTGGACTGTGTGTAGCCTTATTGTCTTGTAAGATCCAGGTATGGTCACCTGCCATGGTGGAGCTGAATCTTTTAAGTAGAGTACTTTTTTTCTTTCCTGTTCTGGACTTTTTTTTTTTTTTTTTTTTAACCACTAATGATTTTAGACCTAGTTGGCCCTAGGGCACTGGATTTACTTCCCAGGAGATATCCACCAATGTCCAGCAGAACTCAGGGGCAAGCATCTTATAGAGGAGGGGGCTCAGGGGGTGGTTTCTGTTTGGGGAGTGAGAAGCTGGCACAGTGTGGGTAGTGGGTGAGGAGGATTCAGGGGACGTATCTAGGAGGCCACATGTGGTCTCAAGGGAACAATGGACACTGCCCACCTCCCCCGTGCATTACTGAGGCTGAGATGCAGTCTGCCTGGCAGGGAGAGCCCTGGGTCTCTGGGCCTAGGCCCTTCCCGCATCTCCTCCTCCTCTTCCTCCTCCTACTCCGTGTGGTGAGTGAGTCAGCCTCCTGTCTGGGCTCAGCTGCAGCCAGAAGGGCCAGAGCCCAGGCAAGCAGTTGGGCAGGCATTTTCAGAGCGTTGCTGAAGCTCTCCTGGGCAGAGTTCAGCTCTGCTCCAGCTCCCTGCTGGAAAGCCGTCTTCCTCATGGCCGGTGGTGGCCACTCCTGAAGGAAACACCCAACGCAGCCATCATGAAGGGATGGCTATGATATGATTCCAGAAGGGGCTGACTGTGAAGGGATTATGGCTTTGTGATAAATCCACGTCTCTTCTGGGATCAGGAGGTGCATCCCAGCCCTGCAGACTTTTCCAGCACCTCATTCCATTTCTGCCCAGTGATCTTACTAGCTGCCTACCTCTGTTACTGAGGTGTATGTGCATGAGAAATCAGGAAGGTTCTGGAACTAGGGAAGCCATGGTGTTGGCAAAGAAGGTTTTTAAGCCAGGCTAGGGAATGGAAGTGGTTTGCTGAGGCCAAAATGGGTTATCTGGACACTGGAGCCTCAACTCGATGAACTGAGAGTGTTGTATATTGGCGGGGAGCTTCTTCATCTCTTCCTTGTCAAGTACTGGAGGGACTGTGGGTCCTTCTGGAATGGTGTCAGGACTAGTAGGCAGTCAGACCTGGAGGTAGTAAGACTGCAATTTTTTTCTCTGGCTTTTGTTTTGGGTGTTTCAGATCCTTGAGCAGAAATAGAGGCCCCAGAGCCCATTGCCCCTCACTCAACTGGCCTCTCTGGACCCATTTGAGAAGATTCCACAACCAGCTGTGGGGCTGACTCAAACTGAAAAAAGCTGGGGAATTCAGTCTGTACTCTGGCTGGTCCTATGGCTTCAGTTTGGCCGGTCCCTCATCAGTCACAACTTGGACCCTTTCCACAGCAAAGGATAAGATAGAAGGGGAGAGTTAAAGGATAAGAGAAGAGGAGAGTGGGGTAAAGAAGGAGGGAAAGGATGAGAGTTAGAAAGCTTTCTTGACCCCTCACAGCTCTTTAGCTAAGACTTTAGTTATATAAATATTGTGGAAGGTGTGATGCACCCTGGTTATTGGTGTTTAGGGTTTCTCAGTGTTCTTCTCCTAGTCAGCCTCAGAAATGATCTCCTTTTGGGACTAAGTCCCAGAGGAAACACCAAGAGGACCTCCTGAACCCCACCCTCCACTCCCAGAATAGCTAGAGTCTAAAGCCAATGTGTTCCATGTTTAGAGGAAGGCCTGGGGCTTAGTGGGACAAGCCAAATGGTTGTCCAGGACAGGAGAAGGCATCTGTTATTCAGTTTTTTACCCCACATCCTAAGGAGGCAGCAATCATCCTGGCCAAGATCTGCCTCTGCTGGGAACTTGCTGTTGTCAACATCTAGCAGTTGGGTTCTAGTGGCCAGAAAGCCAGAGTCAGGAGCACCTGGAAGTCTGAGCTAGGATGGCATTCTGGTTGGTAACTAGACAGGATCAGTTGTAAGACTCCAGTCTTCCATTTGTCACTGCTACAAGTCTGTTTTGGATGCAGGTAGAGGAAAGTAAGGAAATACCAGGATTTGATTAAGAGCCTCTTGTGTGCCCAGCATAGTGCCAGGCCCTCTGAGGCATAAGAGGAAGCAAAACCCACTAGACCAGGCCTCTTCCCAGAAATGGTATGAATCCAGGATGGGCAGCTCTCCTTCCACCACTGTCCAGTTCTGAAGGGATCTGGCTGGGCAGAAACAGCCTGGCTGTTGCTCTGGGCCACCAGGGCCTCACTTCTAATTATACTTTTCTTCGATTCCCCTTGACCCTCCTGTGTCAGTGGCCTCCTGGATGTGCTAGAGATTGACCATATAATTTATCGTCTAAACTGGGAGACTTTTGAGTAAAAGGGGGTGCTGTTAATAGTTGTGTTGGGACAATGAACCAAAACTGTCCAGGGCAAAGTGGAATATTTAGTCATTCTAGTGAACATCACTGGAGACCTAGCGGAGGTTACAGAGGGAAAGATGGGTGAGAATGGGTTTAATGAGGAGGGCAAAATGAAGGTGGTGCTTAGTAGGGAGGGGAAGATGGAGGTAGCTTAGTTCTGAGGGCAGCCTCAACTTCCCCTGCCCCCAGCCTGCTCCCCTGTGTTATTAGCCAGTTCCTTTCTTCTCCCTGAGGGCAGCACTGCTCCCTGCCACCCTCTCCCAGGACCCAGCATACCTCTCATTCTGGTAACTTCCTTTCACCCTTGACTTGTGACTGGCTTCACCTTTGGTTTTTCTGCCCCACCCCTACCTCAGACAGGGACAGGAAGGCCTGCCAATTCCCCTTCAGCTGCCCCTGGGGGAATTGGATTTATAACAGAGCCAAGACAGCCCCGTGCTTCCCTCTTCCCTCTTCCCCCATTTCTGCTTCCCAGATCTCTGGGGGCCACACCATTCCATGGGAACATCCAGCTCTAAATCAGGTAAACAACCAGAAAGGGAAGGGTAGTCAAACCTTGCCCGTGTGGAGTAAGGGCACAGGTCACGTGTAATCAGATTCTGGGGAAACAGTAAGCAAAATGAAGCCAGAGCCAGAGAGAAGCTGCTTAGCAGGAGATGAGGTCAGTTCCCGGGACACTGGAGTCTGACTCTCTGCTCTGGCCTGACTGTTGGGGAAATGGTTCAGGGTGGAGACAGGCTGTTCTTACTCAACCCAAGTCGTAGGCGTTGGTGGCAGGACTGCATCTTGTCCTGGTGACATGTGGAAGAGAAACTACCCTCCCTTCTGAGTTTTTGGTCCTTGTGGTCCAGATGCTCAGGATGGTCTCCCTGGAGAGTCCCCAGAGCAACAGTGTTCTAGTGACTGGGACGTCAGCTTGGAGGGTGGAGCCTCCTTGATGACTGTGCAGTGGTTCTGTCTATTCTGCAGGAAGGAAGTCATTCTCATCACCAACAAATGGCAAAAGCAGTTGAAGACCTCTTGGGAAGTCCCGTCCTTTGAAGTGACTTATGGGGAAGTGGGAAGGGGAGAGACCTTCTGGGCCAGCAGGGGGTGGAGGGGGGCTGGTCTGTAAGTGGCAGGAGTGAGAGGCAGAAGCAGCAGGTTTCCGAGTGTGTGTCATGCTTTTGCAAACCTGCCCTGCAGGTCTCGTGCCAAGGAATAGACCAAGCAGTGTTCTCAGAACCAGATACCACACAAAGTCCCCATTCTGCACAGGGGAGAGTCCTGATCCTGAGCAGGGCGTGGGCAGCTGTGCAAGCGGGAAAGTGGAGTTTGGGCAGGACTAGCAGCTGGTTCCTGGGAAGCTGCTGCCTCTCTCTGGCCTTCTGACGAGAGGTTAAAGCTTTGAGGTGTTATGCAAAGTGTGACATTCAAGGCCCTGTGGGGCACCCATGAGACTTTGCTGGTAACACATCCAGTGTGTGCCACCTGCTGGCACTGGAGTTGTAGCTTCAGGAACAGCTGCTCATAGAGCACTCAGCTCAGTTTACCAGGTGCTCTACTAGGTACACAGCATGCGCAACCTCCCTGGCCTACTGCAATCTTGTGAGACAGAACTGTTATGATCCTTTTACAAATGGGAAGCTGAGTCTTGGTGAGATTGAGAAGCGTGCCATGGTGACATGGATGGTGAGTGGGAGTGTTAGGACTCACACTTGGGCCTGTCTTAACCTCCATGGAACCCTACCACCTCTGCATTTATGGACAGCCACAGGGCATTCAGGGCCATGCCTTGCACATAATAGGCCTGCAATAAACGTTTGTGAGCGGCAGGGTTAGATTCACTAACTAGTTTGAACAAGTTAACCTGGGAGCAAGCTTGTTTTGCCCAAAGGTTATTCTGGGGACAGTGTCCTCTCAGAAGGAGGCTCCCTCTGCCAGAACCCTCAGGCCTCCACGCCTTTCCAGCAGTCCTGGGTACCTTCCTTACTCGGGTAAAAATAGCTGACAAGAACTGGAGAGAGGTAGCTCTATGCGGAGTGATTGCATGGGAGCAAATAAGACCTGAATGATTTGGAAGGCAAGTAAGAAATACTTTCAATTTCAAACAAGCCTCTTTATTGATAATCTTCTATGAGCTAAGTATACCAAGAAAGAAAAGGCCATTGTCACCTGGGAGCTATTCTCACCTTGCTTACCTCTTCCCCTCCAGGCCACCCCTTAAAAAAATCCTCTTGAACCTAGCCCACCTGGAGGGAGCAGTGAACTTTAGCCTCATCTGCAGCCTTTGCCAGGCATTGTGCCCATCATGCTGCTGGCCTTCTTCCATCATCACAGCTTCTCTTTGGAGTGAGTTACTATTATTCTCTCCAGAGTGTATATGGGGAAAACAAGGTTTAAAGAAGTGCAGAAACCTGCTCATGGCTGCAAAGTTAACCCGTGATCACTGCTCTACATTGCTTGCTGGTGCTGGGCCTGGCTTTACAAACCACTCTAAGTGCCAGAGCCGGGCACAGAGGTAGGAGGAGGAGAAGGTGCTCTGTCTATGGTTCCCAGGGTTCCTTGGTATATGGCTGAACTGTAGACAGTGCTATTAGAAGTCGTGCCAGCAACCTGGTGGAGTGAGAGAAACACATTAGACACACTTGGGGTTCAAATCCTGGCTTTATCACTTTCTAGCTTGTGACCTTGGGCAAGTTTCTTAATCTCTTCGAATCTCAGTTTTCTTATCTGTAAACCAGGGGTTATAATAACTCCCTTTTAGGATTGTGTGAGGACTGAAGACGATGTAAATCACGAGCCTGGCATGAAATAGGCCCTTGAAAAGCATGTGCAGACAGTCATTCGCTAGATATACATCAAGGGCCTACTGTGTGCCAGGCACTGTTCAAAACACTGGGAATTGAAGAGTGAAAATAAAAGGCTCTTACAGTTGTTTTCAAATGTACTAGATCAGAAACTCATCACTGCGAGAGGTCCCTTTAGGATCCAGGAATGGCTGTCTGGGTAAACTCAGATTAGGTAAATTGATTTCTCTTTCTGTCATTTGTTAGCTGATGAGCTTGGGAAAGTTATTTAGCTTCTCAGATTTGTCAGTTCTTTTTGTTTATTTTTTTTAAAACTGTGAAGTATATCATAGACACACGTGTATACAACACGCTTATGTATAAAGAATAACATAATATATCCAGTACCCGCCACCTAAGTTCAGAATGGAACATTTACAGAACCTTAGAGCCCTTTGCCCTGTCCATGGGCATCCTCTTCCTCACCCTCTACACTACAGTGATTGATATTTTGAATTTTGGTCAATTATTTCCTTGCTTTTTTTTGTAAGCTACCATCTACATATGCTTTACAAAACAATATATTTAGCTCTATATGTCCTCCGAGTTTACATACATTTATGTTCTCTGTGATGCGCTTCTCTTACTCAGTGTCATGTTTCTGAGATGCAAGGTTGATACCCACAGCTGTAGCTCATTACTTTTCACTGCCGCGTAGTATTCCATTGTGAGAATGTGGCACACTTGCACATCCTCCCTCTGGTCGATGCACGTCTGGGGTGTTCCAAGTCGGGGGCTAGTGTGATGAGATAATACTGCTTGGTATATGTTGTGCTTATTTCCTGGCGCTTGTGTAGACATTCTCCAGGGCAATACCTAGGAATGGAATTGTTAGCTCACAGGAAATTCCATGTTTGGCTTTACACCAAACTGTTTTCCACAGTGGCTGTACCAAAACAAACGAACAAACAAACAAACAAAAACCAAAATAAACCTCCCACTCCTTCCAGTAGTGAATAAAAGTTCTCTTTGTTTCCAATCCTTTCAATACTTGATGCAGACTTCATCTCTAAAAGTTGTGCTAGATGAGTTTCTGAAGTCCCTTTCAACTACAATAATTGTATCATCCTCGACTTAAGGACCTGGTTTCTGGCTTATGTGTTCGCCAGTCTGATGTGTTGTGCTCAGATGGCTCTGGACATGCCACAGCCTGACTGAGAGCCCTGTGCAGGGTGTCTGGGTGCAGCTGAAGCTCTTCCTCACTGGGCTTCTACCAGCAGCAGGTGAGGGATCCCGTGGCTCCACATCCTCCCCCACACTTGGCCTTCTGTTCCATTTACCCAAGAGCATAGTGTCAGTGCTGAGCACATACTAGGTGCTCAATTAATACCCATTGAATTGCATTTTTGTCAAGTGCATTGAGAGGGGTGTATATTTTCCCTGGGCATCAATTTTGAGGAAAGGACATGGAAGTAATAGAACCATGTGTGTGCTAGCTAATCAAGGCATATGGGGCTGGGGACTGTGATGGAATTTACATCTGTCCAGGACTTCTTGATCATTTCAAGGCTCCAGGTGAGGTGAACTGAAGTTTAATAGTCTCCACTGACTGACTGTACAGAGTCTGGCCTTGTTCTTTGACCGTCTGACTCGTCCAATTTGAGAAGCAGGGAGTGGCTGAAGGGTTGGCAGAGAGAGAACGGAGGCGGTGCTCTGTAGAAGGAGTAGAATGCCCACAGAGAACCCCTTCTCCTTCCAAGCATTGAAAACTGTCCCTGGGGGTGCTGAGTTTAAAAGGTGCTAGATATAACCAGTGTCCCGGCAGCCACATAAACAGCCAGCTTCCCACACACAGGACAGAAGAATGTGGCTGGGTGGGCAGTTGCTTGGGCCATCTCGGCCCAAAATCCTATAATTACTCATCAAGTCTGTGCCTGTCAGCTCCAGAGGCAGGGGAGCACCTCAGCTCGGGGCCTCCTCTTGGTCACCATGCTGGGATCAGTGGCTGGGTCCCACCAACTCTTCCTTGGTCTCCCACCCCTAATTCTGTCCCAGTGTCTCTCTCTGCATCAACCTTTGTCCCTAATGAGGCTTACATATCATAATAGCTGACAGTCATAATAAACCAGTGATTATTACAACTTACTACATTCTAGACACTGTGTTAAATGTTTTTACGCATTTCTCATTTATGCCTCTCAATAATCTTTTGAAGTAGATAATATAATTTTCCCCATTTTACAGAAGAGGGAACTGAGGTTCAAAGAAGTGGCTACATTTCTTGCCCAAAGCCATGGAGCTCCTAAATCAGAACCAGAGCTTAAGTTCAGGCTTTCCTAAGTCCTGAATGTATGTCCCTTCTTCACCTGCTGACTACCTGGCCTACACAGTGTCCGGTCAGTCAGTTCAGTGTTTTCCCTCCCCCTCCTGTCTAAGGAGGCTGGAAAAGAGGCAGCTGGTGATGCCAGTAGAGGGCCAGTGGGACAGTTCCAGGCTGGCTGGGAGGATACTGGAAAGCACCTTCAGGGCAGAGTTCTTTGTTCCACACTACTCTGAATTGCCGGGCCTCTGCCAGGGGCTGGAAGTTACTTCTGTCCAGCCTATTTGGCAAGCACACCAACGTCTTGGGTGCCATGATGTTAAGAAGTGGGGGATGGGTTGCCTCAGGTAAAATTCCATTATAATGAACTCCACCTGAGATCTGAACAGCTTTGATGAAATGGAATTATGTGAACCTGTGTGCAGTGGAAGAACTCCAGTGCACAGTCTGAGAATCTAGAGGTGAAATAGAGCTAATGTGCCATTGAGTGTCCCTTAGTGAAGCTCTGGAAAGGTTTGGAGCCTAGAAGGAAAGGAGTCAGACACATCCCCAGTTTCTTCTCGAACGCTAAGCTCCTGGGTGGTCAGGGCAGGTGCAGGGAGGGGAGAGCTTTGTGCTTAACTCCATTTGACAGGGCTGTGTCTGTTCAGCCCCCACTCTGCTGTGAGCCTCTGAGGACAGGTCTGAAACCCATCTCTCAAGTGTCACCATTCAACACAATATCTAACCCATCATATACGCAAGAGGTGTTTATTGGATGGAACTATATTTTAGGTAGACTGAGGCTCCCGAGCTAGAAAGGAGATTTGAAAGACAACTGCTTTGTGTGGCTAAAACATCTTTAAAGAGCTGGGCTGCAACTCGGGTAAATGTCCCCAAATGGTGTGTAATAGCAAGCACTAACCTTTACTGCACAGGTGCCTTGTGTCAGGCACTGTGCTGAACACTTTACATGCATTATCTCCTTTTAATCCTCAGACCTATGAGGAAGGTACTGTTATTTTTCTCATTTTATAGGCGAGGAAACAGAAGCTTGGGGAGCCCAGGTTGTTGGTTCTGGTCACACAACTGGTAGGGTGGGAAGGTGGGGTTTACACTCAGGCAGCCTGTTCTTGTCATTGTGTCTCTGTGACCACAGAGCTCCACTGCCACTGTGGGCTGGTTCTGGGTAGGGTAGGGGGATAAGAGTGAGGCTGGAGGGATGCAAACCCTGTGGGATGGCTGACAGTCATAATTAGACCGTAGGGCACAACCCTGGTCTAAAGTGGCAGTCCTGTCTCAGGCCAGCAGGGTTGCCACTGGAACTGCAGTCCAGTGTGACCAAATTATCTAATTTTTTAAGTAGAAAACTAGACATTCAGGTTGTTGTTTTTCAAAAGTGCAATTTCTTTACTTTTTAAAAAGTGACAACTAATTTAAAAATTTATATGTACTGGTGGTGATGGGGGTAGTGTGGTACACAGAACACATTCTAGTCAGGGTTAGCCTGCAGGCCTCCAGTGTGTCCCCTGGTAGTTTCTTTCTTCTAACAGGTGCCTGTTACATAGAATGGGACCAGGAAAGTCCTTGTTTGTATAGGATTTCTTACTAAAGGCATGAATAATCACTCTCCATGGGTACTTTATCATGAAGAATGAGTTTGTTTGTTTTCTGGACAGTTATAATGAAATCTTTCAGTCTGATGATATTCCATGAATGAATCCTCTCTCCCTTCTTCCCTCTTCCCTCCCCTACTCTGTTTTCCCAGTCAGTTATTTTCCCATATTTATTAGAAAGTTCTGAATAGAGAAATCAAAAGGAAACTAACAGTAAGGAAAGGATCTCTAGGCAAAAAAAAGTAAAAAAAAAAAAGTGGAATGTTCCAGAGAGCTTGCTAGGCAATGAATGGCACTTATCATGCATGATCTGCACTTCGGGCCCTCCCAGCTTGAGCACCTCAGGCTGCCAGAGAGGGTCATGCTCCAGGGACTACTTCAGAGTGTTTTCTCACAACCTCTGCTCTACTTTACACCTGACTGTAGCCCTCCTCCTTCTCGTAAATGCCTGGGAGAATAATAGAAAACTCACAACTAAGATTTTTATGGAGTAGAACAATTTTTATAGCACTTTAAATGTTTCATCTCTGCTAATACCACAGTCCTGTGAGACAGGCAAATGGGCGTAGAATCCCCTTTCTGAGGCTTGGGAAAGTAGCGGTGTCTCCCCCCCTCCGCTCCATAAGAGAGCAGCAGGCATGGAGGACTAAAACCCACTGCGCAAGGCGCCCCAGGAGCCCACAGGCCTTTCCTCGCCTGCCACCCTTACTCCTCAGCTGGGGTCTGCAGGTGGAGGTAGGTGGGGCAGCTGGTAAGTCCTAAGCCCCTGACTAAGGTCCCCACCTCCCTAAAAATCCCAGTCCGGGGGAAGTATGGGGTGGGCATGGAAAAAATGTCCTAAACTGATGCTGGGTGGCCAGTGGCTAGCCTTCTCCCATGCCTCTCCCCACTGCCTGTCACCCTGAGCTATTGTTTCCAAAGCTGGGCAGAAAATAGCTCACTAGAGAATTATTTTTGTCTCTGTTAAACTTCAATCCCAGGCTCCTCAAGATCCTGGCGGCAGAGTTGTTTTTCAGGTCAGGGGGAGTTCTGGGAAGAGTAAGAGGTGGGGGAGCAAAGGGGAAGTGGTGGGTGGAGGGGCCGTCACCTCTCCCCACAGGGGGGTGATGGGCCACAGCCACTGGCCTCCTTCCTACCCATCAGGCTGCCTGACTGGCAGCAGCTCCAGCTGACTGAGTGGAGCTGCCCAGCCAGCTGGAGCTGAGTTTCACTCACAGCTTCTTTAGGTGAGCACAGGCTATGAGCTGGGGTGCATCAAGTCCCATTCTCCAGGGATGTTTGCCTTTGCTGGAAAGAGTGTGGAATGAAGGGAGTAGGACGTCTGTTACTCTGTGCTGAGGCCCAGGTGGGCAGCCAGGGGAGGGGTGGGGGGCAGACAGCTGATTGCTGAGGAAGGAAAGAAGTCGTTCCTCTGGAGACCCTGGTTTAGCCCCTCCTGAGGCAGCACTGAATGCTGCTCTGTGTAGCGAATCTGTGCCATCTTTGCCCCTGGGCACCAAAGAAAGACAAGGAAGAGGAAGATGGCCAATGGATAGGGCTGGGGGAGGGGTTTATAGTCTGGAGAGAGTGCATGGGTTACCATAAAGGCAGTTATTTCTTACCACTTGGTGGCCTGGGGAAAAACCCTCCTGACAGATTAGGACGTTTTGACCTGAAACATGGAAGCAAAAGAGTATCTTCTATCATAGCTCTGAGGGGAAGGCTGGGCTTGTGTTACACCAGCCAGCAGTGAGTGTGGACACCCTGACTCAGAGTATGGCATGTGCCCACACATGCTGGGGACTTCCCACCCACACGTGTCCTTGGTGCAAGCTGTTTGTGACTATCGTGTGCTTGTGGTTGATGCCCTTCCTTAGAGTGATTCCTGGAAACAAGGAAGTGACCTTGTTGACCAGGAGAGAGGAGTGGACCCTGTGGATCAGTGGAGTCGGGTTTGGGATTAGTTGGCTGCATGGTCACTCGGGTCTCCCTGCGCCCAGCAACCTTATCTGGCCACTGTGGACAGATTGATGCATTAAATGTGGATTGAACTGGTGATGTGTGGCTGAGCTACTCACCAACTTCCATCTTCCCCTGTTGACCCTTTTGTTCTTTCTTTTCATTTTCTCTCACAAAACATAGTTTCCCTATTCAGCTGAGCTGATTTTTCCAGAGCCCTCTCCTCTACTTCTCCCTTCCAGCTCAGTTACTGATGGTCCTATTGCCAGGGTAAAGGATTCGCCCCAAAGGAGGCTGGGGATGGTGGTTCTGGGTGTGCACCGGCTGGGCCCCAACCATGCTGCAGGAGTGGGCTGCTGCCTTGCTCACCTTGAGGGTCCTTTCAAATGAACCAATGGAAGAGGGGCCCGTTTTATTTTTTTTTACAACACCCAAGGCTGATTCAGGTTGGAATGAAGATCTGAATGGAGCCTGAAAGTCTTCAGTTTCAAAATATTATAACAATAATTTAAAATTCCTGGTATTCAAGCCTCAATGGGTTTACTAGAAGAAGTACTCAGAGAAGAAAGAATGGAATGTATTTCCTATTAAAATGTCCAGTTGTTTCATCTCTTCCTGTCGCCCTCTCTCCCTCCAGCCATGTGGAGCTAGTTTCTCTGCCTCAGATACACTCTTTCCCGTGTGCTGCTTAGCCTTGGCACATGTACTGTCTACCTGGGACCCTCGTTACCCTTCTTACCACGGCCATGTTAAACTACGATGCTTCCTGTCTTAGTGGAGAGGCTGAGAAGTCGCCTCCTTACCGGCACAAGGTGAGGCGCGCTCTACATGCCCCCGTCACACCTGTGCTTAACAGTTGTACCATGGCATGGGCTGTACTGAATTGTAGTTCTTGTGGGTCTCCCCCAGGAGACTGTGTGCTTTAGGATGGCAGTGTCTGGGTGGCTTGCCATCGTGTCTGTGACTTTCTAGTACAGGGCTTGCCACACAGCTGAGTGCTTAAAACCAGGCAGGGATCACGGTCAAAGAGAAGGCATCAGAGGCCAGAACCAATGCCCACCGTGGTGTGAGGCCAAGGAGAAATGCTGTAGCTTCCCTGGCTTTCCAAGGGGTCTCCAAGAGGAAATCTACACAAAGGAATGCTGGACCCTGAATAAACCGAGGCTCTGGAAAAGCTCTCGGGGAGAGAGGAGGGGCATCATTATAATCAGGACCTGAGGAGCAGCTTCTGTCACCTTGGGTGACTGCTCTGCCCTCTAAGGTGAGTGGGAACCTCCCTGTTTGGCCTCAGCCCTAGAAGCTTCATGAATACATGGGAGTATCCACCCCTCACTAATAATCCAGAGGATAGAGAGGATGTCTTTGATAGGTCAGGCCCTTATGGGGTGGAAACCGCCTGGTAGAGAGTTATTCCAGCCCTGCCCATCTCAAAGGACACAAGTTCCTTTACTAACTCTGACATAGGCTTCAGAATCTATCCCACAATAAGTGAATGGCCTCCCAAAGCCTCCAAGGGCTGGAGGCAACCAGGAGACCAGGGCCACTGAGCCAGAGGCAGCCCAGAGTCTAGGTCAGGGGCCACAGCAGGGACACGCTGCTGCCAGGGCATCTGCAGCCTTCACTGCCACCTCTGGGTTCCAGCCTCCTGGCGCTTCCTGCAGCCTTTCCCAGTGCTCTGCCTTCTGCTGCATGCACTGATGGGTGGGAGTCGAGTGAGGAGGTACCACTGCCCTAACGACAGAGACGTCCCTGGAGGGAGAGCAGATGCATAACAGATGTAGGACAAGCTCTAGATGGCGTAGGAGGTAGGAGAAAGACGGCACTGGGTGAGAGAGGAAAGGAAGGATGATGGGCATGAGAAAGGTTAGTGTTCAGGGACACTTTGGGAGCCATGGGCCTATCTTCCTTGCAGAGGAAAAGTCTAGACATGTGACTCAGCCTCTCTGCTTGTTGGAGAGACAGTAGAACAATCCATTTCTCCCCACCCTGAGCAGCCAGATTTTTGGAAGCCACAGCCAGTGGGTGGGGTGGTCAGTTTCTTCCCAGTTCAGTAGAAATGTGGCTCTTTGGGCAATGCTTGTTTGGGGTGGAGCGTTTGGGACTGAGAGCGAGCTTCCTGCCTCCACAGCACCTCTCTGGGCCCTGCAATCTTCTCCTCATTTCTCAGGCCTCGAACTCACCAACTTTTGTACTAACAACAGTTATAGTGCTAATAATGAGAGCTAACATATAAAATGGCCAGGAGCAGTGCTAAGTGCGACCCAGATATCTTGGTCCCCGCAATAGCCATGTGACCGAGGTGCTATCCTGTCTCAGGGATGGGTTTTGGGGGAAGCTGGGTGGTGGTTGGGTAACCAAGGGTGTCAGCTGGCCATATTGATTGTCAGATAAATAAGGGATATGATGCCAAGGATCTTGAGTATCTCAGAGCTGGCGGGACCGGGGACTGGGTCTGACTTTCACACAGTGCAGGAAGAGTCTGAGTGATTCAGAGATCACTGGTCCCAGAAAAAGGATGAGGGAAAGAAGGCTGGCCAGGGGTGGGCCTCGGAGCCATCTGTTGGAGCAGTGGTGGACTTGGGCCCAGGTGGACTTGGGCTGGGGGATGCTTAGCTGGGTAGAGGCCCTCAGAGGGCTAAAAACTGGGCTTAGGAATCACTTGGGAAAAAGAAGCAGCTCTCTCCTGCTGTTCTGAGGACAATGAGTTGGGGGTGGGGAGTGGATTCCATTAGCCATCAGCCCATCAGTGACATCAGCAATAGCAGGGGTTTGGGTCTCCCCAGAGGAGGGCTGGCCTTGCTTTCCCTGTATTCATGATGCTCTTCCTTCAGGCTCCCTTGGTTTCTATTCCTTGGTCTCTAAGTCACTGGACATAGAGCCTCCCTGTCCCATCAACTTCTGCCTGTAGCAGATACCCTAGGGAAGCTCCCTCATGCCAGTATCTCAGGAAAACAACCCAGAAGAGGGGGAGAGCAGGTCAGGTGTATCCTACTTTCCTCTAAAACATTCCCCGTCTTGATTCCTCATCCATTTCTTCAGGCCCCAGGGGCCAGAGCGGGGAGCTGAGCTGGGCAGGCAGGAGCGAGGGTGACCCTCACCCACTTCTTTGTTTCTCTATACTGTTTGTATGGATGGAGTCTGTGTTGGATGGTCCTACTGCAATCTACATCAAGGCCTCCTTCATGGCCCCCCACAGCTCCCCTCCTCTAAAGAATAAAATCCCCCCTCCTCCCCATGGCCCATTTCTCTCCCACCATACTGTCCCCTGGAAGCTGCTCAGGCTGGTGGTGAGAGGCGTTGGGGTTTGGCCAGGGTGGAGGTGAAGAATCACTTTCCCTCGTTGCGTGGATCTGAACAAGTCATTCCCCCTCTGATGGCCTCTTCAACTGTAAAACCAGAGATATCAGGATGCAGCTTGTGAATGGGTTGGTGCCCTATGCTTCACTGGCCACTGCCACTGCCCACACTTTCCTGCAGTGACAGGGCATGGCCTGCCTGTTACCGGGAGAGCAGTAATCAACCCAGAAATCTTGTTGACAAGGCTGACGGCAGAGTTTCCACTGGAAAAAAGCAGCTTGCAGGAATAATTGCTGTAGATAAGAAATGGAAATATATCAAAGTAAGCTATGTATCTCCTGCCCCATGGCCTGGGGCCTCATGGGACCATGCCTCTGGACACTGCTCAGCTCCAAGAAGTTTCCAATGCTCCCAAGAGTAACAGGGCAGTCGGCCAAGAAGGAGTCCTGTGAATGGCCAGTAGAGTGGGAGTTTGTAGCCTGATTTCTGTAGAGTGACCTGCTAACCCTGACACTGTATGGGGCGTCAGTCTGTAACCTTTAGCAGGTTCTCCAAGGTAATGTCTATTCCCCAAAGGGTTCATTAAGAAACACCTTCAGGCCCTCGTCAGTGTGGCTCAGTTGGTTGGAGTGTCGTCCTGTACAATAAAAGGTGGCAGGTTTGATCTCTGGTCAGGACGAATGTGGGAAGCAACCAATCAATGTTCTCTCTCTCCTCTAAAATCAATTTAAAAAAACACCTTTAAAAAAGAAGCACCTTCAGAGCTAAACTCCTTTGTGCAACTGCTGGGTCATCAGCCACTTCACCTCCCATCACTCAGTCAGTCATTAAATAGTTTGGTGCACCTCATGTGTGGTCTTTGAGCTGCCGTGCCGGGACCAGCCTACCCTGGAAACATGGAGCCCGAGATGGAGGAGGCAGGCAGGCTTGGCGGGGCTCACACAGCTGCTTACACTCTTCCACGGCGTCCTTTTCTTGGGCTGAAGACTGTTTTCTCCAGGTGAAGGCCATGGAGGCAGATGCTGTCTGCATTCACCCCTTACTTACTGCCCTGTGGAATCAAAGTCATACCTGGCAAATTTATGAGATCGAATCAAATTAAATGTAGCCCAGGCCAGCTTCCTCTGTTTCTCCCCTGCAACCTCACTCACATCATAAAAATCATACACTTTTCTATTTTTTATGACAATTTTTGAGCAGATGAGGAATGGGCCCCTTTTTGTAATTTGCACAGTGGCACCATGTGGTGGCCCTGCTGACCCCTCCTCCATAGACCCTCTGGGAATGGCCTACTAAAGTAGTTCACCTGAGGTGGCTGCAAAGAGCTGGTCTAGGACCAGTAATTTAAGCAACATGAGAGGAACTTTCTAAACATAGAGCCATCCAAAGAGAGTGGACTGCCGTGGGAGGTCATTTTCCATCAGGAAAACTGTCTAAGCACAGGGTAGAGAACTGGCTAGAATGTTATAGAGGGGATTTAAGGCGGTTACACTAGGTAGTGTTAAGTTTCCAATCTTAAGATGTTCTGAGATGACTGGTATCTGTTTGGTTTTACTTTGGACACTGTAGTCTGTAGAAAATAATTTCCAGCTGTTATCACCTATATTTGAAACATGGGCATGCAGGAGGTGGGGAGACAATAGAGGCAAAAAATGGTTCGGACAATTTCTGTTTATACAGTACACTCCCTCCCCCCTTGCCCTTGTTTTCACTCTTTTCCCCTCAGCTTCTTCTGGGAGGTAGGTAATGCTGAGACTGTTCTGGAAAAATAATGTGGGTGTATGTTTGGGACAGTGGAGACGGAAGAGAGGGCATCACCCTGGCTGGCCATGATATTGCTGTGCCTACATTACACTGGTGTAAAAAGATGACAAATAGAAAGTAGGGTGGATCGTACAGTGTTCAGCACTCCATGGGCAGAGTTGAAAAGATGATGAAATGAGAACCAGCAAGGAAAGGACATGCACGCACATGTGCAGTGGTGGCTGGCATCCACACAGGCCTACCTACTCCAGAGAGCCCCATGTGTGGCTGACTCTGTGTGTACCAATTTTAGGAAGCAGAAGAATTCTCTTCTGCTGGGAAATCACTTAGCTTCTCATTTCCTTCTAGAAGGAGGAGGATCTTTGTGTCCATGTCAGCAATTGGAAAGCCAAGTTTTGATCACTCCAGTTCCAACCCCACTGAGCAAGGCCCCCACTCCTGGGCTGCCATTCTCCATGGGGCTCATTAGGGGCCACAACACTCATGCCCTTTCTGCTCCTTAGCATCTGAGGGTGAGTGGGCCTTACTCTTGCTAACACATACATATATTGGGGCTCGTCTGGTTACTGAGGGGTCTGAGAGAAAGCTCAGTGAGGGAATCTCACTTCCTGAATGATTTTAGGCCTCATCATGATGGGAATTCTGGCCTTGGAGTCGCACATGTTCAAAATTGGGAAAGCCCTTAGAGGTCAGACCTCTTGTCTACCGCTTGTCCTTCCAGAGTCACAGCTAAACCACCCTCAGGACTCCAAGGAGGGTCCCGTGACTGTGGTTGAGTGCACCTGAGCCCAGCAGCACTTTGGTCCCTGGATTGCCAGAGCTCTGCTCAGGACATCTGAAGCCACCACTCAGTGAGGCTATTCTGGTGAGACTGCATGGGATGCCCATTTCCCAGAAGCCACTGGAAGATGGGGTACCTACTCTGTGAGCTGATAGGCAGACATGTAGGAGAGGCAGTGGTTTGGGTTTGGGTGACTGGAAGGAAACATGTTATCTCTTCATTTCTTGCCAAGGTGAGGTCAGGCCTGGGGTCAGGTTCAGGCAGGTGTTTGATGTGGGATGCACACCCTAGAGGAATGGAAGCCAGGGGCTTTCTGCAGGGCTGAGCTACACCCCCCTCTGCTTCTGTGTGGCTCTGTGCTGGGATCTGGGTATTTCTAAAGCAGAGGCAGGAGGGGGTTGCTCTGGGGACAGCCCCAGGAAAAGCAGTGAGACATTCTGTGTACTCAGAACATGAATTGGGGGTGGGGGTTATGACGTGGCAAAGGGGACTGGTGTTTTTCCACTTGTCCTTTTTTAACCCTGTGTCTTTGCCTCATGTTCCACGCACTTGGACCTGTGAACTACATCTAAGATAATCTCTCTTTCAAGGACCATCCAGTAGTGCACAGTTGCATGGGGACAGGAGACTGGTGTGTGGAATGGGATTTTCCCATTTGAGAGGGGTTGGCTGGCAGAATGGGGGTCCTGGCTGAAACCTGCCATGCCCTGGTTTAGAGAGCCTTAGAAAGAAAAGATGCTTCCCCTCATGGCCTGGGGATTATTCTCTCCATTGCTCCCTGACTCAGTGGAAGTGACAGGTATCCAGGGCTTAGGGTTGGGGAAATGACAGATGTTTCCCTTGGGAAAGGCAGCAGAGCAGAGATGCAGGGCTAAAGTGTCTAGGTTCAAATCTGAGCTCCAGATACAACTGACTTCTCTGTGCCTCAGTTTCCCATTCCTAAAATAGGAATAATAACAGTACCACTTGTGAGGTTGTGCAGATTAAGTGAGTGAGTGTACGTGAAGAATTTGGAGCAGGGCCGGGCCCAGAGTGATAGTGTCTGTGCTGATGGTTATCACTGCAATGGGTGGAGCCAGCAGGAGGCAAGGGACGCATTTGAGCATGGCAGTCAGCCTGTCCTCGTGTGACCCTTGGCGCCACCACTTGCCTGGCCATAGACCCTTGGGAAGTTACTCAAAGTGCTGTGGACTTGGATGTTGCCATCTGTAAAAGGGGGATGCTCACCTCCCAGGATATTATGAAGCTTACATGAGATCATGTGTATGAGCCTAGCAGGCTGGCACGTAGTAGGTATTCCATACACTTTATTTTTTAAACTGAAGAGTAGTGGTCTACCTGGACCTCATGTTTGACTTCTGAAAATCTCAGATGTGGAGGACAGGAAAGCAGTGGTCCTTTCTCTTCCTACTCGGCTCTCACCTCAGCGTCTGGGAGCAAGCAGGGAGTCTGGGAGGTGGATAAGGCCATGGGGTAGAATCCTGAAGCATGTGGTCAGCTGGGGCCTTGGGCAGAACAAGTAGAGGGAGCAAAGGAGAGCTTAGCTTGGGGGTAAGTGACAACATGCCTGTCCCCAGCAGGTACATTTCCTCCCACCCAAGGTCCTGGGCAACGGGCCAGCCTAGCCCAGGTTACCTCAGCTCATGATTCACTGGCATCTTCCCTGGATGTTCCATGGGGGCTGGTGGTTCCCAAGAGGGTAGCAAGTGGACTCAGTGGGCTGTCAGTCCTAGGATTGGACCTAGGCCTTGGAAGCCCCTTCCCTGTCTAGTCAGGACACTAGGAGGCGGAGAAACAAAAGATGGGGGTCTGCACCTTCCCTATCTGGGAGGCCTTGGCCAGGTTGCAGGGTCAGGCATCCACATATCTATTTATCTCCCAGCCACCTCCTGTTGGCATCAGTGAAGGGAGGACATGTGTGTGTGTATGTGTGTGTGCATGTGTGTGCATGTGTGTATGGGTGGATAAGCTGGGCTGGGTGTGGGTGGAAGTGGGAAGAGTGAAATTCTGCCAGCCCCACCTTGGTGACCCATCATGCCACTAAAACCCAGAGTTTGGGCAGCAGAGTCACCTTCAGCCCTCAGCGAGGCCGGGGGAGTTGAGAAAATGTCTGGGGAAGAGCTAAAAGTGGCAGAAAACATCCTGTTTGCAAGTGTGCAGCTGGATTTAACCCTTGCAGCAGTGTGCCGCCTACACTGGTCTCCGCAGACAGGAGATCCCAGACACCTGTCTCTGAAGCTGGCCAGGCCTGGGGCTGAATCCCAGCCCACACGGTCCCCAGCTCCCCTAGGCTCCTCTGTGTTCTGCATGGGGTGCCCGTTTCCTTCCTGCCGTCAGCAACGGCCAGGCCACCCTGTAGCTCTGCTTCTCTGAGCGCCCCTCAAGCCTGGGGTGGGGGCTGTGGGAGCAGGAGTACCCCCTTAGAAAGAAGCCCCCCTGCCTCCTGACACCCTGTCTGTGAGGGGAGAATCTCCAGCAGGGAGGCTGTCCCACTGCCCTCGCTGCTCCTTGCAACTCCCTGCCTCAGGGAGGGCCATGCTGGCTGCTGCCTGGCTCCCGCCCACTCACCTCTGCCAGCCATGACATGGCACGCCTGCCCTCAACAAGTCACTCCTGTCAGGTTTCAGTCCTTGACCTGGGAACCAATGTCCCTGGAAAGAGCACCTGTTTGTTGGGCTCCTTAGAGGGCTGGCTATAAGGTTTGCGCTGAGCTGTAGATAAATGTTTCCCCTTTCTCATTTCAGAGTCCTTTTGGTCAGAAGTGCCTGCGAAAACTCACAGAAGGGCACCCCTGGGCTCGACTTACCTGACCCCCTGCTCCTTCAGGTGGGTGTTTCTTCAGCCACACACCCCTGGCTCTCTGTTTCCCTGAGGACGGGGGTGGGCCATGGGAAGGCTGCAGGCAGGGGAAGGAGGAGGGTGCCACCCTGGGCTTTGCACATGTGGGTTGGTCCCTTGTCAGCAGAATTCAGAGCAGCCCACAGCTGAGACCTAGAGCCCTGCTGAATGGCAGTGGGGGCTCAGAGGGACTCAGCGGGGCTCAGAGGGCGGGACCTGCTGATTTCCAGGCTGGGACCCTCGGGCTGTCCAGCATGGTTATGTTTCCTCTCCAGCCCCCAGCTCCTTTTACTCTCTCCTGCCCTCCAGTCTCTGCCTGTGCACCATTTGTGGTATTGCCGGCTCCCAGGCCATAGATGCCTGGGCCTCTTTTCCACCTCTGGACTCTGGTCCTGGGCTCTTGCTTCCTGGCAGCAGCAAATAACTCCAAGCAGGGCTGCATTTTCTCTCAGCTCACCTGAAAATGGTTCTTTTCACAGTAAGCCTCTGGCTGCTGGGTCCAGCCCTCTGTCCTGCCTAATCCAGTTTCTGGGCCCCCATCCCCTGGCCAGCAGCCTTGCTGATATTAAAGCAGTGCCTCGCCCAAGTTCTCCCAACCTCTTGTGTCATAACATCTCCTAATGAGCCCATGTGATGCTGAACATTTCTTACACGGATTTGACTGATGTTCCCCAACCCCCTCTTTTCCACCAGATGTTTGGGCTCTCAGATGATGCAGATTCTGTGGCAACATCATGATGACTGGGAGTTGCAACATCTCAGGCGACCTGGGGTTAAGCCACAGGCATCCTAGACAGTTTCTCCTATTGCCCCACAGTACTATTGGGCCTCTGGGATCCCTGCCCACATGTTAGATGTGTGTGACGCTCTAGAAGCCCGGGAAGTCAGCCTAGACGCGGGATGGGTTACAGGGCCACTGTTGACAGATCCACAGTCACTTTTTCTTTTCTTTTTAAATTGTTTTAAATTTGTGAAATGTTTTGTATAAACAGACAGGCATATAAAACATAAAATAGTGTTTAAATAATAAGATACAAATACCTACCACTTAAAGAAACACAATGTGGCTGCTACATGTTGCCTCTAAATGCCCTTTCCCATTCCCATCTCATCCCCTCAAAGGTTTCTGTTAATCATTGCATTGTTCTTTTTCTTTTTTTTTAATATTTTATTGATTTGTAGGGAGGGAGGAAAGCAGAGGGAGAGAGAGAAATATCAATATGAGAGCGCAACATCTATCAGCTGTCTTCTGCATGCCCCCTACTGGGGATCAAGCCTGAAACCTGGGCATGTGTCCTGACCAGGAATCGAACTGCCAACTTCCTGGTGCATGGGACACGCTCAACCAATTGAGCCACACCAGCCAGGGCTGCACTGTTCTTTTTAAAACGTCTCTCTCTCCATATATATCTCTCCAAAAAAATGTACACACACACTTTGAATAATTACAAAGGCAGCGTTTATTACAATATATTTCATTTCCAAAATTGAGTTATCAGCTGTTAAAGTGTGTATACGATTTTTGGGATGACACACACACACACACACACACACACACACACATTATAGTTTAACAAGTGTCAATCTAGCTGAGACAGAAAGGGTAACAGTGTCACTATTATTTCATTAAAGTTCCCAGGAAAAGAAGAGCTGAAGGAGAAAGTTAGGGGATCTACTATATCTGTCTATGATCAGGGTCCCCTCTACCCCTTTGAGACTGACCATGCCATATCCTTATCTGTTCCACTTCCTTCCCTTAACCTGAAGTTCTTTGTGGAATTTAAAATAGTTAAGTATTTGTTTTGTGCATTTTATAATCATAGATGCTATAGATACCTCAAGGTTTGGGCTTCTCTGGGCCTCATTTTTAAAGAGAGTGATAATGGCACTTATCTCATTAGGGTGATATGAAGATGAAACAAAATAAGGCTCTCGTGGACTTTGATGTGTCAAACCCTGGCCCAGAGGTCATGTGCCCCATCATGGAAAAGAAGCTCAGGGTCTCCCAAGGGCCCCCCAGAATCTATCTCTCTCCCCTCAGAGTGAAAGACATGGCACCAGGGTGGGAGGAAGTAGGGTGCTTATTCCCTCAGAACTGGCCTTCTCTCTTATTTTTCTTCTGACCTGAGGGACCCTCCTGCTGCGGGGCCAAGGGGCTGCTTAAACCTGCTTAAACCTTTACAAGGACTCAGATAAAACTGGGAGGCGGCAGGGTCTGAAACCATTTTAGGGAGGCCCGAGGTACCCCAGAAGCAGCTCTGAGCCTGACCACATTCAGGATCAGAGGCAGCAGCTGAAGCCAAGGGCCCAGTTTGCCTAATGGGAGAGTTACATCGGCTGTGTCCTGAGAAGGATTTCTCCGAGCTATTATATTCTGTCTCTTTCCCCACTTTTCTCAAGTGTGAAATCTATCTCTAGATGATAATGCATATTTATAAAAGGCATCTCTGAAAACAAAATCAGTTAATTGTATATAACTCATATTACTTGGGACAATCAAAAGGTTTGATTACCTTGGTACAACACAGCAGGGGCACAAAGCCTGCCAGTCCTGAGCTGGATGGCTGTGAGGAGCTGGCAAAGGCTCTGATTTGGGCATGGAAGTTTTTATTCCCTCGCCCTGAAGAACAGAGAGGCTGAGGGGTTCTCCCCTTTTCTCTTGGAGGGGGCACTGGGCAATATAGAGGCCTCTGACCTGCTGATGCCAGTGGAGCTGATGCCAGTGGTGCACATATGCTCATTCATATAATCCTTCCTCACACCCTTTAAAGTAAAACTCCATTCTTCAGAAGAGGACAATGGGCACAGAGAAGCTAATCACTTTGACAAAGTAGCCCAGCTAGTTAGTGGCAGAGGCAGCCTTTGAACCCAGGCAGTTTGATTTAAAGCCATGCTGAGTATCTTCACCACAGGGCCCCCCACTCCAATTGGAGATTCACTCCAATTCTGGGAAAGGGACCCCTGCTCCTGTTCATGACCAGCAGAGTGTCAGGAGGGTAAGCTGGGGTATGGAGAGTCCTGCTCGGGCCTGGGCCCCCTGGGAGCTGCCCAGCTCTACTGAGCCCACCCCCCACTCCCCATAGATGAGGGCAGGGGATGCAAAGGATGCCAGCTGGGCCTGGCACTGACTCGGGCTCTGACCACAGCCCACCTGCTGTTCCTGCAGGGATGGAGGCGATGGCGGCCAGCACTTCCCTGCCTGACCCTGGTGACTTTGACCGGAATGTGCCTCGAATCTGTGGGGTGTGTGGAGACCGAGCCACAGGCTTTCACTTCAACGCTATGACCTGCGAAGGCTGCAAAGGCTTCTTCAGGTGAGTCCTCCCCAATGGCAAGAAGAAGGAGAGGAAGCAAAATTCCCATGAAGGAGACCCCAGCATTTTCCATGTCTCCTCCTCACCATGCCCATGGCACCTGCCAGTTCTCCCAGCCACTGGGAGTGACAGGGTCTTTGTGAGGGGCATCTTCTCCCACCCCTCTCCTTATTCCATCTGTGTCCTCTGACCCTCTCAGAAAATGCCTTCTTGAGGTCACTGTATAGGACACCATCTTTCCACCCCTTGGCCCACAGCCCTCTGCACTAACCCATGTGTCTGTCCTTCTGAGTGAACTTCCTCCCCAGTTGACATTAACAGCTCCCTAATCCAAGAGATAGGCATGTCCTTGGGGAAGCCCAAGACCTCGACCTCAGCGCCTGCTCTGCCATCCAAACCATACTGTTTCTTGGAATGAGGGAAACTGCACCCCTGCTTGGGCCTCCATACTTGACCTATGCCCATATCTTCCTTCACCCGTGGCTTTCTTGTCCTGGGTGGAAAAGCCAGCCTCAGAATGCCCAGGCAGTGTCAGTGATGGGCCAGCATTCATTCCTGTTTGGCCAGTGCCAGTTTCTCCACTAGTTGCCTCTTCTCTTTCTCTGTGAGCCTGGCATTACCAATGCAAACAGTATGGGGAAAGTACCAGAAAGGTGGAATGAAGGAAGTTCCCATCCAAAGCCAAGAAAGGAGGATGGGAAAGTGATGAATTACAGGATAGGACTGGCAGCCATGAGGATGTATCATTGGGCATATATTGGAGGGAGAGAAACCTGAAAGAAGGCATCCAGAAAAGAGCTCTATACAGTAGTCTTGAATGGAGGTAGGTGCAGGGAAGAGTGAAACGAGCAAACTGAGTACCGAACAAGGACATGAGGCCAGCCTGGCTCCTTGAACTAAAGGGCTCTCAACTTGGAGAACAGAGTGAATCAGAGGCCTCAGGACCTGTGTTGCTCCCCTCTGGCTCAGGGGTTCCTCGGCTCTCTATAAACAACAGGTTTCCCTCTCACCTGCCCCCTGTCCCGGGAATCAGCAGGCCTGGAGTTCCATTGTTTTGAGTAATCACTGGGCAGCAGGGTTTCTGTGAGTGCTAATTGCCTGTTTGGCCTGGCACGGGATGCCCGCTTGGCTTCCCAGCAGCCTGCTCCCCAGCTCGGGGAACCAGACCAACAGCATCACTGACTCTGGGTCTATTGCCACGTCTCTGGTTCCTCTGGCCTGCAGCCTGCACTTCCTGAAGGGTGGGCCTTCTAGAGCCCAGGCTGGGTGTTGCAGGTGGCATCTGACACTTTCTTGCGAGGGCCTGGGAGTGAGGAGCTGCTTCTGAGTGGTAATGGAGGAGTCTGGGTGCACACATCAGGGCCTGCTTTCTATCGTGAAACCAGTGAGAAATATGGGAGCTGTAGAGCTGGCCATGCCATTCACTAATTGTATGTCCTTGCTCAAATCTCCTGACTTCTCTGTTTCAGTTACCTTGACTAACCACATGGTACATTAATATATAATCCCTCTACTATGTAGAGTTAATCTGAGGATTAACAAGATTATATATAAAAGTGCTTTGAAAAACATAAGGTACTATATAAGTACGTTATTTTTGAGTGTGATGGGAGAACACTGATGTTCTTAGTATACCCCTGCCTTAATAAAATAAACAAAAGCTTCTCCAGCCATCAACCCTCCTTTTGTGTTTTCTTTCACATAGGCCCTCTTCAGATTTTTTTAAAATATGTTTTTATTGATTTTAGAGAGAGAGGAAGAGAGAGGTGAAACATTGATTGACTGCCTCCTGCACACCCCCTGCTGGGGATCGAGCTCACAATCCAGACATGTGCCCTGACCTAGGACCTCTTGGCTCATGGGTGAATGCTCAACCACTGAGCCACACCAGCTGGGCTCCCCCCCATCAGATTTTAATGAGCATCTCTGACCCAGACATTGGGCTAGAAACTGGTAATGTGAAAACTCTCACCAAAGGTCACATCTCACTAATCTGCAACCCAAAGGTCTCCAACAGCTCTTGGGGCTGTTTGATTACTTTTTGGACCCCACCCCTAAGTCCTCTCTTCCCAGGCCACCCAGCACTAAGTTCAGCTCTGGAAGATGGGGCGTTTAGGTGGCTGCTGGTTGGATTATGGCATATTGGAGGCCAGCTCCTCACCAGAGCAGCTCGAATTTCTGTGCACCTGTGCTTGTTGCCCTCAGACACACCTGTAGGCTCTGAATCCTTGGGACACACCTGTGTTAGGCATCTGGGTGGAGGGAGGATAGGCTCTCGCATGCCCAGGGCCAAGTGTGGGAGATGGCAGAAGGGATAGGGACAGCCCTTTGCCCATCCATGTCACCACAGACCCGCAGTGTGGCTGGGTGCCTGTGGACACATTATGCTGCCATAACCCACCCTTAGCCCCTCTCGCCAAGACCCCGTAGAGTCTGTTGCTGGCTGATGGCCAAAACCCCTGCCTATGGACAGCATGCCGCTTTTGTCTTGTTACCTGTTCTTGGTCTGCTTGTATCTTTACTGTCCCTTTCTTGACGGCTGAGCCTGGCTGCACTCTCTGAAGAGCCAACATCTCTGTTGTGGTTTGTTTTAAGTTTTGCTTGATAAACACACACACACACACACACACACACACACAGTTGAACCTCATTATTTGTGGATTCTGTATTTGCAAATTTGCTCACCTGCTAAAATTTACTTGTAATCTCAAAATCAATACTTGCAACAATTCTGTGGTCGTTTGTGGGCATGTACAGAGTGGTGAAAAATTTGATGCCCACATTCCTAGTTGAGAGCCATGTTCTGCCTTCTGTTTCAGCTCTTGTGCTGAACAAGTGTCCCTTTTGCAGTCTACTTAGTGACAAGTTTTTTGCATATGTGTACTTGTGCTGGTGATCTCACTGTTTCAGATGGCCCCCAAGCGTGGTATGAAGGGCTGTCAAGCGTTACCAAGCGCAAGAGAGTTGCGATGTGCTTTACAGTGAAAATACATGTCTTAGATAAGCTTTGTTCAAACATGAGTTCAATATTAACAAATCTACAACATATATATTAAATAAGGTGTCTTTAAACAGAAAACACACACAAAACAGGTTATGTATTGATCGACTGACAAAAACATGATTATAGGCTCACAGGAACCTAACCCTGTATTTCCTCTGGGAGCAGAGGTTTGATATTTGCTAATTCAGTGTTGGAGTTGACTTCATAGAGTGTGACAACCGCGAGTAACAGGAATGGACTGTACTTACATAATGTACCCTTTTCTTTCCCTCTGCCCCGGCTTCTCCTCCTCTGCTTCATTCAAACTCTATTTGGTATTCTCCCATGTTAGTCTAGTTCAAATAGTTGTTCAAAAATCCCTTGTCACTTATATCTGTGAAATCCTGACCCCAGCGTCAGTGGTGGGCACTGTCTGTGTTGAGCACTGTAGCCTTGGGAACGCAAAGGTAACTGCAACCAACTCCTTTCTCTCAAGGAGTTCACTCAGCCCTGTCAAGGCAGTTCTCGAGGAAACAGCACCCCTTGAGTGCCAGGTCACCGTCTATTTTTCAAGCCCTGGGGACCAGTAATCTTGTTTGACCATTTAGCATTTAATTGACTTCTAAGATAGTCAAACTAAACTGCTCTAGGAGCTAGTTGTGGTCATCCCAGCAGGTCCAAAACTCACAAAGCTCCCAGGGGGAATACAGGGTTAGGTTCCTGTGGGCTTTCGACCACAACATATTCATTAATTGATCAATATATAATCTTGTTTTGTGTGTGTTTTCTGTTTAAAGACACCTTATTTAATGTGTTGTTGATTGGCTAACATTGAATTCATGTCTGAACAAAGCTTATCTGTGTTTCCCTGTAAAGCACACCACAGCTCTCTTGCACTTAGGAACACTTAGATCATCCCAGCAGGTCAAAGACTCACAATGAGAGCAAAGTGTGATTATGAAAGTTAGACAGTTCTATTGCTGTGTGGTCAGGAATTAGAGACAATTGTGAGCCAGTCCTTCTGCAAGCTAATTCATGTTGCTCCTGCTTCCTGCTCCTCTGGAGTACATGGACATCCTCAGAGAAAGATGATATTTCCAGTGCATAAGCAGGCTTATAGATGGTTGTATGTTTTGCCTATAGGTTAACAACCAGAACATAGGTAAGGGCCAAAGGGGGAAATATGTAGGTCTCCTACAAAGTATATTATGTAGTGGGTGATCTATGGGTGTGGATGAATCTTTGGTCATGGATGGCTTTGTCCAGGCTCTAATATAAAGGGACAGGTGTAAAGGACAGAAAAGAAAATCAGAAGGACCCCTTGATAAAGAGAATGAAGGTTATGGTGAGGTTTAAGAAGTGGTACTGGTAGGCAAGACTGAGAAACAGATGACTGTTTGCCTGTCTATCTCGCCTTTATCCTCCCTGTTGACATCTCCTTAACCAGGACACTGTTAAGCTTTGTGTTGCAAAGTGCCAAAGGCAGTGTGGAAAAATGCCATCTCGATCACTAGCCCCGAGGTTCTCAGGGACCTTGTCAGACATGGGTCCTGTGGAATGCAGGGGGCAAAGGGAAGGTCGATGAGGCCCCAGGAACACAAGGAATGTTCTGACTTTCAGGAAGTTTGCCCAGCTGATATCTGTAGAAACCATGATGTGAAGGGAATCAGAGAAATGGGGCAGGTGTCCAATGACTTAAAACTCAAAGTGCTTAAGAAGTCAACAGAGGGGAGGAGTGGCCGCACAGGCCATTCAATGGGCACAAGTGAATGAATCACCAAGAAGTCAGTGCTACTGCAGAGAACTTTGTCCAGGTCAGCTTGGCACTAGCCTCCCACCACAGCTGCTCATGGGTGTGATGGAAGAGCACAGGAACATTCTCCATGGATGGGCTATGAGTAATGTCAGAGGCTTGGGTAGAGAAGGCCAGAGTATTTGGAGAGGGAAGATCACTGGAGCTGTCAAGAAAGGCAGCTGCAAAGATATGATGAAGACCTTACATTTCTTTTTGGCCAGTGTTTTATTTCTTTAGGAGCTTAGCACTCTTATCAGGGCTCACTGGCACAAATCCACTCTGCGCTATGGCAGGGTAGGGCCAGCAGGGAGGACAGCCAGATGTTACCCCACACTGCCAAGCCATACACCTCTGTCCCAGGGGCATGTGAGTCCACAGGAGTCCTTTAAACAGCCTCTGCTTCATGCTCTTGGGCTGTTGGGAGGCATATTTTTGACAGCTACTCTCTCTGCGACTGAGATTGGTAGATTCATGTTAGAGACCATATTATGTAAGAATCCCAGAGGCTTTGGAATCAGATACTTTTTTCTTTTGTTAATCCTCACCTGAGGATATTTTTTTCCCCATTGATTTTTAGAGAGAGTAGAAAGGAGGAGGGAGGGGGAGAGAGAGAGAGATCAACATGGGAAAGGCACATTGATTGGTTGCCTACCGTACACGCCCTGGCTGGGGCCAGGGATCTAACCTGCAACCCAGGTACATGCTCTTGACTGGGAAACGAGCCCCCGTGACCCTTTGGTGCGAGGGCTGATGCTCTGACCACTGAGTAACACCAGCGAGGGCTGGAATCAAACAGATCTTGACTCTAATCCCAGCTTTCACGCTTATTAACTATGTGACAGGAAGCAAGTTATGTCCCTTGTGCCTTATCACCTGGAAAATGGGGATAATCCCTATTCTGGAAGGGTGCTGAGAGCCTTGGAGGTAATATGTGCAGGACTGGCGTGAAAAGCTCTCAGTAAGTGGCCGTTACTATCATTGTCCCTTTTTAGTGTCTTAGTTTCTGAGAACAGATCATCCTTTCCTCTCTTTTGGGCCCTGGAACGCCTGTGACTGTGATGTGTCAGCAGGGGTTTCTGAGAAAAGTCCCTGAGCAGAAGTTAACTATCAGGTGTGAAGAAGGAAGGGCTGGGCCAGGAGGCTCTAAGTGACCTTTACTAAAGTCAGAGGCGGGGGGGGGGGGAATGGCTGGTGCTCAAAGAAACTGGACAACCTTCACTGTAACTCGCACAAGGGCTGTGGGTCTAGACATCAAGAGCGACAACATATTTTGAGCCTCTACTGCCTGCAGAGCCCTGTGCTTGGCACACAGAAGGCAGGTAAAAGATGTGGCGCCAGCTTCTGGGCTCTCGAGTTCTCATTGGGATGGTTAGATTCTGCCTTCTTCAGCCACCCTTCAGCACTCCCTCCCACTGCTTCTCCCTGCCAGCTTCTCTCCCTTCCCTTTGAGTGCTTACTCTGTGTCCAGTCCTGCTTCCTTTACTTAATTCTTACACCGACCTGCTCTGTAGGGTTGCTTTTATTTTACAGATGTGGAAACTGAGGTATGGGGAGATGAAGTAACTTGCCCAGGGTTGTGTATTAGGATTTAAACCTAAACAGGTCAATCCTACCAAAGCCTGTATTTCCTTTTAAATTGTTACATAGTTCTAGAGGGTGGTAGATTTTTGTGTGTAAATAACTCCTGTGCATGATTAAAAAAGAAAAGAAAGAAAGGAAAAGATACAAACAGTTCAAAAGGACATACAAATGAAAAGTAAGTCTCCTTCTCAACCCAGTTCTCAGGCCCCTGTGTCCTCCCCAGAAGCTATCACTGTTACCAGCTCCCTGTGTTTGCCTTCAGATTCTTTGTATAAAAGTGTGTGTGTGGGTATTATACTCGCCATTTTATGTCTTGCTTTTACCTGGTCTTCTTCAAGCTGGTTCCCATTTCAGCACTCCTCCTGTGTCCTGTTCACAGCCACACGCTTCTGTGTGGCTGCACTGCCGTAGTGAACCAGGCCTCCACTGACCGGCATTTGGGTTCCATCCTTGGCTCCTCCAGACAGAGCTGCTGTAACCACCCTCTGCATGTAACTTTGGGCCCATGGCTGATTTACCCACAGGATGAATTCCTGGAAGTACATTTACTGTGTTAATGGCTCTGTGCATTTTACACGTTAGTGGATGTTGCCAAATTGTCCTCCAGAAAAAGAGGCCTGTGCTCTTTACCACATTGTTAATCTACCTTCCTTTAAAGTTGATTTTTTAAACTCACCTGCTGAGAACCCTTTGATGCTGCCACATACAAATGGCCATGTAGGTTCCACCTGTCAGACCACATAGGTCTTCATATCAGGAGCTCCACCCACCAGGGTCCTGTACCCAGACCAGGCTCTGAGATTTCTGCAACACTCAGAGCAGCAGCGGAGACAAAGCTCAGAGCTGGTTCTTGGCTCTGGGCTTGGGTTTTGCAAGGTGTGTCTCTGCTGGCAGGGTCACCTCCTGGTGAAGGACCCTGTTGTTCCAGGCCTGAGACTCTTCTGGCCCCAGGCACTTTATGCTTTTGTGAACTGCTTGGCTCTCGTGTTTTGATGAATTGGTCTCTGGCATGAGACTGGTCAGTGTCCTCTCTGACCCCCGACTTTCTAGAAACGGCATCTATATTTAGTCTTCTTGCACCACCCCTACCCCCTTCCTGAGCAGGGGTATAATTGCCAACCGTCCAGAGGATGACAGGGTCCAGACTCAGAGCAGCAAAGACAACCAGCTCCCATGGAAACCCGAGGCCCTTGTTTCTCAAAACCGAACCAGCTCATAGGCAATTAGCATTGGGAAGCAGGGGGGACAGGGTGCACATCTCAGGACAAAGCACAGAAATAGGGCTGGTCAGTCTGGCTGCCCTGACTCCTCGTGGGCAGAGACCAGATGACAGCCACATGTGTGGAAGTGCCCTTAGAAGGCAGGAGAACAGGGAAGAGCTAGGCCTTGGACCCCACGGGACCTGTGTCCCAGCAAACAACCATGCTGGGAGACACCTGAAAGGCAACTTTGGGATCTGTACTCCAGGAAGGACCTGGGTCTGCCTGCTGGAGCTGGCAAGGAGCTTTCCATTCCCCAAACTCTTTCCATCCCCCTGCACTCCAGAGCCTGATGATGCTTTCCGTGATGTGTAAACTCCGTCTCCCCAGCTACAGGTCCACGGCCTTTCCTCTGCTTCTGTGTTTAGAGGAAACTGGGAAGAGCTGCTTACTGTATTTTTTAATAATAATAATTTAAGAGCTTTATAAATTTATAGGTGAGTTTCTACATTGCTCAAATAATGTGGAAACGCACTGCAAGGTTGGTGGACTTTGGGACGAGGGGGGAAGGAAGGGTAAAGGGTGAAATGTGTAGGTGGCCTTCTCACCATGGGCGTGGCCCTGCTGTGAGATGATGTGCCTGGCCAGAGAATTTTAGCATTTCCCTTTTCTCACCACCCCCCCCCATCTTCCTCTTCCTCTCTCCTTCTTCCTCCTTTCCCCTCAGCCCTCCTAGGCTGCATGCTACAGCTATCGAGCTGGAAGCGAGAGCTGCTTTCTCCACACAGCCAGGGCTGGCGAGATGCTTTGGCTCATGTGTCTGGAGGTGCCCTGTGTGTGCTCTCTTGGTGCCCGTGGCCCTGGAGGCTGGACAGGGAGAGCTCTGAGCCAGACAGGGCAGTGGGTGCGAGGACAGAGCAGCCCCTCAGCCCCCTGAGAAAATGCCCAGTTGTAAAAAAACAAAACAAAAAACCAACAAACAAAAAAAAACAAGGGGAATGAGAATTTGCTCTGCATTAAAAACTTCTGGTCTTTGAGTAGGTTTAGAGAATTATGGGCATTGTTGGGCCTGAGCATTTTGGTAACAGATGGAGCTTTGAGAACCACAAAGTGGAAAGGAGTAAAGGGGGGACCAAGCTGACGTCCCCAAGTGGAGAGATATACCCTGTGGGATGATAGCATGTCATTTCAGGGCAGCCCTAATAGTGCCCAAAATACTTCCACACTCCCCTGTCTCCAGAGAAAGCTGCAGGGAGGTATGGAGGCTCAAGGAGAAAGGCTTCCTATTTCCATAAAGGTGGGCAAAAGCCTGGTATACGGTTGCTCCCTGGGTAGTCACCGCAGGGGCAGGACACCTCCCAATAGCCTAGGCTACTCCACCTCCCTGGATAGCCTGGGTTGCCGGTTGGCCTCTTCAGGTAATGAAGATTGTGACAGGAGGGGCCAGGGGCCAGGGGCCAAAACCAACAGCAATTACTTCCTGGACCACGGTATTGTCCTTCACCTTGAACTGTGCTCATGGGCCAGGTGCCTGGAGCTGTTTGCCAGTGGGCTCAGCTTCATTAAGCACATTGGGTTTCTGGGGATGAAACAGAACCTTCAATACAGGAGGCTAAGACCTGAGCATCACATCCCTAATGATTCCAACTTGGGAGCCTTCACTTTTTGCTGAATCACCTCACTGATAAGATTCTTCACATCAGTGGTCCCTTCCATAAGACAAGGGGGTAGGCACACTAACGGTCTCTTGGGCCTCCTAAAGGTCTAGAGTCTGAGTACCTGTGACTCTAGCAGAGCTGTCCCCTAGTCTCTTCTCCTCTATCCCATGGGTCAAGTTGGTTTGGTCCCTATGTGTCCATGACGCCTGCTGACTGTGCTTGTGTGTTCTAGTGAATGTGAACAGCGAGTCACTTTTCACCAAGAAATGTAATGAGTGTGTGACATCTGGAGAAGATGATGTCACCAGCTCACTCCCAGAGAGGGACAAGTTCAGGCCTGAGCTTTGTTCTACAGCTTGGGCATCTCCACAGCTCCTTGGAGGATGCTGCTACTGAGGGAGAAATGATTCTGCCACCGTCTTTCCCCACCTGTCCTGCCACCTGTCCTGGGGCAGAAAAGTGGGGCCTCCCCTTGCTGGGGCTGGGGAGAGTGAGAAGAGCCTCTAAGACATGGGCAATGTGCAGGTGCTCAGTGTCCCCTGTGGCATGGTTGGCAGCAGGAGAGAAAGCTGAATCCGGAGAATGAGCTTACACACAGACATATTTTCACATGGATGCCAGGCGCGTGTTGGCTCCTAGATGAGAACCTTCGCCAGTTTTCTGTTCTTATGGTACCTTTGCTTCCTTGCCATTCAGAAAGCCAAGGCCAGACCTTGGGGCTCCCATTTGCTCACCTGGCCTCTTCTGCTTCTGGGCAGATTATCTTGATGTCTAAAGCTGTGGTTGGGCCTTTTCTCCCTTCTCCCTGCACCTGTGCACATGCCTGTCCCTGGATCAGGGATGCCCTGGTCACAGATCTCTGAACTCTAGAAAGTTAAGGCTGAGAGTAGCATCCTCGCCTTTCATAATGGCTCAGGAAAAGCAGGGAGGGCTACCTTGCAGGTTTCAGTATTAAAAAATTTTTTTTACTAGGTTAATTCTCTCATATCTATCTTGTGTAATTAACAAAAAGGGTGGGAATAGAGTAGTGTAAAAGTAAACAAAAGCAATGATGGGAGCAGAGCTGGCAATGAAGAGGGAGGGCATGGTGGGCACACACAGCAGGGCGGGAGCGGTGTCGCTGAGAGTGACCCGGGGCTGGGCTGGGCCCCAGTCCTCTGGGGGAGAAATGTAGGTCTAGGGGCCTTGTGGGCAGGTCCCTGCAGTCATAGCAGCCAGGGCTGAGAGTTGGAAGGTGGGTGACCCAGCGGAGGGCATGTCCTCTCTTGGCAGGAGAAGCATGAAGCGGAAGGCTCTGTTCACCTGTCCCTTCAATGGGGACTGCCGCATCACCAAGGACAACCGCCGCCACTGCCAGGCATGCCGGCTCAAGCGCTGCGTGGACATCGGCATGATGAAGGAGTGTGAGTGTCCAGGGCCCAGGGCAGGGGGTTGGGATGGGACTGGGGGCAGAGGAGGCTCTGGCTGCTGTTTATGCAGGTTTGGCTAGAGAGGTGTGCCCAGCCTTCCCCTGTAGCTGCTGGCATCAGGGGGCTGTAGGACCTGTGTCTGGGCCTCAGAGGCCAGGAAGAGCCCCTCCAGTGAGGCTAGTGAGGAGGGAGAGGCTGGGCACTGCCTTCATGAGCCCCCAGGTCAGTCTTCCTCCAAGATGTGATCACCATGCTCACAGCTCCCTGGACCTGAGGAGAAGGAATGAGGCTTGAGAACCCCAGTGTACTTGGCCTTGGGAGAGGAGGTTGCTGTGGTTGGGGAGGGGAAGAGTAGGGGAGGGTGATGGGGAGAAAAAATGTTTAGAGCCTGGGTGGCATCTGAGATCTGCCTCACCCCCAGCCTTCCAGCCACTCTGGCCCTGGGAACAAATCTGAGGGCTGGTGTCCAGGGGATACTGTGTGGAAAAATTCATGAGGGGAAGCTCTGGACTCTTGATGACCCTCTAGATCCAGACGGGGAAAGAGGAGCGATCTTGTAGTACTTCCTGCCCAGTCTGGGGCTGGAGGAGAGGATCAGTGGGGCAGTCTCACATGTTCTGACCCATGGACTTTGCATCTGAGCTCTAGTACCAGTTACTTGGTAACCAGAGAAGCTATTGAATTGAGTAGATCCTGGGAGTGGCCAGCCAGGCCCTTCGGGGGCACTGGGGCAAGGGCACTGGACTGGCCTGGGCATGGGTGCCCCTCTGTACATCAGCCTCTGCTTTTCCTCTTGCTCACTCCTGTCTGCGGTCTGCACCCTGACCCCCTCCCTGGCCCTGGGACAGGGCCTAGGCCCCGCTAAGCTGTAGGCCTGAGGAGGCTGGGGAGGCATGCTCAGATGCAGACACTCCTGAAGGTCCTCCTGGCTGTGGGGCTATTTGGGGGGGGGGGCTGGGGGCAGGTATAAGCAAGATGTATCCAGAACAAGGGGAAAGTCATAGGACAGGGCTGAGGGGATGGGAAATTTCTTCTTGATGGGGAAAAACAATCTCTGTTGTTGGGAAACAGAAGCAGAATGGAGGCCCTCACCTGGGGCCCCCTCATCAGGCCTTGACAGGGTCCCCTCTTGTAGGTCTCGCCCCTCACTCCCGATCTCAGCTCCCCAGCCAACACTGGCAGCCCGGGAAGAAGTTTCCAGGCCGTGTTCCTCCTCGCCCCCACGGGAGCATGCAGGCCCTGGCACGCTAACTGCTCCATGCCCAGGCCCCTGCCCCGCCCGACTCCTGTGTTTATCCTGAAGCAGTGGAGGCTCCAGGCCTGGGTGCCTTCCGGGGCTTCTCACATGTTGGCTTAGTGCGGCCTGCTCTGCGTGAGAAGTGAGACACTGTGCTGGACACAAACCAGGTGCCGGGGGCACAGCTCCTGCCCCCGCCCCCAGGAGCACGCAGCCTCCAAAGGGCAGGGAGCCCAGGTTCTAAGGCTCCAGCCAATCAAGAAGGGAACAGAGTAACACAGCTGTGATTCCTAAGGCTCTGCCACAGGAGTTCTGGTCAGGGCCAGCGTTGCTCATGTCCTGGAGGCCCCTGTCCTGTGTCTCAGGGGGAAGGAGATGTCCTATTAACTTGGAACAGAAAGAACACTTAGAAATCATCTGAGACCCAGAAAGGTAAAAATAATATCAGGATTGGAGTCAGAAAGCAAGTTGAAACTAGAACCCAGCCCTAGATCCCTCCTGGTCCCCACAGAGAACACTGCAGCCATGGTGACGAGCAGGCCTTGAGTGTGTCAGGTGGCCCCTGCCCCAGGAATACCACGTGGTGGGGGCCAGCCATCCAGAAGTGGATGCCACCCCAGCCCCAATCAGCTTTGTGCTTCAGCCACACCAACCCTAGCCTCTGTCCTCGCCAACGGAGCCCCATTTCCCCTGTTCTGCTCTATGCCCAGTGCAGCTTCATGCCCACCACTCTCTAGATGCCAGTACAGGGAGTTACACTGAGCTAGGGATGGGCCTCAGAGCTCCACTTAAATAGAAATCTTGGTCTAGCTCTAAGCTCTTAGTCCACTGCCTGGAAGGGAAGTCTTCCAGGGACAGGTATGGTTCCCTGCCTTGGGTCGGCCCAACTTTGGGAGGCCTGCCAATGCGTCTGGGTCTGGAGCTCCCAGTCATATCCTTAGGATTGCTGTTCATTTATCCCCAGGGCTGGCTGTTGTCCCCAAGACCTAGCTTCCTAGAGACAAGTGAGTGTCAACATTTGTAAACCACAGGTCACCCAGGGCTATCTATGAAGGAACTATAAACCCCGGTCCCTTCTGATGGGGCAATTGAAGTGGCCCTTCCCTGGAGGAGATTGGGAAGGGGAAGGGGATGAGCCTGTGAACCAATCTTTACTGATCATCTACTGAGTGCCAGACATGTGTCAGACACATGCATTTTCTTGTTAAATTCTTACAATAATTCCAAAATATGTAAATACTTTTTAAGATTCAATAGATGAGGAAACTCAGGAGAATTAAAATAACATGGGCTCCAGCCCAGTACAGCCCCTCCGGTATCCCCAGTGGGCGAGAGCTCTTCCATTGTGCATTGCTGGGCACTGCCTATGGTCCTACCAGATGAGCTGAAGAGAACTTTGTCCCAATGAAGTCCCCCTTTCTCTCTCTTCAAGTCCTAGTTGACTTTATGTCCTTGGAACCCAAGAAATTTCATAGTTGAGATATTGCTTTTTGTAGACCAGTCCCACACAGAAGTACTTATTATGTTAACTTGTTTACCATTTTTACAATTGTACAATTTTCTACCCAGCATTAGCACAGAACCTGGCACAAAGTAGGTACTCAATAAATGTATTGAATGATTGAATGTTAGCTCCCCATTTGCTTCTTTGTATCACTACATCTCCCACTGTTTATATATCAGGAAGATGCTCCAAATCTGGTATTATCTATGTCATTCATTTGGAAAACCTTTATGTCTACTTCTCTGATGTTATCCTGAGGCCACCAGTGACAATCTGAAATGTCTTTAAGTTGTTTGTGCTTTCAGATCTTGCCTTCCTAACTCAATTCTCTGGCATGGGAGTAACTTGCCCAAAGCCATTTTCTCATTCAGCGAGGAACTTAGGAGTGAGAAAAGCTGCTGGGAAGCCATATGGGTTTCACAAAGTTCATGTACAGCAGATTTTAAATAACGTTTGGTTCAGCGTTGTTTCATTATAACATTGATGAGATGCAGTAGGAGCTAACTCTTGCTTGCATCATTTAGCCTATGGTAAATTGTTTCTGTTATACGTTATTTTGCTTAACTTCATAGAACCTATCGACGATGTTCGGTAAGGACTTAAGTGTGCACAGCTCACGCACTTTATTCTTTGGAGAGCCTGTCAGATGCTTTTTCAGAGCCTATTTGCTCTTATTTAGGTCAGTGGCTCTTAACTTCAAAACATGTGTCCTCCTACATGATCATAATGATTTTTTTAGTAGCAATTCATTGAGAAAATGATAATCTCCTATGAAATTAATAACCCCTTTAAAGAAATTACTTATTTCATAAATTACAACAGCATCTGCATATGTGAGAGACTTATGACTTATTCAGTCCCCAGACAATGTGGCCTGGAGGGAGGCACATGGGTTGGTGGCCCCTGTTTGAACTCAGCAGATCCCAGCATTTCTTTCCCTGGGACAGCACACAGGGTGGTGGTTCCTATTTGACACAAGTGATCCAGAGGAACAATGTCCTAGGTTAGCATCAAATCTTCTTAACTTTGTCCTTTCAAAGTAAATCATTTACAGACTTTGCTACTTTATTTTTCACACTCTTCAGATGGATTGGAACATTTTGTGTGTTCAGTCCTGAGGATCCTACTGAACACTCATAGCTGATTCTAATCAGAGGCAGTATGAGGTCATGGTTAAAACCAGGGACTCTAGAATCACCCTGGCCTGACTGAATACCAGCTCCACCACTTGTTAGCTGTATGACTTTGAGCAAGGTATATAGCCTCTGGGCCTCAGTTTCTTCGACTGCAAAATGGGGATAATAGCATCTGCCCTAGATGGTTGTTATGACTAAACCTATGTGAGAAGAAGCACTTAGAATTGTGCCCAATACATAAAAGCCTCTATATATTTTATCCATTTTTATTAACACTTTTTTATTGCATAAAACTTGGTTACCAGGATTTCCAGTTCTCAGCAGATTTGAAGTAACACTTCAGGGGCAGGCATCGGTAGGAAGAGACAATACATAGCTTACCAGAGAGAGGGAGACCGAAAGCCATGGGAAGTAGCACAAGAACTGAAAATTGTAGCATGCTGAGTCACGTCAAGTACAGGGACACAGCCCTTTAGAATTCTGAGGTCAACCTGGTTCCTGCAAAGTCTAGTAATTTTTCAGAACGATGCCTCTGAATCATCAAGGAAAGGTTACATGATGTTATAGGTGTTCTGTTACAAGGTATTCTGTGTTGAAAATATTTCAGTAACAGTTATTTAAATAAAAAGGTAAGCTTGGCTCAGTTATCTGATGGACTGGCATTCAGTGTGTGCTGTTGCTGACAGTGTAGGGTACATGCAGTGTTGGTGCATCTCTCATAGTCCTTTCCTGGGCCCAGGACAATGACTAACATATAATAGGTATAATCAGTGTTGATGTGTTGGGATCCAATACATCAGACTATTGAGCAAGTACCATGGCCAGAAAGCTCCACCGGGCTAGTCTTTATGAGGGAAACAGGAATTATAAGATGTGACCCCTTGCCTTAGTTGCCTATAGTTTCTGTGAAGGAGACCTTGAACTTCTTAGGCTCTCTCTATACAGGCAGTATACTAACTAACCATAAATAAATATACTAACCATAAATATTACAGAGTGGAAGGCAACTGGGTGCCAATGTATGTAGGAAAAACTAGACATACCACAGGATTAAGAAAGGAGAGCTCAGTATGTATCCAGGCAATCAAAAAAGGCTTCATGGTAAAAGAGAAACAGCTGTAAGTTGGGTGCTGAAAAATAGATAGAACTTGCACAGCTGCTGGGGAGAGAAGACCCAGCTGGACAGGCACCAGCAGGGATGAAAATGTGGTGGCAGGAGTGAGCAGGTCATGCTCACAGGTCAGCAGTTTCAACGTGACTAGAGCAGTAGCTGCATCCACAGGCCCTGGGAAATGAGGTTGGAGAGTTAGGAAGAAGTGAAATCATGAAGAGTTTTGATGTGGTAAGCAATAAGGACCCAGGAAAAGTTTCTGAGCAGGAGACACATCATAGAACTACAAGGCATGGTTCAAGCCTATGGGTGCCTGTGATGTGACTGTCAGAGCAGCCCCCTCTAGCTCCAGCCTCATCACCTCTCTGCCTACCCCTCGGGTGAGCAGGAAAGACCAGACACCTCATCTTGGGTTCTCCAGGCTAGAGCCTTACACCCAGCCCGGACTGGGATGCTCCCTGCTCCTTGCTCTCCCACTCCACTTGACCTCTTGGGGTCTGAGCAGACACCCTCTGTGGGAGGAGGGTTGGCTGCATTCAGGCAGGTGAGTCAGTAACCGGGCGTGGCCTCCTCCCTGTCCTCTTCGTATGGCTTCCTCAGCTGTGGAGCGAACTCACCATCTTTGGCTGCAGTTGTCCCTTTTCTGCTGTGCCTGAGGCTCTGGTTGCCCATTCCAACCCCCAGAGGCTCCTTCTCCTCCCTTACCAACTTCTTTCATCTTCCCCCCCACTTCAAGTGCCTGGGCCAATGGCCCTTTCTCGAAGCCCGGAACCCACCCACTCGGAGATTCTGGTTCCTTTCCCTGCTCTTGTGAAACTCCCCAGTTCTGTGGGCAGAGGCCCTGGCAACACCAGCACAGAGCAAGTAGCTACAGGCCAAGAGCCCCAGTGCCCACTCCTGCCGTCAGCTCTCAGCAAGCCCTGGCCAAGAGGTCTGTTTGCCTGGCTTCTGTGCCAGGCATCCCTGCTCCCAGCCCCGCCCTCCCAGACAGCTGCCCCAGCACCACCTGGAACCCCTGCACAGCATGAAGGGGACGTAAAGTCTCCCCATCTTCAGACACCCGGATAGAGCTGGAGAGAACTCCCCAGATTAGAACTGTGAGGTGTGATCACTGGGGACTTGTAGGGGACTTGAAAACTTCCTTGGGCAGAAATTTTCAGACTGGACAGGCTGGGGGAGGTCTTGTTTTGCAGGGAACCAAAGATGAAAAGTCTTTCTCTGTTGGTGAGAATAGATCAGATGCCTGAGTTCCAAGTTGGATGTGGGAATATCCACATAGAGGGGTGTTCTCAGCATCTCCTAGCTTCCAACACTGTGACTGTCCCCACGGTGACTCATTCACACTCTCTTCCCCCTGGTGTCTCCCTCAGGATCAGGGAATATGGGGGGGCGGAGGGAGAAGAGGGAGAATGGATGTTGGATGAGCAGCGGCTTTGTGCTAGGATTGCATTGCGTTCAGTTCTCAAAGCAGTCCATCTTTCGAGGCAGATATTTTATTCTGTCACCCCACAGGGGCACACTCCATGGAGGAAGGAACAAAAAGGGGACCTTAGATGAGATTACATGGCCCAAACTTGTCATTTCTAAGCGAGGGAACAAAAGCTCAGAGAGTTCAAACAGTGTGTCCAGATTCACACACCGTGTGGTGAGAGCCCAGCCTCCCCAGTGCCCAGGCCATCCACCTTTCAAACCCTCTTTTCCCTCCTCTCGGCACCTGCCTTTTCAACATAGAAAATCCATGAGTCCTGGCGGGGGGACAGTCCTCCCGCCTGTGCCTTAGCGACCCGAGGAGGGGTTCTTGGCGGAGCTACAGGCCCAGGCCCCAATGCCCTCTTCCCCGCAGTCATCCTGACAGACGAGGAGGTGCAGCGGAAGCGGGAGATGATTCTGAAGAGAAAGGAGGAGGAGGCGCTGAAGGACAGCCTGCGGCCCCGGCTGTCGGAGGAGCAACAGCGCACCATCGCCATCCTGCTGGACGCCCACCACAAGACCTACGACCCCACCTACGCCGACTTCAGCCAGTTCCGGGTAGGCGGCCGCTGGCCTGAAGGACGGCCCGGGGCGCCTGGCACGGGGAGTGGGCCAGGGGCCAGGGGCCAGGGCATCCCGGCCAGTGGGGCGGGGACAGTGGGGCTGCTCTGGCCCATCGCTTTGGGGAGGCCTCCCTCCCCCACCGAACTTCCCTAAAGCCACTCCTGTCAGAGAGCAAGGCCAAGGTCGGAAGGGTGCCCTGAAGTGTGCGCTTCTGACCGCCGTCTTCCCTTCCAGCCTCCCGTGCGAGGGCGCGAGGGCGGAGGCAGCTACCTGGGGAGGCCGTCCTTGAGACACATGCCCAGCTTCTCGGCGGACTCCTCCTCCTCCTGCTCCGATCAGTACACCAGCTCCCCGGGTAAGCGGGGCTGCAGCCCCCTCCCTGCTGAGCTTGCCCACCTGCGGGTCCCAGGCTGCCAGCGGGAGGATGGCCCTGTCACACTGTGGGCCACATTGTGTCCTCAGAACACGTAGAACTCAGAAGAGGTAGAACTTGCCCCAGGGCCCGTGCTGGGAAGAGGTCTAGCTGAGGTCCCAGGCAAGGACTGTCTGCAGAGCCTCCCGCTCTTCCCTCCGAGCCAGGCTTCTGTCCCTGGCTCCCTCCCTGGGGGCCACCTGGTTCCTCTGAACGGTACTTTGAGCCTGGGCCTTATGGGGGTTTCTTTGTTTTGTGTTTCTGGTTTTATTTATTGAGATATGATTGACAGGTAACATTGTATAAGTTTAAGGTGTACAACACAGTGACTTGATATACATATATGTATATATTACAAAATGAACATTTATCACCTCACATAGTTACAAAGATATTTTGTGTGATGAAAACTTTTAAGGTTTACTCTCTTAGCAATGTTCAAATATAGAAAACAGTACTGTTCACTATATTCATCAGAGCCTGAGCCTTTTGGAAGGTGAAATTTGGCGTGGAAGGGTCCCCTTGTAGCCCACTTTACCCCAGAGCCCCGGGGAACTGGTATGGCCCTAAAGGACCTGTCACCTCCAGCCCATCCTTGCTCTTCTTAAGTGCTCTTTATCTGTCTTCCTCTTTATCCTCCTGCAACGTCCCCTACTGGGTATTGAGCCCCAAAGCCGGGCATGCGCCCTGACTGGGAATTGAATGGACAACCTTTTGGTGCATGGGGCTACGCTCAACCAACTGAGCCACACTGGCCAGGGCTCTCCCTTTTTCTTTTTTAAACACATATATATATTCAGAAATGGAAAAAAAAAAAAAAGAGAAAACTATAACCATCAAAAAAAAAAAAAAAAAAAAGGGAATTATGCCATACACAGTCTGGTACTTTGCTTTTTTCTCACAATAATACATTGTATCATAGTTTCATTCAGTATACATCCAGAATATTCTTTTTAAAGGCTGCATAGTAGTCTCAGGTATGAATGCACAATAACATACCTAAACCCCCTATCATTGGATATCTAGATTGTTTTCCAGCTTTTCATTAGGATAACAGTATACTTGTTGCTAAATATTTGCACTTATTCAGAATGTTTTCCTTATGATGAATTCCTGGAAGTAGGATTACTGGTTAAAAAGTATGCATAATTGTAGGATTTTGACCCCTATTGTCAAATAGCTACCTGGGTGACTTGTGAAGATTTTGCCTCCTTTAGTGCCCCAGCACTGCACAAGAATTGCCTAGTTCCCTGCATCTTTATAAATACCAGTGTCAACATTTAAACATGTTTGTTTCTAGTTTACAGCTGAAAAGTATAGATGTTTTACTTGGCAATTTTTTTTTAATCACTAGTGAAGTTAAACATTGTTTCCCACAATTTATTGGTTCCAAATTAATTTTTGACTTGAGATCATTAGGAACAACAAGTGGGAATGTAAAATCATGGCTCTAGGAAGTCTCATTTTTGGAGTACCTGTGATTTTTGGTTTTACTGCCCCATTCTGCTGAAAGAAGAGAGGAGAATCCTAGAGGGAAGCCTGGGCTGAAGATTGACCTCAGGAGAGGTGGTCACTGTGGGATTCCCAATTGAACTGGCCCAGCTGCCTGGGCGCAGGAGGTCCTTACAGGGCCCAGCAGGAGGAAGCCTGGTTCAAGAATCCTTCAGTAGTTCCTTTTCTTCCCCCATCCCTCCTCAGACATGACAGAGCCGACCACCTTCTCCAACCTGGATCTGAGCGAAGAAGACTCAGATGACTCTTCTGTGACCCTAGACCTGTCCCACCTCTCCATGCTGCCCCACCTGGCTGACCTGGTCAGTTACAGCATCCAAAAGGTCATTGGCTTTGCCAAGATGATCCCAGGGTTCAGGTAAGAAGCTTTGGGGACGTCAGGGGAATAAAGTTAGAACCCTAGAGTGAGTTGCAAGGAGGCTTGAAGATCACAAATCCACTGCTTTCCATAATAGAGAGTGAGGCCCTACCCCAGAGAGATTCACAAAATCAGAGGTTCCTAAATCAGAATCGCTGGGACGTAATTTTAGGAAGAGAAGCCCTCCAGCATCACTTGAGAGCTATTCATCCTCCACACTCCCTAGATGATGAAACAGAAACCTAGAGGCCAACACCAGGAGTCCCAGTGTTGGAGCCCGTGTGTCAGAGCCAGGTTTGGAATTCAGCTCATTGCTGTGTCCACTCAGCTGGCTTGGGTCTAATCCTCATATTATGCCTTTAAATTAAACCTTCATTAACCCTCCACACCCAATTCTGAAACCAGGATGAAGTGGTGGAGGGGAGAAAGGGTTGGGCCTAAGACTCGTGAGGTCATTTAGGAGTCTAGAGGGAGACAGATTTGCCAGCATATAAGATCTGGCTGGGCATCCTTCACCCAACTTACCCTTCATCCAAGGCCATTTCCTAACCATGCTGAGACCTTTCTGCCCAAAAAGATAACCATAAGGAGTTCTACTGGAGTAGAGATCCTCTGTTACTGATTTATTCATACAAATTTCTTTCATTCATCCAAGTGTTTTATTGTCTTGGTAATAATGGCATGTATTAATACTTATATTTAAAGAGTCATGCAGTGTCAAATAGTCTTCAAATATTTAAAAGGTGACACTTTTAGTAGATATGTTGGGAGATAGTTATATCTATGTGTATGTATATTCATATCCTCATTTTTTCCTAAAAGTTCATTTAGAACATTGTCATAAAATATATATACAATGAGGTTGAGAAATAGAAATAAATCAGTATCAAGCAATATGATCATCATTTTAAGTAGGGGCAATAGTTGTAATTGTAGCAGCAGTATCCTAGATACTGATGCTCTGATTAGTGCTGGAGTACTAGGAGCCAGAAAATATTTCACATCAGCCAGCTCTGAATGGAAACCAAAATGAGGTACCGTTTATCATTTTGTGAATTTCTCTGCTATGTAGGGAAGTCATCAGTTACCATCTAACTTACTCCATTACCAGCTAGATAATGGTAATTCACAAGGCTAAACCCAGCACTTCCCAGTTTGTTTCTGCCCTGAGACATCTGGCTCTGTGTTATTTTAAGCCTCTCACCACTCCAAATACCAGGAATTTTCCAATGCTCTTCCCCTGGAATCAATGGGAAAATTGTAAAGAAGAGAAAAACATCAAATGGCATCGAGACACTTACTGCACTGCGCATTTCGTTGTAGGAAAAGGAGTAGGGGCGCTCTGGCAGCAGGCAGGAGCAAGCTGCCGAGTGTCACCTGTGCACTCAGCATCGTGCCGAGCCTGGGATTTACCCTCCAGAGCCTCTCCTTGGAACAGACAACACATTCCGCTTCGTACAAGTTCTAACTTTCTCAACTCTTCATGTTAGTGTTTGCAAACTCCACGTGTTCCAAAGTCTTGTTTTATGTAAACAGTCCAAGAAAAAACACTTCCAGGTGCCGATGGATACGTGGTAGCACCCGGCTTTCATCCTAATTCAAGGGAGCAGTTCTCATCTACACAGGGTCCCTCCCTGTCTAGTGGGGAGTGGGATGAAAGGGCATCTGATGCCCTGTCCAGGTGCTAAGGTTTGGTGATTCAAAGTGGTGGCTGGGATGACATACAAGGGAAAACTGTACTGAAAAGAAAGTCACTCATTTAACCAGGTTTACCCTTGCCCCGTTGTAGCCTCCTCCATTAAGTAACCCAAACCCCCATTTTTCTCCCATGCCCTTGGCTCCTATCCCTTAATCTCGGCACATGTACCCTTAGACAAATATCACTACCAGCCCTTCCATTTCTCTCCCCAAGGATGAGCTGAGGTCTTTCACTTTTCTTCCCTTTCAAGCCTCATTTCCAGAGTCCCTTTCTCTAGCCCTGCAGTCATGGCCAAAGTGGCAAGTGTATGAGCAGGTGCTGGAGCTGTCCAGTTATTGATGCAAAACCACGTAACTTGATCCTGACATGCTTGGGTTGGCTTCTCTCTCTTCAGCATGACTTGAGAAGTCCCCAAGCGCAATGTGTTTTAATAGAAATGGAGCAGACCTTGGCAAGAGCTCCTGGGGGGACACCGATGTGGATACTCTGTGACTGGACAGAGGTGTTGTGGAGCCTGGATGGGGGCCAGAGCCCAGGTTCCGCTGGGACCCAGGTGGGGCCAGCCCATCAGTTCTCTGGCTCTGCCGGTTTCTGCACTTAGGGGTTCTGTTTTGCCAAGAAGTGAAAGAACAGTGGCTACATCCCTGGTGGCTTTGATCTTGCTGCCTGTGGGCGGGGGTGGAGGGTGCGGGGAGAGCAGGATTAGACTTCTGTGTGGGTGAGTCCGGGGGTGGGGGGAACAGGATGAGACTCCAATGCGGGCATGGGACCAAAGTGTAGTTGGACTGGATGGACTGTGTTGGGTGTGAACTGTGCTGTGCTGTGGCCTGGTCCCTGCTCCTGACTCCAACCTCCCCTCCCTCAGACTCTCAATCTGCACCCCACAAATCTCCCTCCCTCAGTGTTGCAAAAGAAATGCATGGAGGAAGTGAGGCCAGGAGCTGTCTTGGATCTGAGAACCAAGGACCACAGGTTTCACTGCCAAGAGAAGTGCATGAGAGACCAGGCCAAATCAGTTGGAGCCCAGCCCTGTGGGCTAAAAGCCTTCAACCTCACTATCATTTCCATTCCCAGGGGCTCCGTCCTGGGTCTAAGACCTGGGTGGCATAGTGCTTCCTATGCCCTTTCCTCTGCATTCACTTGTTCATCTATCCAACCAGCTGCTTTCTTACATAAACTGTGAGGGATTAAAGTTGACAAGGACCCAGGCCCTGTCCTCCCGGGGTTCAGTGTCTGATGGGAGAGATAGACTTGTAAACAACTGCCGGGAAGAGATAAGAGCTCTCAAGAGGCCTGCTAGAGGGACACTGGGAATACAGGTGGGAGGGGCTGGTCTCTGCCCAGGGGGTGGGAAAGCCGAGATTGGGACACATTTTCAGAGTTCATCACAGGTGCCCAGAAGCGGCCACAGATGTGAAAACTGATTAGGGTGTAAATGTGACCTAGACCCAGGGAGGAGGACAGGGCCTGAGCAGGTTCTGTCATAGCAGCAACAAGGTCTCTTGGTGTTTCTCCACCTCTGCCATCACCCCCACAGCTCCAGTTCTGGCTCTGAGCTGTACTTAGAAATACCCTGTATTTTCAGGCCATGGGTGTGTGGCAATTCGAAGTTATTCTAAGTTTGCTTTCATGGAAGTTGCATGTCTGGATCACAATAGGCAGTGATCTCCCAGCAATCTCTCTGGCCAAACACCCATGGGATGTTTGACCACTTCTGGACATTTGTTTTTAGTGGGCCATTGAACAAAGGGTTATGTACTAAGATAATCCTCACAAAATTACTTACAGTAACAAAAATTAGAAGCAACCAAAATGTCCCAAGATTGGTGGATAGGAGACTGATTAAATAGCTTAAATTAGTTGATATAATGTAACATTATGCAACCCTCTATGAACTGGGCTAAAGAAATTTTAGTGATGTAAGAAGTGGGACACAGGCCCAGCCCACGTGGTTCAGTTGGTTGAGCACCATCCCATGCACCAGGAGGTCACAGGTTTGATTCCCAGTCAGGGGACATGCCAGGGTTGCGGGTTTGATCCCCAGTAGGGGTCGTGCAGGAGGCAGCGATCAATGTCATCCATGTTTCTCTCTCTCTCTCTCTATCTCCCTTCCTCCCTCTGGAATCAGTAAAAACATTTAAAAAAAATAGAAGTGGGACACAGAATTACTAAATTCAAGTATGTTTTTTTAGAGAAAGCTATTTACATACAAAAAAGATAAGAAAATATACCAAAATGTTCATTGTGGTTATGAGTAGTTTTTGTTTTTATATTCTTTCTGTATTTTCCAAAGATCTAATGATGAACATGTTTTACTTGTATAGTGAATTAAAACCTAAATGAGGGTGGTATTAGTTTCTAATTTTTTAAAATGTAGACTGAGCATCTAGAGAAAAGCCCAGCCCCTTCCCACCTCTATTCCCATGGTCCCTCTAGCAAGCCTCTCTAGAGCTCTTATCTCTTCCCAGGTGAGATGTCTAGGCACCATGTTGTTAGGGCTGTCTATCCTGGAGAAGATGCAAGGGGTACATGGTAGCTTTCTTTAAGTGGTTAAAGGGATGCCCATAGCTAGTGGAGAGGTCTGGTTCTGTGTTCCTTGAGAGGACACATGTACAAGCAATGGATGAGTGTATCATCATGTGAGTTATAGATCAATAGAATAAGAGGCTGTTAACAAAGAGCTAACAACTTCATGGTTGTATCCAGAGGCCATGAGCTCCTTGGCTCTTGGAGAATCCTGCAGAGGCTGTGTGGGAACCATGTGTCAGGAATGCTGGACATTGGACCACATAGCTTCTAAGAGGGGTCTTCCAACTCTAGCACTCTGATTTTTTTTCAATGCAGAGTTTTTGCTAGTCACCCTAATCATCTTTTGATGAACAAAAGTATAGCCACAGAGAAGATTACAGCCTATCTACAGGATATCCAGGCAGAAATATACAGTCAGGAAGAGAGGGGAAGAAAAACCAGAAGCAAGTTGATCTTCAGGCCCTGCTTTTCCCTTGTCATTGTTCAGACAAGCCCAGCTTGTAATGCAGAATAGTGGAATAAGTCATTGGACTTTTGACTCATTAGCACATGTTTGTTGACCCTCTCTTGTGCTCGGAGCTAAGTGGGCAACATTAAGGTAATTAAGAGGTGGTGCTGGCCTTCAAGTAGCTTACAGTTAAGGTCCAGATCAGGCATATAAAAAACAGAGCCAAAGGCGAAAGGGCATGTACAAGCAATGTGCAGTGGATTGTAAAGGAATGGCTCCAATTCTATTGAAGAGAATCAGAGGGTGGGGGCTCCAAGGGAGACTTCATCAGCTTCAGGATCAGAAGGACAAGATGAGGGAGAAGAAGGGTATTCTCGGCTCCAGCTGTCACATGCTCAGAGGTATGGTGGTGTGAGAACACAGCATCTGAATGTGCAATAGTTCACAGTTGCTAGAATGGAGAGTTGGTGGGGTTTGCAATGGGAAGGGGGACTGGAAAGACAAGTTAGAGCCAATTTATAGAGTACAAATTTGATTTTGGGTGTTTGATAGTCGTGAGGATTTTTGAGCACAGGAGTGTGATGCTTCCCTGTAGCAGCAGTAAGAAAGATGAATGAAAGATTACTCCAGGATTCTAGTAGGAGACAACTGGAAAAGATAATGGAGCTCTAACCAGAGAAGTCCTGGTGGGAGTAGGAATGAGGTCAAGGGTTGCAGAGATGCCCTAGAGACAGAGTTGGCTGAACTTTACTACTAGGAAGGACTGGAGGAAAGGGGGAGGGGGAGGCATGGGAGCTGTTGAAGATGACTCTGGACATACATTTGTAGGCTACCATATTCATGCTATAACCCTGGGAGCTTCCTCAGACTCTATCTTCTTGTCCCTAAAATACCTTTGGCTGTTTAGAACTGGGGAACCCTGGCAAGTCACTGGGTTTTCCTTTTCTCAGTAGCTGAGCTACTTCATTTCTTATTTTAACATTCAGTCTTGAGTTGCTCTTCCTCAAGAAACAGTCTTGTCCTTTCCAACCAGACTTTAAGCTCCTCAATGCAGGATCCAGGGTACATACTGGTCACCTGGCATGTATAGACCTATCAAAACACTACACTGATTTGCATGATTAACCTTCACCTCTGCCCTGGCAGAGACCTCACCTCTGAGGACCAGATTGTGCTGTTGAAGTCAAGTGCCATTGAGGTCATCATGTTGCGCTCCAATCAGTCCTTCACTATGGATGACATGTCCTGGACCTGTGGGGCTGAGGACTACAAGTACCGCATCAGTGATGTGACCAAAGGTGTGTCTGGGCTCTGCCTCCACCCTCTCTAGCTCCCAGTCTCTGGCTCTATCCATTCTGGGGTCATGGGCCCTAACCAGGCAGCAACAGGGATAGAAGGGCAAGGGTCAGGCCTGGTCAGGATTGGAGGTATGGTGGAGTGCAATGGGTGGCTCCTCAGTTCTGCCCATAGCATCTGGCCATTCTCTCTCATAGCTGGACACAGCCTGGACCTGATTGAGCCACTCATCAAGTTCCAGATTGGGCTAAAGAAGCTGAACTTGCATGAGGAAGAACATGTCCTGCTCATGGCCATCTGCATTGTCTCCCCAGGTATGAGGCCTAGCCTTGAGGAACGCAGGGACCTGGGACATGGGGAATATTTAAAATGAAGCCCTGATGAGAACCAACAAGGCAGTCTTAAGGGAGAAGTGAGCAAAGTTTGGACAGACAGACCAGGAAATATCCACTTTGCTGGTTTTGCAAAGCCCACATGGCGTGTTTATACTGAGGGGTCCCCTACTGTCCTTGGCCTTACCTAGTGAGGCCATTGGTGATTCATAGGTGGGATTCTCAGGAGCCAGGTAGATGGGGTTTCTTAGGCCACAGACAGGCCTGGATAGTCCCAATATTCAGGGTTTGCTCTTGTGTCAATAAGACTGAACTTCCTTGACACTTGAGGTCCCCTAGGGGCAGGGTAAAAAAACCCTGGGACCTGGTGAATGGTTCTGCCTAGACAGTTTACTTGACTAATTTTGGAGGCAATGTGCTGTGATCCATGAGCTCTTCTACCTGTTTTTGATGAAAAGAGGGGAAGAGGCTGAGGAGAATGTTATTGTGGTCCTGAGGATGCTATATTGATGATGAGGCCCAAAGTGGGGCAGCACTGCCTTAGCCTGAACTATACTCAGGGAACAAGTGAGTGACCTCTACCCAGGGATCTTTTCCTAGGCTGGGAAACCAAGGAATGGACATGGGCTTCCCTCCTCTTTTCAGCCAACGTTCACTCATTCATTCATACATATACTCAGCATACATATACCTACTAGGTGCTGAGCACTGCGCTGGGCATAGGGATTCAGCAGCAAGCAAGACTTCTCTCCCATGAAGTGTAAGAGGAGACATTAAACAACTACTATTTAACAACTGATTTCTAATGTGATGAGAGTTTTAAAAAATTAAGAAGTATGTGATATTACAGCTGGGTATAATAGAAGGAGGGAGCCTGATGTAGTCTGAGGCATGAAAGTAGGGAGTCATCAGGAATGGCTTTCTTGCAAGTCTTTTAAACTGTTACCTGAAGTATCAGTAAGAGTCAGGCAAAGATAAAGAACTGAGTTCCAGGCAGAGGGAACATAGATGTGAATCTGGGGGCCAGAGAGCATGGTGCGTCAAGATCCTGGTGAAAAGATGGATTGTAGAGATAGAGGGAAAGAGATTGGTGGGGACAGGGCCAGATGGGCCCATAAAATAATCTGGGCCTTGATCCTAAATGCAATGGGAAGGGGTTGAGGGGCTTTAAGAAAGACTGTGATGTCACACATCAGCAGTCATACAGGGGTGACTTAGGAGGATGCTGAAAGTGGGTGTCTGTCTGTGTGGACCACGGGGTGGTGAGGAGATTGAACAGTAAGGACCAGGCTCAGAGCTTCTGTGCTTCCTCCTCCTCTCCCTGTGCCCACAGACCGTCCTGGAGTGCAAGATGCTGCGCTGATCGAGGCCATCCAGGACCGCCTGTCCAACACACTGCAGACCTATATCCGCTGCCGCCACCCACCCCCAGGAAGCCACCTGCTCTACGCCAAGATGATTCAGAAGCTGGCTGACCTGCGTAGCCTCAACGAGGAGCACTCCAAGCAGTACCGTTGCCTCTCCTTCCAGCCTGAGTGCAGCATGAAGCTCACACCCCTCGTGCTGGAGGTGTTTGGCAATGAGATCTCCTGACTAGAGCAGCCTGTGGTGGTGCCTGGGTGGGGCTGCTCCTCTGGGGCTGGTGCCCGGGCCTGGGACTGGCTGCTGTCCAGCAGCCCTTCCCACCTACTCCCGAGTATAGCTCCTCCTCTCCCACCTCTTCTCCCTACCCAACCTAACACCAGGTCCCTGCTTCCTGTGGGCCACAGGATGACCCCAGTCCTTCAAGACCTCCATCATGGGGAGTTGCTGTTTATTTGACAGAGAGACTCAAGTGGGGGCAGAAGGCAAAGGCTGAAGGCGGGGCTCACCTGGGAATGCCCCCACCACTGGAGAAGTGGCTGCTGGCTGGTGCCCAGGGAACAGGCAGACAGGAAAAACACACCTATTCCTCAGGGACAGATACCCATACTTCCCCCCATCAGCCCCAATTCAGGTCCACCTGTCTAGAGCCTGGTGAGGATCTTCCTCCCCCTGCTCCACCTGGCCACAACTCCCACTTTATCCCCACCTCATCCTGCCACCAATCTGTCCCAGGGCAGTGTGCCATGGCTGCTCTGTCCCAGGGCAGTGTGCCATGATGGGGCCTTCTCCCTTTGCTTTCCCATCCCTGGCCTGTCTAGGATACTCACTGCTGCCAAATATGACCAAAAACAGGGTGACTAAGGTCACAACTCCCCCTCACCCACCTCTGCTGGCCAAAGTGCACTTGCCTAACCTCTCAAAGCCCACCTTCATCTCATTCCCATGATAATGTTCTCCTTGGAAATAGCTATGGTGAGGGGGCTTTCTCCCCATAATCAGAGCCACTGGCCCAGAACCCACCTGCTGAGATACCCAAGGAGGGAAGAAATCAGGGCCCAGGTGGTGTGGGACAGGCAAACCCAGCCTCACAGAAGAGTAGTAGATGGTGGCCACAGCTGTCCCTGTCACCAGTCCCATGGCTCCTCAGCCTGGATCTAAGAGGTTAGTTGAGGCAGGAGTTCTCCTTCCAAAAATCCACATGGCAGGACTGAATTGCCCCCAGGTTGCAGGGAAGCACCGAGTACCGTCCTCACCCTCCCCTGCCGATGCCTTACCTTCCACCCCAGAGAGAGAACCTGCAGCAAGCTCCAGAGCCCTCCCACTGTGGCCATAGGTATTGGTGAGGCTTCACACTAGGATGGCCAAGGATGACCCAGAGATTGGCCCACTCTCCCAGCCACCCCATAGTCTAGAGAAGCAGTGCCCATCCTGCTTACGAGTGGAGGCCATGTCTTTCCTACCTGGCAGGGTGGGATGGAGGTGAAGACCTTCCAGACCCCAAAGCCCTGTCCCCACTCTCCCTGCCCACTTGCGTGACAACCATTCCCTCAGGAGCTGTGCTCTGAGACCTCAGGGTGTAAGTGGAGGGAGAGCTGGTTGGCCTCTGTGCCTAGTCAGAGAGCATTTAGGGGTAGAGTTGTGTGGGGCTGGTTCCCTTATTCTCGCTCCACCACCCCAAAGTCAGAAGGACCCTGGGGGGTCAGGGCAGGGAGGGGGTGAGGTACATAACTTCAAACTCTGTGTTCTTTGTAGCCAGCCCAACCCAGGAGCTGGGAACTCTAGGTCCGTTTACTCCGGAGTGGGGTTACTCGGTGAGTGAGTTGTAGGTGTGTGGGACCAATGCAGACAGGGTTCTTCCAGGAGTGCCAGAGGGCCCTTCAGATGGCTACTTGAGTTTGGGGAACACGGCCATATTTGATGTCTCAACATGGAGGAGTTTATGTCAGTAAGATTCCCCTCCACCTGCATCTGTGTCCCCTGAAAACCCTGAGAGCAACCCAACTTACCACTGCCAGAGCCGTCAGTGTCCACCTGGCCCAGCATTTCCTCAGGTGGGAAACATCTGACAGTCGCATTCCTTATTGCAGAAAACCACCCTCACGGCCGAATCTTAACGTTTATTAGATGTGAGTTGTTTTTTGTAATCAGACTCCAGTTTGTAGTCTGTAGTAAGCACCACTGATTAAGAGATATTTATGGGGGGGAACTTATATTGTGAAAATTCTATACAGTGATTATTATTGTTGTTGCTGTTATTTTATAAATTTGGGACAGACCCTTGTTATTTGATTTTAGCCGCACATTGGTCCAGCTTGCAATTCAGTGGGAGAAAAGGTTTGAAAATCGCTAAAGTCGTTCAACCTCCTTATTAAAGAAAACGGATGCTTATGGGGGGAGGGGTGTGACTCACCCCAACTCATATAACTAGTTGGAAGTAGCGCCAGAACTGGACCCAGACTTTGGCCTTAGGGTCCAGTGCTCTTTTCACTACACCAAGCTTGAGCTCAGATCCCATTTCTCATTCCCCCAGTGGCCAACCTAGTCCCTTGGGGGAAATACTGGATTTCAGACAGCAAGTCTAGATCCCAAACGCCTGCCTTGGGTTGTCACTTTACTGACCCATCAGGAGGGTGAAGGACACCTCAGCCTGTGTCTCAATGTGAATCAGAACCCCCACCCCAATGTGGCCCTGGCCAGATAGGGTCTCTGCCTCAGCCCTTATAATGCTATTGCCTTATCAATAAAATGCATTTATCTTTGTGATGTCTCCACCTTCCCAGCTCTCCCTCTGGCCCTGCCTCCTCCAGGGATCCCGACTGGACACAGAGAACACCAGCTCCTCAGCCGTGGGCCCCACAACCCAGCCCACTCCCAAAGGGAAGTCTAGGAGCTGGGAGGGGGAAAAAAAGGAGGAAAATTAGATGTTTATAAATCTAAAAATTTAAAAGTATATTATTGGAAACCCTGGAAAGTGTGTGCCCCCAAATGCCGGGAGAGAGCTCCATCTGCTGCCAGACTGGAAAAAAGTGGGAGAATCCATGAGGCCAACAGAGGAGGTTGGGATGTACGAAAGACTCGGTGAAAGCTGGGAACCAAGTGGCAAAAGCAGGCTTTGAAAAGTGCCTCCTGAGTTATTTCCAAAGAGAAAAAAATGGTTTATTCCATTTCCAAAGAGAAAATAAATTGGTTTATTCCATTTGCCAGGAATAAACCAATGAAGAAAGCCTTGCTTGCGGTAATAAAAATGGCTCCTACTACATAGCGCTTACTTTGTGGCAAGTGCTGCTGTAAATAAATGCTTTATGCAAACCAACTTGCTTTATCCTTGTAAGGACCCGAGGGGGGATGGACTACCATTGCCCCCACTTGACAGAGGGGATAACTTGCCCAAAGCCGCACTGGTGGAGAGGTGGGATTTGAACCCTTGGCAGCTGGCTCCAGAAGGCTTTAATGAGCTGCTACACTATGCTGCTTCCTACTGGGTCGAGTGACCTGACAAGTCACAGTCTTGCCAGTTCTCTACTAAAGAGCATGTGAGGGAGGTTCCCATTCCTAAAGGAGGCCCTGAGATGGGCGAATTGGAGAGGCTTGATCAACCATTGTTCAACTCTCAGGAAGCATTCAGTCATATGTCTGGGCCCCATCAAGTATGGCCTTACCTGAGAACCTCAAGAATGAAAACCAAGCCACTGTTGACAAAAATGTGTTTTGTACTTGAAATGGCTGCTGTGCCAGTGATGGAGAATTGCAGTGACTCCTGTGCATACACAGGACTCCCAAGGGACCCAGGGGAGCCAATGCACCCAGCTCTGTTCCCCAAGGAAGTGGGGTTTATGATAAAGGGCAGCATCGCTAAACACAGCAAACAAAAATAGTCCACCAAAACACAGCACGGTCATCTGCACATGGGGAAGTCATGTCCAACCAGTGTGTGCATTTTGTTTCTTGTGTGTGTTTTTTAAATATATCTTTATTTTTATTTTTTACTTTTTAAAAAATATATCTTTATTGATCTCAGAGAGAGGAAAGGAGAGAGAGAGAGAGAAACATCAATGATTAGAGAGTCATTGATCGGCTGCCTCCTGCACACCCCTGACTGGGGATTGAGCCGGCAACCCGGGCATGTGCCCTGACTGGGAATCGAACCCTGATCGTCTGGATCCTAGGTTGAAGCTCAACCACTGAGGCACGCCCGGCCGAGCAGTGTGCATTTTGGGTAAGCTGGCCTGGGAACCTGTATATGTGATTTACTTTCATTTTTCAGAAGTATCTGCAAAGATTTTGAACCAAAGATTTCAAACCAAATGTGTCACTGGGGATGGGGTGAGAGTAGAAGAATTGAGGATAGAGCTTGAGGGCTATTTTGCCAAAAAATGAATGGACTTAGAAACAGCTGCTTAAACACATGTCTCTGGCTAGAGAAGTGTGAAGATGTTCTTATAAACTGTTAGGAGAACCTTATTTGGCATTTTATAAATGACCTAGATTCTAGAAGAACACAGAATCTCCAAGCCTGTGTGTTACAATAAACTTTTCCAGGTAAACCGAGAAGGATACACTCAGAAAATCTTACGGTTGGGATAAAGTGATTTTTATGTTTTCACATTCCAAGCTCTGGTTCTACCTATGTGCTGTTCAGCCATGTAACTACGTGTGGCTTTTTCAATTAATGAAAACTAAATAAAAGCAAACATTTAGCTCTTGAGCTGCAGTTTCCTCTACTCAAGTGGCCCAGAGCTCCCAGAAAGGACAGTATAGACACAGAACATTTCTGTCATCGCAGGAAGTTCTGCTGGACAGCACTGGTCTGCACAACACAGTCTTGCCTGGTACTAATCGTGGATGACATGCTTCTGTTGACTTAGTGGGCAGATAGCCACTAAACTGTTCGACATCATATAGAAGATAGATAGCGACGATCCTTCCTTTACATCAAGCGATGCTGCTACTGGATGCTGTAAACAGTCCCCTCAAAGGAGACATAAAGGAGAAACACCTCACAGGCCATGGGGTTGACCAGCTCAAGCTTCATGTGGCAGAAATAGGTCAGCCGTGTGCCAGGAAATTCTGATTCCTATAGTCTGGGGGGCAAGCAAACAAAGCAGGGCCTGCCTGGAGAGGCCAGAGCCCTCCGGTCAGTGTCTCTAGCTTCTGTTGGGACTCCTTGGAGGCTGTCTGTGCAGTGTGGGGTCTACCTGCCCTCTGCTAAGAGGACAGCACAGCCAAGGGGATGCCTGCTGACACCCTTTCAGACATCAGCACTCATGCGGGCAACAAGTCTGTGAGGCCCCTGAAGGAGTCTGTGTGCCAAGTGGCCAAGAAGCACAGTGGGGCGTGGAGCAGCGGCTGATGGGGAGATTCAGGAGGTGGGGAGGGTCCCTGCTCAACAACTGCTCTAAATCTCTATTCAGACACGTCATATATGATACTGGAGGCAGTGTTGCAAGTAGGGTACCAGGGAAGTTGACTCTAAAATGTAGGTGGATGTGCAGGGAGTTTACTGGGGAGAGGGCTCAGGGTCACCAGCTTTGGTGGCAGGGAAGGAAGTAGGGTCAGGTAGAGGGAGAAGTTGGGCTGCAATGTAGCTTCCACAGAGGGCTCAACCAGCCCTCGTGGGGAACTCTGAAACCAGGACGGCCCTTGCCAGGTCTTATATTCCTTCATCAGCTAGTCACTGGATGTTGGCTGTCCCCATGAAGAGCGTTACTTTTATGTGACCTTGAGCTACGTGGCTCTTTTCAGCCAAGGGCAGGTAGAATTGAAGGTTATTTCTTCACATTTTGTACAACAAGGTGGGCCCTTTCAGAATGGGCTGCTCTGCCTTGGGGAGAAACCGAAGGCTTCCAGGCCCTTCCCTTGGGCTCTAGGTAGTGGGACATTTAGAAGTCCCAGATGCTCCCTCTAGAGGAGGGTGTTGCCAGATTCTCCCCAGCTCTGGACTCTGTTCTTTTCCTAAATCATCTTAAGCTCCATCACTAGGTGGTGCTACTGCCCTATAGTGACAGGTTTGAGCTATGGACTTGGCTTCTCTCCCCAGTTCTTTCCTCTTTCCCTCACTCTGGTCCTTTCTCTATTTCTGTGAACCTGAGTCCCTCACACTGCAGGCGCTTGGTGGTGTTCATCTCTCCTCACGCCAGCAAGGTCACAAGCAAAAACACATAAGGAACCTGCTCTCTGCCTTTCCAGGCAACCTCTGGAGTCACAGCCAGGAAAGAATCTGACACATCTTAGCCACGGGCCCTCTAAGGCTGAGCTCTGGGGCCTGGGGCCTCTGAGCACTTTTCATGCTGGCCCGAGGTTCCCTCTGAGGTCCAGCCCGGTGGTGCAGTCCTTCTGGTGTTTCCAAACACAGACACAGCACTGAACTCAGTGCTGGGATACAGTGATGAGTAAGACAGTCACTGCCCCGAGAAAGGCACAGCCCAGTGGGAGAAGACAGACCTACACACCATGACCAAGCAGCACAAGCAGAAGCCACAAAGTATAACATTTAACAGCATAAACAGCTGGGTCCCTGGCCTGGCTCTGCCACCTGTTACCTGTATGACCTTGAACAAGTTACTTAACGTTTTTGAGCCTCAGAATCTTCATCTATACAATGACAACAATAATAGTAATTACTTCCTGGCTTGTTGTTGTGGTATAATGTGTGTAAAGCTTTTAACACACTACCCTGACATAGCCATGAATCATAACTGCTGGCCAGCATCATTATTACGTTGTGGAGTGGAAGGATGGTCAAATAAATTTTCATTGGAAGTTGACACTGGTCTCATTCTCTGACCACTGATCCTTGCTGGGCCCTCTGGACTGGCCCCAGATGATGTCTTAGGCCTCTGGAGTTAGGGGCTTCTGCTCCACGAATAGCTACCTGAGCTAGGAGAAGGCATCATTGTGCCATCTGGCCACCAGGGGGCAGATATGCAACTTAATAAGCCAAATGGGCCCCAACTGAAACAGCCGGCTTGGACAGGCAAGTGTGGGAAAGGGATGGGAAAGTAGGCGCATAAACTGAAACACATGAAACGCTAGTTAATACCGTCCCCAACTTCTTTCAATTATGGTCTTTCTTTGCCAGCTTAGCTCCCCCAATGACCACCGCCACCCAACTTTGCTGCACACATAACCAACCCATAATTAATGTCAGTGCTCTCTGGTAAGAAGTGGCTCATGCCCAGAGAGGGGGAATCAGAATGAGCTTCAACGATCAGGTTTGCTCCGTGTATTTGTTGTGTCGCTGCTTCTCATTTTTAACCCCAGCGCTTACTGGACCCTTGTTTCTTTGTCAAGATACAAAGCCCACTATCATCAGGTCTGTCTACCTCCCCAGGGTCACGTGTCACTGGCCAGATGTTGAAACTCAAGCCCACGCCACCTCCAACCGCTTGCAGGTCTCCAGCCGTGTACCTTGGCAGCCTGCCTCCACAGGCCAGCGGTCCTCAAGCGAAAAATAAGGACCCCGGAGAGCTTTTGTTTCTGTGGGTTATATCTGTCAATATTTACCAAGTTAGAAATTTAAATTAAATTTGAGAAATGTATTTTTAAATAACAATAATGAATCTATTATAAGTTAGCATAATTTTTATTAAAACAACCTTTTTCCCAAAGCAGAACTAATTCAGTGGCAAAAGGGTATGGTTTTACAGTCCTGCAAATCTCTTTCATGCTGGCTTACCAGAAGGCAGCTAGAGTCTCGGATCTGGTTCTGCATTCCATCTGTTAGGACGGCACACATCCTGGCAGCTCTGAACAACTCTGTATACAAGTGAGGGAATGAGAGTAAAAAGGCAAATAATGTCTTAGTATTGTGAAAATAGTTTTGACCTTGCAGAGCTCCTAAATGGGACTCAGGAAACCACAGGGGTCCCCAGACTACACTTTGAGACCCAAACTGCACACATTTTTACGTGTTGTTTCCTTGCCTGACATGCCATCCGTTGGCTCTCTCCCATCCCGCACCCCAGTTTTCTCAACTGGGCAAACTCCTGCTGTTCCTTCAGTTTCCATCTCAGGCTTCATGTCTCCTGTAAGTTCTTCTCTGAACTTCACCATGCCATACCCCCGCTTGCCCCATCTGGGTGGAATTGTACACCGACCCTACTATAGAATGAAGTGTACATTGTAGTGGGTTTTAAGTTTCTGTTTTGCCTTTGGGGCTCCCTTCCAGACTGGAACAAAGGAGGGAGGGATTCCATAAATGTAGCTGAATAAATGGGTGAATGGATGAATACAAGGCCATGTGCGGGATGCCCACTCCTGTTAGCATATAAAAGATCTGATCTTCACAAGAGATGCCAAGTTTAAAAAATTCTGCTCGAGTCCCTACTAGAAAATGAGATGCAAACAGACTTATGCAAATTTAAACACCTTCCCCTGAACTTTGGAAACTGAGAAGTTAAGTCCTTGTGGCTTCAGAACCCACATGCTAACTACCTCTCCCTAAAGCATCTGCCACACCTCCATCCCTCTGTATATGGACAGTTTGCTTTCTGGACCAAAATGCAGAATTAGCATTTTTCCCTAGTCACATTTATCTGATTTGGTTTATCCTATATCTTAGCCTCCTCAAATCTTTGAATCCTCATTTTATCATCCAATATTCTGACCACCCCTCCTGGCCTTGCATTTTCCAAAACTTAGGTCTGCAGACCATGTACAGAGTTGACTGCTGCAGAGCCATGGGCTAGGCCCCTCCCGCAGGCTGAGAGCAGTGCACTGCGGTTCAGTTGTTCATGACCTCACGGGGAGCCGAGAAGGGGGGGTGTGATGAGAGGCTGAGTCGCAGAGGGGAATAGTTGCAAAGATGGAGGCATCCACGGGAATTTGGGGAACCTGTCAATGCTTCCACTACCCCTCCTTCCTTAGAGTCTAGTAGTCTCACCCCAAGTGTGGACAGATCCTTAGGGAATTAAACCATATCTGAGCCAAGGATCAGGGATCCAGTGATATCTGATATAGGGGATGCCAAAGTATCAAATTCCAAGCTGAATTGTTCTGCAAATTCTGTCTGAGCTGGACTCTGGAAAGAAAGGCCTAGTCTCTTAGATACTGGTTGCTGAGAGAAGGGCAGCGGGCAGTGGGCAGGCCGCTCCTTTGGCATCCCTATCTTCAAAGGGGATGGAGAAATTACACGTAGCTGAGACTGGCAGCCCTTGTTTAGCTCCACGGGGCCTCACCCCTGCCCTCTTCACTCCCACTCAGAATCCTATAGGAAGTCTGGAAAGGCCTGTGCCACCCCATCTAATCAAGAATCCTGTAGATGCCGGTGAACATCTGTGGCAGCTGGCGTGGGGCTCCGGTGAGGGGACGGCAGGGGCCCCAACTGTGTCTGCGCCTGGTTCCTGTTTCTCCATTTGCCTACCCAATCAAGCAGCCCATCAGAAGAGGCTCAGCCACCAAGGCCAGCCCACCCTGGGTGCACAGGACTGTGGGCACCAGCTTCAGAGTGCCAGGGCAACCCTTCCTGGGGTCCCTCTGCTCTCTCCACCCCACCCCCCAGTCCCACTCCCCGGTTCCACTGATTTAAATGTCACCCCCTCTCCCACCCTGGAGCTCCAGGGCAGTGGCAGGGAGGGGATGGTGGAGGAGCCCTGGGTGATAAAGTGGGGATGGGGAGAAGAGATAAAAGGGGTGGCAGAGAAGCCAGCTCCACTTCCGCTCTGATAGGGACCCCACCCCAAGGGACTCACTGCCTTCTGCTGTGTTGACAGGAAGGCCTTGAGGTGGTAGAGGAATGGATGGGAGGGGAGGAACACTGTCGCTGGGCAGGATATCGGTGGCCTTGGGAGATGCCCCTTGTTGGTTCGCTTGGTTGTTAGTTTGTTCTTTGAGCAAATGCTTACCACAGCTCCTCCTACCATGAGCCAGCAAGGTGCTAGGCTATGAGGGCTGCAAAGTCAGAGAGAGCTCAGGTGCTCTCCCAGTCCCCTTGCCCTGCCACTCCCAGCCTCGAGGGAAGCAGCCAAGGCAGTGAATAAGAGCATGGACTTGGCTGCTAGGTCGCCTGAATCCTGATCTTGTCTCTCACTAGCTGTGTAACTTGAGGGAAATTACTTGACCTCTCTGGGCCTCGGTTTCCTCTTCTGTAAATGGGGACATAGAGTCTTTGTGAACACGAAGGAAGGAAGGAAGGCAGCATGGTGCCTGGCAGGGCCTCATCTAGGGTAGCAGGTGAGAATAGCAGAAACAGCATTGAGGCGGAGCAGGATCTGAACCTGCCGTGGGGCTGCCGACAACCTGTACTTGTTCTGTCTCTTTGTGAAGCGAAGATAATAATGGTGCCCACTCCGCAGGTGTTGTGAGTTCACACACCGCACTTAGAATTGTGCCTGGCAAGTAGTGAATGCTTGATAACTATTAGCCTTTATTAGTATTTTCATCACCACCCGGGGACCCTCTTCCTTATAAGGATCACCCTCCCCCCAACATCCACACGTCCCAAGTCAGGGCTGGGAGAGGTGGAAGTTGGACTCATAGGCGGGCCAGCGCCCCAGCCACGCACTCAGCCCTGTTCACCGTGCCCCTCCCAGCTCCACATGCAGCAAGGCAGCTACTGTCTTGAGCGAAGCCACCCTAGGCAGGGGACGCTGTGGGGGATGGGGATGGGGACAGCTGGCAGAGGGGCTCCTGGCCCTAGGGCCCCTTGTTCCAGGCCAGGCTCTGCTCCGCCCCATTATCTCCTCCTGCAAAACCTCCTCCACCCCGTCAACCCCCAACCGAGATTATAGGCCCTCAACTGTCTCCAACTGCTCTGATTCGGGGATAAGGCTGGACCATCATCCCCATGCCACAGCGTCCCTGGCCACCCCCATCTCTGCCACAGGCGTTGAGGGGAGGAGGTGCCTGCTTCTCTGGGAGCTGGGGAGCTGGAGGAGTAGGTGTCCGGGGGGCTGGGGGACCAAGGAACAGGGTGGCCAGGGGGACACTTTTCCCACCTGTGGGTGGCCTCCAGAGCTGGAAGAAGAAAGCCAGTCTCAGATGGGGAGGGATCTGGTCCTCCTCTGTTCCCATCTTGATTCAGTGCCCGCTCAGTCTGTCTGTCTCCAGGCCACGCGGCAGTTTCTGCCTCTCTCTCAGGCGGCTCTTCCCCCACCCCCAGTGCACACCTGGCTCCTCACATCAGATAACCCAACCACAGCAGCTCCCCTCGCCCCAACCCTGCTTCTAGCAGCCCCCTTCTCGCCCCTTGCTCTCTTCCTCCCCCGCCTCCCCCACTTTACAGCTCCCCAGGCTCACCTAGATTCCCCTGGGGAGGGCTGGGGGCCCCCAAAGCCTTACAGCCTTACTGGGTAATGAGTGTGTGAAAGACAACTCTTCTTACCCCCAACACACACACACACACATACATGCTCATGCACACACTGTGGAAACTTTATACCCCTGTACCATGTAGGAGACAGAGTGAGGGGGAGGGACCCAGGGACCAGCCTTGAGGGATGAGGGAAATCCAGCCTGAGGAAGTGAGGGGGTGGGGACCGCAGAAAGGGGCTGCCTCTGGGGCTGGGGTGGTCCACAGCTTCCTGCTTCTAGGCAAAGAGAAGTTTCTTCCCTTTTCCAGGGCTTTCTGTTCGCATGAGGTCATCCTGAGTCCCAGGGCTGGAGGCTCCCTCAGGCTGGGGAAGCAGAAGGATGTGACCTGGGCCATTCAGCCCCAGACCCTGCCTCCCACTCCCCAACCAAGGCCAGGTAGGCAGGAGCTGGAGCAGAGGTGCAAGTGGGACTGGGAGCTGCTGGGTTCAGGAAGCAGGGTTGAGTGTGAGTCGGGCAAGGGGGGTGGTAGGACACAGGAGAGAGTGGGGCAGGGACTGGTGGGTGCCTAGGAGCTGGGGTTTTAATGCCTCTTGACAACAAATGAATCATAGGCAAATGATGTGGAAATGATGGCGTAAATAAAGATGTGTTATTTCAAGGCCCCGGTGTGTCACTGTAGGAAGGGAGCTGAGAGGGGAGGAGCAGGAGGCTTCCCGGGCCAGATGGTGCCTGTAGGTGGGGGCCCAGGTAGAGTTCCTGTAGGGGGTGGTGGAGGTGATGGCCCACTTACGTCTCATGTCACCTTCAAGGTGATGTGAAATGGCAGGTGGCTGACCACAGCCCACCAACCCCTCCCCCAGAGCAGAGCAGCCCTCCCATCCCCTAAGCTCCTTGGTGATCCTCCCAACCCTCCCCTAACCTCACTCGGGACCCTGCTAACACACACACTGTTCCCTCTTCCCCAGTACCTGCTCTTGACTTCCCTTGTTCTGTCCCTCGGTCCCCTTCAGGACCAGGACAAGGTCTCGCCCCAGCAGTGGCATAGGAGCCAGTGGAACACCAGGAGTTTCCGGTGGACAGAGCACCTCTGGAACCCAGACAGAAAACCTGAGCTTTTCCCATCAGTACAGCACTGAACTAATACCCACAATGACAGTGCCCGGCACAGGGGCAGAGCCCAGTGTAGACCTATACCTGCCAAATGAATACATTTATGACCTCCATGACGATGTCAGGGCCTTCCTTGTAGCCCAGTCTAGGCTTCTGGTCAACCTTCATTCCCAGTCTCCACAGCTCTTTACAATGTTGGTAATTATTAAATAACTACAAAAACGTGTATACTCATACCACCTTACATAATCATTACCTACTGCACGAATTTCCTCTGAATCTTTTTCTCTATGCTTACCCTGTTTTGTTTTGTTTTTTTTAAATACAGTTGCCATCACAGGGCATGCACGAATCTATATTCTCCTGTGATACTATGTTGCATTCATATGCATATTTTTAACAGCTTTATAATTTTCTATTAAGTGGAAATATAACATACTTCACAATTTTCCAGTTGTAGGTGTTCAGATTGTTCTGATTTTCCACATTACAGCTAGTGTGGTGATGAACATCGTATGCACTTATTCCACTCCCCGCTCCCTGAGTTTTGGCTACAGAAATCTAGTTTAGGTACATTGGGTGGAGTTATTGAGCCAAAGGGTAAAAACATTTTATAGCTCTCACTATATATTGCCAAACTGATTTCAAAAGAGATTACACCAACAACAACAGCGTGTGCATTTCATCACACTCTCGCTGGTGCTTGAAAGTGGCTCCAACCTTTATCTTATTTTAATTGGCGTTGCTTTGAACATTCCCCTACCTTTGCTTACCAGCTGTGTTTCCTCTTTCCCTCAAGAGTCGTTTCTGTGCTTTGAACTTGAGCGTACCACCGGTTCAGTGTTTCTTATCAATCTGTGTGAGCTCTCTCTGTAAGAATGATTTTAAAGCATTGTCGACTGCACTTGAGCCCAGTCTCTCCTTTTTGACGTCTTCTCCTGCTTCATTTAAATCTCTCACTGCTCCCCCTCAACCTCCTTCACCGGCCGCCTCCCTACCCCCTCTGACCACCTGAAACCTTCGTTTTCTCGCTTCTGTACTTAGCCTTCTCCCTGGGTTCCCTTGGTTTCCCTTCTCTCTTTTCCTCTGCTCTGGTGGTCTCATCCACTCCTACCTACAACCCCGCTTCTCACTGATGATCCCGGATCTTTATTTGCCCTTTCCCCCCATTCAGAGCTCCAGGGAACAACTGTCCACTCAACACCCCCACCCCTGCGATCATCCCACCAGCACCTCAACTCCACATGTCCCCAGCCTGATTCTGTATTTCCCTCCCGCTTAGCTTCTCCCCTGTAGGCCCTAGCTCTGCTGCCCCTCGTATGCCCCGGCTCTGCGGCCCCTCGTATGCCCCGGCTCTGCGGCCCCTCGTATGCCCCGGCTCTGCTGCCCCTCGTATGCCCCGGCTCTGCGGCCCCAGTGCCTCTGGACTTGGTGCTGCCTTTGGAAGGGGAAAGAGGGTAGACGCTAGCTCTCCTGAAGGGCGAGTGAGATTCTACTCACCTTCAGCGTGGAGGAACAGGGCTGGGAAGAAGAGACCGTTTGTCTAAGAAGATGCTGCTTTGTGACTCAGTTTCCCTGTTGGGATTGGTTCCAGGTCTAGAGATAGATGCTTGAAAGCCAAAGCAGATGGCCATCCTGCTAGAGCAAGTTAACTCTTAACTTCGACCTCACTGGTCTCCTCTGCTCCTTGAAACTCCTCCCCAGCAAGGGACTGGAAGGCAGAAGACGAGGTTAAGCTACGAGTCGCTGAAGCCTGTGCTGGTCAGCACAGTAGCCGCGCGCCACTGAGCACCTGCAGCCTGGCTAGTCAGAACTGAAATGTGCTACAAGTGTAAAATCTAAATTGGATTTCAAAGACTTTGTATGAAAGAAGGATGTTAAATATTAACAATTTTTTTGTTTTGATTGCATGCTGACTTGACAATATTTTACATATATTAGGTTAAATAAATATACTATTAAAATGAACTTCACCTTTTTACTTCTTTTAAAAGAAAATTTAGTTACGTATGGGGCTCACATTCTGTTGCTATTGGACAGTGTTGATCTAGACCCTCCCTGCAGGGGCTCCAGGCTGAGATGCAATGACAGGTCATGACAGATATAGATACAGACCCTACTGGGGATGTCACCAGCCAGTCAGACACCACGGGACAGACTTTCAGTGGCCCAGTGGCCCAGGCAAGGCGGAAAGCAAAGCTAACTCCTTTAGCCCTGGACCTCAAGAGGCCGTCTGAGCTGGGCATGGCTCTCCAGAGCTTGTCTCTTTGGATGCCCTGTTACTCCAGACAAACAGTCCCCCAGAGCCACCCAGAGCTTTGGATCTCCTCACCTCCATGGTTCATGGGGAAGTTCTCCATCATTCATTGGGGCCAGGGCCTGGGCCTCTCTCCAGAAGCCCAGAGGCATCCTTCCTCCTGTCTAAGGCCCTCTCTCCCACCCACCTGGGCTTAGGCTCAGCCCACCTGTGGCTGGGAAGGGATGGGAGAGGAAGGCGGGCTTGACACGCCCCTGGGCCTGCAGATACATTGGCCGTCCTTCCTGTTGTCCCACCGATAGGGGAACAGAAAGGGAATAGGAGGGAGCCAGGAGGGAGGGCACAGCCTGCTGGGCTGCCCTTCTCTACCTCCTTTTCCCAGGCCTGCGCCCCAGAAGAGCCATAGGAGGGCACCAGGAGCTGGGGCCACAGTCTGCGTGGGTCTGCCCCTCCTCCTGCCTGGACGACTCCACCTCTCCCAGGTCCTGGCTGGGATCCGAAGGCCCCAGGCAAGTGGGGGAAGAGGAGCCACTCCTACTTTCCCAGCAGCTGCTGCTGCTGCCTCTTCCTGTTTTGCTAAAACTCTGGCTCGGGACCCAAGGGGGTGGGGGAAGTTGCCAGCTGCTCCCGCCCCCCAAAGGTCAACTTCGTCCCCCTGGTCCTCTTAGCTAGTTATTTATAGCCCCCCAGGCCCTGGCTGAGGAGCTAGATCTCTCCTCCCTCAAATGTCAGCAGCTGTGGCTATTGCCCCAGGGATGCAGCCAGATGTGCAGATCACTCCAGATGTGCTGCTGCCAAGATTGGGGAGAGGAGGCAAGGCTCTTTCTGCAGTTGGCTTGGGCATTCCCTGCAGCTGGGTCCCTCAACTCTGACGCAACTGAGACAATACCAGAGGACCTCAGGAGGGCTGGGGAAAGTTCCAGATAGCGTCCCCATTCCCATAGCCCAGCCAAGCCACCCTGCACACCCCAGAGGGGTCAGCTTGGGCTAGAGGCCCATTCGGATTTCTTTGCATAAATTAGGTCAGCATCACTGAGACTGAATTTGTCGGGGAAAACTGTGGCTTAGAGGGACAGAAGAGACAGGACACTGTCTTCTGTTACTTATGTCAGCTTCGAGCTCCATCCCCAGCAGAGCCCTGTATGCGTCAGGCTCTGTGCTGAGCACTTCATGTCCTGATCTCAGGAGTCCTCACAACAACCCTAATATGGCAGGCACTCCATGCCCCTGTCTGCAGATGAGGAAACCGAGCCTCTGAGAGGTCAAATTACGTGCTTCAGATCACGCAGTGGGTAAGCAACAAACGCCAACCCAAGCAGCCGCCAACCCAAGCAGCGGAGTCCAAATTCTTGCTTTTGACCACAATATGCAGCGGCTTCCCTTTCCCACTCCTCTACAGGTTTTTAAATGGTTCCTTCAAAGCTCCGTGTGGAGAAGCATGGAGCACGTCCTCTGGGTCCGCTCGAGGGTAGTGGCCTTGTCTCTCAGCCTCCGAAGCTGGAGTGATCTAGACTCACCGTCCCAGGCACGGAGGGGGCGGGCCAGAGCAGGACTAGTGCCCCAGCCTACAAGGATGGGTAATCCATCAGGTCCCTCCCAACATGCGACTCCCGTGACTCTGTGAACGCAGCCTCTCCTTGGCAGCACAGGTTGTTGGAGCCCCTTGTCCGACAGCTCTCTCACTCCAGGCTCCGTTCTTCGGCTGTATCCTGCTCTCCAGGAAATGGAGAATTCCTCCCTGGTAGGAGCTGTGGCTTCTTCTGCCTCTGTGCCCAAGGACCTGGCCCAGAGGAGACACTCAATAAATAAGAAGTTATACTCAGTGAAAAAGATTGCAGTGGTGGTCACACGTGGGTGGGGTACTTCAAGTTCTTAGCAAGGACACTCCCACCCACGTCCCTTCCCTTCGCAGCCACCCTCACCCCATTTCACCCTCACTTCAGCTCATTGCTCTTTTCCTGCCTCCACTCCCCTGACATGCAGGGGCGCAGTCCAAACCCACCCTAAAAGACACTCCTAGGGAAGAGAGGTGAGTGTCCTTAGGCCGGGACCTCCTCAGGGTCTTCCCTGGAGGTTCCATGGCTTCAGGTAAGTGCCTCCTAAGAGGACACATTAAAATTTGTAACAAGATGGGACCCTGCCCTCCAGCTAATACAGCTACAGAGTGTGCTGCTGGGGGCATGTGGCAAAGCTGAAGCCCCAGGCCAACAGTGGGTAGACTACAGCATCCCTGCAGGGGCCCACTGGAGCAAGTAACTGTGAGCTGGCTGCAGAAAAACATTCTGCAACTCAGACAAATTTCTTCTTGCTCATGATTAGAGTATGGCCCGGTGGCTGCCTCCCTGACCATAATCTCTGCTGGCACAGGCATCTCCGGGCAGGGCAGTGCTGGCTGTGGAAGGAGCGCTGACCTAGAAGCTGGGATGCCTGAGTTCTCTGCCTGCTCCCATCACTGATTCAGGATTAACCATGTAATCTCCGGCAAGTTACTTTCCCCTTGGGTCTTCAGTTTCCTCTGTAAAAGGAGTGGTTTAGATTAGGCCAGGGGGCCCCAAACCTAACCACACTTTAGAATTACTTGGGAGCTACAGATTACTGGGTACCCCTCACCCCAAAGAGTCTGATCGGGTCTGTGAGGCGGCCCAGGAGTCTGTTTTCACAGGTTGTTCCAAGTGATTTTAATACATTATCAGGTTTTGGGAGTAGGTAATCTTATAAATCACTTGCAGCTCTTAGGAGCATGGCCATATCAAGAGGTTTTGGTGCTGTGAGGTTTTATCAGAGGGCAAGTGGGGGGTAGTTTATTTCATTATCATCATCATCACTATATTATTATTATTGTTATTCTGCTGGCATTATTGTTATAGAGGGAGACGGCAGTGCTCCCATCTGTTTGTTTCCATCACTAATGAGGCTCTGGCTTGGGGGAGGGGAGCCCTCACTTACCTCCAGGTTAGGGGTGAGACTGGGATAGAAGGGAAGGGAGGAATGGGCCTTCTCTGGTGGGTGGGGCCTCTTGGCAAAGGAACCTTTCTTTCCCTCTCTCCTGGGTGGAGTTTGGCTGGATGGGCTTTGGCACTGACCTCTGGGGCTGAGAGAGTGTCTTCCCACCCATACTCCTCCCCCACTTTCGTGTCTCAGCTGCCTCAGCCCTGGGGACTGCCCCTTCTCCTCCTCCAGTCCTGACTTCCTCCCCAGACTCCCTCAATCCTCACCAACCTCATTCCTGAGCCTGCTAATCTGTTTGCCACCCCTCTGCTTCCTTGCCTCGCCCTTGCACATGCCTTTCTCCCTACCTGGAATGTCACCCCCCTGCCCCCACACTGACTCACATTTCTGGGCTCCTGTAAAACCCAGCTCAACACTTGCTTGCTTCATTCCAGCCAGGATCTGCTCAAGTCTCCTCTTTGTTATGTACCCATTTACACTTGGAATAACAGAATTAGCAAACTGCTTTAGACTCAGAAAAATAGGTAGAGATTATCTAAACCAGCTCCCTCATTTGACAGATGAGAAAACTGAGGCCGGGAGAAGTTGTGACTTGGCCGAGATCGCACAGATAGTGAGATTTTTTAAATAGTTGGCTTCCCAAGAGGCTTTCAAGTATTTTATGTGTTTGTTGTGTTTCCTCAACACATTGTGATCTATATGAGGGCAAAGGCTATGTTTTTGTTTTTGTCTTTAACGTTCTTTATCTCCACTGTGATGCGTGTGTGTGTATGTGTGTGCACGCGCGTGTACGCACATGTGTGGGGTGTTGCACCCAGGGCTAGAGTAAGCAGTAATAATATTTCTTATGCTATCAGGACAATAATTCTAAAACTCACAGTGGTCTAAGCTTTTGCATATATTATTCATATGATCTCAGCCCAGCCCAGTGAAGTAGGTAGCCAAATTATTGTTATTTTACAGAGCAGGAAACTGAGACTTAAAAAAGTGAGACCCAGGAAGTTAATGGCAGAACTGGGCCTAGAACTCAAGTTCCTTGACTCCCACCCAGCCCCGGCCCAGGGCCCTGATACCCACAGTGCCTCTCTTAGAGCTCTCTCCTGATGTTTCTGGCTGAGCACCTGGAGTCATCAAGGCGGTGAGCTCTGCCATTTTGTGCATTCATGGCTCCTTCTTGGTCCTGGGGTTTAGGAGAGCCTGTCTTTGGCTTCCTGCCCCTCCCCATCCTGTCCCACTGCTTTCTCCTTGTGTCCCCCCACGACATTGTTGGCACATAGATGCATACACATATACTCAGAACTGCAGGTGTCTAGGGCAACAGACCACAGGGGAAACCACATCACCTTTGTTGACACTGGAGGGAGGGAGGGGTGCAGGGGAAGGGACTTGCTTAGTTTCTCCACCTGCCTAGGTCCTCACGGTCATCTGGCCTCCCAACCAGAGCTATGTGGATTTGTAGCCATGCCCCGGCCTTTTCTTCATTTATCCATCCAATTCTGGCCCAAAAGGATGTATCACTTCTCTCAGACCCTGAAATCCTGAATGGGGGTCTGCCTGGCTGCACCCCAAAGTCACACAACACCCTCCCCAATCCTAGCCAGAATACTTATGTAACTCCTTAATCCCACCTGCACAATAGAACTGAGAAAGGTGGGAAGCAGAGATGAAACGACAGGGCTGGGGTCAGTGAGGAGGAAAACTTGGCATCTAGGATGTCACACATAGGTCAGCTGGGACGTCAGATAACCAGGTTTATGCTGCAGCAGGAGACCTGACAGCAGCCTCTCCATCGCTGTGACCTGCTAGAAGAAATTGCACAGGCTCTAAGTCAGACATATTCAGGATTAAGGCACTTACTGGCTCTGTGGCCTCTGGGAAATCATTTTGTCTTTCTGAGCTTTCCTTTGCTCACTAAAACAATGGGGTTAGCAAAGAGATATAAGTGAAAGGGCCCTGAACATATGATACAAAGGAGGCGCTCAATAAAATCCTATTTATCTTCCCTCCCTTCCTTCCTTCCTGCCTTCCACTTGTTATATCTGGTCCTATGAAACCCTTTATTTGGAAGTGGGGACCTACCTCCCCTATTAATCTGCAGCTTCAAACCCCTATGAATTGGCATTTGATGCCAGGTTCAGAAAACAGAATGCAAGTCCCAGCCCAACCAATGAGATGGCTGCCCTCAGAGATCTCAACAGCCTTTGGGGATTGAGTGCTTCCTGATTGCCTTTGTGGAGAGTGTGTACAAAGTGTGGGCTGAGGGGTGGATTGTGGCTTTGGCTACCATGTCAGGAAGGCTGGGACAGGAATGATCTCGAGCCCTGAGTTTAGACCAGGTGACTTTCTGGAGCTTTGAATCCTGGCACAAGGTGAACACCCAGTAATATTTGTTGAATGAATGAACGAATGGCCCCATCATTTACTAGTTGTGTAACTTTGGTCAGGTTTCTTAACCTTTAGGGACCATACTTTAGTTATGAACATAACAAGGATTATTGTTAAGAATAAGTGATTTGATGTTTGCCAAGGGGATAGTATAGAACTGTTACATGGTATATAATCATAATAAAAAATTAAAAAAAAAGCTAAGTGTGGGAAGGAAGGGAAGGAGAGGAAAAAGAGAAAGAAAAAATCAAGTGGGCCCAGAACCACAAAGAAGAGCAGAAGAGGGTGCCCTCAGGCAGTGTACTGGCCAGAGATTCCTGGAAGACTCAGGGGAGACGAGGCAGCTCTTATGGAGCTAATCTCTCTGCTAGGTGCTTAGCTGAGCTGTCTATGAGAAGCCTGGACTTAAGAGCCTTAAAAAAAAATTCCCATGGTAACCAGGGTAGAGGAGAGAGAGGTAGCCTGTAGTTCTCTGCCTCGTGTCTCTTAGGGTTCTTGGAGGCTGACATATTCCAGCAAGGGACACGTGACTAAGAAACTGGCTTAAGACTCTGCCATAGGCAGCTGGGGTGTGAAGGGGTAAGTAAAGCCAGCAAGGGAGGCAGGGGCACAGTCCAGCTTCCCAGACGTGGGTCTCACATGCTATCTTTCTGCCTATACTCCGGGGGCAGTGAGTCCTGGTGTGTGGAGAACGCCATGTGCTGGGTGCTGTGGGGACAGACACAGGCAGGGGAGGTACCCTTTTTGCTCAAATCTCTCAGAACTCATTGATTAGGGCAAAAAGAAAAAAGAAGGCTCACAAATAAGTACATGATTGATGCACATGGTAGAAATGAGCAAACAAGGGCCTGATTTCAGTCCAGAAATAACTACAGGAGTCCTGAGGTGATTAGGAGGCTACAGGAGAGAGACACAGGGGAAAGGCTGAGAGTCTGAAGTAACCAGGCAATTTTTCTGGAGGCTGTGGGCACAGAGCAGGGATCTGGAAGGAGAGTGATCTGGTTTGGAAATAAGGGCTGGGAAGAACACACCTGAGGTGGAAGAACATGTGTCTTGCAGAGTCAGCATGGAGAGTTGTGGGGGGAAAAGGATGTATTGGATGTGTCCAGCTGGGGCATGGTCCTTGAAGGCCATGCATATCTGTCTCAATTCAGCAAATAAGCATAAAGAGCTTGAATCTGTGTAAGGCACTTAGCAAGACACTACAAGAAATGTGACCATGACTAAGGCAGTAGCTGGGCTCAGGGATGTCCACTCTTGAACATTCTTGGGAAGAAGGAGAGCTGAGACAAGCAGGCAGACTAGGTGGATAAAGGCCAATGTAGAGAGAAAGACTGACAACATGGGGTGGGGTCCTTTAATAGAAGGAAAGATCCCTCTGGCTATGGGAATCAGGGAAAGACTCTTGGAGAAGTTGGTATAGACTTGAGGTTTGGAAAGATTTTAACAGGAGGAGAAAGGGACTGTGAGGACATTCATTTTTGGAGGGAACACAATGAGCCAAGGTGAGGGAGTGGGAAAGAATGAGGCCACAATGGGGAGAAGCCAGCAGCTCACTTTGGCTGAAATAATAATAGTAATAATAACAACTAACATTATTGAGCACTAAGTACCAGGAGGCACTGGGTAGAACATCAGAAAAAAGGAGAATGTATGTGTACTATGGTGCTATATAGCAGGAGGGCTTGGAGGTCAGGAAAGGACTTTGTGAGAAGTTAACAAGTGCACTCACTGCCTGCTGACAGCGCTGGGACAGGGAAAGCGACTGAAGTAGAAAGTCAGCTGCTAAGAATCCCAGGTAGCAACAAGTGGTGAGGCTGGAGCTGTGCTTGTGGGGACTAGGAGCCTATGGCCAGAGCTGGACCTCAGTGTGGCCAAGCCCTCTTAGGCCACTGTGGACTCGTTTCCCATTGTGGCTCTGCCTCTGGCTCAGCCTCAATTTCTCCTTCTGTAGAATCCTGAGGCCCTTGGGGTTTCTAAAATTAAGATTGCGCTCTGCCTTCCAGTGGAGACGCCTCACAGGACAGGAGAGCCTAGTGTATCAGGTTGTGGACCTCTTCCCTTCCCAGGAGCCACTGTGGCTCTGACCCAGCAGATGGCCAGAGGCGACAGGGCTGACAGGCTAGGCAGGGAAGCAGAGTGGTGATGTCCTCAGCTTCTGACCCCTGAATCTGACCTCCTTCAGCTAAAAAGGGGGAGGGGGCGGGGAGGGTTGCTGCGCAAAGCCAGCGGGAGCTGAGTTTATTAGCTGAGGGAGGCCTGGAGGCGGCTGCATTCCGACTCACAGACTGGAACATTTCTATGATCCGCTGTAATGCACTGGGAGACACTGGGCACATTGCTGAAGTTTGACTCATAGGGACCGGGAGGGGGAAAGAAGGGGGGAGGTTTGTGGGGGGAGAGGAATGGGAGGAAGAGAGGAAGAGGAGAGGAGGGAAGGAAATCCCTTGAGAAATTTCTTTAAAAAAAGAAAACTTTCAAAATCCGCACCGCCCCCATCCCCTTTCTCTTTTAATAGGAACAGGCTGGACCCTTCGGTTCCCCTCAGCAGGCGTTGGGTGGGGGGTGGGAAAGGGGGAGGGCTGGGCAGTGATTCAAATCAGATCCTGGAACTTTCCTCAGGCAAGTCGGGGGGGGGGGTCCGTCTGAGATCCCTCGCAGAGACTTGGGGCTCCACGCGTGTCCCGCTGTTCCTAGGTGTGACTGTTTGCTCGTGGGCTGTGCTTGTTTGTACTTGTGTGCGCGGGGGTCCTTCCCTGAAGTGTGTCTGCGTAGATGACTCTGGCCCTGTGTAAACATGGATGCGAGTCCGCGTTGAGCGTGTTGAGCGTGCACGGCTGCGGGCGCTCAGGTAGCCGGGTTTCCGGGAATTGTGCGCGGGTCTGGGCGCCACGGCCCGGGCTGGGCGGCAGGCAGCGCGGCGGCCACGGCGCGCGGGTCGGGGCCGCGTCCCGCGTTCCGGGTCCCGCGTCCCCTCCCGGGCTGCGCGGTGCGTCCGCCGCCGCGCCGGGCAGCGTCTGCCGGGGTGGTGTGTCCCAGGGCCGCGAGCGCCGGCCCCCTCCCTCCCCTCCCCCTTGGCCCGCTCTCAGCCTCAGATAAAGCATTTCCTTCCATTGTCATCCTACCCGGCCGGCCGGGCTGCCAGGGCCCTCCCCCTCCCGGCCCCCTCCCTTCCTCTCGCCGTCTCGCAGTCGCTCTGCAGCCTCCGGCGACTGGGGGGGATGTGAGGCCGGCGCCCCAGCCCCCCACCCCGCCATGAGCCCCCCGCTCTGAGGGCCTCGGCCCCTGGATGCACAGTCCCTGCGCTGGTGAGTACGGGCTGCCGCCCCCAGCCCCGCCCGCCCCACCCTGCGCGGTTCCCCAGCACCGCCCGCCCCGGCTCGGGCTCGGGCTCGGGCTCCGGCTCGGGCTCCGGGCGCCCGGCGGACGGGTCCCGCGTGCGACCCCCGACCGCGCCCGCCCCACCCAGCTCTGCGGGGCTCCGGCAGGCTCCCGGCCCGGCTGGTTCCGGGGCCGGAGGGCTCGGGCCTCCCGCTGGGAGCCCACATCCGCCAGCCCCAGGGCAGCGACGGGCCGGAGGGAGGGAGTTGGAGGCCCCGGGCCGCCGATGCTCTGGCCCGGGGTCCCTTCACCCCCTTTCCTGGGGAGGACGGACTGGGGGACCAGGAAGGAGGGACGGCCGCCGCGGCCCCGGGAGGGGGCGGTGCTCCAGAGCGGAAGGTTTGGAAGCGCGAGGGCAAAGGGCAGGACCCGCTGAGTTGGGGCCCGGCTGGTGGTGGTGGACATCAGTCCCCCTCGTCTGGCGGACCCCGGCAGGGCCTTACCCCAACCCCTCGGCTGGAGGAAAGTGAGCCCCTGGATGGAGGGTCCGGGACAGAGAGGTTTCTCTGAGCACTGCCCCCCTCCCTTGCACACTCATTAGGGTGAAAAGACACCTGTGCCCAAGCGGGCTGCGGAGGGGCTGACAGAGGTGGGAACCGCAGGCTGTGTCCTGAGTGGTGGGGACAGGATGTGCGCACCCCCTAGGCCTGGGGTCTGACGGTGCTGGGGAGTGTGAGAGCAGGCTGCAAATCTGGAAGCTGGGCTGGGCTCTGACAGGGGAGTTTCTAGACCTGTGGGCTAGGAGAGAGCCCTCTGGGACCTGCAGGCCACCCAGCTCCCCCCACCCCCATTTCCTTCTCTCTGGCTGCCCGTTTGGATCTGACCTCGCCAGCCACTGCTGCTCCTCCCACCAAGCCCAGGCCATTCCCTTGTCCCTGTTGGCTGTCCTGCGTACCCAGAGGCCTCCCCCTGCATCTGGACACTGGCTGTCTTGCTGCTGCCCATCCCTTCTCCACACACTAGTTCAACATCTGCTTGAGGCCCAGTTTGGCCTGCCAATTTCTAGGGTGAGAATGGGGCATTGAATTTTAGGGGCCCTGCTGAGGACTCAACATGTGGACTGTTCAACCTGTTCCCGGGACTTACATCTGGACCCAGGGATCTTCCTCAAAACTCCTGCCCAGGCATTGGGCTGAAAGAAGGGAGACTGTGACTCAGTTTCCCACTCCCTAATGGGGCACCTTGGCAGCCCATTTCTCCCCAACAGGGTCTGTCTGTGAAGTGGCTTAGGCTGCCACACACACTTCTCTTCTCACACCAGCCCTCTTAGACATCCCAGGCTCCTTTTTCAGTGTCTGCAAGACATCTCATAGCTCCTTATTGCTTAGCATCTCGTTCTTTTCTGCTGTCTGTTCCCTCTACCCACCTCAATTAATAAGAAATTTTCCTCTTTTCTGCAGTCACTTCTGAGGGAAACTAAGGCACAAAGCAGTCCCGCTGTGTTGTGTGCAGTGACCAAGACTGGAACCAGGTCCTGGACCTGCTGGGACTCCTCCCTCACCTTTAGTTCCCTGATGCTCCTCGAACCCAACAGGGCCAAGCCCAGAGTGCCTCTGGTGTTACATCTGGAATGGTCTGGGGAAGTGTTCTCCTGAGGCCTCTGTGTTTGTTAGCTTGAGCCCATGGATGGGTGTCTCTCTGGCCACCGGTTCTTAAGCTGGGATCCTGAGGCTAGGAAGTTGCATTCAGGTCTTGCATTGACCCTCCCAAGAATCGCAACAGGTCACTTTGCTTTAACACTGAAGTTCAGTTTCCCCATCAATAAAGTGGGAAGGAAATTTCAGGTGCACTTCCCAGAGCACAAAGGAGAGGCTGATTATAAAGAGAGGGATTAGTGTCCAGTGTTGCGGCTATTATGCCCTCCACTACCTTCAGGGATAACAGACCCCAGCTTTCATCCTTGGTGGCTTCTGGGAACGAGAGATGGAACGTTTCCTTCTTCTGTCCCCTTCTTGATCCTGATAATGGGAGTGAGAAACTCACGTGTGATGGGGGTGGGGAGTGGGGATCCTCTTTTGGCTGTAAGCATGCCTCCCCAAGCATCCGGGAGCCAGGAACCTATGTAACCCCCACCTCGTCTTTGTCTTCTTTCTCCGGGCCTTTCATTACTAGCTGGTAATTTAGAAGTTGGCAGAGGCCTGAGAGAAGATGAGCTAATGCAAGGCCCAGGGTCACACAGTAGGGAATGGCAGGCTGAGCAGAGCTGGAACCAGACTTAACCCTGCTGGCGCTTATCCTCCTGGCCTTCTCCTTGGCCTGGTTCAGGTCCTGCCCATGCCTACCCCTCACAGCTCAGCCCTGGCCTGTCCTCAGCCAGTCTTGAGAGTGGGGCCTATAGTGGGCCTGGGAGGTGGGGGGAGGGCATCTGTCCTCCCTGAGGCTCCAGGACTGTGTGTTTGTGTGTGTTGGATTTGTTCACTAGATGGGGCACTTCCTCTGGGGCAGGAAGCTTTGATTTCCTGTAGTGGGGGCATTGGTAGGATTAAGAGTGGGGGGCTCAGCTCTGGGCCATCCCTGATGTTGTTTGGAACCACAGAGGAGCAGACTTGTTGCATAAGGCTGTGTCCCCCAACCCCGGGGAGGCAGGACAGAGAGTATTGGTGAGGAGGCCCAGGCTGAGGCTGGAGAAGGAGGCTGTGAGGCCACTGAGATGAGGGGGGCGGTGGGCAACACAGCAGGAAGCCTGGTCACCAGGTGACCCTGCCGGGTATTGTGTTTCCCTGTGATATTTCCCCCTGTTTCTGTGGTAACCTTCCCTGGGGGACCCAGGCCTTTGGGCTGCAGGAAGGTGCCCCCAGACAGCCCTTTCCTTAGAGGCCTGAGTATTAGGAGGAGTCCCTAGATCTGGCCACCTCCCTAACCCTTTTGGCTGCTAGGACCAGGGCCTGGGAATCTAGGTGAGTGGGCAGAGCAAGCACTGAGGGGTGGCTGGGTGGAGGCCGTTTTGCATCTTTTTGGGGTGAGGGGTAGGGAAAGAGGGGCTGTTGGACTTTGGGGAGGGCTCTGTGCCTCCCCTCATCCCATCTCTCCTTCAGCAGCCTGCAACACCCCCCCACGCCTACAAGGGGAGGTGGACAGCATGCTGCCTGTGGGGCAAGGGGTAGGGGTGGAGGTGGCAGAGGCGGGAGGGATGTTTTCATCAGCAGAGCATAGCTCCTTTGGTCCTGGACCAGTTCCCAGAGGCAAAATAAATTCAGGATAGTGTCTGTTTAGTGTGGGTCAACATGTGATGGGTGTGTGTGCACAATGGGTGTGTAGTGGGGGCCTGTGTGTGTGCCCCAGGCTGTGTTTGTAGATGTGGTTCTGTGAAAATTTGTGATCCATGTGGTGGATTTGTATAGTGTATACCTTTGCAGTTTATGGCTTTGTGTGGGGAACATGTTCATGTTTTGGGGGGATGTATACCTGTGCAGAAATGGCTCTTCAATAGAAGTCCAAATGTTGGCTGGAAAGCACCCTCTCATTCGTGGTCCTCATATGTCAGTTTCTGGACCATTTGCTTCGGAGTCACTGGGAGCGTGTTAAAAATAAAGATCCTCAGACCCCATCTAGACAGATTCAGAATCTACAGGGGAAGAGCCTGGGAATCTGGATTTTAACATGTGCTTTAGACAATTCTGGTGCAAAGTCGTGTTGCATCAGTGGACCTGAGGACCACTGATCGGGGCCAACCTCTTCGTTTTTTCTTTTGAAGAAACTGAGACTTTTAGAAGGTATGTGGTTTGGCCAAGGACACAGGGCTATTGAGAGGAAGAACCAAGACAAAACTCAAGCCTTTGAAGACTGGTCCACAGTTTAGCCATGCATCCTCTGTGTATGCAGGTATGCCCATGTCCACACTAACTGGGCCTTGACCTTTCCCTCGGGGTCCCAGGCTTCCTGACCTTGCTCTTCCTGTTACATCCTGCTTCCTCCTCTCTGGGGAAATCCTGGAACTATTGAGCATCAACCCTAAAGGTGATGTTGGCAACCAGGAGACCCTATTTACTGAGCTAGTCATTCAGCTATTCATTCACTGGATGCTTACTGAGCCTTGCCGTTGCCAGGTACCGGGCACAGATATGCAGTGAACACATAGCAGAGCATCTGACCTCAGGGAACTTCCACTCTAGTAGAGGAGACAGACAGTAACAAGTAAGCAAGTAAAGAAATGAGTATATATATATCTAGTTACACATTGTGATAAGCCCTAAGAAGGAAATGAACTGGGTGCAGCAATAGAGAACAACAAGGTGGGACTTCCTTAGAAAGGGTGGCCAGGGGACGCCTGCCGGAGAAGGTGACATTGATGCCTTCTCTCACCTCCCCAGACTAGAAGTGAGCCCTCAGAGCCTTCTGAGCATGCTTGGGAATGGCTGGATCCAGGTGGGTGACCTGAATTGCCAACCTCTTGCCTGGCATGGGATACAACGGGGTCTGCACTCTTCAAGCAGCCCCTAGAGGTTGGCCAAGGGGAAGAAGAAGAGGGAGAGCAGGACAGGGCCGACCTCGAGGCCGCTCTGTCGCTTGGGGGAGCAGCAGGTCCTTCATGGCACCAAGTCCAGGGCCCTGTGGACATGTTGGATGATGGGAAGGTGGCAGCCTCTCTCCAGGAGCTCTCAAGCGCCACCCGTTCCTGACCCTCCAGCCTTACCTTCCTCCCACCTCATTCCCTTTCTCCCTATCTCCCCACCCAGGAACTCCTGTGCCAAGTCCCTCCCTCTGGGCCTAGCCTGGCTGCCTCTGTGGCCACTGGAATTTATTTACCTGGCTCAAGAATCACTGAGTAAAGAGAGAGGGAGTCACAGCTGAGAGAGGACCTAGACCCTGGAAGAGAGGACAGAACCCTAAAGAAGGGTGTTGGGGCAGGTGCCATAGAGGACAGGGCAAAGAGAGGGCCGAGGCTGTCCAAATACATCAGGGCAGGAGAGAGGGCAAGGAGACCTTTGGCAGTGAGCTGCTGAGCCTCTTTTGGGCCCTTGGAATCTGCCTCCCAAACTGAGTGAGACTCTCAGTCCAGGGGGAAAAACACCAGCTTGAAGGCAATGCCCATCTCGGGTCCCCCTGCTTTCTTACCCTCTCCTCTCTCAGGTTAACTTTCACGTGGGCAAGCAGACTTCAGACCCTTTCACCTCCAACATCCTCCGGTAGGTTTTCCCTGGGGCGCCCAGAGCTGTAGGCTGCAGAAATGTGCATCACTTTCTTTGGAGAGCTGAGTATTAGAGGAGCCCTCATGGAAAAGAAGGACTCCTGTGCCAAGCTCAACCCTAGCCCTGCACAACCTCCACAGCATGGTGGGGAGGGGACTTCTCCTAATGAGGAGGGCCCTGGGCTAAACTCACCATCCCCGCCCTGTCTCCAGCCACTTCCTTTTTTCCTCCTGTTGCCTGCAGGGATTGGAAACCCTGGTGGTTAGAGACCTTGGGCCTTCAGGGAGAGCCTGTGCCCTGGAGTGAATGAGGGGTACCCTATTCCCCTTCAGGATTCCAGCTTAGCTCCCTGCAGAGCCCATTCCTAGGAGCCCAGCTCTGGCTCTGCCGTCACCCCATTCCTCCCTCCCCCAGCTCCCAGGATGGCAGGGAGAAGCGGGGCAGGCTGGGAGCCACAGGGTCGGAAAGAGCCGGGGTGGGGGAATTCGGCAACTGGGCTGAAACCTGCTTGTTTTGCTTGCCCCACAAACCTTCATGGGCATCCGCTGCGCCCTCTGGGGCGTTCAGGTTGTGGAACTGCTCTCAGAATGACAGGCTGGTGGCACCCAGTTGGGTCGGGGATGGGGGTGGGGTGAAGGCGGGGAGCCCCAGGCAAGGGGGAGCTGGAGGATTAAAAATAGCAGCAGCCGGGTTTCAGTTAGCAAATGTGGAGGCGGGGAGTTGGAGGCGGGGCGGTGGCAGGCCGTGTTTGCCCACAGCGCAGGGCTGTTTCCCCTGGGTCCCAGGAGTGAGTCACAGTGGAGCTAGCTACTGAGGAGGTGCTGGCACCTCAACCCTGGCGCGAGGAGCTGGGCACAGGCTTCGTCTCTGGGTGCTAAAGGATGTGCAGCTCCCTGCCAGGAGCTTCGGGGCTGTCATGAGAATTGGGCCAGGGGGACTGTGAGATATAGGGGAAGAAGTGTGCTGTTCTGAGGCCAAAGACCAGGGTTTGAATCTCAGCCGAATGGCTGCAGGACCTTGCGCAAGGTTGCCAAGGGCTCTAAGTCTTGGTTTCCTAGTCTTTCAAGTGGGGATTTTCTCACTTGCATGTGTAAGCACTTGGTGGATTCTAAAGCACCAGACAGATGTTAATATCACATTAGATCAGCTGTGCCCATTGCAGAGCTTGGTGGGAGGGAATTCCTGTAAGGACTCAGGGAGGCATGGATGACCTTTGCAGAGTCCTTCTTTCCCCTGCAACAGCCCAATTGTAACCTTGGGCACATGGCTCTCTGTGCCTCAGTTTCTTCATCTGTCATGTGAAAATAATAATGGTTTCAGTCTCACTGAGTTACTATAAAGATTAAAGTAAGTAACATTAGCATCGTGCCTGGTATGAAGTCAGTGTACACAGAATATTGGTCGTCATTATTATTGTTATTTTTCATACTTTTGAAGGTCAGGGATAGGGAATATTGAAGACATGAAGAACAGAAACTGGGCCCAGCCCCAGTTCACAGAAAAAACCAGGCCAAATTCACTGTTCCAGATTCCTCCACCCATAAGGGCCTGGAGCAGCAGGCGTCTGGAGCCAGAAGTCATAGGGTGGGCTCCTCTCTTTCACTTCACTGTCCCCAGTGTCCCCCAGTAAGGCAGGCCACCTAGGGACCTGAGGGTCTCAAATCCAGCTGGCACTGGGATGGAAGTGCCCCCGATGGCCCTGACTTGGAGCACCTTGCCAGCATCAGCTGGGGTGACCTTTATGTTAGCCCCTCCCTGGCAGCTCTTAAGAGAAACATGAGGCAGAGGAGGGATGATGGGAAGGTCAGTGATGTCAGCAGTGAGTATTCCCAGCACAGCGGCCCTGGAAGAGGCAGAAGGCATTTCTCTCAGGAAATGATCATTATTCAGCCTGCAGGCATTCACTGAGTAAGTCCTGATTATGTGCCCAGCCCTGTGCTCCGTCCTCTGCGTGATTCGGGAGAGGCAGAGGACAACTAGGTTGTAGATCATACAGAACCTCAGTAGATAGGGGGGTCTGAGAATTCAATACGTAGAGTTGATGAAAACCCTGTGGTCTAGGTCTGTGGGAAGCAGAGGTCACATCTTGACTCTGCAGCCCATTGGCTGTGCCAGTTTATATTTATGTGTGTGCACATATACATATACATTCTGTTTTTATTATAGAGGCAGTTTGTATGCATTGTAAGTAGACGACACAGACAAGCAAAAATTAAAACTAAAAACCTCCACAATTCCAGCTGTCAGAGGTGACTGCTATGATATCTCCATGCACACCTTTATACACCATATTTTTTCTGACATGTCTTTATGCACCATACTTTTCACCAGAATGAGATTATACCATGTGTGCTGTTCCTCCAGTCAGTGCTCTCCACCTTCCACTAAGTAAATTTTCATTTCACTGAATTCCAAGTTGGCCAGAAACTGTCCTTCACAACTGGTTTGTCCAAATCAGTACCCAGGACCAGACATCTGGCTATTGCGTTCCCTGAAGACTATGTAAGCACCCTGGCTGGATTTGTGGTCTGGAAAAATCCAGCTTACCCCTCACCAAGTCTTAAGGGAAGCCCTGGCCACAAAAGGGAATTATGTCACCTGGAGAATCTATCCTAAACACCTTGACCATCTTCCAAAAATAACAGGCAAAATGAGGAGGATACCAAGGCATAAGTGGGATGGCAATCTTGGGAGTATTTACTATCATTAATATTAATGTGGCTTCCCTGTTAGTGCCAGCATTCATCAATAGCTGGTTGCTATTCACAGACTCATACCCATGATGCTTCCAGGCCATGGAGCACGCCAGGATCCCCACAGTGGCTTCTGCCTTCCCCTAACCCAGGTGCAAGGGTGCCAATGGCCCTTTGGCTGTGTCCTTAGTCCCCAGGAGCCTGCGTGAAGGTGGGTGCTCCCTTCCACCAGCCCAGAGGTAGTGTGGGTGGGTGTGTAGCCTGAGAGAAAGAGAGAGCAGGAGAGCATCTCTTTCCAAGGGAATTTGCTCACTACGATGGGTGACTTGCTGTGGTTATGTAACCTGCATTTATACAGGCCTGACAGTTTCCAGAGTGCTTCCACACAGCGTGTGATCCTCCCCTGCAACCCCGGGAGGCTTGCTTGGTTAGTTATACCCTGCTGGAGGCAGCATAGAGGAAACAATAAAATGGTAACACGTACATGGAAAAAGCAGAGAAAATATGGGATGAACAAGGTTGTGAAGATGGGGTTGGGGAGTGCCTCCCGGAGACAAAAAACATGTGAGGGACACAGGCAGAGATTATTCTCTCTGTTTTTATTTTTGTTGTGGATGTTTTCTGGATGGAGGACCAGCACACTATGGGAACATGCTGGCACTGGGAATCACCCCCAGGCCTTCAGGTGCCGAGCCCCAGCTGTGCCCTGGGGCCCCTCAATGGAGGTGAGTGGAACTAGTTGTACATACCAGTGTAGTGATTATGAGCTTAGGTTCTGGGATCCCAGAAGCCCTACTTGCCATCTGTGTGACCTTGGCAATTTTCTTAACCTCCCTGAGCCTGTTTCCTTCTTTGTAAAATGAAGATAACAGTATCTACCTTAGTAGGGCTGTTGTGAGGATCAAACTAGATAGTACAAGAGAGATGCCTAGTACAGTAACCAGCACACAGTAAACATTCAATACATGATTGCTGATCATTATGAATATTAATTAATAATTGTAATTATTAATATAACTTAAACTTTAACCTGGCAGTCTCTGGAGTGGCTGAGTGGCCGCTTGGTTGGCACAGGTGAGAGGAGCTGAGGAAGACCCATCTCCTGGCTCACACTCAGCAAGGAGAGGCAGATGGGCAGGCAAACAGGAGTAGGGAACACACACAGGAAGGCAGGGTCTGGCCATGGAGGGCCCAGAAGCTGAGGGAACAACAAGGATGGTAAACATGAATATGAGACCTCTGAGGGGAGAAGGAGAGGCTCTGAGAGGCAGCCCCAGGGCGGTTACCATGCTTCCTGTTGGGGCAAGTGCTTGCCCTTGAGAAAGATTGTCTGGGACTGTCTGCTAAGAGGGAACAGCTGGTTTAAGTGGGGCACAAGGGGGTGGGAGAGGGGGAGGGACAAAGGCAGAAGCTGAAGGAACCTCAATGCTTCTCCCCATGTTACAGATGGGGCTCCCATCTTGACTGTTCAGGATGTTTTGCTTAAGATAGGAGTGATGGTGGTTAGACATCAGAGTGAACTTCCTATCTCAGATTGGAGCTACTGGAGCAGAGGAGTGAGAGTAAGTGGGAACATTTATTTTTGAGTGCTTTCAGGACCTGAGAAGGTGGGGCAGTCTGGACCAGGGCCTGGGACTGCGACAGCCTGCCTGCTCAGGAATTCCCTAAGTGCAGGGCAGGGCCCCTGCTGTAAGGAGAAGGCTGTGGGTGACAGGAAGTGGATGCTGGCCCCTCACACCTTCACAAAGAACAAGCAGGGAGGACTGAGTGGTGGGTCCCTGTGGCCTCGGAGGCCGGCAGGGCTGGGGGGAAACCCCATTTTTCTTTGCCAGGGGACAGTGAGGGTCTCCAGAGAGCCCTAGTCCCCGGAAACAATAGTTGCCCACAGTCAGAATGCCCAGCTCTCCCTGCCTTTGGGTCCAGGGCTCTCCACCTACGAGAAGAGGCATGGAGTGGAAAAGAGGACCTGGGGCCGGGGCAAGGAGCAAGGGAGGGCGCTTTTCCCACCCCGAGAGCTCAAGCTGCCGCTGCCATGGTTACGTCTGCTTCCTGTTTGATTCATCTCAAACTGCAGAAAGGGGGGGCGCGGCTCCCAGCTTGGCCACCACTGCGTGGGGCTGTTTACAACAGCCGCTTGCGGGATTCCCAGAAAGAGACTCCAAACCGGACATCCTGCGGCTGCAAAATACCCAGGTGTCAAGAGCTAAAAATAGCTGCTACCGGGCCCCAGGGCGCGGGGAAAGGCGCAGGCTCGGGCCAGCTTCGCGGCTCTCGCGTCCAGCCTCCCGCAGCGCGCAGCTGCCGGCCTGCGGAGCTTCAGTCCCCCGCCTGACTGACAGCAGGCCCTTGTCCTGGCAGCCCCGCGGCCCAGCCGCTTACCTGGGAACCCAGCCTCTGCCCCCGCGGGCAGCTGCCCCTGCCTGCACTGTGGACCTTGCTCTGGGATACTAATGGGAGAGCCTCCGCCGGACTTGGAAGCTTCTAGAGAAGGGATATGGCAGAGCACAGGAGAAGCCGATGCTCCTCTAAGACCTCACAATCTGTCGCCAGCCCATGTGCCCACATGCAGTCTGAAATCATTGCCTGGAATCTGGGAAGCCAACAGTTAGTTGCTATCTAGAAGGGATTCTTCAGGATTGTCTTCATGGGGCCCAGACATGAAGTAGGCAGCTTCTCCCTCCAACCTGCAGTGGGGTAGGGTTTACTGCTGGTACAGATCTCTGTGGGACTGTGATTTTTTTATCTTTCCCTGTGCCCAGCTAGGTCCTGCCTTTGCTTTCTCCACGCTGGCCTGTGGGGAGTGAAAGTGCTAGGGAGGAACAGTTGGGTGTATTGGTTGAGAACATGGGCTCTGGAGCCCAATTGCCTGGCTCAAGGCCCAGCTCAGCCACTTCCAGGTTACATGACTTCAGACAAGTTTTTTGATACTGCTGGGCGTTAGTCTACTGATCTAATTTAATGGGGATAAAACCAGTAACCACCTCATTGGTTTGTCACGACGGTTAGATGAATTAGCACATGTAAGGCATTTAGAACAACTCCTGGCACATAGTAAAGTATTAGTTTACAAAAGTTCAGATGGAAGAGAAAGGAATGAGACTGTGGTTGGGAGAAGCAGGGGATAAGAGGTGGGGCCTGGGGCTGCATCTGGGAGAAAGTGGACTGTGGTAGAGGAGGGGAAAATAAAATGCTTATGCCAGAAGGCAGGCTGCAGACAAGTTCAGGGGTGAGCAGTATTAATCACAGCCATTAAGGCAGCCCCTACCACATGGTAGGTGCTGCACACACAGTTTGCTAATCTCAGATCACTGTTCCCAAGCAGATAGTCTTATCCTCTTACAGGGGCAGCTGAGGCTTGACCAGGTTACATCGTGTCCATAGCTCTCCCTGCTGCCCCTGAGGGAGTCAGAGTTTGAACCCAGGTTCATCTAACTTCAAAGCCAATGCCCTCTACTCTGTGGACACTCACTCCAACACTTCATGTGGCAGGAGTTTCCAGCCAGCTTCCATCCCCCTGGGTTCTGGATAAATCTGAGCAATAAGCAGCTTAGTGCCAAGAAAATGAGTGAGAATTTCTGGAAAGGGGACATAAGAAGCTGTTAAAAAGGGTTGATTCTAGGGAAGTTCAAGGGAATTGGATGAGAGAGAAACTTTGTTTTATACTTCTTGAAGCTCTTTGAATTTTTTTAGTATCTGTAAGTAGCATACCTTTTAATTTTGAAAAAACTGTGTGCTTTATTTTAAACTCCTTGAAAGTGAGAACAAGGTTTCATTCCTATTTCCATCTCTTCAGCCCCCAGAAGAGTGACCTCACATGGAGGTGCTTAACACCTGCATTTGGGATCAACTTTTTGGGTTTCCCCTGCACTGGTCTGGTCTAGCCTGGCTGTACAACTGACCTGCCAGATGACCATGATCTAGCCCCTCTCCCTCTCTCTTCCCTTCTCTGTGAAATGAGAGTGTTGGCCTGAACAATCTCTAAAGCCCCATCAGTCCCTAAAGTTCTTGGATTCTGTGACCCTAGTGCCGTCAAGAAGGATTTCTCCTTGCTCAGCCCTCACTTTGTCAGAGAGGCCTGGCAACCATGATGTTGTTTCTTGTGTTTGTTTATTTTTGGATCTTCCTGAAGCCATTTCACCCCCAGCTTTCCTCTTCTCTGCCAGCCCAATACAGAGTCAAGCTTCGCCCCGCCTATGTCAGGGAAAACAACCAGAGCTGCAGCATGGGGTGTGCAAGGGGTCAGCCCTGACCCAGCACTTGGCCTCCTGCTGCTGCTGCCTGCTTTCCTCTAGCTGCTGGGTTTTCCTGCTCCTCCTCTTAGCTAGTCAGGAGACCAGGTAGGTGGAACAGCTTCAAAAAGACTTTGGAGGTGTTGTGAGGAGGCTTCTGGGTGGCAGTGCTCCCCTGGAAGTCCTCTCCCTGACAAAGGGCCTGCCACACGTGGGAGAGCAGGTGGTCAGGCAGGGCTCAGGTTTCTGCTGGGCAGGTAAGGGCCGGAGGCAACAAGGTAGGAGGGGAGAGCAGCTCATGCAGGTGCCCAGGGGATAGAAGAGTGGCCTTTGTGTCTGCTCTGGAGGTTGCTGAGGGCCGGGGTGGACGACTGGAGCAGGATTTCTGGGGCTCTTTGGTTCTGGAGAGCAGGTGTTGTGGTTTAGGGAGGTGACTTGGTAGGCCCTGTGCCTCAGTGCCAAGTAAAATGGCCTCTTCAGCCTGACTGCAGTTGCTTCCCAAGATGGTAGAAACAGAGGGGCAGCCAGGATTCCAAAAAGGAGAGGTCTCCACCTTGGCCAGGGGCTGCGTGGAGAAGGGTCCAACTGGCCCTATGAAGCGTTCAGTCCCTCAGGTTTATTCATTCCTGATCTTATTTCATTTAGACCCCAAATTAGTGGTAACAGTGCTCTGAGGAGGGGGCAAGGGGAAGAGGGGTCCCCAACTTTATCTCCAAGCCTGGGATGCAGAATGTTCACTTTCTGGTTTCAGTTCAGCCACTGACTGTGTGCCTTTCAATACCTTTTCTCCCTCTGAGACACAGGAAAGCTATTCCGAAGGTCTTATCTTTTGCTTTGGGCTCTTTTGAACTCAAAGGTTGTCAGCACAGAGCCAGGGAGTCAAGAGAGAAGCAGAAATTTTTCCAGGAATTGCTTTTGGAAGCTGCCCCTGTTGGCAACACACACACACACATACAGGCTCGCATGCTTGCATGCGGATTTTGTGAGCAGAATTTAGATCATCAAGCAGCATCACAAAACATCTCTTTGGGGCCAGGTAGCAAACACTGCAGAGTTCAGGACCATTAGTTTTTCTCCTATCCAGAGAGTGCATGGTATCCAGAATCTGGGGTTACCAGGGTAGTGAAGCACAGAGAACCTGGCTCTGTTCCCAAGCATGAATGCTGCTGCCCAGCCCCTAGACAGAGACCCACGGAGATAGGAGAGAATTCCCTGGAGGCTGGGACTCTAGGCCTGACATGGCCTCTGAGAGTGCACCCAGGAAGGAGTCTGGTTTAGGAACTTCTTTTGGGGGACCACGACCTGCAAAAGAAAGAGGAATCCTAAGAGAGCCTGGGATAGGGGTTCCATGTCCTGGGGCAGAGAGGCTGCCTCCCACACCAGTGTTCCTTGGTGCTCACAGACCTTGAGAAATGTTTGTGCTCTGTACTAGGCAGGGGGCCAGGGGAGAGTCATTACGTTCCATTGAGCAGTTTCTAACAGAGGCCGCTGTGTGCCCAGCAAGGTGTTAGGTGCACATGGGCATGGCTTACAAATGACACCCCAGAGAACATAATTAATGGAATGTCCAGGTGATGGACACAGAATGGGTGCTTTGGGAAGCCAGGAGAGGTCAGGGTGAGCTTCACGAGAACATGGGCTTGGACTGGACTTCAAAAGATGGGCAGAATTTGAATACATGGAGTGGCATTTCCCTACCAAACATTGTCATTCAAAGCCTAAGGCCCTGGTGTTTGAAGGCAGTTGGTGGGAGTCTCTCTGTGCCTAGAGTTGCCCCCTCCCCCAGGGTGCCTGCCTGCAGGGAGTTCTCCTTTTCAGCTCTGGAAGAGGAACTGTGGCTGCCCCTTAGACAGAGATCCAAAGGGCAGCACTCACCAGTTGTCCTCCAGAAAGTATTCCTTCTGCCTAAGAGGGCTTCTGTGTGTCCACCAAATGCCCTCTCCAGGCAGCTTTCCAATCTCCTGGCTTACTGTCTCCTCAGCCCTGAGCTGAGACAGCAGGAGGGAAAGTGTCCGTCTTGGACAGGTCGCCTCAGCACTCATATGTGTTTTCCCTACCCCATCCAGGCTCTATGCTGCTCAGGGCCTCTCTGACCAGCTATGGCCCTACAGTAGGGTTTCATGGGTTCTGAATGGGAGGGGTCTGGGCTGGGCTTAGGAGCCTGGGACAGGTGGCCATTTCCAGAAGGAAACACTTCTATTTCAGGGTTTTCGAGAAAAAGACTGAATTCTCTTTTGGGGGGGAACAGGCTGAAGGACACAAGATGGAGCAGTAGGAGGAAAGGGGTACCTACTTTGGGGTCCTTGGGCTCTGCATTCCAGACCCACCACTTCACAGCTCCTGCCTGATCGGACTTGACCTCCAGGCCATGATCCCTCCCCTCCCCCACAGTGAAGCCTCAGAGTGGGCTCAGCTTCCCTTCTCCCAGCCCGCTTCTCCTCCCTCCTGGCATCTTTAGCACAGTCTCAACGGTCTCACCAGCCATGCTGTCCCCGCCTCCACCTCTGGCCCCACCTCACCTCCCAGCCCTCTTCTTTCCCTTCGGGCTATGGGAGCCTGGGCTCAAGCAAGATTGTATCTGAGTGCATTGGGAGGGCTGAGGATATTGTTGGGTGAACTGGGGCCTCCTTGGATTCCTGCTGTGGACCAAGTCTTGCAGGGTGAGATGGACTTAGTAGATTAGATGAGGAAGAGGGAGCTGGGGATTGCTCTCATTCGGCTTGGGAAAGTGAGGAAAGGAATAGGGTGCAGTCTTCTCTTTTTGGTTAGTGTCTGTTGGAGGTGCCAGGTTTTGGAGGGCTCAAGCTGGAGGGGGGCCTCCCAGAGTGGTAGGGAGCCTGCCTGGCTTGGCCCTCTTTCTTCCCCCTTCCCTGCCCCCTTCCTGCAGCCACTTCACTCCATCTCTCTTCTCTCTACAGATGGGACCCAGGTGACCCCGGGTGCCCACTGCTCCAGTCCCCCTGGCACAGGTAAGCATCAGGACCCTGAGGGAGACTGTGGTGGGAAGTGGGAGATGAGGGTGGAAGGGACATGCGAAGGGCGAAGGGCGAGGAGCTGAGCAGTGGTTGGGCAGAGGAGCTGGCTGATCAGCCAGAGAGTCAGGAGGTTGGGGTTCTCGGGGAGAGGGTGAGTTGGGGTTTCATGGGAAAGGGGTGAGGAGTGGAGATAAGGAGGCGACTCTGGACCCAGGCTGGCCCCAGTGCTTAGAAACACAGCAGGAAGAGGAAAGGCAGGATGCAGTGAAACAGGAAGGCAAGTAGGAAGCTAGTATTTATACACAGGTCCCTGCCTCACATCAGGCTCATGTTCTCAATTGTTGGCTCATTTAGTCCTCATGCCAACCCTACAAGGTGGGCATGGCAGCCCTTCCAAGATGGGAGGATGCCTTGTGCTGCTCGGGTAGGAGGGGAAGGACCCCTCTTCCTTTTCTCGCACCTTCCTTGCCTCCTATTAGGCTGCACTGGGCAAGGAGGGGAGTGGACTCCCTGCTGCTGCTCTGGTCAGGACGTGCCTGTGGGCTGGGGCTGGATGAAGGCTGCCTCTTCCTTCAGCCAGTATCCACTGAGGGCCTACTAGGTACATACATAATGCCTAATAGTTACGCATGGCAGGGAGAAACAAAGGCCGGGTAACCTCTTTGCTTCTGTCCTGGCTGTCCAAAAGCTTACAGGCAGGTTGGGGAGATAGGACACATAAAAAGAAAAATAATAGCAGACTGCAGTATGTTACCAGTGGCAAATGAGGGGACAACTGAGTAATGTTCATCCATTCATCCAAGAAACATTACATTCACCACCTATTATTATTTAGTCTTCATAGATGTGTAATTTTTAAAAAATTAAATACAGAAATTAGAAAAAGAAATATTAATGAACCCCACCTCTGTGCCAGGGCACCTTGCTATGCATTTTGGGGGTACAGAGATTTGTTCCTTGATTCAACCAGTATTTATTGGGTGCTTATCATGTACTAAGTACTGTTCTAGGTTCGGGGATAGGGAGCAATAAACAAAACCAAGTCCCTGCCCTTAGAGCTTAACTCAGATGTGGTCCCCGCCCACGCAGTGCTTATGGGTCACAGAACTGTCAGCATGATTGAAATCCATGGGGCACTAGGCTGGGCTTGGAAGAAAGAGTAGGACTGGGAAAAGTAGAACTGAGGGGTGAGGACAGCACCAGCAGGAGGACATTGTGAGCAAAACTCAGAGGACAAAAGGCACATGGGCTCGTGACAGGATAGGAGCTGATGGCTGAGATGGAGTTTTGTGTTCAGGTGTAGGAGAAAAGGTGAGAGAAGCTGGGTTAGCACCAGATGGTTCAGACCTCCACATGCTGAATCACCCTGCGAACTGTTCCCAGGGTTTCAGGCAGAGCCCCGCCCACATTCCCAGAAGACTTCTGCTCTGGAGGTTGCTTCGGTACTGGGAGAGAGGGATGGGGCTGCTCTCCGGCTGTGTGTGGTTGAAGCACTAGCTGCAAGCGCCGTCACCTGCCTTGGGTTCCTCAGGGGAGTCACCTGAGGAAGCCAGGACACCAGATGAGGAAAGACTGAGACCCTTCCTGGGGCAGGAGTATGTTGGCGACCTAGACTCAGCCAGAATGACCTGAGTTCCCTGGGTGGATGTACAAATAAGAGGTCGAGGAATAAAAGCTGTGCATTGCCTGCTATGGGTACACAGCCATCCCCTCTGGTCTCCTGACATCCACCTCCCTGCTCTGCTCCTCTCTCTTCTCCATTTCATGGTGAGAGGATGTTAAAGCAGGTGCCCCTTAGCGACAGCCTACTCTAGGCCCGTCCTCTTGCCCAGTGAGAAACGCCAACAAGGGGAGGCAACTTCCTGAGAGTCGATGGGAAAATGGAGCTGGAACGCTGGCCTGGGCAGGACCATGCTCTCAGTCTGCCCCCAGTTGGGTGGCCTTCACCTGAGCCTCAGTTTCCTTATTTGGCATAATGGAATTGTAACAACTACCTCCCAGGGCCTATGGTGGTGATGAGGTGAAAGGGTTTTGCAGCCACATGTGCACATGTGCTACAGATGTAAGGAAAATGACTAGTAATGGTTGATTTAGGCCTGGAAGCCGCATTTCCTTATTTCTGGCTGGTGCTTTGCCGCAGTGACTTCAGTCCCCCTCAGCCTTAGGCCCTAGGACAGCCTGGGGCTGCCCTGATGGGGATTGCTCAGGGTTGGATGAGCCAAAGGAGGCCTCTCCAAAAGGGTTTCAGTGCTTGTCTGCTCTGTTTGAGGGCACCTGCTCCCACCCCCATCTGCCTCCCCTTCTCCGGGAGCATCTCCGGCTGCTCAGCCCAGCCCGGCCCGGCTGGCTGTGCTGGTGGAGAACCTGGTCCAGCAGCTAGTTATAAATAGCCCCTGCACCCACAGCCTTGGCAGGGTGCTCCTGGCATGGGTGCAGAGGACACTCGAGAAGAGGCAGCTGAACTGCATCCTCACCACTGCAGGCCCAGAGCTGGCATGAGGGCGCCCAGAGCAGGCTCCATGGGCACGTGGGCTGTGCAGGGCTGGGGTGGCAGCCAGAGCTCGGCTGCAGGTTTGAAGCTCTGCTTCTTTATCCTATGGCCTGGGATAGAGTAGGAAGGGTGGTGACTGAGAGGGCCTTTGGGGTTGGAGGCTGAATAAAAGTGCACCTCTCTGATCTCTGTCTGAGCACAGCTCCACTGTGGGCAGCTCGACCAAATCCTCATTCCAGAGGGTCAGAAGGGAAGGAGGGGGGGGGCCCAGAATGTACCACCAAAGGGCTCTCAGCCCATGTCTAGATCCCCACAGCCAGGCTCCCGCCTGGAGAGGCCAAGTATTTAATGGAAAAGCAGTATGCTCAGGGTCAGAAACTTGATTCAACCCTACAGCGACAGACTAACCATGGACAGTTTAGACCACCTCCTGTCTCATGAAAATACCTACCTTATGGGACCGTGGTGAGGATGGGGTGAGAAATAGGCCCCTAGAGCGTGTTTTGTCAATTTGAGTCAAGTGAGCCTGAAGGCTGATGAGGCTGTAACCGTGCACCTGCAGTCAGACTTTCCAGCTGACTCTGCTTCCTCTGTTGTGTCCTCAGGCTGCCCCAGGCTCCGTGCAGACACGCCAGGCCCTCAGCCTCAGCCCATGGACCTGCGGGTGGGCCAGAGGCCCCCGGTGGAGCCCCCACCGGAGCCCGCGCTGCTGACCCTGCAGCACCCCCAGCACCTGCACCACCACCTCTTCCTGGCAGGCCTGCAGCAGCAGCGCTCAGTGGAGCCCATGAGGGTAAAGATAGAGCTCCCTGTCCTTGCAGCAGCCTTGAGCTCAGCCCCTAGACCCCCTCCCTCCCTTCAGCCTCTCCCCAGACCCTGTCTCAGTGCTCAACTCCTTGCCCCTTCCTGGGCGGCCAGCCCTGCCCACAGCTCTCAATGGACACGCCGATGCCTGAGTTGCCCATGGGGCAACAGGAGCAAGAGCTGCGGCAGCTTCTCAATAAGGACAAGAGCAAGCGAAGTAAGGATGGAGGCCTCCCCAGCCCGGTGTCCATGGGCACGTAAGGGCTGGAGTAAGAGTGGCACCGGCTTGGGCCTCCCTCTGCCTGTGAATGTAGGTGGGGTGGAAATGGGGGCTGTCTGAGGTGGAGCCTTGGACTTGGCTCTTGCCTGAGGAGCCTCTGGGACACCTCATACTGGGGGTGTGGACAAGGCAATGGGCAGAAAATGTGCAGGGAGGCCACCTGTCCTCCCACCCCAACCCCACTTGGGGTTTCACCCCTGCAGGTGCTGTAGCCAGCAGTGTAGTCAAGCAGAAGTTGGCGGAGGTGATTCTGAAGAAACAGCAGGCAGCCTTAGAGAGGACAGTCCATCCTAGTAGCCCCAGCATTCCCTACAGGTAACCCCCACTCCTACCTGCTACGTGTTCCTGCCATGCCCTCTCCTCCCTGTGTGTCCACCTGTGAGTACTCAGATACCCTCCTCTTCTTCCCAGCTGCCTATCGCCTAATCCTTACACCTCACCTCCCTTAGTAATACCTGCCCCAGTCCCCTCTCAGCTGATACCTACCCTCTTCTTTAATTATCTCTCCCCATCCCCCACCTGAGCCCTTCCTCTTTGTGCACACACACTCACACCCACACACACACAGGCTTTCTTCTTCCACAAGAGTCCCTTGTCTTTTTTGTGTCTCCCCTAAGCACAAAAATATCCTGGTTCCTAGAGCAGGTTTCTCCCACCAGATACAGTCCCCAGTGTGTCTGGGACCCTGGCTCTTCCTAGATCAGAGGTCTGCATGTGGGCTGCGGGTAGGATGGGTGGCCTGATGCTGCCACCTGGAGATGGCCCCTGTTCCTGCCAGCCCCACACTGCCCACCCTGATGGCTGCCACCTCCTGGCAGGTCCCATGGCCATGCTCAGGAAGGGGCACCTGTGGAATGAGGTGGCTGCCAGGCCTCTGTGCATCCCCACCCCTCTGAAGCAGCCTTGTCACTCACCCCACAGGACTCTTGAGCCCTTGGAGACAGAGGGAGCTGCCCGTTCCATGCTCAGCAGCTTTCTGCCTCCTGTTCCTAGCCTGCCCAGTGACCCCCCAGAACACTTCCCTCTGCGTAAGACAGGTGAGTGGGACAGGCAGGTGGGGACCCTCCTGGGGAGTTAAGGAGGAGGGCCTTGAACATGGAATTACTGGGGCTAAGGAGCAGAAAGGAGGAGGGTGGGTGTAGGGCCAAGTAATGCTGGTGCTCCCACAGTCTCTGAGCCCAACCTGAAGCTGCGCTACAAGCCCAAGAAGTCCATGGAGCGGAGGAAGAATCCACTGCTCAGGAAGGAGAGCGCCCCGCCCAGTCTGCGGCGGCGGCCTGCAGAAACCCTTGGAGGTGAGGACCTGCATAGCATGGACAGGGGTGACTGATCTTGTCCTCTTGGGTCAGGTCCTACCCAGATAGGGCCCTTCCTCAGGGTTATTGTGGGTGGTTGTACAGGGTTTTTCCTACCCACTGGCCAGGGGGTGAGTTGGGGCTGAAAGCCAGCCCCGGCTCTGCTGGTTAAGCTGACTTCTGCCTAGAAGAGGTGCCTTAAAGTGTCCAAAGGCCCTGGAGACTGGTGGTAGCCTGCCTTCTTCCTGCCCTTCTAGGAGGAAAGCAGATAGCAGAGGTCACCTTCGTGGCTACTGGCTACTACCTGGCCTCTGACTGTTCCTCGCTTTCTCCCACCCTCAGACTCCTCCCCCAGTAGTAGCAGCACACCTGCGTCAGGGTGCAGCTCTCCCAATGACAGCGAGCATGGCCCCAACCCCATCCTGGGCTCAGAGGTAAGGCCTTGCTGGCTGGACTCTCTGGGGGCAGTTCTGAGGCTCAGCCTTGCTCTCAGCAAGTGGCCCTGACCAGGCTGGGGCTTCTGGGGTTGGGTATTCTGGGGAAGGCATATCCAGGGGTGGAGGTCTGGGACCAGTGACCCCTGCCCTGCTCCCCATGGCAGGCGCTCTTGGGCCAGCGGCTGCGGAGGCAGGAGACCTCTCTGGCCCCGTTCGCCTTGCCGACAGTATCCTTGCTGCCCGCAATCACATTGGGGCTGCCCGCCCCTGCCAGGGTGAGTGGCTGAGGCGCCCTCCCCCATGCCAAGCTCCCCAGCTTCCTTCACTCCTTTCTCCTGCTGCCTCACCCCATCACCTTCACTGTTCCCTCTGCTGGAACCTGCTCCCCTGTGATTCCTCCTCACCTCTCCCCCAGGCTGATGGTGACCGCAGGACCCATCCAACTCTGGGCCCTCGGGGGCCAGTCCTAGGGAGCCCCCATGCTCCCCTCTTCCTGCCCCATGGCCTGGAGCCCGAGGCTGGGGGTGCCTTGACCTCTCGCCTACAGCCCATTCTCCTCCTGGACCCCTCAGTTTCTCACGCCCCCCTGCTGACTGGTGAGTCCTGCTACTACTGTAGGGGAAGGGGTGGATCCCTGTATCCTGGTAAGGGCCTGTCCCCTCTTCTGCTCCCTGTCTTTCTGTGCACCTCCCTGCTGAGCCCCTGCCCCCCACCCACACCCTTGCTTCTTTCCATTCATCCCCATGGTTCCCTCCTTATGCCCCCCCACCACGTTCTTTCTAGTGCCCGGGCTTGGGCCCCTGCCCTTCCACTTTGCCCAGTCCTTACTGACCACCGAGCGGCTCTCTGGGTCAGGCCTCCATCGGCCACTGAGCCGGACCCGCTCAGAGCCTTTGCCCCCAAGCGCCACCGCCCCCCCATCACTGGGCCCCCTGCAGCCCCGCCTGGAGCGGCACAGTCCTCACGTCCAGCTGATCAAGGTGAGGGCAACTGGGTAGGGGAGGTGGTGAGGGGTTGCTTAACTGGGCCCATGGGGGCTGAAAGAAGAAGGGAGGCTTTGGAAGGGCAGGGATCTGGAGGGCCAGAGTGAGGGCGTGGTTCCTGGGGGCCACTGGAGTCCCAGCCAGATAAATGGCCGCCTGGCTCACCACATCCCACCCCATATCCCACACTCCAGTATGGCTTCTTAGCTGGCATCTTCCCTTCCCAGAGGTCAGCCAAGCCAAGTGAGAAGCCCCGACTGAGGCAGATACCCTCGGCTGAGGACTTGGAGACAGATGGTGGGGGAGTGGGGCCACTGGGGGATGACAGCCTGGAACACAGGGAGTCGAGCCATGGGCAGCATGAAGCCAGAGGCCCTATTCCTCTCCAGCAGCACCAGCAGGTATGGCAGTCCCCAAGTACTTCTCGGAAGGTATAGTCAGTTGACTCTGGGGCCTGGCATAGATGGAAGGGAGGGAGATAGGACATTAGTGCAGGGAATAGCTCTGAGACCCATGGTTGTCCTGCCAGAGCCACACTGAGGTGCAAAAACACACACCTGCCCACACACACATACTCACATGGGGGCATACATGCCTGTGGACACACACTTACATGCGCACTCCAGCAGCCTGCCAGGCTCAGGGTGAAGCATGTCCCTTGTCCAGCAGTGGCGCTAGCCTCTCATGGAGTCATACACGCTCCTACCCTAGTACTTCTCCCTATGACCAATTGTACTGTTTGTAGGAAGGTGGTTAGGGCAGGAAGTGTGGGGCAGAGCCAGGCTCAAGAGCTTCAACCAGAGCGCTCTTACCATGTGAGTCAAGCTATGGGGTAAGTTTGCTAGGGCTGCTGTAACAAGTACTACAAACTGGGCATCTTAAGCAACAGACATTTATTGCCTCAGTTCTGGAGGCTGAAAGTCTGAAGTCAAGGTGTTGACAGGGTTGGTTCCTTCTGAGAGCTGTGAGGAAAGGAGCTGTTCCAGGTCTCTCTCCTCAGCTTGAAGATGGCTGTCTTCTCCCTGGATCCTCACAGTGTCTTTCTTCCATCCATGTCTGTGTCCAAATTCCTCCTTTCTAAGGACAAGAGTCATGTTGGTTTAAGGCTCACTCTAGTGACCTCATGCTAACTTGGTTACCTCTGTAAAGACCCTGTCTCCAATTAAGGTAACTTTCTGAGGTGCTAGAGGTTAGGATTTCCTTCATAAATATGAAGTAGGTCCATAGGATATGCTAACAGTCCCCACATGTGCACTGGCTCACCCAGGTCCCTGTCCTTGGGCAGTTGCACAGTCCTTGGAGACGAGATCTTGGTCAGAGCTGGGCCTGAGATCTCTCTCCTGGGTTCTGGTTTTGGAGTTCTGAGGGCTCAGGGAGCTCTGGGGGAATGGACTGGTTACTTCTGGGGTATAGACCTTTGGTGGACTGGTGGGGATAGGGAGCTTAGAGTCAAAGGCCAGAGGCTGGCTGGGAGGCAAGACTAGAGGCATACTAGAATCCCTCCGGAAAGGGGGCCCATATGGAGGTTTCCGAGACCTTGGGCAGAAACACATGGAGCTGAATCCTGAGAACCTGGAGACTGAGGCCCCCTGTGTCCCGCAGGTGTTCCTCTGGGAGCAGCAGCGACTGGCCGGGCGGCTCTCCCGGGTAGGCACTAGGGATTCTGTGCTGTTTTCCCTGGCCCAGGGTGGTCACCGGCCCTTGTCGAGGACTCAGTCATCCCCAGCCGCGCCTGCCTCACTGCCAACCCCGGAGCCCCCCAGCCAGGCCCGTGTCCTGCCCAGCTCAGAGGCCCCCACCAGGACCCTGCCCTTCACCACAGGTAAGACTTGGGTTAGAGCGGGGCAGGAGGAAGGGGTTGAGACCACAGAGGCTCGCGCACAAGTCCATGTCTGCGTCATGGTACCACTCAGGACAAGGCCACAGAACACTTTCTTGGTCTTGTTAGAGCCACACGGTATCCATGAAGTGGGGGAGTAGGTGGTGGTTCTCATTTTACACACGAAAAGACCAGGCTCAGGAAATCTAAGGTGATAAGCTTGTGGTCAGATAGCAAGCTGGCAGTCAGGCCAGGCTAGGAATTGTCAGGATCTCCTGACAACTAGTTCAGGCCTTTAAAAAAAAAAAGGACACTTATTGTTTTTGCTCTGCTTATAAAAAGAGCTCAAAAGCATTTTAGAAGTTTTGAGAAAAGCATAAAAATAGAATAAAAATCTCCAATTAGTATCCCGCCACCCAGAGGCAGCCACTCTTAAATGCTGCTGTATTGTCTTTGTTCCAGCCGTATGTACACGTACAACCCCATATTTATCGTAGACACATTGTGCCCTGCTTTATTCAGTTAACATATTATGAATATTTTGTGATATAAGCAATCTTCAGAAATGAGGTTTTTATAGTATTTTGTCATAGTATTTTATTTTTACTTAAAGATTTCTTACTGGTTGGGCAGTTAGTTACTCGTTTTTCCTCATTTGAATTTCCTTGTACCTAAATCTTCACTCATCCCTGGGACTGTTTTCCAAGGATCACTCTCAAGGAGTGGCATCCCTGGACCAGTCACGTGAGCATTTCGAAGACCCCGATGCCCTGAGACTTGTGAAAGGGACCATCCTACAGGCAGTGCACAGGGCCCTCCCCTGGCTGAAAGTCACTTCCCAAACTGCATCTGTCACGTCACATGGCTCAGTGTCACTGTGGGCTTCCCAGCTCCTGTGTTTGGGGTTTCTGAGGATTCTTTCTCTTGCTCCCCCTATTTGAGTCAAAATATCCAGTGTGAGACCCCAGCCTCAGGCCTCCCTGGTTAGGCTCTGAGTTCTTGATGTCATGGTGAGGTACTGCGCCACATGATGAGGGTCAGTGTGTCAGGAAGCAGTGGTTGCATAGCAGTCGTAGCATTCGTGTTGGCTGGGACTATGCTGGTGTGTGTGTGAGGTGGCAAGGCTGCCTGGGTGAGCAGCCAGGGGTGTGAGATTGTGTGAGAGGCCAAGGTTCGGGATGGGGTATGGGGTGTGTGTGTCAAGCCCCTTCCCATATGGGGGAGGGCGGCACTGGGGACTCCCTGGGACCCTGGCTCTGACCATCTCCACCCTCACCCCTGCTCCCACCAGGGTTGGTGTACGACTCAGTCATGCTGAAGCACCAGTGCTCCTGTGGAGACAACAGTAGGCATCCAGAGCACGCGGGCCGCATCCAGAGCATCTGGTCCCGGCTGCAGGAGCGGGGGCTCCGAGGCCAGTGCGAGGTGAGGAGGCGGGGTGGGCTGTGGAATCGCGAGGAAAGAGCAACGGGAGGGAAGGGGGAAGAGGCTCTGGAGCCAGCATGAGACGAAGGGGTAGGCAAGGTGGTGGTAATGGTAGGGGAGGGGCAGGCAGGGCCTCAGGAGCTCTGTGGGCCTTTCCTCAGTGTCTCCGGGGCCGGAAGGCCTCCCTGGAGGAGCTACAGTCGGTGCACTCTGAGCGACACGTGCTCCTCTACGGCACCAACCCTCTCAGCCGCCTCAAACTGGACAACGGGAAGCTGACAAGTAGGTGCCCAGTGGTATCTGGGGCCCATATACCTCCCCTGGCTCCCCTAGCCCACCCATCCCCGGTCTCTTGTCCCAGCTCTGCCCAGCCTGTCCCTCCAGCACCCTCAACATCCCCACGCTGCCCCTGGTCCCTCTGCTGCCCACCCCCTCACCTGTGCACTTGTCTAGCCCTCTTTTTAGGGCCTCCTTGCTTCCTGGCCAGGCCAGAAGCTGAAAGGATTTGGCTCATACACCGGGCCTCTCTCCACAGGGCTCCTGGCACAGCGGATGTTTGTGATGCTGCCCTGTGGTGGGGTTGGGGTAAGTGTTCCTTGGGAGTTTTGAGCAGGCATTGCCACAGGCTCTCAGATCTGCTCCTTTCCATTCCCCCAGGCCCAGGCCCTGCCTGCTTGTTCTTGTGGTTCTGCCAGACCCAGTGGGCCAGGGGTTTTCCCATAATGCCCCTCTGCTGGCTAGAAGCCTCTTGTGGACAGGTGTGTCCTCAGCCCACCAGTGTCTCCTGAGTGTGGAGCCCTGTGCCTTGCACCTAGAAGGTGCTTGGTAAATGTTGAGTGAGGCTCAAAGAGTGGGGCCAAGATCATCTCCCTTCATAAGAACCCAGGGGTTGGGACTGGCCATTCCACTGGAGTGAGCCTCCAGGCAGAGTTGGGCTGCCTGGGCTGGGACTGTGGGGTGCCTCCAGTGTCCTTGGAGACTCAGGCACTGCCTTCCCGCTCCCCAGCTTTCCTTCCTCCCTCCTCACCTTGCTTGGGGGGGCTTCCTGCCTCCCTAGCAGTGCTCTCCTTACCTAGAAAAGTCCCTGCAGGTGTCCCAGCCAGGTGTGTGGAGCAGGGGATGGAGGCCTAGTTCTGGAGGGAAATGGGAGCTATAGCTGGGGGGACTGTTGGGAGCCAGTCAGCACCCTATTCACAACTTCCCATTTCTTGCCACTTTCTGATTTTTCCAACTGTTTTTGCTTCTGTTTTCTCCTCCCTCCTCTCCCTCTGTCTCTCTGTCTCTCTCTCTTTCTCCAGCCTCTTGAGACTCTCTCTGCCTTGCTCGCCTCTCTTGGTCAGCCTCGCCCTCCCCATCTCCCCATCATGCCCCCCGGCCCCTCCCTAGCCTTGAGGCCCAGGGACTGGGTTTGGGGGGCCTCCCAGCCTGGGCTAGGGGCCCTGAGTGGAAGACAGTGGTGCAGACGGCCCCTCGAGCTCCGACCTGAGCAGAGCCAGCTGGGGCTTAAAACCCCCTCCCGGCCCAAACCCCAAGTCCCGCCCAGGTAACGCCATGCCCCCTCCTCTGACCGGGGAGGCAGGTGCGATGCCGCCAGCAGAGTGCTGGCCAGATATGGGCTGGTGATATGGACTGAAGCTGGGAAGGAGACGTCATGCTGGGACTGGGGGATACAGGAGGCCTTGCCTTTGGGCGGTGGGGCACTGGGGAGGCAGCACTGTCTGCCCAGCTCCCTGCCCCTGGGGTCCTGGCCATGGGGTGGGCACCACCCATGGGCCCTGGCTCCTGTGGGAAGCCTTGGATGATGCGGGCCCTGACTCTGGCCCCCACAGGTGGATACCGACACCATCTGGAATGAGTTGCACTCCTCCAATGCAGCCCGCTGGGCCGCTGGCAGCGTAACTGATCTGGCCTTCAAAGTGGCTTCCCGCGAGCTAAAGGTAGGAGATATGGGTCGAAGGTGGGCAAGCCCTGGAGGAGGTAGCAGGATGGGGCAGCAGGGAACTCCAGAGCCAGAACCCCGGACACCTCAATTCTCTTGGATAGCGCCACAGGGTTTTGGAAGGGAAATTGAGAGCTCTGGGGACCAAAATGAGATTTGAACCCTAGGTTCATGTTACTTGATAGAGAGTCCAGCCACTGTGACCCTGGACCTTTCGTCTCTAAGAGATGCAAACCCATGAGCATCCAGGATTGTTTAACACAGACCCAGTGTGTGACTGTAGGCAGGTTACAAGTGTCTCTGGACCTCTGAGCACTGGCGGATTGTTCTTCACTGAAGTTTTATAAATTGGGTTGGTGCTCTGGGCTGGGCATCTTACAGGAGCTTGTCCTGAGGTCTACCCATCCCCTCATTGTTTAGGAACTCAGCCCAAGGTGGTCACAGTGTCCCCAGTATCATATCCCCTTGGTGGGTCTTTGCAGTTAAGGGCATAGCCCTGGGTTTAAAATCCTGGCTCCACCGTTTACAACCAGGCACAAGTTGCTTAACCCGCCTAAGTTTCAGATTTCTCCTGTCTGTAAGCAAGAGACAATAATAATGTTTATCTTATGGAGATGTTGTGAGGATTAGATAACATTTACCTCAGAGAGTTGTTGTGAGGATGAAATCCAGTGTTTATAAAGAGCTTAGCACAGTGCCAGGCACGTAGTTTTGGTCCAACAGACAGCTGTTGTTATTACAAAGTGCTAACAGCCAGGACACATTCAGGGCAGGGGGTTCTGTGTTCATGTCCAGCCTGAAAGCAGAGGATGCCCAGCCTGGGGGCCGAATACCGTGGCCCTTCTGACCCATCCTGGCTCTGGGAGGAGCCTGGAGTTGGAGGCAGGTTTATGGAGATGGGGTCAGAGGGCTGGCAGTTTGGTAGATAAGCATTCTTTCTGTTTCCAGAATGGTTTTGCTGTGGTTCGGCCCCCTGGACACCATGCAGACCACTCCACAGCCATGTAAGGCCCGGGGAAGGCCTGGGTGGGGTGAGACTTCTGGGGCTGGGCCAGGCCAGGAGCTGGTGGAGAGGGGTGGCTGGAGAGGTGGAGGCACGGGAAGGAATGGGGTGTCAGGACCTCTCTTTCCTCCTTTCAGGGGCTTCTGCTTCTTCAACTCGGTGGCCATCGCCTGCCGGCAGCTGCAACAGCAGGGCAAGGCCAGCAGGATCCTCATTGTGGACTGGGTAGGTCCCAGTGCGTAGCCCCTTCAGACCCAAGAGCCCTGTGGAAAGAGCCCTGAGCCTGGAGTCAGAAAATGTGGTTTCATGTCCTAGTTCTGCATTGGCCTCCTGAGCCTCAGTTTTCCCCTTCTGTAAAATGTGGGTGAAGATAACACGTCATGGGGGCTGTTGGGACGCCCAGAGGAGATGGTGTGTGGAAAGGCCTTTAGGCATAACAGACTCCCACAATGGGAGGAGCCATTTGAGTGCTGTCTTTTGGCCTCTATTGGCTTCTTTCTGCAGATCTAATTTCTGCATTTCCCCTATAGGTAGTGACAATAACAATAACAGCAGATAACACTAACATTCCACTAATTGCATCCAGGCACTGATGGATTTTACATATGACGTATTTATTCCTAACGATAACCTGGTTTTCAGATAAAGAAAGTGGGCACAGAGAGGTTAAGTAACTTGCACACAGCCACATACCTAGTCCGTCCTGAGACTGGGATTTGAAGCCAGATGGTTAGCTCTCACATGCATCTAACTACTAAGCTACCCCACTCTGCATTGATACCTATGAATGGGACATTCCTATGCAGAAGCTGAGGACAGTGGAGGAGCTTTCCACACTTGCACCCACTCAGGGTCCTGTGAGTTACCAAGTGCAGAGCCACAGCTTTTCCTAGGATGGACAGCGTTGGGCCTCGTGTACCTGCCTCTCTCTAACTGAGCTTGGTCTCTGATCACCCGCATCATTCCATGACCTTGGATGAGGGTTTCTGACATGTGTAATCCTGGACTCTTCCCCCTCCTCCTCTAATCCATTTCCACACTCTCTCTCACTGTCAGACCTGCCATTGGCATGCCTCTTCCCCTTTTTATATTATAGCCACCCCCATTCAGCATGCTGTATACACATCTATACATACATGGAGAGACTGAGGCTTAGAAGGCCCGTGGATTATTTGGGGCCACTCAACAGTTTAGCTCTAGAGACCCCAGTTTCCTCACCCAAAGTCTAGGGTCCTGACCCTCAGAATAGTCACTGACTCTTCCAACCTGCTCCAGTCTCCATCTCTCTGCTTTCAGACCTTCTATAATCCACTGCCCATCTCCCACACAGGATGTTCACCATGGCAACGGCACCCAGCAGACCTTCTACCAGGACCCCAATGTGCTCTACATCTCCCTGCATCGCCATGACAATGGCAACTTCTTCCCGGGCAGTGGGGCTGTGGATGAGGTAACCACATGTTGGGTCTACCCCTTCCAGCCCCACTGACTCTCCCTTGTGACCCTTACTCTGCCTGTGTCCCAACTAGCTGTGTGATCCTGGGTAGATTGTTTAGCCTCTCTGATCTCAGTTTCTGCATCTGAAGTGAAGGGGGTGTATGAGCTGGTCTTGCAGCACTAGCATCCTGGGACTTCTCTCCTGGGACTCTACTCTCCTCATGCCTCTCTTGTGTCCTGTTTTCCAGGTGGGAACTGGTAGTGGTGAGGGCTTCAATATCAATGTGGCCTGGGCTGGAGGTCTGGATCCCCCAATGGGGGATCCTGAGTACCTGGCTGCCTTCAGGTAAGTGCTCTGGGGGCCCAGAGGAGGCCTGGCCCATCAAGGCCACCCTCTGCTGCCCTTTTTCCCAACAGCACCAGGTTGGAGGCAATCAGTTGGTCTGTCAGCCTGTCCTCATTCAATTACCAGACATTGTAAGCCAGCCCCAGAATGAGGCACTATTACACTGGCCTCTGGTAGCCTCTAGTTCCAATGTGAAGACAGGAAACAGAATGAAAAAGTGCTTTATAAAGGGTGCTTTATAAAGTCACATGCTACCAAGAGCCAATGTTGAACTGAGTGCTGGGAGACAGTCAGGGTAAGTGGAGTGAGCAGAGCAGCCACATTCAGTCAAAGAAGGCTGCCTGGAAGAGGCGGGCTTAGTGCAGAAGATGAGAAACTTAAATTGTGGAGAAAGAGGGAAGGAAAGCAGATGTCCATATTGGGGGAGTTGCTTAAGAAAAGCTATTCTAAAAGAACAGCTTTGGGCTCTGTTCAGGAGCCCTACGTATTTCATTTTGGGGGTCCCACTACTCCATATGGGAAAAGGAACCCTGGAGGTAGTTCTCCAAATATTTTTCTGGGATATTTTCCATGAGAGCTAATTCTGTAGGAGCCCTGGACTGAGTTCCTGGCATCTGTGTGCCCATAGCCCAGGGCCTTGAAAGACACCAGAATGGACCCTAGAAGTGGGTCAGGGATGGAGGGAGGCAGCTGGAGCGTGGGCAGGGGCCAAGGAGGAGGGAGAGAGTAGATCTGAGTAGCCCAGGATCTGAGTCTGGTCACCCTGGACAGCTCTTAGGTGGTGAATGGCAAGGTGTGGTCAACTCAGTCCAGAATGGGTGGCAACTAAATACCGAATATTTCTAGTCCCTGAGGCTTAGTGACTGTCCCTTTTCTGTGACTCTGCCCACTGCCCTCTATATACACACAACACACATACTCCTCTTTCATTCCCTTTGGTACCCCATCCTTGGCTCCTTCCTGTCTTACACCGGTTAAGCACACTCGATGGCTGAGTCTTTAGGCTGTGCCAGGGACATAGTGGCCAGCCAAGGTCAAGGAAGTCAGAGGGATCCACTAATCCTTCTGAGAGGTGGGGTGTCTTGAGTCTTAAGAGTAGGGTGCCCCATAGTCAAGTTGGCGGAGAGGGCCGGCACCAGGCAGGGCCCCTGCCTCTGTCCCAGCAGCCCTACAGTGTGGTGAGCCCTCCTTCCGTACCCTCACAGGATAGTCGTGATGCCCATCGCCCAGGAGTTCTCTCCGGACCTGGTTCTGGTGTCGGCTGGGTTTGATGCTGCCGAGGGTCACCCAGCCCCACTGGGTGGCTACCATGTTTCCGCCAAATGTAAGGAGGGCCCAGCCTAGGGGACTGAGGGCTAGGCTGGGAGGGGAAGGTGACCGTGTCTGGCCAGGACCATCAGTGTGAGGATGGGGGCGTGGCAGCTGGCCCTGGAACTCCCTGGGTTCTCCTAGCCTAGTACAGCCCAGGGTCCTCTCTCATGAAGCAAGCAGGGACATAACAGGACAATAGGTAGAGGGGGTCCACCTCTCCTCCACCCCTACTCCCTCCCATTGCTCCCCACCAACCTTCCAGGTTTTGGGTACATGACGCAGCAGCTGATGAGCTTGGCAGGAGGTGCGGTGGTGCTGGCCTTGGAGGGTGGCCATGACCTCACAGCCATCTGTGACGCCTCCGAGGCCTGTGTGGCCGCTCTTCTGGGTAACAAGGTGAGCCGCTCACCTCCATCCATGCCTCTGTGGGACAAGGAGCGTGGCTCTCCCAGGACTGCCCCAAAGAGGAGACAAATGGGGGTGCCTCCATGAGGGCTCACAGGGCGGGGGTAGCCAGGTCTAGAATGAAGGGGACAGAGAGAATGCTGCCTCTTCCCCAGGTGAGGTCTGGAGGCAGCACCTCCTGCCCTAGGCAGAGCCAGAAGCACATGCCTATTTGTGACCAGAAAGCCAGGGCCCTTGGGGTGGGAGAGAGCTGGGCTATGGGTGTCCGAGACGTTATTGATGTACTGTTTTCTTCCGTAGGTGGATCCCCTCTCAGAAGAAGGCTGGAAACAGAAACCCAACCTCAACGCCATCCGCTCTCTGGAAGCTGTGATCCGGGTGCACAGTGAGTGTGGAGAGAGGACACCCTGCTGACCCCAGACTTGGGAGAACCTCAGGGGTGCTATCCCCAGTGACCCAGACCCCAGAACTTCCACTGCCAGCCAGGCCAGGCCAAGAACCCTGGGGCTGGTCAGGAGTAGGTTTCCTATAAGTTACCTCAGCTGGAATGGTAGGGCAGCCACCCAGGTGTGCATACCCTCAGAGCCCCCCAGAGGGACCTAGCAGGGACCACCGACAGTGGCCTCTTCAAGGCAGGACTGACCACCCATCTCCAGTCACAGCTGTAGGCCAGGGCCAGGCGAACAGTTACACTCAGGCCTCGCTTGCTAAAAGTGCTGGTTCCCGTATTGACCCTCAGTCCTGGCCGCAAGGGTCTCGGGAGCTCTGCCCGCTTTGGGGGCTGGGTCTTAGAACAATCCCACATTTGGAAAGCACTTTAAATTTTCAACTTCAACTCAGCATCTGTGGAGCACTTTGTGTAAAGACCCATGATCCATGCTAGGGGCACAAAAATGAATGAATTAGATTTCCTCATATCTGGGGCTCAATGGGGAAGTGTAGGTAACATAAAGACGCTGCTGGGACTCTGTACAGAGGCCTCACGCTGGGCCAGGCTCTGGGCATGTTCCCAACTTCACTTCTCACAACAGTAGGCAGGGTAGGCATGTCCCCGTGGGAGTCCTGGGTGGTGAGTGGCTTGCCGATGGCCATGCAGAGCAGCCATGAGGACGGTCAGCTCTCCCCATGCTGTGCCCTTCCCTCTTCCCACCTGCTCCTGTCCTGTGTGCTGGATTGACCTTGCTTGGGGCTGATGTGAGTGGAACCCTGTGCTCTGGGAGACCAGGGTCGGGATCTGTGAGGTCTTTCTGATACAGTCCCTGTCTGTAAAAGTGGGCCCCATCAGCGCTCTTAGGAACCCTGCACCTATGGGAATAGGCCAGAGGCAACTTTTCAGCCAAAGGGGTGGGAGAATAGCTTGGGCACCTACAAGGCCACCTCATACCCATGCTAAATCTGCTCTGCTCACCTTGTTAGGACTGGGGAGGCCAAGTTGAGGAAGGCATTGTGTCGAGGGTAGAAGTAGGTGAGAGGACTGGCCCCGGATTGAGAACCCGCCTGCTACTCTTGGACCCTGGCCCGAGATATGCAGTCTCAGTATCAGTCTAGGATATGTGGTGAGGCATGCTGGACGACTTGTTTTCCCCAACCCTTTCTGACTTGCCTTCTTGTCCCAGGTAAATACTGGGGCTGCATGCAGCGCCTAGCTTCCTGTCCAGAGTCCTGGGTGCCCAGGGTGCCAGGAGCCGACACAGAAGAAGTGGAGGCAGTGACTGCACTGGCATCCCTCTCCGTGGGCATCCTGGCTGAAGACAGGTAATGTCAGACCCCCAGCCGCAGCCTTTCTACCCCTTGGGCCCTCCCAACATGAGGATCCCAGATTCTGGCATAGCCACCCCAGCCTTCTTAGTCTTCCTGGGAAGGTGGGCTGAGGCCCTTTCTGCAGCTGGCCCTCCAGCAACCCCATGCTTGTCCTCCCCCAGGCCCTCAGAGCAGCTGGTGGAAGAGGAAGAACCTATGAATCTCTAAGGCTTTGGAACAGTTCTGCCGGCCTACCCTGCACTTCAGACCTGGTTCTCTTCTTATCTCTGGCAATAGTACCTGTTCCTGGGATCTTCGGAGATCCTCTGGGCAGGTAGTCGTGGCCAGAGAACAGCCCCTTGATAGTCACCCCAAGGAACCTGAGAAGGCCCCTGGGTCTAAGATAGGGAGCAAAGAGGACCCTGAGGAGGCAGGCAGGGCAGCGGGCCAGGCCCCAGTAGGGCTCTTCCAAGAACAGAGTCTGCCCCTGTGGGGTCCAGGCCCCTGCTGGGCCCCCATTCCTCAGGACTGCACAGAGGAGGACTGGCTCAGTTGGGCCTACCTGTAACCACTATTCTTGGCGCTGCAGACCCCGGACTTTGCACACAGCCCCAGGCTCCACACAGAAATGTGAACTTGGCCTCAGCCAGGGTAGCCCTTCCTAGGCTCTGAGGGCTGGAGTGGGGGTTGGGGAGCGGATAGGAGGAGCCAAGGGGTCCTATATCCCTGAGTACAGGGGGAGTCCCTCCTCTTGCCTGTTTACTCAAATGACTATGGAAGCCACCCCAACCCCCCGCCACCACCACTGGGCAGTGAGACAAAGCTCCCTCAGGAGCAGTCATCCCTAGGCCTCCCCTCTGGTGCCTGCCCCTGCCAGAGGCCACCCTACGTCAACCATCTCAGTGCCCTGGTGGAGGAGACGGGTGCTTTTGGAGTTCTGTGCTTCCTGATCCAATGGTGCCAAACCCTCATCTCCCCTCAGAAGCACAGTGTGACCCCCAGGGATCCCTTGGTCACTGCCCCCTCCAGGAGTATTCTCTTTCTGGGGTCTTCCCCACCCCAGCTCTGACTCCTGCCCCACATAGGACTAGCTTGGCTGAGGGGAAAGGGGGTGGGAGACTAGATACAAGACATAAGGGAGGGAGGGGAGGCTGCCATGGCAAAGTCAAGGCTTCTGGGGTCCCGGCCCAGAGCCAAGAAGGAAAGTATTTGAGTGTGTGTGTGAATGAGTGTGTGAGTGTGTGTGTGCGCGCATCTTCCCTAGGACTACCATACCCTGTGTATGTATGCATGTTTTTGTAAAAAAGAGGAAAAAAAAAAAAAGGAAAAAAATCTGAATAAATGTTTTATTTGCTTTAAAGGTGCACGTGACGGGATGGGGTGTGCAGTGGGCACACAGCTCCATAGCACAGCGTGCATCTGATTTTGCTGTGGAGAAGGGACCAGCCCCCCTCCAGCTCCTTGCCCTTTGTGGCAGCTGCCCTGCAGGAAGAATCCATTCTGACACGCCCTAGCTGCCCCTGCCTGCCCCACCTGGGGTAATAAAGAGGCGGCAGCTTTGGGCTGAGTCCATAGACAGAGGGCCCAGTGTGGGAGTATAGGGGATATACAGTCACTCAGACCTGGCTCACTAACGCATCCCCAGAGAGTTGAGAATCAGACTTACCTGGTTCCAGTCCCAGCTGGAAGATCAGGTATGTCATGTCACCTTTTACGGCCTCTGTTTACCAGTTAAAGGCTCCAGAAATAGACACTGTTTACGGTTCCTGCTATAATGCACCATGACTTCTTAAGTGTATACTGAACCTCAGAGAGAATGGGTGAGGCCACAGGCCCGGACAAGCTCATCCAGTGTGAGCAGAGACAATAGTGCCAGGGCTGCCAGTGCCTGTTCTCCATGGTTTTGAGTGGGCCTGGCTTCTCCAGCCAGCAAGAGTAGAGCCTCATTGCCTCAGACCTGGCCCCAAGCCCTCGCAGCCTGGGAGAGTATGAAGGGACGTGGGTTTATCTCCCTTCCCATCTGTTCTGACCTCTTAGTTGACAGACACTAAATCCCATAGGGGTGGTTGAGGCTGTATTCATGGGCATCCTCACCCTGGCCAGGGTGTGCTGAGAACCAGAGAAGGACAGCCAAGCCAGTAGGTTCCCCTATGGCAAGGGGACCAGAGGGAGAGGGTCTCCAGCCCCTGAGACACCAAACTCTCCCTGCCCACCAGGGCACATGGTGAGCTAAAGAAATGGCTTCATGAGATAACGAGACCCAGCACCACCAGCCTTCCCGCCACTGCTCTCACCCCTTCCCTCAAGAAACAACCAGAGACTGTTTGATACAAAGAGTCGCTGTATTCTGCTAAAGTGACAGTGACACAGATAAGGCAAAGAGCTGAGGAGGTGGACACAGGTAGGAAAGGGGTAGACCGTGCAAAATGGCAACCTAACATAAAACGACACATGTACCAGTAGCCCCTTCCCTCCCGAGTCAGGTGAGCCCTTGGGCCAGTGTATGGGCAGAAAGCAGGTTTATCTTTCAAAAGGGAGATAAAAAAGATACAAGCTCTAGGTAAGGGGCAGGAGTCGGTGGGGCATCTCATAGAGCGGGGTGTTCCGGTGATCAGGGTGTGACCGGGGCAGGTGTGAGAAGGCAGAGTGGAAATGCAGGGCTGGAGGTGCTTAGGCACAGGTCTGAGGGGTCCTTTCTGCCTACACCATGCTGCCCCCTACTCAAGCCCTTCTGGGGGTAGGAGAACCTTCCCCAAGATCCTTAGTCTGACTTCATTTGGGGAGTACTGCTCTGGTGTGTGGTGCGCGTAAGAGGGAGGACTTGGGTGGTGAAGGAGATGACTGACTAGCACACTCATGGGAGACCAGCTCTGGGTGGAACAGGGATACTGAATTCTCTGCCCAAGTTCCCAAGACTCTTGGGGTAACAATAGGATGAGATGCTGGATTTGGGGAATGAGGCCTCTGCTAGAGTCACTTCACTTGACCTGACCTTCCCAGGTTTCCAGTCTGGCCTGAGGGAGAGTTACTGGGGCAGCAGGGACCAAACCACCTGCCCTCAGGCATAGGTCAAGGCCTCTTTGCCCCTGGCCCTGCTTACAAAGATTCCTCACTGGGTGCTAAGAAAATAGATCCACTTGAAAAGCTTCCCTCCAGCCAGGCTAATGAGGAGCAACAGGGCAGGACCCCTTTCCACCATACCCAGGTCTCCCCTAAAGTGGACAGAACACCTTCCCTGGAGACCAAAGTCTTCCTGCTGTGTATTTTCTGCCATAGTTCTGGGGTACTGCAGGGGTGGGACAGTCCCACCTGATGTCTCAGAAGTTGAGTCCAGGTCCTGAGGACCCCAGGTTGCAGAGACCTCACCCCCCGGGTCAGAAATCGCTGAGGATGCTGATGTCAGCAAAGTCAGCCCGGTAGCGGTGGGCATAGAGGCTGAGCAGGAAGGCCCACTTGAAGGCAATGAAGCTCCAGACGCAGGACAGGTAGTAGCTGTTGGGGTCTGTGAGGCCTGCAGGGGGGAGGAGCCGGGTTGTGACTCTAGAGGGCCTTACCCTCTTTCCCAGCTCCCATCCCACAAGCCCGGGGGCCACCCCTCCCCAACCTACACTAAAGGCTGAACCAATCCCACAGAGACTTTGAGTGTGACATTTCAGGATCTGCAGGCAATGGGCATGACAGGTCTGTATCATCTACTCTGCTTTTGTCACTTTTACCCTAGGCTACTTCCAACAGGCTTGAGCATCAGATTTCCTAGGGGCAGGGGCAGGGGCAGGGGCAGGGGCAGGGGCAGGGGCAGGGGCAGGGGCAGGGGCAGGGGCAGGGGCAGGGGCTGTTGGCTCCTTGCTGGTTGCAGCCACCAGGGGGCACTCCCATCCCACTAAATGGTACTTCAGTTATCTAGCAGTGTGCTTTGTGCTCAGCACTTCCCACACATTTCACCGAACCCTTCCAACCCCAGGGGATGGAAACTCTCATTCAACCCACTTTAACAGTGAGAAAACCCAGACGTGGGAGGTTAAGTGATCTGCTCAGTCCCTTGGCTGTAAGGCCCCCTCACACACACCCCCCTCCAGAATCAGCCCTCACTCTGGTGTCGGGTGATGGCCAGCACGAGGAAGGTGCAGAAGGTGGCAATGGAGACAGCCGAGAAGAGGACACCCACGAAGAAGAAGCCACGCAGCCCCTTGAGCCAGGTCCTCCAGTAATCTTGCATGTACATGACGTGCGTCACCAGGACCCAAAGTGCCAGCACACCTGTGGGACAGACTTGGTCAGAGGGATAGACACCAACCCTCTTCCTCCTCCCTGTCTCCAGCCAGGGATCCCAGGGCCCTTTCGGTCCCCTAGGCCAGACTTATTTGCATAATACCAAGGTATTTGGTCTTTTCAGTCTCATTTTCTCATGACTAAGAAATGGAGTTTTCTGAGGCTACAGGGCCTGTCATATCACGAGGATCCGATTGCAAAAGCAGATAAAAGAATCTGTCTTTTATTCAGTCACACAGGAAAGAAACTGGCAAAAATATAAAACCATACCATTCTCTCTAATTTTGTTTTGGAAAACATGACTATTTCCTCATACACACATATACAAAATGTTGAGTTAATGTAATGTTATTTTTAATATTACTTTACAATACTTAAAATGTTCTCAGTTTTAATTTTCTAATATGGTACATATCAACAGAAATAACCCATATAAACATTTTCTTGGGGTTTCACTATTTATCTAGAGTGTGAAGGGGTCCTGTAGCTGTAAAGTTTGAGGACAGCTACAGTCCAGCCTGTTTTTCTAGGGACTTCCCACTGCTGACCCTGAGGGCCACAGAAGTGGGAAGCAGTCCTCCACCCTGATGCTCCTCCACCTGGCCCACAGGGGCCACAACCTCAAAGTTTCAAGACCTTCTTGCTCGTGGCCATACTCCATGTCACTCCCTCCAGTTTGCTGCAAAGGGCAGGCCAGACGCCCCCAGCCTTTCCTGGGCCCACTCTTTGGGCCTGGCTGGGCATTACCCCTACAATGCCAGCTGCTGCTCAGCCAATACAATGAGTGCCCTCTGTGCCAGGCCGTGCCTGCCGCTCAGCCTAAAGAGTGGCACAAATATCAATTCCATTGGCAAGGGTCTGGAGGAAAGAGGCAGAGCTAGCTGCAAGCCTGGTGCCACACAGGCCGAGGGTCCTAGGAGTCAGGAGACCTGTGCACACATGCACAGGAAGGATGGCCATCTGGATGGGGAAAGTGGTTGGTTATCTGTGGCAAGAAAGAAGAAAGGGAAGTTGATAAGGAGGTGGGGGTGGGAAGAGTGACTGAATCTATATTTTATTCCTTTGGTTGGATGGTAAGTATAAGAGAGTTTGTTAAATCATCTATACTTTTTCAGATGCCCAAAATATCTCATAATTTTTTAAGTTAGGAAACACAAAAGGCAGAGAGGAGTGTCATCACAGAGCTATGCTCTGGTTACCAGCTCAGAAGTTGACACAATTTAGGCAGCCTGGCTCAGGACTAAAGCCACGAGAATGCAAGCCGGGAAGCCTGGGCCTGGCACTGTTGTGCCACTCGTGACCTTTCACAGCCTCAGTGTTTCAAATCTAAAGATGGTTAAGCCCAAAGATCCCGCCAGCAAGTTCCAGGAAACTTGGCGCCTCCAGGGTTCCACCCAAGTGGGGGTGCAGCCCCGCCAACCCCCGCAGCTTCCCCTCCCACCCTATTTCACCAACACTCTCCCAGCCCTGCCCCTGCCCACCCCAATCTTACAAGGGAACTGGGGGCCTGGAACGTGGGTCCCTCCACCCCAGAGATCAGGATGAGCCCCGACAAGCATCTCTCCATCCAGGCTGAGGAGGAAGTGGGAGCAGGCCATAGGTGAACAGAGGAGCATCCCACAGCTTCAGCTCACATCTTAAGCGATCTGGATTGTGTGCCAGCCACGCTTCCCAGAGTCTATCTCTTCACATGCATCCTAAGTGTTTATTTGGGGGAGCCATGTGGTTTCTTAAAGGGACCCAGGAAGGAGGCTTATTGTCACTGAGTGCATTTGAGGAACAGTCAGAATGGCACCTGTCTGGGACAGCCCCACTTGCCCTCTGTCTCCTTAATATGCCACGGAGGGGCTAGAGTAGCTGAGCTCTAAGATCTGCCACTCAAAGATTCTGAAAGCTAGCTCAGGAGAAAAATAAGGTCAGAGCAATTCCTCTGTGACTCAGCAATTTCTGGGTTAGGAAATGCTCAACTAGGGGTCGATGGAAATGCCATCTCTTAGTCCACTGACCATGCTCCAGTGGTGCCCCCAAAACACCCACCCCCACATATACCCACATGCCAAAAAGGGCTGAGCAGAGGAAAAGGATGACGGCTATTTTGGGTGTTCCAGGGCCCAGTCCTTTGTTAATAAGCAGGCACAACCTTCCCCACCTCTTACTTCCCCTGCACACAGGCCTCACCTCCAGATAAACACATGCCAAGTCTGGAAGCAGGCTCAGTCTCACCCACCCTGGCTCTCACCACTTTCTGTGGAAGAAGGATGTCCCCCACCAACTCTACCCAAAGGTGCTCAGTGAAGGAGCAGGATCCCCCTCTGGCCCCTCAGGCAGGAGGCAACTTCCTTTAGCCCCGCTCCTTTCCCTAGGGCATTGTGGGCTCCAGGAGCCTGGTCCACACAATTCAGGGCAGATTGGACAGATCCCTGGGCCCACCAGATGCATGTCCATGCCAGACCTCACCCTTCACTCCACCCCACCTGCTTCAAGGAGCAGACAGCCTGCTCCACTCAGGGCTCAGGGGAAAAGCAAGGCCCAGAGCCTAGTGCTCCTCTCGCTCACAGCTCTCATAGGAAGAACACAGCCATTTAGTTCCTGGGGCAACTTTTCTATTCTTTCCTTGTCTCCTAGATGTAGAGCAAGGGTGTGTGTGTTTCCCAAGGATTCCCACAGCAAAACTATTTCTTCGGCAACTGCCTTTCCTCCAAGCTTCTTCCCAGGTGCCACCAGGATGGGAAAGAGCGGATCTCCACCACGAACGCTCTTCCCACTGGACCCAGGGACTCCAGCTAACCCTGCCCCCGAAACCAACACCCCCACTGGCCACTGCCTGGTACTCAGGGAGAAGGAACACACTAGGGCTGCCTTCTGGTGACTCGGCAGTTTCTGAGCTGAGAAATGCCAAGTCAGAAGTGGGGTGCTCACAAGTTAGTAAATTCGCTGATGCATCACCCCCAAAAGAGGAAGAAGTCTGACTGGCTACAGACTCTCAGAACCCACGTGCGTAGCCCTGGCCTGGCAAGCCCTCCCTCGCCCCACCACCACACCACCACCACCACCACCACGTAGCTTTGGCTCTTCCATGGCCACCTCCTGGTTGTCGAAGCCAGACTGTCAGGGAGGCAACAGGACCCTGACCCTGCTGGTTGCTGCCCTAGTGGCTCTTCCTGCAGGCAACTCCACAGCTGGCCTGCCTCAGAGGGAAGCCCTCAGTGAGGGAGAGAGGGCAGAGAGAGTTTAGGTCAGAGGGAACCCCAGGACTCCCTGAAACATAAGCCAGAGGACCTCCAACTGCCAAGTCACCAGAAGGCAGTTGTGAGATGAATGAGAGAGTACACAAAATGGCAACATTTCAGACTTGAACGGGGGTTCTCTGAGATCATCTCCTTCACTGGCATCTCCCACTCCTTAGAGAGGAGGAAACTTGAGGCCCAGGAGGCATCCATGGGCCCAAGCTAGCTAGGGCTCACTGCACCAGGCCAGGCTCTAACAAACCCAGCTCTGATCCCGGGGATGCCCCTCCCTCCTCACCCCTAACCAGCACTGCACCCCCCTCAGGTCTTATCAGTACAACCATAGGGCTGGCCTGAAGACACCACCTTTCTGAGGGAAAAGCAGCAGGGCTCAAAAGAAACAGGAAAAAACTGCAAGGAGAAGAAAACCAGGAGAAACACGGTAGATGGGGAAGATGCTGGGGTGGAGGGAGAGTCAGGGGTCTGTAGATAGGTGAGCAGAGATGGCCTGGCTGCCCCCAGGAAGAAGAGAAAGCCACAGGTGGTGGAGCATCCAGGCAGGCATGAGAGCAGCCCAGCCAGGGCACCCACCACCCTTCTTTGGTGACTCCCCAGTGCTCTGCTTGGCATTGTTTAGGCTGTGGCTATGTATGCCCCTCTTATAAGGCAGAACTCTCATATCTCGTTCCTTCTCTATCCAGGATGGCTCTCAGTAAGCTCGGGGAGCAATGAGTAAATCTAGGTATTTGTCATTAGTTCATTTAGGGCTCTTTGGGCAGAGGATTTTAGTAATGGTGTAAGATTATCTATCATATGTAAAAGCATTATCCTTACATGTATTTTTTTCCCCAAAGTTCTTTTCCCACACATATTATTTCATGTAGCTGTGTAACCCCAGGCAAGCTATTTATTTACTCGAAACCTCAGTTTAAGCCTTACCTGTAACATGGGCACAATAATAATGCCTCCTTCACAGAACTAATGTAAAGATTAAATGAGACGATGGAAGCAGATTGTTTAACACAGTGCCCCACACGTACAAAGCATTTTTAAAAAGTCAGCAAGTAGAAATAACATGTTTCATTTTCACACCAATTCTACAACACAGAAAGGTTAATGGCATGCCCAAAAGGTGCACAGCGAGTGCAGAGCATTGGGGAGCGCCGGGTTCCACCAGCGCACCGACGCTCTCCCTCTAATTGCCTCTCGGTACCTCCCAGAGGCAGAGAAAGGGCGGCCAGGGCGGGCGAGCAGATATTGGCGGAGCCACACAAGGGTGGCGGAAACAAAATGTCCTGTTTCCATCAGATCCCTCGAGTGCTCTCCAGGTCTCCACTGAGGACTCTGCCGGGCGGGGGCCACACTAGGAGGAGGCAGGTGGGCTTCCCCAGGAACGCCCAGCCCTCCTTTCCACTGACTCCTCTGCCCTCACCCAGCCCCCAAGGAAGAGGCGCTTAAGGGGCGGGACCCCCAGAACAGGTGTGTGCGTTTGGAGGGTCCTCACACTTAGCCCCGTGAAGCGCGGGGGCGGGGGGGGGGAGCGAAGCGGCGGCGCAGGGAGGAGGCTGTCACTGGGCAGCGGGCAGAGGTCGCGAGCTAACGCGGGCGGCGGCGGCGGCCCGGCAGGCAGGCTGGTGCCAACCTCAGCGGCCGGACGTCGGCGCCCGGGGTTGCGCCGGGGCTCGGAGAACGCTCGGGCCGCGAGAGGCCTGCGCTGCTAACGGGGGCCTGGGGGAAGCACCCCGCCCGCTCCCCGGGGGAGTGCCGCCCGCCACGAGCCTTGGGAACAGCGCGCCTCCCCGCGTCCCCGCACCCGGCCCCGGCGCCCCGGGGTACCTGCGAGTCCCCCCATAGCTGCTGTCCCCGGCTGGCTGTAGACCACCGTCCAGACGAGGAAGATAGAGAAGCCGGCCACGGAGCTGAGGCCGGAATAGGCGGCGCGGAGGCCGAGCTGCCTGCGAGACGGGGCCATGGGCTGCGGGAGCCGGGCTTGCGGGCGAGCGCGGCGGAGAGTCACAGGTGCAGGGCCCGCAGCCCGAGCGGAGCCGGGAGCCGGCGGCCGCCCCGCGCTCCGCCCAGGCCCGTCCCCCCGCCCCCCGCGCCGCCGGCACAGCGCCCTCCCTGGCCGGAGGCCGCCCGCGCCCGCAGCCGCGCACGGAGAGCCCAGAGTCTGGCACCGCGCGGCCGTGGCGCAGTCTGATCAACAGGGGGTACCTGCGGGAAAGGCAGGTCTCGGGCTTACCCTCGGACCTCCCGTCTCAGGATATTTGGGCTTTGGGGGGCCAGGCAATACACGTTTATAGAAGCAGCTGCGGTGACTGCTTTTAAAGTTTAATCTCTGAATAGGAGGCGCATTCTTGTTTAAAATTTGAGATTTAAATGTCTCGTTAAAAATTAAAACAAAAAATTAAGGAACACGAAAGTACACAGTGAATATGATTCTTTCCACCCTGCCCCTGTCAGCCAGGTTCCCTCCCAGACTCTTCAAGCACCTTCAGGAGGTACTTCCTGCTGAAGCTGGACAACCCCTGCCACCGTCACCCTCTAACCTTAATCACCCCACCCTCACTGACAGCCCCCCTCTCCTTTCATCTCCACACGCCCCATCCCCCACCCCCAAATCCCTGCCAAACACCACCTCCTCCTCCAGCATTCTAGAGGCTGGAAACTATAGCAGGAATATTACACTGAACTCCCACTGTAGGTCCAGCTTCCTACCCCGGGAGCTGGGGGAAAAACCCGACCTGACACAGAGCCCTGGAAGCACTTAGAATCTAGTGGGGGAGGCTTATCACATAAGAAACCTGTACTTTTTGCATTCATTTCTTTTTGCTGCAAATTACCACGAATTTAATGGCTCAAAATAACACACGTTTATAATCTTATAGTTCTGTAGACCCCAAAATGAGACTCACTGGGCTAATGTGAAAGGGATGGCACGCCTGCCCTCCTGGAGGCTCAAGGGGAGAACCCTCTTGCTTACCTTTTCCAGCTCTAGAGCTAACCACATTCCTTGACTCGCCGCCCTTTTCTTTCATCTTCCAAGCTAATAAATCACATTACTTTGACCTCTGCTTCTGTTGCCACATCTCCTTCTCTCTCCCTGACTCTGCTCCCTCCTTCTTTTCCCTTATAAGGACACTGATGATTAAGAATCTGGATAATCCAAAATAATTTTCCCTCGTCACAATCCTTAACTTAATCACATCAGCAAAATCTCTTTTGCCATGCAAAGTGATATATTTACTTTAAAAATAAGTAAATAAATAATATATATATATATATATATATATATATATATATATATATATATATATCTTTACTGATCTCAGAGAGAGGAAGGGAGAGGGAGAGAGAGAGAGAGAAACATCAATGATGAGAGAGTCATTGATCGGCTGCCTCCCACCTGTCCCTGACTGGGGATGGAGCCCGCAACCCCAGCATGTGCCCTGACCGGAATCAAACCTTGGTCTCCTGGATCCTAGATCGATGCTCAACCGCTGAGCCACGCCCGGCAGGGCAAAGTAATATATTTACAAGTTCTGGGGATTCAGACATGGGCATTATTCAGATCCTGGGGGCCAGGGGAGGCATTATTCTGACAACCACACCCTTCTGAAATTAAACTCTGTGAGCAGGGACTGTACCACTTTTGTTCACACCAACACCTAGATGAGTGCCTGGCACATAACAGCCCCTTAATAAACAATTATTGAATAAGTGAATTTGAGTGAAGAAAGGTAAGCATTAAATAATAATCCTGCACATGAAATCTAGGCAGGACATGATTAATTACCAAATGAGTGATTTAAGCAGTGTAAATAAACCCCATTTGCCTCATTTCAGAATAGCCTGAGAGTTTCTTTAAAAAGACCCCAGATTCCACTCCTGGCCCTTTATAGTTGAACCTTGGGAGTATATTTTTAAATGAGAAGTGATTTTAATGTGGTGAGCTCAAAACCCAGCCCTCCTCCCGGAACAGCTGATGGAGTTAGAGCTTGATGGTCAGAGGAGGGAGCCAGCCCCAAGGTCCAGAGTGCACTGCCATGGATGGCTTCAGAGCTGGCCAGCTGGCATAACACTCCAGACAGTGGGAAAAACATGTATACAGACAGCACAGAGGACAGAAATAATATGTCAGGTTGGGAATCTGTAAGTAGTTTGTGGTCTAAGGGTAGAATGGTGGGTTTTGAAGTTAGAAATATTCTGAACATAAAGAACTTTGAGTGCTCTGCTAAGAAGGCTGTCCCCCTCCATATGGAGCCAGGGCAGGGAAGAAAGTAACATTTCTGTGTTCTAGAAATGTGGCCAGAGTAATAGTGTGAGGGTGAAATGCCTATGAAGGATTAGAAAGTAGAGAAATAAGTCCTCGCCCAGCTGGAGCAGCTCAGTAATGAACCAGGAGGTCAGGGCACATGATGTTTCTATCTCTCTCTCCCGCTCCCTTCCTCTCTCTGAAATAAAAAATACAAAACCAAAAAACCAAGTCCTCTACCTCCCCGTGCTTTAGTTTCCCTGTCTGTAAAGTGGGGACAGCAGTGATATCTACTTCAAGTGTTATGATGAGGACGTGGTGCTTAGAAGAGTGCCTGGCACATAGTAGGTGCTCAGTAAATATCCACAAGTATCATTAGTAGCAGCAGAACAGCTGCCATGGCAAGAGATGAAGTGGGGAGTCTGAAAGGTGGTTTAGGCTGAGGCAGTGAGAATGGAAACAAGGGAGCTGATTCAGGAGATACTTAAGCTATTTGAACCTTAAAGGTCAGGTAGGAATTAATTAGCTGGGAAGACAGAAAGGAGGAGAGCAAAAATATTATAAGTGGATATATTAGGAGCATTGGAGAGTAGGGAGAAAACTTGTTAAGCTGGCACATGAAATTGTGCAAGAAAATAATGAGGAAATAATTATGTAACAGTAGCTTGGGCTCAGGTTGTACAAGAAGGTTAAGAGCAGGCTGTAACTTTTTAATTGTGGAAACTTTTTCTTAACTGTCAAAGGATTTTATACTCAGATAGGGTTACCACTGACTCTGTGACCCTGGGACCCTTATTCGATAGAACTTTCTGCCAAGAAAAACATTTTCTGTATCTGCGCTCTCCAAAATGGTAGTATTCACATGTGGCTATTGAGTTTTTGATATGTGACTCGCTGAATTTTAACTTTTTAAAAAATATGTCTTTATTGATTTCAGAGAGAGGAAAGAAGAGGGAGAGAGAGAGACAGAAACATCAATGATGAGAGAGTCATTGATCGGCTGCCTCCTGCAGGCCCGCAACTGGGGATCAGGCCTACAACCTGGGCATGTGCCCTGAATTGAACAGTGATCTCCTGCTCTTAACCTTCTTGTACAACCTGGGCCCAAGCTACTGTTACATAATTATTTCCTCATTATTTCAGAGGTAAGGTGTGAATTAATTGAGCTCTTACCTGGAGAAAGATCATGAGAATGGAAAAAAATGGAAGGATTATGGACCTGTGAGCTCACTGGCATGCACCATGCATACAGTTCTTCCCACATCAGCTTCCTTTCCAAAGCGCTTTCAGAAAGCACACTCCCATCCCAACCTAAGACAGATACCTCTGCCTGCCCGGCCCCCAAGACAGCCAGCCAGATCCCTGCCTACAGCAGAGACTACTAATGCCCACCATTAGCAGCTCTTCTTCTGGCACATGGCCTACTAAATTTGAACTGTGAACACTTCACAGATTTCTTGCAGTTAAATTGATGCCATGGGATGGAGTTCTGAGCAATGGAATAAAAACAGAAGCAATGTGTGCCATTACCAGGCTGGACCCATAAAAACCTCCCATGTATTCTCCATTCCCTCTTCCTATTCTGTGATTATTTTAGAGGCCACATGTTGAAGACAGCTGTGCCAAATGATGGAAAGAGCCTAGGGCCCCTGAATGAATGAATGAATGAATGAATGAATGAATGAGTGAAACAGAATCACTCCCTCCACCCCCCAGCCCCTCATCAGACTGTAACAAGAGTGAGAAACGCACCTTTGTTGGGCTTAGCCGCTGAGATTTCAGGGTTGTCTGCTGCAGCTAACCTTATTATCCCAAACCATCCTCACTGCGTTTCAGGTCATGTAAACATATCTATGTGGCTAACCTGCCTGAACTATCAATCCCTCTGAAGTCACTTTAGAATTGGGCTCCAACCAATATTAAGACAGAATCCTGACACCCACCTGCAGGGACCTTGCCTCCTAAGACATTTCTTTCTCACTCCCCCAAAGCAGGCACATTCCAGACAGATATCTTCTCCCACAACGCTACCTCAAGGTTACCCCCACTAAGCTATATTGCTGTTGATAAGATGCCTCAGGGCTTCCTCCTCTCTGCTCTTGAATCTTTATGAAGCAGGATGTCATCTGGGGCATGTCCTTGTTTTCTACGGCTCCAGCCTCAAACCGAGGCATCATTACTGAGCTCTCCCTTTCCTTCACCCCCGACATCCAATTCATTAGCAAGTACAGTCGGGTCTGCCCTGTCCTTTCTTTCCAACCCCCTGCCAGCCCCCTAGTCCAGCCATCATCATCACTTCCATTTGCCTCCTGCAACAGCCTCCTAACTAGTCTTCCTCTGCTCATTCTTTCCCCTTCAGTCCATTCTCCACCCAGCAGCTGGTGTGATCTTTAAAAATAACAATCCAAACCCTAGCAGGTTTTGCTCAGTGGTTAGTGTAGTCCTGTGGACTGAAGGGTCCCAGGTCCGATTCCTGCCAAGGGCACGTACCTCTGTTGCAGGCTTGACCCCTGGCCCCGGTCGGGGCTTGTGCAGGAGGCAACCAATCAATGTGTCTTTCTCACATCGATGTTTTTTTTCTCTCTCTCTCTCCCTTCCATTCTCTCTGAAAAGCAATGGAAAAAATATCCTCTGGTGGGGATTTAAAAACAAACAAACATGAACAAATAAAACAACAACCCGAATATGGTACTCCCCTGCTCCAATCCCTCCAATAGCTTCCCACAGCTCTTAGGGTGAACTGATCAGGGCCTCGCCAACTCCAACTAGTCTCAGCCCTGCTCATTTTCACTCTTGGCACACTGGCCTTCTTTCTGTTTCTTAAATGTGCCAAGTTTGTTCCTGCCTCGGGATCTTTGTACTTTGGGCCTGGAAAGCTCTTCTCTGGCTGCTCATAAGATCAATCCCTCATCACTCCAGTCTCGGCTCAAATGATACCTCCTCAGAGAGGCAATCCTGTCCTTATTTAAAGTACAACCCCTCACCTGATTTATTTCCCATAGCACTTATACTACATGAAATTATCTTATGTATTTGTTTATTCTTCCCACCCATGCTCCTGCTGCCCCATTGTAATATAACCTCCAGGAGGGCAGGGGCTTTATTTGTTAGGGACCAACTTCTCTTGGTTCGTCCAGGGCTGTCCTGGTTTTACCACTCAGCCTAGGGCAAACCGTGATGGTTAGTTGCCCTATTTCCTGCCTTGATCACTTCTGCATTCCCAGTAGTACCTAGTCTAATGCCAGGTGCAGAGGTAGAAATAAATATTTGTGTGATGAATAAAGGAAAGAAGGGCTGGCTCTCTATAAGGAATTCTTTGATCCTGGCTCTAGGGGGCAGCCTTCCCCAGCCTTGCATCTTGAAACCCAGCTTTGCAAAGTTGGGCTACAATCTCCTGTGCACGAATTTAGGTGGTGAGTTCCACAGGATTCTCCCCAGACTTTACATGTGCCCTTGCCATCCTCCCCCCAGCCCTTGTGGAGTTCAAGGCTGTGAATGCTGTTTAAGGCAGCCCAAGGCTGTGCCTGGCACAAAACTGGACCCCCTGTCCCACCCCACCTTGGCCCCCTCCTGCAGCTTCATCTTCCTTCTGAGGTCAGGCTTACAGACCACAGAGCAGAAAAGACTGCCTTAGAGAGGAGGAGTGGGCAGGTGGCTCACAGCACGGAGGAGCTGGCCCCATCATGAGTATCCCAGCGGCCCAGGCTGCAGGAAAGCATCCTGAATTGAGGGCTCAGATCCAGGGGGTAACCTTGGCTCCCCAGTGCTGCTCCCCGGGTCTGTGGCTGCCTTCTGAACCTAAAGGGGGATATTTTTCCTTCTCAGGGCTAGAGTGAAACTGCTCAGTGGCGGCTGGCTTCTCGCCGAGACCCACTTCCTCTGCCTGCTCACTGACAGCCAGGAAGTCCACACAGAAGGCAGGTTGTTGAGTGACACGATGCTGAGTGGAAGCAGCAGGTCTCGAAGCTCAAGACCTTAATGAGCATCTGAGGCAGGGTGAGAGGCATCGAGGGGGGCGGGCAAGGGGAAATGTGTGTTACCGCAGCCGCAGTAGCATTTGGGAGGGCAGCATGGGAGGGCCCAGGCCTGCTCACCTCTCCTAGTATTCTCTGGCGACCTCCATCTCCTGACCTGACCCCTCCAATCAAGGTACCTAGTCCAACTCTCTTTATTCTTTCACTTTGAGGTTGCTGTTGGGCGAGGGGAGGGGGAAGAGAGCAGGAGAGAGGTAAAGCCTCTGCAATTAACCTCTACACGGCCTTGTACCTGGTGCAGTGGGAGGGAGAGAATACTAAGCTGTGAGCGGGAAGGGAGGCATTAATTCTTCCTGAAGGCACAGGGGTCAGTATATATCTGTCCTTCAGACTTGAATTTGGGGATTTGATTTATTGAATGAGAAAGCTAACCACGAAGGCCTAATCCTCCTCTAGTCCAGCTGCAAGAGCACTGGGTGAAGTCAAGGGACTAGAAATAAGGCTGCCACCTATGCTCGGTCCAGAGCATGGGACCCAAGAATAACCTCCTGGAGAGGTTCAAGTGGCCACATCTGAGGGGCAACAGGAGGAGGAAGAGAAAAGGTCCCAAGAAGGACAGATCTGGGGCCGGGGGGCGTGAGGGAGGTGAAAAGGACCCCCGGCAGGAGAGGGGAAATTAGTTCACCTATTTAACTCAAGAAACTTCGCTGGAGGTGGAGGGCCTTCTGCGTGCAGGGCCCTGACTATGAGGTCCTGCAGCCTTGGGCAGAGCAGAGCCAGCTCCCGCCCTCTGGGAGCTTCCATTGTCCTGGAGGAGGGGTCACTGATAATAATCAGAAACTGATTTCAATTCAGTTGTGGTGAGTGCCAGGTGTTTGGCAGGAAAATAGAGGGAGGGCCCTGGCACAAGCTGGGGCTCTATCAGGGGAGAGGAACCAGGCTGAGGTCATGGTTGCTTTGTCTGGCTCCCTCAGCAAGCACCCTCAGCTAAGGCCTGAGGAGCCTGGGGCCCAGGGAGAACTGAAGCCTCAGGGAAGATTAAACTGGAATTCAGGCCTTTCACGGCCTCTGCTCGGAGGGGCAGCCAAGAGCAGGAAGAGCTTCCCCGAGACCTGGGCTGGGACCTCTGAGTAGCAGGTGCAGCCTCTCCACCAGGGCGGGAGAAGCTGACACCTGGAGGAGAGGGAGTGGCCTGCGGCTCGCACTCAGCACTGCACACTTTCCTCTCTTCCATTTCCCGCTCTGGACCCCATCTCTCTCCATTCCCCCTCTGGACCCCATCTTTGCAGCCTTCCCCGGCCTTTCACAGTGTCCTCTCTGGAGGGAGGAAATGGGCAGTGGGTCTGGTGCCCGGAAATCTTTGAATGCTCGGCTTCCTCCGTGGCCCCAGCACTTCCTGAGCAGTATTCGGGGCAGGATGAGGGGCTGCTCTGATGCTAGGAGGGGGTCTCTCTCCCTGGCCCTCTGGCCTCATTACCCATGTTCTTGCCCTCTCTTCAGCCAGTGCTCTGGATCCAGACAGAACGGGGCATCTCTGTGCCGGGGCTGGGGCTCTACAGGACCCCTCTCTCTGGCCCTGTAGCTGCTGCGGAGTCCCTGAAACAGGCGGGTAGAGTGAGCACAGTTTGAGTCCTGGACAAAGGCTGCCAGGATAGGTTGGATGACGGGAGTGTTTGAGACTTGGGTTTGGAAAAGCTGGGAATGTTGGAAAGACGGAGGGGGGGAAGGTGGTGCAGGTGGGAAGTGGTGCCGTTGGGGGAGGCTATTGCAGACCAGAAGCTGGGACACAGGTGCAGGAGTGAGGGAAAAAGACACTCTGAGCCTGAGGAAAAGTGGCCGAAACTGGACTGTAGCCACCATTTTAGAACATTTATCACTCAAGGTCAGATGTAGTGTCTCCTGAGTATTTGGAACACACACACACACACACACACACCCTTGAAAAGCAGCCACTGGAGGGAGATTTCAGCTACTAATTTATGCACGTTCACATAACACCCAATTTCCCTGGCACGCAGGCCTGTTCCCCTCCCTTTAGCACAGCTCCAGACCTGTCCCTGCCTCACCCTGGATCTCCCTGCCTCTCCTTACCTGAGGCCACCCCGTCACCACCACAGGCCAGTTCAATGATTGCTTCTTCACCCCTCTCACACATGGGTAGTTTGAGCACCAGCCAGAAGAATGTGCCTCCAGGAAAATGTGGGGCCCCTACTCTTGTCTCAGTCATCTCCTCACTGGTCCCCAGCCCTGTCTAGCCCTCATGAACCTCCTTCTAGCTTGCTCACCTCTCCCACCTGAAGAAGGCAGGAGCCCACCTCTCTGCTTCCCTGCTCCACCACTGTCATAAGTAGCTCATGAGTGACTGGCTGTGACCTGCTAGTCCTAAGGAGGTTTGGCTCAGCGCCTGCCCATCAGGGTTCCAGCTCCCTGCCTCTGCCCCCACCCCAGGAATGGGAAGGGAGGAGGTGGGGGAACTGAACTGGAGTCACCCTTGGGGGAAGGAGCTTGGGCAAGCAGCATAGGACCTTGAACCTTCCAGAGCCAAGAGGTAGAGCCCGCATGATGCGACCTGTCTTCTCTTCTCTGTCCCTCTCCATGTCAATCAACCATGGCAAGGTAGAGTCCCAAGGATGCTGAAGGAAGCTGCAGTGGCAAAGGTACCACTGGTCTCCAAGCTGGCCCTTTCTGCGGGAGGCCTGGCCCACTGGAGGCCTGTTAGTTAAACTTCCTCCAACCTCCCACTCTCCTTTCCACCAATCAACCTCAAATGACATAGCTGAGTCTGTGAGCAAAGTTTGCAGCACAGGACAAAAGGAGAAAAGAGTAGGAGTCAAAGAAGCAGCAAGGAGGGAGGGAGATGGAACAAAATGCCCTGAAAATGAACTGAAAAACCATCCCCCATTCTTTCCACCCTGCCCTGGGTATAGGCCCTCAGCAGACACCAGATGACTTTCCACAGTTCCCATTCATTTCATTTCCACCCATAATCATTAAGCACCCACTTTATGCCAGACACAGTGCTGGGCAGGGAGGCCCAACCAGATTAGAGTGTTAGGGAGAACATCACTAAGCTAGAGCAGGTGCAGTGGGGATGGGGCATGATGTAGGGATGCAACAGATGATTCCCCGCCTGAATCATCCAGACCTGGTGGCTGATTGGATGTGGGAGGAGGGAACACGGTTCCCTGCTTAGGGAGTGGTGAGGCTCCTGGAGTAAGGAGCCTAGGAGGGCAGGGCAGGGGGAGGGGCAGCTGGGAGGGAAGAACGTTTTAGATCTGCCTAGTGAGAGGGACCTGTGAAGATTCAGAAAGTTGAGGGCTCGACAAGTGTAGAGCTCAGCAAAAATGCCTGGGTGGGAGGAATACAACTCAGAATCAAAGCCAGGGGCTGAAACGCCCTCCTTACCTGTCCACCCTCCTTGACTATTCCTTGGGAGCCTCTGCAGTCCCCTGGCACCTGCCTGAAGGGAATGGGGCAAAAAGCTTGTTGTGTGGGTAGACTGAGTCAAGGGGCCCTGCTCTTCAGCCTTCATCATCTGCCTGTTCCCCTGCCACCTCTGCAGCATGTGTGCACCCAGGCATGGGGGAAATGACTCTGGATGTGGGCTTTTCCCCCTTAGTGGGAACTGTCAGTGTATTTGAGAGGCAGGACTGGGAGTGGTAAAGCCCACAGGCTCAAACGCTTGGGTAGGATCCCTCACTGCTCCACATCTTCCTAGTCATGGGACCTTGGGAATGTCATTTGACCTTTTGGTGTCTCAGCTTCCTCATCTATAAAATGAGGTAGCAATAAAACCTATCCCAGGATTGTTGTAATCATTAAATTAGTGAGTGTATGTAAAGTATCAAGAACAGGGCCTGTGTATGTTCACTATTATTATTTATCTGTCTAACACACCAGCCAGGCACCTAATGACAGGGCAGGGTAGAGGCTGCACCAGGGCCTGGCATGATTGTCCCCAAGATGACTCACCATCTGTCTTGGGATGTCTTCCTCAGACATACTACCCTACTTTCCTGCCCCACTCCAGGCCTCAGCCTCAATCAAATATCTCCTGAGCGGTCATTCCACTGGCCAGCCACCACCCTGGAATCCTGAGCCATAAAAACCTGCCCCATCATCTGCCTTGGTGGGAGGCAGGGGCCTTTGCCTGCCAGTTATAAGAATGAGACAAGTGGAAGGTCCAACTCCGATGGTCTCCCTGTCTACCAGTGAAAAGGGAATCACCAGGCCATCTTCTCAGTCTTCCAGGAAGGAGGAATGAGAAAGATGTGGGAAAAAAAAGGGGTTTGGGACACTTTCATTTTTACCAATTTAAATGACTTTCTTTAAATCCTTGTACCCCACCCCTCAGTTTGCACCCCTTAGCTTCCTCTCTTAGACATATAGTCCAGACTAAAAGCATGAATATGGTATATACACAGCACAGCATAGCATGGGGGCTAAGTGAAGCTAGACAGCCTGAGTTCAAGCCCTGGCTCCAATATTTACTAGCTGTGTGGCCTTGACAAGTTTCTTAATACCCCTGGGCCTCAGTTTCCCCATCTGCAAAGTGAGAATAACAGTGGTACTGATTCATAGGGCAGTGGCAGAGACTGCATACATGTGAAGCACTTGGAACCGTGCCAGGCACTTGCAGCTGCTGTGGCCCACTGAGTGGTCCACAGAAGCAGATGTCCTGCCTCATTCCCCATCTCCTTTCCCACCCGCCCAAAGTAGGGGCAGTAGGAATAGTATTCTGACCCTACTGACAGTCTCTGGAAACTCCCCTGCAAGAGCTTCTACACCAGGTGACTGGCCATAGCAACACTCCCCACACCTAACCCCTGAACACACTTCCCCAAGCACACCAGTGACCCCAACCTGTTATCCATCCCCTCCTGCCAATATTCAAGTTGTTCTTCCTTCCATATTCCCAGAGCTTGGGCAGCTGGATTTGGGTTTGGGGCCAGGTTCATCCTCTGGTTCCCCTCCTTCCCTGGAGGGGCATTAAAAACTCCACTGTGGTTTCTCAAAGTGCGGACACGGCAGAGAGACTGGGAGTGTTTATTCAAAATACAGATTTTCTATTTCATACCGACAGGACTAAATCTGAATTGGGGGTTGCATTTTGATAAGCTCCTGGGAAGGTTTTCTAATTCACATTAATCACAATTAAAACTGGCAACCTCACCCCAACTCCAAGAAAAAAATCATTGGTGTAAGATGGGGAGGACTCGGTGTCCCAGAGCAAGGGGATGAATTGTTAGAGATGTGTTTTCCCCCAGTCCAGGCAGGCTCCCAGCAAAGGGAAAGGGACAGAGACATGGCCAAAAGGGAGCGAGTCCTAGAAAGCCGGGGGCGGGGCGCGCGCCTCTTTCTAAAACCCTCATTAACTCGCTGAGCAATTACCAGGCGCCGCGGGAGGCGCTGTCGCGGGGCCAAAGTCTCCCCGCCCTGTCAGAAGCAGGAGTGGGGCGAAGAGGCTGCGCTGGGCCACGTGCGCGGTGGTGGAAACTGAGGCCCTGGGAGGGGTCGAGCGTTGGTACAGAGCCTGCACAGGACTGCAGTCCCGGGCCTGCGCTTCCGCCCTCCGGTCGCCTGGGAAAGCGCGGGGAGGGCGAGGCCCTCTAAAAGCCCCTCTTCTCTTGAGGCTCAGCCACAGCTTCATCCCTCGCGGAGCGCAGTCCTTCCTCTCCAGCCTCAACGTCCCCAACTGCGCCCGGTGCCTTTAGGGCGGAGAGTGGGGCGTGGGGCGTGCACACGGGAGCGCAGCGGTGGGAGGCTGGGCAGTGGGGTTCCCCACCGGAAAGCAGCCTAATCCCTCCCCCGGGCTGTTCCAGACCCTGAACCGAAACAGGAGGCTGGACGCCCCAGCCGGGAAGCGGCCCCAGCCCGGATTTCCCTCCCGGGTGGGGCCACAATGACTCACCCCCCTCCCCCTTCCCCCGGTTTCCTTGTTTGCATTTCTCCTCCTGGCCACGTGGCGGCCGGTGCGGCCACTCACGGTCCCTGCTCGGCCACCTGGGCCTACTGGCCCGGGCGCACACCCCGGGGCGCTCCTGCTCCCTGGGGTTTCTCAGGGCTCTGGCTCTTGCCCGCTCTGCATACCCCAGAGTCCGGTCTCCACCCCTGCCCGTGCCCCCCCCCCCCCCCCCAGTCGTACGCACTCCCGGACCGTAGGGCCCGGCGCCTCCCCCCTGCCCACTCGGCGTGTCCGGGGAGGGGAAGGGGGCGGGCAGCGCAGGGGGTGTGACAGCTCCCGCCCGGACCAGTGCCAGCTGCAGCCTCGCTTCAGTGCCCTGTGCCAGCTGGCTCTCTCGTCTGGGACGGAGGTGGAGGCTGGGGCTCCTTGTTGCCGAGGGGGGGAGCCCCCGCAGGCCCCCAGCCCTCCACCCACCCGAGAGGAGCCTCTCCTCCCAGCCCTGCCTCTGGCTGCTCTGGCCCCGGGTCCGGCTAGGAACTGGCCCTGGTCACTGCGCCTGGGACTAAGAGCACGCACCCCTCCAGGATCCCCCTATGGGAGCTCACTGGGGCTCGCGGGGGGTCCCCCCAGCCTTTCGCTAGGGCCTGCACGGCCGGAGGAGCTTGAGAAGGATCATGAAGGTGGGTAAGGTGGGGCCAGGGGCCAGGAGCGGCCGAAGAGGAAGCTGACGCGATGGGGAGCTTGGGTGGGAAAGAGGGGGCTGGTCAGGGGTGAGGGAGGAGGGGAGAAGGGTTTGAGCCGAAGCTCCATTTCTGGGGGATCCAGTGGGCCCATAGCCTCAAACTGGGAGGTGGTGGAGATCCCTGCGGGGCCTTGGACAGCGGGGTGGAGCAGAAGTCCAAAGAAGACCGGGAAGGAGGGCCCTGCCTCGGCCAGCGGGGGACCCCTGAGTGCGCCAGCCCGGCGGCCCGGCGAAGGTCTTCCTGTCCCTCCCCCAGCTCCTGGCAGGGCTGCGGCACCTCCGCCTGACCAGTCAGGAGGACTCTAAGGAAGCCGTGTGCCTGGGGAGTCGGGTCCTGGTCCAGCTGCCCCAGCCCCATGGCTGTCCGCCGTCCTCCGCTCCTCACAGGTGGGCTGGCCAGGTGAGAGCCGCTGGCAGGTGGGCCTGATTGTGGAGTACAGCTCAGCCCTGGGAGCACCACAGGTGGGCGGCCTTCCAGACCTGGTGCCGGAGGCGACGCTGCTCAACATGGTGCTGAGGAGGATGCACCGGCCCCGAAGCTACTCCTACCAGCTGCTGCTTGAGCACCAGCGCCCCAGCCGCATCCAGGGGCTTCGCTGGGTGAGTGCTCATGGCCTGCCCAAGCCAGGGACCAGGGCTGGTGGAGCATCTGGATGGGGAGCCAGGGCTTACTGGTGGTGGCCCAACTCGCTCTGGGGGTGTAGGGGCTACTGCCTGATGGACAGTGGGTCAGGCAGCTTAGTTATGGTATGCGTGGGTGGCTCACACAGCTGCATCCAGCATGTGTGTGTGGTGCCCAAGTGCCCCCATGTAGGCATATGGGGGAAGAGGCAAGGGATTTGTCATTTACCCATCACCTCCGTGTGCCTTGGGTTAGGTGCTTGTGTGTTCTCCGTGTGGGGGTGGAGGCATGTGAGAAACACTGGGGGGCAGGTGGAGTCAGGGGTGAGGTAAGCTTGGTTACTATTCTCAATGTATCACCGTGGCAACACTCTCCTTTAGTGAGCGACTGAACTGCACCAATTCTGCTTTTTTATTTTGGGGTGAGGTGGTCATGTGAACACTGCTTGGCATCTGGCTTCGTGGAGCTCAGGGAAGGATTCTGAGAAGTTTAGAGACTCTGAGATGACTGGAGCTTCCTTGCCAGTGGAAAACGCCTCTGGAAGTGCAGAGGTGAAGGAGAGAGCAGGAGGGGGGTAATGGTGGGGTGGGGTGCAGGATCCAAATCAGAGGAGCTCTCCCCAACCACCCAGACTTAATTGAGTGACTTCACCTGAGATTCAGTGTGTGTCTTGTGTGCCCCAGTGTGTGTGTGTATGTGGGGTGCTGGGAGGACATTTGGGTAAAGGGATGGAAGGAGAAAGCAAGAACAGGTGACAGACTTGGGAAAGCTCATCTCTTATGGGCAAGTCCCACTGAGTAGAATGACCACCACCTTCTGCCTCCTTCCTCCTACCTCTCTCAACCACCATTTATATTTACCAAAACCTGAGGCTAAGTTGAGAATACTGAGGCCCACCAACATGACGGAGTCATCCTCACAAACAGAATTGAGAGGAGAACCTAGGTGGCAGTCCCCCAAACCCACCCTCCCAGGGTCTTCCTGATAAGCAGCCTCTTGGGCCTGGGTCCTGCTCAAGATGGGGCTTTGGAGGAGGCAAGGGAGCTGGTCACTTCTGGGCTTAGCTGTCCCCCCCACCCCCTTCCGGTTCATGGGCAGTAGCTACTGCTTGGAGCCAGTGGGCTGGAACATTCCCTCCCTCCTTCCCTCTCAGGCTATAATTACTTGTGTATTTCCTGTCCTCTTCCCAGCTTGTAGAGGCAAGGTGGAAAGTGGGGGGAAGGTCAGGTGCTAGGACAATGAGGTCACTGGAGGATCCCCTGGGACCCAAAGTCTGGGAGTGGGTAGAGGAGGCCGCCAGGCTGTCTCCTGACAACTCCAACCCCTGGTGTGCTTGGGGAGGGCGGAAGGGTGGGAGTGAGGGTTGCTGGAGTATAAATGGGGTCAAAGGCACAGAAACAAGGCCCCTCCCCTCCAGGTTTGGGGGCAAGTGGGGACTGGTGATTAGAGGGAACTTAGATTTTTAGGGCTGGGTCAGGGACCACACCCTCTCCTGAGGACCTCTCTGGGAAATGGGGGTGGGGTAGTCTCAGCCCATTGTGTCTGTGTTTGAGACTCTGGGTACCTATAAAGCTATACCTCTCATCTCTGGATGATGCCTTTGGCCCATGAAGAGCTCACATGAGGGACAAGTGCTAGGCAGGAAGTATGCACACACAGGGTGAAGGGTGGATCTTGTGAGGGAGAAGAGCCCAGAGTCCCAGGAGGACAGTGCTGGCAGTTATGCAGTCCATGCCTACCTCTGAGAAAACCAAGGGGAAACCCATCAACTTCCTGAGGGCTAAAGAGAGCACTTTCTGTTCCCTCTAGACCAGTACAAGAGAAAAATAAAAGCAGGTTACAGCAGGAGGGCCTGAGGCTAGATACAGAAAGGACTTACCAACTCTGACATAGGTGACACTGGAATGGAATCGAAGAACAGCGATATTCTTGTTCTGGAAAACATGAAGGGGAGAGGAGATTGTCTGGTGTCTGGCAACCAGCAGAGGGATCAATCTATCTAGATGCAGGGGCAAGATCTGGATGACCTCTGGTGGGTCCCAGTGAGCTCACAGAGGCCTGGGATGCTTCTCTTTCAGTGATTGTTTTGGGGGTGGTGTTTCTATGTTCTAACTCAGAAAACATGCTTTCATCCAACCTGTCCAAATAATGGCAGTAGCTGGTAGTTACCTAGGGCTTATGTCCCAGGCACTCTTATAAGACCTTTATCATATCAAATACTCTCGCATAGCCTGTGAGATAGGTACTAATGTCATCATCTCTTTTAGAGATAAGAAAACAGAGACACTGGGAGGCTAAGTGACAGGTCCAGAGTTACACAGCTGCTAAGGGACAAAGATGGACTTTGGTCCTGGGTGATGTGGCTGCAGAGTCCAGGCTCTTGCTGCGATGGTAACACTGACACCCCAAAACACCACCCCACCCCATGCATCCTCTCCTTGTTCCACCACAAACAATCCTGGCCTGAGACCCTAGACATAGCCTAATGGACAGGTCCCCATGTGTCTGTCTGGCTCTGTGCTTGCACTGCCAGTGGGGCTCTGACACTCGGCGACAGGGAGGGAGGGTGGGGCAGGCCATGGCGCTGGTGCCACGGGAGCTAGGTAGCAACTCCTCTTCCTCCCTGGGTCCTTCCTGTGAAGACTTGAGAGGAGGTGGTGGACGAGGACCTTTACCTCTACCCATGTCAGCTACTTCTTTCCCACCAAGAACCCCTAAGCTGACACTCAGGGGCAATCAGATCAGGGACAGGGTCAGCCGAGGTACATTTCTTGCAGTGTCCAGGTAAAAGGTGCTCATCATGAAATAGAGATTAATCAAGTTATTTAACATTTACTAAGCAGTTACTACAAGCCAGGCACTGCTCCAAGTGCTTTCTATTATTAACTCATTTGATCCTCATAATAACTCTATGGGATAGGCACTTTTATCACCGACCCCATTGAACAGGTGAGGAAACTGAAGCACAGAGAGGTTAATAAGCAGCCGAAGGTCACACAACCAGCTGGTAACGGGGGAAACCAGGATTTGAACCCAGGCATCCAGCTCCAGAGCCCACACACTTGACCATTGCCCCTGAATAGTATCCCCCACCGTGACACGGTAGAGGCCCCCAGGGACTATAGTAACAAACCTTTTGAATTTGTTTTACCCAGTGTTCCCCGGGCTTACTTGCCCATGGAACATTCCTGAGGGTAGAATACCTCTACTATCTCAAGTTCTGTGGCACAGTGGGGGAAACGGGGTAGTTGCCATGGAGATAGCAGGGCAGAGTGGCTAAGAGCATGGGTTTTGGAATCAGATGGACAGTGTGAATCCTGATGCTTATATTTACCTAATCTCGGGGTAGGTTATGTAACCTCTGAGCTGCCTCTCCCTAGTGTGAAATAGGAGACAAACACCTACATTCAGGGTCAGTGTTGGTAGCAGTTATTCAGTAGGCTCTTCCATTTCTTTCTTTCTTTTTTTTTTTTTTTTTATCCTTACCCGAGGATACTTTTTTCATTGCTTTTCAGAGAGAGTGGAAGGGGAGAGAGACAGAGAGATAGAAACATTGATGTGTGAGATACATATCAATTGGTTGCCTTCCGCTCTCATGTTGACCAGGGGGCCAGGGATTGAGCCTGCAACCAAGGTATGTGCCCATGGCTGGAATCGAACCCAGGACCCTTCAGCCCACGGACCGATGCTCTAACAACCGAGCCAAACCGGCTAGGGCAGGTCTTCCATTTCTAAGCAGTATGTGAGTTTCTTCATCTCTCTGGATACCTGCTTTCCTTGGCAAAATGAGAGGCTGCTTTTAGGTCCCCTCCTCAGCTCTGATGGGCCAGAGCCTCCAGCCTCTGACCCTCATGCTCATCCCCTGGGGCAGGTCAGGAAATGCTTGAGCAAGGCCTGTGGATCTGAGATCTGGGTGGTGACCAGCCTGAACACATGACCTGGCACCTCCCCTCCTGATGCGCCTTCCAGGGTCAGAATAATACCAGGAAGGGATCGTGTGCTGGAGCCTGGGTTGTGGGCACCAGAGGGAGCTGGGGCAGGGACTGGGGCCACCTGGGCATTTTGACTCTAACAACAAGTCATTAGCACTCGGCACTGTTTGTTCCAACACTAGGGGCTGGCTGGGTAGCATTCCTGCCCTTCCTCCTTCCCTGGCTCCTCCTCCTCCTCCTCATTTCCTGTTGCTAAGTCTCCAGGGCTCTGTGTCTGGCACCAGGCTGGGCCCCATGACCCGGGCAGGGATACCCTTGGGACACCTAGTGACTTCCGCCCAGCGCTGGACCAAGCGTCTACACACGCCAGATCTCAGGCCTCTGCCTGGCACATGGTAGAAGATGCCAGGGCCAAGGGAGGGGGTTCTGGCCCCAGGCCTGGTTGTGCCCCAGCTCCCCAGCCAGGTCATTTTCAGGGACCTGAGTGCAGATGGGAAAGCAGGAGAGAGAGAGAGCTGCTGAGAAGGGGGAAGGGAGAGGAAGGAGGTGTGGGTGGAGCGAGACCAAGGAGACCAAGAATGTGAACACTTCTGGTCAGAACTCGAGTTTATCCGTGGCGTCTGGCTGTCTTAAGTATGTATGACTGAATTACCTGAGCACTTCACCTCAAGAGTTTTGTTTCCTCATAAATCAAAGAGGACAGATAATACCTGCCCCGCCCAGTTCACGTCTGATCCTATGATCCTATTTAATACAGGATCAGAGGGAATCACAGAAGTGATCGTGCTTTGTAAAGTGCTCTGCCTTTGGGAGGGCTCTTACAGGGTAGGGCGCCCTGTCCAGAGATGCCCACAAATTCCAGTTCTCAGGTGGCAGAAAAAGGGGTCTGGAGAGGTTTTCATGGCCAACATCCCGGGCACATAGGCTGGGTGGCTCAGCTGATACAAAAGGCAGGAAACCTTGTTAACCAATGTTTTTCTATGTAAACCCTGTCTTCCAGAGCCAGTCCTGTGTGCTTCCGAGCCCTCCTCGCTCGTACAGGGTTATGGCCTGGCAGCAGCATCTCAGAGAGGAAAGGGCCTTTTGAGCAAGCAGCTGCTGTTTGCTCACAGACGAGTAATAATAGCTAACATGGTCATACAACTATATGCCAGGCAGTGCTCTAAACATTCACTGTATATTAACTCACGTAAGCCTTTCAAAAACCTGAATGGGTTTTATGAGTTTGTAGATTTTATAGGCAAGGAAACTGAGGCAGGGAGTGGTTAAATCAGATTGAGAGTCACAATGCTGATAAATGGAGGAGCAGGGATTTGAACCCAGGAGTTTGGCTCCAAGGATTGCACCGAGGCTCACACAGGGCAGGAGGTTTGTCCACGGTCCTGTGGTTGGGGACAGACCTTGGCTCTGGGATCAGGCCTTGGGACCCCAGCCGAGGAGCAAGTGTTCTAGGCCTCCCCAAGCCACTCACTCCTGGCCTCTCGGGGTCTTCTTATCTCACGTCCTTATGGTCTTCTGGGAGCAGTGTACCTCGGAGCCTGGGCGCAGCTGGGCCCTGAGTAGGCAGAACTGGGATCTCGAGGTGCTCATCTGTAGGGATGAAGTGCTTAGGTGTCTGGGGACAGGGTGGCAGGGCGGGGAAGAAGCGGTGCCAGGCACACGGGGTGCCCAGTGAGTATTTGCTTACAGTTGTTGCCCCTCATCTCAGGGGTTATGTTCCAAGACTTCCAGCACATACCTGAAACCAGGGATGGTACTGAATCCTATATATACTATGTTTTTCCCTATACATATATATCTTTGTACTTATAGGAAGCACTTTACTGCTGGTCGTTGGCATGTCCAAATCTCTAGCATCACTACTGGTGTGCTTTGGGGCCATTATTAAGTAAAATAAGGGTTACTTTTTTTTACCCTCACCCAAGGATATACTTATTGATTTTATTATTTATTTATTTTTTTCATCCTCAACTGAGGATATTTTTTCCATTGCTTTTCAGAGAGAGTGGGAGGGAGGGAGAGAGAGAAAGGGAGAGAGAGGGAGAGATATTGATGTGAGAGAGACACATCGATTGGTTGCCTCCTGCATGTGTCCTGACCAGGGCTGGGGATCGAGCCTGTAACCAAGGTACCTGCCCTTGGTCAGAATCAAACCCGGGACCCTTCAGTCTGCAGACTGATGCTCTAACCACTGAGCCAAATGGGCCAGGGCTATGTTTATTGATTTTAGAGAGAGAGGAAGGGAGAGAGAGAGAGAAAGAAAGAGAAATATCAATCAGTTGCCTCCCATACGTGCCCCAACCAGGGATCAAACCGGAAACCTAGGTATGTGCCCTGACCAGGAAGCGAACCTGAAACCTTTTGGTGCATGGGATGACACTACAACCAACTGTGTCACCCTGCCAGGGCTAAGGGTTACTTGGACACAAGCTCTGGGATACCACAACAGTGGATCTGATGACCCAGACGGCTACTAAGTGACTAATTTGGTGGGTGGCTTATGCAGTGTGGATACGCTGGACAAAGAGATGATTCACATCCCAGGGGGACAGCATACTATCACACTATTTAGAATGGCACACAATTTAAAACATAAATTGTTTTATTTCTGGAATTTTCCATTTGGACCATAGTTGAGTGCGAGTGACTGAAACCTTGAAAAACAAAACCACAGATAAGAGGGAGACTACTGTATTTGTTGAATGAGCAGCTAAATGGATGCCTTTGGAGTCGGGGATAGAGCAAGTGGTGGGGGGATGGGGAGGGGTGGGGTCGAGGAGCTGGATTTGAAGGAAGCTTGGCAATAACGTGTGGACTTTCCCGTTGCCCTCAGACGCCACTCACCAACAGCGAGGAGTCCCTGGATTTCAGTGTGAGCCTGGAGCAGGTACAAGCCCAAGGGTGGAGCTGGGAGGGGGCAGCATGGCCGGGTCAGGGCCTGAGCCAGCTGTGCTGCCCCCCTCCTAGGCGTCCACAGAGAGGGTGCTCAGGGCTGGGAGGCAACTGCATCGGCATCTCCTGGCCACCTGCCAGAACCTCATCCGAGACCGAAAGTACCACCTTAGGCTCTATCGGTGAGTGGAGGCCTTGCTTACCTCCTGACCCACTCCCTCTGTTATCACTTCCTTTTATTCTATTCCAGGCATCTGGGACTGGCCCTGCTTCTAGCAGAACTGGGTCTGGGCCTAGGAAGGTGCCTTTAGGATGGAAAGTTCCTCCTTCTGCCCTCTCCCATCCTGCCATTTGACTCTCCTTCCATTTCCCTGTCCCCTTCAACTCTTATAGGCAATGCTGCTCAGGCCGAGAGCTGGTGGATGGGATCTTGACCTTGGGGCTTGGGGTCCATTCACGGAGCCAAGCTGTGGGAATCTGCCAAGTCCTGCTAGATGAAGGTGCCCTCTGCCATGGTGAGCCTGAGCCCAGGGCAGGGCACCTGGGTCTGGGCCATCCTGGGGAGCAGGCATCCAGGATAAAGAGGGATGGGGCCTCTATACCCACACAGTCTCAATTTCCTCTCCTCTCCCACCTCTGGGCCTCTTCCCCGCAGTGAAACATGACTGGACCTTCCAGGACCGAGACACCCAATTCTACCGGTTCCCGGGGCCAGAGCCGGAGCCTGCGGGAGTCCATGAGCTGGAGGAGGAGCTGGTTGAGGCCTTGGCCCTGCTCTCCCAGAGAGGGCCTGATGCCCTGCTCACTGTGGCACTTCGAAAGCCGTGAGTTGGCACTCTGAACCCTATACCCCGTGACCTCAGGTCCCACATGGTTCTAAGATCCCATAGTTTCTCAGTTTCCTCTCTGAGGGGATCCCTTACTTCTTGCTGAGGGCAAGGACCCTGTATAGATCAGAGGTCTGGGCTCTGCTCTGCATTCTGCCAGACTTGCTGTGGGATCTGAACCCTCCTTCCCCCGCTGAACCAGTTTCTTCCTCTGTAACTGAGGGTGTGGGGCCCAAGACCCCTGAAGACCCTGCCCACTCTGAAGGACAGCCATGGCTGAGAGAGGGTGGGCTATGAGTCCTCAGGCAGGTCTGTGTTCAAATTCCAGTTCTACTGGCCACTGGCTAGGTGGCCTTGGGCCTTTCAGAGCCAGCTTCCTCTTCTGTCCAAGGAGATTAAGAATGCCCACGTCATGGGTTGTCGTGAGGGCCAATTGAAATGATGTGTGTGAAGTGCTTAGTCCCGTGTCTGGCACACAGTGTGAACTTGGGAATGGCTGGCCTGTTAGTGATAACAATCCTCACCGAGGCACTAGCTGGCCCCAGACCTGTGCTGTGTGGGTGAGAGGTCCCCACCCCTGGCCTCTGGCCCAGAGTTCATCCTTGGCTTCCTGGCCCTCCCTTGCCTGCAGCCCTGGGCAGCGCACAGACGAGGAGCTGGAGCTCATCTTTGAGGAGCTGCTGCACATCAAGGCTGTGGCCCACCTCTCCAACTCGGTTAGTCCACAGGGCCTGCCCCGCCCTTTCCCCAGGAGCCCCTCTCCTTGTGACCAACCTGAGGAGGCGCCAGCTGCTGGCCAGAGCACACTTCCCTCCCTTTCTGCCTATGGCTTGGAAATTTCCATCTAATTTCCTGCTCCCCGCATCCTTGTCTGAAAATCTTTCTGCCTCTCTTAGCCCATTGCCTACCTTGCTTTGTCTCCTGCCAAATCCCAGGCTACCTGACCTAGCCACATCTCTGCCCCCAAGCACTCATGCTTTTGGACCTTACTTGTTCACCCCGAACCTGGCCCTCTGCCCTGGACTTGCCCACTGACCCTCCTCTCCCTGCCCCTCAGGTGAAGCGAGAATTAGCAGCAGTTCTGCTCTTTGAACCACACAGCAAGGCGGGGACTGTGCGTAAGTCAGACATTTGGCAGCAAGCTGGGCACCAGGGACCTGGGCATGGGTGGAGGCCCCATGGGTGCTGGGGGCGTGCTGATCTTTGCTCTTCTCAGTGTTCAGCCAGGGGGACAAGGGCACCTCGTGGTACATTATCTGGAAGGGATCCGTCAATGTGGTGACCCATGGCAAGGTGAGTCCTCCCTCCTTCCCCAGCTCCCTGGGCTGTGACTGCTCCCTGGTCCGTGTCCCCGTGGGCAGTGCCTCTGGTGGACCCACTGCTGATTACCCAAGTCTCTTGCCTCGGTGCTTCTCCCTGTTGTGGGTCTGTTTCCTGAGGGCTGAGGGCCTGTGGGTAGGTTGTGACTAAGGCCTGGCTCCAGGGGCTGGTGACCACACTGCATGAGGGAGACGACTTTGGGCAGCTGGCTCTGGTGAATGATGCGCCCCGGGCGGCCACCATCATCCTGCGAGAGGATAACTGTCATTTTCTCCGAGTGGACAAACAGGACTTCAACCGTATCATCAAGGTGCCGTTGCTGGGGGTGGCGAGGGCAGGGGACATGGCAAGGACAGTGCTCTGGAGAAGAGGAGGGACCAGAGAGAGCCTGGGAAGGGCAGGGAGAGAGGAGATGGAGAGGCTCGGAGATGATGGCTGGCGCTGGGGGCACAGCCCTTGGTGTATAAGGAAGTCCACAACATGCCGACAAGGTTCAGGGAGCCCCATGAACTCAGCTCTATGTGGGAGACCATGGGGGCAGTGGGGCTCCAGAGAGCTGGGGGACTAGGGTGCAAGGGGGGCAGTGTAGTGGAGAGTGGGATCCACAGAGGGAGGCCGGAGAGGGATGGAGCAGGGGAGAAGCTCAGGCTATGTGATGAGCAGGGGTGGAAGTGAGGGGCAGATCCAAGTGGTGGGTGTTGAATGGGGTGGGAGAAGGGCTGAGGGTCCTTGTGGGGCTCTAGGCCTGGAATGTGGGCGGTGTAGGGAGAGGCCCTAGAAGTGGGGAAAGGGGTCATGGTGTGTGCTGAGCACTGGGTGGGGCTCGTTCTTCAGGATGTGGAAGCAAAGACCATAAGGCTGGAAGAACATGGCAAAGTGGTGTTGGTGCTGGAGAGAACCTCCCAGGGCGCTGGCTCTTCTTGCCCTCCAACCCCAGGCAGGAACCGGTAACGCACCCGCCAAGCTTCCTCTCTACCTTCTCTCCTTCCTTTTCTCAGGCTTTACTTACTTCCTCCATGTTATACCCCTGCCCGCTGTCCTCTGTGGGTGGAGAGACATCCTGGGACTAAGATGCACCCCCTGAACCAGCCACCCCTCCACCCTAAGGTGGGGCAGGGCAGGCAAATAGGGAAGAGTGATATGATTGATTACTGACGTCTGCCCTGGTTGTGGGAGGGGGAGTGGTGGCACAGGGCATGGATTGGCCGTTTCTAATAGGTATACGGTGATGTCTGGCACCCCGGAGAAGATCCTTGAACTGCTGTTGGAGGCCATGAGGCCTGATTCCAGTGCTCATGATCCAACAGGTAGGGGCAAGAGACACGTGCCTGCTCTCTGACTCGTCATGTGGCCAGCGCAGCCTGGGAGAGGGCTAGGCCCCTGCATCTGACCTGACTGGGTGCTGGATTGGTCCTCATTCCTGTGCTCTTGGCTTGGGTAGAGAGTGGAGTCACAGGGGCTGGGCATCGATGGTGCCTTGACCATGTGGGATTGGGGCATGGGCATTCCAACTGTGAGTGAACCTGTATTCAGTGGGCTTGGCCTCTGAAGCCCCACCTCCCGCCTGTCTCCCCATCCCTGCCTGCCCTGCAGAGACATTCCTCAGTGACTTCCTCCTGACCCACAGAGTCTTCATGCCCAGCACCCAGCTCTGCGCTGCCCTCCTGCACCAATATCCTTCCAGCCCCAGGGTGACTAGAATGTGTGTGGAGTGGGGAGAAGGAATCGTTCATAGCATGGCTGTGCCGAACCCTCCAAAGCACCAGCCTCATGCCAGACCTAGCTTGTCAGCGGGCCCTGGGAATCCTGCCCTCCCTTCGCCTGAGGTGTGGTGGGTGGCTCAGCTGGAGGTTGTGGTTTCCTTGACTGATGCCCACCTTCCACGCGGAGCCCACTGGAGGCAGTGAGCAGGAGCGCAACACCTACATCTGCAACAAGAGACAGCAGATCCTGCGGCTGGTCAGCCAGTGGGTGGCCCTGTATGGCCCCATGCTCCACACTGACCCTGTGGCCAGCAGCTTTCTCCAGGTACCTGGGAGTGATGCGGGGCTGGACAGGGCTGCCTGGGTGGACACGGCTACAGCCTCTCAATGAATCTTGGCTCCTCCCAGAAACTCTCAGACCTGGTGAGCAGGGATGCTCGGCTTAGCAACCTGCTGCGGGAACAGTGGCCGGAGAGGCGGCGGCACCACAGGTGATGCTCTGGCTCTAAGTTAACTTGTCACACGCATGACGGGCAGTGCCTCGGGAACTGACCACACCAGCTCTGGACTCAAACATATGGCTTTAAACCCTTTAAACCCAGGCAGCACCACTCACAGGTGTGCCGCCCGGAACACATGACCACACCCCGCCCTGGGCTTGGGCTCTCGTCTGTAATCTGGGGGAGCACCTGCCTCCTTGCATGGGTGGAAAGGGTTACTGCACCTTCAGGGCGCAGGGCGGTGCCTTGCACATGGCGCGTGTCGTGCGAGTGTTGCCTGTGGTTGCTCACCTGTCTAGTCTGCTTATTTCAATAGTTGTTCTCACCAATCCCCTTACTCTTCACCCTCGTGTCATGCGCTCAACCATTTTCACACACCACACAGTCAGTTGTGTGTCACTCCCCTATCCCGAGTGCACCTGCTGTTCTCACTTCCTCCATCCGGCACATATTTATTACCGGTGCCAGTTCCTGCCGGCCCCACCCTGTAAATTTCCTAGAGTCTCGCTTCCCCTTCCCAGACACTCCCATGGGGACAGCTCACCTCAACCAGAACCTGATCCATCTGACACTTGGGCCCATTTCCCTCTTGAGCTCTTTCCCTTCCCTCTGGCCTGGGGAAATCGCAGGACCCGTGCCCAGTTTCAGCCCCAGCTGCGTCGCTTTCTAGGTGATGTTCACCAAGTCCGTGGAACTCTGGACCTCGGGTGAGGGTGGATGGGACCCAGAGCCCCAGGCACCTCCCTGCTCCTGATCCTCCAGTCTCACCTCCCTTCTCCCTTGCTCCACAGGTTGGAAAATGGCTGTGGAAACACATCTCCTCAGATAAAGGTGTCTGCTCTGCATCGGCTTCTCTTGCCTTGTCGACTCCAGCTTCTCCCCTCTGCTCCTCTGGGCACTGCAGGGTCCCTCCTTCATCCCCCATCTGAGGGGCTCTGTGTGGAAGGTTCCCCATGCACAGATGTACCCTTGGGCCTGGGACTGGTGTTCATATGGCTTCATGTGGTGCCCGGGCCAGGTCCTATGGGGACACAGAGGTCTAAGGTCACCCCTTCCCCCCCCCCCCACTTAACTCACCTGGGAGGTGAGCCATGGTGCCTGAAGGCAGCCTCTGAGACTCGGTCGCTCCTGGTGGCCAGTGCGGGAGCCCAGAGGAAGGGTGTCAGAGGTGGCCAGTGCTATTCCCCGCAGGGGCCCAGGGGGGAGGAAAGGGGGACAAGAAGAGGTGACTGGAGCTGAGATTTGGTTAAGGAATGGTGGGAACGGGGCTGGAAGGTAGCTTGGGCTGACTGTGGGAAATCCTGCATTGGGAATAAAATCTAAAGGCCTCACCTGGTCTTCCCAGTCTCCCCATGCCCAGCTGCCTCTCCCTCCTCACCCGTCCCCTCTCCTCCCTGCTGAAGATGCTCATGGGCTCCTTCTCTTCTATAGGTGAAGCTTGTTCCCACCTCAGGGCCTGGAACTTTCTTTCTCTGGCTTTTTGACTACCTGGATCCTTCTTATCGTTCTGATCTCAGCCAAAGTGTTGGGTTTCCAGAGAGGCCCCTTTCCGTCTCTCTGTCCAGAGCACCCCTCCACTGGCCACTGGCTTTCAAGGTGTCTACTATGATTTTCTTTAAAGCACTGTCACCATGTGGAGTTGTTTCATTTGTCTAGTTTACTGGCTGTTAGTATATGTCACATCCCTCTAGACTGCTGGTTTCATGCATGATGGGCCCTGACCTCTGTCTCCCCAGAGCTCACAGCACTGCCTGGCCTGTGGCTGGCACTCGGGAACCAGCGTGGAATGGTCCTCGTGTGCCAGGCGCTGTGCTAGGAGCCCATGATGCAGTAGTGGGCTGGGAGAGCCACGCCATCCTTAAGGGGCTGACAGTCAAGTGAGGGACAGAGCTGCTGAACAAATCTCATGCTGTCTAAGGGCTATGACAGGGGTCTGTGACAGCAGGGAAGGGAATGGTTGACTCAGGGTCAGGGTCAGGAAGAGTGTCCCTGGGAAGTAACTGCTGGAGCTGAGACCTGCAGGGTGTGAGGGGAGGGGCCCACAGGAGAGGGGTTGTGGGTTTGACAGGGCAGTTGACACAGTTGCGTGTTGGTAGATAAGAGCACAGAAAGAAGGAGGAGCAGGTTAGGATTCCAGTGGGGTCCCTTAGCAGCTGTGTTGCTTTGGGCATGTTACTTAACCTCTCTGAGACTAATTTATCTCATCTGTATAATGGCAATAATAATAATGACAATATTTTTGTCAAAGGACGATCCTGAATATTTAGATACTTAAAATAAGCATGTCCTTAGCCTCACATGTAGGAAATAGCAACAGCAAACTAGCAAATGGTAGCCGAAGGAGGAGAGAGAGGAGAAAACCAGCTGAGGTGTGTTCCCATCAGAACAGCTGCTTGGTCTCCCCACTCCAGGAGAGAGAAGGCAGCAGGGTGACACACCCTCGTCCTTAGCCCTGCTCTTCTCCTCTCCTGGATCCTTGGGCCCAGGGCTCAGGTTCACTGAGCAAGCAGAGCCCGTTGGTGTGCCTGCTGTGAGGCCCCATGCTCCCAGTGACAAAGGCCCCTTCCTGGCCCTGCAGGCTCCCCTCTGTGTCCTCCCAGCCTTACTTTCTCTCCCTCTCAGGCTCGGAACATGCCTGTTTGGCTCCCCGGCCAGGACGAGCCCCTCCCCAGCAGCAACTGTGCCATCCGAGTTGGGGACAAAGGTGGGTGGTCTGAGACAGCCAGGATATAGCTCACACTCTGCTGCGGTCACCCTTGACAACTGTGTGCCCTGCCAAGGATGGCACCCTGTGCTCCCCGGGGCCTCAGTTCCAGCCTCCTCCTCTCCTTGGCTCAGGGCCTGCCCCCACCTGCTCCGCGTAGTGTGCCCACCCAGGCTTCTCCTTAGCGCCCTTGCCTGCCTTCTTGGGACCCCTCCCACTGTTTGCTGCCTTCTGTCTCCTGGAGTGGGGAGACCAAGCAGCCCCCTCCCGCAGCTCAGCCCAGTCTTCCTCTCCAGTCCCCTATGACATCTGCCGGCCGGACCACTCGGTGCTAACCCTGCAGCTGCCTGTGACAGCTTCAGTGAGAGAGGTGATGGCAGCGTTGGCCCAGGAGGATGGCTGGACCAAGGGACAGGTGTTGGTGAAGGTCAACTCTGCGGGTGGTGAGTTGTGTGTCTGAGAAGGGTGGCCCAAAGGGAGGGGCTCCCTCAGAGCCATGCCCAGATCCCCCAATTAAACATCATCACCTTTATTACCTTCATCAATGTTAATGATGGGTAGCATTTAAGGGAGGTTGATGATGTCTCTTCAAAGTGCCTTAAATATGGTGCCTGCATTTGATCCCAGCACTTTAGCTTCCTCTCTGCTTGTCCTTGGGCAGGGTACTTCATCTCCCTGTGCTTTGTTTCATCATCTGTGAAATGGGGGTAATAAAAGTACATGCTCCACAGAGGAATTGTGAGGACTAAGTGAGCTCATCTATGGCAGTGTTTAGAGTGATGTCTGGCACATCGCACCCCTTAGGTATTAGCTGAGACTAGTATTATTATCAGGCTTATGTATTCATTTAACCCAATAACAATATTATGAGATAGGCACTTTTATTCTATTTTCAGACGAGGAAACTGAAACTCAAAGGGATTAAGCGATTTTCCCAAGCTCTCATAGTGAGTGTAGCTAGCCTTTGACTTTAGGTAGTCTTTATTCATTTAGTCAGTCAGCAAACATATCTGAGGATCAGCTGTGGGCCAGCAATGTGCTGGGAGCTAGAGGTGCTGTGGCAGGTAAGATAGTTAAGCTTGATGGTTAAGAGCATAGCCTGGACTCCCAGACCTGTGTTGGAAGCCGAGATCCGCTGCTAGTAAGCTGTGTGATCCTGGGCAGGTTGCTTAACCTCTCTGAGCCTCTGTTTCCTTGTCTGTCAAAGGTGCTCTGTAACTGGACCTATCGCATGGGCCTGCTGTGACTATGAAATGAGATGCTGTGTGTAAAGCACTTAGCATGGCACCTGGCACAAAGCCAGTACTCAGAAGAGGGCAGCGTGGATTTTTAAGACCTGCCATTGGAGAACTTGGTACATTAAAAACCACTGTTGTCTGTGAAGGATGCTGCCCAGGTCTGACAGCTGGCGCCCAGGGTAGACTGGAATTAGGGGCATCTAGAGAATAATGGCAAGGAGTGGGGGCAGAAAGGCAAGACCTTCTCCCTTCAGGACCTGGGGAGAGGAGGAAGCCACCTGTGCCTGTAAGTGCTCTGGAAGCACCGCCCTCTGGTGGCCACCTGGAGAGTTGCGGTTGCCCAAAGCCAACATTTATTGACGCTCTACTATGTGCAGGTGCTGTTTAGAGAACAGATCTCTTGTGTTTTGATGGACACCCTTGATATTTTATTACAAATTCTCTGCTATGTGTTCGTTTCCTTGTAAGTCATATACATGAATTCGTACACGAATGTTATGTAATTATAAAACTGTACACAAAATAGAGGTGCAAAATGTATGAGAAAACTAAATTTAAGTAGAAGCGCTAATATTTTTTCCTGGACACATTGATGGCCTTGTGTGCCTTACTTTGGAGGCTACGGGTCTAGGGACTGAGGACTCAAACACGACCAAAAACACGATCCCAGTCCACACGAGCTGATGAAAATCAACACCAAGACTTCTGTAAAGGCATTTCCCAGTCTTCATAGGGCTATTATATGTATCATATACTTATAGCCACTATTTGTAGAAAATAGTTCATTTGACTGTGCATAGTCAGGGCAAGTCTTATTGTCTCCATTTGACAAAGGAGGAAACTAAGGCTCAGGGAGGTTCCCACCTTGCCCACGGTCTTCCTGTCTCACTAAGCATCCCCTTCATTCTCCTCGAGTGTGCTACCCTGGGCAGTGTGGGTGTGCGGACACATGCACCTGTGCATTTAGAGCACCTGCCCAGGACTCTAACCCTAATACTAGGAGAAGGACCTCCCAGCCTCCCAAACAGGGCCTCCACTCTGCCTCCAGCTGGTCCCCGGCCTTGCTCCCTGTCCCCACCTAGTGCATCCTTTGCTCTCTTTGCAGATGCCATTGGCCTGCAGCCAGATGCCCGTGGTGTGGCCACATCCCTGGGGCTCAACGAGCGGCTCTTTGTTGTCAACCCACAGGAAGTGCATGAGCTGGTATGGACAGGCAGGGCGCCAGGACCCAGGGAAGATCTGTGTTTTGGGGGTGGTAGGGATGGATGCTGAGGAGAGAGGGGGCCTGGTCTGGCTGCTGCTGGGTCTTAACCGGGAAGAGGAAGGAGTGGGCCTCAGCTGATGGGATATTCCAAAGGATGGGGGAAGGGAGAGATGGTTGGGAGCTCTCAAGGAGAAAGAGGAAGACCTGCCCCCATTAGGGGTTCCCCAGGCGATAGGAGTCCTACAGGGATGGGTCTCAGTATTGGGGAGCTGTCAGGAAGATGCCTCCTTGGGAAACCCCATCCTTTAGAGGTCCCCTCACTCCCTTCAGCATCCCTGCCCTCCCCAACACTCTTCTGATCGCGGTCACAGAGTCTACCCCAAACTCTTTCCTCCCCCTGATACCTTTCCTCTGGATTCCTCTGCTACCCCACTGAGTGCTCTTCCACCTGCAGACTCCACACCCTGAGCAGCTGGGGCCCACGGTGGGTTCTGCTGAGGGGCTGGACCTGGTGAGCGCCAAGGACCTGGCAGGCCAGCTGACGGACCATGACTGGAACCTCTTCAACAGTATTCACCAGGTGCAGGGAACAGAGCTGAGGGGAGGACAGCAGGTGGCAGGGCACTTCGCCCGGCCTGTGCTGATCTCTTGTGCTGCCCCGCACCTAGGTGGAACTGATCCACTACGTGCTGGGCCCCCAGCACCTGCGCGATGTCACCACCGCCAATTTGGAGCGCTTCATGCGTCGCTTCAATGAGCTGCAGTACTGGGTGGCCACAGAGCTGTGTCTCTGCCCAGTGCCTGGCCCTCGGGCACAGCTGCTCAGGAAGTTCATTAAGCTGGCAGCCCAGTGAGTGCCTGTGGGGGACTATGGGATGTGTGGCAGACTCTTTAGGCCACTTTTTATTAGATCTCCCTGTGCCTGGTCAGTGTGTTGCCAACTCTGCCATCCCTTGGGTCTCCTGGAGCCTCTGCCTCTATACCCCATCCAGCTCCAGTCCCCCCAAAGGCAGCACTGGCCTGGCCTGCCTGGTTGTGGGTTGCAGGCCTGGATGCTGTCTTGATGTGGGGCTCTGTGGGTGAGGCTGCTTCCCCTGAGGGTCTCTGGCTCTTCTGCCAACAGCCTGAAGGAACAAAAGAACCTCAACTCCTTCTTTGCTGTCATGTTTGGCCTCAGCAACTCAGCCATCAGCCGCCTGGCTCATACCTGGGAGGTAGGTGTGACCTGGAAGGGGGCAGCCAGGCCCTCCCCACCCCAGTCCTGAGGTCGGGCCCTAAGCCCATCCTGGGAGTCCTGCTGCGGACAGGAGCAGTGATGTCTCCATCTGCCTCTCCTTCTCAGCGGCTGCCCCACAAAGTCCGGAAGCTGTACTCGGCCCTTGAGAGGCTGCTGGTGAGTGCTGGGCCTCAGCTTGTCCCTCCAGAAACCCTAATTCTTGGCTTCCCAGTATCCCCTCTACTTGTCCTTGTCATGTCCAAGGTTTCCAACCCTGAGCTGAGGCCTGGTTCTCTCTGGCCCATGGGTTTGGGGAGCTGGCTTAAGAAGGGGTGTTTAGCACTATTGTAACAGTGCATAGAATAGTATATCCCTCAGGATATGTAGGTATTGAGGAAGTACGTTTGCTGTGGCTCTGAGGTCCTGTGTGAAGACCAGGACAGGCACATGCAGTGTCTGGCCCTGGGGTCTGAGGTGCCGTGGAAATATCAGGGGAACGCTGGTCTCCAGCTGACCTGCCTCAGGACTCAGGAAGCAGGTCCCAGGACCAGCACCCACAGTGTGCCAGGGCCTGTCAGTGGGCCCTCGAAGACTCCAGGAGCCTGTGGACTGGAGTAGGCCAAAAGATGAGGAAAGAGTTGAGCTGAACTTCAACTCCCAAGAATTATTGGGGATTTTGAAAGGTTTTGACAATATTCAAGAGAAAAGTGGCTCGGAGGCATTTTTATCAATATGGATCTGGGTACTCTTGAGAAAAAAATTCACCTGGTGGCTCAAGAGGGTCAATGGAACTTATCTGCCAGAGAGAGGTGGGGGTGGGGTGAGAGAGAGAGAGAGACCCATGAAAGCTCAGGGCCCCAGGACTAATGGCCATGAAGTTTCCTTGGGCGCTAATTGGAAGCCAGGAAGCCACATGTAAACAGGGCCTTTCCACCTGCCCCAGAGCCTGCCTGGGTGAGATCTAGCCCTGAGGAAAGGCTGAGCTCCAAGGGGACGGGCATATGGTCCTTCGTGGTGGGGTGGGGCATTTGGTTGTGTTGTGGTATGTGGTGAGCTATGGTGTGGGGACCCACCCTGTCTCACTGTGGCTTCTTCTCTCCCAGGATCCCTCATGGAACCACCGAGTGTATCGACTGGCCCTGACCAAGCTCTCCCCTCCTGTCATCCCCTTCATGCCTCTTCTTCTCAAAGGTAATAGGACCAGACATTACCTTCCAGCCTCCATCCCATTATTATTATTTTTTCTATATGTTTTTATTGATTTCAGAGAGAGGAAGGGAGAGGAAGAGTGAGAGGGAGAGAGAGAAACATCAATGATGAGAGCGAGTCATTGATTGTCTGCCTCCTGCTCGCCCCCTGCTGGGGATTAAGCCCGCAACCTGGGCATGTGTCCTGACTGGGAATCAAAAGTGACCTCCTGGTTCACAGGTTAATGTTCAACTTCTGAGCCACACCGGCTGGGCTGCATCCTATTACTCATTTCTGTGCCTGTCTGGATGCCCACCCAACCCTCTCTGAGCAATTCCCATGTGCTGACTCCTTGAGGGGCACTAAGATGAATGAGTTCACAGGCTAGAAGCAGAGTTAGGACATGCAGACAAATATTGGTGACATTAGATTGCCTATGATATGAGACCCAAGAGATACAAAGAAATTACTCCAGGAGGTCAAAGGGGAGCCCGAGGAAGAAGGCAGTGTGAGGGTGGGACAGGACTGAAGCTCATTATTGGCCCTTCGCCTTTCCTGGGCCGCTGAAAGGGAAAGGGGACCTATCACCACAATCAGTTTCTTTGCAGACATGACCTTTATCCACGAGGGAAACCACACCCTGGTGGAGAATCTCATCAACTTTGAGAAGATGGTGAGTTCAAGGACAGTAGTTGTCTACAACTGGAGTGGGTTGGGGGATATAACTCTGACTTTGGGAGGGGGCAGGAGGTGAGAAATGGTCTAACGTTATTAATAATATGAATGTGAGTGCTTATTTAAAAATAACCCTTGCCTAACTCCACTGTGTACTGGAGGCCTCTATTGGGGGCGCTGGGGTGGCAGCCTCAACCAGACCCCCTCCCAGGCCTCCTCCTCTCAGAGCCCTTCCTGGTCTCTGTTCTTCTTCCCACTTCCCGGCTCCTGCTGGGCCTTGGCCTGTGCTGGGGCAGAACAGACATGACCCCCCCCCCCAGCCTCATAGTCTCTAAGAGCACCCCACTCAGAGGGAACTCAGGTTCCCAGCTGCCCCCAGGCCAGGCCAGGGTTCTGCCCCCAGGCCCAGCCTTACACCCTTGCTTTGTGCGTAGAGGATGATGGCCAGAGCCGTGCGGATGCTGCACCACTGCCGAAGCCACAGCAATGGTGAGAGGACCTGTCCCCCAGGGTAGGAGCCCCCCCAGTATCCCCCTCCAGGCTTGGCTCTGTCTCCCTGACTCCCACCTCTCCCCATACCCAGTGCCTCTCTCACCACTCCGAAGCCGCGTCTCCCACCTCCACGAGGACGGCCAAGCAGCGAGGATTTCTACATGTGAGTGGGGGCGGGGTGGGCACCAGTGAGTTAGCCGTGGCTCACATGTGTGGGCACTTGCATGTGTGATACATATATGACACATGCTGATAACTTCACAATACCTCTGTGAAGTAGGTGGAATGTTACCCCAACTTAAAGATGCGCACACGGGCTTGGTGTTGACGTTGCCTGCAGAAGGCCACGCTAGTTAGCAAGAGAGCTGCAACCCAGGCAGGCTTGCTCCAGACCTGCCTTTTAAAAACTGGCCCTCAGTTGCATGAAATGGTATTAATCGTAATCCACAGTTCATGCCACACTGTCATCGTTGGCCTTTTATTGTATTTTATGTGTGTGCTTATTCTGATAATATAATAAATATTTCTGGACCCAGTCCATGCATAAGCACATTGACAACAAAACCTCCTTACGTCATGTTCCCCTCTCCTGCCCCCTGGCCTCCGCACCCGTGGTAACCACTATCCTGAATTTCAGGTTACTCATTGTCTTGTTTTGTTTTTTTAATGAAACTTTTAAAACATTTTTTTATTGGTTTTAGAGAGAGAGGGAAACATCAGTTTGTTGTTTCACTTACTTACACATTCATTGGTTGATTCCTGTATGTGCCCTGGCCGAGGATCAAACCTGAAACCTTGGTGTATAGGGGTGATGCTCTAAGCAGCTGAGCTACCCGGCCAGGGCATTTTCTTGTTCTTTAAGATAGCTTTCTCCCTCCCTCTCTCTTTCTCTCTCTCTCTCTCTCTCACACACACACACACACACACACGCACGTATATCTTTTAAATGCCTCATATTATAAATATATGTATACTTACATACATACACACACAGACATATATATTTAATGACAACAAAATAGTCTTTAGTTTTAGTTGTTTTTGAACTTAGAAAAGGGATATTATGCTATATGTGATATTGGGGACCTGCTTTTCTTGTCTTAACCAAGTGCTTTTCTTCCCCGAGATGGGGGAGGAGGGGTAATGGTCTTGATGGCCCGCACAGTGGGTGGTGGAGGGTGGGAAGTGGCAGGGTGGGTAGCGGAGGGCAATGAGGCCCATTTGCTCCTTGGATGGGGAAGGGATTGGCTCTGCAAAGTGGTGTCCGTCTTCTCCCTGACTGCCTCCCCCATCCTGCCAGGCTCGGAGCAGTCCCTGAGCACCCGAAGTCCAGCCAGCACCTGGGCTTATGTCCAGCAGCTGAAGGTCATCAACAACCAACGGGAACTGTCCCGCCTCTCCCGGGAACTGGAGCCTTGAAGAGGAGGCTGGGGCTGGAGCAGCAGGCACTTCCCGCCTGGAGAGCCAGGGCACGCCTGGGCCGAGGGGCCCACAGGCTGGCCGCAGCTGGGCAGGGCTCTCCAAGGAATGGACTTGAGGCCCTGGATCGGGCAGTGTGGAGGCATCTGTCCCCTGTGATGATTGTCGGCTGAGGAGGACCTCAGAATGGAATGAGCGGGGGACCCAAGCCAAGGAACGGGGGACAGAGAGAGGTCCTGGAGTGGGTGGGAGAGCAGAGCAGATGCTGGGACTCTGTGTTCAATAGAGAGCTCTCCACACCAGGTTTTTTCCAGACTCTGTGCCTTGTGGCTTTGTTGTCCAGCCATCTCCCAGCCCTGTGGCTTGTTTTCGCAGTGGACTGAGAGCGTCTGCATTTGTGTGGCATGTGTGTGGCAGAGGCAGGGCCAGTGGTGGGAGGGCCAGGAAGGGAAGGGGCAGTCCTGCTTTTCTTTCCATACATAGGAGATAAACACTTGGGGTGTGGTCAGGCTGTTTGTGCCAGAGTGGTGGTCCCTGAGGAGCCTTATTGTTACCGTAGACTAACAGAGATGCCTGTGTCTGAGCCCAGCCCTGTGGGGGTGTGGAAGAGAAGGCCAGGAGCTGGGGAGGAGATCTGTGCCCTGGAGTGGACCCAGAGAGGCTAACGGAGCAGCTCCACCGCCCATGTGTGGTCTCTCCGACCCAGGCAGGCCTTCCAGATGGCTGACAGCTATCTACATCTAACCCCCCTGGCCAGCACCTGCTGGAGCCTGGAGACCGTCACCGGCTGGCCAGAGTGGCCCTCTCTTCATGGTGGTCTGAGAGGAGGGCTCTCACAGCTCGGCTACAACTATCTCCTTCCACTGCCTCCTCCTGCTCCACTTGCTGTCCCTCAGCCTGGCACACATCTTGGCCTGTCCAAGGTGCTTGCATTGAACTGAGGCCCCTGGGAGGTGGCCAGTGTTAGAGAAGATGCCGAGGCAGAGGCTTCCGAGTGGAGTCCCTCCCTTGCTAAGGCCTAACAGGCTTCCAAGAAGCCAGGCTTTCTCATCAGTGGTGAGAATGGTTCCAGTAGGCTCTGTCAGCATTGAATCCTCTCTTCAGCATGTCCCCTGGGAACCAGTTACTGAGAGGACCCCTTCTACCTCTCTCTGCTCCCTATGGCCCTGGGCCTGGCAGGTGAGGTGCATGTCTGGCCCCAAGAGGGACCTCTTGGCCTTAGGGTAGGTATCTAGCAGCAGGGTCCAGGATGTGTGGAGGAAGTGGGCCCTGCACTGGCTCAGCAGGTACATCTGCCAGGGCTCAGACTGGACAACCCCCACCCCTCCTCCACCAGACCTCTCATCCCAGTGCTCATGGACACGTGTAAGCTGCTTCTGGGAAGCGTCAGAATGCTTAGCACTAGGCAGCATAACTGGGATTAAACCTCAGGTTTCTCAGTGAATCTGAGCAAGTCAATGAAGAGTTCTCTGCCTCCATTTCTCTATCTGTAAGATGGGTGTGATGATCTTGACAAAGCAGTCAACCTGCAGCTCTGCCTCCACAACCAACGTGATAGCTGTGGACAGTTCTGTGTCCTTAGCCTGACAGAGGGACAGCATCACCTTGGATGACGTCCGGCAGAGCCCTCTCCCTAGGGATAATCTGGGGTGGAGCAGGTGGCAGGGGTAACTATGAGTGGAGGTGGAGGACCACTGGGCACAGAAGCCTCCAGAGCTGAGCAGTCAAAAGGCTGAGCTGAGCTCAGCCTTGGTGAGTCAGGACTCCCAGGGGCTTTCTTCTCTTCTAAACCCATTGTCTGTCAGGGTTTGGCAAGACCAGTCAGCCTGCCACGGCCCTTTACCATCCTTTCAGACTCAAGGGCAGGACCAGCCCTGCAGTGATGGAAGCCAAGCATGGCGGGGGCTGTGCCCCATCAGTGTTTCTCCTCTTTTCTGAGGTCACACCTCTGTCTCTCTGGAACTTTGACAACCTTTGAATTTCCCTTCAGCCTTGGACTGCCCTGCAACTTCCCAGCTGCCTCAGTCTCTTGGGCGGGACATCTTTTGAGCCTGTTGAGAGAGGCCTTGCCAGGAGAACAGGGCCCAGGGTGGCAGGAGGACACAGACTTGGAGCTGGAGGCCCCGGTAACTGGGCTTCATCACGCAGAGGAGGGAAAGTCTCCAGGTCACAGTGACTCTAGCTTTGAGGGGTGTTGCCTTCTGTTTCTCTGATTGCCCAGGGGTGAGGTGGGTGGGGTGTCCTGGCAGCCAAGGCTGTGTGTAGGGGGCTCCCAGCTTGTGTCCCAGCCTCAGGAGAGCTATGATGGGAGGAGGAATTCATGGGATGGCTGAGAGAAGGAAGTGCAAAGTCAAGCCCAGACGGGATGTGTGTCCTATGGGGGAGAACAGAACGGAGCGGGCAACCTCTCTCTCATATACACACGCACCCCTTCCCCTCCCTTACCCCTTATCCTTAGCTTCCCTGTGCAGGCCTGAGGCAGGCTGGGTCCAGGCCAGGACTCTAATTGTGGGGTGCACACCAGGGAGGGGTACGTCTCCAGCAGGCTGAGCAGGATCTAGTGAAGGGGTAGGGCAGCCTGGGGAGTCCAACCCTCCAGTTGCTCCAGCTCCTCTCCCTGGGAGCTCACCCTCTCCTCTCTCCCCAGTCCCACCTTTTGTTTTCTTAGGTCTCTGGCTGCTCTGTTTTCCAAGTTGCAAAGATTAAGCTTCTTTAAAAAAAAATTTTTTTTTTCTTTTTAGAGGGGGGAGAGAGAAACATGGATGTGAGAGATAGAAACATCGATCGGTTGCCTCCCACACACACCCTGAACCTGCAGCCTGGGTATGTGCCCTGACCAGGAATCGAACCCTTGAACTTTTGGTATATAGGATAATACTCCAACCAACTGAGCCACACTAGCCAGGGCAAGATTAAGTTTCTTAATATAGCTGTTATCCTCAGTGCTTACCATGCTAATCAATTTGAATTATTTTTGTCCTTTCTAGCACACTTTCACCTCTATTATCTTATTTTTACCCTGATGATAGGGCTGGTGTTTTTACCCATTTACAGTCAAAGAAACTGAGGCACAGAAAGATTTGCCTGAGGTCACATTACTATTTAATAATAGGGTGAACTTGTGAAAAAGCTGGACGTGTTTCAGCCATGCCCATGCCATGGGCTTGGCCGTCCATGACCTTTCCTTGTGCCCCCAGAGCGCCACATGCACTTTCCCTGAACCCTAGCATTTCATAGACCCAGGCATATAAATTCCCCTTTCCCTTCCACCCTCCCTCCTTTCATTTTGGAATCCTTACTGTGGGTCTGGTAGAGGCTCTGTGAATGAGAAGGCAGTCCTGGCTCCTCAGGGAGCAGACCACCCAGCCGGGGAGATGGATGCAGAACAGGCTATCAGAAGGGAAGATGCCTCAGAGGGCAAGTCCAGAGAGGGGTGGATGCCTAGGGGCTGGAGGGTGTTTTGCTCACCCCCAAGCATTTAGGCCCATGGCCGGTCCTGTGTTGGAGTGCAAGTAGTCAGGCCCTGTCATTGGCCACGCCCCCAGGGCCCCGCACACCAGCCTGCAAAGCTCTGCTTCCCAGAGTTGGGGGTGCTCTCAGCTCCCCACTAGTACAAGCCACCAGAATGTCCTGAGTATCAGATACAAGGGCCGGTGGCCAGGGCAAAATCTCTGGCCTAATAGTTGCTCTTGATCCCTTCCTTCCTTCCGTGGACGTGTAGGCCAGAACGTAAATGCATTTCCAAAATGTGTCCTTATACCCTGCCCAGTACACGGAGCTCTGGGCTTCTCACACATCTGCCAGGGCCACGGGCATGAACTAAGTGAGTGTCCACTCAGGCCTGTCTAGTTGCCCCAGGGACCCCTCTCTGAGGTTCTGGACCCTTCAAGACCTGAGCCTCGCCCTCCTGCTGCCCAGCCTGACAGGGCGAAGGGCTTTCTTCCCCGGGGCAGGTAGCTGCCGTCCCTCCCAGTGATGCTGCTGACACCGGATTGCTCTGAGAGCTGTGCTTGGAGAACTTTGAGTCTGACTCAGCTGTGCTTAGAGAGCGTCTTCTCTCCCAAGCCCAGGGACTTCCTGGGGCAGGCGGCCCTGAAGGAGCTGAAGGAGGCTGCTGCTGGTGGCAGGTGGAACACTGAGGCAGGAACATGGATCCAATGACCCCAGAAGAAGGAAGAAGGCTGGGCTCAGAGCCAGGCCCACTTTTTATTATTTTATTTTTTACAGGAAAGTGTGAGATTCTAGTGTCTCTTGTGTGTTCAGACTCTGACCAGCATGGACCCCAGGCCAGGAACCTGAACACTTAGGACGTTGCCTGACTCTGTCTTTCATGCTCTTGGCCCTTGGGGAGTGCTCAGGGCCTCAGCTCTCTGGCTGGGGTGTGAGTTGTGGGCCGCTGGAGTTGTTTCCAGGCTGCTGAGTGGAGGAGAGTGCAGGCTTTTCTGGCACTCAGAGGATTCTAGTCAGCAGAGGGGTTGAGAGAGTGTGACATTTTGCTAGGACCATAGCAACAGGACACTTAAAGCTTATTTTGCCTTCCAGAAAAGTGCCCTGTAAACCAGAGCTTGAGGCAGCACAGGCTGGTTTCAGGGTGGTCCTCTCACAGTGAGCAGCATGTGGGATGGAGGAGCCTTGGACTCAGCGGCCACATGGCCTTGGGCAAGTCCTTTTCTCTCCCTGGGCCTCAGTTTCCTTATTTAAAAACAGAGATTTGGACTAGGAGGGCTTGGGAATGTGTTCCTGCAATTAGGGTCTGTGACTTAGGCAGCTCAAAACATTAAGGGGGGGGAGGGGGCACAGACCTTTCTTGGTCATGAGGCTGGTGACCCCTCCAAGCATCTTCCCAGCAGTGGCCTCCAGCCAGACTGCCCTTGGGAGGAAGAGCCAGCTGCAAGCACAGTTTTTTGTTTCTTTGTTTTTAAATGTTTTTATTGCTCTGGCTGGTGTTGCTCAGTGGTTATGCCCTCACGTGGGGGGCGGGGGGTGTTGAGGTTCAATTCCTGGTCAAGGGTACATACCTGGGTTGCAGGTTTGACCCCCACCCTGGTTGGGGTGTGTGTGGGAGGCAACTAACCGACATGTCTCTTTCACATTGGTGTTACTCTCCCCCCCTTTCCTCCCTTCCACTCTCTAAAAAGCAGTGGAAAAAATATCTTCGGGTAAGGATTAATAAAAAAATAAATAAGTAAAATATGTTTTTATTGATTTTAAAGAGAGATGAAGGGAGCGGGAGAGAGAGAGAGAGGAACACTGATGTGAGAAACATCCATCCGTTGCCTCCTGCACGATCGAGCCTGCGACCTGGGCATGTGCCCTGACCAGGAATCGATCGGAGGAGACCTTTTGGTGCATGGGATGACACCCAACCAATCAAGTCACAATGGCCAGGGCTAGCACAGCTTTATTAGAAGGGTTCTCAGAGAGTCCCCTGTCCCTAAGTATTGCCTTCTGTAGCTTACCTGAGTCCTGCCTGTCTGTAGAAGGCTCCTGCTGTGTAGGTATATAACTTGAGAGAATGCTAATGGTCACTTTAAGGAGGAGAAAAGGAAAGAGCCTTGAGGCAATGGCATTAGGGGAGTTGTCATGACATGGGGCAAGGGGCAGGGTCCAGAGTATTCCTTAGGTCATATTGCAGTGGCCCTGGGGAGCATAGGGCCCCCCAAGGGAGAGAATTAGAGGGAGAGGTAGGTGGCCAGCTCTACCCACTGAGCTTTGCTGGGGCTGGGCCCTGCAGGGGCAACAGCCTGTGTGCTGGAGGGAGACTGGACTCTAGCGGCCCGCGGAGGAGGCCAGCCTTCTCTGTTTCTCCTCTCTCTTGGTTCTTGGCTTCTGCACCAGTCTGCTGTCGGTAATCTCATCAAAAAAGCACAAGGTGCTAGAGGCTGGAGCTGTGTATTTACTCCCCATTGATGCTCTTGGCTTCCCTTAGAGCAAGGCTTAGCTCCCCAGCTACACCCAGAAAATAGGTGGTCACCTTTGGCAACCAAACCAGGTGAGCTAGACAGTGTAAATCATTCAAGACTCATCCTAGGATGCCCCAAAATTTAAAATGTACATTTATTTTTGGAATTAAAAAAAAAATCACAGTATGTAGAGGTTTAAGAAGCTGCCGCTTTGTGTGTCTTATTAAATGCAGTTTTCCAGGACTTTCCTAATCATCCTATCTAAATTAGGTTTTCTGTGGCCCTATTTTTCCTTTGTTTAATACACACGTATCCGGTCTTGTTATGTGCCAACCACTGGGGTTTTTTTGTTTGTTTTTTCCAAGCACTGTTGGAAGAGTTTTGTAAGTATTAACTCATTCAGTCATCAAAAGAGTCCTGTAAAGTACTTTTACTTGCTCTAAGTTACGGGGAAACTGAGGCATAGAGGTCAGGAAAATTTCCTAGGGTTGAGAAGAACAGCTGGTGAGTGTCAGAGCTCAGATTCGAACCCGGGCTTTAGAACCAGTGGTCTCAGCATTGTGTTCTGCTGCCCCAATAATAGATTTCAGCGTACTTTGCCCACTGTCTACCTCTCTGATCAGACACTGAGCTCCTCGCTCTTGTATCCACTTGGCTTAGCACAGCCCTGTGAATGAAGGCGTGAATGAGGCAGGGGGAGATTGCCCAAGATCCAACTACCTTAGCACAATAATGATAATTTTGACAGATAGCCGATCTTCAGACCATGGGTCTGGAACAGCTCCTGCCAGTCCTGTCATCATCTTTGTGAGGACAGAGCAGCTGGCTGAGCCAACACACCTGGGGCGAGTGGCCAGGGAGGTGTCTCATGCCTGCGCCCGGCTCCTGGTTGGCCTCTGCAAGACTCTGTCTTGATCTTGCCCTTGCTCACGCCCTTCCTGCCTCTCCCAGCCTCCTTGTCACTGTCTGCCTGTCTCACCCTCTTCTCTTTGTTCCCATCTGTGCCTCCAGACCCTCTCCAAAACCACTGGGGTTTGAAGACATGGGAGAGTAATTTTGTTTTCTAATCTCTGTCAGGCAGTGTGGAACAAACATTAGCATAGCTGGCAAGACAGGGAGGCAGGTGTTTATTTTGGAATCCTAAAAAGCTAGATCAAGCTGAGTTACCTGTTACATTGTGGATTCAGAACCTGCAGGAATCCCGGGTTCTCTCTGATCCCTGCGATGGCTGCCCTTTGCAGTGGTGGTGCCAAGGGGTGGCATGGGGGGGGTAGGTCCCTCGAAGTTTCCATTAGGCTCAAATAAACATATAATATAGCTAAAAATAACGTGTTTGCTGTGGAAACACATGAATCCCTAGACCCCATTACACCCACTGCCCTTGAGGTTCCCCTCCCCTCATGAACAAATTCTGGAGCCTCCAGATCTCATAGAGCGATCCACCAACTCTCTCCCCCTTGCTCATGATCTTCCCTTTATAACAAGTGGGGCTGGAAGGCTCTGTTCGTTCGTTCGTTCATTCGTTGATTCATTCATTCCTGGTCCCAGGCACATGTTGACGGTAATCTAACACACATTGGATGACAACGAAACAGTAGAAGGGACCACGAGGCAGGGTATCAGTCTCAAGGAATTTCAGAGGCGAGCTGAAGAAACACCTGTGTGGATGAAAATTTAGATGGCAGTGCAGGGGTTAACCGACAGCATGTCCGTGGCAACACCTATCAGAGGTGGGTGTGATGTGTCAAAGGCACACACAGGACAAATATCAAGAATTGAGTCCATGGGCTGGAGGGAGGAAGCCCGGCTTTGTGGAAGGGTGGATTTGCCCTGAGGCTGGGGGATGAGTAGCAGACGGACAGCCAGACAGCAGGCTGGTGGTGGGAGGGCATTCCAGGCACAGCACTGGCATGGGGCTTGGCCAGCAGAACCAGAAGCACACCCCGGGACTCTGTGATGAATGGCTCTGCTGCACGTCTGACTAATATGCCCAGGGCTGGCCATGAGTGTGATGCTGAATGTCAGGGCTGCCCACAAACCTGAAAAGAAAGGCCTGGAAACCCACATGCAGTCCACAGTATACAAACCAGTGTGGGAGAAAATCACACATGGAAACTTTCTAAGACTCATTGAGTAAGAGGACACGGCAAACTGATGTGGTTCACAAATAATCAGATGTGGGTGACTGTCCTGGGCCTCTGTCCTGGGCACTCACATGCCACAGTGGGATGGATGCTGGAGACCCAGCATCTTCAGGTGCCTGGGTTCCCGTGGGAGGTGACTCCAGGCCTCACCTGAGCTGTGCCAGATGCAGGGTCCATTCAGTCTCTGGTCCTGTGCCACAGTGACTAGGTCCCGGATTTACAGAGGACAAGGGTGGTGAAATAGGCTGGCCTGGGTGTATGTCCCCTGTGTCAGTCTCTCCCACAGCCTGTTGGTCCTGACAGACCCCTGACCACTTTGGTAGCCTAGAGGTGAGTGGGGTCTACTTCCAACAGCAGCCAAATGCTGGGGCTTCACTGTCCTCTGTCCCACCAGAAACCAGTCAGTTCCAAGAATAGCTTTCCAGCCCAGCCTGAACCCCACCAGTCCAGTAACAGCATAGACCAGGCATATAGGGAGCACCCAGTAAACATCTACCGGTGGATTCCCATTCCCCTCGTCGCCGACAGCTGACTGCTTCCTGCAGCCTTGCCCAGGCAGCTTCACCTCTTCCCCACCCTCCAGCCCGCCACAGAGGCTGCAGCTGCAGCCTCTCCTCACTTTCTGGTTTGGAGGAGGCATCTCTCTCGCTATTCTCATCGTGGGCAGCCACCTCCATGCACTTCTCGCCACCCTCTCCCTCCCCAGGTGTCGGGGACCTCGCCTCCTGGGACTCACCTTGCTGGCTGCCTCCCACAGTGGCTCCTTGGAAGAGCTTCCAATCAAGGTGGAAAGTGGATGTGAGGACCTAACTGAGGGAGAACTTCGAAGGATGAGCAGCAGAGTTTTCTGTCCAGACTAGATTGGCTGGGAAGAGAAACTGCCTGTAATACAATGTAATGTGTCCGCCTCTCCATACGTGCAGGGGTGGGCAAAGGCAGGTTTACAGTTGTTCATATGGAAAAGACATACAGGTTAATAAATGATAACACAAGAATAAACTGTGGATTTCGCCTACTCACAACTATAAACCTACTTGTTTTTACCTACTCCAGTATATATATATAGGGTGTCTCAAAAAAAATGTATGCACACTTCAACGGCTGATAATTGCACTTAATTTTCAGGTTTAACTGATTTGAAATAATGGGTGAAGCCAGACTAAGCTTTGAACAAAGAAAGTTTATCCTAAAGGGCCACTAGACTTTTTTATAAAAGATAAAGTTTACACTACAAAACAGCAACAGTTGACCAATTGAGGGCACACAAATACCGAAGGAAATGATTCTTTTTTAAAAAAAATATGTTTTTATTGATTTCAGAGAAAGGAAGGGAGAGACAGAAACACCAATGATGAGAGTCATTGATTGGCTGCCTCCTGCACACCCCTTACTGGGGATCGAGCCTGAAACCTGGGCATGTGCCCTGACCTAGAATCAAACCATGATCTCCTGGTTCAGAGGTTGACACTCAACTACTGAGCCATGCCAGCCATGCCGAAATGATTCTTGATGTTTTCAGTTCCATTGCTTTGTATTATCAGCAGTGCCTGGACCAGAAGAGTCATCATCAGTTTGAAAACAGGCATTGACAAAATAAATTATTCATTTCTGTAGATTTTTTTCAATTTTGAAAATGAGCTCTACATTAATAAATACTGACTTTATAATCATTCAAAGTGTGTATACATTTTTGGGGGACACCCTGTATATGTGCATCTAAGTTATCTGCGAGGCATCTTTGCATGAATGTGTGAATGTATTCACATGTATTGGCTGAATGGACTTTTTTCCCTACTCTTCTATCTACTTTCATCGGCGTTAGCATGTCTTGGGTTGCAAAGTGCTGGGGTTTGGGAATAAGACCTGAGAAGGGGTGACGAGCAGCTCTAAGAGGGTGGGATCCCTTAGCCTCACAAGTATTCAAATGGAGGCAGAACAACCACTTAGGATTGTTTAGGGCGTTGCACCATCAAATGAGAAGTGAAACTAGGTGACTTCTGAGGAAATTCCAGTGAATCTGATTCCAGACCACTTTGCATAGTAATGCAGACAGTGAAATGGTTGCTGCTGTGTTTTGAAGGTGTGATGTTTGGGAGCAACGTGGAGCAATGTGGTGAATTGGTGCTCACCATGGGGGACTCCGGTCAGAGACTTGACTGCATGACATAATAATTGTGTGCTCCTGGGCACATCTTCCAACCTTTCTGTGCCTCAGTTTCCTCATCTGTAAAACAAGGATGACAAGAGTACCTGATAAGGGTTGTAGTGAGAATGAAGTCGAGAGCACAGAGCAAGCTCTTGGGTTGTGACATGCGGTAAGTGCCCCATCGCTGTTGATGGTGGTTGTTTAGTTGATATTTTAGTTCTTGGAGGACCCAGCCTAAAACACACTGTTCTTCAGATGACCCATCTAGCCCTACGGGGTCAATCTAACTGTCTGTCCAGCTTTCAGCCTTGTTCCTGATCTAAAATTCACCTAATAGAGGGCAGTGCACCCACCCCCGAAGCTCCATCCCACAGTCAGTTCAGTTGGACATCAGGGTGATGCTGGCCAGAACCCACTCCCACTCTGATAGCTTGGGCCTCAGCCCGGGTCCATCTACCCAGAGGGCCTTTGGAAGGGACAGACCACCCAATCCCAGATTCTGAGGTGTCATTACTTCCTGGCCCAGCCAGTGACACGCTCCTTTGTTAAAACCCTAAACTAACCGGCATCTGAGCATTGTTCATGCGCTGTAATCTAGGGGGAATGAGTAGTCCGGCTGTCAGCAGCTCAGCAGCCCTCTTTCAGGTTGTGCAAATGAAACTTATGCAAACAAAGCAGCCATTTCTGCTCCTACTCCCTTTAACAGGCTTCCTTCCTAAGAACAGAGCCAGGCTTACTCTTCAAGGTGGCCTGCCCAGGCTGTCCTCTCCACTCCTGAGACCACGACATAGTCGATCTCATCTCCACACAGCAAGGGGTCGGGAGGTTCTCCTTAACCCACCAGCAACTGGTTGGCCCGGGACATGGGGAGGCAGCATCAAAATAAAGCCTGAGAACTTAGAAGGGATTGTCAGACCCAACCCCATTCTTTCAAAGATGAGAAAACTGAAGACAAAAGGGAAAGTGTTTCTCTGTTAAACTACACTGGCTGAGAAGGACATGCCACCCTGACTGCAAAACACACACACACACACACACACCCCTGTAGGGTAGTATCAATTGTTCAAAAGTTTTGCTTTTTTATTTGAGAGTTTTCTTTTTTGAGAGGGCTGAGAATGCCATGCAGTGCTCTTTCTGGAAGGGCGTTTTACTTAGCAGGTTTAAGCTTTAGTAGGAGGGGAAAGCTTGGCAGCCCCAAGTTGCTACACCTGTTCTCGGACTTGGGTGGAAAGGAGCAGTGAGAGGCCTCATCTCTCTCTGGGGAGGGTCTTTAGGGGAGAGGAGTGTGAGTAGGGGGTAAAGGGACTGAGGCCCTGGGCTCCCAGAAGAGGAAGGATGGGTCCTTTAGCTGCCTTTAAGAGGCCTCTTGCCCTTCCTCGGCCTCATAAACCTGGAACCCACAAGAACCTGAAACATGTAAGAGCTGAGATGCTGACTCATTAAGAGTTAGAGGCCCATTTGCATAATAGTTCTAAGGTGATGTAGCTACATGCGGCTCGATGGTAGTAAGAACAGCCATTGTTTCCGACCCATGCCTCTTATATCTCTCCTCCCACTAATCCCAACACTTGCTTAAGCACTTACTGTTAGTCAAAGTGGTAATGATCATCTCACTGTATTCCTCAAGCTAAGCACCAGTAACTCAAAGATGAGGCCAGCCTGTGGCCCCTCCCCTGTAGAAAAGTCAGACCTGTGGCTTGTAGGTAGGTGGATGTTTAGAAGGCATCACCCAAAGATGAGCCCATGGCTGCCCCTAATTGGACAGAAAATCCCCTAACATAGGCTCTTCTTGCTGTGCCTGCTTGTCTGACCTATTTTCTAGCTACAAATGGCTAGCATTACCTGTTCTAAACATCTGGCAGTACCTGCCTGCTTAGTCACCTTCCCTCTGGCTTCAAACAGCTGGAGAACCCCACCTCCATCCACCTCCAATCCACCTGGGATCCCTCCCCCGTTTTTCTGGAAGGATCTGGAGGTACCAGACCTACAAGTTCCGATGTCTTTAAAAGGATCATCCTGGGAAATAAGGCTCATTTGAGAGCTGTGACGTTCATCTTGACTCTAGTGGAAGTCCGACGGCCAATGCCATTTTGGCCTACTGGGCACCATGAAGGCCTGTGTGCCCCTGATACTGGCCATGCTCTGCGGCCTGGCCTGGTCTGGTAAGTTGCTATCTGGTGGAGGTAAAAATGGTCCTACATAAAGAAGCAGAGATTTGGGGAACTTGGTGTAGGTGAGAGTAGTGGGATAAGGGAGGATCATCTCTGTCCTAAATTTATGGAGCACCTTAGGCTGGTCCTGGTCTGAGGGGCAGGAGCTGCCTCTGGAGTGGAGTGGACTGTGTTAAAGGAGTTGCAGGGCTGATGGGCTAATGTCATGGGAGCCACTTCTTGACAGCTTGGAAGACTAGCCCCAAACATCCCTGAGTCCAACCTAACTTTTGATCTCACCAAAGTTTTGTTTTTCCTGGTCATTGTAGGGTATAAAGCTGGGGCTGGGGCCAGCTGGGTTTGAATGGCCTGGCTGCCCTTGGTTACTCCTCCTACTCCCTGGGGATGGGTGAGGTTGTCTGAGGCAGGACCTTTTTCTGGGTAAAGCCTTAGGAGATGGGCAGGCTGAGGGAGAAACTGAAAGGAAAAGCCCCTGACTGGGAGGTAGGCTGTGTGCTATCTGGGGCTATAAGAGTGGTCAGAGGAATTGGTCTTGCCCCAGTGTTAGAGGCATTAACACATAGAGAAGGGTCCTGGCCCACAGCTACTAGCAGTGCAGGGGATGGGATGGGACCAGCCGAGGAACAGGAGCACTTTCCTGTTTAGTAGCTATGCAAACACTGATGCTGCCGGTGTGCTAATTGTGATTAATGAGTGAGTGAAAAACAAGTGCCAAGCTCCGGGGCTGAGCTGAGGTGTATGGGGAGAATCCATGTCTGCCTGGAGGAGACAGAATCAGAGCTTGATAACCATGCCACCCGACCCAGGTGGTTCCTGAACGGGACTGCTGTAAGGACTAAATAAGATCATGTATTAAAAGCACTCTCTGTGGGGTGATATCTCAGTGAATTGGGGCTTTGACTATGATTATGAATATTCCTGGGAGAAACTTACTCTTGGAGTCATTTCCAAGTAGGTTGTAGATAAAGAGACCCCTCACGGGATTCCCAAGCAGAAAGCCTTTGGAGGGAAAGCTGTTCCCAGGCCTCCCAGCCCTGGGTGGGATCATGTACCTCCACCGTGGTGCTCACTGCAGAGCAGCAGGGAATCAGCTCCGACTGGGCCCTGGCTGGCAGAGAGTGAAGGAGGACATGGAAACTTCCGGCTTAGTGTGAAGGAGTGGCCGCCAGATTGGTACATCCCAGTATCAGGAGAGGACAGCAACTCAAGACTTTTGGCTCCTGTGGGGGAGAGGGGGCACATCCCTGAGGTCAGAGGCAACAGTGATTTCAGACGTGCAGGTGGAGCCCTGGCCCTGGGGAGGTGACCTGACCTGGCTGCGGGGTTGATGGGGAAGTGAGGATTGAGTGGATGATGCCTCCTTCTTTCCTAAGGTGGGAGGGAAGAGTTCTGCTCTTGTCTATCCTATTTCAACATCTCAGAACTTTGGAACAAGAATATGAATCATATGGGGGAGTCATTGGCTGAGGCAGGAAGCTGGTCCTGGAAGTGATTTTCTTGGTTGACTAGGTCTCCATGGAAACAACATCTGGCCCCTAGAGAGGCACAGATGTAGGATGCCCCAACCATCAGAGGGGCTCAACACTGGCATATGGGGACACCCAGGCTCTCTTGGTGGGCAGTATGGATAAGGAATGAGCATCCTAGCATATTGACATCTTGGAGGGTGCAGAGAAATTTAGTATTTCATTGGGGGAGGGGTTGTCATGGCTAAGCTCTTCATGGAGAATGGAGGGAGAATCTGAGTTTAAGATAAGAAAGGCCAAAGTGAAGAAAGGCAGAGTCAGAGATGGGCAGAGGGATGAGGGCAGGTGGTGGCTGGAGCAGTGATTCAGGTACCTGGCTGGTGAGTAAGGCATACGCAGAGCATTTGTGCAAACAGTAGGTATCAGGTGGTGCACTAGTGTGAGTAGTCAAGGTGACTAGTTATCTGAGTGTCCCCAGAACAGCACAGTGAGATGCCTATGAGGAAAAGTCCCTCCTACCCCTCCCCTCCAACCTCAAATCCCAAAGTCACCTTGAAACCCACCAAGTTTACAGGGAAGTGTGAAGGATCCCTGGCCCAGGCTTCTTACTGGGGACAAAGCTCTCGAACAGAAGTGAAGAAGTCCACTCAGCTTGGGCCAGTGGGGGTGTTCTCCTGAGCACCACAGAGCTGCCTATTCACTGGCAGCCCGTTTCAACTGGTGCCAGCTGCTGGAATGAAGTGAATTCTTCCCTTGGACTCTGCTGATCTGGCCCATTAAAGACGCTGCCCTGTTTTGTCTGAATTCTCTCCCTTTGAATTCTGGGTGTACTGCCAGGCTGACCGGGCAGGCAGCTGACAGAGCCTTCCTCCTGGGCTGAACATTTCTCCTTAAGGTCCTTGCATTCAGGTTCTAAGGGAGCATCATTTAAGATTCAAGAGGAGTTCCCCTGGGCCTGAAGGGACAGGGGCCTTGGGCCTGGTCTTTTTTAGGGACAATTGACTGGATCAGAGGCCTGGCTTCCTGGCCACACTGGAGGCCTGTACACAATGTGAAGTTGCCTCAGGATCTGATTAACCTTGACCTGACACCTCTTTGATGTAAAGAAAACAGACCTATAGTGGTAATATCAGCTAGGGAACTTTCAGCAACACACATGTGCTGAAACTCCAGCCCATGGGAAGGCCTACCTGAAACGGAGGGCGGGAGACAGCCAGATAAGCATGTCGATGGGGACAGGGACGGGGAGGGATGTCTGCCTCAGCCAGGCTGAATTCTTGTCTCCTTAAGATGGGCATAAAATATTGTCACTGTTTATTTATCTAGAAAACACATGGTGCTACTCTGATGTGCACTGTACTAATTGCTTTACAAATATTAACTCATTTAATTCTTATAAATATTCTATGAGATGGGTTCCATTGTTATTACACTTTTACAGATAAGGAAATTGAGGCACAGAAAGTCAAACAACCTGCCCACGATCACATAGCTACAAAGCAGCAGGACCAGAATTCCAGCCCCAAGCAGTTTGGTGCCAGAGTCTGGGTTCCTGACCTCCCTGCTATGTCAGCCTCCTTAGCATAGTATAAACCCTAATCCCAGAATCCAAAGCAGTAACTAAAGCCATATCCCTAATATTTACCTCTACCCCAAACCAGGCTAAACTGAGATGCTATACCTGCATGGAATCATAATTAGAACCAAATTCCAAATCTAATCTAAGGCAAAACTGAGCTAATTTCTCCTCTCTTAATGCTGACACATTCTGCAACCCTGAATGTGGTCTTAAACTTATCCCCATTCTTTACCCAAACATGAATACAAAATTGTTACTTTATCAATAAATTTAACTCGAGCCCAAATCCTAACTATAGTTCTTAATCTAAACCTAACTAACCTCAACCCTGGCCCAAATTAGGTTTCAGTTTCCTCATTCACACAAATTCCGGTGCTGACAATAACTCTGACTCTGATCTTTACATTCTTCATAACCCACAGCCTGACCCTAACCCCAGCGCTCACTAAATCCAAACCTCAGGAACCTCAAATGGAAAGAAAGGCTCTGTTATCGCCCATAAAGCCCAGAGTGGAAGGAATGGCCCCACAGCCAGCTTCACCCGGCTTGCACCCTCCACTGGCTTTGCTGTGGTGGGCGTGGTGGGGCTTGTTTTTTAAGGAGTGGTAGTGGGTTTGTACTATTTCTTTTAAAATTTCTTGTCTTATGCCCCTGCGACCAAAAGCTTGTTTCTGCAAGCCGTTTGGCTGGAGTAAGGGATGTGGTCTGTGGTTACATAACAGATCTTATTCCAAAGGCCAATTCTCACCCACACCAGCCTCACTCCCCACCCTGAGATAAACTAATCTGAAAACATTCCAAAGATCCAAGGAACAGAAAGCTGCGATGTGGGGGGAGCAGCTTGCAGAGAAGACCAGGTGAAGGGGAGGGAAGAACAAAGAAGCAAAAACAGATGGGACAGAATGAGAGGAAGGGGATGGGTCAGAGGGGAGAGGGCAGGTGGGATCGCCTTCATCTACAGGACAGGTGAATAGTGGCCTCTGAATTTTGTGAAAATTTCACAGAAAAATGAAGGCTTCTCTTGAAGAGGTTGTGGCAACACTGAGCCTGTGTCCCAACACGGTGGCAAGTGGCTAGAGCTGATGGCGGCCGCCAGTTTCAGGCGGGGCATTGCTCTCAAGTTTGTTACAGTCCCCACCACTCTCTTCCTGCTGCTCCCCTCTTGCTCTCACGTTCCGGGTCTAGCCCCAGTGGGCATTCGAGTGGGTGACCCTGGCCTATATTATGAGCCCTGCAGTATTCGGTGGCGGTGGGTGGTGGGCAGTGGGCAGAGGGAGAAGGTTTATGTTGTGCGTGGAGACTGTGGATGTGCTTCTCCCTTGAAGACAGCAATGATCTTCCCTGCCAGCTGGGGCCCCTGCCCTTGTCTGTGAACCCCCCAGCTTGGGGTACCTTGATGAGGAGGACAGGACCCTCACAGCGCTGAGCCTGTGACCTTTACCGCCCGTAGGAAAAACGGAGTCATGTGCGTCTCGCTGTCATGAGAAATTTAACCGTGATGCTGCCTGCCAGTGTGACCGCCGGTGTCCCCGGCACGGGGACTGCTGTGAAGACTACGAGCACCTGTGTACTGGTGAGGCTCCTTGGGGGGCGAAGGGTCTGGAAAGCACAGCAGGATGAGCCTTGTCTACACCAAGCCTGCCCGAGGGGCAGCTGGCTTGGATGGCCAACAGTCTAGAGCGGGGCTAAGGACTGATGCTGGTGCTCAGGTGGCCTGTGATGAGGATACTTAGGGACACAGCAGGGGTCAGAGATTTGGCCACCACTTATCCCAGTATAAAACCCCAACTTAAAATAAAATAGATGTCATTTACCTGGAATATCTGCCTGAACTATCAGGATTAACAGTATCTTGAAAGTTTAAGTAATTCCCCAAAAAAGAAAAATGATAAAAATGTTATTTTATTATGTATTCCAATACCAATTGTTATGCAACACTTTTAATTGCAAAAGTATAAAAAATGGCAGCAAACTTTTCCAACGTGAACGCCCCCAGGACTGTGCGGCGTCACAGTGACTGTCACAGTGCACACCACTCTTCCTGCCGTGAGTAGACCCAGGGGCCGCACCATTTCCAACTTGTCATTGCCAGCCCAGTGATTAAAGGGGACATGCCCTGCCCTCAAAAGCCAGTCGTTTTTCTGCTACTTCAATGGCATGGTCTTAAGTGAATCATTTAAAAAAGATATTTTGAATAATCACCTTGTTTGCATGCTGCCAATGTTTCAGACTTCCAGATAAACGACCTGCTTTATGAGGCAAAGCTTTGCTAAGTTCACTGTCAAACCATATGTCCTGATTCCCAATTTGGAAAACATGATTACTGGAGCCATGGTAAATCATGGCCAGCACGACCACTGCATATGATTGTGCAGATTGTGTGCGCTGCACAAGGGCACCTGGGGAGTTGGACCCAAACTCAATCTGTATCCTTCTTGCTAAGCCATGTGCCTTGAGACAGACCTGTGCCTGCTGAAAGAAAGGAGTGCCTTCTCATAATTTGCCCAAAGGTGGTGTCTGCTGACCCACCCATGTGCCCACAGAGCTGCTTTCACCCAGAAGGGACCTTTATTGAATCCATACAAAAACACTGTATATGCTAGTGGTTCTGCTGATCAGGAGCAGGTAGGGAGAACCAGGCACAGCGCTTGCTGTCGGAGCCAGAGCCTACCCCCTTTCTGCTGCCTCTGTGCCCCATTCAGCAGACACAGGAAGGTCTGTTCACCTTAGACCATCAGGCTGGCATTTCTAGTCAGGGGACAATACTCAGCTCAGGAGCCATTTAATCTCTAACTCTCTGATTTGCAACTCAAAATATTATAAATGGTGGTTGAGACTCCAGGTCAGCTCACAAAAATCTATTAGCATAAAATGTAACTGAGTTAAGAACCCTGTGAGTTGTCAGCACTCAGGACACAGCCAGGCACAGGGTAGGTGGTCAGAAGATTCCTGTTGACTGAATGAATAACCTGACTGGTGGTTCTAATGGTAACAACACAATATTATCCAGTGAACTCACTAATAGATTCTGAATCACTTTGTAATAGCGTTGTTTCTTTGGAGGAAATTATTCCACTGTGTGATGAGAGAGGAGCTCAGAGTCTCCGGAAACACTCCTCCTCTTCCTCCCCCTCCCCCTCACCCATCTCAGCCCAGGGCAGAGGCTGCAGTCACTCATCTTGCAGGCCAAGGGAATGGAGCAGCAACAGGAATGCGTTTTTCTGAACACACCCTCCCCCAGACAGAGCCTTAGTGGCCATTGTCAAGTGTTGCGAAGAAAGAAGGGAAGCTGGTTTCTCAGGAAACAGTCCTTACTCCTGGAGGCCCTGGGAGGAGTTACCCTCCACGACTCCGATGGGGACTTAGGATAGGTATGGCATGTTCCTAAGTAAGGGCCTTGTCCTTTGGAGAATGTCAAGCCTATCTACCTATCAACTTACATTAAAGAAAAGTCATAACCAAATCAGAGTTTTCAATCCAGAAGGGACCACCTCCTGCCTCCCCCTCCCCTTTTTACAGATGTGCACACTGAGTACCGGGAGGTAAAGTGGTAAGGAGGGTTGTCACCTAGGGAGATTCGTTTCATTTCCTTATAATAGTTTTAAGTAATCGGTCCCCTTCTGCCTTCCATTTTCAGTTTTCCTCCTCCTTCACTTGGTATTTATTCACTGTGCCCTAGCCCTGTTTGTATTTTCTCCTACTGCCAGGTTTGCCCCTGAGGATGGGGGAGCTGGGGGAGGGATCCTTCAGGGATGGTTGGTGACTTTACTTGTCTGCCCTTCAGCTGAAGAGGACCCCAAAGAGCCAGAGCCACTCCTGGAGCTGGAGGAAGAGATGGAGGAGGCCCCGTCGAGCAGTGAGTCTACCTCCCCAAAGGGGACCTTCAAGATAAAGGAGAAAGGACATGAGAGGGTGGCAGGGGAGGGGGCAACCATATCAGTGGCAACAGGCTGAGGCCTAAGCCAGACAGACCCCAAATCCAGCACCTGGAGGTGGTAAGAGGGGCTCATTGGACCCTTGGGGTCTGGGCAGGAAGAAGCCTGAGGCCCTCAGAAGCCGGGGGCGGGGGCGGTAGGCGGCAGGGAAATGAGCCCGAGGCCCAAGGAGTGGCCGGAGAGGGAAGTGGAAGAGATTTTATTTTTAGAGTGGGAAGATTATAAAAACACAGGCCAGAGAGTAGAGTTGGACACCAGAAAGGACTTCCTGACTATGAAGGGTGTGGACCAATGAAGCTTGTTTGTTTCCCTTCCCCAGAGATCTTTAATAGAACTTCAGGAGAGCAAAGCTAAGTGTGGGGAACTAGCCGTGACTGAGTGACCTCTAGAGGTCTGCCCAGCACACATCTCCCCCCTGTTCTCTCAGACCTGTACTCAGCACCCAACTCCTGCCGGGGCCGCTGCCACGAATCCTTCGATAAGCACCACCCATGCCACTGCAATGCCCGCTGTCCAGAGTTTGGGAACTGCTGCAAGGATTTCAACAGCCAATGTGGCCATGGTCAGTCTCCTGCTCCCTTTAGCCTAGCTCCAGGAACAGAGGGACTCTACTGGGCAATAGTTCTCCAAGTGGGGTCTCTTGGGCAGCATCATCATCTGGGAATTTATTAGAAATGCTTCACCCTGGACCTACTTGAATCAGAAACTCTGGGGTTGGGGATGGGCCTGGTTTAACAATCCCTCCAGGTGATTCTGATACATGCCAAAGTTTGAGAACCTTCCTAGAGAAAGGGGGCAGTGTGGACATTCTCTGGACATTCTGTGGTCAAGGCCATGTGCTGATTTTAAGGATCCTTAAGGCCTGAGGCCCCCTACCCAGAAGGAAATGCACACAGACAGTTGCCTCCCTCTGGCCTTCCTCTGGCTCTGAACACTGAGACACCCCTCTCCCAATTCCTCCCAGAGGGCTTCTCCCACAGCAGTGATGCCATAACCAAGGAGGAGCTGCTGGCCATCTCTGAGAAGATCTACAGGGCGGACACCAACAAAGCCCAGAAGGAAGACATCATTCTCAACAGCCAAAATGCCATCTCACCCTCTGAGACCAGAGACCAAGTAGACCACTGCCCGGAACCGTGAGTTCCTTTCATTCCTCTCCTGCAAAGTCTCTCTCCCAAGTTTGCTTCTTTTGATGCCTCAGCTCTCTTCTCCAGGCAGGCAGGATCAAAGGGAGAGAAAAAAATAGGTCTCCAGAGGCAAACAAAGCCATCTTGAGGCATTGTGGACATCCATGGGGAGGGTTTCTGTGATTGGCCAGGCTGAGAACATAACTAACCTTCCAAGAACTGAAGTATAAGAAAAGAGCAACCTCGTGTAGGCCCTCAAGAGTATCTGAAATCCCCACTCTGCTCCTGAACCCAACACTCCCAGGCCTGCCCTGGCCCATCTGGCAGTTCCTGGAGGGGTTACTGCTCCACGTCCAGGCCTCTTACTGGGCTTCCCTCCACCTCCCCAGGCTCTTCACATATGTCAACGAGAAGCTGTTCTCCAAGCCAACCTACGCAGCCTTCATCAACCTCCTCAACAACTACCAGCGGGTCACGGGCCAGGGGGAACACTTCACTGCCCAGCAGCTGGCAGAACAGGACACCTTCCTCAGAGAGGTCATGAAGACAGCTGTCATGAAGGAACTCTACAGCTTCCTCCATCAGCAGAGTGAGTGAACTCACCCCAGGCTCTGAGGCAGTGCTGAGGGCTCAGGTCTGTCAGCAGGAGAGCCAGGAGCCTCTGGGGCCTCCACAGTGGGGATGGTGAGAACAGGGGTGGGGACTACATGGAAGCCATTGTACATATGGGAGGGGTCTGGGAGAGAGGGCCAGAGAGGAGCCCAGAGAGGCCATGGACCCAAGCCAGGGCTGAAGAATCCCGATTGGCCTGGAAGTCACCCCATCTTTTAATTTACTCTCAGCTGCCTTGTTTACACCCCCACTCACTGCTTCAGTCTCAGGGTTCTCTGCAAGGCCGTGAGCCACCCTGCTTCACAAGCAGAGCACTTGTCAGCCACCTCAGCTGATCCCAGCCTCAGTACCACCTTCCAGCCTTGGAATATCCCTGATTCTGCTCCTTGCTCCTGATCTAAGTCCAGGAAGGAGGTTGGCCCACTCCACTTTTTTGTTGGGGAAACAGCAACAGAAAATCAACAAAGGTTCAGGAGGGAAGGTTCTATCGGGAAGGGTTCTGATTGGAGTGGCTCCAGACAGGCATTTGAATCAGACCGAAAAAGGTCAGGGCTTCGGAACTTCTTGGCACGGGTTGTGTTTGTTAGTGTCCTCCAGATTCCTTTCCTGAACTCCAGGCAGCTGGGCTTTGCCTCAGAGCAGCTCTGCCCAGGCCTTCCCTCCCTGGCCGTGGGATGGCCTCTGCTCACAGCTACCGCATTCCATCCAAGGGCCTCCGCATTAAGTTAGTAACATGCTCTATTTTTAAGTGAAGTCGGTGACACACAAGTAATCCCCATGAAGAAGAGGCAATCCTTCACCGCCCCCTGGTGTTCTCTTTGTAGTAAACACTGAGAGAATCTTGGAGGTGAAAGCTGAGCCCTTTAACTTCTCAGATGAGCGAGATGGAAGCCCAGACAAGTAACTTGTCTGAGGCCACAAAGGAAGTTATAAGCAGAGCCAGGCTGAAACCCAACGTTCTGACACCGAGGCCAGGCTCTTCCGTTACTCACCCTGTCTTCACCCGTCTCTCTGTCCAAATCCCGCTGGTCCTTCAAGTCCTAGCTCACATCCCACTGCATTTATGAAGCTGCCTTTATAACAGCTCACAGTTGGCTTTCATCATCTCTTCAGAGGTCAAGGGTTTGGGATGTGGGCCCAAATAGCCTTGGTCCAGAGAAACTGGTTTAGAGTTTGGCTCTGCCACTTGCTGGTGGTGTGACCTTGGGCAAGTTATCCTACCTGTCTGGGCCTTATCTATGAAATGGGGTCTTGGAGGATTTAGGCTTGTAAAGCACCCAGTGGAAAGCCTGGCACTGAGTAAGGGGTAGCCATTCAGATTGTGCAACCATTCTCTGTTATTTTGCGTATATTTAGTCTTGTTTTCCAAACGTATTGTTAAGTCCTTGAAAGAAGGGAATATGTCTGGTATCACTTTTGTATCCTCTACACACAATCCTGGGCAGTAAATAGTCCATATTTGATGGTTCCTTAATTTAGATCCCCAGCCCTTACGTAAAGAGAACCCATGGCTCCTGCCTCTTCCTCAGTTGTCCCCATCTCGTAAATGACACCATCACTCATCCAGTTGCTCAGGCCAGAAGCCCAGGAGTTATATTTGACTCTTTTCTTTACCTCACTGCTCCCTATTCCCATTTCCTCCACCAGTAATGTCTATCGCTTCCACTTTCAAAATCTGCCCCTGATCTGCCCACTTCTCACCCCTCCTCCATGGCTGCCACCTCAGTCTAAGGCGCCACCGCTTGTAATCTGGACAAAGCATTAGCCTCCAAAGCGGTCTCTGCTACTCATGTGCCCCGCTGACTGTGTTACACACACAGCTGGAGTGATTTTTTTTTTTTAAAAACAAAGCTCCCAGCACAAAATTCCCCTTAAAACTCTTAGTGTCTCTCCCACCACCAGGAAGCTGTAGAGTCGCTAAGAGCTCCGTCTCTGGAGCTAGATTGTCAGAGCACAAGTGCTGTCTCTCTCCCTTATTAACTGCAATCTTGCATGTTTTTTATAACCTTTGTTTGCCTCAGTTTCCTCATCTCTAAATTGTGGTTGAATTGTGGATACCAATGTGATATGAGATTCAATGTGAGGTTTGAAAGCACTGCAGACAGTGCCAGGCACACAGAACATGCTCGGTAAATCTGAACTATTGTTTGTCATTATTACTGTTGGACTGAGGGCCAAGCCTCTTGTCACGGCTCCCATGACCTGGCCACTGCCTGCCTCTCCCCTCCCGCGCATGCTGCTGCAGCCACATCGACTTCCTTTCAGCTCTTTGAACATCGAGCTCAATTCATACTGGAGCCTTTACACTTGCTCTTCCCTCTATGTGGAAAAATCTTTGCCCCAGATCTCTGATTAGTGCCTTTCTGATCTTTTTTCTAGAAGAGCCCCTACCTCATCCCCACCTTCAGTCATCATGGCAAAATCTTTATTTTCTTCATAGCACTTATCTGAGAGCATATTGTTTACTTATTGCTTATTTTTTTATTATTTATCTCTTCTACTGGAATACAAACTATAAAGACAGGGATCTGGTCCTGTGATTCTCTGCTAAATCCCTCACCTTTAGCTCTGGGCCTGGAACAAAACAAGTGCACCATAGATCATTACTGAATGAACAGTTGGATACATTTGTTGGTTGAACTCATGTGTCTCTCTCTCTTTTTTTTTTTAATATGTCTTTATTGATTTCAGAGAGAGGGAAGGAGAGGGAGAGAGAGAGATAGAAACATCAATGATGAGAGAGTTGTCATTGGTCTACTGCCTCTTGCACGCCCCCTACTGGGGATCGAGCCTGCAAGCCCTGACTGGGAATTGAACCCCGATCACCGGGATCATAGGTCAATGCTCAACTTAACTGCTGATCCACACTGGCCGGGCCCCACGTGGAGCAGGTGGCCCTTCCTTCCATCCCAGGATCTGATCCTGCCTTCCCCTCTCTTAAATCCTCTGTGTTCCTCTCTGCAGACCGCTACAGCTCAGAACAAGAGTTCGTCAGTGACTTGAAGAACATGTGGTTTGGGCTCTATTCAAGAGGCAATGAAGAGGGGGACTCAAGTGGCTTTGAACACGTCTTCTCAGGTGGGATCACTCTGCTTGGAAAGAAAGAGGTGGAGAGACAGCTTCCCTTAGGAGCAAGGAAGCACTGGGCGTTGGTGAATCAGCAGGGAGGGACATGTCTACTGCCAGATCAAGAGGGCAGGGTCTGAGGAGCACTGTTGAGGAACAGTTTCTCTGGAGTGTTTAACGGAGAACGAGGGCCAGATGCTGGGGCTCCCAAGGGGCACATGTAGGAAGGGAGCGGTGTTTGGGGCCATGACTGTCTACCTCTGAATGGTCCTCTGCTTCCAGGTCTTGGTCAACATCTTCCCAAGAGAGTCTTGGCCTTTCTCCCCAAAGCACTACCCCATAGAACTTCCAGCAAGTCTGGCTTGACCTTGGAGAAATGGTTGGGAGGAGTTCTCAGATTGGTCACCAGAGTCAGCCAGGAGGAGGAATTCTCCCAAGGGTTTGAGCTGAAAGGGGGGGGCTTCCCGAGGTGAAAGTTAGGGATGCAGAGGACTCTGAGAAGTCTGGGTAAGGGGCTGAGCAGACGGACAATCTAGAAGTCAGAGACTTGAAAAGTGAGACAGGGATGGCATGGGAGGAAGAAAGAGGTTGAAGGGGAGGCCCAGACCACCCACTTTGGACTCTTCATTATAGGTGAAGTCAAAAAAGGCAAGGTCACTGGCTTCCATAACTGGATCCGCTTCTACATGCAAGAGAAGGAGGGCCTGGTTGACTACTACAGTCACATCTATGACGGGCCTGTGAGTACTGAGCGCTGACCCCCTGGGCTGGAACCTTGCTAGTACCCAGACTTCCTGCCCTCATCTTGCATGGACAGTCAGACTTGTCCCTCACCTTTACCCTCATCGGCAGCTAATGGGGATTGCGAATATGACTTCCCCATCTGCTGGACAGCGGGTGTGGCCCCCGAGGACACTGAGATTCATTTGGAAACAGTGAAGGCTCCATACCTGCAGGGGCAGGAGGCAGAGGGCACCATCTCTGGATGGGGCTGGGGACAGGGGAGGATTCTTGGGGTGAGAAGCAGACATGCAATTACTTCCTGCTGGAATTTTCTTAGAATGTGGTGCCAGCTGGAAGTTTCAGTCTGGCTAGTCTGAGTTAAACTCCTCTTATTTTATAAAAATGAAACCTTTGCTGCCTGGTTCCAGGAAATAATTTGAGAGTAATAAATGATTCTATTTTCCACATGTGAGGGCCATAGGGAACAGATACCTCCTTGCTCCCCAGGCATCGGTCATATGGATGCTGACTCTGGCCTCCCTGGGAGATACCCACTGGCAGCTCTGGATACAGGATCTGAGGGGGGCTTACCCACTGTAGCAGAAGAGACTGTTTACTCTGTTGATTTAAAGAATCCAGCCTCCCCGGAAAGCTCACACACACACCTAATGGGCCCTCAACCAATCCTGGCTGACTGCCCCCATTTGTCACTGTGCCCCAGTCAGCCTCCACTCTGTGGCATTCACCGTACCCCCTCTCTGTCCGCAGTGGGAATCTTACCCTGACGTGTTAGCCATGCAGTTCAACTGGGACGGCTACTATAAGGAAGTGGGCTCAGCTTTCATCGGCAGCAGTCCTGAGTTTGAGTTTGCACTCTACTCTCTGTGCTTCATCGCCAGGCCTGGCAAAACGTAAGTAGTGGGCCAGCTAGGCCAGGGGAGCAGGCTGGGGCCACAGGCTGTCCTCAGCCAGACCATCAGGCCTGAATTCTGCCACTTGGTGGCTCCATGGGCATAGACTGGGCCTCAGTTTTCTCACTTGGGAAATGAATCTGTTAGGTTGGTGGCTGCCAAACTTCATCTTAGCAGCAGAACCACCTCCCATCTTTCCCCCAAGTGAAATCTTATGCAGGACCTTAATGTATAAAACAGTCAGAAATGGAGTTGCCCTGGGGCTCCAAGCCTCCCTAATTGCCCCAGAGGCTGCTTGGGGGAACCCTAGAGCCTCAGAGAGTACAGCTGAAACTATTGGGCCTCACATGCTCTAATTTGGGGACTCTGGGTCCTGCTACTTCTGAAAATCTAAGCAAACACTTAATTTCTAGGGGTTCAGCTCTAGAACCTGGGACTTTAGAATACTGCTCTGGGAAAGATGAAAAGCTATATTCTTGAAGAAGATACAGAATAAGGCATAGACTTTGAAAGGACTCCCTGTATGTGGGGATCTGAAGGCAGTGGCTAAAGTCAGCGGTGGTGGCTCTCTTAGAAGCCTTTTAAGACAGAGTGGAGTCCTGCATGAATTGGGCTTATTCCTTCCTGTCGGGGACAGGGGCGAGTGAAGCAGTGCCCCAGGATTTGATGATCTTTCTCCACAGGTGCCAGTTAAGCCTGGGTGGATATCCCATAGCCATCCAGACCTACACCTGGGACAAGTCTACCTATGGAAATGGCAAGAAATACATTGCCACGGCCTACGTGGTGTCTTCAGCCCGATAGAGCTTGGAGCCAGAAAGGGGCATGAGGGCAGTGAGAGCTCTTGCAGGACTGAGATGCTGTCCACTCTGGGCTGGAGGGGAGATGGAGGAGACTGGGAGGGATTCACAAAGCCGGACATGTCCATATGGGAAAGACAGAAAAGATACAAATTAGAAAAATGCAGGGAAACAGTCAAATCTTTGTCCTCTAGCGTTTTGGAAACAGCATCCAGACACAAAAGGTGGGGCCCCCTACAGCTCTTTGCCCTGATGGGAGCTGGAACTGTGAACAAGTCCTTGACCTCTCCAGGCCTCATGTTTCCTTTTAACGTAAAGGGACGGGATTTGCCTCCTTCTCTCTTTTTGGGGTTGGTGAGAGGGAAACCTGATGAATTATTACTGTGAAGATATTATCAATTGTTCTCAGGAAGAACAGAAATTCAAGATTGCTGTAATCGCTGTTATTATACACAGCTCTGCAAAGTGCAGCTCAGCCCTATGTTTGGGGCCTCGAAGAAATCAGGCCATGGACATCAAGCGTGGGTGTTTGGTCTTTTCTAGAGTTAGATCCTCTCAGAAAAGGGCCCAGCCCTAGGCAGGGAGGGTAAGGGGTTGGCATGGTGAGTGGGCTGGTGGGGAGCGGACTTCTCCAGGCCTGCAGGTTTTTACAGCCAGCTCAGTAACTGCACCAAGAATGTTCCTGCTTGTAGATATTTAGTGCAGTTACAGAGCTGTATTTTGATCCCTGAATAATTTGCGAAAGAGTTCCCCCATAGGCGGATTTTGCATCAGAAGAAGGAAGGAGCCTATAGCTTGGTGTCATTAACAATTATCTTAAGGCTTGACCAGAAGCCATAATTTGCACAAACTCTAGAAGGAAGGAGCTAGGAGACTGCGTTTCAACCTCAGTTATGCATCTCTGCCCCAACCCCACTGAGAACCAGATGCTGTTCCACAGAGCCAGGCTTGAAATACACAGTTTAGAGGGTTTGAGTCTCCAATTAAAGTCATTTAAGAAAATTTGAAATGTGTCTCTTCTTTGTAACTGGCCTTCCTCAAGGGTCTGTCTCCCCGCCTTTTCCCAGGAGCAGGGCTGGGAGCAATGCTTCTGGTTTCAGCGTTTCCTCAGGATGGCTTGTAGATCGTGGGTCTCGGGGAAGCCCCGGGGGACTCACCGAGTCTCTCTAGCCCAGGCAGGGAGAGAATTCTTCCTGGTGGGCTTGTAACGTGAAGAATGGAAGGGAGGTACTTCGGCTCCTGGTACCTCCGCACACAGGAGCTCGGAAGTCACCGCTCCATCCTAACAACAAGCGAAAAAACTGAACAGACTGAAAAACGAACAACTCTCCTAGGACTCATAAGGGAAGGGAGGACACAGGCAAACCACTGCCTCAAAATTGGAAAGACAGGAGTATCCAGGGTGTATTGGAGCAGAAACCAGTGCTGGGGGTTCCGACACAGGCAGGAGGAAAACCATTTTGAAACAGCCTAGAGCACTCTGTCCTTCCTAACAAAGCAGCCTGTCAGGGGAAACCAATCAGCCAGAGCTGAACCTGAGGCAGTATTTATCCGAGGGAGGGGCAGGAAATAACCTTTGTTAAAGCTCCTACCACCACGTCTCAAGCTGTGCAAGATAGGCCTCTTACACAGCATTTTCTCACTCCACTATGTATTTTTATCTTCACCATTTCAATTATACCTAAACAACTGAGATTTAGACTAAGCCTCATTTTACAGATTACATTATCAGTAAGTAGCAGAATCAGGGCTACAAAATTCAACCCTTTTCCTCAGGTTATAGTGAGCCTGGATTTCTAGCAGTATCCATTCATTCATTCATTCATTCATTCATTCATTCATTCTTCTTTCAAAGGATACTTATTAAGACCTGGAATAGAAGTTACTGGTTGCCCCTCAATATCTGCTCTCCTCTTCTTCTTTATTTATTGAATACTTAGTTTTTAGATGAGCACATGACTGCCAAGAGTTGAAAACCCTCAAACTCTCTTGAACACGGCTGTCATTCATAGGTGTAGGTTTTTGTAGAACAATGGGAGCCTCAGAATTAGGTGATGATGGCCATCAAGACTATTTGTCCAGTGGACGTGGCTCAGTGGTTGAGGATCCAGGAGGTCGAGGTTCGATTCCCAGTCAGGGCACATGCCTGGTTTGCGGGGTTGATCCCCAGTAGGGGGTGTGCAGGAGGTACACAATGACTCTCATCATTGATGTTTCTACCTGTCTCTCCCCCTCTCCCTTCCTCTCTCTGAAATCAATAAAGATATATATTTTAAAAAAGACTATTTGACTAACTCCTCTCACTTTGATTCTGTACTCACTAAGCAACTGTCTGATTATTGTGAGTTGAGAGGGAAAGAGAATTCACCCAAGATCTATGAAGTTTTACTAGAGCAGCCAGCTGGCTCTCTCCTCTCTCATCTCAATTGACTCTGCCAGAATTAATTTTTAAAAATGCAGTTGCTTTTGTTAAGAGTATCTATAAGTCAATATCTGCTTTAAAATTTTTTATTAGATAAATTTTAGAACAAAAAACTCTTAAAGTCAGCTAACACAAAAACCAAAGAATCATTTCTTTAGTAAATATTTTAATATTAATGATATGACTATTATGACTTTAAAATACAAAGATACCAAATAATTATACAGTGGGAAAGATGTGCTAATGATATGACTGTGTTAAGGGAGGGTTCCAGGGTGGTTTTTCATCGACCATTACCTGGATCAGTGGTTCCCAGTCTCAACTGCACAGCTATATCCTGTACTTAAAAAAAATCATGATGCCCAGGTTGCACTAATTAAATCAGAATCTCTGGGTATGGGACCTAGAAATCAAATTTTATTTCATAATCCCTAGGTAATTCTAAAGTCTAATCAAGCTTGAGAGTCACTGATCTGAACTTCTGAGCTAATGTTTGAGATCATAGAGCTGTTTCAAATGGAAAGTTTTGCTCATTTCTGTTTGTGTTCGTGGAATTTAAAAATTCTTTCTGTTTAACAATTTTGTTAGAGTTGTCATGAAAAGAAAAGAAAGCTCACTCATATAGGAAGCAGAAGCATGAAATGTTACAAGCGCCCAACGGAGCACAGCTCAGCAATTTAAAAATTCTTTCTGTTTAACAATTTTGTTAGAGTTGTCATGAAAAGAAAAGAAAGCTCACTCATATAGGAAGCAGAAGCATGAAATGTTACAAGCGCCCAAGGGGGCCTAGCTCAGCGGTGGAGCATAGACTTAGGATCCAGGCGATCAGGGTTCAATTCCCGGTCTAGGCAGCAGATCAGTGCCTCTCTCACCATTGATGTTTCTCTCTCTCTCTCCCTCTCCTTTCTGAAATCAATAAAGATATATTAAAAAAAAAAAAAAAAAAGAAATGTTACACGCTTCATATTCTTTCTGCTTTGAAAGCCAGGGCACATCTAAAGATAGACCTTAATACACACTTTCTAAAAAGACTCAAAGATAGACACAGACAAGGAAAGAGTTTACTTGCAAAGGTGCAGGGAGTTCAGACAGAAGAACTGGTTTACCAAATGTGAGCCCTTAAAGGGGGGAGGGAAAAACCTTGCAAAATTGCCAGAGCTACAAGTTTACATAGTCTGTTCGCGGTAGAGAAACAGTAACATGATGATCATCCCGCAAAGATAGTGACACCCGCAAGGCAAATATTAGAGATTACATTGTTCGAGGGAAGTCCAAGGAAATATTCAAGGCGCTACTATTTTGGCAAAAAGTCAGGACGACCCTGCAGGTCTGGGGTTACTTTCTGTGAAGTTTAGTCATATTGGAAGGGGGGAAAGCGTCGGACTTGGCTTCCACACACTCGTCAATTCCCTCTTCTGCTTCTCCGGGGAGACGGCGCTTTGTATCTCCCCTTCTGCGCACGCTCCGGGGGCGGGGCGGGGCGAGGGCGCGCGGGGCCTTGTGGGAAGGAAAGCCCAGGAAGGCGGGGTTCGGGGCGAGTGGCTGCCGGCCGGACGCGGCGCAGTGTGAAGCATAACGGCCTCGTGAGGTGAGCCGGCTTTGCCATTATCCCGAGGCGGTTTTTGGGGTCGCCTGGCCGGTGAAGGGAGCGCGTCCGCGCGTCCGCGCGTCCGCGCGCCCTGGGTAGGCGGAGCGGGAGAGGGCGAGGGCGAGGGCGGGCGGCGGGTTGGCGCGGCGGGGTCCTGGGTGGTCGCGAACCGGGGGGCGCGCTCCGGGAGGGGCTCGCCCCGCGCCGCCGGGGCCTGGACGTTCTACTTTGCTGACGGCCCCTCCACCCCGGCTGCCCCGGCATTGGGCGATTTGCGGTGGGCAGGACCGCAGGTCCACCCCGCGGAGAGGTCCGCGGTGGGGCCCGCCCCCTCTCGGCGTGGGTGCGCGCTGGCCGCCTGGATACTGGGTGTGAAAGTGCCCCCCCCGCCCCGCCCCAGCGCTGGAAGTTTCTGGTTCCCTGACTGGCCCTCACGCTGCCCCCTCGCAGGTTCCGCGCGAGGAGGTAGTTGACCTGCAGGGGTAGCAGAGGTGATGGGCGAAGTGGAAACTGTGCTGACCCCCTGCAGCATCTCAGTGGCTTGCTGCACTTCTATTCCTATTTTTGAGTCCCCAGCAAAGCATTGTATTAGTTTTGTTTTTTAATGAGATGTGCGATCAAACATTGGCACTGCCCGAAAGGAGCTTAAACTTAGTTTAGCTTCTGAGTCCAGGCTGGGGGTCAGAGGACCTATCTGCATTTGCAACTATCTCTTCCTTCCCTGAGGAATCCCTTTTCCAATCACTTCTCTCCCGCATCTTACTCCCCCTTTCCCCTCCTCCTTTAAGCTTAGAATCCTCTCCTATCACCCTTTGGTGACCTTGTACCATCACTTATCCTCCTTCTTATATCTCCTTTTACCGTGTTTCTTCCCAGACCCCTCCAGCAGTCATGCACCGCTTAATGATGATTCGTTCTGGGAAAAGTTGTTAGAAATTTGTGATTAAGCGATTTGTAGTCGTGGGGAAGTCATAGAGTGAGCTTGCACAAACTTGGTACAGCCCACTACACACCTAGGCTACATAGTATAGCTTATTGGTTTTAGGCTATGAGCCTGTACAACATGTTACTATACAAAACAACTTAGATTAAGTCAAGCACAAGAGAAAATGATGGAATGAAGAAACTTAGTAAACACGAGATGTATGAGGCTGCTGGTGTAACAGCATACTGTTTTGTAGCAGACTTTTTTTTTTAATAAGTAGAAAGAGTACAATAATGATAAAAAGTATAGTATAGTAAATTCATAAACCAGTAACAGTCTTTTATTGTCAAATATTATGTCCTGTATAATTGTATGTGGTCTACTTCTATACAACTGGCAGTGCAGTAGGTTTACACCAGCATTACCACAAACACATGAGTAATGCATGTGTTACAATGGCTACAATGTCACTAGGTGATAGAAATTTTTCAGCTCCATTATTTTATGGGACCGTGGTTGTATGTGTGGGTTGTTGTTGATGCAAATGTGGTTATGTGGCACTTGAGCAATCTTATGTTATCAAAGACAAAATTATGTTAATTCTCTTGTAGTAATCTCATTTACTCAGCTCATTTTATTTCCATCCTTTTAAAAAATCCCATTAAAACTCTCAATAATCTTTGTAAGACTAAATATAAATATTATATTTTAATCTTTAAAATTTTCTTTCCCCTGTATGACCTCGGTGGCATTTGGCACTGCTAACCCATCCCACCTTCTTGAACTCTTGAAAATACTCTTCTGTGATGGTGCTCTCCAAGTTTTCCTCCCATCTCCCTAGGTGCTCCTGCCTGGTATTTCCTATGTCAGCATGTCTTCCTTGGTTTATTTAAGTATTAGTGTCCTCCAGCAACCTCCCTCCCACCCCCTAGTCACAGTTTCCACCTTTATGCCAGTGACACCCAAATTTATAACTCTAGCCCTGTGTAACTACCTACTAGATATGTCCTCCTGATGTCCCATAAGCACTCAAATAAAACATATCCCAAACTGAAATACCTGTCTTTTATTTGTCCTCTAATCCTGAAACCTCGTATCCTTTTAAAATTGTGATTCCTGACTCAAAATGTCACCACGAACCTTACCAGGCTCCCAAACAAGAAATCTAAGACACTGACTGAGTCTTCTGTGCTCTGCAGTTCCTCAGTCTAATCAGTCACCATGTCCCTTTTATTTTACCACCTTAGTACTTTCACATAGCTTTCTAACATATCAAGATCTGTTTCAATTCCACCTTGTTAGCCTTCTCTTTCATGGAAGAGTCCTTCATAGTTCCTCACTGTGCCTGCTGACTCCTACATGTTAATCACTTGGCTGGCCCCTTTTGAAACTCCCCTGAAGTTGCAGCACCTCTGGGATCTATTTTCCTGAACCTACCACTGGCAATGCAGTAGGTTTACACTGTCCTTTGTGGTCAGTCCCATAGCATTTGTATGTATCTCTAGCACAGTGCTTCTCAACCAGGGGTTATTATGCCTCTCAGGGGACATTTGACAGTACCTGGAGACATTTTTGGTTGTCACAGCCTAGAGGGGAGGTTGTAACACTAGCACCTAGTGGGTAGAGGCCAGGGATGTTGCCAACTTTCCTACAATGCACAGGACAGTCCCCCTCCAAAAAAGAATGATTTTGGTCCACAATGTCAGTAGTCCCAAGGTTGAGAAACCCTGCCTAACATAATATTTTGCTACTCAGTATTTGATTGTTTTGTTTTTTTTCTCCACTAGACAAGGGACTTTGTCTTACTTGTTTTTGCATCCCTAAATTTTGATACAGGACTTATCACATTGCAGAAGTTCAATAAACGTTGAAAGAAAAAAGAGGGAAGGAGTTAATTAGGATAATTTTATTATTTCTCGAGATGAGTAGCTAATCCACTACAATGGCTACTTGCTAATTTCAGTGATTCCCTCCCCATTGCCTTTCATTCGTATTGCATTGTGGGGATGCCCAAACTTGTTTTTAATTTTTTAAATTTGTTTATTCAGTAAACATTGATTGACCCATTTAAAAAATAACATACTGATATTTTCTTTCTTCAGTATCACTTTAGGCTGTTCTCTATCCATGTTTCTTAGCCATTTATGACAAGGTAAAAAGTAATTAATTAGTTATATTTAAAAAAAATAAGCCAAGCAAATAATTCAATTTAATTCTTGTTAGAGGTTGGTTGGTCAAAACTCAGCAGGCCATAATGACTTCAACTAATAAAGCAATTGAATTACAACTACAAGTGAAACAAAATGCAGAAGAATTACAAGACTTTATGAAGGATCTAGAAAACTGGGAAGAAGATATTAAACAAAAGGATATGGAATTAAGACGACAGAATGGTGTCCCTGAAGAGGTAAATTTCTTGATTAAATTCTGACTTCAGAATCCAGCAGAACTATTTATTTTAAAATAAAGCACCTTTTAAAATGGTTTGTGAAAATACTGAAATCGAAGTGATTTGCTTCCTGCCAACATTCTGGAAAATCCTGCTTTTAAAAGTTTTTGTATTAGTTGTATTAACTATAATAAGACATTTTAAGGCTTAGTGAATAGTTACTGAAAGAAGGACCATATGATAATCCTTAAAGTAAATGAATAGCATCATAAAATATATATGCATATCATGTATATCATATATAATTATATATTTAATGACATTCACGTAGACTATTGCCATAAAAATGTAGATAGTACCTAGGTTTAATCAAATGTTTTTCTAAAGACTGCATTTTTCATACTATATGTAATGATGTGGAGACAGTTCAGTTTGCCATTGTACTACTGCTAATTCATTGTATTAAGGCTGAAGTTTGAATTTAGGATTGCAAATCAAGTGTATAATTAAAATTATGAGTAATACTTTGCTTGTGACTGAACAGTGTTCAACATTTGTCAAAGGATGAATTAAACTTTTCAAATGTAAATTATCATTATAACTGAAGGTGGTAAATTGGTATTTTTAAGCACTTGAAAATTAAATTTAAAAATACTTCTTACATGAAATATAATTTAGTGATAATTTAAAACATCACTAGTTATACAAAAAATTAATAGGGTGGTGCTCAAAATGTGTTTTGTTCCCCCCTCCTTAGAATTTACCTCCTATTCGAAATAGGAATTTTAGGAAAAAGAAGAAAGGTAAAGTGAAAGAGTCTTCTAAAAAAACCAAAGATGAAAACACAAAAAACAGGATAAAGTCTTATGATTATGAGGCATGGGCAAAACTTGATGTGGTAAGTTAATCTAGTTATGTGCTTCTTAGTATTTGAGTAAAATTTTCTTGGCATTAGCTGAGCATCATGGATTAAATGTAATGTCGAATTCTTACAACCTGTTTCTTTCTCTTACAAACATTTTATGTGGAATAAAAGTAGCACATAGAGGTTCAGTGTACTTTTCACCTACTTTTCCCCAGTGATTACATCTTAACTATAGTATAGTATCAAAACCAGGAAATTGACATTGGTACAATATATATATATATTACATGGGGTGATTTGAGTAACCACCAATGTAATGAAGATACAGAAATATTGCATCACCACAAAGATCTCCCTTATGTTACCCATTTGTGTTTGCACCCACTTCCCTCCTTCCCACCACCTTTAATCCCTAAACAGCCTGAATTCTAAGGTAGTAATATTCCCAGGAAAGAATGACTCTGCCATTACCTTTTTTAATAAATGGAAAGACCTATTGAATATTGGCTAAAAGAGAATGCCTTTGTGTCTAGTCTTAGGGCTGGGACTGTAAGACAATAAAAACAGATCTTTCTTGATCCCAAAAAGGTGGGAGACCAGGTATAGCAGAAGTGTAGTGCGCGCTTCCCATCTCCCACTGTGACACAGGTGTAACTGGAGAGCCAGTATTCCACCTCAGAACCGTCTATCAGTGCTCCAAGCAGCCACTGTCAAGTCAGGGAACCTGTTGGCCAGCCTTATTCTAGGGTCTGACCGATCTTAAGGGTTGATTTGGTTAGATTGATTTGTAATATACATTCCCTTTTATTCTTTTAAAATGTGTTTATTACGTAATATGTGATTCATACAAAAGAGCATGTGGAGATACATGTTCTAAATAATAAAATGAATACAGAGTGGGGCAAAAGTAGATTTACAGTTGAGAGTGCATGAAACACAGTTTATTTTTGTATTATTATTATACAAACAGCTGTAAACCTACTTTTGCCCTACCCTGTAAAGAAACAAACCTGATGCTGGGAAAGAAATTGAAAGGCAGAAGAGAAACCAGTCAGACTTCTGATGGTGAAGAGTCAGCTGATGGCTTAGAAGATTACTACATATTGATTTTCTGCCCCCCTGTGTGTCTAAAACCAGAAGTTCTTTTGGTGAATGTACAAGCTGTAGCAATAATGTGGGCACCCATATTACACTGACCAAGACAAGTGCTATCTTAGTTACCAGCCTGAGAATAGCCCAGCTCAGCAAAAAAGTTCAGTGTACTATGTGAATCCACCATCCAATTTAAAGAAAAATTTTCTAATCCTGTTGAAGCGCCAGTTTGCTCCTTCCCTATTCCATCTTCTTTTCTCCTACTCCCAGACATAACCCCTATTCTTATTTTTATGTTTATTATTTTCTTTGCCCTTCTTTGTTTAATTTTTTATTGAGATGTAACATACATCAGGTCCAAAAATTTTAAGTGTACAGCTGCCTGAATTTTTACTCAGGTATTCACCTGAGAAACCACCATCCAGATCAAGATACAGAACATTTCCAGCATCCCACCAGCCTCCCTTTTCAATTGATTACCTCCAAGGGTAGCCACTGTTGTGATCTTTAATATTATAGATCAGTTTTGCCAGTTTTGGAATTTCATGTACTGTAAATGTATCATACATATGTAGTCTTTTGTATTTGGTTTCTTTTGCCAGCATTGTCTGAGATTGATCCATATTGTCAGTAACGGTAGTTAGTTCTTTTTTAGCGCTGATCAGATTTTAACTGTGTGAATATATAACAATTTGTGTATCCATTTGGGTTTACAATTTTGGGCTATTATGATTAAACCTGTTATGAACATTTTTGTACGTGTCTTTTGATAGATATAAGCACCTGTGGTGGAATTTGCTGGGTCATAGTTTACATATACATTTAGCTTTAGAAGATACTGCCAAATGTTTTTCCAAATTAGTTGTATTTTTATTAATGATACCAAGCAAGGCTAATTGACTCAAGAGAGATCTGGCACTATTATTTAAGTACTCTGCCTTCTGTTTCAGTATTGTCCTGATGTAAGAGAAGTATGATTTGGGTCTTGAATTTATTGATGTTGAAAATGATACTTTCTGAACATATGATTTGTTCTCTGCTTAGTGTATTATATAGTTTGCTTTTATTTTTTGTAACTTTTCCCCTTCTTACATAGCCTTTTTCTTTTTTTTATACTACAAGACAATATAAAATAGTCATTGAGAGCTCTCTGGAGAGGGCAGACTACTGGTTTCAAACCCTGACTCGGCCACTTACTAGCTGAGAGACCTGGAGTGAGTTAACTAACTTCTATGTTTCAGTTTCTTTAACTGAAAATCAAGGATAATTATACCTACTTCATAGGTTATTTTGAGAATCAGGAGTTAATGGTGCTTTACAAGCAGTTATTGTTGTTTTAAAAATAAGAAAGGAAAAAGGCTTTTAGAAAAAACCCTTTCTTTTCTATTGGTTGTTATTAGGTTAGTTTGGGGTTATTTGCAAACTTTGATTCCATCAAACCATAATACCTCACTGCTAATAGATTGTGATTTAGGGGTGGTTTGTAGACTCTATAGACTTAGCTTATTTTATGAGTTCAGAGTCATATTCTTTAAGTGGTTTGATCTTGGTTTTCTAAACAAGGGTAGCTTTTTCTCTGGCTCTAGTCTTAACAAAGAGATTATTTGCTTTGCTTTTATAGGTCTTTAGGTCCTTAGATAATAACAACTTAAGTTCTGTTGAGTGTACTTTTTATTGTATGCTTTTTAAAAAAAATGTTCATGTAATTATGAGCGTTGTTCTCCTACTTATGATTTCAGGACAGTATCCTTGATGAACTTGACAAAGAAGAGAGTACCCATGATTCTGTGTCTCAAGAATCTGAGTCAGAAGAAGATGGAATTCGTGTAGATTCACAAATGGCCCTTGCTCTAAAAGAAAAGGTATTCTTTAGGTTAGCTTTAGGTTCCCTCAGGTAGGTAGGAAGTATAGAAAATCATGTAGATCCCAAGATTTCTTCAATGTAGTTGAGGGAGTGTTCACACTTTAAGTTGTTATTGGCTTTATCCCTATCGGAAGGCAGTATAGTTTAGTGGTTAGGAGTGTATGTTCTGAAACCAGATTACCTGGGTTCAGATGCTGTGACAAGTTCTTTAAATTGCCTGTACTAAGTTTTCTCAACTGTAAAATAAGATTAGTATTATTAATAAACCTCAGTGGGTTGTTGTGAATATTAAATGAATTCTTACATGCAGAAGTGCTTAGACCATTAGAGTCGTTTTGGGGTTTTAGTAATAGACTGAAGTAACTTAAGATCAGCGTGTGACTCTTGGCGTGAATATTCTGTTTCACTCCATATCTCAGGCCACTTGTGGTTCCTTCTGGAATGTTCATCTCTGAGGAGCGCAAACATCTAGATATACTGCCTTTGAAAGAGAGGGCACTCTTTTCAAATTAAACTTCATCTTGATACCTTTTTTTGGTCACATTTCTATGGATTATTGTCAGTAAAAAGCATATAATGTTCAGTATTTTACTCACTTTCCTGCCAGGACTCTGATTGTGACCAAACTATGACTGCATAGTGAATTTCAACCTTTGTAAAAAGACCATTTTGCTTTATTCTTTCTCGTTTCTTTCCTGTTAGCCTTGATCACACAGCTGGTGAATTACAAAGAGATGGATAATGCTGAATAAAGATTGGGCCTGTAATTCTGTACCAGTGTATATATATCTGATGTATGCTTTTTTTCAGGGCAATAAGTACTTCAAACAAGGAAAATATGATGAAGCAATTGAATGCTACACCAAAGGCATGGATGCCGATCCATATAATCCCGTGTTGCCAACAAACAGAGCATCAGCATACTTTAGAATGAAAAAGTAAGGAAATTTCCATAATGGGTGCATATTTTATGTGTATATGGAGACTGATATATATATATATTTTTAATGTTTTTATTGATTTCAGAGAGTGGGAGGAGAGAGAGAGAGAAACATCAATGGTGAGAGAGTCATTGATCGCTGTCTCCTGCCCCCTGGTGGGGATCGAACCCAAAACCACAACCAGGGCATGTACCCTGACTGGGAATCAAGCCTTGATCACTTGGATGATAGGTTGATGCTTGATCGCTGAGCCACACTGGCCGGGCTGGAGACTGTGATGTTTTTAAAAAAAATTTATGATAAAATGGGTGGGAAAGATTGAAAAAGTACTACATTTCTTTTCAGCTGTAAATTCTTATAGCTCACTCCCTCTTACTGAGTTATTTTATTTAAGCTATTTTAAAACACTCAGGTGCTTAAACTATGCCCCGAAACTCACTTTACTGATATGTTCCTCCTCCATAAATCAAATAATGATGTTTTTTACCCAGTTCTCAAAAGTAAAAGGAAGTTAGCTCAGTAAAAATATTTAGAAATTAATTTTCTTCCATTATTTTGAAAAATTACTTATCCACTAATTAACCTAGAGAACTTTCATTATGGTAAACTTAAAATATGTTCCAACATTTTTATTTTAACTCACGCTGACTCTAAATACGTTCTTACTGTTGAAGAACATAAATGTGTTATGGTATTACCATATGCAGGGAACTAACCTATTAGAAGAATTTTTAAAAAGACAAATACCATCAAGGAAGACATTCTTACTATTTTAATTATCACTTGGAAATGTGAATTATATTGATGTCTTGAGTTTTTACTATTTTAAATAGCATATTTTTATTTATTTATTTATAGGCCTCACTGAGGATATGTTTTTATTGATTTGGCGGGGTGGGGAGAGAGAAAAAGAGAAGGGAAGGGAAGAGAAAGGAAGGGAAAGGGGAAGGGAAGGGAGGGAGGAAGACATTAATATCAAAGAGAAACCTTGATTGGTTGCCTCCCATAGGCGCCTGACCAGGGATCAAACCCAAAACCTAGGTATGTGCCCTGACCAGGAATTGAACCCCATGCTTTCTGGTGCATGGGATGATACTCCAACCATCTGAGCTACCCACCCAGGGCTAAGTGGCATATTTTTAGATGTTTGAAATTTATGTTATTAATATCCTGACAAATTAAGGGAATATTTATATTTGATAATATTTGATATCTACAATATATGTAAGTGATGAAGAATAATTTAAAATAATCTCACATGAACCCATCACACAATTTAAGAAGTAGAATGTTATTATTTTGAGGCTACTTTGGTACGCCTTTCTATATCCTGACCCTTTTTCCTCTCAGACAACCACTACCTTGAGTTGTATATTTATCATTCTTTTAAAAAAGTTCATTATATATGTATCCCTACATAATACATTATATAACACTTGTTTTTGAATTATAAAAGAATATTATACTGAATGTAATCTTAAATTTCTCTGAATATTAAATTTCTCAGATTTGTCGTGTTTTGCATGTAGTTGTAGATCTCTCATTTTCACTGTTACAGTTTCTTTTTAGGAATATACTGTTATGCACCCATTCTCCTGTTGCTGGAATGTTGGTTTATTTATTTCTTCCTCTCCTTCCTTTCCTTCTCCCCACTCTCTCTACCTCCCATTCTCCTTTCCTTCCTTATTTAAAAACAGTGATACTATGAACACTTTTGTACATGTTTCTTGGTGTTGGGTTATAGGGTGTGCACACGTTCAGCTTTAAATGGTGATGACCAGTTGTTACGAAGGTAGTTGTACAAGGTTACAGTTCCCAGTAGCAGTGTATAAGAATGCCTGTTCTGTATATTTTTTTTTTTCTTTTTACTTTTTTATTGAATTTATGGGGGTGACAGTGCTTAATACAATTATATAGATTTCAGGTGTACAGTTTTATAATACGTCATCTGTATATTGTGTGTTTACCATCCCAAGTCCTGTTCTGTATCTTTACCAATACTGGTATAATAGGGCTTCTTAATTGTTTTCAGTCAAGAGGTTGCGAAATGTTATTTCATTGTGGTCTTAATTTGCATTTCCCCAGTTTCTAATGAGGCTGAGCAGCTTATTATAGGATTATTCACCACTTGTATTTTCTGTGAAATGCTTTTTTTGTCTTTTGGCCATTTTTTTGTTAGGCTGTTTTAGTATTGATTTTTAAGAATTATTTTGTATACTAATCCTCTAGTGTTTGTTTATGGTAATTATCTTCTCCCAATTTGTAGCTTATCATCTTTCCTTTATGGAGTCTTGATAAGCAGAAATTCATAACTTTAATATGTTTTTAAAAAATGTTAGCACTTTTGAAACTATGATTTGTTAAAATAGTTTCCTTCCTTGAGCTCGTAATAGTCTCCTATATTCTAAAAGTTTTTATGTTTTACTTTTCACAATATCTTTTTATATATGCTAAAGATAGAATTCCAGTTTCATATCTTTTCATATGAATATTACAATTGTTCCAGCCCTATTTATTGAATATCCATGCTTTCCCCATGGATCTGCCCTGCCACTATGTCATATGTCAAGTTCGCATGGATCTCTTTGTCATCTCTCTGTTCTTTACATTGATTTGTTGCCTATTACTATACCCATTCCACACTGTCATTAATTACTGTAGCATAATTATAAGTCTTGGTATTTGTTGTAGGGCATGTTATCCTATTTCATTCTTCAGGAATGTCTTGGGTGTTCTTGGACTATTGCTTATCAATATAAATTTTAGAATCATCTTGTCAAATTCCTTGAAAAATTCTGTTGGGATTTTGATTTCAATTGCTTTGTATTTATAGATTAATTTGGAGAGAATTATAGTTATGTTTTTGTGCCTTATAGATGAATGTGAAATATCTGCAGTTAAGTCTTTAATGTTTTTGAAGACAGTCTTGCAGCTTTCTGCATATGGGACTTGGATATCTTTTGTTAGATTTGTTTTTTGTTGCTGATCTCTAGTAAAGTAGCCACCTTGCTAAGTTTTGTTATTTCTAACACTGTCACTAGATTGTTTTGAGTTTTCTAGGTATACCATTGTATCATCTAAGAATGTCAGTTTTATTCCTTTCCAGTCTTTTTAGCTGTCTTTCTTTCTTATGGAACTATATTGACCACGACTTACAGTACAATACTGAGAAAAAACAGTGATAGTGGGCATTCTTTTTCTTTGCTTTTAAAGGTACTGCTACTTAACATTTTATCATCAAAAATTACTGCTTTTAATAGGCTTAACTAAGTAAAAGGAGGTGGGAAACGTCCCGTCAGTTGGGAAATTAATCCCCTTTTTGGGGATTTCAGAAACAAATTTTGAAGTTTTAGTTTAACAAATTATTTTTATTAACATAACTTTAAATTTTTTTAAATTGCAGGTTTGCTGTTGCTGAGTCTGATTGTAGTTTAGCAATTGCCTTGAATAGGAGTTATACAAAGGCTTATGCAAGACGAGGTGCTGCTCGATTTGCTTTGCAAAAATTAGAGGATGCCAAAAAAGGTATTAATATTTTCCAGGTCATCATTATCTAAAAAAATTAAATAGTCTAATAGATGTTATACAAAGGATATTGGATAATCAGAGTTACTACCTTCAGGGAGCTTCCTGTATTTGAATAAAGTTCATTTTTTGTAATTTAAAAGTTATCTTGATATTTTGGGAAAGATTGCATAATTTGCCACCAATTAGACTTTGGTTCAAATTCTCATTCCACCATGTATTAGCTGTGTCACCAGGGAAAGGTTATGTATCTTCTCTGATTTTCAGTTTATCATCTGTAGAATAGGGGTGAAAACATCCTGTTGGCTATTGTGAGGCTAGAGATAATGCATGTAAAGCTCTTAACACATTTTTATTTATTTGTCATTTGTAAGCATTTTATTATTCCATAAAATTGGTTTATGTAATATAAATTATAGTTTGAATAAATTTCACGTCTAAAAGATTCGGCTGCTTTTTGGTTTTATGATGTGCAACTTATGATAGCAAGAATCCTTCCTGGGGCTGGTGGAAGAAGGGGATCTGTCAGGATTTTGTCTGTCCTGGGGGAGAATGAGAGAGCCCAGTAGCCTAACGTTAGTTTCTCTTAATTTCTTAGTGTCTCTAAATTTTGCTATAGGACAGTTGCCTGTTTGTCACACGTTGCAACAAATGATTATTGTTTTTAAATATTTATCTTTCAAATACTCTTCTATTTTACTCAGATTATGAAAAAGTATTAGAACTGGAACCAAATAACTTTGAAGCAACAAATGAACTCAGGAAAATTAATCAGGTAAATTAGTTATTTAAATTAATTGCATTACTTATATTTGATGAAGTAAAGGTTTTAGCATAGACTTTGTACTATAGATTATTTAATACAGACATTTTTCTAATTTTAATTCTTTGTACTATAGAGCTTTACCAAACAGATTTGCAAACAAGAGGTAGTATAATGGTATTTAAAGATCCATAATTAATCTTCATTATAGAAAGTTGTCTGAGATCTTTAGAACTACTGTTACTTTGGTTTTTCCCAGGTGACAGAATTATTTTTCATTATCCCACTGATTTTATTTTTTTGTTTTGGCTTGAGCTTTGATTTCTCTACTAAACTTTTGCATATTTCTTTGATTTTGTAATTTTTAAGTTGCATCTTTGTAGTTTATATCTTAGCATATTTATATACTATTTCTTTAACAGTAAGGAAGTAGTTATTACTTAAATATAAGATTTGCCATCAAACGATACTGAACAGTTACAGATTCCTTTCCCTTTGCTGTTGAATCAGTTATAATTATTTTGCCATCTTTTGAAACTGAGAAAAAAATGACAATGATTGGGGAAAATCTGCTTTTAAATATGGCCATTATTTATTGCACATAAAAATCTGTTGGTAAATATATCAACTTGATTATAATTGTGAACTGTATTGTATATTTTTGTATTTTGTCTTAAATAATGACTGTGAAAATTAAATTTGCGAAATTTGGTGATGTGGACTTAATTACCCATTTTATTTTTTAAAATAGTTCCTAGAACAGTACCAGGCCTGTGTAGAAATTCAATAAATATTTTATGAATAAGTAAAAGAACACTTACTTTTAGTGGATACTACTTATTTTAATGGGAATAAGGTGCACATTTAACTTTATTATAGTCTGCTTTTTATTTTTATAAGTAGAAAGACTTTGACTTAGTAAAAATATTATTTTTTGAAATGTGGCAGAAATTCTAATATATTTGAATATGTATATATATTTAGTATATATATCAGCGTCTTTGTCTCCTAGGCTTTAACATCCAAAGAAAACTCACACCCAAAGGAAGCTGACACAGTGATTAAGTCAACCGAAGGAGAGAAAAAACAATTTGAAGAGCAGCAGAATAAGCAGCAGGCCATTTCAGAGAAAGATCGGGTAATCCAGAGGAATTCCACCATATGTATTTTGCTGAGTTTACTCTTAGTTTCTTACATATCAGTTAAGTTTTTGTCTTTTCTAATATTATAGTAAAATTTTATGTCAGTAGGAACTTAAATGTAGTAAAACTTCTGGAGCCTACTAATTCAAAATTTGAAGAATCAATGACTTAATACATAATTTAAAAAAACAAAACTTTTCGGGAACAATTACTTTGAGCATTTTAACATATTTACATGTAGTTATAAATTTAACAGAAATAAATTATAATTCATTCTTATTTGTAATTTTTTAAATTAGTTACACTGGACTATTTCTGATAAAAATTCCAATAGGAATTCTGAGTTGAGATTTAATTTAGTATATTTATAGCTTTTCATGGACCCACAGAAGACTCCTAATAAATACTTATGGAATGATTATTGATTGTGATATACCTGACTTTGATTATAAATGTTACAGTGAAATCTAGCATATACATTTTAATACAGCTTCATTTATCCTATATTTAGGTGTATGAATGTGACTGAAGAGTGAGTTGTACAGTTCTGGTACTCTGTTCTTTCACAAAAGTTATTTGAGTTATGAAATTCTTTTGTACAGCTTCAAGTATAACTAAAGAGTATAATATTTGGGTCTGTATTTATTGAAATGTGCTTTTAAATTTAAGCTTTGTTTAATACTTAACTAGTACAGTAATGGTTAGTGCTGCAGAGTAATAGAGTAGTTTATATATACACGTATATGTGTGTGTATATATATGTGTAAATATCTGTATATATATATATTTATTAAGTATCTAGTACTGAAGAGAGTAACACCATTCTATAAAAGAAACCAAACTAATGGATTCTAAAACATGTATCATGGACTAGATTTTTAACAATTAGAATATACTTTAATTATTTGTATAATAAATTGATGAATAGTATCCTTGCAGTGTTTAAGATTTTAATTTAACTAATTTATTTTGATATGTTTTCATTTTTCTCCATACTTTCCAAAATGATAGGGGAATGGATTTTTCAAAGAGGGAAAGTATGAAAGAGCAATTGAATGCTATACTCGAGGGATAGCAGCAGATGGCGATAATGCCCTTCTTCCAGCTAACAGAGCAATGGCCTATCTGAAGATTCAGAAGTAAGTATTGTGGTTTTTTTAATGTTTCCAAAGGCATTTTAATGACATGGAGAAATGCTTATGAGATAATGTCTGATGATGCTTTTCAGGATGAAAATGAAATTTACCTTAAATTGGCATATTGGCTAAATAAATTAAAGTTTATTTACTCTTAAGCATTAAAGTTAAAATGAGAGAAAGTGTTTCATAGTATATATTAAGTAAATTTAGCTCTTGTAACTGTTTTTACACTTAAGTAGTCTGGCATTATACAGTTTAGCACTTTTTAAATTGCTTTATGCATGTTATTCTGAATTAGTGATTTGAAAATTATTTTTAACCTTAGAATCCTTTGGGCAAAGTCTTATCTGGAAGTATTTTTTGTATATATATTTATAAATATGTTTATACATATACGTATATAACAAAAGGGAATTGCTGTTCATTGAGACTGCTAATTGATTATATATGGCATTAAGACTTGGTCCTGTGATATTCTCCAGCTATTTCTAGATACACTCTGGGGCTCCAGGTTGGGCAGTCAGCATAATATCTGATAGCAGAAACTATGTCTTACATTTCTTTGTATCTTTTGTAATAATACTTTACACACTAGTGACAGAATTAAAAAAAAATGTTATAAATATTATAAATAGGAATTTTAACGTTTTGTGCCAATGACCCCTTTGACTGCCTTGTGAACCTTTCTCAGAATTATTAAGTATATACTTATACATTTAAGATTATAAAGGAAACCAATTATATTGAAATATAGTTTTAAAAATATTAAAATTTGTGATATCCTAGGATATATACGTTTTTAAACACACTGCATAATGAGAAACTACATTTAAAATATAGGCACATTAAAGTTAAAATTTTTTATAAGATATTAATGTGAAGGTTTGAATAAGGACACTAGAATTTGGGGGTGATCTTTGACACACACTGATTAATAAGTGTGGATTAGGACTACTCTGAAAGCAACATTGATGATTATGTTACTAGTATGATAACATATGACTTCACCCTTTGGCATTGAGCGACTACCAGGGATCGCATTGCCCAGTTGTTGGCTAGCTATTTCATAGAAGCATCTGTAAACAGGGATGCTATGATCACATTCAAACAAGTAGCAGGTTAAGTTGCTACTGTAATTCTGAAATGGCGATATCTGAAAACAATATTTTGGAATATCTGTAACAAATATAATGTGATATGAAAACATCTGTAATTTTACTGTGGATTGTTATCTACAGTTATAATCAAAAGAAAAGTGAAATTATATTTAAAAGTTAGTGAAAATAAGGATGTAATATTTTTCCTACCCAAATTTTCAGGTTCCTCAAAGGGCCTCAAGTTAGGAATCCCTGTCGAAGTACATTCTGGTTGTATATTTAACCTCACTGAAACTAATAGACATAACTTAGAGATATATTACTTTGATTAGTCAGAGTAAAGATTATTGCATGTCTTACTAGCTTATGAAAATTTTGGTGTTTTGCTATTCAAGAATTGCGCATGATTTAAAAATTGTAAGACCTGGATTCTTAGGTTTGACTAATGCCAAGAATAATACCTTCTGATAGGTGAGAGATTATATCTACATTTATGAGAGCTCTAATTTATTGTATTATTTTATTGTTTTAGTTGATAATCACATTAGTATATTATAGTAAGTTAACAATATATTTTAAATTAAGTTAGACTCTTACTTGTATTTTTTCTAGTGTATCTTTTAGATTCACACTTAATATAGAAGTTTTCTCTACCACATGGTGACTGTTGTCATACAATACAGACTAGATGAGGAATATAAAGAGAGGCAACTTTCCAAACAGGGATGCGAACTTGACTGAGATCTGAAGGGTTAGACTGGTGAAAAAGCAGGTCTAGTGTCCATGTGGAGTTCAGAGGCTTAGGAGAGGGAAATTTCATGGTAACTTCTCTTCTGGAAAGTGCAAGTCGTCCATATTATGGCTGTTATTCTGGGAATAATGGCAAGGATAATGCTGGAGAGTCAGGCAGGCCCCTGACTTTGTGTTCGGCAAAGGAGCTTGACTTTATCCTGCAGAGTGGGGGGGGCTGTGCAAGTATGGATGGGAGAATGATTTGATCAGTCAGGTAGAAAACATATTGGTAGGGGCATGGATACTCACACACACAGGCATATTCTTTCTTGTTGAAAAATGAATTAAAGAATTCAGAGATGTTTAAGTTCATTAGAAAATTTGATTTTGTTCACATTAGATCTTGTTTTGAGGGTAGTATGATATTTACTTCGGTCTTGGGGAGAATGTAATCACAGGAGATTGTTTAAAAAAATTTTTTTATTTTGAAACTTCTCAAACTTTCATGAAAGTAGTATAACAAGCTCCGGTACCAAATCATCTGATTTCAAAAAGCCATACCTTTGTTTGTCATATTTGTTTCAGCTTTTTTTCCCTCCTGAATTGTGAATAGTTGCAGACATGGCATTTCATCTCTAAAGGATAATTCATACGTAACTGCAATACCATTATGCCAAATAAATTCACAATAACTATTTTTTTAAAAAAATGTATCTTTATTGATTTCAGAGCGAGGAAAGGAGAGGGAGAGAGAATGATAGAAACATCAATGATGAGAGAATAACTGATTGGCCGCCTCCCACACGCCCCGGACTGGGGATCGAGCCCACAACCCCCGCATGTGCCCTGACCAGAAATCGAACCCCAATCGCCTGAATCCTAGGTCGACACTCAACCGCTAGCTACGCCCGGCCAGGCCACAATAACTATTAACATCACTTTAATATATAGGAAGGTCTCAAGTTTTTTGTTTCAGCTCTTCGGTCCTTGTTATCGTAGAGCAGTACCCAGTCAGACTGAATTGATTGTTGGTTGCATGACTGAGTAGAATTCATGAAGTGCCAGATGGTATACTTTCACATGTATAATGTTTTGTGTGGGTTGTTTTTCCTTAGGTAATGTGTACTATAGGTAAATATTAATGATGTTTTATTGGAAAATCAATGGCAGGCATAATTGTTAACGTAATGTGCGCTTATTGAGGTTGGGGGTGGCAGACAACCAGCAGTGCTGTTCTTTCATCTGCTCTGCTCATTTACCATCCAAATTCCATCCTCTTCTGACTTTCCTTTAATCTGCTGCCTTCTCCCTCCCCGAGATTTGGTGAGAATATAAAACTTTACAATCGTTTTTTCTCTCAAACAGAGATTTGGGGGTTGGTAATTGAAATTATATGCATGCTTTTTTTTTATTAGAAACTCAGTTTATGTGAAGTTTTTCTATAGGCTGCATTTTCCCAGTTGGTAATTATATTATGTTTAATAGATATGAAGAGGCAGAAAAGGACTGCACACAAGCTATTTTGTTAGATGGCTCATATTCTAAAGCTTTTGCCAGAAGAGGAACTGCAAGAACATTTTTGGGAAAGTTAAATGAGGCCAAACAAGGTATGACTATTTTTATAACAACAGGCACTCACTCATCCTGATGAGACTCCCAACTTGTAGAAGCAGAGATTTTCGTAGCCTTCCCATGGTTCAAGGATACAGAACTTAGAGAAAGAAGTACATTTTCTTTCTCAGGTTAAATCATGAATAGGTTTGCAGATTTGAAGGAATGCAGCTTCTATATTAGACCTGATTATCTTTTGATAGCATACAATACAATCTGGCTTGTTGCCAATCAAAATTACTGAAGATTTGAATTCTAGGTGAGAAGAAAAAAGCAAGAAAAAGGCAAGAATGAAAAGGAAGGGAATCAGCCACTGGTGGGTAGAGGATAATGTGAGATCTGTAGTGATGCTCCCACTCCCTTTTTTTCTTGATACTAGTTATTTTATTTTTCCATGATCTGTCTTTTAAGTATTTGTTAGTTGTCTTGAAGAACCAACTTGTTTCTGTTGTGTATGTTTTCTGTTTCATTTATTTCTGCTCTTTATTTCCTTCCTTTAACTGTCTTTAGGTTTAATTTGCTGCTTTTCTCATTTTTTAACATTAATACCTAGATAATTGATTTTTAGTCTATCTTCTTTCCTGATACATGCATTTAAATCTGTCAGTTTCTCTCTAAACCTGGCTTCAGCTGTAGCCCATGCATTTTTTCATTATGGTAAAATACACATAACATAAAATTTACTGTTCTATTTTTAAGTTCAGTGGCATTGAATCCATTCACCTTGTGCAAACCATCACCATTATCCATCTCCAGAACTTTTTCATCATTTCATTCTGAAAACTCTACTCATTAAACAGTAACTCTCCATTCCTCTCTTTCTTCAGCCCCTGGTAACCACCATACTTTCTGTCCCTGAATATGACTATTCTAGGTACTTCATATAAGTAGATCCATACAGTATTTTGTCCTTTTGTGTCTGGCTTATTTCACTTAGCATAATGTCTTCAAGTTTCATCCATGTTGTAGCATGTATTACAATTAATTTCCTTTTTAAGTCTGAATAATATTCTACTACATGGAATTATTTTAGATTCTCTCCTAAGAGAATCTAGTTAGGAGTTACTTTGTCATTTGTTAGCAGTGTGAACTTTGGTAAGTTAGGTGACCTCTAGGCCTTAGTCGTATAATCTGTAAAGTGAGGTTGTAGTGAGGGAAACAGGAGAATTCATACAGAGAATAGCACTCAGTAAATGTTAGTCTTTGTTATTGCTCACCTGTTTCCTAGCATACTGAGTAAAACTTCTCGAGATATACATGGGGTTACTAAACTAACTAAATATATCATGTTTTGAACTTTATAAAGTATTTTCACTAATTTATTATATTTCTAAAAAATTCAATTTAGATTTTGAAACTGTTTTACTTCTGGAACCTGGAAATAAGCAAGCGGTAACTGAACTTTCTAAAATTAAAAAGGTAATATATTCTTTTCACCAAAATATGCTTATATTTTCTGCAACATAAACACATTTATTTGTTGCATAATTAACGAGAATATTTTTATAGTCATGATTACAAATCTATTTTCAAGGAATTAATTGAGAAAGGACACTGGGATGATGTCTTTCTTGATTCTACTCAAAGGCAAAATGTGATAAAAGCCGTTGATAATCCACTTCATCCTGGATCAACTGTAAGTAAAACACTTGTCTTTTTTTTTTTCTATTTAGGTATCAGTGTGGTATGAATAAAAGTTGAAAACAAACTGTTGAATTAATAATCTCTTAAAAGAAATCTCTTTTTAGAATATTTAAAAAATACTTTTAAATTTGTATAGGCAAGGTTATATTTTACAGTATGTACTGCACATTTTGGTATATCATATTGTTTTTCATTAAGTCTAACAAAGCCAAGTTTTTTTCCTGCAATATTGGAACAAAAAGAGTAGCTGTCATGAATTTAGCAGTTTGTTTTGTGCTAAGCTTTATTTATTTATTTATTATTTATTTTTATTAAATATATCTTTATTGATTTCAGAGAGAGGAAAAGAGATGGAGAGAGAGCGATAGAAACATCAATGATGAGAGAGTCATTGATCGAGCCCACAACTTGGGCATGTGCCCTGACCGGGAATCGAACCCTGATCGCCTGGATCTGACACTCAACCACTGAGCCACACCCGGCCGGGCTATTTATTTATTTTTAAAATATAATTTTATTGAATTCAGAGAGAGGAAGGGAGAGGGGGAGAGAGACAGAAACATCAATGATGAGAGAGTCATTGATTGACTGCCTCCTGCATGCCCCCAACTGGGGATCGAGCTCAGAACCCCGGCATGTGCCTTGACTGGGAATGGAACCTCGATCTCCTGGTTCATAGGTCAGTGCTCAACTGCTGAGCCACACCAGCCAGGCTGTGCTAACCTTTTAAAATTGAATTCATTTAAGGCAAATAATATAATGTGACTCTGGGGAACTTTCCAAAATTGACATAGTTAAAATATATATGTAAATTTTTGAAAGATAAAATACATACAGAAAAGTACACAAGATGCGTTGATTTAAAGAATAATTATAAAGTGAACACCCATGAAACCACCAACCAGTTCAAAAAATTGAAAGACATCAGCCCCTCCCCCCAAATTTCCCTGCCTCCCCCCTCACTGATCATGATCCTCACTCTGCCCTCTAGAATTAACTGTTACGCATGGACATTGCTTTGAGACAAATAACAATTTTATAAGAAGTCAGAGCAGATATTTTTATCTTCTTTTTTACAAAGAAAGAAAGTGAGGCAAAGAATGTTTAAGTTTTGCCAAGTTCATGTTTCAGATTAGTAGCAGATAGGGGAATCTTTGGCCTAATACTTTTCCAGTGCTCTTATTGTGACTTTATTCTTGAATTTTCTGCGATAGTACTTGTTTTATGTGCCAGGCATAAAGCTAGTTGCTTTTGTACATTATATTCATTTTCATTCATTATATTCATTTGCTATTTTATTCTTTTCAATAGGTGATTAAATATTTAATTAAATGTGATTTAAACTTTTAAACTTTGTAAACTTCTTCACAAAAACTAATTCAGGTTTTAAAAAAGACTTTGTCAGACTTTGCTGTCCATAATTAAACAGACATTGCCATTCCATAAATCATGGAATGATTTGTATGTGTAATGTCCCATGGCCAAGATACCCTCAACAGCTTTTATAAATCTGTTGGGTTCTCTTCTGTCTCACTTTAAAAGTCAGTTTATGTTAATGATTGTGAAGAGCAATATGAATTTAAGTCTCTTGTAGCTTAATCTCAGAACCCCTCTGTACAGTGAGATCTGGGAGCAAACCATTCTGTAAATGATCCAGCACAAACAAAATTATTCTAGTAGGAAAGGGGGGAAAAGGCTGTTTGTTTTTATAATAGGCCTCCATAATAAAAATGTGGACATTTATTTAAAAAATGGAAGGTGCAGTTTGGCATAATGCTTTTTAGAGTTGATTTGAACCCCACTTTATAAACTTTGAAGTCATAGGCAAGTTACCCAATCCCTGTGTGATCCTTGCTTTTTCTTGAGTTTACCTCACAGTTTAAAGGAATAAATAAGGCAGTGTCAGGTGAGACAAATGTTAATTTCATTCTCAGTCACATATTTGTGAGTCTACCTGGTCACTGAGAAAATTGGTCCGGAAAGGAAGAAAGTCCAGAAAGTGGAGAGAGGGTTCTAGGGTTGTTTACTTTATTGAAGTGAGAGGCTAGGCCAAGGTAGCCTGTGCGTCAAGGGCTAGCAGCCTGGGAGTACTTCAGGCCAATCTCCAGAGAGAGTGTGGGAGACCAGTGATGGACATCAGCTAAGCAAGGGCATGGGGTTCCCTGATAGGGTGGTAGCAACTGAAAGTTTTCCCTGATCTCGTAGTCTCTGGTAAAATATGTATTTTATTTTCATTTTTCTGTTTTCCCATATCAAAGCTTCAAGATCTTTCTTTTGGTACTTCGCCTTTTCTTTCTCCCTTTCTGTTTATTCTTACTTCTCCTTTTTCTTGAAATGGCCGTAATAAAGAGCTAAATAAAACATCATGTTTCTAAATTTTAATTTTAAAAAAGTAATGACTCGAACCTTTGATATCTTTTCATAAACCTTTCTATAATGGTATCTTTTGAGTTTTACATCTGTTACCTGCATACTGTCATTCCCCCATCTCTCCCAAGCATCATCAATAGCCTTTAGCAGCTCTCAGTACCTACAGGTCTGCAGTTAACAGAGATCATCTATTTGGAAATTTGTTAATTAGAATCATGCTTACACATCTATTGTCAATGAAAGGATTTGGTTTTAAGTGGTACTGTATAGATATAATTCAGTAATTATTGCCTGTCAGATTATAGTCTATTTTTTTAACACTAACAAAGCTCCATTCTTGGTCAATATCTTACTAGAAAACTATTGCTGATGATAGTTCTCAGCAAAGCAAAGGCCTTAGCTTTACATGATTATCTTTTAAATAGAACTGCTAACAGGATTCTTTTAACAAACTTGCTAATAGCTTTCTTATGTGCATTTATCCAGTAACAATTGTTCCCATTAGGTCTTAGCTTAGCTATGCTAATATAAATGTCTGGTTTTAACATTGAGTTTAGTATGTATGTCAAAGTTTTTATATGTATAACTTTTTGATTTAAAATTCAACTATACAATTGGATTGAACACTTAACAGCACACTGAAGAAAGTTTTTCGTTAAAAATATGAGTACTACTGTATATGTAAACTTTAGAAGAAATTGAAAATGTTTGATACTTGTAATGATTGAAAGAGTGAATGCAATTTATTTTTTTAAATTAAGAACCATTATTATGGTCAAGTACTTACCTAGTGGGTGAATATTATTTGGCAAACCTTTAATCCTGGGCTGGTTTTGTCCAGCTGCCACTTATATAGAAAATGTATTCAGGTTTTAATGTTGGTCTGTTTCATACAGAATGCTGGTTAATCCTAGCCTTGCTCTTCTTGCCTTCAGTTAACCCACAATACTGCTCTCAGTTTGGTCATATTTTTTCTTGGCTTTATTGGCTCTAGGATAAATTCCAAACTCCTTAACATGGCACACAAGTCCTTTTATAAGCTGTTTTAACGAGCCTTTTAGGCTTTGTCTCCATCACTCCTCCCCTTGCACCAGCCCCATCGGACTTACCACCTTTTCACTGACCGACCATACCATAGTTAATCTTCCACATTGTCATTCTTGGGGAATTTTTCTGTGACATCTCCGCCAATGCCAATATTTATCTACCTTCCTCTGTGTTCTCTTACAGGTTTGTGCTTTCACCTTTCATGGTGTGTATCCCATTGCCTTGTAATTATTTATATATACATCTTCTTTCCCCTATTTAGGCCTATATATGGTAGGTGCTATGCATCTTTTTATTTGTGTTCTCAGACAGAGTATGACTCCTGCGTCTGTCTAGCCATCAAATGAATTCACTTATAACTGGCATATTGGCTGTAAGAACACTGCAACCTTTTAATTTATAATCCTAAAATAGGAAACCTTTATGTGTTGATTTAAGGAATTGATTTTAATTGTTTTAGAAACCACTCAAGAAGGTTATTATTGAAGAAACTGGTAATTTGATACAGACTATTGATGTACCAGAGAGCACTACCGCTGCTGCTCCAGAGAGTAATCCGATTAATGAAGCAAATGTAGCAGCAACCACAGGCGCCGCCAGTAAGAAGAATTCAGGTCAGGACGACCTTTTGCCCACAGGTGATATTCCAAAAGCAAAAGTATTGAAAATAGAAGAAATCAGTGAGACTTCAGCCCTGCAGTAAGTAGAAATACTCTCATTAGGTAATCTCTAGAATGGTAAAGCCAGACCCAGGATTTAATAATTCCACTAGAAAATGGATATTGCTGATGAAAGTTTTAGTTTGTACTCATCGCTGTAATTTTTTGAACTGCCCAAGCTCATGTTCTAGTTCTTCTTTTTCACTTGTTCTTACTCTTCAGAGACGTTTTTTGCATAAGGAATGATCACTGTTCCTTTACCATAGTGGGGAATTTAGAGATTGTCTTTAACATTGATTTTGTTCATTCCCCCCCCCCCAGAACTTCAGTATATTGTTTCACTTTTAATTCAGCAAAATTTTTAAATTTTTTTAAAAGAAAGCTTATAAAAAATGTAGAATTCAGATATTATTCTAGCTATTCATATTTAAGATTATTTGTAGGCTGTTTAAATTTTGTTTGGAATTTTAAAAAATAGTCACTTGTTTCCTTAATGATGAGAATATAAAAGGTACAGACTAGGTTTGTTTTGGGGTCTTGACACTTTATTCATATATTCTTGCGTTACACTCAACAATCCTATTAGATGTGTTTTTTTTAACATTAATTCTTTAAAACATATTTTTTATTGATTTCAGAGAGAGGAAGGGAGAGAGGGAAAGAGAGATAGAAACATCAATGATGAGAGATTCATTGATTGGTTGCCTCCTGCCTGCCCCCTACTGGGGATCGAGCCCGCAACCTGGGCATGTGCCGTGACTAGGAATTGAACCATGATCTCCTAGATCATGGGTTGATGCTAATTGCTGAGCCATGCTTGCCAGGCAATTTCGAATAATACGGATTGTGGGAAAACACTAATTAGGTAGGTTTTGTTTTTTGAGGAGGAAGCATTTCTTCCTTCTCAGAATGTCTTTCTTGAAACTGATAATTCAGATTTCTGAAAGGCTGAGTTGTAAGTATATGTGATGTAGTGAATACAGTATATAGAAATGGTATACTCAAAAGGTGGCCAGGCTTATAGCCCTGCAGGTGAGAATAGTCATGTAGCATGTGCAGATTTGCAGAGGGATAATGTCTTGTGAAAAGTATACATATATTTTCAGCTGAAAAAGTTTAGTGTTTTTAGAATGAAATTAGATAATACAATATTTGCAAAATCAGAAATCTAAAAATCTCCATTGATGTTTTCTTATTAAGCTTTGACTAATTTTGGTTCTTTTCAGTTGTTTGACTGATGTCTCTGAAATATTTCAGACCTCAAGTTAATTTGAAACAGGATGTATGTCAGTCTTTCCGTGAGAAGATTTCTGTAGTAGACGAAACTCCTGCTCAGTTTATCACAACCGTTCTTCCTCCAGTTCCTACCAACTCATTCCAGCTTGAATCTGATTTCAGACAACTGAAAAGTTCTCCAGATATGTTATATCAGTATTTGACGGTAAGGAAGAGCTCAAAGAACGTCTTTGCCACTATATAATAATAGTGTTACATTTGCTTTTTGTGTAATATGATTGTAGAAAATGCTTTTATTATCCCTTGCCTGATACATGTACTACCCTGGCCGGACCATTTAAAATATTTGCAACCAGGGAACCTTTGGAAATAGGTTCTGTTTTGAATTCTCTTCTCTAAGAATAACTTAATCTGATTTCATATATCATAACTTCAGCTTAATTCTTCATCCTTCAAGATGGGGAAAGAAGCTAAAATACATTAAATGCCTTCTTTGTGTCAAGTAATGCTTGTAATATTTAGGCAGTCATTCTCCTGAAAATGAGCTTTCATTCGCTTCAAGAAAAAGAATCAAATCATATGAAATTTACCAAATTATAGATTAATATAGTTTTTCTCCAGTGTAATTATAGTAATAATTCCTTATAATTATGCAGTATAGTTACTTCCAAATAAACTATCTCATGTAATTAAACTCTCTATTTTTATTGCTCCTTGAGAGCTCTCAAGTTTCCTGTCTCTCAGGGTGTTGTATATCTCTCTGTTCATGAGGTTTTTCTTTTTTTTTTTTTAATATATCTTTATTGATTTCAGAGAGAGGAAGGGAGAGGGAGAGAGATAGAAACATCAATGATGAGAAAGTGAGTCATAGGATTGGCTGCCTCCTGCATACCCCCGACTGGGGATCGATCCCGTAACCCAGTTATGTGCCCTGACTGGGGATCGAACTGGGATCTCCTGGATCATAGGTTGATGCTCAGCCTCTGAGCCACCCCCTGCCAGGCCATGAGGTTTTTCTTTGACTTGTACAGAGTGATTATTTTACAGTTCCTCTAACCTTTTCTCTTCTATCATTAACTACATTTTGGTGTGACCTCCCACCATTATTATTCATTATGTACTAATGCATAGTAGTTATTTTTGACTGTATTCACCTTGGCAATTATTATATGTTATTTATATCTGAATGTTACCATAATTTAATTTTCTAACTCTATATTTTTTCCAAGAAAATCGAACCATCCTTGTATCCTAAGTTGTTTCAGAAGAATCTAGATCCAGATGTATTCAACCAAATCATTAAAATTCTGCATGACTTTTATATTGAGTAAGTTGAATTTTTTTAGTTGTACTTTCATATTGTAGTGCGATGCTGTTTCTAGTGGTTTGGGAAATTCATTCATTTTGATATTATTACTACTTTTTATATGGCAAAATTAGCTCTAGTGAAATTTTACTATTGCAGAAGTTGTAAAGAGATGATAAGTGCAAGCAATAATAAGGGAAATGATTAAGTTTAATTTTTTTAGAGAAAAGTAGGATATGGAAGTGACAAGTGTTCTAACAGATAAATAACGTTTGTGCCAAGCCTCACATTTGAGAATATTATAATTTCTTTAGTTGATTTGATACATTTTTTCATTTGGGTACTTAAAATAAAGACAGTGTTCAGGGAAAAAGATAAATGAAGACCTTATTTATATATAGTTAGAAATATTGTGTTAGTAAAGAAGTAAATGAACTACTTTTAATGGATCGTTTGTTTTTTATTTGGCTTATTTCAGGAAAGAAAGGCCGTCACTCATCTTGGAAGTTTTACGAAGGCTTTCTGAGCTAAGAAGGTTTGATATGGCAGTGATGTTTATGTCAGAACCGGAGAAGAAAAGTGAGTTCTGCAAGCAAAGCCTTGCCATACTTCCTTATTCTCATATTGTTCTTTATTTTTTAAACAAATGATAGCAAACATTTATTGAATGCTTACTATGTTCAAGGTGCATACAATAAAATTAAAATTAATTATAATTAAGTAAAATTAAAAATTTTAATACTAATGACATTATGATTTGTTGGTATGATTATCATTCCTCTTTTACAAAGGAGGAAACTGAGGCATAGGGAGGTAAGGAATGCAATCAGGGTCATATAGCTAGAAGTCAGACCCAGGATTTAAACTTAGGCAGTCCTCCTCTAGAGTCTAGTCTGTTCTACTTGAAAATTCAGTAATAACAGAATGGCTGAGTCCTGCTGTCTTGCAACATGTAAAGGTTCCCTGTCACAGGGGGCATGTGACTGGCTGTGGGTGCACTGACATCTCACCCATTCTGTGAGAGCTAATTTCCTTGAGTTTGTTTGATTTAAGCCGAATTCTCAAAGAATGACAGGATTCAATCAATGAAGTGGGTAAGGAAGAGTTTTAGACTGAAGAAATGTGTTCTGAGACTCTGAGGCAGGAAAGAGCCAATTAAGTTTAGAAAAGTAAAAGAAGTACAGTGTGACTGGATTGTAGAGTTAGGGGGTGAAGAGTGGCAGGTGATGAGCCTGAAGGATTAGATCCCTTATTCGTTCAGCTCAGTCTTTGACAGAAAGTGTTCTCTTGGGAGACTCTAATTTAAATAAGATCAAACTCTGCAGAAACTTCAGTTACCTAGAAGTTTGGACTATACTGTAGTTTTAGGAAAGAGAAAAAAATCTTTAGAATACCAGAGTACCAGTGTTTTTAGTTTTAAAGATAGTGAAAACTCGTACCATTTTCAAACCTCCAAAGCTAAGTGTACTTTGGGCTCCTTTTTTTATTTCTTCTTTATGTATCTAGCAGTGACATTGAATGAGTCTCAGTCAGTAAGAAAAATACTCTTTATGTTGTATTTAGGGATGTGAATATGTAATTTAGAGAGATTTTAAAATAGAGTTTAAACCAAAAGAAATTTCTGCTTTATCTTCAGTTAAAGTATTATTCTTACTTATTACTCTCCAACGTCATCTTCCACCACTTTTTTCAGTCACTCTGCCCCACCACACTGCTTGATGTTTTTAATATACCAAAACTGCCAGACTTAATTTAGCCTCAGGGGCTTTACCTTCAGCTGTTCCCTTGGCCTAGAATATCTCCCCACATATCTTCACATTGCCAGCTCCCTCACTTCATTGAAGTTTCCCCCTGAAAGTCACCACCTCAGAGATACCTTTCCTCACCAGTCCTAGCTAAAGTAACTGCCTGCTTCCCCTCCCTTGTCACCTTCTGTATTCTTACCTTGCTGTATTTTCCTTCATAATATATATCTAGCTGGTGGTATTTCATGTATATGTTTATTATTTCTCTCCCTAGTAGAATTAAAGCTCCACGAAAGCAGGAATTTTGCCTCTACCCTGTTTTCTAGGCCTCAGGTGTAGAACAGTGCTTAGTACGTAATAATCTGTTAGTAGAAGCGTGTTGAATGAATGATTTTCTTGCCACTGTAATGTGATAAGTTCAAGTGTACTCGAAGAATGTGAGTTGGCTCTTCAGACTCGCCTTCAATCTTGGTTGGGTTACCAATGTCCACTAAGTTAAACATGGGAAGCACTTATAATGGTTCCTAGCATGTAACTAAACTTTCAATAAATGTTACCTGCTATTATCTTCCATTACTGCCATTATTATTAACAACTATTAGCTAGTTTTAATGTTGAGAAATAGATGAACTATAACAGTATTTTCCAAAGTGTTGAGTGTGGACCATTCAGTGGTGTGAAATAAAAAGATTTTACATGGTTCATAGGAAGATCTTTGAACTCTTAATAGTTATATATGTATTTTTAGTATATATTATAAAAATGTATAACTAGCCCATCAAACATGATTTCGTAGATGTTATTGCTAATTTTCAATTTAGAGTAGTGATATAAAATTTTCTTCTGAAATAAAATGATTTAAGTTTGAAAAACACTTAGTTATAATATTAGGTAAAAATACGCTTGTTAAATAGAGTAAAAATTTTAGGAAGCTTAGAATGAGTTAAGTTTACTCTGTAAGATTAATGTCATTGAGGGTATAGGGGAAATTTTTTACTACTAGAGCAAAACATTTTGGTAAGAAACATTGGATTGCAGTATAATTTTCTATTCTTGGGTTGGCTTTTTAAATATCTGAATTAGAATTTATGAATAATCTTAATGATTATTACTTTGAAATGTAAAAAGTTTTATTTAACAGATCAGATTACTCTAATTTTTATTTCACTAAATTTTTTAAAAATGGAGATTAACATGAATACTATTTTTCTTTTTCAGTTGCACATGTATTATTCAATCACATAGAGAAATCAGGATTGAAGGATAATTCTGTTGAGGAACTCAAGAAAAGATATGGTGGTTGATTTCCATTTTTACTGAAGTTATTGTCTTTGACTTTCACATGTAAATTTTTTTCTACTGAAATAAAGTGTTGTTTTGCTTTTAAGAAAATGAAATCATACAGAAAAGTACTGTCTTTGGATATAAGTTAATTAATTATAAAGTGAATTGTGATTTAACTAGTGAGACATGTATTCAGGTGAACTATTTATAAGTCTTTTTCTGAAAATAAAAATATAAATAATGAGGTATATTTGTAAAGATCAGTATTTTATAAGTCATTTTAAATGTTAGATATAGACACATTCTTCAGTGCCCTGTAAGTGTAGCATGATTTCCACATGACAAGGCTGCTTCATTAGCATTATGAGTAAATTATGTTTGTATAGAGGAAGTTAAGTAGATAACTAGATTGTTTCTTTATAAGACTTTTTAATATCATTGTGCCAGTTCACTAACAGAATTACTTGCAGGATACGTATTTTTAGTATTTATGTTGAAAGAGACTTTTAACTAGACTTTTTATATTGGTTCATTGAGGAGCCACAACATCCTTAGATTTAATCCTTCAGGTTTTTTACTCAAGATATCCACATCATATATTAACTAAAGGCACATAATCTAAAGCAAGGTGTAAAAAAGTTAAGAACTGGAAATGTTTGAATAGTAATTAGCATATAGCTGGCGTGCACGCGTGTGTGAGTGTTGTGTGTGTGGCGTCTATAAAAGCCTTTGAAAGCAGGGCTAATATTCCACTCATCCTTGTTCTGTACAGTACCTGTCACAGTCCTTTGCACCTAGTTAGGTGCTCAGTTGATATTTATACAATTTAATTTAACAGCAAGAATCAATTTTAGTAAATGTTTAAAAGTAGCAACCTAGCAAATTTTGGGGATCCTGTGAATGTTGTTAAGATCAACTTAATTTTAGAAGCTATCAAGTTGTTAAAAAAATACTAGGTCCCTATCCTATAGCTGTTATCAGCATTAATAATACAGTCAAATTTAAAACTTTATTTTACATTATTGGTAATTTTTGTTGCATCATACATTGTTATGCTTACAATTGCTTAAATAATCATAATCTATTTGCAAAGATAATTTTCCAGATATAAATTATTGAAATGATCATAATTTGTATAGCCTCAGTGTTTTGCAGTACACTTAGGACAGAATTTATTAATGCTATGCATTGCTAAATGTACTGTCTTTTTATGGTATAGGACAAACAATAAAATTTAGCCTTTTATGTATAGCTTATAGATTTGTATTGAATTTTGAATTACTTGAATTTTTTTCAAGTGATTAGTAAGAAGTTGATTTAGATGAATAGAAAAGTATTCCAAAAGCAAAAAAGTTCTTTCTCATATTTTCTTATGTGATCCTTAAAAGAAACTTAGAAGGTAGTCAGGGCAGGTAGTGTTATTGCCATTTTTAACATAAGAAAAGGAGATTCAGAGTCAATGTTTCCATGATTACAAGGCTAAAAAATAGCAGAGCAGTGCAGAACATGCTGCTTCTAACTCTTGAACCACTGCAGTTGCATTATTTATTTTGTGTTATCTGTATAGGGACCGGCCTGAAGAAGTATAAATCCCAAGATTTGCTTTAGAATTTGCATTAAAATTATTAAAAATGTTAACCTGTTTCCCATTATTATTAGTTTAAGTGCTCATTATTTCCTTCCTTTTAGTTCCTGCATTCCTACTGTATTCTTCTAATTAGTTCCTTGGGGGATGTCTTTCTTGACCCTATCAGCTGAGCTTTGTTTTTCTGTTGTGTTTGTGTGTTTTTTTCCTTAAAATATTACAGATGTCCCTTTTTCTCCCCAGTGACCCATTCCACCCCATCCCATCCTCGTCCCCAGTCCCTCTCCACACCATTGTCTGTGCCCTTGGGTTGTGCATATATGCATATACATTCTTTGGTTAATCTCTCCCCCTCCACCTACCCAGCCTCCTCCATCCCTCTGAGATTCATCAGTCTGATCCATGCTTCCATGTCATTGAATCTATTCTGTTCATCAGTTTATTAAGTTCTTTAGATTCCACATGTAAGTGAGATCATGTGATGTGTGTCTTTCTCTGCCTGGCTTATTTCACTTAGCATAATATTCTCCAGGCCCGTCCATACTGTCCCAAAGGGTACGAGATCCTTCTTCCTTACAGCTGCATAGTATTCCATGGTGTAAATGTCCCACAGCTTTTTATCCACTCATCTACTGATGGGCACTTGGGCTGTTTCCAGATCTTAGCTATTGTAAATTGCGCTGCTATGAACATAGAGGTGCATATATTCTTTCTGATTAGGGATTCTTAGGATATATTCCTAGAAGTGGGATCACTGAGTCAAAAGGCAGCTCCATTTTTAATTTTTTGAGGAACCTCCATACTGTTTTCCATAGTGGCTGCACCAGTCTGCATTCCCACCAGCAGTGTACTAGGGTTCCCCTTTCTCCACATCCTCGCCAGCACCTGTCATTTGTTGATTTGTTGATGGCAGCCATTCTGACAGGTGTGAAGTGATACCTCATTGTGGTTTTAATTTGCATCTCTCTGATGATTAGCGACGTTGAGCATTTTCTCATATGTCTCTTGGCCATCTGTATATACTCTTTGGAGAAGTGTCTATTCAGGTCCTTTGCCCATTTTCTAATTGGGTTGTTTGTCTTCCTCTTGGTGAGTAGTATGAGTTCTTTGTACACTTTGTAAATTAGCCCCTTATCAGATACATCCTTGACAAATATGTTTTCCCAGACCATGAGGTTCCTTTGTATTTTGAGGCTGGTTTTTTTTTTTTTTCTGTGCAGAAGCTTTTTAGTTTGATGTAGTCCCATATGTATGTTTTTTCTTTTGTTTCTCTTGCCCTAGGAGATGTATCAGTGAGAATTCCACCATGTGAGATGTCTGTGACTTTACTGCTTATGTTTTCTTCAAGGATTTTTATAGTTTCGTGACTTACATTTAAGTCTTTTATCCATTTTGAGTTTACTTTTGTATATGGTGAAAGTTGGTGGCCTAGCTTCATTTTTTTGCATCTATCTCTCCAATTTTCCCAGCACCACTTATTGAAGAGACTGTCCTTACTTCATTGTATGCTCTTGCCTCCTTTGTCAAATATTAACTGACCATAATGGCTTGGGTCTATTTCTGGGGTCTCTGTTCTGTTCCATTGATCTATATGTCTGTTGTACCAATACCAGGCTGTTTTGATTACAATGGCTTTGTAGTTCAGTTTGATGTCTGGTAAAGTGATCCCTCCCACTCTGTTCTTTTTTTTCAAGATGGCTCCAGCTATTTGGGGTCTCTTTTGGTTCCATATAAATTTTTGAAATGTTTGTTCTAGAGCTGTGAAATATGCTGTTGGTATTTTAATAGGAATTGCATTGAATTTATAAATTGCTTTAGGCAGTATGGACATTTTAATGATATTAATTCTTCCAATCCATGAGCATAGAATATTCTTCCACTTGTTTATATTTTCCTCTATTTCTTTTTTTAGTGTCCTGTAGTTTTCTGAGTACAGGTCTTTTGCATCCTTGGTTAAGTTTATTTCTGTTGGGTCGGTTGTTTTATCACCTCTTTCATTTCTGATTTTATGTATTTGGGTCCTCTCTCTTTGTTTCTTAGTGAACCTGGCTAAAGGTGCATCAATCTTATTTATCTTTTCAAAGAACCAGCTATTGGTTTCATTGATTTTTTGTATTGTGTTTTTAGTCTCTATGTCATTAATTTCTGCTCTGATCTTTATTATTTCCTTCCTTCTATTTCCTTGAGTCTTTTCTTGTTGTTCTCATTCTAGTTCTTTTAGTTGTTGTGTTAGATGGTTTATTAGAGCTTTTTCTTATTCTTGAGATAGGCCTGTAATGCTATGAATTTTCCTCTCAGGACTGCTTTCACTGTGTCCCATAGATTTGGGGTTGTTGTCTGTTCATTTTCATTTTTTTCCAAGAAGTGTTTGATTTCTTCCTTGATCTCATTGGTAACCCATTCATTGTTTAATAGCATGCTATTTAGCCTCCATGTGTTTGAATATTTTTGAGTTTTTTTATAGTGGTTGATTTCTAGTTTCATGGCATTGTAATCTGAGAAGATGCTTAATATGATTTCAATCTTCTTGAATTTGTAGAGACTTGCCCTGTTCCCTAACATGTGGTCTGTTTTTGAGAATGTTCCATGTGCACTTAAGAAGAATGTGTATTGTGCTGCTTTGGGATGAAATGTTCTGTAAATGTCAATGAAATCCATTATGTCTGGTGAGTCATTTAAGGTCTGTGTTTCCCTGTTGATTTTTTGATCTGTCCGATGCTGACAGTGGGGTGTTAAAGTCCCCCACTATGGTTGTGTTGCTGTCAGTCTCTCAGCTGAGCTTTGTGACCTGCATCTTGGGGTTCCATCATTGCATTTTTCACTCTTTAGGATAGTTGCTAATTCTTGCCTGATTCCCCTCTAGGCTCTGAGATTCTTTAAAGCAGAGGCTATAGCTTTGATTTTTTGTATTTGTGACAGCTCACACAGTGTCTGGTATATAATACATGTTGCTGAATTTAAAGTGAAATGCACAAATCAGAAAGACCTTTGTCAAACCATGTGCTCCAAGATTTTGTTGGAAAGGCCGTCACTGTCCTACAAGAAGCGAATTGTCCTGAAGGTTGTGTGCATGGATGACATGATGAGTGTGGATTCATTGGGAACTAGAATTTGTCTTCATATCATTGGGATTACACACGTGCAGTGTCTTTTAAAGAGATGACTTTTTTCCAAAGAGTGTTACTTGACACATAATATGAAGTTAATAAATATTTGCTGAATATGTGAATGAATGAATTTAAGCACTGTAGAAAGAGATGAAGTATCCAGATGAAGAACCTTTTAAATTTGGCTCAGAGAATTTGCCTGGACATTGAAGGCCTTTTCATCATCAGTGGGGATTAATTTTATTCTCTTTTACAGGATTGTGTTCAGATAGTTCCTCCCCCCATCTTGAAACTGCTTTTAAAGGGAATAGAAATTTTCTGTTTCTCATGTGGAACTCTTGTTGGTCATAGCAGTTCAAACAGGCTTAGTGATTAATGTAGCTGCCATTTATATGTACTCTGTTGTGTGCTACACGCTATACCGAGGGCTTTGCATATATCATCTCAGAAACTGGCTCTGAGAGATAGATAAATTGTTCTCTGAAGCTGGGAGTCAGGCAGACGTTAGTCTGCCAGCTATCAGGCTCTTCCTTCTGCGCTATACAGTGTTGAACAAGTCACTTAACAGGAAAGGACAGCTGTCATTTCTTTGGTATTACTGCCACCCACTGGGTCTTTTGAAAATAGCACGTACATGGCTGAAAGCACACTGATAAGAATCAAAGTGAAAGTGAATTTTATTAGCAAGGTTGTTCGATATCTGTAGAAGCCTTCCAGCACATTTAGCAAATGTGAAGGTGTAATTTTTGGTCGTGTTGTTCAATATTGAAACCTGGGGAGAAAAGATGGTGAGAGGAGGGAGTTGGCCAACAGTCCTGCATGAGTTCTGTAGTTTATTCAGTCAACCACAGATAGGTCCTGAAGGCCTACTCTGCCTGTCACTGTGGTGGTTGGATTGGGTAGGTGGCACATGGGAAAGGAATTAGTGTTTCTTTGGGTCCTGTTCTGAGCCTGATTTGCTCTGTCCTGCTATAGTTGCCTGATCTCTGTGCCTTGGTCACACAGGGAGGCCTGAGGTCACTGAGGGAGTGTCACCTCAAAAGCAGGGAGGACCCTCAAAGTTGGTGCCCAGCCATGGCCACGCCAGAAGCTCCATCTTCCTCCACCAAGCAGAGGCCCCTTTTCCAGTGTGTCACAGGGTCTTTTACTGGGTCTTTCTAGGGACTTGGAGGGTGTGTGTGCAGAAAGTTCTTTCTGCCTTCAGTACTTCAGTGTGGAACCTGGGTCTAAAATAAGTGTTAGACTTGACTTTGGAGAGGAAGAGATGTCACAAAAGTGCAGTCACAAAGGACTGTGCAGAAGTTCTTCCTTGGGAGAGAGGGAGGAGGTGTATGGTTGTATGTGTGTGTGTACATTGTATGTGCATGTGCGTGTGTGTGTGTGTGTGTGTGGTGGGAAATGGCTAAGAGTCTGTATAGGATACTAGGGTCTGTTTTAACTACTGGCATACAGATAGCTGTTTCTCTTCTACCTTCCCTGCCTCCCCGTTTCCATCATGAATAAATTGTTTCGATGTTTACTTTATGGAGCCCATGTAAGTTATAAAATATGGTGACTTTGGTATTTATTCTCACTGGGATAATCGAATATGCATGTAACATCACAGCAAAAACTATGAAGTCAAGGCAGATCCTGAATTAGGGTGAAATGGTGCATTTGCAATGACAAGGCCAGGTCGAGACCAAGAAGTTGCCATAGTTCTGTGGTTATTGGTTTGCTATCCCAAAGATTATGCCATGTTCAACCCTCTCTTTTCTACTCTTTGTATCAAGCCTTTTGTGAGTGCTAAACGTCCTTGGGTTCTTTGTGATTAGTTACTGCTCATGGGGCAGGTGGTAGCTTATTAGGATGGCGAGAGGACCAAAGGAAAGGACTCATCTATTTATGACCCAGCAATAAATTGAAACAACTGATGTGCCAGTCTGGTTCTCTAGCTACTGACCTGATTTTAGCCCTAAGAGCCTTCAATTCAAAACGCAGGGCAGTATTATTCTGGGAGTCTGGCCGGGCTGGAAGCTCTGCTTGGTTACAGACTTGACTGTTCTCTTCTCCGACCCCGGATTAGACAGCCACCTTGAAGTGCCAGAGGGGGCACTTGCTAAATGCATCTCCCCTCTGGCATGCTGCAGGTTTACAGTGCCCAAAAACCTACCCTAGACCTCTTGGGGATACTTAGCAGTTTTACTTTGGCCCAGGCAAGTTATTATTAAACAATATTATAATTTGAAAGAAGTAACATGAGCTCATTGGTCCATTAGCAGAGGTAATTTTATCTGATAATACCTGTACCACTTCATGCCTTGGAGAGGATTGAAGGAGTCCAAAAGCAGCCAAGGGGGAGTTTAGAGTAATCCCAGAGTGAAAAGGGAGTGATCTGGGAAATGGAAGGAAGGTAAGAGAAGCCTGTTTACCTTCCACAGCCTTGAAGTTTTGCCTGAGCGGGGCCTGCAGAGGCTAAGGTCCCTGGTTCACAACCTGTGGGCCTCTCGGGTGAGCGTTCTGAATTGACTGTCAGGCTTAGAGCTCTGGTTATTGTTACCTCAGTAATGACTAGATAGAGATTATGGAGGGTGAGGCGGGATGCTGTAAGGAGGTCCTCACTGCCTTCAGCCCTTCTTTAAACCAAATTGCAAGGCTGCCTGAAGCCCCCTTTATGCAGACTCCAGAGAGAGCTCCAGATTCAGATGGATTTATATAACTGTCACCAGGTATCTTCAAGGGCTCCAGGTCTAGGGGAGTCATTCATCCCTTTGATAGCCCCAGATGGCCTGAGCCTTCTTCCTGTGTCCCTGGAAACCATCAGTTTACTGGGTCCCAGAAACGTTGAGCCCAGCAAGTGCTGACACATCCATCCTGACTGCCCCTAGTCAGCTCTCCTCTGGGCTGCTGCTGCTGCAGGCTTCCTTGCTGTGGCCACCTCATAGCCTCCTTTCCCTGCTTCTGCTCGTCCACAGGCCTGCTGAACCCCAAGCGGGGCATAGGCCCTGCCGTTAGCCTCCCACTCATAGGTTATATTAGAAGGCAGTTTGATACAACATAACACTTGAGGGTGCCTTCAGCATTATGGGAGAGAAGAGGAAAGAAGGCATCTATGCTCCTGGAGTCCACTGCTTCTTTGCACGTGGACCCCCCTCAAGTCCAGAATTCTCTACCAGCTGGCCTAAACCAGAGGAAGCAAAACCTAGCCACCATCCTGCCAAGGTTGAGGTCACAGCACTCTGCAAAGCTCCTCATCTCAGTCCGCATCCTGTGCTCTTGCCCTTGGATCACTCCTGCTTTCAGGACTTTCCTGAAAGAAAGGGTAGGCGCACACTTCAAACATGCTTGACCAAAACTTAAATTGTGTTTCCAGAACAATGGAAGACTCTTCCCAAAGGAAAAAGTCCAGTAAACACAAGAATGCAGAAAATGCTGTGATTCCCCAAACTTTGGCTTTAATCTTTTGTTTGTTTCATGTCTATTATAATCGGTACCTAGGGTTTGACTTTGCCCTTTTTGCCCACCCCCTCCGCTTCTTTTCTGTCCAAGAAAGCCTGATTTGGAAAATCAAAGTCAGACAAATCTTCACTCTGAGGGTGTAGTCTGAGTGAATTCCAGCCCTGCAGTCTGAAATGTGATGAAGTATGGCTGCGCTGCATGTTGTCGTCTCATTTTTCATCACACCTGATTTGTCACTGCATTTGATAGAGCAGAGCAGAACAAAGTTTTTACTAGCCATTCAAGCAAAAACATTGACCACCAGAGAATTTTGAATCCAGGCTTGAAGGAAAGTCAGAAAAATCACAGAAGGGACTGAGGCTCCTTAGATGAACTTGGAAGATCCCGTTAACAGGTCAATTTAACTTTCTGTAAATCACCTGAATTCAGGTCTAAACTTTTCATTACTATAGTTATCAATATTTATTTTAGTTACATGACCCCTAACATTTGTTAAAAGGAAAGCAGAGTCTCGTATAATTTTCTTAGATCTGCTTTTGACTTAACTTGGAGCTGTAGTATTGTCCTTTAAGGGCTGTGTTACTAGCCTTGATCCAGGAGGTGGCAGTGTGCCTTCCATTTGGGGATTTGGGTATGAAATCTTGTACCTCCTGTCATGTGTAAGAAGGTGGTACATTGTGAAACCATGATGTAATGTGCTCATTGATCTACTTCATTAAGACATTAATAAAAATTGAATCTGAATGATAGGAATAGAGTCATAAATTTATAAAATTACTTATAATAGTTACTTATTTTATAAATAGTGAACACTTAACACTGTACTGGATATTCAGTGGGTAAAACAGAAATATGTGAACTCAAGGCTAATGAAAATGAAACAGAATACAGTTCTATGTTAAACAAATTAGCAGTTAAACAAAAGGAGAGCCTGGCCAGGCGTGGGTCAGTGGTTGAGCATTGGCCTAGGTTCCAGGAGATCGTGGTTCGATTCCCAGTCAGGGCACATGGCCGGGTTGCCGGCTCAATCCCCGGTTGGGGGTGTACAGGAGGCAGCCGATCAATGACGACTCTCTCATCATTGATATTTCTCTTTCTCTTTCTCTCTCTCCCTCTCCCTCTCCCTCTCCCTCTCTCCCTTGCCTTCTCTCTTGCCCTTCCTCTCTCAGAAATCAATGAAGATATATTTTTAAAAAAAGAAAGGAGAGACCACTATGGTCTGACGTTGGCAAGAGGACTTCTCAGAGGGAGGTGGTAAATTTAAGGGATGAGTAGGGACTCCTGATAACATGAGGGATTAAGCCCATTCAGTTCTCTCTACCTCTCCAGATCCTACTAAAATACTAGTAAAGGATTAAAAATGAATAAATCATAAACAGCAAAAAGAAAGGCAACAAGGACATTAGGAAATGAGAGAACACATTTTGGAAAGATGAAGGTGGAGGGAGTTAGAGAATTTTCATGAAGGAGCATAAGGAAGGTGTTGCACCTTGAATTGTGCTCCACCCCCAAATTCATGTGTTGAGGTCTTAACCCCAGTACCACAGAATCTGTATTTAAAGATAGGGTTCTTTTTTTTTTTTTTTTTTTAAAGATAGGGTTCTTAAAGATAATTAAGTGGACCCAAATCCAACATGATTGTTGTCCTTATAAGAAAGATTAGGACACACAGGGAAGACCATATGAAGACAAGGAAGAAGGGCCATCTGTAAGCCAAGGAGTCCAGAAGAAACCAACACTGCTGAACCGTGATCTCAGACTTCTAGCCTCCAGAACTGTGAAAAATAAACTATTGTCTAAGCCACACAGTCTGTGGTACTTAGCTATGGCAGCCCTAGCAAACCATTACAGAAGGTACTCTTCATTCTGGAACCCTTGAGAGGCTCTGGCCTAAGGGAAACCAGTACAATAGATAGATGTCTCATTAATTTGAGGAAATTCTCATTCATTATTGCATCAAATATTCCATTCTTTCCCTCCTTCTGGTATTCCTATTTCATGTGTGTTACACCTTTCATAATCTTCCTACTGTTTTTGAATATTCTGTCTTCAATTTTTTCCTCTTTGCATTTCAGTGTTGGAAGTTCTGTGTCCTACATTTAGATCTATGATTCATTTTGAGTTAATTTTTTTGAAAATTGCACTGGCCAGATCTTTCATATTATGCTGAATAAGAGTGGTGAGAGTGAACATCCTTGCCTTGTCCCCAATCTCAGGGGGAAAGCAGTCTTTCACCATTAAGTATAATGCTGGTTGTAGTTTTGTTTGCTTTGTAGATGCTCTTTATCAGGTTGCGGAAATTTCCTTCTATTTTTCTGAGAGTTTTTTAAAAAAAAATCAAGAATGAGTGTTGCCCTCCTGGCATGGCTCAGTGGTTGAGCATTGACCTATGATCCAGGAGATGGAGGTTCGATTCTCAGTCAGGGCACATGCCTGGGTTTTGGGCTCAGTCCCCAGTCAAGGGCGTGCAGGAGGCAGCCGATCAATGACTCTCTCATCATTGATGTTTCTATCTCTCTCTCCCTTTCTGAAATCAGTAAAGATATATTAAAAAAAAAAAGTAAAATGTTTCAAAAGCTTTTTCTGTACATGATAAGATTATGTGTGATTTTCTCCCCCCCATTAGCTTTTTAATATGGTGGATTACATTGATTGGTATTGAAATTTTAAACTAAGCTTGCATTCCGGGGATAAACCCTATTGGGTCATGGTATAGAATTTTTTTTTATATAATGCTGACTTATGTTTGCTAATGTTTTGTTGAGGATTTTTTTACACCTGTATTCATGGGGATACTGGTTTGTAGTTTTCTTCTTTGATAATGTCTTTGGTTTTGGTACCAGAGTAATACTGGCTTCATAAAATGAATTGGGAAATGTTATCTCCTATTTCCTGGAAGAGATTGTGTACGATTTGTACTAATTCTTCAAATATTAGATCAAGTTCTCCAGTGAAACAATTGGGCCTAGAGGGTTTTTTTTCAATCCTCACCCAAGGATATGTTTTTATTGATTTGAGAGAAAGAGAGAGAGAGAGGGAAAGAGAGAGACAGAGAGAAACATCCATCAGTTGCCATCCCTACACACCTCAACTGGGGATCGAACCCACAACCTGGGTATGTGCCCTGACTGGGAATTGAACCTGCAACCTTTCAGTATATGGGCCGATGCTCCAACCAACTGAGCCACAGTGGCCAGGGCAAGGGCCTAGAGATTATTATTGGGGCAGGGCCACAGGCACAGTTTAAAAATTTTTAAATATTATCAAATTATTTCATATTGAATAATGGCAGTTGGTATTTTTGTGAGGTCTTTTTTTTAAAAATTTATTTTTATTGTTGAAATTATTACAGGTGTCCCATTCCCACCCCCCACCCCCCCTTGCCCCTCTCCACCCTGCTTCCTCCTCCTCCCCAGACCTTCACCCCATTATTGTCTGTGTCCATGGGTTATGCATATAAGTTCTTTGGTTAATCTCTTCCTACCCCCAGCCCCTCTTCCCTCTTCTCTCTTCCCTCTTCCCTCTTCCCTCTTCCCTCTTCCCTCTTCCCTCTTCCCTCTTCCCTCTTCCCTCTTCCCTGTTCCCTGTTCCCTCTTCCCTCTTCCCTCTTCCGAGATATGACTGTCTGTTGCATGCTTCAGTGTCTCTGGGTCTAATTTGTTTGTCAGTTTCTTTTGTTCGTTAGCTGCTTCTTAGAGAAGACCCTTCAACATTTCCTGTAGTGCTGGTCTGGTGGTGATGAATTCCTTTAGCTTTTCCTTGTCTGAGAAGCTCTTTATCTGACCTTCAATTCTAAATGATAGCTTTGCTGGGTAGAGTAATCTTGGTTGTAGTTCCATGTTTTTCATCACTTTGAATATTTCTTGCCACTTCCTTCTGGCCTGCAAAGTTTCTGTTGAGAAATCAGCTGACAGTCATATGGGGGCTCCCTTGTAGGTGACTAACTGCTTTTCTCCTGCTACTTTTAATATTCTCTCTTTGTCTTTAACCTTTGGCATTTTAATTATGATGTGTCTTGCTGTGGGCCTCTTTGTGTTCCTCTTGTTTGGGACCCTCTGTGCTTCCTGGACTTGTAAGTCTATTCCTTTCCCCAGCTAGGGGAAGTTTTCTGTCATTTTTTCAAATAGGTTTTCAATTTCTTCCTCTCTTTATTCTCCTTCTGGTGCTATCATAATGCTAATGTTGGTATACCTGAAATTGTCCCAGAGACTCCTTACACTATCTTCATATTTCTGGATTCTTTTTTCTTTTTGCTGTTGATTAGGTGTTTTTTGCTTCCTCATATTCCAGCTTGCTAATGTGATTCTTGGTGTCCTCTATTCTGTTGATTCCATGTAAATTATTCTTCCTTTCAGTTAGTGTAGCCTTCATTTCTGACAGGTTCTTCATTATGTCATTGATGCTCTCACTAGTTTCCTTAAAAGTCTTACTAAGACCCTTTACATTCTCATTAAGTGCCTTGAGCATCCTTATAACCATTGTTTTGAACTCTGTATCTAGTAGCTTGCTTGGCTCCGTTCTTTTTCTGGAGATTTCTTCTGTTCTTTCCTTTGTGACATGTTTCTTTGCTTCCACATTTAGCCTGCTTCCTGGTGTTTGTTTCTATGTATTAGGTAGAGCTGCTATGTCTCCTGGAATTTGTAGAGTGGCTTTGTGTCGTAGGTGTCCAATGGGGCTCAATGTCCTGAGTCTTCCCAGCCACCTGAACTGGGTCTTCTCGGTGCTCCCCTGTGTGGGCTGTGTGCACTGTCCTGTTGTAGGTGAGATTTGGTTGTTATTGGCATCACTGAGAGGAATTGACCGGCAGGCCAATCATCTGTGAGAACAGGCTGCACCTACAGCTGAAGAGCTGATGTGCTGGAGACACCCCTATAGAGCAGGATTTACTTTAGTGGAGCTTTGGTGTTCACTGAGTCCTCCCCTTGAGTATGTCACTCATGGATGTGGTAGGATTGTAATCCAGCATGGTTGAAGCTCACCACTGGGTGCACTGTCTCTGGTTCCTCCTGTGAGGTACAAAGTCAACCTCTGCCTGTGTTTTTCCCAGAGCCACCCAGCATGAGATACACAGCAACCTGTAGATGGCTGCTACTTGTGTTGGCCTCAGAGGTGCACAAGAGAGGCCAAGCTATGAACCATTGCAGGCTGCCACTAGTTACAGGCCTGGAGCCCCTTACCGAGAGGTATGGGGCATACTGAGGCCAAATGCTTGTTTGAGATTTTAGGAAAGTCCTAAGCCTGAGGCAAGAGAGGCCACTTGCATAGAAAAGCCACTGGAAATGGCTTGGATGAGCTTGCAAGTAGGGAGGGACAGAGCGAAAGGTGTGAGCCAGGTTGATGGAGATTCAGATATGGTGCCTGCCTGCCGACTCTGTGGGGGGAGGGCTTGTCAAAGGAACAATGGCCTTTTCCAGCTCTTCTGTCTTGGAGAAAGCTGCCCCTCCAGCTCTTTCCTGGATTCCAGGCAAGTTAGTTTCTCCCTGAGTGTTGCAAGTTCCTTTCAAGCTGCTGTCTAGCGCTGGAGCTCAGAGGGGGTGCATCTGAGTAAGTCCATGTGCCAGCCCTTTAAGAGGAACTGCCTGGGGCTCCTGCAGCCACTGTGTCACTCAGCCACGACCCCCGTTGGTTTTTACAGCCCAAAGTTGGGGGGGCCTGATGTGGGGCTGGGACCCCTCACTCTCTTGTGGGAGACCTCCACAGCTGGGGTATCCCTCTTGATTTTAAACCACTGCACCCATTTCCAAGGTTTCTGGTTTCTGTGATTCTGTCCAGTTCCACCCTGTGTCCGCCCCTCCTACCAGTCTTGATGTGCTTCTTTAATTTCCTAGTTGTAGGACTTCTGTTCAGCTAGATCTCAGGAGATTCTGAATGATGGCTATTCTGTATTTTAGTTGTAATTTTGATGTGGTTGTGGGAGGTGGCAGATACCACGGTTACCTATGCCGCCACCTTGTTGTCCTCTATTTTTGTGAGGTATTGATTCATTTCTTCTAAGTTGACAGATGTGAGTGTACAGATTTGTTTGTAGCATTTTCTTACCCTTGAAATAATCATTTTAATTATTTTAAATTTGTTGAGATTTGTTTTATGGCCTAGGATATGGTAATGTTTTGTGGGCTCTTGAAAAAACTATGGATTCTGCTGTTGTGGGTGGAGTATGTTATAAATACCAACCCACTGATGGTGTTGAGTCCATCTGTATTTTTGCTGATTTTTTTTGTCTAATTGTTCTATTGATTGTTGAGAGAGGAGTGCTGAAGTTAACTATACTTGTGGATTTGTCTGTTTCTCATTTCAGTGCTGTCAGTTTTTGCTTCCTATACTTTGCAGCTCTATTGTTTGGTCCATACACATTTAGGATTGCTATGTCTTCTTGGTGGACTGATCCCTTTATCATTATGTATTGTCCCTTCTTATTCTAATAATCTTTGTTCTGCAGTCTACTTTACTTAACATTAATATAGCCACCCCTGCTTTCCCTTGATTAATAATTGCATGATATGCTTTTTTCCATCATTTTACTTTCAACCTTGTATCATTATATTCAAAGTGAATTTCTTGTTCACAGCATATAGTTAGGTCATGTTTTGTAATCCAACCTGCAGATCTCTGTCTTTTAATTTGTATATTTAGACTATTTATATTTAATGTAATTATTGATATGTTAGGATAAGTCTACCATTTTCATTTGTCTTTTTCTCTTGCCTTTCTGTGTGTTACTGGAACAAATTATAAAATTCCATTTTGAGTAATCTTTTTTTAAAAGTTTCTCTTTTAATATAGCTTTTATATTGGTTGTTCTTAGTTTTACATTGTATATACATAACTTATCACAGTCTATTGGTGGTGTCATTTTACCAGTTTGAGTGACGTATGAAACCTTACCTCTCTTTACCCTCCCCTATTTATAAATCTTAAATATTTTCTCTACATAAATCAAAACCATATCAGACAATGTTATAAAGTCCCTACTCTCCATTAGGCCTCCTTTGACACCACTCCATCAGGGAAGGATGGGCATCTCATTACTGTTGGGTAGGGGTAGAAGTCTAGTTGCCCCATGTGGTCTCCATTGATACCATGAGGGGTCTGAGTGCTAGTTATTGGCCAGTGGGGATAAAATTCCTGCCTCCCTACTTGTCTTCACTTATATCTGCCCCTCTAGGTGTTGGAGCCTCTTATTAGAGCCTTGTGTGTGTGGGAGCCTAGGCTTCCTACTTGACCTTTGCTGGTGTGAATGAATGAGGGTAGAGCTACAGATTCTTCTGTGATATTTGTCTAGAGTAGAATAGCTATTATCTGAAAGTTTCTGTCTTGCTCCTTTCTGGTCCTTTGGCTAGAGAGAGCAGACTTTTGTTTTTTTTTATGGTATGTTCCCACTGGCATCTCCAGGCTGCTGGCCTCTTTAGCAACACATTTGGACTATATGAGGCAAAAAGACAGCCCAAAGTATTCACCACTGTGTTCTTTGGGTTCCAAAGTCCTTAGTGAATCTACCTTTTTCTCTCTACTTTTCAGACTTCTTATATTTGATTTATAAATAATGTCCAGAGTTTTTCATTGTATTTAGCAGAGAAAAAAAAATATGAAAAAGTACACCTACCACTAATTGTTTAAAAATATTTTATGTACTTTCAAACTTAACGTCACCCAGAAAATTAAGTCAAAAATCTCTGCATCATGCTTGGTCCCTCACTTTCCCTCATTTTCCATCAGTAAGTCTGCTTGGCACTTTCTTTGAAACATATTTAGATCCTCTCCTCTCTATTATCCATTAGCCAAGGTTGAGTCAGCATCTCCTTTATGCTATAGTTTGGAATACTGGTCGCTCTGCCTTCACCCTTGCTACTGCAACTCGTTCTCTGCACAATTGTTAACTGTAAACTTTATTATTATTATTATTTTTAAATATATCTTTATTGATTTCAGAGAGAGGAAAGGAGAGGGAGAGAGAGATATAGAAACATCAATGATGAGAGAGTCATTGATAGGCTGCAGCCCGCAACCCGGGCATGTGCCCTGACCGGGAATCGAACCCTGATCGCCTGGATCCTAGGTCGATGCTCAACCGCTGAGCCACGCCCGGCTGGGCAACAGTAAACTTTAAAAAACAAATTACTTCATGTCACTACCCAGCTTAAGAACCTCTAAATAGTTTCTCATTATACTTTGAATAAAATATGAATTACCTATCCTAATCTATTAAGTCCCCAAATAATCTACCCTTTGCCTACATCTCCAACTGCATTTCCTCTATTCCCCCCTTAAACCAAAATCATACTTACCTCATTTTTCTCTCCTAAGTTCTTCTATCTTGTACCTGCCTCAGGGCCTTTGCACTTACTATTGCAGAACCCAGAGTGTGTTTCTCCCAGGTCCTCACAGGGTTGCTTTTGCTCATGTGAATTCCAGCTAAAATATGACCTCTTCTGAGAAGACTTCCCTACCACCCCCTTACTCAAATAACTTTCTATATCAGCACCCTGTTTAATTTTCTACAAAGTATTTATAACTAATATCTCTGGTCTATTTACTTACTAGCCATCAGCTGTCTTTTCCCTCTGATATATAAATTTCATGAGATCAGGGTCATTGCCTGAGATGCACTAGGGGCACAGTATCTAAATAATTTTTACTGAAAGGATGAATTTAATCAAATCCTAATGAGCTAATTATGTATAAGAGTCTGTGTTGGGTGCAAGACAGTATTTCACATCTGACATATTGAATATGAACACTGACCTTTTGTAATAAGTGAGATAGAGAGGTGGAGGGTGGGCTGCTCCAAATGAAGATGTCATTGAGGAGCCATATCCAGCCAGTTATGCCTATGACTCAAATCAACAAAGTACTTTGATGAGGGTCCTCACTGGCATCCTAGAGCTGGAAAGATCATGCCCAAGTTTTCCTTGGATCTTGGTAGTTCTTGTCCATTCACCTACAGCCCAAGAATCAGGTTCTTCATCACAATGGAGGCCACAGCCCTCCAGCAGTGAACACTCTGTGGTTAGGGATGCTGATGTGTGACTAATAATCGGACGTGTTTGAGATCACTCTCATTTGGTTTCTGGGTCACGTGCTGGAAGAAATATACTAGCTCTTTATCTGCTGTCTATTCATATTTCATGCTTCCTTCTGCACGTTTTATCTAAATTAAATCTCTCTTTCACTGGGGGAGACCTTCGGCTATCAGCTGCTATTTTTAGAATAGTAGTCAAGACTTGGATCTTCAAAACAGGAGGCCCCAGGGCTCCCCGCTGACTGCTGTGCTTACTCAGCCAGACCACTGTGGCTCTGAAGGTTAGCATTTCTTTTTTTTCTGCCACTAGGAATTGTTCAGCCAGTACACCAGTGGTACCTAAAAGTCAAGGCCTTCTCCACCAGTCCTTCCAGGATGTCCCCCATAGGCTCCAAAGTCACAACCCCAAGGACAGCATTGAGGTTCTGCCTCTCACGCTTGCCTGGCTCTTTTTTTTCCCATTTGAGTAGATAGACTCCCAAGGGAAAGGACATGTAATAGCAAGCTACAGATCTGCAGGGGGGAGACAAGGACCTGGAAGCTCAGATTTCTGCACTGCATCGAGAATGTTGCCGAAGGCCAGCTGTTAATAGTCTGGGCCCTGTTGCTCTTTTCTGTGACACTGTGGGTAGAGCTGGGGTGGGCAAGGGGTAACCAATGGCACTCCTGTGGGCCAGGTATGTGGAGGTCTCTCTTCCAGGGCTGAGGGACCTGTCAGATGGGGAAGTGTGGAGGGGCTAAGCTTGGTTTTCCCTTGGAGCACTTATACTAGAATGGCCACTGCTGCCACTGGGCCTGACTTCCAGGGTGGGGGATTAAACTTGAAAACTGAGGCCCCCATGCAGATACAAACCCCCTTCTTTGGTTCCCCTCAGCAGAACTTGGACAAATTGGCATCTCCAAGGGGATTTTATCAAACTCTAAGGGAGAACATGGGCTATAAATGAAGATGATACTAGAGGCAGAAAAAGTTTAGCTCACACAGTCCAGGACTCATGTCACCCTGCGTAGTCTGTGTCCTGTGTCCCCTGGTCTAGGCTCCTAGACTGCCTCCTTGTGGAGGACACCTTCTCTCCTCCCTGATGTCAGAATCTGTTTTCCCAGATGTTAGTGCTTGGTTTCCCTGACACTTGCAGTTCTTTAAGGTCAAGGCCAAGGAAAAATGCTAATTCTGCCTCTCATGTAGGGACTTCCCACTCAGTTTTAGATGCTGGTCCAAAGATGGCCTTTCTCCAGCCACCCAAAAAGACGGTGCATTTCAGGTGAGATCCTTTCTCTGCTTATAGAAAGCAATTTTGTTCTTAACATGTCCAAGGGTGAAACAATTAAGAACATTCATTCAAGATCTTCCCACAATGCTTTGTGCGGGAATTTCCTGATAAATGGTGCTCCAATGAGGCAAATTTAAAGAGTGAAGGCTTAGAAAGATGCATTTTGGAAAACTTTCTCTTTTTCTCAATGCCTTTCTCAGAGCATCTCTGTTTTGGTGTCATTCATGACATTCACACATTTAATACATTTCTTGTCATTAGTTGTGTCTGAGAGCTTTTATAAGCTTCTTGGCAGGTAGGTTTTCCACGTTTTATGGCTTGTGAAGAATACCTCCTTCATTGTAGTGGGAGGAATCTAGCTCTGGGGCTAACAGCGGTGGGGAGGAATTTCCTCCACTGTGAGATGAAAGGTGTACTGGACTGGATAGTTTCCACATTTTCACTCCTAAAGGTGCTTTTTATACCTTTCATATCTCAGTGTTTGCTTTCTCACTTTTCTTTTTTTAAAATTTATTTTTCAATTATAGCTGACGTTCAATATTACTTTACATATGTTTCAGGTGACTTTCTCACTGTTTAAAAATTGAATTTTCTGGGGTGACATTGTTTAATAAGATCATATAGTTTTCAAGTGTACCTTTCTATGATATTTCCTTGTGTGCCCACCACCCACTGTCAAATCTACGAAGACATGGAGACAACCAAAGTGTCCTTTGATAGAGGATTGGGTAAAGAAGATGTGGTACATATATAATATGGAGTAGTACTCAGCTGTAAGAAAAAATGAAATACTACCATTTGTGACAACATGGGTGGACAACCGTATGGTCAACCATTTCACTGCAGAGTTCAAGTGCAAGCTTAAGGAAGATGTCAGTGAGAGCAAGGGGGCCGGCCGTCGCCTCCTTACTGCTTGCGCACGTGCTAAGCGAACTCTCTCTTCCGGCACCCAGGCCAGCATTGAGATTGATTTGCTCTGTGAAGGAATCGACTTCTGTACCTCTATCCCCCCTGCTGATTTGATGAATGTTGATCTTTTCTGTGGCACCCTGGACCCCGTAGAGAAAGCCCTTTAGGATGCCAAGCTCCACAAGTCCCAGATCCATGATATTGTCCTGGTGGGTGGTTCTACCCGTATCCCCAAGGTTCAGAACCCCCTACAGGACTTCCTCGGTGGGGAAGAGTGAATAAGAGCATCAACCCCGACGAGGCTGCTGCTCACGGTGCAGCTCTCCCGGCAGCCATCCCCTCTGGAGTCAAATCTGAAAATGTTCAAGATTTGCTGCTGTTGGATGTCACTGCTCTCTCCCTTGGCATTGAGACTGCTGGTGGAGTCATGACTGCTCATCAAGGCAATGCCACCATTCCTGCCAGCAGACACAGACCGTCACTGCCTGCTCTGCCAGCCAGCCCGGTGCGCTCATTCAGGTTCATGAAGGTGAGTGCGCTGTGACCACCGACGGCAAACCTGCGTGGCAAGTTGGAACTCGCAGGCATACCTCCCGCACCTCGAGGTGGTCCTCAGGTTGAAGTCACTTCTGATATTGATGCCAGTGGCATCCTCAGCACCTCTGCTGTGGATGAGTACAGGAAAAGGGAACAAGGTCACCATCTCTAACGACAGGGCCATCTGAGCAAGGACGAGGCTGAGCGCGTGGCCCAGGAAGCCGAGAAGCTCAGTGCTGATGAGAAGCTGGGCCGCGTGTCTTCCAAGAACTCACTTGGATCCTACGCATTCAACACGAAAGCAGCTATTGGAGATGAAAAACTTCAAGGTGAGATCAACGATGAGAACAGATAGAATGTTCTTGACAAGTGCAGTGAAATCATCAGCTGGCTTGATAAGAGCCAGCCTGCAGAAAGGAAGAGTTTGAACATCAGCAGAAAGAGTTGGGGAAATGTCTGCAACTCTGTCATCACCGAGCTGTACCAGAGTGCAGGAGGCCCACCAGGAGGAATGCCTGGGGCTTCCCTGTGGTGGACCCCCTCCGTCTGGTGGTGCCTCCTCTGGGCCCACCGTTGAAAAGGTCGATGAGGCCAACCTTACCATAGACTTAGCATTGTTCCACACAAAATCTTGAAGGACCCAAATTTGTAACACATTCCATGGCAGTTTTAAAAGTTGAGCTGCTGTATAGTAAATAACTGGGCATTCTTAATACTTGAATATGGACTGTGTGCACAGGGAAAGGAAATAATGCACTTTATAAGCATTGTATTGTAAAGTGGAAAACATGATGTCTTAAATAAAACTATTTAAAATTGGCATCATAAAAAAATAAAGTGCTTAGCCCTGAGCATGGTACATTGTAAGTGCTCAATAAATCCTTCTTAGTTACTACTGCAGTTGTGCAAATATGACATAACATTATCAGAGTGAGTGGAGGAGACTTGGAAATGAGTCATCGAGCCAAGAATGGTTTATTGAGTGCTATCTCTACACTCAGCGAGAATGGGCTATATCTTCTTCCATCAGTTATCCGAAAGGGACAGAAATTGCCGAGTGTATCTGGGGAAGAACTTTACAAGTTTTCCTGAGTATGTTAAGAGACAAAGATAACACCTTTGTGAGCATTTTTGAAAACACTGAAAAATTTTCCTGGAACTCGGTCCATTCTCCAGACTCATAAGAACTCAATAGCTGGTGCCTATGTTTCACCCCAGGCAAAAACATCCCTCATAAACAAGTGAGGTTTCACTGCAGCCTGAGATGTGTTGCTAGCCTGAGGCTAAAGCTATGCCTGCTTATTACATTAAACAGACCCAATCTGGGTCATGGAATTAGCGAATGGTGAGCCTGCCTCGTCTGATTTCTCTACATCCCTGAACACTAAGGGATTAAAAATGAATTAATCAAGCAGAGTCCCATCAGGGGGAGGCTCTGGTACCTTTTATTATATGAAAACATTAAGATGTAACCACGCAGAAATGTAGAAATAAAAGCTAGATAATAGTAGCAGCTGCAACAATTTAAAACATTTTTAAATTCATGTTTTTAAAAAACCAAACGTGAATATTAGTTTAGCTGCATCTTATGTGCTATCAGTGTTGACTTTCAGGGACTTTAGAGGTTAATGGAAAAATGAGCGAGTGAGTAAGCCATAGACTGTGCAGCCACCAGGCAGATGGAAACCCCTCCTTCCTCCCCAACTTGGGCTGCAGGTTTCTTTAAGCTACTCTCCCTCTTTTCTCTCTCTCAGTCTTTCTGTCTGGTGTTTTCTTTACCAAGTCCTTCTGTTCCAAAGGTTTTACAATCCAATCTCCATGTTGTCACTTTGTGTCATTTTAAACATTTGGTTGGTTTAATTGCTCAAATAATTCCTTTCCCTGAAGCAATGTGCTGGGGTGTGGAGTGGAGTGAAGAAGTGAATATGTATCTGTTTGTAGCACTTGAAGGGTGATAAACAGATTTATATCCATCAAGCTACCTGGTCTGAACTGACATATAAGATGCCCCTTGGGAGTACTGTGATTTTTTTTTTTTTTTTTTTTCTTTTTCCCCCCTTCACTTGAGGACCTTTTGAAGATTTTGAATATTGCAGGCTGTAATGTTAAAGAATATTGCTTGATTTGGGTTTGTCTGATGTCTCCTCATGATTACATTCAAGACTGTAGTTGTGGCAGGAATATAAAAACGATAGTGTTCTCATTACATCTGATCAGATGATGCATAATTCAGAGTGGCTGCGTTACTGATACGCTGACTTGATTAAGGTGGCCCGCTATAGTTACTCCTTTTTCCTTTGTGATTAATAACTATTCGTGGGAAGGAATGTTGAAACTATATAAATATTGTTTCTCAACAAATTTTTGATTAATTAAGAAATAACACAATTTCCTGTTTTTTTCATGGATTATAATTTGTCACTATGATTATTTATTTTGAGACCCCAGTTGTCCCACATTGAATTAGTGGAAGTGTCTTCAGGCTGGTTTCTGTGCCCTTTCGAGTTGGCTTCTTTATTCCCTGAGTACTGCCTTGCTTTCGGGCACAAGTGTTGGATTTTCCCTGCGACAGCCCTGGAGCTAATGAGTTCTCCAAGGATCCCAGGTTCCTTTAGTGGAGAATGGTGTTTAGAAATGAAGACTTACGTGCTAGCTGTGCTCACTACTGTTGGGGTGTGGCTGCCCTCAGATCTCAGTGGACAGATGAATATATGTATGTGTTTGCGTGTATGTAAGTTGACATCTATATTTACTCCTATGTCTAGTATATATTTCAAAAACTGAGTTCACCTTGATATCTCCAATTCCTACTTACCATCACAGGATTCATTCCTATTTTCTCCCTTCCCATGATTTGGAACCCCTTCTCTGACACTGAGGAACCTGGCTCCCATTCTCCTTAGTATAGTCACTTATTTGTTCCCCCCTCCCTGTATGGAACCCACCTCTCATCGCTGCCTGTGCCCCGTGCCCCATGCAGATGCTCTCCTCACTCCATCTGATGCTTGCGTCAGTCCTCACCTTGCTGGGGCTCCCGGTAGCCCTCCTAGGTGACCCTCCTCGCCCTTCTCGGGTTCTGACTGCCGGCGCCAGCTGCTGCCCCTGTGAATCCCCTCCTTGCTGAGCTTGGGCGCTGGCTCCCTACTTTGAACCACCACAGCATCCCTGCCTTCTGCCAGAGCCATTTTCTTTCCCTCTGACCTGCTTAAGAGCCTTAGGACTGAATAGTTCAGAAGGGCAGGGAGGAAGGTGAAAAAGTGGAAGCATGTAAACATTTTTAAAAATTGCAAGATGGAGAAGACAGAGATGGAAACAAAACTCATGTACATTTTTATATAATTTTGATTTTTTGACAAATACATACTTTAGTATTTAAAAAGAGAGTTCCTAAAATTGAAAACAAATATGTATAATTATATATCAAATTGGTAACAAACACACCAAGAAAATCATTATTTCAAATGCTTTAGAAGGCAACATTTCAACATGCTTAATGGAATTTGTTCTCAAGATAAAAAAAATTCTAATTTAATTCAGGAGTTTAAAGCAAGTTGAAATTGTGATATTTTATTTTGAAACTAATATACAAGGGTGGCCAAAAGTAGGTTTACAGTTATAAGTATGAGAAACACAGAGTTAATGAAATTATTGTAATAATCATAACGTATGTGTCTTTTTCCATATGAACAACCGCAAACCTACTTTTGCCCACCCTGGTGTATTGCAAGATAAAACAAATACATGCTCTTTTAATGTTCTTAGCAACTAAGTTATTAGTGTAAGAGAAAAACAATCTAAGTATAAAAATTAAAAAATGTTATAGTAAAGCCTTTGTATTGTTCAATTTGAATTGGAAATTTCAATATGAATGTATGTTTTAAAAATATATACATGTATATTTCTCCCCAACTCTGTCCATTGGAAGGGCCTAGAAGCATTGACAACCCAGTAGCGGTGAGTACCCCTAGCACCCAGATTTTGGTCTCTAAGTACCATTCCCACTAAAAGGAATCAGGGCTCATTAGAGGAATGGCTGATTCTGGGTCTGGTTGAGGGAGTATACAAGGTGAACTGGGACATCCTGCTGTGCTTGAAAAAGAGACAGTATGAAGGGACACTTATTGGCCAAAGATGGGACAATTTGAGTTTCAGAAAGGATGACTGCAATGCAATGAAACACACTGAACACATAAATATCTGCAAATCTATAAAATAATACTCAGAAAAGAGAAAACCAAAGACAAACAACAACAAAACCCACACCATGTTACTTACTCCTTAATCTGAAGAGTGATGATTCAAAATAATTATTTACCTTGCTTATCCAGTAGTAGTTGATGAGGTAAATCTCTCTGTCTTGCTCTTTCCCTTTCTCTTATAAAGATTGTCAGTTAGTAAGTATAGAATGAATGATAGAAAAGTCACCGTTTTTCAACCTCTAATGAAGTAGCTGATTGAAGCAAGACTAGTTAGTAGATGATAAAACTATTAACTAATGGAAAATTGGATACTCTAGAGCTGCTGAAATAGAATTCTACAGATTATCTGATGGTTTAAAAAGAAAAATGGAACTTTACAGTGGTGGAATGGAGCCGTCTCTGGCTTACTGAATTAGATATGATGTACCTTGTGACATGTTGCAATATCATACAATCTCAGTAATCATATCTTGCCTGGCCAGCGTGGCTCAGTAGTTCAGCATCGACCTATGATCCAGGAGATAGCGGTTTGATTCTCAGTCAGGACACATGCCTGGGGTTGTAGGCTCTATCCCCAGTTGGGGGCGTGCAGGAGGCAGCCGATCAGTGACTCTCTCATCATTGATGTTTCTCTCTCTCCCTTCCTCTCTCTGAAATCAATAAAGACATATTTTTTAAAAATCATATCTTACCTAGAACGTTTTACCTGAACGCAATCCAGCCTCTAGATCCAAGCTCTAGTTTACTGAGGATGCGTGGGTGAGTGCAACAAGTTAAATCACATCACAAATTTAGTAGTGGGACAAATTCAGAAAGAAGGCCATTCTTTTATTTTTTTAATTTGCAAAACAGGTCATTTAATGAAAGAATTTTAATTGAACCTCAAATATAATAGACATAATTGAAGCACAATAACATGATTCCAGTAGGTTAAATATGTGATTTTTAAAAAATGTGTTAAAGCAGGATTCTGCCAGGTATATCAGAATTAATGACTCATATAATTGATTGAAATTATGGTATTTTCATTCTTAATTTCTTTTTTACAGTATTTCTAGAGTATGTACCACTTAACAAAAAATATTTTCCTATGGGGAATACCAAGGTAATTTATTTATTTTTTTATTTAACTTTATTTTTGTTCAGAATATTACAGATGTCCCTTTTTCTCCCCAGTGACCCATTCCACCCCACCCCACCCCTCCCTCCAGTCCCTCTCCACAGCATTGTCCATGTCCTTGGGTTGTGCATATATGCATATAAGTTCTTTGGTTAATCTCTCTCCCTCCACCCACCCACCCTCCTCTGTCCCTCTGAGATTCATGAGTCTGATCCATGCTTCCATGTCATTGAATCATTTCTGTTCATCAGTTTATTAAGTTCTTTAGATTCCACATATAACTGAGATCATGTAACGTTTGTCTTTCTCTGCCTGGCTTATTTTGCTTAGTGTAATATTCTCCAGGTCCTTCCATACTGTCTCAAATGGTGTGAGATCCTTCTTCTTTACAGCTGCGTAGTATTCCATGGTGTAAATGTCCCACAGCTTTTTATCCACTCATCTACTGATGGGCACTTGGGCTGTTTCCAGATCTTAGCTATTGTAAATCGCATTGCTATGAACATAGGGATGCACATACTATTTCTGGTTGGTGTTTCAGGATTCTTAGGATATATTCCTAGAAGTGGAATCACTGGGTCAAAAGGCAGCTCCATTTTTAATTTTTTGAGGAACCTCCATACTGTTTTCCATAGTGGCTGCACCAGTCTGTATTCCCACCAGCAGTGTACTAGGGTTCCCCTTTCTCCACACCCTCGCCAGCACAAGTCTTTTGTTGTTTTGTTGATGGCAGCCATTCTAACAGGTGTGAAGTGATACCTCATTATGGTTTTAATTTGCATCTCTCTGATGATTAACGATGTTGAGCATTTTCTCATATGTCTCTTGGCCATCTGTATGTCCTCTTTGGAGAAGTGTCTATTCAGGTCCTTTGCCCATTTTCTAATTGGGTTGTTTGTCTTCCTCTTGCTGAGTAGCATGAGTTCTTTGTACACTTTGTAAATTAGCCCCTTATCAGATACATCCTTGGCAAATATGTTTTCCCAGACCATGGGGTTCCTTTGTATTTTGAGGCTGTTTTCTTTTGCTGTGCAGAAGCTTTTTAGTTTGATGTAATCCCATATGTATGTTTTTTCTTTTGTTTCTCTTGCCCTAGGAGATGTATCAGTGAGAATTCCACTATGTGAGATGTCCATGACTTTACTGTTTATGTTTTCTTCCAGAATTTTTATAGTTTCGTGACTTACATTTAAGTCTTTTATCCATTTTGAGTTTATTTTTGTGTATGGTGAAATTTGGTGGTCTAGTTTCATTTTTTTGCATGTACCTGTTCAATTTTCCCAACACCATTTATTGAAGAGGCTGTATTTTCTCCATTGTATGCTCTTGCCTCCTTTGTCAAATATTAACTGACCATAATGGCTTGGGTCTATTTCTGGGGTTTCTGTTTTGTTCCATTGGTCTATATGTCTGGTGTTGTACCACTACCAGGCCGTTTTGATTACAGTGGCTTTATAGTACAGTTTGATGTCTGGTAAAGTAATCCCTCCCACTTTGTTCTTTTTTTTCAAGATGGCTGCAGCTATTTGGGGTCTTTTTTGGTTCCATATAAATTTTTGAAATGTTTGTTCTAGCTCTGTGAAATATGCTGTTGGTATTTCAATAGGAATTGCATTGAATCTATAAATTGCTTTGGGCAGTGTGGACATTTTAATGATATTAATTCTTCCAATTCATGAGCATGGAATATTCTTCCACTTGTTTATATCTTCCTCTATTTCTCTTTTTAGTGTCCTGCAGTTTTCTGAGTGCAGGTCTTTTACATCCTTGGTTAAGTTTATTCCTAGGTATCTTATTTTTTTAGTTGCAATGGTAAATGATAATTGATTTTTTAGTTTCTCTTTCTGAGAGTTCATTGTTGGTGTATAAGAATGCCACTGATTTCTGGATGTTGGTTTTGTATCCAGCTACCTTGCCAAATTCTTTTATCAAATCTAGTAGTACTCTGATGGAGTCTTTAGGGTTTTCTATGTACAATATCATGTCATCTGCAAATAATGACAGTTTTACTTCCTCCTTTCCAATTTGGATACCTTTTATGTTTTCTTCCTGTCTGATGGCTGTGGCGAGGACTTCCAGTACTATGTTGAATAAGAGTGGTGAAAGTGGACATCCCTGTCTTGTTCTGGTTTTTAAGGGAAATGGTTTTAGTTTTTGCCCATTGAGTATGATGGTGGCTGTAGGTTTGTCATATATGGCCTTTATTATGTTGAGGTATGTTCCCTCTATTCCCATTTTGCTAAGAGTTATTATCAGAAATGGGTGCTGGATTTTGTCAAATGTTTTTTCTGCATTTATTGATATAATCATATGATTTTTGTCCTTCATTTTGTTTATGTGATGTATCACATTTATTGATTTGCGAATGTTATACCAGCCTTGCATCCCCAGAGTAAATCCCACTTGGTCATGGTGTATCATCTTTTTAATGTATTGCTGGATCCAGTTTGCTAGTATTTTAGTGAGGATTTTAGCATCTATGTTCATCAGGGATATTGGCCTGTAATTTTCTTTCTTTGTGGTGTCTTTATCTGGTTTTGGGATTAGGGTGATGCTGTCCTCATAAAAGAGTTTGGGAGTTTTCCCTCCTCTTGAATTTTTTGGAGTAGTTTAAGTAGAATAGGTGTTAATTCTTCTTTGAATGTTTGGTAAAACTCACCTGTAAATCCATCTGGTCCAGGACTTTTGTTTGCTGGGAGTTTATTGATTACTGCTTCAATTTCATTAGTTGTTATCGGCCTATTCAGGTTTTCTGCCTCTTCTTGATTCAGCTTTGGAAGGTTGTATGCTTCTAGGAATTTGTCCATTTCACCCATGTTGTCCAGTTTGTTGGCATATAGTTGCTCATAGTATTTTCTTACAATCCTTTATATTTCTGTTGGGTTGGTTGTTATATCACCTCTTTCATTTCTGATTTTATGTATTTGGGTCCTTTCTCTTTGTTTCTTGGTGAGTCTGGCTAAAGATGCATCAATCTTGTTTATCTTTTCAAAGAACCAGCTCTTGGTTTCATGGATTTTTTTGGTATTTTTTTTAGTCTCTATGTCATTAATTTCTGTTCTGATCTTTATTATTTCCTTCCTTCTACTTGCTCAGGGCTTTTCTTGCTGTTCTCATTCTAGTTCTTTTAGTTGTTTTGTTAGATAGTTTATTAGAGCTTTTCCTTGTTTCTTAAGATAGGCCTGTAATGCTATGAATTTTCCTCTCAGGACTGCTTTCACTGTGTCCCATAGATTTGGGGTTGTTGTCTGTTCATTTTCATTTTTTCCCAAGAAGTGTTTGATTTCTTCCTTGATCTCATTGGTAACCCATTCATTGTTTAATAACATGCTATTTAGCCTCCATGTGTTTGAATATTTTTGAGTTTTTTTATAGTGGTTGATTTCTAGCTTCATGGCATTGTGATCCGAGAAGATGCTTAATATGATTTCAATCTTCTTGAATTTGTAGAGACTTGTCCTATTCCCTAACATGTGGTCTATTTTTGAGAATGTTCCATGTGCACTTGAGACGAATGTGTATTGTGCTGCTTTGGGATGAAATGTTCTGTAAATGTCAATTAAATCCATTAGATCTAGTGAGTCATTTAAGGTCTGTGTTTCCCTGTTGATTTTTTGTCTTGATGATCTGTCCAGTGCTGATGGTGGGATGTTAAAGTCCCCCACTACGATTGTGTTGCTGTCAATATCCCCCTTAAAGCCCACCAACACATTTTTTATATATTTAGGTGCTCCTATATTGGGTGCATATGTGTTTATAAGGGTTATTTCCTCCTGTTGGATTGATCCCTTTAGTATTATGTAGTGATCATTTTTGTCTCTTGTTATGGTCTTTATTTTGAAATCTATTTTGTCAGAAATAAGTATTGCTACTCCAGCTTTTTTTCCCCCTTCCATTTGCATGGAATATTTTACTCCATCCCTTCACTTTTAGCCTGTGTGAACCTTTTGCTCTCAGTTGGGTCTCTTGTAGACAGCATATATTTGGGTCCTGTTTTCTTATCCATTCAGCTACCCTATGTCTCTTGATTGGACCATTTATTCTGTTTATATTTAAGGTTACTATTGACACATACTTATTTAATGCCATTTTCTCCCTTTATGCTGATGTACCTTTCTCTCACAATTCTTTCTTTTTCTTAGAGCAGTCCTTTTAGCATTTCTTGCAATGCTGTTTTCATGGTACTGAACTCCTTTAGCCTTTTTTTGTCTGGAAAGCTGTTTATTTCACCTTCAATTTTAAATGATAGCCTGGCTGGATAAAGCAATCTTAGTTGCATGTTCTTGCTTTTCATTACTTTGAGAACTTCATACCACTCCCTTCTGGCCTGAAGAATTTCTGTTAAGAGATCTGATGTCAGCCTTATGAGGGTTCCCTTGTAGGTCACTGCTTATCTCTCTCTTGTAGCCCTTAATATTCTCTCTGTCCTTGACACTTGCTATTTTAATTATGATGTGTCTTGGAGTGGATCTCTCTGGGTCCCTCTTGTTTGGAATTCTCTGTGCTTCCTGAACTTGTGTGGCTTTCTCCCTCACCAGCCTAGGAAATTTTTCTGTCGTTATTTTCTCCACCAAGTTCTCTATCCCTTGCTCTCTTTCCTCCCCCTTTGGTACTCCTATAATGCGAATGTTGTTTCACTTCATATTGTCCCAAAGCTCCCTTAGACTGTCCTCATGCTTTTTTAAGTGTTTTTTCTTTTTGCTGCTCTGATTGTTTTTTTCTACCTTATCTTCTAAGTCACTTATTCTATCCTCTGATTCATTGAGCCTACTTTTAATCCCTCCCAGTGTATTCTTGATATCAGATATAGTATTCTTTATTTCTGCCTGATTCTTGTTTATGATATTTATCTTTTTTTTCATGTTTTCACTAAGTTCCTCGACCTTACCATCAAGTTTTTTGTTCTCATTAATTTCCTTGAGCATATTTATAACCATTTCTCTGAACTCTATTGCTGGCATCAAAGTCTTTTTCTGGTGAGTTTTCATTTTCTTTAGTTTGGAGGTTGTTTCTTTGTCTCCCCATTTTGGTGGATCTTAGTGTTTGTATCTATATCTTAGATATATTCTGTCTTATGAGCTATCTCCCAGTCTTATGGGATGAGATTTTGTAGTGTGAGTCCAGTGGAGCCCAGAGGTGTGTTTTCCTTATACTTCTGAGCTCTTTGCTCTAGGCACGTCCCTTTTGTGGATGTCCTTTTTGTGGGTTCTTTTGGCTCTCCTATTGTGATTGGATCTAGATTGTTGTTCACCAGTCCTTGGGAGGACTCTTCTCTCAGCTTGGCTAACTGTGTGTCTCAGCCCCAACCACATCACGTGAGCTTTTGTATGGGTTCTGGAAAAGATGGACAATACACAACTAAACTTCCAGGAAACAAGAGGTATCTTACAAAATATTTTGACAATCACAATGAAAACAACTCAAGTGAAAATAGAACTAGGAGAGTGAAGGGAGAACAGAAATGCTAAAGGAAAAAAAAAAGTTAAAAAAAAGAGAGAAAGAAAAGTAAAGCTAGAGAGAGAAAAGTATATTGCTGTTAATAGTGACAAAAATTTTAAAAATAATAAACTAAACTAAAATGTAAAAAATAGAGAAGCTACTGGGAGATAAGAGGGGCTGAGAAAAGACTCTGAAAGAAGGACAAGCAAAAAATTAAGGGAGAGAATAGGAATAGAATAATAGTTGAAAATGAGAAAATAAAAATACAATAAAGAGAATAACAGAAACTAACAATCAAACAAAAAGACAGGAGGTCAGAAGGGAGAAAAACAAAAGAAAGAAAGAAAAGAAGAAGAAAAAAAAGTTCTGCCAATGGATTGAGAGGAGAGAGAGATAAAGCCACGGCAAGAAGGGAGTCCAATAAGAGATATGAGGGAAACTATAGAGAAAATCAGTAAACTTGGTTATAATGATAAAGTCCCAGCAATTAAGCAGGAATATCAAGAAAGTCTTGATATTAGAAGCAAGGATAAAACAAAACAAAGCAAAAAGAAACAAAACAAAAAACAAGCTAAGCAAAACAAAATCCTTTTTAAAAAAATTAATTAAATATATTTTAAAATTAAAAATATATATAAAATTTAAAAAGAAGGAAAAACAAATTTTCCCCCTCTTTCTCTTTTTCCTAAGGGGGGAAAAAAAGAAAAAGAAAAAAAGAAAGTCAATCAGGTGAGTTTCTTCTGGACAGCTTATGTTGTCTGTGGTTCAGTTTTGCTGATTTCCATTCTCCTGGGAGGTACTTGTGTCTCAGCCAATGTGAGGAGCCATCTAGGTTTGGCTCTGGTGTCCTTAGGTAGATGGTTGATCTGAGGCTCTCTGAAGACCACCTCCTCTTGTCAGCTATTTTGCAACCTTGTAGTTGCCTGGTCTTGCTCCAGAGTCTTCTGTAGAGTCTTTAGGGTGCAGGATGGTTAGTGTAGATCAGGGTATTGTTCCCCTTACTTAGAGGTTTCACTGTCAGGCACTCACTGTGAGGGAGTTAGTTTCTGCTGCACCGCCAGCTCCTCAGTCCCTACCCTGTCCTCTGATTCTAGTTCCCCATGCACTGGCCTGCTGCAGTTTCAGATTGATTTCAGCCTGTTGCCTTTTCTGTAGGGGCAGTTTCAGCAGCCTGGGCTCAGTGGGTTTGATCAAAAACATTCCAGTGAGCCCTCTGCCTGCCCCGCCCCCAGCAGGGGTTTTCAGCTTTTCCTCCAGTTCCCAAACAACAGCCCCTGAGAGTCTTATTTTTGTAAAGTCCTCCTGTGAGCTGCTCTCCCTTCCCCCTTAGGACTGTGACCTGTGGGGTATCTGGGGCCTCAGTGAGCGGGACCCACCCCTTTCCTGTTGGGGGTGGTGCTCCTGGCTGCGGGAGAGGCCGGTGGGCTCCGCCTCTCCCTGCTCAGCTCTGGTTGGCTGGTCGCACCAGGCCCGCCCCTCACACCGTCTACTGTGCAGACCCCAATCCCAGCCTCCGCTGCTCTGTCCGCCCAGTGCACGCGGGGAAGGTGGGATCCATTTCCAGGATCAGACTCACAAACGCACAAAGCAACACACAGGCAGAGTCTGCCCTGCAGGGTCCTGCCTCCTGTGCACCAAGGCCCCCAGCGGGAGGGGACCCAGAGTCAGCTTCATGCAGCTCCCTGCCCGCTGGTCCCGGCAAAGCTGGGGTGGCTTCACGCGCCACCGCGGCGCCCCTCAGGGCTGGTCGCAGATCCCAGACTCTCCGCACCAGGAGCTCAGGGCGGGGGGCTCCTCCCCTCCCCCACGCCACGCAGATCAAATGCTTTCCGGGGCTCAACACATGCCCTACAGGGAGGCAGAGGGTCCCTGTGTGTGGCTGCTCAGTGCAGTGATCTGGTCCCTTACTACTCGGGTGCCACACACTTTGGGACAGCCTTTCCTATGGTCAGCGCCCCAAGCTTTAGACACCGGTCACCTCTGCCACTAGAAGCTTTGTTTCTTAGGAAGGCGCCGATCCCTCCGGGACTCACTGCTCCCCTGGGTCCCTCGGGGCTCGGAGCCTAACACAGGCTTCAGGGGGACTCTCCCTTCTTACGCCCCCCCCCCCCCCTTACTGAACTCTATGATGTTTCTTCAGTGCTCCCTGCTCGCAATGTGTCCACTCAGGCATCTTCCTCTGGTTTTTCCAAGCTGGCTATGTAGTATTTTAGGAGTAAGTCGAGCCTGTGGCTGGGAGCAGGGGTGCTCTGCTGCTTCCTACAGGGCCACCATCTTCCCTCCCAAGAGGGCCATTCTGAGGGACAGCTGACTGGTCTCTTCACCTAGTTAATGTCATGCCAAAGAAAGGGGTGGGGGGACACTGTTCTCGGTTGTAAGTGACTTAAGAGATATACTGTAACAACGAAATGTGGACTGGATCCTGGTAAGGCTAAACTGTGAGTAGAATACAGTATTTTGGGAGCAGTTGGTTAAATTTCAATATAGACCAGGCATTAGGCGATGATAAAATATTATTAATTTTGTTAGCTCTATAATGGTATTGATTTTAAGGAGGAAAATGTTCTTATTTTCATGGTGTCCATATAATTTACTTAAAAACTTTAGCAAAAAAAAATTGATGAGGCAAACATAGTAAAAATGTTAACTGCTTTTTTCCCTTTTTATTGAATTTATTGGGGTGACATTGTTTAACAAGATTATACAGGTTTCAGGTGCACAATTCTACAACACATCATCTGTATACTGTATTGTGTGTGTTCCTCCCCCGAAAATGTTTAAAAGTATTAATCTAGTTAATGGGTATATGGGTGGCCATTATACTCTATTTTTCTATAGGGTGTCCCAGAAAATGTATATACACACTTTGAATAATCATAAAGGCAGTGTTTATTAAAATACATTTCATTTTCAAAATTGAGCTATCAGCTGTTAAAAATAATTCTGACTCCTAGGCCCCAACCCAGACCTGCCAAATGAGCCTAAACCCTAGCTGGAACCTGTATTTTGTTGAGTATCCCGGTGGGGTGAGAGAATAGATGAATGAGTGTCTTTTTCATCTGTGTATCTCAGCAAGTGTTTATCAGGTGCCTACTATGGGGCCAAGCGCTGTTCTAGGTGCTGAATTCCAACAATGAACAAAACAGTTACAAGGGACCTTAAACCCATGGAGTTGGCACCTGCCTTGTCCATAGCAGGTCTCTTTAAAACAAACTAACGTTTAAAAATTGTTATATATAACACAAACACAGAAAACTGCATAATACAGATGGGCAGCTTAATTGTTAGTAGTAACCCTGCCTCCCCACAGGCCCCCGCCAGTCAGCAGGAGTCTTCTTTCCTTGCTCCCCTAAGTCACATCCTCCCCCTCCCCTCAAGAGTGTACTTTAGAGCTATGGTAAGAATCAAAGACAAAGTTCAGAGCCCTACCTTTAATATTCTTCTGGGTATTACTCTGCCCACCAAAAGTGAGATTTTACATTTTTCTTTGTTTCAAAAGGTTTTTAGTCTCCAAGCTGTACAAAGCAGTACCACTCAGACACGCATATTAGACATGTGATTTTCACTTTGTAATATCAAGTCAACGGAGCAGCTCTGGGGCCGACTCATTCCCAATTTGCAGCTAATTCTGAGAACATTATGTCATAAAGGATCTTCAGATGCAAACGCATAATTCTATCCCGGTGGGGTGAAGAAATTAAAGCGTTATTTAAGATCACCTCAGTGTCGGCCTCCCACGGGTAGAGCTGGTCTCGAGAGACTGTGAATCATTTGCTGAAGCGGTGTTCAAGGTGGCCAGAGGCACCACTTGTTACCTGGGCTGGTTGAATCGAATGAGAAATAAGCTTTCTTCTTCTTTCTTTTTTTAGCAAAAGCACTCAGAGAACTTTAATCTTCTTCCATTTTATATGATTTTTTCTCTTCTAATTTAGATCTTTCAGACCCAGAGCTGAAATATTGCAAAAGGATGATGTGTTCCCTGCCTGACGATTGTCTGAATGTTCAAATCTTTGTAACAATATGAGGATTGAAAAGTAAAGATATACACATTTCAACTGAAAGTCTCAAAGCTCTAATACTAGGTTACTTTTAATGCAAAATGATATACTGCCTTCACCAGGCTGTTGTGTGCACTGAATAAAATAATAAGCAGCTGGTGTAGCTTGGGGCACACCCCAGAGTGAGGGCAGGTGGGTGGAAAGGGTTCCAGGCTGAGTGGGAATTTGGGCTCTTTCCAGCAGCTCTATTTCCTGCCTGGATGGCCTGTCTCAATTTGGCCAAACCTCAGTCCCCTCATGGGTAAGTGGGGGAAGACATCAGTTTCTCACAGGGGTGCTGTGACGGTTAATGACACCTACCATTGGCCTGGTATTTGCTGTGGGCCACTGTGTCTCCTCACATCATCATCTCCTGTATTCTTCTCAACATGTCTACCCTCTCCATGTCTCTCATGTGCAAACAGGAAATCTGGGAGACATAATTTTGTTTTAAAAGGTTCCTTGTGCCATTTCCACACCCACCCTCTTCCTCCAAAACAGGAGGCATCTTCATTGTATCCTGGGTCCTCATTTAATCGTTTTAATCTCTTTCCATTTACTTAATCTCTCAAAACCTTAATTTCCTCATGTATAAAATGGAGATTAAAATAGTGCCTTTCCACCCTAGCTGGTTTGGCTCAGTGGTTAGAGCATCGGCCCATGGATTGAAGGGTCCCAGGTTTGATTGCAGCCAAAGGCATGTGCCTCGGTTGCAGGCTCGATCCCCAGCCCTGGTCAGGGTGCATGTGGGAGGCAACCAATTGATGTATCTCTCTCACATCAATGTTTCTCTCCCTCTTCCTCTCCCTCCCTCCCTCTCTCTCTCTCTCTCTCTCCCCCTTGCATTCTCTCTGAAAAGCAATAGAAAAAATATGCTCAGGTGAGGATTTAAAAAAATAAAATAGTACCTTTCCGTTGGGTTGTAGTAGGGATTAAATGAGATAATTCATCTTTGTTTTTGTCAGAGCCTGGAATGTTAGGGAGTCAGGAGTCTGAGGCCTCTGCTGTGCTGAGAGGACTCCTACCTCATCCTGCCTGGTGTGAATGAGGCTGAGACGTCTCAGAGGCAGCAGCTGGGGCAAGAGGACTGCACATATGGCTGCGGCATGTGATGGAAACTGCCCACAGTGAGACTCTGAACCTAGCAGAGAAAGACGGGGAAATTGTATTACCCTCTTCTTTCATCTGTCGCTTCCTTTCTCCAGTCAATACATGTCTCCCAGCTATTGCCCCTCAGCAGCTTCCTCGGGGTTTAGAGCTTTCTGCTCTAAGTTTTAATGAGGAGTAATAGCCATATTTGGCTTTCTTTCTTCCTTGTGCAAAGCCTTACAATTGTTTGCTTTCTGGAAGAAACATAAAAGTGTATCATGTTGTTGGCCGTAGGCTGGACATTAAAGAAAAACAGTCAGATCAAAATGGAATGTCAGCAGTAAGGTTTAGCTTTGGCTCTGGGTTTTCAGAGGGGAGCTTCCTGGCCCCTGAGGCACTGGGAAGAGCAGCTCCTCACAGGAGATGCTAAAGGCACAGGTTGTTTCTTTCTGGAAGTTTCTAAAAGGGCCTGTTGTATCAAAAAGACTGCATTCAACTACATTTTGTTTCTTTTCCTGGTGCTCATTTGAATGCAGGACATGTGCCCAAGGACATGGGGGAATCGGGCTGCTCTGAGGACCTTCGTGTCCCCAAATATCTTCTTTGCCCACTAGCCTAAAGTTCTGTCACTAGCCATTATCTCCGGAAGGCTGCTGTTTACATGCTACATGGGGGATGGGTGTTCTGTTCCACAGGCTCAGTTCCTTTCCTTGCAGACAGCAGTGTGGGCACAGGGGCCTCCTTGCTGCCTCAGACTCCTTCCTCCAGGCTCTGGGGCTTCGGCCTCTGTGGCCTTAGTGCTCTTGGTCCACTGTCCCAATTCCCCTTACTTCCTCTCCCTCCCCGCTCAGGTGTACTGCATCCACAGAGCACTTACTGTTGAGGCTGGCAACTTTTTATTTCCCTGAGAAAAGAATATATACTTTTGTGAAATACATTTTATGGATTAATTTCTTCTTTCATTGTAAAGTTCCTTGGCATGCCAAACATGTTGAAAACTATAAAGTTTTTTATCTCCCTTCTGTCCCAGGGAATTAAGATTCCCAGCAGACAGCAGGCTCCTTTCCTAAGGGCTCTTTGCTTTGGCAAAAACAAATGAGCAAATCAAACAAAAAACAAAACATTTTCTCAATGAGTGTAATGTATTCGTATTAGCAATTCTCACAGAAAATGACACAAAATATTTCCCCTTTGCTTTACAAATATGATAAAGTTACTTTGAAACTATCCTTCTCTCTTTCTTTAGGTGAAATTAGAATGAGTGTCATAAAGTTTACTTGTATGTTTCTAACTACTGATAACTAAAGTATTTACTTTATGTGTATATCCACATGACCCAATACATTTAATTGGGTTCTTGTCCTTTCCTTGGGGGATTCCTATTACTCATTCATTCATTCATTCATTCATTCATTCATTCATTCAATTACTCTTTCATTAATTCACTCAATAAATATTTTCAAATGCCTCCTATCTATTAGACATTGTGCAAAACCTACTATGGGGATATTATGGCATACGTATGGCCACCAAATAAAATACATTTATCAGCCATCTGAGTAGCTGGGTGTGGCCACATGTGGCAGGTTGTGTTATCTAGAAGTAGACTTTGAGATGGAGTTCAGTATGCACAGAATATTTTTGTTTTTATTTTTTTTAATCCCCACCTGAGGATATTTTTTCCATTGATTTTTTTTTAGAAGGAGGCAGTGGAGAAAGAAAGAGAGAGAGAGAGAGCACACCAACATCAACATGAGAGAGATACATTGATCAGTTGCCTTCCGCACATACCCCAACCAGAGCTAGGGATTGAACCTGCAACCCAGGCATGTGCCCTTGACCCTTTGGTGCATGGGCTGATGCTCTAACCACTTAGCAGCACCAGCCAGGGCATGCACAGAGTATTTAGGGCTTGGCTCCTCATCTTGCCTGAGGCCCCGTGGTGTCTGCAATGCTCTCAGAATCAGGAGGCTGAATTCTAATATTAGCTCTGTCCCTAACAACTGTGTGATCTTGAACAGGTTGTGTTGCCTCTCTGGACTCAGTTTTATGACTGCAAAATCTAGAGGAGAGGTTCCATGTTCTATAAGGTTCTTTCTCATCTTAGAGGTTTTAGCAGTACCTGCCATTTCATCTGAAGAGCATATAATAATTATGCTACTGCTTGTACTTGAATAGATATGTCATTATTTATAGAAACAGAAAATCTCAGTCTTTATGACACCCATATAAAGTAGGCGGACAAGGAGACATTATTCCAATTTTACAAGTAAGAAAACAGATTTAGAGAGCTTAAGCAACTTACTCAGGAATACATGGTGGTCAGTTTTATCTCAGCAAAATCACCAGGTCAGGAGTGTAAAATAGTTCCTCACTTCACCCTGAATCCAGTGGCTTTGGAAATGGAGTCTCTGCTTGGAAGGAAGGGAACTGATATTTACTGAGTGTTCACTGTGTCCGATGCACCGATGGTAAGTCATATTCCCTGTATTCTTTCATTGTGTGTGACCATGTTCCTATGCTACGTATTGTCCCCAGTTTACAGAGGAGAGAGCTGAAGTTCAGAAAGGTTTTATGGCTTGCTCTAGTAACAGGTGACAATGTATTTAAACTTCTTCTTCTTACTCCAAAGCCCAGAACTACCAGGGATCAAGGAGCACACCCTCTGACTAGGCTGCTCCAGTGGGGGTCTTTCCGACTAGGGTGGTCTTGGCTGGGGTGGCTGTGCAGTCTCCACCTGATTATTCCAATATCCACCAGCTGTCCCCATGAACCACTCAGTCTTCACGGAGGTTCATGGAAACCCTGTGTGAATGTTCCTGTTGACAATTTAATGTATCTGTGCTCCAGGCCTTGTTCTTTACATGGTAGTCAAATCATTTTAAAAAGGGCAGTTAAGGGCCTACTTATTAGTTTGGCTTCCTCTGACTGATAAACACAATCTGTTAGACTGGCTCCAACTAAAATTTATTTATGATTGAAACATTACTGAAATATAACCAATTTCCTGGTTTCTAGGATTTACATGAAATCTCATGGTGTTGAGATGTTAATGTATTTGAATGTTTGCTTAGGTTCAAAATAAATCATTTTGTCTTCTTCCTAACTCTTACTTTGACATAAAGTTTGGCTTAATGGCTGGTTAGATATCCCCATAGCAAACCCTTGTATAACTCCATTTTTGTTCCCCAGGAGAGGATGGGAGGTTATGAATATGCGCAGAGCAGGAGGGTGTGGGAAAAAGCAATTTACAGCTCTCCATAACCTTGGGCGAACCACACAGCATCAGAGAACTGAGAAAAGTTCAGTCTTGTGGGCAAATGTTTATTGGAAAATCACACTGGACGTAAAAGTCCAATAGATGTGTGTTTTTTAAATTCCCACTGAATATTTCCTCTTCAAATTTTTGAACTGCCTGATTCACCAAGGAAATATTGTATTTAGGTAGTTGCAGCTGAATCAGAAAAACAGCGGATTCTTACCTAAAGTTTATTTCCTCCTTAAGGAATTTTGAGCTTAGGAAGAACCTCAGAGGAAATTTGGTTCTGTCCTTCTGATAGAGGTCCCAAAGGTGATGTGACTTGCCAAGGGCATGCAGCAGGTTGGGTCACAGGTGGGAGTAGATGTGACCTATTGCTCCTGTTCCAAATGCAGCGAGCTCTCCTGTGTAAGAAACAGAATATTCACACGTCGGCTCACGGAAAGTTAGCACATATTGGGTGACTGATTTATATACTTTCATAATGTTACATACTTGTACAAAATTCAAACAATATGAATGTGTATAAAGGTGTATCACGACGAGAGCCCACCACTTCCTGGCCTCCTCCCTGCTCACGCCTAAGAGCTCCCTACCACCAAGGCTGGTCTGTAGTGTCTGGATTCTTCTGTGCATGTTTAAAACTCTTCTCTCTTTGCCCAAACATACAAAATTTACATCTTAAATTAAAATTTCAATTAGTTATATGTACACGATCTTCTGTAATTTTTTTTTTTTAGTAAAAAAGTAGACCATGGGCTTCTTTTCATGTCCAAACGTACATACAGCCCTACCTCCTGCCATGTGCTGCTTCTGTGGGTAGAACAGAATGTTTCATCAGATTCCTATTGTTATAAAACTAGCTGTATTCTATTGATAATTTTTAAAAATTACAAATCATGACCGTGAAACATATCAGTGGATCACACACCATCGAGTCTGCCTCTCCCCCTTCCCCTGCAGTTGGAGTTTCTTTTCCCATCTCCAAAGATCATTCAGTCTTCGGGCTGATGTCTCCAGTGGGGCACTGAAGTCACCGCCTGTTCTAAAATCCCACTGAACGTAATGTTGCTCCTGTAGTGACTCAGAGTCTGCAGAGCTGCGGACTATTAAGCATGTGAACAACTATTAAGCATATGAACAACCATTCTCCCGTAGAAGCCAGGCAGTGCTAGGTGTTAGAAGCTTGGCCTGAGAGAATGTGAAAGTCATCAGCAAATGTTCTGCTGAAACATGCTGCTGCTATTTCATTCTTTTCTTTAAAAAAAAAGTAAAGGAACTTAGTATCTGCAATTAATAAACTTAAAAAAATCGCACATATCACCCCTTAGGCCATTCCTGATTCCACAGCCATTTGCCGAGCGCCTGCTGTAAGCCAGGCGCTGTATCAGAGCTGAGGCTGCCCGAGATGCGGGGCACGGTAGAGGCGTCGCTGCTTGAAAAGGCAGCGTGTCCTTTGGCAGGTGCCGGTGCCTGCTAACAGAAAGAAAAAAGGAAAGGAAGGAAGGAAAGAGAGAAAATGTGAAGGTGGAGAAAGAGGAGGAGGTAGGGAAGGAGGAGGGGGAGGAGGAGAGGAGCTCTCTTCTGGGCCCTGCGTTAAAAATGAGTAAAAAGACAACTTAGGCCATGCAAGCCCTTTATGAAGCAGGCAGTCGGTCTCGTTTTCGAGGTTCCCGAGAACTGCAAAATGGGGTGGAAGGAAGATGCTTTTACAGGAAAAAGGAGGAACAAGGGAGAGAAAATAGAAAGTGCATAGGAGCGAGGAAGTGAGCAGAGCCCAGAGCTTCTCGGTGGCTGGGGCTGGCCGGCTGGAGACACGGCGTTTCTGGCCAAGCCGCCCAGTTACAGGGACACAAAAGTTATCCAAGTTTCAGTTTCTTCAAGCGGCGCTCCTTGCAGGGGCAGCTCCATCTTCGGCCTAGAAATTTATTTCGGCGCCTTAGGTCCAAGAGCAGTGGTTTTCACATTTTAGCGAGTGTCAGAAGGGCTGGAGTGCTTGTATTTAAGTCCCCATCGCTTCTGCCTAAGTTATTAAGAAGGAAGGAATGAAGGAGAGAAGGGAGGCAGGAAGGAAACAAGCGAGCAAACAGCTCCCAGCAATCTCCCTTTTGTCTCCTGTGTTTCTCCTTTCACAACCCCCCACCCGCCAGCTTTCACTCGCAAATCCCCTGCTCTAACTCAGAGGCTTCACAGCCGGGCGAAGGCCATCTTTCCCGGACCCCCCATGACTAACGCCCAGCCACTGTGCAGCGGAGAGAAGGGCCACATCTGCAGGAGTTCAGCTCTGGGCTCTGCTCCTAGTCTGCGCTGTTTGTTGGGCTTCCTGTGTAATTCTTCATTTTACCAAAGGAGTCCCACTGCTTTAGCAGGACGAAACAAACCGAGTTTGAAAGTTTACCGTTCATCTGTTGGTAGACACTTAGGTTGTTTCTGGTTTATCTTTATATACTTCAGCTAACTGTTCAGTGGCATAAAGCAGGGCTCTGTTCTGCACCCCCTTTTGTAAAAGTTAAATATTAATGATTTGAAACAGGCTTTGGTTAATGTGGATGCCTATCTATTGGCCAAAGAAAATAGACGAATGAGTTTCTTCCTGCACAACCTGCAAGTGGCCTCTGTGGGGGGCGCATCCTGGGATCAGACCACTGACAGAAAGAGCTGTCTTAGATGAACTATTTCACAATTAAAGTAAGTATTATGTGGCTGTTCTCCTATTGCAGTGATTCTAGGTTTAGTAATTCCATTCAACCAACTAATCTCTTTAGTTATTGATAGCAGTGGTATCCCAACTGTTTTAATTACATACCTCATTAGTGAAAAAATATGTCAGCATGCTTTCCCAATCTGTACAGATTTATTTATAAATTATATATAATTTATTACATTTTAGTAAAAATTGATACATGTGCTATTATATCAGCATGCTAGCTATATTAGAAAGCATACATACAATAGCAATTTAAAAGGGTGACATAAAGATGAAATAAGTGACTCTTTTTCTTATTTTATTCATTAATAGAATAATATCACTCGGCTATGACAATGAATGTTCTGGCTGCTTTTGTTAAAAATTTCTTGCTAATCCTGCTACCTTCATGCTCCTGTTAGCCAATATCAAAGGAACACTACAAACTCAAGGCAAAGTTCGTAAGGAGCAAGAGAAGCAGTAAATCCATATTTTAAGTCTTTTTATGCATTTTAAATGTAGAGCTTGCTTTTTGTCAGATGCAGTCAGATGCTGTTTTACGTCCTAAGGTGGCGGGTAACAAGCTCGTGTGTTCCAAGGCTCAGAGAAGCTCGGCTCTGCCACTGTCCTTTTGCTCGTGTGTGTTACTGAGGTTGTCTTCAATCCTCTGTTTTATGAGTTAGTTTAGCTAAAACTAGATGCTACGTTTCATTCCACACATCTGCTTAATTAGACACATCTGAACTCCAACATGTGGCCATTTGGTGAAAGTGAACAAAAATGTGTCAACTCTCTACGTAGGGAACTTTGACTTTTCCTCCAAGATACCCAGAGAACCCAAGTGGGTGACCGGGGCAGGTGACGTCGGGGCGAGCTGACGGAGCAGGCGAGGTACTTGCATCAACCGGAAGATTTAAACTGTGCTACCGCTTGACTTCTTTCATATTGTTGCATATGTAGACATGCTCCCAATATTTCCAGTATTTGCCCCCGCACACCAGCCTCACAAGCCCCTCCGGGCAGCGGGATTTGCTCTCGCTCGCCCTGGGAAGTTCGTCCAAGGGGCGCCCTCTCAGTGGCCCAGGCGCCGGGTGTTTAATGACAGCCTCGCAGCTTTGCCGTCCTCTACTCCTGGGTAGTTAGTGCTGAAATCTGTCGTGACTTACTTTTCAAACTTAAATTTATTTAAAAGGGAAATATAGTGTCTCTGGCAGGACGGGAAAAACCTGTAGCACTTCCTCTTGTCTGACAGCCCCAGTTCTTAGCGCCGCCTGAACGCAGTCCCCGCACTGGCCTGCGGCTGGCTGTCCACGCGGGCAGCTGCCGGCCCAGAGGGCGCCCGGCCCTCCCTGCAGAGCCCCGCACCCCGGGCGCGCTGAGACCTTGGGCAGGAAGCGCACGGCACTGCCACCTGCTGAAGGGCTTCTCAGCCACAGGGCTGGGGAGGGTGGGCGCGTGCTGGCAGCCTGGTTCCACCGCGGGTCAGCTTGTGTGCCATACCTGTGAAACCACATCTCTTTCACTTCTAGAAAATACAGAACCAAATATCAGACTCAAATATGGCCACGGTATTGTCCTTCTGGCTGCATATTTGAGGCAGTGTCTCTCACCGCTCCAACCCTGGGTCATGATTTTCTACTATCGATTGTATTTTTCCCAGTTCAATTCTTCGTTCTTATGCATAGTGTGCTGGTGTTTTTGTGTAGCAAGCTACCTCGAAACTTTGTGGAACAAGGCAAAGGGCATAGTACATAAAATACCTCACGCGACGTTCCCTGTCCCCGGCGTCTTCGCTGGGTCATCTCTAGTGAGAGTAAGAGTTGGTGTGTCTTATGAATGGCAGCAGAAAGACAGGACGCATCAGTGGATGCCCTGTTACATTATACTTGCTTTATCACTCTTCATGGTTTATAAATTCTACACAGAGACCATCTCATTTAGTACTTAAGACATCCCTGTGAAAAGGGCAGGCCGAGAGAATGTGGAAGATGTGTGAGGAAGGCCTCAGTTTCCCTTCCCTTCTCTCCTCCCTCCTCCTCCCCTCCCCTGTTCCTCTACCCCCCCCCCCCCCCCCCCCCCCCCCGCCAACAGTCCTGGGCTAGCCTGCAGGAGGGTGAGATATATTGCATGAAGCGGAACCAGTTTGTCACAGCTGAAGCCATCCTAGAGCCACCAGCCCCAAACTGATCTGCCACCTGACCCCAGATGGATGAGCAAACCCCAGCTGAGCTCAACTGACCATGACCCAGATCAGCAGAACTGCCTGCCCATCTATGTGTGAGAAATCATAAGTGCTTACTGGTTAAACCACCAAGTTCTGCAGTGGTTTGCTACACGGCAGTAGCTAACTGATGCAAACACTCAGAGATTCAGGTTACAGACACAGTTTGTTGGTGGCAGAGCTAGGAGTAGAATCAGGCTGTGTTTTATCCCTGGTCTAGATGTCTGCCCACCATACTGCTGAATCTACCTCCCTGCCTTCCCTTGATGGGCTGACCTATCTTCGAAAGAGTAACCTCTGGTGCATTCTGTCCCCTCAGGGAACCGATAGTGGCCATGTGGGCGCATGGATGACATTCTTATGCAAAGAAGATCTATTTAGATTTTGTAAAAGTAATCTGTTTTAGAAGACACAGCCGACGATCCTTTGTTGTTCTGTAACTATCTGGCATCTCCATCTGCTTGTTTTTCACATAAAATGTTCATAAGCCCAATCAAATTAGCTCTATTTGATTTCCCATCTTAATATGTAGTAGTAAAATGAAACACTATGCGTTGTCATCAGGAAGCCAGGAGATACATCAGAGTGATGTCCTGAGGTTGCTTTGGCTCTGGGAGGCCTTCAGGACATGTTTCCAGGTGGATTTCCCTCCCAACCCCCCTTGGCCTGAGGCTTCACTTCTGACTGTTGTACAAAAGTCACCTATAGCTTATCCGAGGCTTCATTTTTAAGACCATATTCATTCTCATGCTTCGTAAAATCTCATAGCAACCTAGTAAGAAAGGTCACTTAACAATGAGACGACTAACATGTTTCCCCCCCCATGAATGAAGTTTGGTGTAAAAAGAAACAAAAATAGTGCCAGAAATAAATTACATATTGGCTTATACATGTTTATTGAACGCATCATACTTGGAGCAGCAGATGTGAGAAAGACAGAGGGTAAATGCCAGCAGCAGGGTTGCTGAGTAAATCACACGTCCTGCTGCTGGTGAGGAGGCTGCGCGTGGTGGGAGTTGCCATGAAATTACACGTTTCTGCTGTTTTGTTCCTTAATGAACCGTGATCAACTCTAGGAATTGTTTGGATAAGTTTTCCCTTTGGTGTTGATAGAAATGATAATTCTCTCTAAAAGAAAACCTTATAAGCCAGAACATTTTTTTTCTGAATTCACAATTTCTTTATGTCTTCATTCTGGATTGTTTGTTACTAAGCAATAAATAAATGATATCGATTAATATATGTATCAAATGTAATTTACGATTACCCTTAGTTCTCCCCTTTCCTCACACCTTGCAAAAAAAAAAAATGCTGTTGATTTGAGTTATGCGTAAGACTGAGAATGAGCAGAAAGAAGAACCTAGAAAGCCGGTGCTGTTTTGTTAGCATTTCCAAGTCATATTTCTGCTGCAGAAACGGGCAAATCTTACAATAAAGCTGCTGATTTGATTAGTCTAATTTGTCTAATTTGTAATGAGACTACTAATTACGCACAGTAGCGACACTCTCATGCACAATCTCCTATTCATAGATCTGGCATTCTTCCCATTTCTTGTTTAGAAAAATATTTTTTGGCTTGGTTGAAAAGAATAAGTCATTAGGAGCTCCAGTAAACAGTTCTGTGTGGGGTGTCCACTGGAGCAAGCAGCTGTCCTTTGAAAATTGCCTTTATTGTGTGAGGCTCCCAATTTCGCAATCAGGAGGTCGTATAAAATCAATTAAGCCAGAGGATCTCTAGGTAATCATCTCTGAGGGCCGCTGTCCCAGTTGCAGCTACTGGCCTACTGTTTTCCGTGTGTCTCTGGTGCCACGCATTAGCCTTCGCCTCCGGGCTGCAGTGTGGTCCCTGTGGCCCTGCCTGGCCCCTCTTAGCTCCCTCCCTTCACCACCTTGCATCCAGCCCAGGCTCTCAAGAGATGCCAGGAGGGTGCCCCACTGGGTTAAGAGGTTGCGGCTTTCAGGTCCTCCTCACCAACAGGTAGGAAGCTGGAAGGAAGGACCACAAATTGCAGCCGTTGCTATGGCAGCCGGAGCTGCTCTTCAGAAAAGCTATTAACGAGGAAAAGCTCCTCCAGTCTCTCCATCTATATTTCCGTATCTTCCCCTCCCTCACCCCTTATAAGGCACCTCAAGCAATCATCTCTTCTAATATCCCCATCTACCTCCCCCTGAGGAAATCATTCCCACTGAGGCTTATACAACCGAAGAGCCTCCATCCTTTAACAAGGCACAAATCCTTAAACCAAAAAAATAATACTGTAATATCTAATGTTCTAATTTGAAGCATCATTTAGCTGGATGGGGAAAATATCTCAAGGTATAAGGTAGAGAATTCAATTGTTCACTCATTCATTCATCCGCTCACTCATTCATGAAGCATTTATTAGATACTCACCAGTAAGTACAAGGAAAAAATGCTAAGCACTGGAGATGCAGAGATAAATAAGACACAGTCTCTACCTCACCGTCTGGAGGAGAGGCAGATGAGAAAATAAATCCCCACACTAAGGTATTGCTGCTGTTTGAGAAAAACCTATCTGGGGCTTGTGGGGTGTAAGTAGTTCTGTTGGGATGGAGTGTGTGTGGGGTTAGGAAAGGCTCTTGAAGGGGTGAGTGGTGAGAGGCAGTGAGCACATACATGACTTTGGAGGCCTTTATATGCTCTCCTGTGTTTATTATTGTGGCTTAACTTATGGCCTAGTTGGTTGAGACATTGATGGTCCAGAGAGCCTTTGTGAAAAATAGTGTAAATGTGTTTCAGAGAAAGGCGGTGGTGTCTCACTTGTGCATGCTTGGAAGGTGGAGATGGGAACAATGGAAGCAGGGGTGGTGGAGGCTGGGAATGGGGGTGGGGACCATTCAGGGACTCTCATGGGAGGAAAGGCCTGGCTAGAACATTCAACTGGACCTTGGGGAGGTGGGAGTGAGGCTAACTCGAGGCTAGTGTGGGAGGTGTTGCTGGTGTAAGGTAATAGAGTCCCTGGGGTGTAGGAGCCTGAAATTGAGTGGGGACGCTGACGGAAAAGAGCCATCTGACTATTATTAAGGGCTGTAGTGTAGCATCATGATTAACAGCTGGGCTTTGGGATTCAACAGATTTGGGTTTGTCTTGGCTCTGACACCACTAACTGGAGACTTTGGATAAGTAATGATCTTTCTGGGCCTATTTCCTCAGTTGTAAAATGGAAACATGTATCTGTTATTGGTTGAAATTCATATGTTGAAATCCTAACCCCCCAGTACTGTATTTGGAAGTAAGGTGTCCAGAATGTGACCATATTTAGAGATAGGGTCTTTAAAGAGATGATTAAGTTAAAATGAGGATATTAGGATGGGCCCTAGTCCAATATGACTGGTATCCTTCTAAGAAATTTGGACACAGACACAAACAGAGGGGAAATGATGTGAAGAGACAGGGAGAAGAAGGCCATCTACTAGCCACCGGGCGAGACCTGAAACAGCTCCTTCACGGACCTCAGAAGAAACCAATCCTGCACTTGATCTCAGACTTCCAGAACTCCTCCAGATCTGTGAGAAAATAAATCTCTGTTGTTGAAGCAACCCAGTCTGGATACTTTGTTATGGCAGCCCTGGGAAACTAATCCATAGAATTATTGTGAAGATTAAATAATTTATATGATACACCAAAGCATGGGATATTTAATATATGGTAGGTATCAAAACAATAGGATTGGCTCTACTTCAAATAAAAACAAATCCCAACTCACCTGTCTCTTTGGATTGTTAAGGCCTTCAAGATTGATGGATTTCTTCAGTTAACTGAGTGCTGAACCCTTTGTTTTCACTCTGAGGCTGAAATCATTTAAACATGCCTCATCCACCTTTACAATGATTGAAACTGAACTTTTAAATTATTATTTACAGGCCCAAGTGCCTCTCTTTAATTGCAAGAGATGGAAATTGAACATGTACTGCTTCTAGAAAGAAGTTTTATTTTGTTTTTAATAAGTCAATTGTCAGTGTTTTCTAATGATTTGCTTCTTTCTATCACAATGGAGTGCTGAAAACTCGTTAACTTTAAGGTTCTAGGCAATTGGACAAATCTAATGTATCAACATTCTTTACTGTCCGTGAGCACATTTTATAAAACATAGTCTTACGTAACTGCTCTACATTGTAAGGACTCAAACTTGTTTCTGGAACTTTAATTATGATAAAATAACATATGCAAATTACTATCATTGTCTCCAGTTTCCATTTATTTAGGGCCAGCTGCTTCTAAACAATTAACAAACAGATCATGTAAATGTAATTAGTTAGGAGAAATACCAGGCTCCAAATAGAAAACAGAAGAAACTGAATTCTATTTATAATCTTCTAGTTTATGCTTCTCAGTTACATTTTTGGGAGCTGGTACCAAACAGTAAACTGTACTTTATTATTGCCCTCATCTGACATTTCTAGTTATCTTCTAAGAGTAAAACTTATTTAGCTTCTTCCTCTCCCTTGGGGAGGTTATAAGCCATAGAACAATCTATTGGTTCTTATCTAACGAGAAAATGCTGTGCTTGGAATTTCAAGTAAAGAAGAGTAAGGAAGGAAGACTATGGAAAGATGCTACTTGGGGTCTCAGGAGGAGGGAATAAAGGACCTTAAATGGATGCAGTGGGTTAAAATGCCACTCTTCCCATCAGGAGGTGGAACCTAGTACCCCACTCCTTGAACCTGGACTGTACTTGCCACTAGCTTTGGTAAATAGAAGACGGACAAACAAACACTGTGATTTCCAAGTGAGGCTGCAAGAGGACTTGCAACTTCTGCTTTACTTTCTTGCAGCATTGCTCTAAGACTGCTTGGTTTAGTTACCTTGAAGATGACGAACCATATGAACAGAGACCCAGCTGACAGCCAGCACCTAAGTGCAGTGGGTGTGAGTGAGGCCATCTTAGACTGTCCAGCCCCAGCCCCAGCCCTAGCCCCAGGTACAACCAGGAGAACAATCTATCTGAGTCTAGCCCAAATTGCTGGCCTACAGAATTGAGTCAGTAAATGGGATGTTGTTTTAAGTCACTAAATTTTGGGTTGTTTGTTACACAGCAATAAATAACTGATACAAATGCACATAGGACACAGAAAAAACACTTTACAAAATGTAACATTCTGTCCAGATGAACACACTCAACAAACTAGGAATAGAAGGGAATTTCCTCAACCTGATAAATGACATCTATGAAAAACCCACAGCTAACATCATAGTTCATCATGAAAGACTGAATGCTTTCCCTTTAAGGCCCTGAACAAGACAAGGATGTCCACTCTGGCTGCTTCTATTCAACATTGTATTGGAGATTCTAACCAAGACAATCAGGGAAGAAAAAATAAATAAAAGGCATCCATATTTTAAAGGAAGCATTAAGACACTATTTCTAGATGATGTGATCATATATACATAAAAATTCCTAAGAAATGTACTAAAAAAATTTAAAACTAATAAACAAGTTTAGCAAGGAGCAAGAAACCAGATCGATGTACAAATAGCATTTGTGTTTCTATACACTTGTGATAAAAAATCAGAAAATGAAATTTAGAAAACAATTCCATTGGCAAGAGCATCAACAAGAATAAAATACTTAGAAATGAGTTTAACAAATCCTCTAACATCTCTCAGAATGCGGACATGGTTTATTCTGGAACTTCTCTTTCTCTGGCCATAAGCCTTCCTGGGGCACCCCTGTAAGGCAGCTCCACCCTGCTTCCCCTGCTGGGCGCCTGAGCTTTCCACGCAGCTGACCTGCTCTCCTGGTCTCTGTTGCCTCCGGCTCTTCACAGTGAGCAGCTGTAGGGGAAACAGGAATTTTTCTTTCTGTTCCCCAGTGGATTCCAAACAGAAGTGAACTCTTCAGCAAGATGGTGGCTGCTCAACACCCGCCTGTTCTTGAAATGCACGTCTGTTATTTGCCCAGCTCCAGATCTGGTGATATCCAATGCATCACAGGAATGGGATGCATCATGGGATGCTCTCTCTAGTGCTCTGCTGCTGGTCTGCTTCTTTCCTAGTTTTCATTCCTAAATTGAAGGATCTTTAAGAATCTTTTTTTTAAATCCTCACCTGAGGATATTTTTTCCATTGATTTTTAAAGAGAGTGGAAGGGAGGGAGGGGGCGACAGAGAGAGAAAGAGAGAAACATTGATGTGAGAGAGACACACCGATTGATTGCCTCCCTCAGGCACCCCGACTGGGCCCAGGGATCGAACCTGCAACCCAGGTACTTGCCCTTGACCAGGGAACCCAATGGGCGACCCTTCAGTGATCAGGCTGACACTCTCTAACCACTGAGCCACACTGGCCAGGGCATCTTTAAGAATCTCTTGGGAGCTAAAGACAAGACTAACTTACCTCGGCTCACGGTTCTGTCAGAAATTGTTTTCTATTTAAGCGTTTGCTTCCTCCGCTGGGTGCTGTGTCCGTAGGAGAGGAAGTTGTGCTTCATTTCGCTTTTCAGTCTCTACAACAGGCACAGGTGGTAACCCACAGCAGCTGCCGCACACGGAAGTGCATATGAATGAATGCCTTCCGGAGGGGTTAAAATAATTTTTAAATAATTTCAAACTTTAAAAGAATACCTGAACTAGAAACAGTGACCAAAGAGTTAAAATAGTAGTTTCTCTGCAAACAGTAGGATGACAGAGAGAGATTCTTAACTTGGGTCGATTTCTCCTCAGCCCCTTTTCTTCCCTCTTCCAGCCTCCCAATTTTTTATTTTGAAAAGTTGTGAAAGGCAGAAAAGCTGAAAGAATAACATAGTGAACACCTGGAGCACCTGAACCTGGAATTCCCAATAATAATTATTATTACATGCAAGAAAATTAACAGATATATAACATTACAGTCATGAGCCATTTAACAACAGGGATACCTTCTGAGAAATGCATTGCCAGGTGACTTGGTTGTTGTGTGAACATCATAGAGCAAACTTACACATGTTGGGATGGCACAGCCTACTAGTAACTGTGTGTGCTCTACTTTTATACAACTGGCAGTACTGTAGGTTTGTTTACACCAGCAGCGCCACAAATGCCTGGGTAATGCCTGGGCCCTACAATGTTATGACAGCTATGATGTCACTAGGCAATAGGAACTTTCCAGCTCCATTATAATCTTGTAAGATGACCATGACATATGTGGTCTGTCATTGACCAAAATGTTATTATGTGGCAATGACTGCATTTGGGACACAGTTCATATTCTAATTTTTCCAACTGTCCCTCCCCCTCAATTATTACTCCTTTTGTTCATTCAGGATTCCATCAGGGATCTTGCACACCTCTGAAGACTGAGGCCCTACCATGTGAAGCCATAGAGCAGGGAATGGCAGCCCCTCCTGCTAGACTGGGCCAGCTGACTACTCAGGGCCCTGGTTTATGATTCAATGTACTTCACCAGGTACCTGTCCCCAGCTTGTGCTGCCCAGCGACACATAAATTATAATGACCTTTCTGTGCTTTTAATATCTTAGAGATTTTTATGAAATAATTATTTAAAATGCTGATAATCTCTAAGATGAATGGTGTCACCCAGCCAAAATAATAGTGACTTTAACACTTCAGATTTATTTTCTTGTGTACAAGGAGTCTAAAAATAACAGGCTTTCTACCAGCCCTCCCTTCCACCATCCCTAGGGTTTGGCACTTGTTCTTATGGTTGAAAATGGCTGCCAGAGCTTCAGCCATCACATCTGTGTTCCAGGTAGTAGGATGGGGAAAGGAAGAGGGAGAATCTGGTTTCCTTCTTTAAAAGGAGAATCCTGGAAATAGCACATAATGCTTCTTACATTTCATTGACCAAAAACTGGTCACATTACCACAGCTATCTGCAAAGGTGACTAAAAAATGTAATCTTAGCTAAGCATTAATGTGCCCACCAAAAAATTAAGGTTCTGTTACTAAAAGGATGGGATATTGGATAACAACTAGCAACCTCTGCTATACCCCTTTAATCCGGAGGGACCATAGGCCTTCAGCTAAATTTAAAGAAAGATTACAATTTAGTGCCCCTAGGACCCATGTTAGCCTGGGTTAGTTCCAGTTCTTTGGGTAAGATGCAATGATATTTATTGTGGGGGCTTATATTTCCTATCTTATTTAGCAATATTAAGTTTAAGGGGAGTAAATATTTATTAATCTATTTAGAATGTAAATTGTTACTCATTTAATTAAAACCATAATAATTTATTTAAGCATGGTTGAAAAAGCATGGACTTGGGTCAGAGAGACCTGAGTTTGCCACACACCTGCTGTGAGGATCAAATGGTGCATGTGAAAGGGTTCCATAAATAGTCATCAAATAGTTACGTGCTCACCCAGCTCCCTCTCTTCTTTTCTTCCCTCTCCCTCCCTTACCTTCCATTCAGATTTGGTGTGCTGGCAGAGAGACCTACTTGAGATGTGCTGCTTCATAATTACTTTTTAAAACTAGCTGTATCCGGCTAAATTTAAAAGGATATTTACCAGAGGGCCATTTGCTGGCTTGTGCACATCTCTAATTGAGGTTGCCTAGGTCTAGAGTTTTAAGTAGAGGAGTTCTATGTGAGGGGGGAGGTTCAGTAACAGCTTAGAAAATAAACACACCCTCATTTCTAGCTCTGGACCTGATATTGGATGAAGTGTGGGGGGGTCCTCTTCCCCAGTGGGTGCTGCTGGGGGTAGAGTTCTTATAATATCCCCAGAAAAGGAATTTTCTGAGACTTGCATGGGAGAATGAGTGATTTTTATTTGTGTGGCATTAAATCTCTGTGTTTTCAAAGTCTCATTTCCCTTAGTCCAGTCATAGAAGAGGTATAGCTGGGGTTTCAGTAGGGCTAAAAGCAAAGCCAGTGTCTAGAGTTTCCGTTCCATGTTGGAACCGGGTCCAGTTCGGCATCAGGCTAGTTGCAGTCCATTAGTCCATTGTGTGTGGGGTCTGAATGGCTGTGGGCCACACGGGAGAATGCCAGGAACCAAGTGTGAGCCATGAGCCAAGAGTGCCAAGAGGAAAGAAGAGCGTCTGAGAGAGAGAAAGAGAGAGAGAGAGAGAGCTTCTTTGTTCAGGGAATTAAGTATTCCAAATCTTCTCCAGCTTGCAGTGGCCACACCTGTTCTGGCCAACCATCTCTGTCCCCAGGTGTGACTGACAGGCAAGTATCTTTCTGTATCATCCCAGCTTTACTGGGCATGTGTCTATCTTCCCCTTGTCCAGTCCCCTTCCCCCAGTGTTTTGCAGATGATATACCTATAATGTCTGGCCTTCCCTTTGCTCCTTTCCTATTATTAATAACTAATTAATTACAATATCAGATCCAAGGAGCTGGTGTCTTTTTGTTGTTGTTGTTGTTTTTTTTAACTTAGCACGCTTTCAGCTACGGAGAGAGTAGGACTACATTCCGTGAGTGGTTTAGGCTTTCTGTGCCCCTGATTTTATGAAAAGGGCACACTCTTTCAGAGGCAGACCTACAAAAGCCCCAGGAACATCCTCTTCTGTTCTGGGCAATTCCATCTAATTTGTTTCTTTGGAAACTGCTGCCGAAATCATGTAAGCTGCTAACAACAAAGAGTAGAAGGGGAAGCATTTTTGTAAAACATCTGTACAGGGCCCGCTTCAAGCAGCGATGGGGTGTGGTGGGGAAAATTAATGCTTGTTTGGACAGCCTGAATCTTTAAGCTGAGGCATTAAGAACTACTTTTCACATCGTTAAATACAGCTTCCCTTCCTTACTCAGAGTTGAGATGTAACAATAGTTAATTACTATGCAGAGAGCCTTCTTTATCTTGGCTATTTCTCAGTAGCTCACATGGGAGGATATTAATCACAGAAGTCTCTTGAGGCTTGAATAGAATGATTTTGGTCTTAATAGATTTGACAGTAAGTCAGTGAAAGTACATACTAAAATGTTGACAGCCTCATCACATGTTAGGGATATTTATTATCGCTGGGAATTTCAGGGACCAAATATATGAACAATTTGGGATTACCTTTTTACCTAGATGCCTTTTATGTGGAGGGATGGATTCTTCGTTCACTGAGTGCTAAGTGTGGGGAACCAGACTGGTGTCGTGGAGAGAGTTTTGGATTTAGGTTGGGCTACTTGGTTCAAGCTGTGACTTGGAAATGAACTTGCCAAGTGTAAAGAGTCACCTTGATAAGGGTCACTGTGGGATTCATGGTAAATAATTCTGGGTGTCAGGCATTGACTCAGGTGTTTCAGCTCTGCTCTATTATTTAATTCTCACGTGGACTCTGTGAAGTGTTATTACTTACATCTCAGGTTTGGTTACTCTTGCACAGTTAGATCCACCTGGCATGTTCCCCTGTACTGTATATCTTCACATGGTGACACTTTATGCTTTGTAAATTATAAAAGGCTATAGAAACTTAAGAAATTACTCTTCTCTTAGTTCAACAAAAATGGATCATACAGTTCAAGCTTCTTCCCTGAGATTCATTGGATCAAAGACTGTGGGAATTTCTGCAACTAGTGAGAGAAATAGTTTTATGGTTATAAAAATTAAATCTTAGGAAATAAAGTTCCATGTAAAAGGAAAGGGAGTTTGTTTTCATCTAAACAAATCTTTAGTTTTCAAGTATCCAAACAGTTGATGGTTATGGCAGACATTGTGGGCTGACTGAGTCAATTCCATTTCCATCCATGTTTGCTTCTACCTTGGAGGCTGTAAAAGTTAAAACTCAGTCTTCCAGCCTCCCTGACAGCCAGGGGTGGCCATGCCACAGAGTTCCAGCTAAAGAGATGTGGGAATGTACTCAGTTTCTGGTGGGGAGACTTCAAATGCTTGCTATTCATAGACCACCCCTGAGTTTATGCTAATGAGGTGACTCATGGTGGGTTCCTGAATAGTTGCAGGATGGAGCTGGCCATGCTAGAAAGACCAACCTTGTGTTTAGAGGGTTGGGACTTTGAGCCACATGATATCAGCCTGACCTTTTGGGGAAGAAGGGGAGTTGGAGATTGAGTTCAGTCATGTGGCCAATGAGCCTATCAATCATGTCTATATAATGAAACTCCAATAAAAATTCTGACTATTCAACACTCAGATGAGGTTCCCTGGTTGGTGATACACATCGAAGTGCCAAGAGGGTGATGCATCCTGAGAATATAGAAGCTTTGCATTTGGAATCCTCCCAGACCTTGCTCAATGAGTCTCTTCTTTGGTTGGTTCTGATTTGTATCCTTTTCCTGTAATAAAACTGTAATTGTAGGCACAGTGCTTTCCCGAGTTTTGTGAGTCAGTATAGCAAATTATTGAACCTGAGAGGATAGTAGGAAGCCCTAGATTTGTATCCAATTGGTGGCCTGGGAACCCCCAAGCTTGTGGTTGGTATCTGAAGTGAGGGTAGTCTTGTGAAAGACTGCGCCCTTAACCTGTGAAGTCAGACCTAACTCCAGGTAGTTAGCATCGGAATTTCATTGCAGGGAGGAATGTCTTTTTCCAAACAAAAAGGCAAAAGCTCATTACAAGGAAGACCTCTGCTCTTCATTCTTTTCCATTCTTCTTCCTGCCTAGACTGTGGATACTATGCTTGGTGGTGCAGCAGCCATTTTGTGACCATGAAGACTAAAGCCACACATAAAAGAAGGCAGAGCAGAAAATTAGAAGCTTAGGTACATAATGACACTGTAGAACAGCTATCCCAACCTTGGATTCAAGAGCTCTGGACTTCTTATAATATGAGGAAAACAAATCCCTATGTGTTCAAGCTTCTCTTGGTTGGGTTTTCTGTTATTTGTGGCTAAATACGTTTCTAAATGATACCCCATTCCCCATATGTGGTATATTATGATAGTTCACAAAAGGGAATAGATTAGGCAAAATTTATGTAAAACAAATTATATATAAAGAAAGGTGTCATATTTTTTCCTCTTTCTTTTCTAGAATGGCTGCTTGACATGTATGGATGACAAAAGGAATTAGACTCAAAATGAAACTCCTTTTTCTTTGCTATAATGTTGATGGTTTCTTCAATTCTAAAGTATTTTCCTGCTTCTCACAATTTGGCAAAAATTAGAGATGACATCTTCCTTAGAGATCAGCAGCTTGTTGTTCCACTTATGACAAAAATAATTTAAAAATCAAAGTTATTAAGTTTATTCTATCTGACATAACTATATTTGCCAAATCAAACTGTACCTTTTTATGGTCCTAAACGAACAAACTTACCTACAGCTTTCAAGTTTGTTAAATTTTAAAAAATCATTTAATTTATCCTTAGAAATCTGTAGATTAAAAAGAAACTATATAGAAATATCAACCAGTTGCAACTTATGCACCTTATTTCGATACTGATCTGAACAAACAAAATGTAAATTTGTGAAACAATCAAGATATTGAGACAAGGCTGGTTGTTTAGTGATTTTTATGGAATTAGTTATTTTTTAGGTGTGGTAATAATACTGTGGTCATGGTTTGGAGTCTTTATCTTTTAGAGATACATACTGCACTATTTATGGACAAACTCTCTTGGATTTGTCCATGAGCTCATACCATGTCCATGAGATTCATTTTTGAATCTGGGTGTTGAAGTTCATTATATTAGTCTCTCAACTTTTCAATATGTCTGACATTTCCCATAATAACAATATAAAAACATGCGGACAAATGTGATTAAAGAAGTGATGGCAATAACAGGAAAGAATAAATTGACAGTTCTGCACGTAAAGACCTTGGAAGTCCTCACTCCGTCCTAACAACAAATAAAACACTGAACAGACTAGAAAACCATCAACTCTTCTAGGGTCTGCAAGAGAGGTGAGCAGAGGGCAAACTGCCGCCCTCAAGCTTGGAGAGACAGGCAGGTGAATATTGATCATAGCAACTCACCTGGGCAGAGACTCGGAAGCTGCCCGGGAACCAGCGCCAGGTCAGAAAACCAGACCTGTAGTCAACGAATTGCTGGAAGCTCAGTGTGGACAACTCTGAGAGTTGAAAACTCCTGATTTTGTGAGCTTGACCCTATTCCCACAGTAAATATCAGAGAAAAATCCCCCCATGCTCTCAGCTGGAGAGGAGAGAAGGAATCATTTTTAAAGACGTCCGAGCACTCTGTACTTCTTCACAAGCCTGTCCTCAGGGGAAACTAGTTAACCAGTGCTCAGCCTGCTGCAGTGTTTTCAGGGCCTATCTGACCTGGGAGGGGAAATACTCAACTCCAGTCAGCTCCAGCCTTCCATGTGTCAGAAGGGAAATATCCAGTCCCAACCCACTGTAGCCATCCCGTCCCACCTAAGAGGGGAGAAGAAAACTGAGAAACACTTGTAAAGTTCACAGTCCAGTGGTGTAGGCTCATTAAAGGACTGAGACCTAGTCATAGGGCTATAGATGCTTCTCCCCCCCCCACACTTTACAACTACATTACTAAAGACCATTCACAACAGTTTCTTTTACTGGGAACATCATGTCTGGCTATGGTGAAAAAATGACAAAGCATACCCAAAGGCAGACAAAACAAAAAAAACACAATTTGAAAGGAAGAAATAGAGCAAATAAATATCAGAAGCAGACATGGCAGAGATGTTGGAGTGATCAGACTGGGAGTTTAAAATATCTGTGATTAATATGTTAAAGGCCCCAATGGATAAAAAAGTAGATAGCATGCAAGAACAGATGGGCAATATAAGCAGAGAGATGGAAATCCTAAGAAAGAACCAAGAAGAAATGCTAGAGGTAAAAACCACTGTAACAGAAATGAGGAGCGACTTTGATGGGCTTGTTAGTAGACTGACCATGGCTGAGGAAAGAATCTCAGAGCTTGAAGCTGTCTCAGTAGAAACTCCCCAAACTGAAAAACAAAGAGGAAGAACAAAGACTGAAAAATTGAGACCATCAAGGACTGTGGGACAACTACAATAGATGTAACACACATGTAAAGGGAGAACCAGAAGGAGAAGAAAGAGAGAAGAACAGAAAAAATATTTGAAACAATGACTAAGAATGCCCCCAAATAAATGTCAGACACTGAACCACAGATCCAGGAAGCTGAGAGAACACCAAGCAGGATAAATGTCCCCCAAACTATTCATTTCAGTGATGTTTTCCATGGTATGGCAGATACTTTGCATTTGTAGTCCTGTGCTGTTAATTACTGTTTAACATGTTTGTATTTCATCCCAACCAGATTAAAACTTTCTAGAAGGTAGGGACTTTTTCCTCACAGGTTTTTGTCTGTCTGTTTGCTTGTGGGTTTTTTTCCTCAGTTTCTCCATGGCTTCAGTGGATTTTGGACAAGAGAGATGTTCAGAAAAACCTTCATGTGATAGCCAGAGCTGGTCATTTGTAAGACTTTATATGATTACTTACATCTAATTGAGTAATATGTGTTTAATGATTTTTTTTTTTAGCTCATATCTCTAATCTTTAAAAAAAATCACAAGAAAGGGAGGTGTTACAATTCTCAAACGGATGAGGAAACATAGGCTCAGTGGTATTAAAAAGGACTTGTGCAAAAGCACACAGGCAGAAGTCAGCTGAACTGTGAATCTAACCCAGGCTTGACTAATTCCAAAGAGCTAAATCTTTGCACAGAATGCAAAAGTTGCCAATATCCTGGGAACTCAGAAAGGCCAAGAGGTGGGCATTCAAAAGATACTTCATGGTACTGCCTGCTAGATTGCAGGATTGCATGTCCTTCCAAACTAGTTCTGTATATGACCTGGCAGCCAGAGGAGAGAAGTGCTGGACCTGCAGAGCCCATCCCAGGAAGGAGAGCATCTCAGCAATTTCCACTTAGCGGTGCTGTCTCAGGTGTGGAGCTCCTGGAGGGCTGCAGCGGAACTCTGAGTGTTTCCTTGTGAAATCCCTACCACAGCCACCAGACAGAACCAGGGACTTGAGCACTTTTAAAGTGATACATGTCTGCTCTTGACAAAGAAAAACACTGCCCTAGCCAGTTTGGCTCAGTGGTTAGAGCATTGGCCCTCGGACTGAAGGGTTCGGGTTCATTTTCAGCCAAGGGCACGTACTTCAGTTGGAAGCTCAATCCCTGGTCAGCACTTGAGCAGGAGGCAAACCAACTGATGTATCTCTGTCACATCAATGTTTCTCTCTCTCTCTCTCTCTCTCTCCCCCCCTCCCCCTTCCACTCTAGCTGAAAAGAAAAAGAAAAAGAAAAATGCTGCCTGAAGGGCCCAGGGGAGGATGTCACATGGCACAACACATGGCATCATTGCCCTAAATCATGTTTATTGGTCTTTCTCTTTCCCAAAGTTCTCACAAAAGCTGTTCCCAAATTCTCTCTCCTCCTTCTCTTGTCATCTCCAAGCAGTACTATCCTCCCCTATCCCCTGTCCTTCCTCCCCTCAAAATAGTGCAATCCCCAGGCCCAACCTCCTTAAAAGAGAGGAGAGAGAAAATGGCAAATAATGTATTTATAATGTCTCATTTTATTCTATTATAATTCAAATCATACAAAAGTGCCAAATAAAATATCAGCGTTTATCCCTGACCTCTTCTCCCTCAATTCCACTCACTAGATTTAAGTGATCACCCTTAAAAATGGCCTTGGAGCCTTCTAAACTCTCCTCTATTCAAATGTTACCATCAATTTCTAGATCTGTAGAGTTTTAGCAAAAACAGAAAAAAATTAATCTTTCAAAGGCTGTCAACTGTATGTGTCCCTTGTTCTAGGAAGAGACTGATCTTTTCTTTAGGAAAACAAAGCCCTTTCATAAGCTTTTTGAAAAAGCAGAGATGAGGTGAGGTCCAGAGCCCAGTCCACAGGGAGAGGTTGAGACTAAGAAGCACTGAGCTACTTTGCATGATAAAAATGAAAGGTTATTCTCACTGGGTGGAGAATGGTATAACCTTGGGCTCCTTAGGAAACTTCATGGCCCTGGCCAGGTAGCTCAGTTGCTTAGAGCATTGTCCCCATGTGCCAAGGTTACAGGTTCGATCCATGGTGAGAGCACATACAAGAATCAACAAACTAATGCATAAGTAAGTGGAACAACAAATTGATGTCTCTCTCTCTCAAAATCACTAAATTAAAAGAGAAGAAGAATCTTCAGAAATGTTGGGAGCTCCCTGGTTGGGGAGGCTGCCTTCATCCTTGAGGATGAAAGCTTGAATCGTGCTATTTAGATGTCACAGAAAAGGGTGGCCCAGAAGGCTGGAGCCTTGGGGCCCCGCTGAAGCACCTGCTCTAAATGGGATTGTGTTACACATACCCTTCTGTGCTGTGCCTTCGTGTTTTCCTAGTGAAGTACCTGTCCAGAGAGCACGGGTTTGTGGCTCATTAATAGATGAACATCAGAGAGTATCACTGGGCAAGGAAGTAAATTAACTTTGCTTCAAATGTAAATGTTCCTGCAGGAGCTGGAAGTGCATTTTAATGACCTTCCTACAGCCAAACATAAAACACATCAGCAGACCAGAACTCGTCTTCTTTTCTAGACTTTAATTTCCTCCTATGAACAGAGGGACAATGAGGCACCTGACTGGACAGACTGTGTCATAGGGTTGTTAAACTGAATGTGAAGGAGACAAGAGGGAGGCTTTTAAAATGTGTGCTCAATTATTTCCATCAACAGGAGGCCTCTGCAAAATTATCGCCCAACTCAACAAGGGCTCTCCTGTTGGATTGTCAAATGCCCTGAACCCTTGGGAGAGGAAAGAAATTGAAGTTAGTTGTGGTCTGTTTGTTGCTGAGCCCCATTCCAACATCCTTTGCTGCTTTCTGGACTCTCTCCTTGCCTCAGTTTCCCCCCTTTGTACACATTTGTCTTCCTTCCAAGTCCTGTTCCTCAGCACATCTGGGCTCTCCAGAGACACTCAGCGTTTGCCCCAGTTCCTGAGACTCCGATTTGTCATGAACGGGAGGTTCACTTTGGACTCGAAGACCTGAAATTGAGCCTTGATTCTGCTATTTAAACTGCTTTCTCCTTTATTTTTCCACCTGGAGAAGGATCTAGCAATGGGTCCTTACAATCCTTAGAATGATGATGAATATGGATGTGCTTACTAAGCTTTCAAGAGCTACAGAAGTGCAAGGCAGCTGGCATAACACAAACGTTCATATTTACAGTCCCTCTCACTGGGCCTTGGATAGATATATATAAAAAAAATATTTTTTAGGGAATCAGGAAACATTTAAGCTCACAGAATGTTGGATCTGGCAGGATCCTTGGAGATAATAAATTCTAGTTCTACCATCCCACTTTATAGATGAGAAAACTGAGGGCAGTAACTGTCCCGGGGCAATACGCTCAAACAGGGCAGAGCCAGGCCTGGGTCTCAGTTCGCTTGACCTCAGTCCTGGACCCTTCTCTGCACCTGTGATGCCAGCTCCATCCTGCGGTTGGCTGAGCCTCAGGCGAGGAGCCCAAGTTCACTTTCTTGATAGGATTATCTCTCGGGGCAACTCAAGCGTTGTGGCCACCCAGCATTTATAAAATGAGTTCTTTTTCAGGTGTCTCTAGCAGAAGAAAGTGTCTGTTGGCTTGAGGGAACAGAGTATTGGTTAAGCCCCTGTTTCTCCCTCCCTGTTAACACTGGAGACTATGATTAGGAAGGAGATAAAGGACAGGCCTGGAAAGGTTGTGATAAAGGACAAATTCGTCTTTAGGGCCTCAACCTAAAGTGTTTTGCTTTCCCTCTAACTTTGGTGCCTCTCTTCCTTTACCCATCCCTAACTCTATGCAGTGTTGTTCAGGCGCCCTGAGGCAGCTTCTGAGAATCCCTATGGATTCAAACCTTTCCTGGCATCACTCCCCTTTTTTTTGTCCAAACATTTAGTCCTAAGCACCCATTTCCACAGGACTCTGGGAAGACAGGGTTCTAAACTCTTACTGAGAAATTACAAGAGAATCCTGGCCCAGTGTCTTCATTGTTCCACATGATAGCTTTGCATATCTCTCTGTGACTATTATTTATTGTAAAACTATAATAATAACAGTAAATGGCAAGTTAGTTGTTCTATCCCCTAACTTGCCAACTGCTTTCATCTCTTGGGTTCCCTGCTAGGGTTGGTGCATGTGTTCCCTGCTTGACAGAGCAGCTGTGGACCACTCAGAGCAAGGCTATGGTTTAGCTTTCATCTGTGACATTGTATCAGTTTGCCATGTTGTCACATAGAAATCAGAATCATCACATTTAATGATCATATGATATTTCATACCATGGCTCTATCCTGATTTATTTAGCCATTTTTCCTTTTGGGATGTGTGGGTTATTTCTGATTTTTCTCCATTAGCAGCATTATTACTTTGAATAGATACCTTCCATTCTTTTCTCCCTTTGAATGATTTCCACAGGGTAAATTCAAGAATTTAATTAATGGGCCAAAGTCTCAGAACAATGTCAAAGATGAGCGATTAACTTAACAAACACTTACGGAGGGCCTGCTGTATTCTTATGTCTTGAATTGTCACAAATGAAAGTCATAGAGCTGGCACTCAATAAACTCAGTGTCCAGGGGCAAAAATAGACATGCTATAATAATTACCTCCATCTGTTAAGCGTCTGTTCAGTGCCAGGCACTAAGTACCAGGTGTTTACATATATAATTTTAATTCCCTCAATATCACTAGAGGTAGCACTAGTATATTCCTATTTTGAAGATGAGAAAACGGAGGCTCTGAGAAGTTAAGTAATTTGCTCAGGATCACACAGCTAGTAAGAGGCTGAACTGGGATTCAAACTGAGGTCTATCTGACTTCAAAGCTCCTGGGCTTTCCACTGGGCTACCCAGTCCTCTTCATATACAAGTATTGGTTAAACTGTTTCCTAAAAGATTGAGCAATATTGTCGTTTGCCAAAGGTGTGTCTTTGTAGTTCATCTCTACTCAACAGCATAAGACATGATTATTTTCCACACAGTTTTGTACTTTTAAAATGTAAAAGCATAAATATTTATTATGCTTTTAAAGAGTGGCTTTCAAGGACTTAACCAGAAAGGTTGACTTCAGAGAGCGTGGACAGGCTCCCCTCAAATACCGCTCCGAAAGCTGCTGCTTATTCCTAGGGCTTTGCTTTGATAACAGGGCAGAACTCATTCCCCCGGTTTCTGTAACTGTCCCAGATAATGCCATCATCCCTAACATAAGGGGATTTGTAGAATGCACTCATCATGATTAGATTTCAAAGGCTCTGAAGCTCTTTGGCTTAGTGGGATTTTCAGGGCACGTGCCCTGCATCTTAATGTATTTAGTTTTGGATAATTCTTATTTACACATGGGCTTCATTGTAGAGAAGTAATGTAAACAAATGAGCCAAAAGTAGATTAAAAGCAGCCACAATTCCCCCTATAAGATATATTATCACTGTATCTATTTTGTAGTGTGTTTTTTAATGTATATAATCGTACCATGCTTAATTTTCTATAGAGTTTCTGTAACCTGGTTTTGGCATTCAAAATATAGCACACTTATCCCCCAAAGTCATTAAAGATACTTCAATAATGTTTTCTACATGGCTACCTGGTGTTTTATTGTGACATAATGTACTCAATAAATCTATTATTGGATATGTAGGTGGAATTCATCTTTTTGCTACAGTGCTGCAATGAACACTCTTACAGTTAAATCTCTTATCCACATTTTCAATCATTTTCTTGGGATAAATTACTATAAATGTAATTACTGAGGCAGAAGGCATGTGGTTTTTAAAAAGGTTTTTTATCAATATTAATAAATTGTCTGGCACAAAAACAAATCAATTGACACGCCCCAAACTCTTGGACAATACTACATACAATGCTTAATTTTTCCTGCCATCTTAATAGGCTCCCATATGATCTCATTTTACTTTTAAGTTGTATTTCTCTGGTTAAAATGGTGTTGAATATTTTTTCATGCATTTACTGGAAAAATACACTTATTGTAAATACAGGGTTTGAACAAATGTCTATTTCTAACTTACCACATTTGGTTAGGCTAGCTTCACTGCACCGTGGAATCTGGAAGCTTCCATTCTAACATGTGTCCATCTTCCATTCTAGAATTGCTTATGAACACAACAGCCCATGATGATCACCTTGAGGAGAAAAAGACAACAGAAGGAGATTTTTCCAGAAGTCAGATTTTAATGTGCTGCTGTGGCTGGAATCAAATTATTGTTAAATGAAACAACAAAAACGGCGAGTCATAAAGACCCTTCTTGTGTTTAACTTAAAAGACCTTCAGCACCTGTGAGCTTCAGAGTGCAGTGTGGATACCAATTATCACACCAGTGAGGTTGCTGCTGACTTACTCTCATCCCATTTCTATTTGTTGGTGCTTAAATCTGGCAATCCATTACCAAATGTTACTTTCTTCCCCCTTGGAGGCTGAGTGACACATTTTAATTAGGCAAGGAGGGAGGGTGATGTTCTGTTGCCTGCCAGATGACACCACTTGGCTAGGAAAGGAAATGAGTGAAAACACAAAGCCGTTTAGAATGGAGTTGCCTCTGTTTCCTGAAATGAAATCTCTCAAGGACATCTTAGCATGACAGGACTGTAAGAAAGAGCTTATATTAGTAAGCTCCTTAAGAATTATGAATCAGAGGCAGAGGATACTAGAGTTTACACTACATAGGACTGAATAACAGCAGCACTAATTAGTGCATTTAATATGCAAAACTGAAAATAATACCTAAGTGAACGTTTGCTATGAAAGCCAAATTTACGGCTGACATGCTTAAATCTTCTCAATAGCAGCTGTATTTTCAAGATGTAGAACTTTAATACTTAACGTTTCACTTATTTAATTATTCATTCAAAAGACAGTTTTTAGTGTCTAGTTTATGCCAGGGACAGTACTGAGCAGCGAAGATAGTAAGATATGGTTGCGGTCCAACAGGAAATTGTGTCTGGAGAAGAGAGGTAGACAAGCAGGCGTAGTGTGAAACAGGAGGCACGTACTGCAAAAGGGAGACACAAAATGCAAGTGGTGTCTAAAAGGGAAGAATCACTGCGTAAAGTCAATTTTATGCCTCATTTCCTGTACTATGAGTTTATGAGATTCCAACAAATTAAAACACACAATTTCAGTTGTGTTGCTAAGAGCAGTTACCTCTGCAGGGTGGGGTTGGTATGAAGAGGACAAGAGCCTTTTCCTGCTTTGTGCCTCCAAAGCAGTCCTGGCCCTAAGCCCTAGTCTGTGGGGACTAAGGTTTCTCGCCGTCCTGGGAGCTGAATGCTGGGGTAGTGGGGCTGTGAGCACTAAGGGGCCTTGTTTTCAAGCTTAGCACCATAGGATCATAGGAACTCTCTATTTCCTATGCACTCAGCAGATTATCAAAAGGGTCCATGATCCCCAAAAAGTTGACTTGAACTTCAGCCCTCTGGGCACAGGTCAGGCAGGGTTTCAGATGGGGCAGGAGGCTCCTCAGAACCTCTGTAATCACACTAATAGGACACCATCTGCTCTTCCAGGTCAGCTCTGGCTGAGCTTCTGAAGAATTGCCATATACATTCTGTGTTGTTGCCTGTGACTTAGTGCTCATATTTTCTTTGATTGGGTTGAACAATATAAAATTTTTGCTATTTGACCTTTTTATACTTATAAGAATCCAAATGCAAATGGTTCAACCCAACACTTAAAACCAAGCACTTAGTTTGATCCCTTTTAAGAAGTAAAATGGAAATTCCTCTAAATGGAATTCCTCTAAATGCATTTGTGACTTCACCAGTTTTACTCAGGACTATCATGCCAAACGTCTGGTTTGTTGTTTAATCATAACCCTTTCTGTCAAGATGTCCAATGACTGACTCTTGAGGGCAAGACCCAAACCATGAGAAGATGACACCTGTGCTCCAGGGCCATCTGGAACAGATGCTAGGGTTGAAAACTCAGAGAAGATAATTATTTCAAGTGGTATCCTTACTGAGTTGTGCCAAGAGGAATATAATGTGCAAGAGCTTGGAAATGCTCTGTACACTTTACTTGACATTAGTCTGGCCCCTGCACAAGAACTTTGTATGGTTTGTAGCCCTGTGGTTTGACAGGTGAGGAGAAACAAACATAAGGACCAGAGAAATGCAAGGCCAGTAGTAAAAGGCTAGAGCATAATGCCTTTGAATGAAGGAATAAAGGGCTTGACATTCATTAGCCTGGAATAAAAAGGAGGATTGGCAGTGATTTAATAGCAGTCTTGTATTTAAGGCACTGCTAGGATCACTGCCATGGTTCTCTACCTTAACAGAGGATTGACAAGGGGAAATGAACTTCAACCACAGGAAGACTGGCTTCTTGATCATTATGGTAACTAAGTATAGAAGGAGCTGGGTGACATTTAAAATATTTTTTTCCCTAAAGAACTGTGTGGAATCTTGACATCATCCTTTGAGGATATCACCTCTGTATCATCCCTTATCTCTAACCAGTAGAAATAAGTGTCTAATAATGACTCTTAGGAATTAGGAATAAGCTGGTGGGAAAGAGTTTGGGGGTTGGCAGAAGACCTTTATGTTGTCTTAAATTGAACGATGCTTGAGTTACAATTAGTCCTGGCTGTGGTAAAATCAAACAATATAAGTCTTTTCCCTCTTGTCCATTAGTACATTCACAATATTATGTAATACCACCTCTATCAAGTTTTGAAACATTACCATCATCCAAAGTAAAACCCCTTACCTGTTTAGTTTCTCCCCCATTCTCTCCTCTCCGCTAGCCCTTGGCCACCACCAATTATATAAATGGAATCATGCAAAATCATGCCAGATATTTTTGTGTCTGACTTCTTTCACTTAGCATAATGTTTTCAAGGTCCATCGACATTGTAGCACATATCAATACTTCATTCCTTTTTATGGCTGAATGATCTTCCCCTGTATGGATATACCACAATTTATTTATCCATTTGTCAGTTGATGGGTATTTGGGCTGTTTCTACCTCTTGGCTATTATGAATAGTGCTGCTATGAACATGTGTATTTGAGCACCTGTTTTCAATTCTTTGGGTACATTCCTAGGAGTTGAATTGTGGGGTCATATAGTAATCCTATGTTAAACTTTTTGAGGAGTTGCCAAAATATTTTCCACAGTGGCTGAACCATTTATATTCTCACCAATAATGTACCAGGGTTCTAATTTCTCATTGTTAACACTTGTTATTATCTGACTTTTTTATTCTAACCATCCTAGTGGGTATGAAGTGATATCTCATTGAGGTTTTGATTTGCATTTCCCTAATGACTAATGATACTGAGCATCTTTTCATGTTTTTGTTGGGCATTTGTACATCTTCTTTGGAGGAATGTCTATTCAAGTCCTTTGCCCATTTTTCAAATTGGATTGTCTTTCTGTGGTTGAACCTTCATAATATTTTAATTTGTATTAATATATAAAATAGTCTAATCCTCTTCCAGTACTTTGGATGTTAAGATTTTTTTTCCTTTACCACAGACTGAATAATCTTGTTCTATAGCTTTAACATAAACTCACCCAGAGAGTTTGTATTAAAACAGGTTCATGGCCCCCTCCTCCCTCCCCTCGTAGATTCTCAAGAAGTCTGGGGTGAGGCCAACAATTTGCATTTCTAACTAACTCTGATGCTGTTGGCTCATGGACCACACTTTTTTTTTTTAAATTTATCTTTATTATTGAGAGTATTACAGGTGTCCCATTTTTCCCCCCCAATTGACCCCCTCCACTTCGCTCCCACCCCCTCTCCAGGTTTTCACCCTGTTATTGACAGTGTCCATGATTAAGAGATTTCAGCTTTTTTCCATACCTTTAGTGCTTTCTCTGTAAGCATCTAGAGGTGGCAGCCACAGCAGCAGCAGTCATAGCTCACTGGTGCTTGCTGAGTGCACTCTGAACATGGGATCATATGCCACACGCTGTGCTTAGCATTTCACATACATTATCTCATAATCTTTTTTAAAAAATTTATCTTTATTGTTGAAAGTATTACAGGTGTTCCATTCTTCCCCTCAATTAACCCCCTCCACCTCGTTCCCACCCCCTCCCCAGGCCTTCACCCTGTTATTGACTGTGTCCATGGGTTATGCATATATGCATATAACTTTTTTGGTTAATCTCTTCCCACCCTCCACCTCCCTTCCCTCTTTCCTCTGAAATATGATAGTCTGTTGCATGCGTCAATGTCTCTGGATCTATTTAGTTTGTCAGATTCTTTTGTTCATTAGCTTCTTCTTAAAGAAGATCCTTCAACATTTCCTGTAGTGCTGGTCTGGTGGTGATGAACTCCTTTAGCTTTTTCTTATTTGTGAAGCTCTTTAGCTGACCTTCAATTCTAAATGATGGCTTTGCTGAGTACAGAAATCTTGGTTGTAGTTCTATGTTTTTCATCACTTTGAATATTTCTTGCCACTCCCTTCTGGCCTGCAAGGCTTCTGTTGAGAAATCAGCTGACAGTCATATGGGTGCTCCCTTGTAGGTAACTAATTGCTTTTCTCTTGCTGCTTTTAAGATTCTCTCTTTGTCTTTAACCTTTGGCATTTTAATTATGATGTGTCTTGCTGTGGGCCTCTTTGGGTTCCTCTTGTTTAGGATCCTCTGTGCTTCCTGGACTTGTAAGTCTATTTCTTTGCCCAGGTAGGGGAAGCTTTCTGTAATTATTTTTTCAAATAGTTTTCAATTTCTTGGTTTGTTTCTTCCCCTTCTGGCACCCCAATAATACAAATGTTGGGCCTCTTGAAATTATCCCAGAGGCTCCTTATACTATCTTCATATTTCTGGATTCTTTTTGCTCTTCTGGTTGGATGTTTTTTGTTTCCTCATGTTCCAAATTGCTGATTTGATTCTCAGCGTCCTCTATTCTAATGTTGATTCCCTGTAAATTATTCTTCATTTCAGTTCATGTAGCCTTCATTTCAAATTGGTACTTTATTATGTTATCGATTTTCTCAGTTATTTCCCTAATAGTGTGCTTAAACATCATTATAAACAAAATTCTGAACTCTGTATCTGTTAGCTTGCTTGGATCTATTTCATTTAGTTCCTTTTCTAGAGATTTCTTCTGTTCTTTCCTTTGTGACATGTTTCTTTGCCTCCACATTTTGGCTGCTTCCTGGTGTTTGTTTCTATGTATTCGGTAGAGCTGTTATGTCTCCTGGAATTGGTAGAGTGGCTTTGTGTTGTAGGTGACCTGTAGGGTCCAGTGGCTCAGCCTCCCCAGTCACCTGAGCTGGGCCTTCTAGGTGCTCCCCTGTGTGGGCTGTGTGCACTGTCCTGTTGTAGTTGAGCCTTGGTTGCTGTTGGCATCACTGGGAGGAATTGGCCCCCAGGCAAATCAGCTGTGAGGACAAGCTACAACTACAGCCAAAGAGCTGCTGTGCTGGAGACACCCCTATGGAGCAGGATTTACTTCAGTGGGGCTTTGGTGTTCACCAAGTGTGCCCCTTGAGTGTGTCACTGGTGGATGTGGTAGGGTTGTAATCCAGCGTGGTCGAGTCTGACCATCAGGTGCACTGTCTCTGGGGCCTCCGGGGAGGTGCAAAGTTAGCCTGTGCCAGTGCCTTGCCCAGGGCCACCCAGCATGAGCTACTCAGCAAACCATAGTTGGCTGCTAGTTGTGCTGGGCTTAGAGGTGCCCAGGAGAGGCCAAGCTATGAGCCAATGCAGGCTGCCGCTAGTGCCAGGCCTGGGGCCCCTTATCAAGCCCTATGGGGTATGATGCTGCTTGTTTGAGAGTTTTCAGGAAAGTCCTAAGCATGAGGCTGGAGAGGCCACTTGCACAGAAAGCCCCTGGAAATGGCCTGGATGAGCTGCAGGTGGGGAGGGGCGGGGCCTCCGGGAATCACGGGGCGGGGCCAACGGGGTGAGTCAGGTGCTGGCGATTCAAACATGGCGCCTGCCTGCCGGCTGTGTGCGGGGAGGACTCGCCAAAGGAGCCATGGCCTCTGCCAGCCCTTCTGCCTGGGAGGAAGCTGCCCCTTCAGCTCTCGCCTGGATTTCAGGCAGGTTAGTTCCTCCCCGAGTGTCCCAGGTCCTTTTAGGCTGCCGCCCGGCGCTGGGCTCAGAGGGAGCGTCCGAGTGAGTCCGTGCCGGGCCCTGTAAGAGGAGCTGCTGGGGCTCCCGCAGCCTCCCCGACCCTGAGCGACAGTCCCCGCTGGTTTCACAGCCCGGAGTTGTGGGGACGTCTCTTCCCAGCCCTGGAGCCCTGGGCTGGGGGCCTGCTGTGGGGCTGGGACCCCTCACTCCCCCGGGAAACCTCCACAGCCGAGATTCCCTCCAGGTTTAAACCGCGGCACCGGGTGTGGGCCCGCAGCCAGGTCTCCATGATTCCGCCCTGATCCGCCCGCGTCTCCGCCCCTCCTCCCGGTCTCGGTGCTTTTTCAGTCCCCTGGTTGTGGGGCTTCTGTGCAGCCAGATTTCAGGAGGCTCTGAGTGACAGTGGTTCTGTATTGTAGTTGTAATTTTGATGTGGTTGCGGGAGGCGGCGGGTGCAGCTGTTACTACACCGCCATCCTGTTTCTCTGGCCCACACTTTGAGTAGTATGATTGAGGTAGTTTTTTGAGTGTCTGTTCCATCACTAAACTCCTATTCTGAGACCCCCCTCTTCTTTTTCCAGAATAATAGGTTTCTGGGGCCTTGTGTGTACTGGTCAGATATTTTGTAGAAAGGGTCCAATTTGAATTTGTCTGGTGTTTTCTTTATGGAGAGACTTGAGTTAATGGCTTCTGGGAAGAATTCCACAGAGGGGAAGTGCCCTCCTCATCATATTACATGATAGCAACGTGACTTTTCACAGGTGATGCTAACCCGACCACTTGGTTAAGGTGCTGCCTGCCAGGCTTCTCTAGTGTAAAGTTACTGTTTAACCTTTTCCATTCTCTATTCTTTGGAAGTGAGTCATTCCGTCCCGCCCACACTCATGGAGAGGGGAACTGAGCTGTATTTCCTAGAAAGAGCTGTACCTACATAAATTATTTGAAATTTTGTGAGGAACATTTGTCTCTTAGCCTTAAAATTAATTATTTTAATTCATATGTTAGTATGGACTCATGAATGCTGTTATGCTTTGAGCTGTGATAGAATCTTGTCATTTCTTTTGTTGCTCAAATTGTTCCAGCTGTGGCCACTGGGGGCTCTTTGAGTTTGGCTAACATCATCCCCTCTTCCTCACTCCTCTTCCTCCTCTTCTTCTTTCTTCTTTTTGCACTTTCTTACTTTCCAGGCACTACTTTAAGAACTTTACATGCATTAATTCGTTTAATACAATAACCTCAGGAGGTAGGTTCCTAACATCCGCATTTTACAGGTGAGAAACTGAGGCACAGAGATGGCCAGGTGCTATATGCCGTGTGCTGTGGGTGTGTTACAGGGAGAGCGTGTGTGAGAGAGAAGCTGCCTGGTACCTGAGGGTTTTCCAGTTCTTGATTCCTGCCTCTCCTGAGGCCTACTTGCACTGTCCTTGGGTTCCATGAGAAGTCCTAAGAGAGCGGGTTTGAGTGGAATTATGTACATGCTGCTGAATCAGTAACATGACAGCTCATGGAATCACCTTAAAGCCTGAAGGAAACATAGTCACCATCATTTTATAGATGAAACATCTAAAGTGAAATGAACATTGGTGGGGGATAAGAAATCGGCCCACGGACTGTCAGTCCAGGGCCAGTTCTATAGGACTCAGCCACCCATTGATAAGAGCTGGGCATGCAAGGAGGGAACTCATGGTTGGGGTGGGGTGACAGTCCAAAGCGGAAATGAAAGTGCGTGCCCAGTACGGTGCCGCTCAGTGGAGGGACCCACTGCCTCGCCCGGCTGTTGCTGGGAAAGACGTCCCAGAGAAGGGGCCAGTTGAAGCTAAGTCATGGGTGGGTATTTCCAGTGATAGTTGGGGTGAGAGGGACAGAGAACCCTGGGCAAAGGTCACTCGAGTGCAGAGGAGGGGTGGGGGCAAGAGTAGTGAGAGATGAGCCTGCTCTTCCTCTCACTTGTAGAAGACGATGGTGAATAATTTCATTAAGCATTGGCTATAGCATTTGTATGAGGTTTATAGTCAACTGCATGTTGACTATTTACATCGAAGATGTGTTCAGCATTGGCAAATGGAGGATAGCTGATTTGTTCATATTCTGCTTAACTCCCGGGAACTCCTGTCATGTTCAAAGTTGTCGTTTTTTTCAGGAGGCTGTTGAAGAAACACACTGCTCTCAGAAAGGGTTTTTTCTCTCCAAAAAGGTCACAGAAATGTCTGGCAACTTTGTAACTTGCTGATTTTTATCTTTATTAGCTTTAGCCAGTCTCCTAATGCTGGACCTCACAGACCCTGTCACCAAAGCCACCTGTCTGGGTACGGTAGGTGGTTAGGGCCCAGTGGCTACTCTGTGGGGTGAGAGACTCACCAACCCTGTTCCATGTGACAGCTGACAAAATAAGCTTACCCCTGTCATTCTCACTCTCCCCCGTACACCCAGCAAATGTGTGTGACTTAGCTTAGAAAGAATTGTCTATGTTAATATGAATAAAAAATAATAATAGTGATAACTAACAGTTAAGCATTTAGTATGTGGCAGTTAATGGTCTAAGTGCTTTACCTGTATTTACTCAATTCTCATAAACCTATGTAGAAGGTATACTAATAATATCCCCAATTTACAGATGAGGAAACTGAGGCACAAAGAAGTTAAGTAACCTGTAAAAGGCATGCAGGTAGTGGGTGGCATGGTAAACATTTCCTTTCAAAATTGCAACCACCAAAGCCACAACCTTACATACTGCCTGTTTGGTGACTTTAATTCACTTTGATATGTGAGTTTCTCTGGTAATTATTTCATGGAACTCTCTTTGCAGACATATTCTTCCCCCTCCCCGTGCTTCTGGAAACTTTTAAAGTGTGGAATAGGCTGAGAATAGCAAACTCAGCTGCTGTAACTCTGACCCCAAGGTGATTATAAATGCAGTCTGATGCAGGTCTCTATCCCCTTCGCAAATGGTCGCAGGGGCCTTCATGGAGACACCTGCCTTGCTTGGGAAGGCTCTGCTGTGAGCTTGCCTTGGCGAGGACCTGGGGCTTCCTGAGCCTGGCAGTGGGCTGACTGGCTCTGAGGTTTCAGGGAAGCCGTGTGTGCATGGGGGAGGGGTGGTGGCCACTGCGAAGGAAACAGGAAAGAAAGGGGCTCACTCTGAAGGGGGAAGGAAGGCAAGGGGGAGTGGGGAGCCCACGTGTCTACACGAAAGTGAGCGCTCTGGAGAGAGAAACGCAGGAGGGAGGTTTTTAGGGTGAAATGTGTGCTCCTGTGATATAAGAGAAAAAGCATGCATCAAGTTCTGAATTTTCCAGATGTACACATGTAAGTTACACATAATAATTAGAGGTTAATTAAAAAGAAAAAGGCATGTAATGAACATGAAGTCAGGAGGTGACTGCGCAGTTCCAGTCTCTGCCTGGCCTTGCCTCACTGTGCTCTTGGTGTAAGACCGTAGACCCTTCCTGGGCCGGCTTCCTTGGCTGACACCTGGACTCTCTCATGAAGGCCACAACCAAAGTCCCTTTCTCTGTACCACCACCCTTCTTCCCTGTGACACTTCAGCTCATCTAGAGGCGCCTTTTGGTGGAACCCACTGGGTTGTTCTGCCTACATCCACCCCCCGTGACAGGGCCATGGCTGCAATTGTAAGCTGGCCTGCGATTTAGGGCCCCTTTACCTGTGTGCTGCAATTACAAGGCAAGAGCTCATGGCTCCTCCCAGCCAGCTGGCAGCCCCCTTCCTTCCTCGTTCAAGCTGGGCCATTCCCAGTGGGGAGTGTCCACAGGCTCCCTCTGCCCTTCCCCATAAGGGAGAGAATCAGTCCCGTCCTGCAGTGACCTCTGTGGGGTAGGAGACAGCATATTGCCCACGTCCCCAGGTCTCCCCAGACAAGGCTGGCTCTTCTCTGAAACAGACTTGGAAATGTGCATTCATGTACTTGTCAAGGGGTGTGTTTAAAATTATACGTATTTCTAGATCCACAAATTTATAATCTGATGAATAAGTTGAACATGTAGAAAACAAAATTAATACACTGAAAATACAGTATAATTATGAAAATAGGCAGTTTCCAAGATAATCACCCACTCTCTAAGCTGACACAGGCAGCTGCAACACCAAAACAGATAACAGACTTGGGCTTTTCACCACCAGAACCCAGAGAGACTGTCCCCTCTGTCCCCTTGACCCTTCCACACTCATCAGCAGCCTCTGGTCAAGTGGCCCATTCAACATGCCAGGCCTCTGGGAAACACAAGACTAGATATGTGCCCGGAATCCTCCTCTGACAAGACTGAAAGCTGAATATGACGTGGCCATTTCTTCCCTGCTCAGCGAAGAGCAGAGCTGGTAACAATACAGCCTTTTCAACACTGGCAAAGGGGGTCCTTTGAGAACGATGTCCCACTGAGACAAATGCTCCACTAACGTGGCCATGGCGTGGGCTTGGGGGCTGTTCTTGGGCACTTGGCTCCGGCTGGGAAACCCCTCTCCCGCTCCCCTTCTGACCCTCCATACCTTTTTCCTGCCTTTCCCATTTCTGTTTTTACCCTCTTGTCTTCATCCTAGACCTGCAGCTGGTTCTCACAGCATTTATCTTCCTGAAGGGCACTTAAGCAGAACGGTTGTCATAACAACAGCGTGTATGGTGCTTATGGAGAGACGATGGAAGGATGAGAGCACCTGGGACAGAGAAAAGCAGTATGGGCTTCCACTCAGGGCTCTAGAAGTGTTCATAGAAAATGTAAACACAGGACACATCCCTTAAAGAATGAAGATCGCCAGGGCAAGGCACTGGCAAAGCCTTCGGGGCTAGCGTGGAATTGTAAGGACTTTGATCAAGGCACGTTTTGTGCCAATTTGAGCTTCCAGTACAGAAAGAAGCTGAGTGACAGAATTGAGTTAGTGTCTGCATATGCCCTTCCTGTTGCAGAGGACACCGACTCTGGGTTTTTCTCACCTGTGGGAGGTAAATCTTGTTCCTGCAGAGAGAACTGCCCCCTTGGGAGCTGAGCCCTGAAGAAGCAGGCCAGCTCTTCCAGCGAGGGCTCCCACTTCACGCTAGCGACAAAGGAGGAGTGCTCCAAGTGCGGATTTCCTGGCAGTCAAATCACTGAGGCCTGAGAGGCTTCTCTGAATATGTAACAAAGGGTGGTCCTCAGGCCACAGTGTGTGCTCTTTAGGCTCCTGTTCTAAGGAACTCAGACTCACTCATGCTAGCTCAAGTAATGGGGAATTTGCATTTAGGACTCTAGGGATAATTAGGGTTATAGGCACTGAGATATGCTAAAAACAACCCGTCTCCAGTTAAACGTGACTGACATCCCTCAGAATGCAGAGCCACGCCCGGGACGCCAGCAGTGGGGCTTGCTGTCCTCACCTGAGTGTTCTCCAAGTCCCAGGACTCAGTGTCTCGCTCTATTTCTGCTTCTCTTTCTGCATCATTTTGTTTCTGCTTTTGTTAGCCCCTAATTCTCTCCACAGTATGGCAGCTTGCTTTTCCCAGAGCCAGAAATCAGAGAGAGAGAGAGAGAGAGAGAGCGTGCACTCTGAAGACAGAAGCCATAGTTTTTTTATAACCTAATCTCAGAAGTGATGTCATCACTTCTGCCATATTTTATTGGTCACAGGACTAACCCTGATAAGATGTGGACGTGGTCCACATGAGCATGTGAGTGCCAGGAGGTGGAGATCACCAGAGGGCCAACCCGAAGGCTGGCTAACCACATCGTCTCTAGAAATATTGGTTATTTTTGTTCAGTACACTTACCATTGAGCAATTGTTTCCACTCCTTTATATGCTTCCTCCCATGAGGAATTACATTTCTCAGACTCCTTTCCCAACAAGGTTCTGGATATAATTTAGATTTAGCCAATGAGTTGTTATTTGGGAGGCAGAAGGAAGGGGAGCCATTCACTCTCCAGCATTAGGGGCGCCGACATGAGCATCAGTGGGGGAGAGTTTCTCAGTGTCCAGCCAGGCTCTGCATCCCTCTGCCAGTCACTGGCCTTGGGGCTGGGGGCTGCGTTAATTTCAGCAGTTACCCCCGAAGCTTTCTGATTTCTCGTTGGAAACAACAGCATCTTAAATCTAGGCCTTGGCTTGTGCATATGACCAGACAACTTACTGGCAGCTTCCTAACTTTTAGTTCTTCCAGACCTTCTAACAGTTCTTTAAGCACATAATTCACATAATTGTAAGCACATAATTTTAATGGTTTTGTTAGCACATAATAATACCTGAAAGAGATGCAAAGTTCTTTTGCTTGCATACCTAGAAAGGTTTCTGTTTTCGTGGTCTGAGAGAAATACCAGTAGTATAGTGGTTAAATATATGGTCAGATCCCCTGTTCCAATTCCATCTCTTATTTGCTGTGTGGCATTAAACGAATTACCTAACCAACTTAAGTTTGGATTCCTCATCTAGGAAATAAGGATAATAGTAATTGCATCTGTCTATAGGGGTGTTATGAGGATTAACATATTGAGATGATGAATAAAAATATTTCATATATACCTGGCACATACTAAGCACTTAATAAATATGTGTTATTTTTATTATTGCTGCTGCTGACTTGGCAGGGCAGAGTGGGACCCCCTCTACTCCCAATCTCTGAAGCCCACATGAGTGTGCTTGCAGGGAAGATGTGGAGAAGCTCAAGCTGTTTGGCCTCTCACCTAAGCAGAGTAAGCATGTGGTCTTTAGAGTTGAAAGGGATAAGCCTATGGCTGGGAGTTTAACCAAAGTCCCCCCAGGATTGCTGCCCAAGAAGAGAGCCAGGGAGAGAAGATGGCAGGCTAGGTGTGAGTCAGGGCCAGGCTGGCACTGGAGAACGGCTCACTACAGTAGGACAGGTCTGATTCACTAAACAGATAACCACATGCTCTTGGGTGCTTGGACCATCTAAAACCATTATAAAACCAGCCTGTCTACCAACGGCTGGAAAACCAGCAAGGTGTGGGCAAGTAGGGCTTCCTCTGTTTGATCCAAAAGATTGCTCAGGGCATGAAGTGGAGACACATAGACAGGGCCCACTGTCCTCTCTCTACATCCAAGAGCCAAAATAAACCACCTAAACCCTTGAGGGGAAATGATTCAATATCCCCATGACCGAGATGACCAAGGTATCTTCCAAAGCTGACAGTAAGACTGGGAACATCTTCATCTCACAAAGCACTTGGAGGGCAAGTGGCCTGCCAAAGTCACACAGCCAGTTAACCCAAATCTCCGCACCCCTATTCTGGCACATTCGCCTCTTACCGCTGGCAGCACAGAGGTGGCCATACGGGATATCTCAAGTTTGGTGAGCTTTAAGGGAGCAAGAGGAAGGCTGTAACTTTCCTTTCATTTTTGAGATTTATGTTGTGGAGCATGAGAAAGCAAGAAAGACAATGAAAAGCTTTCAATTTTCTGTCATTTGCATTCTATAGAGAGAGCTGTCAAGTTCCAGACAAAGGAGATATAACTGTGGTAATGAAAGACCACAGTTCTTTATCTGGGGTCCAAATATCCTGAGGGGTTCTGTGAATGGCTCCTAAGTTATGTGTCAAGCTTTGTGCCTATGTGAGAATTAAAGGCTTACAGCTTTCAATGTATTCACAGGAGAATCCATGACCCAAAAAAGTTTAAGCACTGCTATTGAATTTCACCTCCCTTCAGTATTGGCTGGGCTCATCTGTTCGTTCATTAAGCAGACATTTATTGAACCTGCTTGACACCTCAAAGGCATTTAAAGTTCAGCACATTTAAAATCCGAGTCAGGATCTTCCCACGCAAACCTCTTCTGGTGTTCTCTCTAGTTTTTTCTGGTGTTTTCTCTCTCCATCAGTAAGTGACACCACCATCCAGAAGTCAGAAGCCTGGGAGTCACACTGGACACCTCTATCTCCTTAGCCCCTTATCCAATCCTTCAGTAAACCCTGTGGATTCTACCTCCTAACTCTCCCTCATATCCCACCATATCTACAAAATCAAAAAAAGTTGGTAGTAACGTAGTAATAACGCCTTAATATTTAAGTAAAGGTAACAATGTATTATTTAAGTCAGGGAAAAATTTAACCAAACACTAAATACACCCACACTTTCACCCATACTCACACCCACATGCCAACTTTTACAATTGTCACCCATCTTATTTTATCTCTACCTCCACTTTCCCCTCTCCTCAAAGAATTGTTTTGGAGCAAATTCTAGACATTATGCCATGTGATTAGTAAATATTTCACTGTCTTTGAAAATAATTAACTCTTGTTAAAAATTACAATTATCATAAGTAAAATGACGAATAAAAACTTCCACAAATCATCCAATTTACAAGTTTCCCCATTTATTATAGTTTGTTTGGCTCATGATCAAAACAAGGCCCATAGTTTGCAGTTGATTGATATGTCTGTCAAGTCTTTTTCAACCTACGCTCTCCCATTCCTCTTCCCTCTACTGTTTTCCCTTTTTTCTTTTTTAAAAAATTTTAGTTTATTGTTGACAGTATTACAGATGACCCCCCCAATTTTTCTTTACAATGTATTTCCTGGAGAAGACGTTTTTCTGCAGCTTTTCCCATAATTTGCGGAAAGGTTTTAATATTCTTCCTCAAATGGCATGAAGTAATTTAGGAAATGAAAGGGAAGAATCAAAATAACCTATACTTAGTTTAATTTTTATTCCCAGTTTCTTTGATTTTTTTTTTTTTTAAAACACGTTTTAAAATATCTTAAAATAATGTACTTTTTGAGTTGGAGAGGGTATTGAAGGCTGCCCAGTCTTCCTGTTTTCCATGTGTGGAGATTGATGCCTTTGAGTGACAGGCATGAGGCCACCCAGCAAGCATCGGACATAACCAGGCTCTGGGCTCTATCTCTGGGTCTAACTACTTCCCTTTTCACTGCTCTTACTATTCTTTGTATCCATCAAACAGGAATCACTGTTCGTTGGCATTTTCACGTGTTGCTTGTACCAGGATAGTTGATGTTCCCAGTGATGACCCAAGAGACCAACAGGTAAAACTGTGTTTAGGGTTAGATCTTCCCATCGTGTTCCAGTTCATGAAAAGTGGCAGTTCCCGTGAGCTAACTGTGGTAGTGCTTCCTGACCACACACCTTCATTCAGTCTCACTCTCCACCGAAATGGTCAGGAGGCATTTCAGGAGGATCCCTCACACCTTCCTCTCTGTTGTCTGTCTCCCCACCACCCTTTTTTTCTCAGTGAAACTCATCATAGCTCTTCCTTTGGGAAGGCTATCGTTTGTTCCCCCACAAGGCAAGACCTTAACTGGAATGTTTAGAAAGCCATTTAACTGTGCAGCGGTGGATCAGGGTGAAGCAGCTGTCAGATTGTGGATAAACATTCAGAGGCACACCTCAGGTTTCCACGGCCCCTCAGCTTTGCTCACATGCACTGGTGGGATCAAGTTTGAATTGGCTGCTACTCCAACCTCTGTTGATCGGCCCCCCTCTCCAGCTCTCCTCAGCAACCCTTATTGGAATTCTCCCAGATAGTCTCTGGGGCAAAACCTCTTAATATTGCAAATAAAAGTCGAGAGGGCAAACTAACTCTTTGGTTCATTTATTGCAGTGTTGGCTTTTTTTGTTTGTTTGGTTTTGTTTTGTTTTTTAAATTCCAGGCTACTAGCTCAGAGCTGTCCCTCCTTCTGATTTCTTTTTTCAGTGAAAAAAATCAAAGTATATTGATTTGAAATAGTACTCAGACATCTTTCTAAGAATACCCTATTCCTTCACCAGAATAGATTAGAGAGAGTGTGTTAATTGATCAATAGCTATTATGAACCTAATTATGTCTGCCCAGCACTGTGCTAGAAACCGTGGGTTTACAAGCAGGTAGGAAGTGTGATCCTTGCTCCCATGTTACAGAAGGAAGCATGGTTTAGGACTCAAGTTTAAAACCACTTACCACTTGACCTTGGGCTTACTTCACCGCTCAAAGCCTTGCTTTCATTGCCTGTAAAATGAGGATAATAATTCTTCTAATTCATGGAGTTTTAGTAAGGATTTAATAAGAGTGAATAAAAGAGCATAACATAGCGCCTGATACATAGTAAGTGCTCAATAAACATGTAACATTACTATAGTTTTTTAGAGAAGTAAAAAAATATGTCTGGGGTAGATGATAAACAACAGTGGGGAATTTAGATTTAATGGGGTTTGAACTACCCTGCCACGAGGAAAAAGAACTGTCCATGGTAGAAGCCGGCCCTTAGGTAAATGCCTCTCTCTGTGTAGTAGGTGCGGTGAGTTTCCTTTGAACCATGAGTTGAAAGGGACCTATTTGACTACCTACTTGGTGTCTTCCCTGATGGGCTGGAGGTGCCATGCGGACTGGGGATATTTTGTCTTGTTCACCTCAGCATCTTTAGCATCCAGCACAAGGCCAGATGCTTAGCTCAGAAATAAACCACAGTTTATTTCTCATTCACAACACATGCCCAGCACAGGTTGGTGGGGGCAATTTGCATAACCTGGTCACCCAGAGACCTCTCTGGACACAAAACTGCTGCTTCCTCATATTTTATTATCCACATTATCCATTTGTGATTCTCTTTTTCCTTCCAGTACCAACTACTAGCTCTCTCACAGTGGAGCCATTTTCAAACTTTTGAAGAGAGAATATCTAATTGATCCAGACAGTCAACAACTTTCTTACTGTACCCTGGGCCACTGTCCAGCTTATTGTTTGTCTGCCTGTGGATCAAGGGCACCTTCTTGTTGAATTCTTTGTGGCCAAAGGTTGTCACTTTAAATGAAGTGACAGTCCAAAGGATTGACCCGAATTGCCTTCTGAGAGCTTCAGGTCTGTCCACAGAAGTTTGTCCTGCACCAGCCTCACTTCTATGTACAGTTAGAGTGGGAGTCCAATGAGAGCCCAATGCTTTCTTTGGGAGGAATTTTATTTATTTGTAATTGAAATCCCAATTAATTTGTATTTATTGACCTGTTCTTGTTTTCCTCTTTCTCTTCAGTTTCTGAATTTATCTCAAGCTAAAAACATCAATTTGTGGTCCATTTGAATGGAGGAAAAAGACATAAAAAATACCTTAATTTATATCTTTGGTCTATTTGTAGTATGGGCATAATTCAGGGAAAATACATAAATGGAGTTACCACTAATGGAAAAAATGTTTTAATGTATATTCATTTGTCCTATTTATGAATGTAAAAACGGGCAAAAAAGCATAGGCAATTGGAAACCCGATAAAAAATGCCTTTCCACTGAAAATCAGCATCTCAGGCTCAGAAACTTGGGAAATTAAAGAGTTGACCAGCCGTTGTCCAACAAGCAGACAGAGTAGTTTGCTACCTGAAGAAAAATACCTTAATATTTGCATAGAATGTGAGAGCTAACAAATTGCGTATGGCTGTTACCTCGCTGGAGTATCTCTAATCCTTTACGGTAAACTGTTGTTACTACCCTAATTTTCAGCGGAGGAAACCAGCACCAGAAAAGTTGTAATGTAGCCAAGATTTTGAAAGAAATATGGATAGAGGCTAAGATTAGACGCCAGGTTTGCTGATTCCAAGCGTTTTGTTATTTTGGGTTGCAGGATGCCACAGACCCTCCAGCCTCCCCCGCTTGCACCCCCTGCGGTGAGGTGGCACAGCTCGGAGCACAGGTGCTGTCAGTGCCACCAGCTGCGTGACCCCGGACAAATAACTTGGCCCTGTACGTCCTCAGTTTCCTCCTGTATAAAACTGAGATCATTATAACCTATCTCCAGGGCTTAATGTGATTTAGATAATGTCTTTAAAGTACTTAACGTATCTTAATTACTTATTAAACGGTGTATTAGTACTACCATTAAAACTATTCCTTTGGGCCAAGCCAGTGATTTTAACCGATGTGCCACAAGAATTTTTAAAACATGCAATACCTGACTATTTAGTCAGGGGCACTGACCTCTTTTCCCTTAGATTGTCAAATAAAAAAGTGACATCAGCCAACACAACAATAGCTGTCCTATGTGAATGCCCTGTCTTGAACCATAAATATATAGCCATGTAATACAGTTATATCTGATTGGTTAATTCTTGGTACCAAGAATTATATACAAGTATAGGCACTTGATTTTTTAAAAAGTCATTTTGAAACAAAAAGGGTAGATAATTACTATTATTATTTTTTTGTAAATCAATCAAAACTATACCTATTTTTTTGTCAGATTGGCAAAAAATATATTTTTTGGTGTGCCACAGAATTTTAGTAATTAATTTATGTGCCATGAGATGAGAAAGGTTGAAAATCTCTGGGTTAAGCTATTGCTGTTGTGTTAATGTAAATAGATGTCTTGGCAGGTCAAGCCCATTAACCTATAGCTGCAGTTAACTGGCGGTGACAGTGCCGGGAAGGCGCTCCTCAGGTAGGGGCTGAGACAGCCAGTGCGGTGGCTCAGGGCCCTGATGGGGATGACGGCGTCACAGCAGAGGTTTTACCTGTTACAGGTCAGGAGAATCCATTCACTGTGAGGACCATCAAAGAAAAGTTCTTATTCAAATGAGGGGGCCACACTTTGAGAGCCACTGCTGTAGAGTGGTACCCACTCTCCATCCCCACCCCTGCTACCCCCATGCCCTTTACACCACTAGGGAGGTATGAAAGCAGGCTGGAGTCCTTACTTGTCTGGGTGGAAATAGAGATGACTAACACCTTTAGAAAATATTCTCAACCTCATCAGAAATGCAAGAAATAAGAATTATACTAATTATTAGAGCAACAGTAAAATATTTTGCAAGGGTTTTAACCGAAGGGAGATTGTGGTCATATTGCTTTCTAAAATAATTTGCCTCTAACTCTCTGGATATATGAATATGTAACTAATTAAGAAAAAAGATTATTTTAAATATCAAAATACCAGTATTTTAGTACTTAAAAATAATAGACTACTATAATAGTCACTATAGATGTTGTGCTCAGTGCTTCCTCCTTTCACTCAGGTGAGCCTGCCTCCCTCTGGACCTGTCCCCACCCACCCCATCACCTCTCTCTCCTCATTCCATTTTCATGTTTCTGCTGCCAAGAACTTCACCAGACTCCAGTGTCCTTGTCCTTCCATGATCCTTTTATGCTGATTTTCTGTGTTGCATAATGAACTATTCCATCCACTAAACATTCTTGAGTGCTTTGCAAACAAAGGCAAAATCTCTATGCTCAAGGAGCTTATAGCCCAGTGGAGGTGAATAGGTCAAGGATACAGGTACAGTGGTGCCTCGGTTTCCAAATGTAATCCATTCTGGAAGACCGTTTGAGGTCTGAAACGATTGGAAACGGAGGGATCAACAGCTGACGGCTAGGCCTCAGGATCTTGCCCTCAGCAGAAGCCGTGTGGCGTGTTCAACTTCCGAGTCATGTTTGAAAACTGAAGCATTTCCTTCTTGGTTTATGGCGTTCGGAAACCGAAATGTTGGTCAACAGAGATGTTAACACAAGGAAGAAAAGGAAAACTGTCACACCTTAAATAGAAATTAAATACTGTAGTCTTTCAAAGAACTGGGATGATAGATTTAGCTGTGAATTTCTCTCCCCGTCTCCCATTTCACAGATGGTAAAGTTGTGGCCCACAGGGAGGAAGTGGCTATCTTAGGTGTCAGGAACCGGTTCATCTGGGTAAGATCAAGCACTCCCTCTGTACCTGCCTTCAGCAGTATGACTCTGAGTGGACCAAGGCCCCAGAGCCAATTCCGAGGAGCTCTAATCAAATGCAGCACTCTGCTTTTTGGTGGTCAAGTGTTTGGGAAGTGCTATGCAGTGTACCCTCTTTTTGGAGGTTCAGAGAGCCCATTCCATATTAAAGGTTCAGAAAAGTTCAACAGAAGAAAAAGCTTTATTCAACCCAGAGAGGCTGGACACTTCCCCACATACCTTCTGACCCCTGCATATCCAGCCTTCAGGTCAGAGAACCACCCGACACCCATGGAGAGCCTGGGTGTGTATCAGTCACTCCCCTGACCTGTCTGTTTTAAACTGGAAACAAAGAGAAAAGGAGAGAAAGGCTCTGAAGATGAGCCCCTCTCCCACTCCTTCCTATTGCCAGCTTGCTGCTAAGGCAGTTATTTGTGTATTTGTTAAGAATCATCTTTATCCAACTTCTTCAATTAAGGACATTTTTCTCAGTGTGTTGGTTGGAGACAAAATTCTGGATCACATGTCTGAGCCCATTTGTGATATAATCCCTTCTCTGAGAACTTTGTTTTATTTTTAAATGCCAAAATAATGTATTAAGTTTCATATATTTTTATATATTTTTTATAGGTAATGTAGTCACATGGTAAGAATTTAAAAGTCAAAGGGTCTGAGGTTAAAAGTGCCCCCTCTAAACCCTGTCCCCCAGCGCCCCATTTATATTGTGTGTGTGTGTGTGTGTGTGTGTGTGTTTCCCTTGCCTTTCTTCCCTCACAGATGGCCATGTGTACACACTGTTACGCATCTTCTCTTTGCACTGAAAACTGCAGCTTGGTAATGCATTGTGAGTACCGAGAGAGTTTCTATAGCTGTGTGGTAATTTATTTAAACATGACATTCAGGTTATTTCCAGTCTTTTGCTCCACCAATGCCACAGTGAATAATTTGAGATATTGAGAACATTGGTAAAATTAGGTAGCAGCCTCCTGCCGCAAAAACAGATCCAGAAAGTTAATTGATGATCTTTGAAAACCCTCTCATAATTTGCAACATAGCAAGGCAGCCTGTATAAGTAAATTACTAATAAACTGGGGCAGGAAAAATTCAAACAAATTATGCACACTCGTGAGCATACAGCTCACAGGGAGCTAAAGGCAAAGGACCCAATACCCCTGGATAGTTGAGGGGTTTGATTTTAATGTAAGGACAGAGTGTCTCATGGATGGTTACCAAGGTGCTTAAACAGCAATGAAGCTAGTCATGCAGCATTAATAGTTATTAGATTTCTCAATTTTTAAAGCTAAGAATGTTTAAAATCTTTACTTTTACTTTTAATAAAAATGAAATAAAAATAATTCTAAGAGTTAACATTTACTGAGCACTCACCATATTCAGACAGTATTCTAAGTGCTTTACAGGTATTACCTTAATTGATCATTAACATCCCATGCGATTGATACTCTCATCCCCATTTTTTAATCTTTATTGTTGAAAGTATTACAGATGTCCTCCTTTTCCCACCCATTGATCTCCTCCACTCTGCATTCATCCCCATTTTAGAGATGAGGGAATTGAGGCCAAAGGAGGTTAAGGAATTCAGCCGAGGTCACAGCCAGTGAGCAACTGAGCCAGGTTTCTGAATCCCAAGCTGCCTCCTTTGACTGCTGCTGCCTACTTGGGTCTTTATTTTCATGTTTCTCCACTTCTCTAACCAACAGCACAATAAAAAAAATTGCAATTTTTAACTCCTAAAAATGCCATGGAGGTTTGCTGTCAACTTTGAGGACTTTAAAAATTATCTGACTGGCCTATAATTCAAATACAGGATGGGGCAAAAGTAGTTTTACAGTTGTTCATATGGAATATAATACAATAATTAATAAATACTAATGCGAGAATAAACTGTTCCACGTACTCACCGCTGCAAACCCACTTTGCCCCGCCCTGTGTGTGAGCCTTTGATTGTTTCAGAAACAATGTCTCCTTCCTCTTTGCCTCTCTCTTTCTGCTTCATGTGCCATCATTGTATTGTGATTCTTTTTTTTTGTTCCTTCAAAGTAATCTGCTGGAAGCGCACCGTAAACTCGCCACTCTGAGAACGACTTTGGCATTTTGAAAAGACAAATGTCCTTCATAGGTTGTGATATTGGGTTTATTCTTCCCACCATGTCCTTTCAAGGGATAAATTTATTCTTCAAATAAGCTCCCAGCTGCTTCCTGTGTGCGGGTTATGGTGGAGACACCCTCCCGTAAGTCCAGCAGGATTACTGAATTCAATTGAGAGGAACTGTCTGGCTCACCAAGGTGTCAGAAAAGACGAGCGTGAGGACAGGTTTATAAACAAAATGTAAAGCCTCTTTGCAGGCTCTGTCTGTCTTGTATCGAACATTTGGAAATTTCTTGACTTTAGGGCAGAATTTACTGCAACTTGTGAGTCACATTTTTGGTAACTAACCTATTGACACCGGCAGAGGTGCTGTCCATGCTGTGGGGTGGTGATAGGTATTTATCATTTATACACCATCCAATTCCAAAAAGCCACCTACCTGAGCGGCCACTCAAGTGAGTTAAGCATTGAGGAAGTAAAGATTTACGGCCGATCTGAAACTACCAGCCTGATCCCTCGGGTCTCAGCCCCCGTGTCCGCTCCTGCAGAATGCCTTCGGTGACCTTCCCGACGGGAAGCAACTCAGCTTACTCATGGGTAGCCCAAGTGTCAGCTTTTTCTTCCCATTAAATAATTCTCTCCTTTGGTGTGTTTGGAAGAAGGGGAATATTGTCATCTGCTCGTTCCAGCGTTAGTCAGTGATAGCCAGTCCTGAGGCCTATGGCTGTCTCCACTACTATCTGCTTTCCCTGGTTTTCCCTCTCCTTGCTGCCAGCAGGGCGGCGACCAGGGTGAGGCAGGGAGCAAGGTTTACGGAGGCATTGACTCTGAGGGTTGTGTAGGCAGAAGGTTGTTCTGTACTCTCCCGACCTTGCCAGCCCGCCACAGCCTGCATGGGAGTCAGGGACTTGGTCCCTCGGCGGGTGGGTGGAGGTGGGGTCTGAGCTGCATCGCCTGGGGGCAGCGCACCACGGTGATTAAGGCGCGGACTCTGGAGCTGAGTGTATTACTTCATTTCTCTGAACCTCAGTTTCCTCATTTGTAGAATGGGGAGGATGATGCTAAAAATATAACCTACCTCGTAGGGTTGTGAGTTAGTGCAGGTGAAGCAGAAAGAGCAGTCCCAGCACCTGGTAAATTCCCCATAAATCACCTGTTTCCAGTTCCCGTCTCGCATGGGTCACAGCACTGCCACTCAGAGCTGCAGAAACGTGCTAAACTTTATAAGAAGGTTTCAGAAAATTATGTAGAATTTGAAAAGATGGAAAATTTTAAATTGTCAAGCAAAACATCTTCCCTCCAAGACTCAAGGGCAAAGGTCTCCAGTGTGAAAGCCTAAGGGGAAATGACCCCCCTCGCCCTCCTGGGGCTTCCATCCTTTCCCGAAGCGCCCTGTTGAGAGTACTCTGTGCCTGGGTCTCCTTTCACCACCTACCTCACAACAACCTCGTTCCATCCTTACAGAACTTTCACCCTCGAATCCATCCTGTTTCCCCAACTGATTATCTCCCTAGACTAGATTTTTCTGGCTAGAAGGGCATCGGGACTGCCAGCAGCACAGGCCACGGTGGGCGCTGGCAGCCACGTCCAGGCTCTTGCAAAGTCTCCTGCCGCAGAACCGCAACTTGCTTATGTCAGTTAGCCTACGGTAGGATTGCTTCAGTGGTGCGCTGTTTCCCCGCAGTTCCAAGAATCTATTGATGACATTAAATGATGATTTTCTGTAATTTTATGCAAACGCATGCTCATACCTTAAATTCAGACATGTTTAGTAGTTTTTAGTGGTTCCTTAAAATCACTTCTGCTTAGGCTCTTTGTTTTAGGTTCTATGAAACTCTATAACAAATTTATGTGTAAATTTGTTACAGAGGTTAAATCCCACCATCACAGGGAGATAGTGGGGCTATGTTCTTTGATGTATATGTTTCAAAGAGATGGCTCCCAGGACCTTGAGCAAAACATTTCTGGGTTGTGAAGCTGGCAAAAAGCTTACCTCACCTATGCAAAGAGCCGCACACGTATCAAAGGAAAGAGAAAGGATTCATAAACATTATGCTTGTCATAGGCATGCTCTAAACAACTGGGAAAATTCTAAGTGTTTTATTTCCCCCTTACCGCACTCAGAGACCAGGTGGGCAAGGGGGCACCGCTGTGGAGAACAGAGGAGGCAGAAGACTAAGTACCAGGACTGCGTTCAAGCCCCCTTCTCCCAACCATCATGAGGCTATAGAAACCCCTTCCTTATACACCTAGGTGTTATCCTGAAGAAGAGCCATGGAGAAGAAGGAGATCTGAAGTTCTGAGTTTACCCTGAAGGCAGAGTTTCTGTAAGGGACGGCATCAGGTATCAGACAGAACTGAATTTATCAGACTGTGCTTCATTATATATATTTTTAAGTATGTCTTTATTGATTTCAGAGAGAGGAGGGAGAGGGAGAGAGAGATAGAAGCATCAATGATAGAGTCATCGATCGGCTGCCTCCTGCACGCCCCTGACTGGGAATCGAACCTTGATCTCCTGGATCCTAGGTCGATGCTCAGCCGCTGAGCCACGGCCGCCAGGCATGTGCTTCGTTGTTTTTTTCCCCCTTGCCATCCAGTGGGGTGGAAGCTCATGAACAGAACAGTTATGAAAAGCATAGAAGTTATCTTTTTTGTCACTTTGTGTCAGATGCCTAGATTTGTGTTTCTGCTGGACAATTTTCTATAATTCACTTGTGCCTTTATTTTTAATTTGCATAATTGACCATGGGTTGGCTCATTTGTAGGAAAACCAAACCAAACACAAAACCCCCACCACAAAAACCCTTTTAAGCACAGGATGAGTCACTGTACCATATGTATGCATGACCAAAGTATGAGATAAATATATACACTTAGGAGCCAATAGCAAGTCTTGAATATTGTAGTCATCACTTAATATAAAAAAATTATTAAGGCTTTCTTTGCTATTTTCCAGGACTCTCCTTCTCTCTCTGCTCCAAAGCAAAATGAAACTAAACAAAACCAACAAACAGAAATAACCATTATGTTACTTTACACACCCTACCATATCAGAGAGAGAAAGTAAATATCATATTAAAATATTTGTTCAAGATTCAGCTTAAACAGACCTCAGAACTGGGAGCCCTTCTTTGCCGATAACATCAAAAGTTCACAGCAAAAGGGGTAAATGTTAATTAAATTAACCAGTGAAGGAAAGAACGAACAAACGGGTCAGAATTTAAGCATAAGGAAAGACATCATTTCAGAGCTAGATACATGGAATGAAACTCTCTTGGGCAATGGCTTTGGCATAATTATTTTAAGCTTCCCATTAAACACTGTGCTCTCTGGAGATTCAATTTATCTGCAGTTCCCCAGCTGAGAGAAACCTGCACTAATGGCCTTTTCAGCTTCCTATGTTGGGTCCAAAACTCATGATACTGGATGTATCTGAACTTTTCCAAAGGACTGGTTACCAAACCTCTTTTCCTTTTAGAAGCAGTGGATTCAGTTTCCTGGGAAGTCTAGAATAAACTGCATGGAATGACTGGGATTTTTATGTTAAAAGAGCAGTAATTAGATTGCATGCAGACAGCTTCCTTGGATCATGTAACTCCATGCTGTTTAGAGAGGGTTATGTTCAGTTCACATAAGACATTGCAGTCAGTTGATTCCAGAGAGGAGAGAAATAATTTATTCTGCAGACATGTGTGGGGCTTGGGGCTGTCTAGTCTTAGCAGATGGTTCTTGATTTGTCCCGATTTTCTTTGTTCAGAAACAGTAAGGGAATATAAATTTAAGAACAAAGCCTCTTCCAATCAAAAACTGTGAGAAGTCATCAAAAAGAATTACATTATTTAAGTAAGTTTTACACCAAAGAAATTTCACTACCCAACAGACTAGACTCCTAGGCAAATCAAGAGACTTCTTTATCAAACTTTGTTTTGGTTCTTGAGCAAAGATGATTTTGTTATTTTAAAAAATTGAACACTGTCCATCCAGAATTATCTCACAACTTTGAATAATAAAAAAAAATTCCTTTTGCTCTACTACTTGATTTAGAAGGTATTTGCTGGTAAAAGCTCGTGGTTTTTTTGTTGTTGCTGTTATGCTATATAATGAAAGGGATATATCCTGCCACTCATGGTGTAAATACTATGATAAGTTCACAAACTTATATTTGGCTGCTGGGGTATATTTCTGAGGCAGTGAAAGGTATACTTCTAAAATGAAAAGGCAATAAAGATTCAGATAGTCCTGGCCAAATAGGAGATAGATGGGATTTAAAAATAGCTCCTGGGCAGTGCTGGGTCTTCAGTGGGAAACTCAATATTGATTGATGGTGGTCCATACTTTGCTGGAATCTATGTAGTAAAAGAAACCTTTAAGCAAAATACTTAAAATAAAAAAATAAAAGCTACATAGTAGCAATTCCAGTGATTATGTTGCTCAAAGAACATTTGTAATTTCTTTCCAAATTCTGCTTCTAAGAGACTAGAACTTACTGTTGTTATTATTCAAAGGCCAACGTTAACTCTTAAAATAAAAAAGGCCTTAAATGTTTAAACTGGGTAAAGAGAGATTCCACACTTAACTTTTAATGGATGCAGCTCCTGAGAAATTTAAAAATGAAATAGAGAACAGTGAGGCAGAAGGCTGCAAGTGTGATGTGAGGCACATCACAAAAGCACACTGAACACTAAGCTCTGCAGTGCAAATTCTGTCCCAAGCACCAATAGGAGCCACTGGAGATTTTTTAATGGGCAAAAGAGAAATGGCGTGGGAACAGTATTTCAGGAAGAGTAATCTGGCCTTTAGAGACCCCAAATCCTTAATTTCCATGCTAGATTTAATGGAAAGCAGTTGGTCGACTAGGTATGACAAACACAGTTTGCTGTGTCATCTCTACCAGCCCTTTTTGGGTCTCCTCACTGTTTCCATAAATGCAGAATTCATGCCCATGGAAACACTCTTGAACTTGACAGTCATCTCCTTGAAACACACTCCTGTTTTTTGGTTTTGTTTTGTTTTTGCAAATCCTACCATTTCCTTAGCTCTGTTTAAACCTTACCTGCTCCAAGGAGTTTTCTTAACCCCTAAGCACATACTCCGCAGTGATCTCCTTTTTTTTTTTTTTTTGAGAACTCCAATAACTCTTAGATACAACATTCCCATAATTTTATCACAAACTACCTTGTAGTGTGGTCTTCTTCGTGTGCCAATGAAACCAACTGACTATAACATCCTTGAACAAAGGCACTATGACTTATATAAAGTGAACACAACCCTCTCTCCCCAAATTAAGTTATATATAGTATGTGAGCATGGTAGATGTAACATGCATATATTATTAACTGATTCCACTGCCCACCCTTACCCCACCTACTATGCCAATCTCTTCATTGTAGTTGGAATCTAGAGATAAGAATTTTAGTCTCTTTATCACTTCATATGTTCCATGCTATCAGCAACAAGGTGGCTTTAATTTTCCCTAATGGGAGGATTATAATTCAATACTAAGGGGGAAAATGACAACATTATTTTGCAGTTCCTCTCATCAAGGGGTAGAGTGCCTCTACTCTTTGAATCTTGATTTAGCCATATGATTTGTTTTGGCCAATGGAATACCAGCAAGCACGGCATAAGCAGAGGCTTGACAACTGCTTGTTCATTTGGACTTGTTCTCTGTCTTGCTGTTTTTGGAACCAGGCTGCCATGAGAAAAAGCCCAGAGTCGTCTGCTAGACAGTGGAGACATGTGGCCCAGTTACTCTATTTGTCCCAATCAACTACCAGACATACAGTGAGCCATCCAGGACCAACCAGACCCAGGCCAATCCTGCAGCAAACTGGGGTGGCATGAGCTAGCCCAGGTAAGACCAGCAGAAGAACCACTTAGCCAAGTCCAGCTCAAATGGCTGATCTACAGAATTATGAACTAATAAATAAATACTTGTAAGCCTCTAAGTTTGGGAATGTTTTGTTACCCTGCAAAGTTAAACTGATTTAATATATAATAAAAATGAGAATATTAAAAATCCCATTTTCATGCATATTTGACAGAAAGCCTGCTGTCCTTTAAGGAAGATTGTATACAACTCCTTTAGAGCATTTTGGGCAAGAGTTAAATTATTATCCCTGGCTGAATCTAAGGAAAACAAACAACAAAAAGAAACCCATCACTCTGGCAAGTTCAATAAATTAAATAAACTTCCAAATTCCATCACTGACTCGTTGAAGAAAGACTGCTCTGCTGCCCACGTTATAGAGGAAGATGTTGGAATCAAAGTGCTTAACTAACTCACCCAAGAGAATATTTAACTAGTAAAGTGGCGAAGCTGGATCTGCACCAGGAAGTCTAGCTTTTAACCAGGAGTCTGCACTCTTAACCAAGGTGCTGTACTGCCTCCCAAACGAAGAGCTAAAGCAAAACACCCTATAAGGATTGCTTTATATTTTACTATCTTACTCTGGATAATTATAAGGGATAGCTTCACTTTTATTTTAACTTTAACTCGTAGGCCTTGAAGCTAAAAAGAAAAGATGTAATCATTGGGCTACTCCATGATGGATACCATCATTTTCTACCTTCTACTATTTTAAATTATTCCCCATTGTTTTTATTTTAATTTAATTTTTATTTTTTAAAATATACTTTTATTGATTTTAGAGAGAGGAAGGGAGAGGGAGAGAGAGAGATAGAAACATCAATGATGACAGAGTCATTGGTTGGCTGCCTCCTGCACGCCCCTAACCGGGGGTTGAGCCCACAACCCGGGCATGTGCCCCGACCAGGAATCGAACCGAGATCTCCTGGATTCTAGGTTGATGCTCAACTGCTGAACCATGGCTGGCCAGGCTTCCCCATTGTTTTTAGTTTCCATGTGTAGGGTTTCATCCATAGCAGGGAATGATGTGTCTTTATAGTAATGAAATCCTGTGATTATCAGAATATCAGAGAAAAGGGCCCCCCCTTTTTTCCCAGAAGAATTATAGTAGGATCCCACACCACACCCACGAACACAAACCTGAGCACTATAGAATCCACTTGTAACTCAATTTACTAAGTCAATCCAGTGCACTCACATCTTTGAAATGCTCTGCAGATTGTAAAGCGTTATACAAATGTTAATTGATTTTACTAAATCGATTTTTCAAAAATGTAGACACAAGAGGGAAAAAAGATGGTGAGGCCATAAAGCTAACAGAAACTAAACTTCGTTATCGATTCTATACGAGGTTCTGCTTTGTCTACTTGGTGACAGCCTGACAACTCAATTTATATGTGCATACTTGGGTCACTATAAAACAAGTATTTCCATACTCTTATCAAGTCATTTGAACTTTGTAAGCCTCTGTTTTCTTCTCTCTAAAATGGGCATCATAAGATTGTTGTGAGATCAGAATAAATGTACATGAGGATGCTGCTATAAGAATCCATCCATCCTTAGTATTACTTCACTTTGTGTGAAAAATATGGACCAAGACATTAATTCAACACAGTAAATTCAAAACCTGGGCTTTGCAGCCAGTGGTCCCCAAAAGGCCTCATTACTACCTGTTTGCAACTAAATTGGAAGGAAGTAAACACTCCATCCTCAGCAAATTCTCTGTCCTTACAATGTTTCCCTTGCCCCCTCCCTTTTGTCTACCCTAGCTTTGCAAAGACTCTTTAGCAATCACAGTCATAAATCCAGCCACATTAATATTTTATTACCACAAATAGTGCTCTGTAACTGTCTCCCCGTGACCTTTATTTTCCCTCGTTTGCAGAAATGTGGTGAAAGATGAGACAATTCCTGACCTAACGGATGAAAATATGATGGTTTTCTCTAAAATTGGAACGGAAAACAGTCCTTGGTTAAACCACCATCTGTACTTAAGATCAGGATGCTCCTTTTAAAACTTACAAGAAACGTGTGTGGATATTAAAACATTTTCTGAGTATTGATTGAAGAAAACTCCCATAACACATGTTTGAAGTTGGACAATGTACTAGTGGTTAAAAAGGATCTCTAGGATGAACTGGCTTAAAAGAATCAAGTCTGCTGATACACTAATGAGAAGATACTGGGAATTTGGAAAGGTTTGTGTTGAATTCGCCTTTGGAAGACCCCTCAGAAATCTGTCTCTTCATAGCAGAAATAATCTGCAGTATCAGTAACAACGATTTTACTGTGGGTTGGAACTGCCCTCATGTAAACTCTTCTTTCTCAGTGCTCCCAGAGGCATTATTTTTTCACATGGGGACAGTCTACAGGATTATGGAGCTAGTGAGAGACTGAGTTGGGACTGAACCCAGCGCTTTCTGACTCCAAAGCCCCGTGGTTTCTCTTTGAGATTATCTCCTGGAACCCCTGTCTTTGTGGGAGGATAGCTCTCAGCCATTTCCCAGGGCCAGTCTTGGCCCAAACTGTGGTGTTTTCCAGCACGCTTCTCCTCCCCGGTCTTCATTCTCCTCCCCAGCCCTTCTCCTTGCCTAGGCCCGGGGGGTAATCCTGTCCCCTCCCTGCACAGACCCTCTGGGGACCGTCGCAGGGCCCCGGCAGCTTGTACTTCCCAGATCCTGCCAGGAGGGGGAGCAGTGCTCTCCAATTGCCTGTCCCCAGGCTGCCTCCTGGCTACAGAGCTTATTAATAAAAGACGGCAGTTAAAAGACAGCATCATACAAACTTCATATATTTTCCAGGATCAACTGTACAAATAATGGTTTCTTTCCTTTTTCCTGTAAAAAAGAACGTATATGCCTAGGTTTCTGAGTATTTAAAGGCTAACAGCCTCTCATTGTCATTATTTTTGAGGGTGTTTGGATTTTTCAGTAGGAGGCAGAATAACAACAGAGTTTAAGCAGCGGGACAGGCTGGTGGAACTGGAACAGGGCATTTGGGCAGCGGAATTGTCCTAGCATGTGAGTCACTGTGGCGGCTGCAATCAATTGGCGACGTTGCTTTAGCCAAGGCTACAGGGTATTGATACATATTTGTATTTCTGACTCTAGCTGGAGCAGAGACTTGGAAGAGGTGAACCTCAAGGCACGTGTTTGGTGGATGGTGAATTGACAGTTCAGTTGGAGGATTCCTGCTTAGGGAGAATTCCTGCTTTTGTTACCTCTATTTTTTTGCCCACAGCCCCTACTTTGCCTCCATTTCCATTTTGACACCTGAATGTGCACAGAGTTGAGACTCTGGGTCACCCTGAGAGGGAGAAAATGTATTTTACTCCTAATCCAGCCATCCCCGTGGTGGGTATATAAGAACATTAGTGGGTAACAGGTGGCTGCGAAGCCTGTGAGTATGAAATGGCTTAAGGTGAATCACCATAGCATTGTTAGGGTTCAAAGCATGGGAGCCCTGGGAGGAAGGAGGACAGCAAGCTCACCCAGAAGGGCAGGGGGCACTTCTTAGTCTTTAATGCTGTTACCTAGGGGCAGAAGCCCAGAGATCCGCAGCAGCATGTCCCCTGGAGATACATGACCCTGGGAGGATTCATGCCTTAGCTTGCCGCCTCCTGCTCACTAACATATCACACACCAGTTTCCATGCTGCTTGCTGCTTAAAGCGGTACTAGCTAAAACAATAACTGAGTCATTTCCCAGCCCCGTCCCAGTGTTATGCCTAAATTTGTGGGTTTATTTTATTCTAAATCTGTAGGTGTTAAGTGGGCCAGGTACAGAAATGCGGGTACAGAAACTAGGGTACTGAGAGTCACCAGGGCAGGAAGCCCCTGATGCTTAGCAAGGGGTGAAACAAGAACTTTGCCCCCAGGGTAACCTATCCTCCTCTAGCATGAGGTTTAGGCCTCCTGAGCCGTCCTCCTTAAAGATAACATCTAGGCCTCAGTTGTATTTCAGCTCCAGGCCCAGATAAGTAGTGAAACCAGACATGTGTCACCCTGGCTGACTCATGACCAGATCCATAACCCCTGCCCTGGCACCGACCAGTCCGAGGAGACCGAGACCCTGAAAGAGCACGCCTGGAAAGCTGATGAATAGTCTACTGAGACCTCCCCTCAGATTCCTGCCTGCAAGAAAGAGATAAATACCCTCAGGACAAAAGACCCAGGGCATGGTCCCCCCCAGGGGCTATTCCATCCCTCTGAGGGGACCCCATGAGACTTGCAAGAGGGGAGCAATGGGCAGTGGTAGCTCCTCCCAGGCTTACCCCTGATCCTGTCGCCAAGGTCCCAGAACCTGTCTCCAAGGCCCCTTCTCTCCCTGACTCCTCAGTGAGCCAAGCAGCCCAGCGTGGGCTCTCCTGTTGCTGCTTCTATGCTCTTCCTTGTCTCACTGTTCCAAGTACATTTTGCTGCCATCATGGACCCTTTGGCTCAGTGCTGTGTAGCCCTTCCCTTTGGGTACCCCCACCCCCTTTAATAAGCTTAATTTTTCTTTATTCACCACCTGAGATGGCTATTTAGCCTGCCCATGCATCACCGACCATTAACCTTTCTGTAGGTAGATTGTCTTTTTAAAATATATAAAAAATAGGACTTTCTCTATGATTCAAGATCAGATAGCTCTTTACAGTGACTAAAGCAGGAAAATAAACAGGGGAATGGAAAACAAAACTAGAGAAATGTTCTGGCCAAATGTGTCCCCATTTCATCAGCGTAGCTACATTTCATGGCTATAAGCATTAGCGGAGGAAGATGTCACCTTGGTCTAGAGTAGAAAAAAACTGGTCAGTAGCTCTTAAGTTTTTTAAAAAAATATATCTGTATTGATTTCAGAGAGAGGAAGGGGGAGGGAGAGAGATAGAAACATCAATAATGGGGGAGTCGTCATTGATCGGCTGCCTCCTGCACGCCCCTGACTGGGGATCGAGCCCTCAACCCGGGCCTGTGCCCTGACCGGGAATCGAACCCCGATCTCCTGGATCCTAGGTCAATGCTCAATCTCTGAGCCACGCCCGGCTGTGCTGTGCTAAGCTTTTAAAGTACATAATGCTTCTGAAGACAACTGTGAAATATTTGAGGTAGAAATGTCAGCATGGGAGAAAACAAAACAATGATTCTTCTGCTGGAGCCTCTTGAAATACAGAAATATTTTCTTTTTCCTCAAGGCTGTTTCTCAAGATAAATCCATTTTGATTACAACATGAGAGAATTAGTCAAGTGAACTGAGGCCGAGGAGAAAATTAGGCATAAAAAACTTTTTTGTCATTCTGTCTTCTTAAAATAGAATGCTAGATACACAATCTCTAATGGAATATGTTAAACGTGATGCAGAAAACTTGAAAAATGGAATTGGAAAGAGTGAAGCCCAATATAATCAATCCAACATTTGGTTATCAGTAGAGAATTGTAGAGCTGATTTCAGAGTTTGTAAATGTTTCAAACCACAAAGAGCCAAAGAAGTTGAGGACAGAGCTCTAAAATCTAAGGAGTTTGAATATATTTTTTCCAATTATTGCTATTCCAGATGCAATACATTAATCCATTCACCTCATAAAAAATTAAAATGTGACAGATAAGGCTCAATTTTTTTTTTTTTTTTTTTTTTTGGCTTACCATCTAATCCTACTGTTCTCTCTATAGGGAAAATATTGTGTGTATTCCTGCATATATTTTACAAATGCATTTACAAACATTTATTAACTGTAGAAAATGTATATTATTTTGGTGAGCATATTTTTTTAAAAAACACACACAAATGATAGCATTCGATATGTATAGTTCTGCAACTTCTCTTTTTCATCAACAATATATCTTCACAATCTTTCCATGTTAGTATATGTAACTCTATCCCATATACTATGTAGCTCATATTACACACATATTAGTATATTCATTGAGACATGATATACCACAGCGAAGGCATGCTTAGGTTATTTGGTCATTCCTCTATTGGTAAACAGTTAAGGTGTTACCAATTTCATTCTTACATATCTTGAACATGCTTTCTTGGTCATAAATACAAATGTTTCTTTAGGGAATATTCTAAAAATAGATTTCCTGGGACATGAGATATGCCATTTAGATTTCTGTTAGCTGGCCATCAGAATACATATTTGCCTACACTCTCTGCCTACAGTTTATATTATCAAACATTGAAATTTTTGCCAACCTAGTGGGTTACAAAATGGGATATCATTGTTTTCATTTTCATTTTCTTGTTTCATAATGAAATCGAGCATTGTCTTTCAAGTGTTTATGATCCTATTTGTATTTTCCTTCTGTGAATTGCCGGCTTGCATTTTTGGGTCCATTTTTGCATTAGATTGTTCGCACTCCCTCGCATTTTTAGAAGTTTTTCTTTGCCTAGTCCAGAAACCAAATGTTATCTGTCATATAGGTAGAAGTATCTTCTAGTCCACCACTTTCTAAAAATCTGTTTTTATGATATTTGTCATTTAAAGGTTTTAATTTTGAAGTAGCTAACTTGATCAGTCCCTTCTCTTATGATTTTTTGTTTTTGTGTTCTATGAAGGACCTACCTACCCAAGGTCATGCATGTATTTTCAATACTTTTATGTATTTATCTCATCTTTAGGACTTGAATCCAATTGGAATTTATTTTGTAACTAGCATGAAATATATATTTTATTTTTTCAAATGGATATTCACCTGACCTAACACCATTTATTAAATAATTCACCACTGGTTTGAAATGCCACCTTTAGCATATACTAAATTTCTATATGTACGTAGAATTTCTATTCTAGTCCAAAAAATCCACTTTATTCTTGTTCCAATACTAGATTGCTTAAATTACTATCACTTAAAATAAAGTTTGATATTGGAAATAAAAATCCTAGAATTTGTTCATTTCCAAAAATACCTTGATGACTGTCACATTTACTCTTATGAATTGTACTATAATCTTACCAAGCAATATAAAAAATGATCTGGGGATTTTTATTAGGATCACATTGAATTTACAGGTTAATTTGTGGAAAATTGAGTCTTTTCAAGTATTGTATCTCTTCATTCACAACCAGAAATATTCTTTAGCAGTATTTTAACATTTTTCTCTAAAGGGGTCTTGCACATCTTGATAGATTTATTTGAAGTAATTTATAGTTTTGTTACTATTTTGAATAGCCTTTTGCAGGTGAATAGGAAAGGATAATACTTTTAAAATAATTTTTCATACAGAAGTTTCCTATGTAAAGAACACTTTCTCTTTTCAATGCTGAAAAAATGTTTCTGAAGCTTCAGAAGAGTGACCAGAAATGAATACAAACACTTTTCTTCCATCAGGAGCCCAGGGCTGCTCTCAGCAATGTTTGCAGTAACCTGTGGAGCTACCTACTGTTCTAATTGTTTTTAGTGCCGCTTCTGCCGCTCCTCTGACCCCTTCTGTGTAGGTATTCTGATATTTAAATGAAACAAGGCCAAACAGATGTAATCTTGAATATATTAGCCTTAAAAAATAGTTATATTTTTAGAACAAACCAGTAAATATCAATTGGTAACCTTTTATGCAAGACACGGTTAGCTACTGTGACATATAGAAAATTGAACAAAATCTTTCCCCTGACCTCAAACAACTTACAATGGAGTTAACAGTGGATGTGTTTAAGTTCAGCAGCCACAAATTCAGGAAAATAATAATAATGGCTATCACACATTCATACATCGAATGAGCACTATACACCACAAACATACTATTTTATTTAATCCTTATAAAACCCTCATGTAGGGTGCATTATTAGTATTCCCATTTTAGAGATTAATCTTCTGAGGACATAATAAATTACTTGACTGGCTTTTGTCTCCCACTCCTGGCAGGGAGCCTTTAAATCCTTGGAATTTCCCTCAGGGGTAGGAGCATCTTTGTTATTCATGACGGGCTGCTCTGATCACACCTCATAGTTTATGCCAATAAGGTTACTCAAAGTGGACCCGACCCCTACACAGTATTTATTTGTGCTACTGAGATGACTCAGCATGGGGGCTGATAAAGTCCAAGCCTGTAATTAGATGGTTTGGGTTTTAAACCCCATGAGATCCACCCATCCTCCAGGGAGGTGGGGGGCTGGAGACTGATTTCAATAACCTTGCCAATGATTCAATCAATCATTCCTATGTAATGAAATTCCAATAAAAACTCTGCACACTAAAAGTCAGGTTAGCATCCTGGTTGGCAATACTCTTTAAGTATTATCACAACTCATAGCCAGGAGGAGGCAATGCTGTCCAGGACAAGAATGATCAAAAACTTCCTGTTTGGGACCCTCCCAGAACTCACCCTCTATGACTCCCCCTTTGGCTTTGATTTGTATATACTTTTGCTATCAAAAATTTGTAATTGTTAAGTATAGCACTTTCCTGAGTTTTTTGAGTCATTCTAGTGAATTATCAAACCTAAGGACATTCATGGGGACTCCTACATTGATTGTCAGCTGATCAGAAGTGAAGGGGACCCCAAACTTGCAGCTGGTGTCTGGAGCATGGGCAGTCTTGTGGAAAGCCTCATCTCCCTGGTTGCTAGTGGGAGTGGGACTCTTGTGTATCCCTAGAAAAGACATTTTCTAAGACTTGCATGGGAGAATGAATGATTTTTATTTGCATGGAATTAAATCCCTGAGTTTTCAAAGTCCTATTTCCCCTCAATCCATAGAAGAAGTGCAGCTGGGACTTCAGTAGAGCTGAAATCAGAGCCAGTGTCCAGAGTTTCCTTTCCATGTCTGCACAGTCCAATCCAGCACCAGGCTAGCTTAATTTGTGTTTCCCTCTGCAGTCCATCAATACATTGCCTGTGGGGTCTGTAGGGTCACATGGTTATGGAAAAAACACAGGCAAGAGCCAAACAAGAGAGCCCCATAAGCCAAGAGCCAAGAGCAAGGAGCAACATGTGAGAGAGTTTCTTTGTTTAGGGGATAATGTATTCCCAAATTTTTATGCTCTTGCAGTGGCCAGGCCAATTCTGGCCAACTATTTTTGTTTCCAGGTTAGATTGACAGGCAAGTACCTTCCCTATGTCATGCCAACTTTACTGGGCAAGCATTTATCTTCCCTTTGTTGGATACCTTCCCCTAGTGTTTTGCAAGGAATAGCCTGATAGTTCCCTGGGGGGTGCAAAGTAGCAGCTTCCTTGTGAAGCTGCCCAAATGACATATTTATAAATCTGGCCTCCTCTTTGCTCCTTTCCTATTAATAACTAGGTAATTACAATGGTATAAATTCTAGTGAATTATCAAACCTAGGGGCATTCATGGGAACCCCTAAGTTAATAGCCAGCTGATCAGAAGGAAAGCCCAAACTTGTGTCTGGTGTCTGGAGTGTGGACTGTGGCCTTTACTGGTAAACTTGGCTCAATTCTGGGTAGTTGGTATCACAAATCATTACAAGAAGTTCGCTGCTTGCAGAGACCTCCTGGAGACTCCCTGTGCAAAGCAAATGACCACCTTCTAATTTATCTTTTTTAAGTTTCTTGTACCTAGATGAGAAGGGCAAATTCCCTTCACTATTTTGCATTCTCTGTGGTGAATGTAGCCACACTGTGGCCTTTGCGTGTATTTAGGCAGGGCTGGTATCTGTAAATCCAGGTTAAAGGGCTGCATTTTCTGCTTAACATCAGAATGTGCTAAAGAAAGTCAGGCATCAGAGCTGGCGGAGAGCTGGATAAAGGCTCCTCAAAAAGAGAACTCCCAGGCAAGGATCCTGTTAGCCTCTTAAATCACATTCATCTTGCGCATTAATTAATAGGCAACTAAGCACGGAATGTGTAAAATGCAATTAAGATGCAGAAGTGAATCAGTTTTATAGCCACTGGCTCAGAAAATATGTGTTCTTCTATTGGAGAACTACAAGGTTTTTTAATACCATGAAACAAGAATTATATGCATTAACCTTTTTTAAAGTTGGTAGCTCCATTGAAAAATAATCTGTTAAATCTACACCCACTAATTTGTATGTGTGCTCTCAGCGTGAACAGTGGTCTCACCTCCAGCACCAAAATGCCTCTTGTCGACGTATGAAACGTACAAACCAGTAAGAATTTTTATGGGTTTATTTGAGGCAAACTGACGACAGCTGCTGGGAAGCAGAATCTCAAAGGATTGAGAAAACACTCCAGAGAATGGCAGTTTTGCACCTTATTTTATACATTAGAACCAAAAGGGAAGACGTAAGGGGTTCCATGAAATCCACTGGTGGTAGATTAGGGAGGTGGGAGAAGGCAAACTGGGGAAATCTCTGAGATTGGATAAAGAGTGAACTGGAGGGAGACATATCTCTTTTACATTGGTGGGTACTAGATAATTAACAATGAACATTCACAGCACAGAGAGATGGTATGCAGGAAACAAGATAACAGTGAGGGGTTCCGGCTCTTCTTCTGGGGGGAGATTGTGCCCTGAAGGGTTTGGAAAAAGGAGATTACTTTGACATTCCATGTTATTTTAGATGCAAAAAGATAATAGGCTCAATTAAGATAAAGATTGATCTTTGTCAAGAAAGATACCAGCCTAGGACATGACTACCCACCATGACTCTCTTTTAGTTAGAAATTTTTTATTTCAGACATTTTATGTGGTTACTTTAGGTCTCTGAGTTTGTAAGGCTTTCCATGCAGGCCTCCCCTGATCTTGTCAGGTTTAGTATGTGGTCCCTGTTTTGTCCACATTTTTTAGGGCATTTTTCTACTCACAGAGTTCCAAAAATTCTAGTCACTCAAAACATAGTGCTATGAAAAGAATTCTGAAGAAACTTTCTTTTCTTAGCCAATGAAAGTTTCTCAAAGTGTCACCCAAGTGGGTGTTTGTGTTCCTGAGCAGGATCAGGACTCTCAGCCATTTCACTGGGGGCTAAAATGTCACTGATGCCTTTTCTGAGTGAAGCCTCAGCAGGTCGCCTTCATTCTCCACAGCTGGGACAGAGGAAGTGGTTTCTCCCAAAGCTGGAGGGGCCACACCTGGCCTCTGGGCCTCTTTCTTCAGGGAGGGTGGTTATTTGGAACATCTCTGAGCTGTGGTCACTGTGCTTGTAGGAAGGAAGCAATGAGTAAAGGGAAATCTCTGTGTATGACATCTATATTAGTTTCTTAATAAATTACTACAATTTTGGTGTGTTCGAAAGAGAAACATTTTTATTCTTTCACAGCTCCAGAGGATAGATAAGACTAAGGTATCATCCAGCCCACAGTCCTTCCTTGCTCTTTCAGGTTTTGGTGGCTCCGGGCATTCCTTGGCTTGTGGCTACATCATGCAAATTCTGCCTCTGTCTTCACATGGCTTCCTCTCTGTGTCTCTGTGTGTCCAGATCTCCCTCTCCTTTTTCTTATAAAGACACCAGTCAGTAGATTTAGGACCCACCCCAAATCGAGGATGATTTCATCTCAAGTTTCTCAGCTAATTACATTTGCAAAGACCCTATTTCCAAATAAGGTCACATCCTGAGGTTCTGGGTAGACAGGAATTTTGGGGAGTCACTACTCAACCCACTACAGATCCAAAGATGCAGGTTTGAGTTATGCATTTTCCCAATCTGATCTCCTTTGACCTACAACCTTCTCATTTGTTAATGGAGTCTGATAATGACATTGACCCAAAGACTACACAGGGTTGTTAAGATTAAATGAAATAATTGATGTGAACATGCTTTGAAAATGATTGCAGGGTAAGGGGATACATAAATAAAGGAATATCTTAACAGTTGGCGATAGGATTTGTTATCTTTGTTTAGGGAAACATTTTGATGGGACTGCCTGCTGTGACAGTGAGAGGCTGAGACTTTGGTGTGGGCCGTAACCAAGGTAACAAATGTGGATGGCTAAATGGCCTTGTACATGTCAAAAAGAGGAAGGTTTGCTTTGCTTTTATTATTATTATTATTTTTTTATTTCCTCAAAGAGGAGAGTGTGAGTGGGGAGAAGTATAGATAGAGTCTGGGTTTAAAGGCAGCATCTAAAAGCAGGGAAGCTAAGACAATTCTTAAAAACATAAATTGCTATTTTGTGCTTTAAAGTGGTTTGCTCTATGGTGTGTGATGTGACCCCGGTCTATGGTTGTCCAAGTCATTGGAAATGTCCACAGCACTCAGGGATAGGATTTTAGCAGATAGGATTTGGGGGAAATTTGGGGGAAATCATGTCAAGAGATCAGTTTCAGGTTTAGGCCAATGTGACATGGCACAAAAAAATTACATATGTACAAACTGGAGCCAGGAGATAAAGAAGACCATGAGAGCAACATCCTTCCCCACACCCCTCCAGGAACTGGCAGAAAGTTGGGGGAAGGCCTTGGTCTTAACCCAGGGCAAAGAATTAAGGTTGAGCCTATCTTATCTACAATTCCCAGGGCAGGATGGCCCCAGCTGACACTAGGTTCCACAGCACTGGATATAGGCATTAAGGAACTAAAATGGTTTGAGAGGGACACAGAACATTTACGAACAGCAGAGGTAGGTCCTTCTGGAGAAGGTCAGGGTCTAGAAGAGAGATGAATCTGTGAATAGGCAATAACCACACAATGATAAAAGCACACTGAGGGTGCTAAGGTAGGAGCTGCTAAAGAAGCAGGTGGGGCCTGGGCCAGAGACCTAACCCAAGGAGGGATTTTGGTGGAGAATTGTCATGATGGCTTCTTGGACACTGAAACTTCCCAATTGCCTTAAATAATGAGTTAGCAGGGAAAAAATGTGGAAAAGTTTCTTCTAATGCCCCTGGCCTAGCTTGCTAATCTATTAGAGCCCCACTTTTCAGTAAGAATATCAGGGACTGAGGGAGAGGTGTTTTGGAGAAGGCAGGGTCTAGCTGTGTCCCTAAAGTCACAGTTCATTGGCAGTGCTACTTGTGCTTATAGCTAATGACCAATTGTGTTGAAACTGATTGATAGTCACTTCACAGGAGCCAACATAAGAGATAGTTTGCACTTCCAATTATAATTCTAATAAAGGAAAAATAGATATAAGGTAAAACAAATGCAATAAAAATATATTAATATTAGAGCAGGTTGTAAAAATTCATTAGGTAGCAAAAGAAATTGTATAAGAGATAAATTACTGAACCACTGATCACTTTCTTAATCATGAAGGTAATTGCTACTGATGTTTTGAAAGCCTTGTAGTGCCAAATGAAAGGTCCTTCTTTTCAAATGTGCCTCGTTGCTTATCCAGCTTGGGTGCACCGGCCGAGTCATTAGTTGTTAGTCTGGATCCTGTTGCCATATTCTGCATACACATATGATATACTTTTTACATGTTTTTGTAAAATATCAGTTTTCATTCATTCATATATATGGTTTAAAGGCAGCATCTAAATCATATATATGAATAAAAACTAATATTTTACAAAATCATACAAAAAGCATATTATATGTGTATTATGAAAATTAATAAAACCAAAACATCATTTAAAATGGAGTTGGGAGGGTAGAAGAGAGCCCTCCCATGCATCTGTCACTCAACACACACTACTAATCCCAACAGGAAGAGAAGCACCTTGCCTCTCTGATAGGAAGCGATGCTGCATTGCTGGCTCAGCAGGAGGAAGAAAAGATTCCTCGCGGCCCAGTGACAGCTCAGCCAGTGGGAGATGCCATGACTCCGCCAATGAAGAGTCATAGTATTTCAAACTTCCAGATTCTTCCAATGGACTCTCTGTTTACAATAGCTCCTCCCAAGTCAATAAAAGGGCATTCCTCTCCTTTGTTTCTCTGGACTCGTGGTTCACCCTTAAACCATATGTCTTGAATTGCAATTCTTTGTTGTTCTCAAATAACCCGTTTTGCTAGAGAAATATCTGGCTACTTACTAAAGGTCAACAGTATATACAGTCAATCCTCATTATTTGTGGAGTCTTTATTTGTGAATTTGCCTACTCACTAAAATGTTTTTGTAACCCCAAAATCAATACTCTTCCTGCTTTTCTAGTAATTTGCATACATGTGCAGAGTGGTGAAAAATTTGAGTCGCCTTGCTATGCATGTTCCCAGCTGAAGTGCTGCAAGGCCACAGTTCTGCTTGGTTTCAGCTCTTATGCAAAGATGGCCAGAGGACTGAGACACTGCGGCAGTGAAGTGTGGTGCAGAAGCTCAGGCTCGGGGTCAGTTAGACTGGGTTTGAATTTCAGCTCCAACACCTGTTCGTGGGGCATCCTTAGGAAAGTCTCTCAGTACCTAGTTTCCACTTTTGTAAAATAAAAAGAATAGAATCTACCAAGATGGGTTGTTTTCAGGATTTAAAAATTACAATCTATGTGATATATATATACACACATAATATATTAAAATAATATAATATAATATAGTAATGTAATGTAATGTAATGTAATGTATATACAATGTATACACACACATATAGACACACACATACATATGCATGCCCATACACACAGACATACATGGAGAGAGGCACACAGATGTTTGCATGTTAGTAAATGAGGGTAGAGTATGTTTGTCATTTGTTGTATATTCACAAATCCACATGGTTATTATCAACAGACTATTGTTAATGGTTCTTATTTCTTCTATTTTCCGAAGTGAAGAAGTTATCTGTCAAAATAACTTTTTTACTTATGAAAGGGAGCAAATTGCTCACTTTTCATAGGTGTATTAAGTCTTTTGGGGAAAGTCCACTTGACCCCACTCAGTAAACTACCTATTTCAACACACTGAATTGTATCCCATTAGTCTTACTAAGTTAATGCAACTTCAAAAGAGAAATAATTTGCTCCCCTTTCTTAAGTATAATAAGAATATAATGTAATGTACACTTCCCCACCTGTTTTTCTATTCATTGGCTAGGATTGCTAGACGAGTCTTATTATGGGAAGAGATGGCTGCCCATGACAGGTAAGAAAAATGATGCCACTGACTTAACAACAGCATAGGAACTTTGAAAGATTCTTTTAAAAGTGATAATGGGTTTATAATATTTCATTCCTGCTCTTCCTCGATGGCTCTTGATGACCAAAGGAACATGTTTTCAAGACAGCTGGAAGGCACTGGTTGCATCCATCATGGGAACTGAGTGAACTAGTTATTCTACAATAGATAAAGCCTTCAGTTGTGACTCTGTAGTCTAGAACATGAAGCTATTGAGCCAGTAAAAAATATTCAGAAACAAAAGTGTAGTGTTTAACTTGCTACAGCCAAGTGTAACACTATGTATTTATATTTGATGTTATAAAGAAAAAAATTCTGCCTACAAATCTGTAATTCTTACTAGAAAATAACTAAAGTTGTTTGTGTTCTAAATGTTGTACTAGTGGAGAAGATTAAGTTCAGGAATAAATAGATCCCCAAATTAATGATGGCTTAAACACGGCATAAATTAATCTCTCATTCATATAAGAGTGTAATGGTTGTTTCTGGATGACAGGCCTATCTCCTTCAAGCAGTGTTTCAGAGACCCAGGCTGCTTCTATCCATGGCTCTTCCACCTCCTAGGCCCTCACTGTCATCTGCATCTAGCCGGGCAGAAAGAGAAAAGGGGTATGAGGCAGGCACAGCCACTTAAAAAGTTTTGGGTGAGAAAGTCTGGGCATCGTTTAGGTGTTCCATTGGCTAGATCTCAGTCTATGGCCACACTAAACTGCAAAGGACATTGGGAAATGTAGCTTATCTGTGTGCCCGGGAAGGAAAGAAGATCCTGGATTTTGGTGAGAAGGTAGCTACTATCTCTGGTACGATATTGTTATGTCGCTGGACCTGAAGGAGGGACATAGACACCTTTCACCACAGGCAGAGGATGAGATCTCAGAAGAGTTATGAGGCCATTTATGATATGAATATCCTGAGGAAAATGCTGATTTCTATTCAGAAACTCAAACTGAGACAGGTTAAAGGGCAAAGGGAATACATTTCTGTCTCTCACTTGGTTCCTTTTAAAATCTTAGAATTGAATGAAAAAAGAATTGAGATGTTTACAAAGCAGTTTCTCACATGGAAATGAGGAACCCAGGCACATGTCTATGATGTTATGCCAGCAACTTGGAACTAGAAGCTTCTGTCTCCTGATATGTGGAAAAGTAGGGCCATTTGTGGGAGTAAGTGGACATCCCTGTATATTTTTAATACCTTCTTCATGTTTTAATAGTTCTCCATCTATTAAGAACCTCCCAAAGGTAGTTATATATTCCAAACTTTCTTGTCCCTAAGATGCAGATATGGGTCTTAGATTCTTCCAAACAGATGCATGAGGCTGTGATTTGGAGAACAGCTACCTGAGGGAACTACCTGAGGCAAAGCAGTGAGGCATCTGTGTTGCTGGCATGGGAGTGGCCAAGAGAGGGTATTTCTGGAATAAACAGAGACAACCTCTTGATCACAGAAGAGGTAGAGTGATTCTGGAGTTGATGGCTCTATTACCAGGCCAGTTCTCTGAGCTGGTTCACAGTTGCTCCTGGAAGCTCAGTCTAACACAGTTCCTCCAGATCTTCCAGTGATTCTGTGAGCTTTCTAATATCTCTTAATAAATTTCTTCTGCTTCAGCTGGCTGGAGTGAACTCTGTTGTCTGCAACTGAAACCTTGACCAATGCTGGAGGCAGGCTGGCCGTGGTGGAACAGAGTTCACTGCTTTATGTGTAAGGCTATTCACGTTCCTTGGAGTCATTATTCATATTTTCTTATTCCAGCCAGAATATGCTAAAGATATGCAAGGAGATGTTCTGTCTATATTGTGTTGGAGTATTAAAGCTAGACCTGGCATACAGATGGCCACTAGACATATGAAAAACTGCTCAATGTCACTAGTCATCAGAGAGATGCAAATTAAAACCACAATGAGGTCTCACTTCACACCTGTCAGAATGGCTCCATCAACAAATCAACAAACGACATGTGCTGGCGAGGGTGTGGAGAAAGGGGACCCTAGTACACTGCTGGTGGGAATGCAGACTGGTGCAGCCACTATGGAAAACAGTATGGAGGTTCCTCAAAAAATTAAAAATGGAACTGCCTCTTGGCCCAGCAATCCTACTTTTGGGAATATGTCCTAAGAATCCTGAAACACTAATCAGAAAGAATATGTGCACCCCTATGTTCATAGCAGCATTATTTACAATAGCCAAGATCTGGAAACAGCCCAAGTGCCCATCAGTAGATGAGTGAATAAAAAGAGGTGTGGTGCATTCACACAATGGAATACTACACAGCCAAAAAAAGAAGGAAATCTTATCCTTTGCCTGGATAACCTTGAGATTATTATGCTAAGAGAAATAAGCCAGTCAGAGAAGTATACCTTGAGATTATTATGCTAAGAGAAATAAGCCAGTCAGAGAAGTATAAATACCATATGATCTCACTTATATGTGGAATCTAATGAATAAAATAAACTGACGAACCAAATAGAAACAGAGCCATAGAAACATGGAACAGACTGACAACTGCCAGAGGGGAGAGGAGAGGGGGAGGGGGAACCGGATGAAAGAAGGTGAAGGGATTAGCCAAAGAACATATATGCATAACGCATGGACAGAGGGAAGGGGGAGCAGGGATTGGGTGGAGGTGGGCAAAGGGGTGGTGGTAGAAATTGCCACATATGTAATAGTGTCAACAGTAAAAATAACATTAAAAAAAACACAAAAGCTAGAACAGAACACTTGGAAGACATCATGGTTGTGGCAAGGGAACCCCAAGAAGGGCTGTACATTTTAGGAGATGGAGTCAGGAGCATTTGTCCAGCTGCGCCTCCACACCTGGAATTCTCCTTCCTAAATTAACCTTGAAAGTTCGGGGATGTGATTTATTAAAGGAGGTGAGTTCCTTCACAGGTAGACTACAAAAAGAAATCAACTCTTCTTTACAAATGGATATCTCAAAATTTATTCTGTTTGCTCTAGAAGGCAATGGTTACTTGGGTCTAATGTGTGAAGTTATTTATTGGATTCAAAAATTCTATACCCCAAATAATGTTTTCTAGGATAATATAGGCTTAACAGAGACCAAAACCAGAGGCATGCCATCAATACTGAATATGCAGAAGAGAGATGGCCTTGCTTTGTGAGAGGAAACTTGGTGTAGCGGGAAGAGCCTTTGGGTTCTGTTACCAGCTGTGTGTGATCTTAGGTAAGTTACTTAACTTCTCTGGGCCTCATTTTCTCATCTGTAAACTGGAGAATATAATCGAAGGACCTTACAGGATTATCATTAAGTTTAATTAAAGGTGTGCTATGGTTCTTTGTTGCAGAGGACAGAACCCAATTCTGGCTGACATAGCAGAAAATGAATTATTGGGAAGCTATCAATCGAGATGTTCACAGAATTAACAGGAAGGTGAAAGAACCAGGGCCAGAAAATGAGCGGGAGTTATGGAAAGTCAGGCACAAGGAAAGAGCCAAGGTCAACACCGGGAATGGTTGGTTGGGGAATCCTCAAAGGCTCTCCTACCACTGACGCTAGGCCCTGCTGCTGCTTCTAGCTAAGTCAGACATGGATGCCACGGGGACTGTTCCTCTCACTGAATCTCAGTGATGTACTGACCTTGAATCAAATCTGCCTGTGAGAGACAATTGTTACACGTTCAGGAATTGTGCAAGCTGGGTATTAAATTGTTTGTAGTTGGAAATCAGCCACAGTGGAGTTATTTATACCACAGAAATAGACAAATGCTAAAAATCAGGGCTGTTTTGTTTTGTTTTCCCCAGAGATCTGGTTTAGCAGCTCACTTCTGCCTCCAAGACTGAATCCTGGACGTGAGCACCTAATGGGCTGAGTCCAAGGAACCTGACGGTCTTAGCCACAGGGGGTGGCGAGAGCGAAGGGCTGGCCGGCAGGGTTGTGCTAGGAAGTGGGCCTCTCTCCCACCAAGACAAAATAGTTGGAGGATTCTCCCCAAAAGTATAGGCTTTCAAGGCTGAATCACTTCCCCAAGTTTCAAAGAAGTTCTACAGTAGGCACCCCTAAAGCTGGGCCTTTCTGCATAACAAGCGCCCGACAGTACACGTGGGGTCCTTTCTCCTGCGTTTCCACCTTCTCCCTCACTTGGCCACGTGTGTAGCCCTCACTTTGCTGTTTCACATGTGCTCTGGAATTCTGGCCGTAACAAAAGCAAAGCCTTTATGAGCCTTGCCCCAAGTTGGGTCTAGTTAAGGAGTTCAGCTCAAAAGTTCCAGCTTTCAATCAGCCACTGTAACATTGCGGCCTCTGTTAAGGAAAGGAGCATCTTTAGATTGAAGAGTTATTGTCTTAAAAGTGTCATGTTTAAGCATTTTTGAGATAAAAGAAACCACAAACACTTGAAATAAGATAAATTTCTTACTAAGATGCTGAAGGTCTTTCTAGTTTTTATTATCCAAAATCCTATCAGAATTTTTATTTAAATAAACAAAGGTAGTTAAAGCAGCTGGTATTATTTTTCCTCCAAATTAATAAATGTTAGGGTACCTGTCAGTCGAAGGTTGGAAGAAATGAATATAAATAAAATCTTTTTCATGAAAATTGCTTTTTAATAGTATCAGCTACAAATGATTTATGTCCTAGGACTTGGATGAAGAGAAGGAAAATGTTTCAGTAATAAAAACCGCATTGCAAAATTTAAAAAATGTATATCTCGTTTAATTCTTCATGCTGCATATTCATCGCTCTGTGTATATAATTGGAGGAGCCTGAACTCATATTTGAAATTAGGAAAATTTGTCACTCTTCAGAGTCAGCTTCAATTTTTCTAAATGATTCAAGAGGAAGGAGCTTTTTTCCCCCCAGGTGAAGTTTTTCATTCTTAAAGAGGCATTTGGAAGTTCCTTTACCTGCAGCTTTTGCTCAAGTGTTTGGAAGGGATGACACCGAGACACCGCCCCTGGAGAGGACAGGAGAGGCTCCACCGGGTGCTGGATTCCATTCTGAGCCCAGTGAGCTCTGTGTCTGGAGCTGGGCCTTCATTCAGGTTCCTCATCTGTAAAATAAGAGCCCCTCCAGAAGTCCTTTATGTTTCCTCCCCTCTCAAAAATTTACATCCTAATTACCAATTCTGATACCCTGTCTCAGTTGAAAACCACACTTCATTGTTTGTAGTTCAACCGAGCACTAATGAAAAACTGGCACACAGCCGGGAGAGGAAGGCAGGGCCCCTTCCCACCTGCATCACAGACTCCCCTCCCCAGCTCCCAGCTCTTCTCCACCAGTAAACACTTATTTTTGGCACTGCTGGCTTGGGAATAGCATCCCTGCAGAAACCATGTCTGGGTGAACACTTGCTTTTCTAGCGTCTTCTCAGCCTTTGTATGTCATCTTGATGGGTAAACAGGTAGATCTTTCAAGATGTCCAGGTCTCTCTGTCAGCTTGCGAGTCAAATCCTAAATTAGATACAACTCCTGAATGGGCATGCGAGCCGAGAGGAGGCATTCGTGTTGTCATGACAACTGGGAAGTGCACGTCTCCCCACAAATGCTAATTCAACTGTCCTGGTGGGTTTTTATACATCAGTCATATTTTCTACTTTGAGCAGAAACGAAGCGACGTTCTGGGTTTTCTCCGAGGGATTTGAAACCATCTGTATTGTTGCTATTGTATTTTCTCCTCTCCTACAACCCTAACCTGGGTGCTGTGGGGTCTGGTGGGACTCAGTTTTGTTGGGGTATCTCTAGAGGCTCACAGGCAACGTTTGGGGGCTGAGGCTGGAGCAGTGAAGATCTAGGCACCTACCATTTTACACATTGGAGTCTAGGTTCTCAAACAGAACTCTTTAAACCAGCTTTGTGAGGGTTAAGAATAAATAGAAATAAATGGAAGCCCCCAAATGCATCACTGGTTCCCACACTATTAGAGCCAGGAAGAGCGTTCATTTGATACCCAAACTATAGGGATAAACTACATCATGTACAATGTGATTCCCCCTCCTCCCTCCGACCTCCAGTGTGTGGACACCTGTAAAAATTCCAGAGTACTCTCTGTCTTCTGGAGGATGGTGGAACGGGAAACTCTGAAAGGAACATCTGATGGATCAGCGGCAATTGCCCACCCTAGCAAGCTCACTCTCCTTGTGCCTGATACGTTTGAAAGAAGCGAGAGACCAAACCACTCTGGGGCCCGTTTTGGAAATCCTAGCAGGGTTTGTGCCAAGGCACTGTGATCAGAAATCTATCCTTAGTAAAGAAATGGATACGCCGACACTCCTCACAGCTCTCAACCGAGCACCTGTTAGAACATTAGGTGAGCAGGGAAATCTCCATTCACAGCTGCTCAGGACGGCCTGAGCCATGACTGCGACACAGGTGGCTTCAGCCTGTTTTAGAAACGGACGCTCCTCGTGTTCTGACAAGAGGAACCCTCTCCGCTCTGAAGCATATGCCGTCCCCGCTCTTCAGGAAGAATGGAGAGAAAGAGCTTAAACGGGCGCATGTACTGCTTTTCATATTTTGGGAGCAACACGTATCTCTCCATTCACTCAGCGCTTGTTCAGTTTTACACTTCCCTGTGCAGATTTATTCTCAGATGGGGAACAACTTCATTACCCACACATTCAGATAAATTCCTGAGTCACGCACAACTTCTCTTGAAAACAGATCACAAAATCAAGACTTTAAGAGCCAGAGCTGGACCGTTTGCAGGATAAGATGCTCCAGGAAGATCAACTGTGATGAAACCTCATTCATTAGGTGGACTGAGAATTTCAAATCATGCAGAGAGATCAAACAATAATAATTGAACAAAACCACCATGTCTTAAGTGTCTTCTAGATTCCAGACATTTTGTATATATTAACCTCATTTAATCTGCACAATAACCCCATGGATTTGATCTTATTTTCAGGTGAAGGACCTTGTTTTAGAGATTAACTTGCCCAGGTCACACAGCCTGAAGTGTTGGAGCTAAAATGCAAAGACTAATTGGCCCTATTTTTAAGCCAGATAGCTATACAGGATGGGGCAAAAGTAGGTTTACAGTTCTTCATATGGAAAATCATACAATAATAAATAATAAACGAATAAATATTGTTTTGCACACTCACAACTATAAACCTACTTTTGCTCCACCCTACATACTAAACGATGCTGCATCACTAATCAATAAGCCATGGGGACGGCATATTTTTGTTTGTACCAGTGAATTTTAGCAAGCAATTTTAATGTGTGTGTTCTAGAAAACTGTGGCTCCCTGTTGAAGTTAAAGCTATTAGAATCTGTTGTAATAATGGAGAGGTGAGGTCTGGATGAGTAGAAATTGAACAGTAATAAATAAAAACAATATTATGTGGAAAGGAGATAAGATATTTCTTATTAACTAAATGAGATGGTGGCCTGGAGTATAAGAGCCAATATTTCAGTATTTATTGAAATACTAACACAAATAAAGTCCTATATTATAGTTCTCAGCAAAATTCAGTATAAATTACTGGCTGACCACTTGCTAGAGGAAGTTTCAGTTTTCATGAAGCAAGGTCATTGTTAATTGACCACAAGGTCAGTGTTGGTTGTACTCTGTCAAGTGTTACAACTTGGTTTTTGTTTGAAAAAAATTTTTTAGGAAATTCTAGGGCATGAAATTTTACTTCAAAAAAACTTCAGTTTTTTTTTTTAACCAATGGGATGGAGAGAAGTATGGTAGGGCAACTGCACAGCACAAGGAAAAGGGGTGCTGTTTGAATAGCTTGCAACGAAAGGGGTGCCCCCCTGATTTGTACAACACGGCATCCCTCACAGAATTGAGAGAAACTCTAAGGATCTTCTCTGCTTAGACAAACTGGGCTTTTGTTTGTTTGCCCCCCTGAGTAACTGGGTGGATGGTGGTGCCATTTAGTGAGATGCATTAAACTGCGGAGAGATGAGTTTGCTTGGGGGAAAGCCAAGAGTTCTTCTGTGGGATATTAGGTTCGAGAGGTCGACTATGCTACTGGACACACAGACTGGCGCTGAGGGAAGAGGTGGGGACTGGAGATAGAGCTCTTGGAGTTATTAGTATACAGACGATTCTTAATGTTACGATACTGAATGAGGTGTCCTAGAGAGGGCCTGCCAGCATTTAGAGGTCAGGAAAAGGGCCAGGAACTGGCAAAGAAGACTGAAAAGGGACAGTCAACTGCAAGGGAAACTAAGAGGTTAGTGCCCAGGATAGACAATGAGGAAGAAGGATGCTTCCAGAAGGACGGCAAATGCTGGCCGCACGCTGCTGAGTGCTGGCAAAGTCCTACAGGTCCTTTCTCCTGTGTGTTCTCCGGGTGGGTGTGCTCCCCCCACCCCATGACTGCATTCTTAGTTCAGAAAGACAGCAGCCTCTCAAGGGCTCTCCTGGCCTCTTGATACAGCTTCCCACAACCCATGTTCCCTGCCATCCCAGAGTGGGAGAGCTCTCTAAAATGCAACACTATTATTTCACACCCTGACTTAAAGCTATGCAACAGCTCTCCATTACTGCAGAACATAATCTTAACTCCTTAATATGTCCCATGAGTCCCTTTATCACCTGGACCTCAATTCCTGCCACCAGCTGTATCTCCCACACATTTTGTGCTAGATTCTCCCAATGAATCACTCTAATGTGCTCCACTATTTTTTTTTTTTCTTAACCTCTGTGTAATTCCTTCTGGCGGGTGCTGTTCCCTCTGACTGAAATGCCTTTCCCCACCTTGTTCTCCTAACGCTTCTCAAAATATAGGTCTCAGTTCTAGAGTTATTTCCTCTGTTAAGCCTCCCCTGACCTTCCTTAAACAGATTAGGTGTTGTCCATTCCCCCATCCCATAACTTGCCATATGTATCTCTGTTAGAGCACCTTCCACTTGTATTTTAGCAGCTTTTTATTAATATTATGATACCAGATGCTACCATTAAGCCACGACTTTCTTAAGAGTACGGACCCTTTCCCAGCTTCGTGTACGCACTTGATTCCTATGAGAAGCCCCATAATGATCCAGATCTCAAAGACGTCATAATAATCTGCATTTCCAGATTGCACTTTTAGCAACACTTTCTCTCAGGGGGTTACTCAGTTATTAAAAGTCAGGACTAATTGCTCTTACCTGTATGTTCTGGGTGAATATACTGCCTAAGTCATCCCATGCCTGGGTGACTGGTGACTGTTCTGTTTTATGGTTTTCTGGGGGCCATTACTGACCCTTTCTTGCAGGGACTCACAATTGTGAGTCATGCAGCTGGTTACTTACATTAGGAAAAAACCCCTGCTCATTCCACTTAATGGAAGCCCAGAGGTGTATTATTTCAATATAAATGATCTGGTATTCGTCAAGGTTTCCCCAGCTACAGAGATTATACCTTGAAACACCAGAACACTTACCCTATTAAGACCCTACATTTTTATTAATACAATTTTTAAAGAAAATGCCTTATGTAACCCAGCCATAACCCATCTAGGAATAAGATTTTGAGAGTGGAGGGGAGTAGATGACAATAGCTTGGAGTTGAAAGAGTTTATTGAGGAGATTTATGGAAAAGCACTACAAAATCAGGTTCTGGCACTTAAGTACACTCCACTAGAAAATATTTTAATATTTCCCTGATACTAGGTAACATAATAGTAGGTATATGATCATCCCTGTCTTGTTTTCTTCTGTCTTTGCATATTTAAGAGGGGAAAAGCTATTTCAAGATGTATCTACTGCTGAAGGATTAAAAAGATAAAACACAGGCTTCAGAGTGTTATTAAGCTGGCATTCTGACCTCTCAAATTTTGACCTTTTAGAGATCCACTATTCTAGTCCTTTCCCCTGGGTTTCATCAGGAGGAATTGAAATCATACCAGAAGAATGAGAATCTGTCCCATTTTTAGAGGCCTAGAAAATAAATCTCCATCAATAACTCATTTTAGTGAACACTAACCCTCTGGACCTTCTTCCTCATGCCTTCCCGGAGGCCCCCATGCTTCGCCTAACAGAAACCACAATTCAAAAGGTTAGTCCTGTGTATGTGCCTCAGTTTTACCTGAAAACAATTATTAAATGTGCACTGCTCTCTGGGACCCGTGGTGGTACAAATCCTCAATACATTTTATCTCTAAATACTCAACCTGTTAAAACTGAAAAATTCCCAAAGCACAAAAACATGTCTCAAAATGTTCCCCAAATTAGGCTAGTTTCCTCCTCTTACAGATCATGTCTGGTGGGAGTGCAGCCTCAGTTCTTAACTGAAGGAGATCCAAAGAAATACTGGGACTCTGTAGCTCTGTTCTTTTCTTTCTTCTTTTTTCTAGATGAGTGAGATGCCAGCCTCTTGGTCCCCATGTTACAAGAGGATGCTCTCCCCTCTGCCTCTGCTTGTCTTACATCACTCACGAAGATCACAGGGACTCCACTTGTACTGAAAAAGCATCTTCCATCACTGGCATAAAGCTCGACGGAAAAATAGAGCAAGACATACTCTGATTTAGAAGGTAGCACAGAGCATAAAGATACCTCCAATAATTAGTATTTAGTCTTTGAAATGAATTGGGGGCATCTCTGGGAGAGTGAATTAATAACGGTTCCTCTTTGTGATGGTGCATAAAAGGAACAATTAAGGAAATGAATCTGCTGCATGGAGTTCTTTTTTATCCAGTGGACACACAACACTGGATGATTCATCTGCTGCGGGAGCAGGATTCTATACCCCGAATCCATTGTGTGCCTTCCTGGCGGCACTTTAATAGAACAAGTGGGCACAGAATGACAGCTGATGATGGGAGGCTTAGACACAAAGTAGAACTGCCGTTGCCTGGAACGAAACAAAAACTATACCATTGAAAAGCCTAGATTCCAAGAACGAATACATTGTCCACAAAAGGACAAAAAGGCAGAAAGTGTCCACTCACATGGGTAGGTTGAAAATGTCAGGAATTCAGAAAATGTATATTTCTGATTGAGGCCAAAAGAGCTAATATGTAAAAGGAAATGGATCAAGGAAAGATAACTTTATAAGAATCTCAAATCTGTGCACGGACACAAATGTGGTACTGGGAACTCAAGCCTGCACGTGGGCCAAGAGGCTTTTGAGAAAGTGACCTTGTCATTTGTCTCCTGGTTTTGAAAGTGATGTTCTCTGATGGGCTGAAAGAAGCTCCTTGGGGAAACTCCTCTCTGAATCACCTGCACAGAGTAAACATTCTCAGGGAAAATGGGACTGACCTATATGGTTAATTCTATCAAATGACTTTGAAATGAACCCATAGAGAGATGGCCAGAGGAGATGCCACTGCGGCAATGAGAGGCCAGCATGATGCCCTTTTCCTCCTAATGCACTCTAAGTGAAGGGAGAAACCAGGACACAGGACTTTTGTCACAGGCTGGAAGAGAAAAAGGACACCAGTCACTTTGTTCTAATTCATATGTGTTAAAAAAAAACCACAAAACCCACCACAATCCTCTCTCATGGTTTCCATAGCTACTCCACTGGTTTTCATCTGCAAGCGGTCTGAGGGGGCCGTAAGGGACTCTGGCACCGCAGCCTCCCCCCGCGCCGTGCACGGCCCACTCCCCGCGCTCACACGGCCCGAGCTGGCAGCGAGGCAGCCCGCAGGCTGGGCCTGCAGTTTCTGCCGGGAGAACTGGGTGAGCCTCGGGAGAGCCTTACACATTCTAGCACTAGAGTCTCCCACCTTAGAGATGGTTTCCCACCTGATAACCTAAAGCGGACTCCAGCAATTCACAGGCCCTTTCTCACACACAGCAGCTCCAACCAAAGCCGCTTTTCCTTGCACATACTCTGGAGGAGGAGCAGCCAAACCAGGACCTCCCACACGTTTGAAGGAGCCCTCCAACGGGGGGTAGGGTGGGATGTGTGAGCCCAAAGGAAAGAATGAAAATGCTGGGTGAAGGGGAGAACTTAAAGAAACAACACTACAATTAATATCCATGATATAGGAAGGTGGCCAGGAGGAGGGTTGGAGCAGGTGTTGAGTGAGCCAGTGTGTAGTCCCCCTTCCCTTTTACAGGTACACAGATAACTCAGTTTGACATTTAGTTAATTGCCAAGTACTGATTGTCCATCTTTTATATGTTAAGTTCATCCTGGGCATTGATGGCAGCCAAATATATTTTTTATAGCGTACAATCCATTCTATTCATGGTAATCAGTTGTATCTGTCCATTGCCTCTTTTACTGAGTACAGTCTGCAAATTGGGGGATAAGAATTATGGAAACAGAAAATCTCGTTTTCTCACAGACATTGAAACAGTTGCAAGGGATGAATGACAATGGAAAACAGTAGAAAGAAATACAACTTTCCATACTTTGTGATGTTTTATAGCTTGCAAAGCAATTATTTATCTCACATTACCCTACAACCCTGTAAAGTAGAACATCTTTCCAGCTGCCCTTTCACTCCCAATGTTGAACCTACCAGGGCATGTAAAGATGTGATAAGATAACACAAAGAGCTTCACGTGCCTGCCACCTAAGTGATCAATAAGAGATAGCTGCTACAATAAAGATTTTCAGAGCCAAAAACACCTGAAAAATGGGGCAAACTTTGCCTTTTGTCATCACCACTTCTTTCTGTGCTCGCCTTCCTTTTTCCATCTCTCTGCAGTGCTGTGTATCTAAATGTTTAGCCCCTGGGTCCCCAAAGTCCCCTGGGTACTGCCCCTCCAGGTTTAACCTCTGCTCCCACCTCTTCCATCAGAACACACCAATCCTATGTCTCTTTCCTTTGGGCCTTTAATATAATATGACAATGGTTGATGCTGGATCCTCAAAAGATGTCTTCAGAATCACTTAAGAGTCCCTAAAATAGGAAACTTCCACCTTTTGGCAGACAGAATGGTGTAAGTTACAGTTACTCTGGTGTCCAGGAAAGATTGGGGGCCTCTCTCAGCATTGCTGATTGAACCACATAGGCAGGTGGTTGCCTGTTTTGTTTTCCCAAATAACTTGCTGTAGAATCAACTAAAGGGAAAAAAATTCAGACTCTTGTGACTTGCAGAGATATAAGGGTTGGAAGAAAAAGGCTTTCCCTAGAGGTTTAACCATCAATCTGTGGAATAAACTTTAACTTTCTTCAAGTAGAGATAGCAGCTTTTACCCTCTTAGCCTGGCATCACAAAATTCCCTAGGCTGGATAGATAATTTTTAGAGCTAGATGGTAGATCCTTGAGTGAACATTTACATAGTATCAATCTAATTCCCATACAAAAACTGCGTTGTGTATAGCGTAGGGTGGGTGGTTTTGCAGTGGTGATGGTAATGGTGTTGTGGCAGGATAGTAAGAAGCTAGGAAAATCCCTGGGCAAGTGGAATGGGGAAAATGAGACAAGAAAATTAACAAGGCCAAACAATTCGGACAGCTTGCAGCCAGCTCATGAATCCCAAGACTTTATCTTCCCCAACCAAGGACACTTGGGAGCAAATGGTTTATATCTCACCTCCTCAACCAGAAAATATACAGCTAAAATCACCCTGGCCCGGGAAAATAGAGAACAAAGACCCAATTAATGCCATTTGTGCCAGCTAAACCCAAGGACAGATGAAGTGGGGGAACAAATAACAAAAACCCCATTAAAGCCAGACAGGCCCAAGATAAAAGTAAAACAGACCAAAGACTAATCCAAAACTCCCCTATACATTCATTTTGATACATCAGCATATTAAAAATGCACCTGGAAAGCTGATGAATATTCTACTGAAACTCTCCCTGAGAATTCTCGCCTGCAGGGGGAAAAAAAGGGATTAAAAAGCCCTCAGGACAAAAACTCAATGTGGGCTCCCTCTAGAGCACACCCAAGCCCCTTCCCCGGCATGACCTTTTTACTTCTTCCTAGACTCTAAGTGTCTCCAACAGACTTGCAAGCAGGGGAGCAGTGGGCAGCGGCAGCTTGACCTGGGCTCACTCCCTGATCCTGTCTCCAAGGCCCCCTTTTCTCTGACTTCCCAGTGAGCTAAAGCAGCCCCGCCTTGGCTCACTTCTTTGCTATAAATTTCTAGAGAGCCAAAGCAGAGCACAGCCTAGGCTCTCCCCTGTTGCTTCTTCTACCCTAAGTCCTTCCTTTGTTTCGCTGTCCCCAGCCTAATAAACATACTCTCAAACCCATCTGGACTCATGTTGCAAAATCTTTCCTACATGAAGTCAAGGACCCACACACTACAGGCCGGCCTGAGGCAGACCTGTTCTGGGCTGGCCCCTGTCGGTAATGTGTGTGTGTGTGTGTGTGTGTGTGTGTGTGTGCGTGTTCATGTGTTCTAATGTGTACACTCATCAGAGACAGAAAGAAGAGCACAATAGTGGAATATTTACCTATAAAATTTTGCTCTAAAGTAAAAAAACCCACACACCTCTATTTTGTTAGGTATTATTACAACCGTTTTCAGCTAAATAGTACTTGTTTTGCTTTGATTTTATAGGAAATAAACTGGGCCTCCCGTGGAGTTGGGTGATTGTGGAGTGCTACTGTGATAAGAATGAACCATCTGCTGCATATCTAAGCAAGAAATATTACCGCCCAGATTCTAAGACAAAACTTCCTGTGGAGTCAGATGATTTCAGAAAATTTTTATAGTGAGAATTAACTCTAAATGGCCCATCTGCCGTTGTTTCTTGGTCTAAATTTGAGCTGCCTCGGCCACACTGATCAAATACCTCTAACTAGAAGGGATCCTCATGAGGTATCAGTACCAATTGGCCATGTACTCTGAAGGCTTCACAGTTTGTGTTTTTGTCCTACATGAGTTGCAGCTTGCCAGTGAATATATATATATATATACATATATATATATATATATATATATATATATATATATATATACACACACACACACATATGAAAGGGAAAAGACAAAATGATTGTGTACAAATGATCTAATTTTACACTGAGAAAATCTAAAAGAATTCTTAAAAGGTTAGAATCAAGTGGCTAAATACATTAAAATCAATGTGTAAAATTGTGATGGGCAAAATAGTACAAACCTGGCTTAGCCAAGATGCAGGTCTAATGGAGAGACGCCATCGGCCATTGCCCAGACAGCTTGTCCTGTAAGCTCCCTGTAAACACTCAAGGTTTTGGAGAGAATCCACAGCAGTTAAATTCTTTTCTTTGCAAACCCCTCATCAGCCTACTTAAGAACAGACTGTCCAGACGGACTTCTTTGCTAGACACCAGTTAATCAGTTTACCTAGAAAATGTACAAATAAGGTTCAGCCTCTCAGACTGTCTTCAGTTTTTTTCTCTTCCCCTTCTTCCATAATTTCAGGGTTGCTGTTTTTTGCCTTCCTTCCGTGACAAGCCTATGGATTGTTCTTTTTCATATGAGTAAATTTGCAAGCTTACAACAGACTAAGTATTATGCCATATTCATGATCACATGGAAAACACAATTTTAAAAAAGAAATTACATTGGAGAAAGGAATCAACCAAAATTTAAAACCCTTACCCTGGTATGAATTCAAATGAAGAGGGTATCTTTTTAAAAAAATTTTTATCTTTATTGTTGAGAGTATTACAGGTGTCCCATTTTCCCCCCCAATTGACCCCCTCCACTTCACTCCCACCCCCGCCCCAGGCCTTCACCCCGTTATTGACTGTGTCCATGGGTTAAGCATATATGCATATAACTTCTTTGGTTAATCTCTTCCCACCCTCCACCCCCCTTCCCTCTTTTCCTCTGAAATATGATCATCTGTTGCATGCATCAGTGTCTCTGGATCTATTTAGTTTGTCAGATTCTTTTGTTCATTAGCTTCTTCTTAAAGAAGACCCTTCAACTTTTCCTGTAGTGCTGGTCTGGTGGTGATGAACTCCTTAGCTTTTTCTTATCTGTGAAGCTCTTTTATTTGACCTTCAATTCTAAGTGATAGCTTTTCTGGGTAAAGCAATCTTGATTGTAGTTCCATGTTTTTTTTTTTATCACTTTGAATATTTCTTGCCACTCCCTTCTGGCCTGCAAAGTTTCTGTTGAGAAATCAGCTGACAGTTGTATGGGTGCTCCCTTGTAGGTAACTAATTGCTTTTCTCTTGCTGCTTTTAAGATTCTCTCTTTGTCTTTAACCTTTGGCATTTTAATTATGATGTGTCTTGCTGTGGGCCTCTTTGGGTTCCTCTTGTTTGGGACCCTCTGTGCTTCCTGGACTTGTAAGTCTATTTCTTTGCCCAGGTAGGGGAAGCTTTCTGTAATTATTTTTTCAAATAGTTTTCAATTTCTTGGTTTGTTTCTTCCCCTTCTGGCACCCCAATAATACGAATGTTGGACCTCTTGAAGTTGTCCCAGAGGCTCCTTAAACTATTTTCATATTTCTGGATTCTTCTTTCTTTTTGCTCTTCTGGTTTGGTGTTTTTTGTTTCCTCATGTTCCAAATTGCTGATTTGATTCTCAGTGTCCTCTACTCTACTGTTGATTCCCTGTAAATTATTCTTCATTTCAGTTCATGTAGCCTTCATTTCAAATTGGTACTTTATTATGTTATCGATTTTCTCAGTTATTTCCCTAATAGTCTGCTTAAACATCCTTATAAACAAAATTCTGAACTCTGTATCTGTTAGCTTGCTTGGATCTATTTCATTTAGTTCCTTTTCTAGAGATTTCTTCTGTTCTTTCCTTTGTGACATGTTTCTTTGCCTCCACATTTTGGCTGCTTCCAGGTGTCTGATTCTATGTATTAAGTAGAGCTGCTGTGTCTCTTAGAATGTGTAGAGTGGCTTTGTGTAGTAGGTGTCCTATAGGGTCCAGTGGCTCAGCCTCCCCAGTCACCTGAGCTGGGCCTTCTAGGTGCTCCCCTGTGTGGGCTGTGTGCACTGTCCTATTGTGGTTGAGCCTTGGTTGTTGTTGGCATCACTGGGAGGAATTGACCCCCAGATCAATCAGCTGTGAGGACCAGCTGCAACTACAGCCAAAGAGCTGCTGTGCTGGAGACACCCCTATGGAGCAGGATTTACTTCAGTGGGGCTTTGGTGTTCACCAAGTGGGCCCCTTGAGTGTGTCACTCATGGATGTGGTAGGGTTGTAACCCAGCGTGGTCAAGTCTGACCACCAGGTGCACTGTCTCTGGGGCCTCCCGGGAGGTGCAAAGTCAGCCTGTGCCAGTGCCTTGCCCAGGGCCACCCAGCATGAGCTACTCAGCAAACCGTAGTTGGCTGCTACTTGTGCTGGGCTTGGAGGTGTCCAGGAGAGGCCAAGCTATGAGCCAATGCAGGCTGCCGCTAGTGCCAGGCCTGGGGCCCCTTATCAAGCCCTATGGGGCACGATGCTGCTTGTTTGAGAGATTTTAGGAAAGTCCTAAGCATGAGGCTTGAGAAGCCACTTGCATAGAAAAGCCCCTGGAAATGGCCTGGATGAGCCTGCAGGTGGGGAGGGGCAGGGCCTCCGGGAATCATGGGGCGGGGCCAAAGGTATGAATCAGATGCTGCAGATTTAAATATGGCGCCTGCCTGCCAGCTGTGCGGGGAGGACTCGCCTCGGGAGCAATGGCCTCTGCCAGCTCTTCTGCCTGGGAGGAAGCTGCCCCTCCAGCTCTCGCCCGGATCTCAGGCAGGTTAGTTCCTCCCCGAGTGTCCCGGGTCCTTTCAGGCCGCTGCCCGGCGCTGGGCTCAGAGGGAGCGTCCGAGTGAGTCCGTGCCGGGCCCTTTAGGAGGAGCTGCTGGGGCTCCCGCAGCCTCCGCGACCCTCAGGGACAGTCCCCGCTGGTTTCACAGCCTGGAGTTGTGGGGACGTCTCTTCCCGGCCTGGAGCCCTGGGCTGGGGGCCTGCTGTGGGGCTGGGTCCCCTCACTCCTCTGGGAAACCTCCACCGCTGAGATTCCCTCCGGGTTTAAACCGCGGCACCGGGTGTGGGCCAGCAGCTGTGTTTCCGATTCCATCCGCGTCTCCGCCCCTCCTCCCTGTCTCGGTGCTCCTTCAGGTCCCTGGCTGTGGGGCTTCTGTGCAGCGGGATCTCAGGAGGCTCTGAGTGACGGTGGTTCTGGATTTTAGTTGTGGTTTTGATGTGGTTGCGGGAGGCGGCGGGCGCAGCTGGTACCTACGCCGCCATCTTGTTTCTCCCTCCGAGGGTATCTTATTAAAAAGATGTACCTGGCTATGCTTTTATTGCTCTGCAACAAACCGCCCAGAAACTTGGTGACTTCAAACAACCTCCCCTTTACTTGTTCAGGGGTCTGCTGGGTCGTTGGGAGTCGGCTGGGTGTTCTTTGCAGTCTCCTTGGGGCCGTTCACGCAGGCCAGGCTGTGGACGGGCCGTCACATTCAAGGTGAGCACACGCCCATGTCTGGAAACTCCGGGAGGACAGTTGGCCGGCGGGAACTCCTCCCTCTTCGTGTGACTTTCAGGGCAGGGCTCGCTTGGGCTGCTTCACCTGCTGGAAAGGCCTTCGCTCCCAGTGCTAACCGACCCTCCCGCCTCGCTGCTCTCCCCTTGGAGACGGTCACTGCGGGCGGGGCCTATACAAGGGTGTCAATAGGGGCGACGTGGATTTTAGGGGGGCCACCAAAGTAAAAGCCAAGCGCAATGGCTCTCTGCTCATCCTTCCGTGGCGTCACTCTGCCCTGTAACTGCTGGTTTATTACCAGACCACAAGTGCCACGGGTTCCTACCTTAGGGAAGTGCCCTCAGAGCCCAGGCAGTAGCCTGTCGGTGCACAAACAGGCATCACGTGAATGAGCGAAGGGAAGGGATGGGAAACACGTGGGGTGATGAGACAGGGCCCCTGCCCCCGTGGAGTCTGCAACCTGCGAACACAAGCAGGAGGGGAAGACAACAAACACGTGAGTAAATAAATCAGATACTTTCAGATAACAGTAAGTGCTGTGATGAAAAGAACACACACAGCAAAATAAAAAGAAAGACAATAAATAATGTGATTGTAAAGAAAGATGGTTCTTTAGCAGAAAAATGAGAATGAGCGAGCCGTTCATTCCAAGCGCTGGGGGTCTGGAAGGCAGCCTAGGAGCGGTGAGGAGAATGCTCCAGAAAGGAGGGACAGGTACTAAGCCTGAAGGGGGAACGGAGCTTTATATTTTTGAAGGATGGAAGGAAGGCCAGGAAGACTAGAGATTATTGGAGAGGGACAGAATGGTGGGAGATAAAGTTGGAGGGTGGCCAGGTCATGTAGGGCTTTGGACACAGAAAGGAGTTGGGATTTTATGCCAAGAACAAAGAAATGGACAAGTCTGATGCCAAGGCACCAAATGATGTGATATCCATTTTTAAAAGCTCACTTGGGTTGCCGAGTGAGGAATGATTCTCTCTAGGCCATTGTCCTATCTTATCTCTTTAATAGCACCCATCGCAACCTGGAATTAATTTGCCTATTTATCAATTGCCTTTTTATTCCCCATACCCTTCACCCTCACACCAATAAGAGGTAACCGCCTAATGTGATCATTTTGCCAGGTTTGTTCACTGCTGCACACCTAAGTGTTTAAAATAGTGCCTGGCACATAGTAGGTGCTAAGGATTGCCTATCGAATGAATGAGTGAATGTATTTGCTCATTTAGATAGTTAAGCCCGAGAGGAGCGCCTGTGGCTTATGAGCAGGTGATGAAACAGGAAGCAATAAATACTTGGTGGCCCTTTTCTAGTTGTACCTGGGGGCAGTGACTCCCTACACACCCCTGCCACTCCCACGTTATATACAGATGCAACGTGATTACAATGAACCGGAAGTCTGTCCCTGGGGTGTGGAGACATACAGACGTATGTATGTGTCCCCACACCACTCGAACGTGGAGAAGCGTGGGCAGAGCAGACATCTGAAGCTGACAGGTCTGGTCCAAATTCCTCTTCTGGCTCCTGCCGGCTGTGTGATTTTGAGGAAGGAGATTAGATTATGGGTGGTAAGCACACAATAGAATAAACACAAGATGCATTATAGTATAGAATTAAAACTTATGCTATTAACCAACATTACCCCAGTACATTTAATCTAAAAATACCAGTCAAAGGAATGGCATAGGGAATATAGTCATAACTATGTATGGTGTCAGATGAGTACTAGACTTACCAGGGTAAAGGTATATAAATGTCTAATCTCTATGTTGTACATCTGAAACGAATATAATTTTGTGTGTCAACTATAACTGAAAAATAAATTAAAATTTTTTTTTAAAAAAGAGTAAATCGTTTTAAAACCACCTAAACCCTGACCTTATGGCTTACTCATGAATATTCTCTATGAGCAGTAACCCTGTTCTATGCATAGTAAATAAACAAATCAGAGACTTAGGTCAATGTTGCTTGCCTTCCCAATGTGAGAAGAAAAGGATGATAGGCCAGGTTATAAATCAATCATAGAGACAGCTATGAGATACTGCAGTGTGTTGGCACGAGATAAAATTTCCAGCTCCATCCTACCTTCTACACCTTGAGCCACTGCACAACACCCACCAGAGCATCCTAGAAAGGATGACCCAGGCTGCAGAACCTGTGGGTTCCTGAAAAAACAAAACCAGGGGTCATCATGACAACAAATACTCATTGAGTGTTCACTGTGTGTCAGGCACAGTTCTAGGCATCGCTCCTCTCAATTAACCCAATTATTCCTCATACGACTCTCACTTTGCTGTGCAGGTAAGGGAACGGAGTTACAAGGGACAAATAGCTCATGCCCTGGCACATGGATGGTGAGTGGCTGAGTTGGGATTTGAACCCGAACAGTTAGGCCCCAGAACCTGATTCTCACCCACTGCGTTCTCTTCCTTCCCCATGGCATGATATGTGGTCTGAAAAAGTGGATGGACAACAAGTCTATAACCCATGTCTGTGGTCACAAATAGTGCAGTAGCAGCCTCTGCACCCCCATAGTACCCACTGTTGGGACAGGCTTCTAGCCAAGCACACTAGAGAAGTTTACTTCTAGATTATTCCCTGTGTCCCATGGCCCAGTGGTTGCAGAATGGTCCCAATCTGTGACACACTGTGTTTACATTCCTCTTTTAGGTAAGGGAAAGGCACATGGTTTCTATGACTGGTGTCCCTCTAGGTCCTTCTCCCTTTTCCATCTGCCACCTCCCCCAGGACAGCAGGGTCGCCTTCCTCAGAACACCTGTGCTGCCATCATAAACCAGCTTTTAGTCAATGACTTACTGTCTTACATCACGGGGTGCCTAGCACATAGCTCTCAATGCATGCTCAATGAATAGAAAAAAAGAAGGTAATTTCAGACAATGATGAAGAGCGATTATAGGAGTCGAGCTCCTGCCTCCTGCAAGTCCAGGAGCTGTGCCAGTTGAAAGAGCTGACGTGGAGCCATTGGCACAAACAGAGAAGCATTTTAAAGAGCAGTGGCAAATTTAAACATTAAAGCATGAGAAATATTTTTATGACTGCACCTTGCCAAATGGAACTGAAGCGGATTTAGATATAAAAATCGACAGGAAGCAGAAGTGGAATGAATAAAAATAGAAAAGAAGTTACCAAGCCTTGAAAGGAAGTACACGAGGGAAACTGAATTGAATCTACCTTGGCTGGAGGAGATGGCGCAACAATGAATACATTGACAGTCTATTATCAAGCAATACATCCACCATCTGTCTTTAGGGGATAACAAAAGAAATTTCTGTTATCTCAATGCAGAATTTTGGTTGATTCCCCCCCCCCCATTAGCTTCTGAAAAGAGAGGTTTAGTTTTATATAGAACTAAGTGTTAGGCTTTGCCCCGTTGACTGGGGCTCACAGGAGTCTGCAAGGTGTTTCTCTCAAAATCTCCCTGGTGCAACTATTTTTTTTTTTAAATATATATTTTATTTTTTATTGATTTTAGAGAAAGAGGAGGGGGGAGAGAGAGAGAGAAACATCAATGTGAGAGAGAAACTTGGAAACATTGATTGGCTGCCTCCTGCACACCCCCTACTGGAACTGAGCCCCAAACCTGGGCATGTGGCCTTCATGGGAATTGAACTGGTGACCTTTTGGTGCACAGGAAGATGCTCAGCCAACTGAGCCACACCAGCCAGGACTGGTGCAACTATTTTCTTGGATAAAATTTTCTGTGAAGTTGAGGATGATTATCGTGTGTGTGTGTGTGTGTGTGTGTGCATGTGTGTGTGTTGTTTGGGGATTTGGGAGATGGGACATTCCAGAGTTGAAACCTTAGAAGTCTGATATGGCAATTGCAGACCCAATTAGGAAACAGAAGACCCAGTTCTTTCCCTGAAGCCCACAGTAACTTCTCTTGAGCAAATCATCTTATCTCTGGGTCTCAGTTTCACTAATTATAATATGGACATGCTAATTCCTACTTTTCCTACCTCATTTATGAGGATCAAATGAGATAATGGACATGAAAATACTTTGAAGAGTCTAAATACAATGCTAATGGAAAGAATTATTGTCATACTTTTTTTCTAAGTGATAAAATTATTGTATGTGTAATTCTAAGATTGCAAAGGTTTATTTTGAAAAGTAGAGGAATAGCAGTACATAGTAATTCCTTATGTTTATACAATATCTTGTAATTTTAAAAGTCCACAATCTACCTTCACCTACCAGATGCACCCACAAATCCCGCAGCATAAGCAGCTCTTTGGACAGATGGAAAAAGGCTGAATGAATTGCACAAGGTCTCTCAGCTCTAATATGGTGGAACGAGCACTAGAGCCTACATAATCCCACTGCTGGTCTAAACAGCTGCCATGACAAAGTTGTGCTGTTCTTCATGGCTGTGTGTGTGTGTAAATATAATCTTCTAATTAATAAAGACAATAAAAAAGTGAGAATTTGGTTCCATGCTTTCTTCCCCATGTCTTGTTCTTATGGACATAATATGTCTTTTTTTTTTTTGGACACTTGGTAGCATTTATTCAATAAATGTGTACTATCCCAGACCCCATGCTGGATGTCAGGGAGACCTGGTGAAGAGGTCATTCTTTGGTCTTTGGGGAACTTCTGGTCTAGAGGGGAAGACAGACACATAAGCTGGCAAGTACATCACATGATGAATGTTAAGACTGAGGTAAGATAACTCCATGTGAGCACCAAAGAGGGGTGCTTGCCCCACCTGTGGGACAGAGGAGGCCTCAAAAAAGAAGGGATTCTAAGGTGAACAGGAGTTAAGCTGGTCAAGGAGGAAAAAGTATCAGGTAGAAGCAGTGCGAGTATCAAAAGCCTAAGAAAAGCAGGATATTTGGGAGACAAAATATTTTAGAAATGCTGAAGCATAGTGTGTGGAATTAAGGAGTGAGGAGTAGGAGAGGGAAAGCTGCTGGTGAGAGATGAAGCCGAGACACAAGCTCTGGGTCTTGGATCAGGTTTATCAGGAGGGTGACCGATTGTTCTGGAAGTGTTTGGAGAATGATATAGATAAAATTCAGTGAGCAAATGAGATCAGTGTCTAGGCAGGAAGGTAATGGCCTGGACTAGAGTGGTGGTGTGGAAGGGAGGAAACTTGAGAGACATTGAACCAGTTTTGGAGAGACTGAGGAGGTACACTTGGTGACTGGAGGAGCATTTTGAGTATATTTAGAGGTTCACCTGGGGGACTCCATGGAGAAGTGATTACAAGGGTGAGGAGAAAAAAAGGGAGGAATCAAGGATGACTCAAAGTCTTCGCTTGAAAACTGGGCTGCTGCTGTTTCCTGAGTTGGAGGGTGACTGGGGGAGGAGCACGTTTGGGGGGAGTATTGATCAAATGTTTTGTTTTGGACATGTTAAGTTTGAGATGCTTCTTAAACAAAATCCAAGTGGGTCTGGAGCTCTGAAGAGCAGTCATAACATGAGTTAGAAATTTAGGAATTTTAGCCTGAAGATGGTTTTACTCTGTGGAGGGACAGTAAGATGTCACTGTTGAAAAATTCTTCTTGACTGTAAAAGGAGAAAGAAAGATTTAGTCCCCACACCAATTAGTATTAATCATGTATTAATACCTTTTGGCTCATCAGACTTTTACTGTGTCCCTGAGAATTTTTTTGAAAGTGGGAAATTCCTCTATGTTCTAAGGCAATTTCACTATAAAGTAAAACAAATAGTTTAACAACATATATTTTTTGGATAAATTTCCTCTTCACCAAAAAGGATTAAATCACTTATCTATATGTTTACTCCAATACTTAACAATTTAACTGCAGTAGGGTAAATGCTTACTAGGCATGTGTGTGTGTGCATGTGTGTGTGTTTAACTTAAGGGGTCATAAGCACACTTCTACATTGAGTGAGAAATAGTATTTGGGCGTAGAAAAGGAATCATTTCAGATTAATCTCCCATGTTTGAATGTTGGCACCCATTGCGGGTGAATACTTGTTTTTCAATCAAGGATAGGAGGCTGGAATGCGGCCATCCGTGGCGACTAAATTGAAGAACAAACATGTGCCTCAGATATTTTTGCAATGAACTCACTTATATCCAACCTCTAACAGATGTAGCACTTGAGGGGGAAAAAATAATTCTTCCTTCATGCCTAGATTTGTCTTCTTATAATTCAACCATAAGGAAAACAAAAGATGAAATATGCATCATCGCCTTAAGAAGAAACAGAAATGTAAACAAAATGGCACGACGCACAGACCGACAAAGGCCGGGGGAACCTGCGCCCCGGCCGGCTTCCAGCTTATTGGGCTGCTCCCTTCCTCACCACCTCCCCCCTCCCCTTTCAGTCTCTGGGCTTTGCCCTGACTTGAGTCCCTCCGCTCTTTCCCGTCTCCGTCCTGATGGCTATTCTCTTTCTCTCGTACAATTAGTGTTTTCACATTTCCTCAGGACAGTAGTGTGAAATAAGATCACTTTTCAAAAAGGAATTCTATATTCTGCTAGCAAGACCACAGATTGACAAGTTGATGAGGGCCTAAGTGAGATGATTCTCGAAAACTTAGACATGGACAGAACAGCGGCCTTTCTTTCAGGAAATGCATGGGCATGTTTTTAACCTTTGGGATTCTTTAGAGACCCAAAGATATAGGGGAGGTTGAAATAGGGTAGGTTTTACTCACAGATGGGGACCAAGTGCTGCCCATAGAACAATTGATCTAATGAGCTCTAGAAAAGTCACATCCCCTAAAATATGTTTCCTACTTGCTCTGCCTCAGTAGCTAAGATTTCTACTTGAGAACAATATTAGTAATGCCTTATACTTTATTGGTGTTGTTGATCCTGCTGTCGTAAATATGTTGTCACGTCGCACATTTATCTGGCACATTGATGCTTATGAAGTGCCCTCCTATGTGCCACACTGTCTACACCGGTTCTCATAACAGCCCTGTGAAGAAGCATCATTATGTCCACTTAACAGATGAGGCAACTGAGACTCAGAGAGAACTTGCCTAAGTTGGGCCTCATACATGGCGGGGCTGGGAGTTCTGACTGCACATCTGAATCCTCCTTGCATGCTAACCTAGTCAGGGCCTCACTATTTTAGCTCTTCATTGATAACTCCTGCTAAAACATAGGTGTGTGACTGCCAGGATAGCTCTGGCTTGTTCATCAGACTAGCTGTATTAGAGAACAATATCTTGAGATGAAATGGGCTGGGTGGGGAGTAGAGGACAACTCTGGAGGGAGGAGAGAGGGGCAGGTCCCATAGGGAAGGCCAAATTTGTGCCTTGGGTGATCATGAGGTACCCAGTGTTCTCCTGAATATAGAAGAGGGTGGGAAGGAAAAAAAATGGTGTATTTTTGCTGGAAGCTGGCCTGGATGAACAGTTATCTACACTTCAAATAAGGTGACTGACACTGTGTAAGGTCCTTACTAGACCTTGGGAAACCCACATTCCTTGAACCTTCTATGGCTTTATTTTTTATTTATTATTTATTTATTATTTATTTATTTATTTATTTATTTATTTATTTATTTATTTATTTATTTATCTATCCTCACCTGAGGATATTTTCTCCATAGAGTGGAAGGGGAGGGGGGAGAGAGACAAAGAAGGGGGGAGGGAGAAACACTGATGTGTGAGAGACACAGCGATTGGTTGCCTCCTGCACACGCCCTGATGGGGGTTGGGGATGGAGCCTGCAACTGAGGCACATGCTCTTGGCTGGAATCCAACCCTGGACCCTTCAGTCTTGGGGGCAGACACTCTAACCACTGAGCCAAGCTGGCCAGGGCTAACCTTCCATGGCTTTAGTCCTCCATCTGGTTAGAGCAGCTGTTGTTGTCAGGGCCTCAGGGTATCCTGTGAGCTTGCTAGCGGGAACTCTCTGCCAGTGTGTGGGGGTGTGAGGGCGGGGAGGTGGGGGACCACGAAGCAATGATGCATCAGCAAAGGCCCCCAGCAGAGGACTAGTGATTGGCTCAGTGCTGGCCTGATCTTAACAGATCCTGCAGTTGCCTCTCTCAGAGACCCTCAATTGTGGGAGGAGGTGGCCCAGCATTCCCTCTCTCCATCTTTCTCCCTCCCTCAGGTCTCCAGTGCCCATGACCCCCCATGCCCTTCCCTGTGAATCCCTGTGCGATCTTTGAACTAAAGAACAGAGAATAACTTTGAGCTTTGTCCTACCCAAAGGTGGATTTCCTCCCTCCCTCCCTCCCTCCCTCCCTCCCTCCCTCCCTCCCTCCCTCCCTCCCTCCCTCCCTCCCTCCCTTCCTTCCTTCCTTCCTTCCTTCCTTCCTTCCTTCCTTCCTTCCTTCCTTCCTTCCTTCCTTCCTTCCTTCCTTCCTTCCTATTTTTCCTGCATATTTTATTTATTATAAGGTTTCCTGTGTAAACTGCACGCAAGAAACCTTGCAAAGAAAGAGTTTCTCACACTGATCACCACTTTAATGTACTCTTACATGTAATAAAATTTAAATCTCAAAACAGGGATTCCCCATAATTGCTTTATTTCTAAAAGTTTCTTTTTGTTGTGGATTTCATAGTGTCAACTGCAATACATGCTGGGACATGGGTCACATGTGAATTTGTCTGTGTGGCAGAAGCCTTCCCCACACTTACTGCATGAGTGCTATGACCTGCCCTAAGGTTAATAGTATTGCCACCCTCTTTACAGGAAGAAGCTCCCTCTCCACTGTCTAGTCCCAAGGTATGCCTTATAAGTTACCATTTCCCCCATTCACATGTTTAAATGATTTTTCTGTGCTAAGAATTCTCTGATGTCCAAGAAGGTATAGGTTCTGCCTAAAAGGGTTTCCATAGCAATAACATTTAAATGGTTTCCTCCCAGTTTCTAAAGTTCTTATATAAACTTCCACACGGTCATGACATGTATAGGCATGTATTCTCATATGCATTTTATGATGGGATTTTTTTTCAGCATGATTTTCCACACTCACTACATATAGGAGATTTCTTCACTTTCCTAACTTTTTATCTTTTCTAGTAACTGGGGTTTCACATTTAAAAGTCTTATAGGTGTATACCCATGTTCGCAGCAACATTATTGACAGTAGCCAAAATGTGAAAACAACCCAAATGTCCATTGATGGATGAATGGATAAGCAAAATGTGGTTCATACACACAATTGAATATTATTCAGCTTTAAAAAGGAAGGAAATTCTAACCCATGCTACAACACGGATGAACCTTGAGGACATTATGCTAAGCGAAATAAGCCAGACACAAAAGGACAAATGCTGTATGATTCACTTATATGAGGCCCCTAGAGCAATTGATAGAGACAGAAAGTAGAACAGCAGTTGCCAGGGGCTGAAAGGAGGGGATGGAAAGTTATTGTTTAATGGGTAGAGTTTCAGTTTGGGAAGATAAAAAAGTTCTGAAGATGAATGGTGGTGATGGTGGTACAACAATGTGAATGTATTTAATGTCACTGAACTGCACACTTAAAATGGTAAATTTTGTTATGTGTAATTTTACCACAGTTTTTTAAAACAGTAAAAATATAGTTTTATAGAGTCGATTCAGAATGCTGGAATGTAACCAATTTCTTGTTTCACATACTCTTCTTCTGGTGGGGTTTTCTCTGCTGGATGTCTGAGTTGCTGGAAGCTGTGCTGCAGAAGGGCCTTTTCCTTTTCTCTGATCTCTGCTATCTTTCCAAGCTGCTCCGTCTTCAGGGGACCCTCTGCAGGTCTGGCATATCTCTGCACTGCATAGGCACACATTCTAGAGTGGATGGCTCCTTCTTGGTCTGAAGCACTTCAGGAAGTGCTACTTATGTCAAGGTTCCATTGGTCAGTACCAGGAACTGTCTTCTAGCTCTTTGGGAAAGCAGGCCCCAGGGTTCTTGCAATCCAGAAATCACAGCATCTTTGAAAATTGGAAACACCAGCGAGACCCAGGTCTTGTGATTCTCCAGCATCTCATCTCTGTAGAGGTCCTTCTGGGAAGGATTCAGAAACAACCTCTCCTCCCACATCCTCAAACTTTAAGGAATCCCCAGATGATTCATGCCCACTGTCAATGGCCAGTTCCTGGGAAAGGAGCTGGATGTAGCCTGGCTGAGAGTAGGCTGCCATTACCAAGAATCCCAGGCTTTCCAACAGCCTGGAAGGATCAGGTACAACAGCTCACCTGAGGCCTGAAGTAATATATCGGTACTGAGACTTGAGGGAGCATGGGTGTCCTGGAATGCTTCTCTCTAGGACATTTGCATTTTAAGAAGAAATCAAGTCCTAATGGGGGCATTTCAGGCTAGAACCAGCATGTGGGATTATATTTCTTCTGGTAGGGGTTTTGCTGAAATTATCTATTCCACCTGTGCCCCAGCTCCAAGTTACAGGTGCAAGTCCAGAGCTAGTCACAAGTTTTAGCCCCTGGCCTGTCGCTATCAGTGAGGCCTTGGAGATGTCATTTAGTTTCATGGGTCTTCTGGGGCTAGATAACATGTACCTGCCTATTGAGATTGATAGAAAGAGGACATGAGCTATTTCAGGAAAATAGGGGAACTCTATAGAATTAAGTTTTGCCAATTGGGTACGTTCTGTAAAGCTGACCACCTGAATCATTTAGTACTATTACCTGGTGCACATTCTGGCTGATGAGATTTTAGGGAAGACATAGGCAGGCATGGCTGGAGATGGAAAATAGGATGGGGAGGCTGGTATACAGTGTGCCCGTCGGGTAAACTGAATTGAGATAATTTTATCATGTATTTTGGTGACTTTTGGGGACAACATTAAAATGACATAAAAAGTTCTATACAACTGTCCACCTCATTGGTTCCAACTGGGTATACAGGAGCCTGGACAGGGGTTGGGGGAGATGGCCTTACAAAGGTCCAGGCATGCTCTGCTGGAGAAGATGGAAACATCCTTGGTGGATCACAAGCCAGGCTATAAAATGCTGTGAATCGACAGGAGGAAGAATACAAGAGAGAGGGAGTCAGTGACACCCCATGTCAGTTTCCTGTAGCTCTTGTGGTTCAAAACAACACAGATTTCTTCTCTTACAGTTTTGGAGATCAGAAGTCCAAAGTTGGTTCAATGGTGTCAACAGGACTGGCTTCTTCTGGAAGTTTTAGGGAAGAATATGTTTCCTTGCCTCTTCCAAGTTCTCTGGCAGCCTGTTCCTTGGCTTGTTCCCTTTCTCCACCTTCAAAGTGGATCACTCTCCAAATCTCTGCTTCTGTCAAATCATCAGCTTCTCCTTTGACTCTGAGGACCCTCCTGCCTCTCTCTATAAGGACCATTGTGATGCCATTAGGTCCATGCAGATAATCCAGGAGAATCTCCCCATCTCAAGGTCTTTAATTTAATCATACCTGTAAAGTCCCTTTGGCCATGTAAAGCAACATTTACAGGTTCTGGGGATTAGGACTTGAACATTTTGGGATTATGTTCTATTATCTTACTACACAGTTATCCTTTAATCATTAGCAGAAGAGCAACAGAAAGAACTGACTGTGGATTAAGAACAGAATGGAATCTCTAAGACATTTTACACTAAATTGGTTTGAGATCAATTCACTGCATTGCAATTTCCCAATTACCAACTTATCTAACTTTTAAATTTTACTAATATCCAAAGGGTTGTCTCTTTTAATAATTTGAATGTCGTTTTTCTAGTTTTCAGTGTTTGGTATTCCTTGCCAAATTCCTCAAACGGTATATCAGCCTTAAGTTTGAGCTCCCAGTATTTAAAAATTTATGTTACATTAAATCAAATGATAGTAAAGCAATAAAAGCTTAAGGAAAAGGGATAAGTTTTAACTGGGGCTTTTCAGTAAGAAACAGCAGATGAGAGTGTAAAATTTAAATTTAAATTTAAATTTTAAGTTCAAAAGCACCTGAAAAAAATTAACTGTAGTCCAAACTATCCTGATAAGAAATGATGACATTGAAATTTCTAACAAGAACCAATTAGGATAAAATAAACCAAGGCAGCAGGAAGAGAAAGGGAAGAAGCCCAGAAGAGTGTATTATAATGATTTCTATGACTAATGCCTTATTTGATATTTACTGACTGTAAATACAAAATTGTGAAAAGATTTTGCTTTAATGGTTTAAAAAAAGAATCTTCAAATGCTAAAGAGACTGGTAAAGTGAGAAGTGAACTGGTAGGTACAGGAACAACCATATCACACAGTAAATTTGAATTATTAAATTGTTAGAGCCCTGGCCAGTGTGGTTGGAGCATTGTTCTGTGCACCAGAGGTCTTTGGTTTGATTCCTCATCAGGGCACATACCTGGGTTGCAGGTTCAATCCCTAGTTGGAGTGTGTATGGGAGGCAACCAATTGATGTATCTTTTTCACATTGATGTTTCTCTCTCTCTCTCTCTTTCTCTCTCCCTTCCTCTCTCTCTGGAATAACAAAAAATTGTTAGAAAATTTGGGTTAATAAAGTACTTGATAAATTGGAACAACAATCACAAATATGTTTCAGTGGGGCTTTGGTGCTCACCAAGTCTGCCCCTTGAGTGTCTTGTTGGTGGAGGTGGTAGGATTGTAATCCAGTGTGGTCTGAAGCTGTCCACTGGGTGTACTGGCTCTGGGGCCTCCTGAGAGGTGCAAAGTCAGCCACTACCTGTGCCTGCCTGGGGCCATCAAGCAGGAGCTATGGAGTGATCTGCGGACGGTTGCTACTTGTGTTGGGCTTAGAGATGCCCGGGAGAGGCCAAACTGTGAACCAAGTCTGGCTGCTACTAGTGCTGGGCCTGGGGCCACTTAGTGAGAGGAATGGGGCATGCTGAGGTCAGCCGCTGCTTGTTTCAAAGATTTTAGGAAAGTCTGAAGCATGGGGCAAGAGAGACCAGTTGTATGGCTTGGATGAGCCTACAAGTTGGGTGGGGTGGGATCTTAGAGAATCACCAGGTGGGGCGAACAGCACAAGCCAGGTTGATGGAGACTTGGAAATGGCACCTGCTTGTTGACTCTTTGGAGGGAAGGGCTCAACAAAGGGACAAAGGCCTCTGCCAGCATTTTGTCTGGGAGAAAGCTGACCGCCTTTCCCTCCCAGCTCTTGCCCTGATGTCAGACAATTTAGTGCCTCCTATATGTCACTGGTTCCTTTCAAGCTCAGAGGGAGTGATTCCGAGCATGTCAGTGCGCAGGCCCTTTAGGAGGAACTGCCTGGGCTCTGGCCCGTGTGCCTCAGTGGTTAGAGCACTGGCCCATGCACCGAAAGACTGCGGGTATAACTTCCGGTCAAGGGCATATACCTGTGTGCCTGCTAGGGAATGTGCGGGAGGCAACCAAGAGATGCCTCTCTCCCTTCCATTCTCTCTAAAAAAAAAAAAAATCAATGGAAAATAGATCCTTGGGTGAAGATTAACTAACTAACTAAATAAATAAATAAAACATTTTTTTAAAGAAAAGAGGAACTTCTATTCCAGCAGCCTCCATCTCATTCAGCCACAATCCCCTCTGGTTTTACAGTCCGAAGTTATGGGGACTTCTCTTCCCAGCACTGGAACCCTGGGCTGAAGGTTCTGGTGTGGGCTTGGGACCCCTTGCTCCTCAGGGGGGACCTTTGCAGCCAAAATATCCCTCCCGATTAAAAACCACCACATAGGTGCGGGACCACCCAGTTCCACACTGCCACCCCCCCTACCAGTCTCAATGTGGCTCCATCATTAATTTTCTAGTTGTAGGACTTCCATTCAGCTAAATTTTAGGTGGTTCTGAGCGATAGTTGTTCTGAAGATTAGTTGTATTTTTGATGTGGCTGTGGGAGGGTTTGAACACCACGTTTGCCTACTCCACCATCTTGACCAGAAGCCACGCATTTCTTATTTAATATTTGAAAACCACCCTGTATTTGTTCCAGTAGTGATGAAGGGGGCATGGTTTTGTCATAAGAGAGTCTAAAAGGGCTGCTGGTGTAAAACCCAAGTCACATTAAGGTGAATTAAGATGATGATTTCAGGTTTCTATCAATATTTTCTGAACATTTTCCCAAAGGCGTTTTCCATGAATCCTTCTTCATGGTGCTGCAGAGGGTTGTGTACAGTTCTTTTATGGCACTTCACGCATGGTTCTTGTTATTATTTACTTGTTTCCCTTTTCACAGACTGCAAGGCTGCTTAGTGCACTGAAAGTGCTCAATCAATGTCACTGCCATGGACTAAAGTCAAGGCGGCTTTTTCTTCTCTATTCTTAATAATAATACCAATAACTAATGTTTAGTGGCTACATTCTATGTGCCAGGCTTTAAAGCAAACCTCACTTAATGCATTGTTTCATTTAATCCTCACTGCAGCTCTATCTGTAGCACAAATATTCTTAGTGTCTCCTCTTTTTACCAGGAAGATAGACAGAGAGGCTAATTAGCTTTTCCAAGGTTACACAGCAATAATGATAGAGGGGGATATGAACCCGGGTTGGACAAACATGGAAGCTCTTATTTTAACATTACACTATACTGCTAAGGTGTGTCAGTTCACTGTAACTTGAAACTGTTTTAAAAGGCTTCCTCTCTATTAGCATTCTTTATACATATAGTCCCAATTTAGGATGGCTTGACATAGGATTTTTTTACTTCATGAGTGCTTTCAACTGTGTGTTAATGGCGAGTGCTCACACAACCTTTTTGTTTTGCATTTTCAGTACAGTTTTCAATAAATTACAGGAGATACTTAACCATTTTGGTCTGTGTTATGGGTTCACATGTGTCCTCCCCCAAATTCTATATGTTGAAGTCTTAACCTCAGTACCTCAGAAGGCAAACTTATTTGGAGATAGGGTCTTTATAGAGATAATCACATTAGAATGAGGTCATTAAGGTAGGCTATCATCCAGGGGTGGGGAAACTTTTTTCTGCCAAGCGCCATTTGGATATTTATAACATCATTTGTAGGCCATACAAAATTATCAACTTAAAAATTAGCTATGAAAAAAGCTCTTAGATTTATTAAATTTTGAGTCCCTCCTGCAGTTGCTGTGGCAGGGCCAGACCAAATGATTTCACAGGCTGTATACGACCCACTGGCTGGACTTTCCCCACCCCTGCTCTAATTAAATATGACTGGTGACTTACAAAAACAAGAAATTTGAACAGAGGTACACACAGAGGGAAGACAGTGTGAAGAGACATAGAAAGACAAGCCATCCACAAGCCCAGGAGAGAGGCCTCGTACAGACGCTTCCCTCACAGCCTCAGAAGGAACCAAGGCTGCCTTTTGTTCAGACTTTTAGTCTCTAGAACTAGGAGACAATAACTTTCTGCTGTTTGAGGCATCTAGTGGTACTTTGTTACTGCAGCCGTAGCAAACTAATACAGGTCAGATAACTCCGTGGTGAGGAACTGTCCTGTACTTCGTAGGATGTGTAGTCGAACCCCTGACCTCTACCCACTAGACGCAGTAACAAGTCTTTCCCCCACTTGTGACAAACCCAAATATTTCCTAACATTACCAAATCCCATGGGGTACCCAGATTAGACTCTCTGCGGCCTCGAGACAGATGCTGGTCACAGACATTAGAGGCACATTCACTGCCAATTTCACAGCACTCCTCGGGCCCTGGGGATTTCTGAAGCAAAGCAATGTGCTTAACTTGGAACATTTAACTTCCTCTGAGCAGGGCCCCCACACAAATCACGCTGTACAATGGGAAAAAGATTCTAATCAAGATAAGACAGGAAATCCTTTGGTCATACTCAAGAAAAACTGATGGGATTTCACTTCCCTCAAATTTGGACAGGACTTTGTAGACGTCACCCTTTGTAAAAGTGCTGGTCTTGCCATCTTACAGGGGTAACAAAAGAAGGAGATGGTGCTTCTGTGCGATACGAAAACACAGGCCACTGCTTCAGCGTGGAAGCCGTGGACAGGGAGCTAGTGGACAAGAGATAGAGAGAGAGTGGACAAGTATGTTACTATGTATTTACATGTGAGTAGTTAGTTGTAATGAATGGAGCAGGACAGAAACAAACAGCAGCAGGCGTATTAATGATGTGGCTAAATCCTTTTTACATCCTTTAATTTCAAAGGGATTCGAAAAGGTCACATCTTCAGAGCTGCCGTAATTATATTCTCCTCACAGTATGAACTCCTCCTAATGGCAGTGCAGCAAGCTACTTACAAGTGACGGATTCTTCCAACAGGTCAATGCATCATTTAAACAACAGAAAATGCTTTCTCTTTTGCTGATAGTTTAAACATGTTGACAAAGTCTAGACTATAAATCTGTAAGTGAGCCTTTCAAGTAGGGCTACATACAAATTTAATTAACTTCGCGATTTACCTGACAGTACTAGTCTGCAATCAATCAGGCATTCTTTGCATTGCCTTTTTTCTCACATTTTAAATGTTTTTGCTTCTTTCTTTCCTCATGCACATATTTGCATACACTAGTATTTCTCTATGTCTGAGTCTTTGTTTTATCATGAGTTAGAACTAAAAAGACAGAGCCAGTCCAATCCCCTCCATTTCTTTGACTTGGAAGCTCCCGGATGTGACCTTGGTGACCCCAGGCTTATCTCTCTCATCACGTCTCCATTTGTAAGGGTCACCAGAGCAGGAGACAGAAAACGAGATTCAGTTTTGGCTCTTCGACATCAGGCTGTGTTTCTGAGCTCCTGCTTCTCCATCTCTGAAATAGATGCACCTCATAGGATTGTGAGAGTCAGATAAGACGACACACATAAAAATGGTTTGTAAAGCAGCAAAGCGCTTCAACATGGAGATATTATTGTCATTGTTATGTCTCAGTTAATAGGGAACTCAAAGCCTATGAAAAATTTGAGTTGGGGGGATGACTGACCCAAGTCCCCTAAGAGTCACCAGAGTTCTGGAAGCAAACAGGACACCTTAGAGACATGTCTCTTTGGGCCATCAGGATAGAATTTAGCCTTCTGAGATAGAAATTTATAGCCCTTTGCTTCTGAAAGAGCTGCTTTCTCAAGTTTTGTAATTTATGTATACACTGAGATAATCTGATCTCTGCTTCTCAAGTAGGAATAGCCTTACTTCTCAGTGTGATACAAACATGCCTGAATTCTCAGAGAGGTGCTTCGTAGACCACACACTTGCTAGAGAAGCACTTAAAAAGTTATAGACATTCCCAGGCAGAGAGAAAGGGAACAGGAGCTTTACAGAGAAGCCAGACAACCAAATTAAGGACAAAGAGGAAAGCTAGAGCCATGGGAGGTCCAGGCTGGGGATTCAGTGGGGTTGGCTGAGGGTGGGTGCTCATGTGGAAACAGCTGCAGGTCTCAGCCTTTCTCGTCTCTAGGCCTCATCAATCTTACACAGCATTTCCAGCGTGGGCCAGTTTACCCCATCCAGTCCCCACCCCTGCTCTGTAGCAGTGTGAACACTGCTGCTATTGGCCCTTGACTGTTTTACTAGTACTCTCCTTGTAGGCTGTGAAAGGCAAGTGTTCTTCTTTCCCCATTTTACAACAAAAGCTAGGGAAATGCAAGAGGTTAAGACATGGAAAGCAGAGTGTCTAGGATATTTGCACACTCATGTTCACGGCAGCATGATTCACAATAGCTAAAAGGTGGAAGCAACCCGAGTACCCGTTGACAGATGAACAGATAAACAAAACATGGTACATACGTACAGTGGAATACTACCGAGCCATAAAAAGGAAGGACATTCCGACACATCCTCCACCATGGATGAACACTGTAGGTGTTACATAAGGAAATAAACCAGTCACAAAGGAAAAAGGCTGCGTGATTCCACTTAAATGGAGTGTATAGAGTAGTCAAATTCATAAAATGGAATGTGGACGATGCCTGCTAGGGCCTGGAGGAAGGGGGAACGGGGAGCTGTCATTGAATGGGCGCAGAGTTTCAGTTTTGCGGGGTGAAAACGCTCTGGAGATCAGTTATACAAGGATGTGAATATACTTAACACTATTGAACTGTACACCTAAAAATGGTAAACGGTAAATTTTGTTATTTGTATTTCACCACAATTAAGAATTAAAATTTAAAAGGAAAGTTAGGACAGTGGTGTAAAGTCGACTTGCCAGAGTTAAAACTATTTGACTCCACTTCTGAGGGGAAGCCTGTACCGCTCCGCTGCTCCGCAGGGCAGTGAGAGAAACAAGGAAACAAGAGGGGGGCGAGGCGGCCGCCCCCCCTCCTCCCTCTGCATTTCCGAAGAGGGGGTCTGTACCTGGAGGCCTCTAGAATAAGACTCCTTTCAAGGGGTGGGATTATAATATATTTCTTTTTCTTCCCTTTGTGTTAGTCTGTATTTTCTGAAATTTCCATAATGACCTTTATAAATGGAGGGGAGAAGTGCTGATTCTCTACTAAAATCAAACATGATACATAGTCTCTGAAATGCTTGAGTTCAACAGCTGAGCAATATTCCCCAAGGGGGCAGTAGCCCCATTGTTTCCTGGGCGCCACCAGCCAACCCCAGGAAGGACCTGGCCCCATCACACAGCTGCTCCGTTCTACGAAGAGAAAGAGACTCAGAAATGGCAAATGACTTTCCTCAAGCTCCAGGCCAAGTGAAGAAAGCAGGTGAAGAAAGCAGGTCTCGCAGCCTCCGCTCCAGTGCCCTTTGCCCAACCTGACACTCTCTCTCTGAGTCTGAGGCGCTTGGTGCACAGTTGAGCTTGCATTTTGGTGCAGTTCTGCTTCACTTACAACAAGGTTTCTCACCAAATCGATACCAGTTCACATCGTTATTATTTACATGCATGAAAATAAGAAAAGAATCCATAATCTCTTCAAGCAGAAATAGCAGTTAACACTATAGTGTAGATCCTTCCAGACCTTTTGTGAAAATGAAATGTACCCTTCTTATTACAATTATAATTTTGTAAAAACAGGTGCTGATGTAGGGTTAGGAGAGAGTTCGAGGGCAATAGGTTGACCACATGGGAGAGGGGGCTGAAGGGGTACAGTGGACACGTCTACATAGATGCACCCAGACTGCCAGCTAATTGGGTAAATCAGAGCAGTTGTTGAGCTAAAGTAGAGAAACAGTAAAACTGAAAACCACTCTGAGTATTTTACTAAAGTAAAACATAAATACACCTTCATTTGCCAATATTTTGAAAAAACAACGCCTCTTCTTTAGGTACATGACAGCTGATTGGCATTCTATGTGGACTTCTAAGAATAAAAGATGACTTACGTTTCTAGTCCCAGCATCTTTAAAGTGGAGAGAGAACACAAAGACAGTTGGGAAACAATCTGAGTTCAGAATCTTCTAGATTAAACAAAACTTACCAATTATTTTACATTTGTCTCACCCATACTGAACTCTAAGATTTTGTTTTTATTTTGTTTTAAGCTACTTCCCTTTACTATTTACTAAAAGTGTTCAGTTTGGACTTTATACAACAGCAGTTCTTTTCCTCATTCACATTTCATTTGTTTACATAATTATAAAAACAAGTACCACTGGCTAGAACAGTTTGTGGACAAACATATCTCCTCTTGGTTAACCTAAACTCTGGGAGCAGAAGTGTCCCATTGACCCGCAGTCCTGCTTCCTGGGCATGAGCCTTCACTCTGTCATTAGTATGTTCAATTGAGAGCAAGGCAAGCACTAGTAAACTCAGTTTTGAAGATTTCTTATATACTGTAAATCCAGAAAAATAACTGTGTCCATGAGGATGCGTTTGCTGCAAGGAACAGGAACCTTGACTCAAACTGCGTGTCTTTTTTTTTTTTTTTTTTAAAGAGATTTATTGTTTCAAATAACAGGGAGTTTAGAAGTAAGGCAGGCTTTATGACTGGTTGAGTCAGGGACTTACTGTCATCAGGGTCCCAGAGTAACCCCATCTCTCCACACTGTGGGCCACAGCATCAGTTTCCAACAGCTGGGACATTAGGCCTTTTTCTTGTCAAGTGTGAGAGAGAAAAAACCTGAGTCCACCCATGAAATCAGGTCCTCCTCCATTCCATCTGATTGGCATGGTTTAAAACAAAAGCATCCATGACTGAACTGGAGATGAGCTCAGTTTCCCCATCCCGTGGATCTCACGAACTGCGTGAACACCTGAACAAAATGAGACTCTGCTCTGCGAGAGCGAGAGAGGAAAGGACGCTGGGGGAGATGCGGTGACTCCCTCCCTACCCCAGTGTGGCCTCCGTCAGCTCTTCCCTCGGATGCGGGAAATGTACACCCCTGAAGCATCTTTGTTCCTATTAAAAGTTCAACCATGATATCATCAACTGTTAGCTAAGCTGAGGAGCTAAAAGTGACAAAATGAAAATATAAAAACTAGTCTAACTTTAACTCATAATCACAAACATGGATGGGCTCTACGCAGTGCCCGTGACCTGCCTATATGTCCTTGGTTGTTCACTGTCCCACTTCACAGCTTCTCTGTCCTTGACGCTCCAGTACCTGCTTCCTCCCCTCCTTGTACTCTAGCTGAGGCCTCTCTCTCAGGCTTCGCTGAGAAAACAGGAGCTGTCAGGCAGTCAGTTATCAACTCTGCCACTGACCTGCCTTTCCTGAGTGCTCGTCTTCCCTGTGGCCACAGCAGATGACCGGGCTCCTCCCTCAGGCCAACCCAACCCTCCACTTGTGCCCAGATCCCATCCCCATCACCTCAGGACCTTGCTCAGCACCCAGCCCTTCTCTCCCCAATTCTATTCAACATACAAACTCTATCAACATAAAAAAAAAAAAAGGCAAAAAACCTCTTCCTTGACCTTTTCCCTCCTGCTAAGGCCTCATTTTCCCAGAAGAAAACATTTTTAAAGTGTTGATCAGAGTCTCTCTCTCCACCATCTCAGTCCTCATTCCCTCAACTCCCGGTAGTTGAGCTTTTTACCCCATCACGCTGCTGAACCGGTTCTGTCAAAGTTACTAATGACCTCCCTTTGGCTAAATTGTCACTTGCTGCATTTATCTAACTTGAGCCCTCAGCACTCTCTTCAACCTCTCATGTTCTTCTCACAGCCTCTATAGCACACCCTCTCCTGGGTGGGCTTTCTCGGTGGATTTCCCTCCTAAATCACTCGCTATTTCTCACTCTCTCCCTTTGAGCACTTCTGAGCTTGGTTTGGAGCCTGATTCTTTCCTCCTCCCCTCCCCTCCCCTCCCCTCCCCTCCCCTCCCCTCCCCTCCCCTCCCCTCCCCTCCCCTCCCCTCCCCTCCCCTCCCCTCCCCCGGCCTTTTTTCCTCCCAGCCCACCCTTCCACACTCATTTGCCCCTGCTTTTCTGTTCTACTCCCCCTGTTGAGACTCATTCATTTGCAGGCCATCCTCAGATTTGGAATTCCAACCCAGATGCACCCATCAAGCTTCAGGCTTATGGAGCACACTGGCTGCTGTGCTCTCTACTCGGGTGTCCAGTAGTATCTGCAAACTAATATGCCCCAAACTGAGCTTTTGGTTTCTCCCCCACTCTGTCCCTCACACTATTTCTCCTCTAGTCTTCACCACCTTGGTCTATACAACTGCTAGTCTAATTTAGGGATCTTTCTTGATTCCTTTTATCCCATGTTACTCTCTTCTGATACTCCATCAGCAAGTCCTGCCATCTTTTTCCCAAGACAGCCTAAATCCATGCCCTTTTTTTCTCCATCTCTAGCTCCAACTGCAATCATCTCATAGAACCTCGGTGATAACCTGATACTGCTTCTATTCTTGCCTTCTGCACAGAGGCCAGAGTCACCTTCTAACAATATTAAATCAGATGATCTCACTCTCTTGTGTAAAAAACCCTTCAGTGGCTTCCTATTGTGGATAGACAAAATCTAGATACCTTATCAAGACCTAGGATGCCTTACTAGATCAGGTGGTGGCCCCTTTCTGATCTTATCTGGTGGAACTGGGCTCTCAACACCCAGACCTTCTTCCTGCCCATGAAAATGCAAACTCGGTCCCACCTATGGCCTTTCAATGTTACAGTGTAGCAGTTTGACCAATACCATGAGAGAAGGAAACATAGGATGACGAAACTCAAGAAGGAGCACCTAACCCAAAGAGTTGAGATCAAGGAAGGCTTCTTGGAAGAAGTAGTTCCTAAATTATCCAGAGTCTTAAGAATAAATAAGTGTCAGCCAGGTGAAGAAAGGATGGATGGAAGGTGGATATGAACACTCTAGCACAGGGAGCAACAGAGGCATGGAAGCCTTGGGAAGCTATGGGAGGAAAGCAAGGAGGTTAGAAAGACTAGAGATTGAGTCCAAGGAGGACAGGAAGGGGACATGGAAAGGTATGAGACTGAACAGGTAAGAAGAAACCACATTCTAAAAGGCCTTGCAACAATAACCACAGTAGTTAATATTCACTGAGAGCTCACTATGTGCTAGGCACAGAGTTAAGCACATTGCATGTATTATCTCATTTAATCCCCACGACAACCCTGGGAGGTAGATTCTGTCACTATTCTCATGTTACTGATGGCAAATGTTAAGCCACTTTCCTGAGGACACCAAGAGAATAAGTAGTGGAGTCAACCTGGAAGCCCCGTGAAAGCATATTACAAATGCTTTCAAACACGAACCTGGGTCTCTTGTGATATTTCTTAATTTCTCTTTCTGGTTCTTAGTTTCCTCACTGGTGGAATGAGGCTGAGAGCTGGCCCTACTGCATGGAGTTTGTGGGGATTCAGTGAGATAATTCATGTAAAAGCACTCAGCACCAAATCCAGCATAGTCACTACTCAGTAAATATGATCTGTTACTATTATTATTGATTTTCATTTGGAATGTTGATAAAGGTTATTGTTAGAACATGAGGATGTTTTCCTTGTGGTGGAAACAGGACTTGACAGTTCCTAGAGATTGTGGCTTCTTCCCTCATAATTATTGGTGACTTCGTTTACTCATTTATAACATATTCTGAATGTCTAACTATTTTTTTAAATTTACTAATATCTTTATAGCTACAGGTTGACAGATAAAAATATAAAATTGATATTTGCTTGGAAGGATTTGATGGTTTAAATCTTTGTTTTTTTGTTTTTGTTTTTAATCATAAAGTAATGACTGCACAAGTTAAATTCCAACAATACAAACGGGTATAACATGAAAAGTAAAAGCCCACCTTTTCACTTACACCCTCATATATAATGTAATTATAGCTGAACATAATCATAGCTAGAATTGCTTTTTCCTAGAAATTTGTATGTATATATTATGTACATGTATAGAAATATATTTCTAAAATATGATCCTTGAAATTTTCATTTATAATAATATGATATTCTACCTGTGTTTTTTTTTTCACATAAAATAATTTAGTTTGGACATTTTTTCCTGTCAATACAGGTACATGTATTGACTGAACAGCTACGTAGTATTCCATTTCATAGAGCCACAGGAGCTTATTTAGTCCTCTGGATAGGCACTCGCATTTCCTTTAGCTTTTTACTATTACAAACAACATTATCACATTGTTCCTGTACAGTATATATTTGCCTCCTGGTGCAAGTGTTTCTGTGGGAAAAATTCCTAAAAGAGGAAATTGCTGAGCTATAGAGAATATGCTTTTTAAATTTTAATCATTACTGCCAAATTGTTTTCCAAAGACATTACAGCAATTTACATCCCATTAGCAATATGCGAGACTTCATGTTTCTCATGCCCTTGAGTATGAGCAAAACTTTATTTTTGCAAATATGCTAAGTGCAAATATTATCTTGTTTTAACTTAGTCCTTGATTATTTAAGAAGTTAACAAATCTTTTCATGTTTACTGTCTATTTCCCCTTGTTTGCTGCAAACTGCTTAACTTTTGCCTATTTTTCCATTGAATAGTTCATTTTTCTCTTGCTGATTTTTAGATCTCTTTGAAGTTAAAGAAATTAACCCTTTTCTATGATATAAATTGCAAACATTTTTTTGTATCCTTTTGTTTATCTCTTAACTTTGTATATGGTATCCTCTGTCTTGCAGAAGTTTTAACTTTTACAAAAATAAGTTTGTCTCTTGATCTTTCCCAGTTCAAAATTATTTTTAAAAGTTATCAATGATTTTTCATATTTGACATTTAAGTTATTGATCCACCTAGAAATGAAGTGAGGTACTTAGCAATTTTCCCCTCAATGGCTATTTGTCACAACATTTCTGAATTATTCATGTTCTCCCATTGACTTAAAACACCATTTTATTTATAGTCACAATTCTCAAATGTATTTGGGTCTATTTCTGGGATATCCATTCTGTTAATATCTTTGCTATTTCCCGTACTCTCTCTGTGATGCTGTTCCGTATTTTCTATAATTTCTCTACCTATAAACTTTTGTTAATATTGGGTAAAATTAGTTCTTCCTCATTATTCCATTTAATAGTTGTACTGACTATTCTCGCTCCTTTATTTTTCTACCTGAGCTTTATATCATTTTGGCAAATTCTCCCAAAAAATGCTACTGGTATTTTGATTGGAATTACAGCTGCCTCATGGAAAGTATGCTATATTGTTTCATTTACTCCTATGTTCTTTTAGGTCCCTGTATTAATCAGGACAAGATGAACTATGTTGCAAGAAGCATTAAATCTCTAAGTCTCAGTGGGTTAATGCAACAAAATTTTGTTTCTCACTCGTACAAACTCCATCGCAGGTCATACACTGTCCAGGACAAGGGTCCTCCCTGCAGTGGCCCCACTGTGCAGTCCATTTTGATCTTACAGCTCTGTTCTCGCAGCAGAGGCCTGTGTGAGCTGTGGCAGAGACATTTACTGCTCAATAATTATCCATGTGCTCCCTGGAATTGCCAGGCCTCTGTAGTTAGGCGGAGCTGTCAGATGAATTTCCGGTCAATGGGCAAGCGGAAGTGATGTCTCACTTCTGGACCAAAGCTTAGAAAGGTGATATGAGTTTTCCCTGTGATCTCTTCCCTTATCGGCCGAGCCCATCAGTGGCGACTGGAGATGACAGAGCCAAAGACTGACACCGCCTCAATAACTGAGTCACTTCATGGAAGGCAGTTGGCCTGGAGACTCACCTGGCTACTCTCAGACCTGGGGTGCATATGAAATAATCTTTATTGTATTAAGGCCCCTGATATTCACTGTAAATTGCTACTACAATATTTAAAAAAAAACCTGTACCCTGACCAATACCAAAAAAATGCACGATACCAAAAGTGACATACTGCTGAAAAAACCCAAGCCTTAAAATATTGGCTTATCAGTGGAGCAGTAGCAATGAGGAAACTGATATCAGAGGCTGGGAAGAAAGCCAAACATTTGTTAAGGGGGTTGCTTGTGATATACTGGAAGGCAGAGAGCATTTACCTTTCAGGGGGAAGATGTTAGGAGACATACCCTTAGTACTCTATGTGGTTGCTACTGGTTATGTCAGGCAAAGTGTTGAGAGAGACAGACAGAGAGAGGTGGAGAGGGTTGGGGGCAAGAAAGCAAAGAAATAAAGCTCATATAAAGAGTCCCTCAAAGAGAATACTGAGTGTGGTTACTGGCTCATGGAAATGTCTGGAAGGTGGGGCCTAACTATGTTTTTGGAGAGAGTTGTGCAGCAGTGACAAAGAAACATAAGCCTGGTCTAAAAAGCCTGGGGCCCCAACTTTAATTTTGGGCAGGAAGTGGGCTAGGAAAACTGTGTAGTCCTGTGGAGAGGCAACACCCCCATAGTCACATCAGCTGTAGCCAAGGAAGGTAATAAAACAGGAAGAACTTCCGGGGGGGGGGGGGGGGGGGCAGGAGCTCTGAGAACAGCCTCCCAGCCTGGGAATGGTCCCTGAAGCTGTGTTTATACCCATGGTCCTGTCACCTGTCGGAGTTGTTTAAACCAGCATAGGGCAGTTGTCTTAAATTTGAGTAATAAGATTCAATTAGATATTTGAGACGGACTGCGATGCTCCTGTTAATCTGCGATGTTTTCTTGTTCTGATGTAATGAAAACTAAGCATATTATGGCAGCGGCCATCTCTCACCCATCAAGTGTGCTGAGAATTCTGCAGAGAAAGCTGATCTTTTCTTTAGAGAAAAGAAGAAAAAAAAAGCTTCTTGTGCAGAAGCAGAGATAAGAAATCATATTTATCGGGGGAGGAAGGAAAGAGAGAAATATGATTCTGCCTCGGTCCCCGAGAGCTTTCTAGCCCCTCTGGCTGCCCCTGGCTGCCTCTGGCTGCCGTCTCCGTGGGGCCCAGCTGCATTCCTGCAGGTTCCAGGGGACACCCCTGTATCGTTCTAGTCCATCTCCTTTTCCTGTTTAAGTTTCAGTGAATTGGTTTCTGTGTCTTAAAATCACAAGGACCTTGATCGAGGAAGTTCCCATAACTTATCACCGCAAAACATCTCCGGGAAGGGGCCTCCCCTTCCTTCCAGCTGAATAGGTTTTGGTCACAGTCAGATTTCTCAACCTGGTCTGTTTTCAAGTCATTATGAGGGAAGCCAGAAAATTGGCTCATGCTCCCATCCCCACCCACACTGGCCAATTTTACGGATGGCCTCTTCAGTAATAACATTGAGAAAAACAACAATCATATTAAAATAAACATAATGACTCCAATTTCCTTGGCGGAAACTCTGCTCTTTGTGTCTTCATCAGTGTGCTCGCCTGCTCTCTGGCAAGGCCCTTTCCTACCATGTCCTTTCTTCTCATACTTCAACGTCCCTCTGTCTGTCGCACTCTCAGTTGATGAACTTACTTTCTAATCCACTGAGAAAAAAGAAATAGCCAGAAAACAACGTTCTTATCCTTCCAGCGCCAAATGAGTCAACCAACCAGCAACTGTACCCACTTCCTCTGCGCTCTCAGTTCCTCTGGGCGTTGTCCCGGAGCTTCCGGAGATGACGGAGGCCTAAATCTGTGTCTGTTCGGTGCAGAGATGACGGAGAGGCCTGAATCTGTGTCTGTTCGGTGCAGAGATGACAGAGGCCTGAATCTGTGTCTGTTCGGTTGCAGAGATGACGGAGAGGCCTGAATCTGTGTCTGTTCGGTTGCAGAGATGACGGAGAGGCCTGAATCTGTGTCTGTTCGGTGCAGAGATGACAGAGGCCTGAATCTGTGTCTGTTCGGTGCAGTGTCCACTCTCTGCACTTGGCTACTGAGCACCTGAACTGTGGCTAGTGCAACTAAGGAACTGCATTGTACATTTTATTTAATTTAAATTGAAATAACCACATGTGGCTAGTGGCTGTCCTGGAGGACAGTGCGGGTGTAGAGAACACTCTTGAAGAGTTTTGCTATAAAGTCAACAAAGAAACGGGGTGGAGAGTCACAGAGGCATGGGAGTCAAATCAGCATTTAAAAAAAAAGATGAATAAATGATATTTTAGCGTGGCTGACGGAAATGATTCAGTAGATACAGGGGAAAAAAAGAAGCAGTAGAAAGTAGATTCTATTATATAAACAAAGTTGATTCTAGATAGCAGCAGGCCATTGTATATGGCTGAACTTTCTAATATGACAGCTACTAGCTATGTATGGCTATGTAAATGTACACTAATTAGAACTTAATAAAATTTTAAATTTAGTTCTCAATCACGAGTCACATTTCAAGTAGTTTCATGTTGGATGTAATTTCCATCATCGAAGAAAGTTCTATTAGACGGTGTTGCTCTATACTTTCTGCTTTCATTTCATATTATCATTAATATTTTTAAAAAATTTTAAATCAAACTTATATATGTGAAAAGTTTAGAGAGCCAAAAATCTTTACAATTAACTTTTCATCCCTTTTCCCAATTTATACTCTCCAATTCTTTTAGATTTTAAAAAACTATTTGTGTCTATAATTCTAAATAATTTTCTTGTACTGCTTCTTCTTGATTGCATTCCAAGGTCTGGGCATTTCCATCATTCCTTCACAGAATATATGGATTTAATACTCCCCATACCCCTTCCTTATCACACTTACACACACATACACTTCCTGTCGCCATCTCTCAATAAAGTAAAGTAATTGTTATGGTTAGATCAGTATTCAGTGTTTTCATTATTATGAAATGCCATCTGTTAGATTAATTAAACAAGGAGGTCACTAAATTAAGGTGGCTCTAATGCTACGATGGCTTATATAAGCGAACCAAGATCTAAGCCTATAAAGGCTGCAAGGTTATGAAATCAAAAAGCTAAGAACAAGAAAATCTGCCCCCAATAAATTCAATTAAAAAATAAATAAGTCAATAAATAAAATGAAAACAACAGAACATGAAAAAAAAAGAGGCTAAGAATAGCCAGTCACAAACAGCCAACCAGGCCCCAAACTACAGCCAATCAATAATGCCTTTTCTCTGTAAGAGCCTCTCCCCAGCTCGCTGGTGGAGTGCTCCTAACCACTTCCCAATTTGAATTGATTTTTGCTCAAATAAACTCTTACGATGTTTAATACGCTTCAGTTTATCTTTTAACACACCATTCACAACTGAGCGTGTGATAAGTTAATGTTTCATTAACTTATAGTTCCCAGTGTCTTATTAAAAAGTCCACAGCTATTCTTATTCTCAAGCCTTTGTATATAATCTATTTTTCCATCTCTATGTGCCCAATATGAAATTTCTTAATGAGAGGCCTCATCGTGAGTCTATGTTCATCCACTGTGCTAGGCTCTTGGTGGGCCTTTTAATCTAGGAAGCCATGCAGTTCAGCTTTGGGAAATTTTCTGGAATTGTTCCTTTGATTATTTCTTTACTCCCTTTGTTTCTTTTGTTCCCTCTTTCTGGAACTCCTCTGATTCAGGTGTTAGACCCCTCAGGCTGATCCTTTAATTTTCCCTTTTCTCTTTCTCTCTTATTTCTTTCTCTTTAACGTTTTGCTCTAATTTCCTTAATTTATCCTTCAATCCTTATATTAAGCTGTCATATTTTTAATTTCCAAGGGCTCCTTTTATTTTATTAATGTTCTCCACTTTTTTTTTATCATCCTGTTTTTGTTTTGTAGATCCAATATGTTCTCTTACCAATGCTAATTTGTTTTCAAGTTTTTTCTGAGCCTCTAAGTAACTTTTGCTTGACGATTTTATATGTATTTTCCATGCTAGAGACTCTCTTCAGATGGATTGCTCTTGCTGGGAAATTAGCCTGAGCCTCCTATCTATGTCCTGACTTCCCCACTTACCCCAGCCAGTCTCTGCACAGCAGCCAAATGGATCCTCTTACAAACATTAGACAAATTAGGTTACTCTCCTACTCAAATCCCTCTAACAACTTTTAATCACACTATAAAATCCAAAGTCCCCACCCTGGTGTACCAGGCCCTCCTTAATCTGCCCCTCTGGCCACCTCCAGATCATTTCCTACCTTTTCACCCTGGCTCACTGTGCGTCACCTACACTACTACATCCTTGCAGTTCCTTTAGTATGTTTCTATTTGGAGGCCTTTGCACTCGCTGTTCCCTCTGCCTTGAACGCTCATCTCACAGGTTTTCACAAGGCTCACTCCTCAGGTCATTCAAATGTTACCTCCCAGAGAGACTGTCCTTGGGCACCTTAGTGGACAGAGTAACTTCTGCCATTCTCTAGATCTTTACTCTGCCTTATTTAGTTTTCCATGGCCCTTACTATCTGGACTTATGCTGTGTATCTGTTTGTTTATTCTCTGTGACCTCCATTGAAATGTAAGCTTTGTGAGAGTAAGGACTCAGAATTTTGTTTTTCACTCCAGTGTTCCCAGCACTTATGTCGTGCACACAGTTTATACTAAAAACCTATTTCTCAAATGTTTAAAAAGTGAGTGAGTGAATGAATGGGTGAACATAGCACATTGGAAACTGAGCCGATTTTTGCATTAGCCTTGGTGAGGAAAGTGAGTTCTGTCCAGGCAAACCCTGGGAACTGACGCCAGTGCTGGCACGGACCCGCTTTCCAGGGGCCAGCAAACTGTCCTGGGCAGTCAGAGGGGACGTTCTGACATCAGCCCCTTGGCTCCTTATGATAACCTCTTAGAAGAGCACAAAACAGCTTGTTTCTTTTTTCTTCAAAATTAATCCTGTTATGGTTAGGAGGTAACATAAAAAGTCCTTTTTCATCATGGATCACTGGTCCCTTGCCAGAAAATCACTGTGCTCCCACTCTCTGTGCTGGCACCACTCTGACTAAGTGGGATGGATGGGGTCAAGTTCCCTGCCCTTCACTCAGAATTAAGTGTTATGGTAGCAGCTGTCCATCCCTCCCAGTAAACCGGAGGCGGTATTCAGTGCTGTGCCAAGACGCGAGCCCCACAGTCCCGAAATGTAACTCAGCCGCACTGTTACAGTCTCCATTGTTGATAAAATCTCACAGGCCCTGAAAGGGTACTTAATGATCAAATCTTCCTCGCTAAAAACATATATAGGTCTTTGTGGACTATGTAATTCTAGTGACCTGTCTGGAATACATTCTAAAACCTGAAACAAAACACATTTTCAAAGGTAACTTCTGTATCTTTAGCAAATGTAATTTTATTTTTATTACTTAAGCAACATGTTTTTATTGTAGAAATCTTAGAAAAGGTGGCTAAACAAACAGAAGAAAATGGACAACACCTATAATTCTACTACACCGTTAACATTTATTTGTATGGCTTCAAGATCCTCCTGAGAATAGGCTTGATGTCTGCACGGCATTTTAAACAATGAAGCTTCATGTTCTTACATTGAGGAGGTCCTTTGCAAAATATGAGTTATATGGAAAAATTTACGCTGTTGGATAGACACCTTTTATCATCATATTTCTTAGCCATTAATGTCAAGCCCACTATTCACGAAAGTTCTGACACTGAATATTGCTTTAACTGTTTTTTAAATGAGACAATAACAAAAGTGTATACCAAGCTGCTGGTAAGTAGCATCTGTCTACATAAAATAATGGCCCAAACCGAACCCCCAAAGCAACGCATGTGGCTGGTAGAATATCTATGGTTAATAATGTTTATGTAATCCAAATAAAGTTAATGGGTTTTGGGACCAATTCCAGAGATATTCAAGGTCAAAGAGAATTAAATGGAAACCAGGGTTCTCCGTATCTGAAAAGATTGTTGTTGCAGATTGCTACTTAACCAGTCTCTCGATTATATCCATAATTTGAAGTCCATTTCCTCTCCTTAAAGTGGGGCGCTTGAAATAAAACTGTGTACAAAATGAGAGCAAATTACAACAGCCTCGTGATTGCAACCCAAAAGTAAACACTATCTTTGTTTAAAACAGAATGGCAGCCAGAACCAATATTTTCTCTTTATTTTTTTAAACAACTAGTAACTAGCCATTTTGGGTTTTCTGTTTGTTTGTTTTTCAAAATCAGTGTTTATTTACATAGTGCATATCTCAGAAAGTTGGGGGGGGGAGGGAAATGAAGTTAGTAAGGCATTTTGAACTAGTTTTTCCCCCCTAAAGAAGTACTGAACGTTCAAATATCACCTGGACTGAATCTAAGCTAAACTCACAGTCCACGGTCCATTGATTTTGAATTTCTGCTCTTGGGATCAGTGAGACTCCACACAAGCAGAGAGGGGGGAAGGGCTCCTGGGTGCCGCTCGGGGGTAGCCGCTGAGCTGTGCCCAGGCACACGCAGGGTGACCACAGCACATACTCTGTACCCACTTCTGCAAAGGCTTTGGGGACATGGAGTGAACAACAGAGAGGCTTTTCACCCGCATGGAGTTCATTGCCCAGGAGCAGATGAACATCAAACAAACAAGTATTTAGTCCCAATTGTGATGAGTTATAAGGAGAACAAATGACTTTACGAGAGAATAATCCTTGTCGCCAGGCCTGAGGGGAAGCTCCCCTGGAGCACCAGATCTGTTTATCCAAATTCCCGTGTGTCGTGCGCTTCTGTGACCTAGAGACACTCAGATGTAACATGCCCAAACAGAACTCAGTAACCCACCTCCAGCCTGAACTTGTTGTTCCTCTTAAGTTCTTTTCTTTTGTAAACAACTGCACCATCTCCCAGTTGAATCAGGCTTTACTCTTCCTCTCCCTTACCTTCCACATCCAATCCGTCACTAAATTCTGCTGTCCTGCCTCTTTGACTCGATCCCCATCTGGTAGCAGCCCCCCTGACGCCGTCTTACCCACTTACTTCTTTCCTGAATTGCTGCCTCCCATGATTCGCCCTCCTGCCGGTCTCGTCTCCCACCGACTCATGCTGTGCCCCGCCGCCGGGCCCATTTTCCCAACGCAGCTGCAACCACGCTTCACACTCTCCAGCGGCGCCTCTTTGCCGAGGACACAAGCCTCTAGGTACGGCCTACAAAGCCTTTTAACATTAAGTCCCTCTCTCAATCCTGAAAGGTATTTCTTGTCATTTCTCCTTCTTTCGTCTCCATCTTGCCCTGCCAGCACCATTCACGCTGAGCAAGGATGTCCAAGATATATTTGGAATACATATTTCTGGGTCACATTCTCAGAGAAGTATGTTTTTCTTGGTTATGCAGGACCCTTGTGTTTCTGGGTAGAAGGGAAGGTCCTTGGAGCCAGTGTAGCTGATGATGATCTCGCTCTGGCTGGGACTTTTCTGAAAGTTTGCCACTTGATGGAAGGGGCAGAGCTGTGCCTTCTGAAGGAGCCTGTACAGACGAGTGAGAGGAAAACCTGTTTTGTTTTCAAGTTCATTGTTTCCAGAGAAGTGTAAGTCTTCAGTTTGTAGTCAGAGGATCTGCCTGACATTGAGAACTTTCCCATATCACTGGGCCTGCCTCTGAGATGCTGAAATTGTTTCCACAAAGAGACTTCATGGCTATCTTTACACTGGTTTAAAAAGCTTTCAACTGGACTAGGGGATCTATTTACTCTCACAAACCTAAATGGAGTACTAGTCCCATGAGCAGAAGCTATAGTCATGCCTGCTCATTCCAATAAAAGGGATCCATGTCTGGAAATTGAGCTGCCCAAAAAATGAATGGGCAAAGTAATGACATCCCCATCACTAAAGGCATCCAAATATAAATATTCACTCTGTGGTTATTAGATGTTTCAAAGGAATCATATATCCGAACAAGTGTTGAATCAAATAAGCACAGATGTCCCTTCCCTTTTCTGATATTCTTACTTGTCTCTGAGTCAAAGGATAATTACACAACCCTCTGTTTTACTCTGGTTGTGCAGACCTAAACTTTGGATAACAGATGGGAAGACAGACTTTGAAACGAATGGCCCAGGAATTATTATGTCTATTTCTGTCAGGTGGCTTGTATGATCCTGAGATTCAAAACAATACTCAGGAGAAAGTGGTTTGTAGAATAAATTTCATCACAGAGAGTATGGTAACAGTAAAATATTTTCATAATCAGTATATTGTCAAACAACAAATGGTGAGCCACTATGATGAACACCTTTCAATGCATTAAATAATTTAGATCCATACTCACAGTGATGAACAATTTTTTTCCCTTACATTCTGTTGGCTTGATTCTGTGAAATGAGCAGCTGGTTGTATCTAGATTTTTAAAACTCTGGGTTTCAAAATAAAAATCATAGAGCAGCTTTAAATTAGTTTAAGGATTCAAACTCTGAAAAATTATGTATAGTATTAGTCAGGATCTATTTAGGAAAACAAATGATTTAGATATTCAAACAGAGGGAACTTATTATAAAAATTGGTTACCAGGATGTTGGAAAGGCTGAAGGAACAAGAAAAAAAGAATTAGGTTACTGAAAGATTAGTAATCATAGGAAACCAATTTCTCCCTGAACCAGTGCCACTGTGACTCAGACTCTGGGGCTGGCCCTGCGGGGCCACTGCAGCTGCTGTCACCATCCCGCCAGAGCTGTTGATGTTGCCTCTGGAGCTGCTGCTGCTTTCATCCCACACTGACATCGAGGAGGGAAGAGAATCACTTCTCCCTCCTCTTACCTTCCAGGTCCCCTCTCATGGTCCCCTGTAGCAGGAATTCAATAGGCAGAGAGGGGGCAGGGGGCCTGGGAAGCACAGTGGGCAGGATCTCAGCGCTTTACCACCTAGAGCAGTGCACGCAAGAGCAATTGCCAAAGGGCACATGAGCAAATGACCCAAAACTAGTGATGGGTAAATATTGTCCTACTTTTCAAAGAGGGGACAAAAGTGATTTCTGTCAAGAGCAAACCAATCAGACTGACACCGACCTCTAGCAAGGTTCTAGAATGGGTGGCTGAGGGATTGTTTTGAGTCTTTACCCTGGGAGGAGAGAAGCCCGCTGGGGACTACTAATACCTCTGGAAACCAGATCATTGCAAGGGCCGAATGTTAGTAATTCAGAAAATAGAAAATATAATAATAATAAATGTCTGAGAAACTTGTTCCAAATCAGAGAGAGCAGATATTTTGTGAGCATATAGTCACCTGTTCCATTAAAGCCCAAGCGTATGTGACATTTCACAGATAGAGAAGCTTCTATAGGTTCAGAAGGACCACAGAGAGAGCCTCCATCATGGTGGGGGCGACTGGGCCTCAGCACCACTGGGGGCCCTGTCTGAGGCCCCGCGGCTGGTAGCTGCGGAGCTGGACCGCAACGCCGCCCTCGCAGCTCCCCTCCAAGGATGGGCATTGCCCAATGGGCCGCCCATTGTCTTCGCAAGGATGACTGGTGTCTTTCCTGTTGGCATGGAAGATTTGCAGGGAATTATCCAAATGCTCATTCCCTGGCCTGCTGTGTGACAGAGACAGGCACCGGTGAGGCACTGCAGGGGTGGGGACAGGGGTTAAGGAGTGTCCTTGTCACCTGGGCTGCGCCTAGGCAAGCTGGAGCCTGCTGGAGTCCCTCATCTGCATATCTTCTATCTAGTTGGAGCCAGAAACAGTGCTTTGAAACCATTGTTTACAGCAAAGTTATAGCTTCCTCAATCTATTAAAGTTGGCCTGAATAAATTTAAGCATCTCCACTTTTAAGCATCTAGTTTACCTCTAGGAGAAGCTAATTTAATAAAGACAACTTGGAAAGAAAACTGGCTATGCCCACTGCCTTCATCCATTTGAGTTGCTATAACAAATTATCACAGATTTCGTGGCTTATAAACAACAGGAATGGATTTCTCACAGTTCTGGAGGCTGGAAGTCCAAGATTAGGTGCCAGCGCCATCGGGTGAGGGCCCTGTTCGGCCTCCTACTTCTCCCTGTGTCCTCACGTGGTGAAAGGGGCTATGGAGCTATAGGATCCCTTTTATAAGAACATTAATCTCATTCACGAGGGCTCCACCCTCATGACCTAAGCACCTACCAAACGCCCCAACTTTCAAAACCATCACAGAGGACACTAGCATTTCAACATATGGATTTGGTTGGGGGTGGGGGCGGGGGACACAAACATTGAGACCATAGCACCCACTTAATTGCCAGTCACTAAATTACCACTTGTAAAACTGCTATGTGCCTGGCTCTGATTCTGCATCTTACATGCGTTACTTAGAATCCTTACCACAGTCCCATGTGTGTATAATGTGAAGATCACCTCTATTTAAGGATAGGAAACTGAGGTTTAGAGGGTTGTCACACAGAGTAGGAGAAGGAACCTCACACTTGAACCCAGTCCCTCTGACCCCAAAGGGCATGTTCTTCCAGCTCTGAGACCCACTCTTTGTTTATTTAACATTTACCTAGCAAATACATGTGAATTTTTGTCTGGAAAAGCCATAGAAATTATACCTCAAGTACTCAAAAAAGACATTTGTTAAAAAAAAGAAAGAAATCCAATTTTAAGCACAGGCCAATGCCATGTTCTAATAAAATAAAATAGGATTATATGTTCCTAAAGTGAACTACTCTCTCTGAAATATGGTTACCAGAGAGAGGTTATTTAGCCAATAATGAGGTCCTGAGACTTCATTAACCTCAATAAAGTCAGGCCTGGCTCTTTAAATGAAACAAGAATATGCAAAGCGGAGGACGCTTCTGGAGCAGGGCAGCATGCTGCCCGTGGCTGGCAGGCACATCACCGTAATGACACTTTTGGAAAGGGCTAGTGAACATTTGCAATCTGAGGTTAAAGGGAAACCAACTGTAAGACTAATTTACTAGGAAACAATTCTATTGAAGATAAATGATTTCTATGGGTAGGTATTTTAAGAAAAGAGATTACATTTTTTCTTGCTACATTTCTTTCCAAAGTTTCCCCTACTGTCTGCTTCAGAGGTCGCCTACTTTTCTGTAAAGAACAAAAAAGTAAAAATGTTAGGCTTTGCAGGTCATATGGTCTCTGCTGCAACTATTCAGCTCTGCCACTGTAGCGTGGAAGCAGCCTCAGGCAGCAGGTGAAAGAATGAGTGTGGCTGTGGTCCAATAAAACTTTATTTACAAATGGGGGCCAGGGGCGAGGGCTGCAGTTGCCCATCCCTGGGTTACAGTGTGAGAAGCCACCAGATAATAAATGTTGCTTCTGCTTATATGCCTAAGAGACTCTCAAACCAAAGAAGCTAAGTGACATTTATTAATTTTTTATCTCACTGTGAATACTGGAGCATTCAAAGCCAACACAGAAAGTGACATTTCTTTAATGTGAATGTTACCATACTTATTTTAACTAATTTGGATGAAATCTTTGGTGTTAATTTATCTGTTGTATGTCTTAGTGGCTTTGCATAAAAATAGAAAAGAATCTAGAGGCAGGTGATGGAAAGACTCCAGGATGAGCCTCGAGGGGTCCGGGTTCATACAACAAATGGCAGAGCTGGGTCACTGTTTGAATAGCAGGTGAGGAGTATCTCTCCAGCTTACATACTTTGTTCTCTCTGGAACTCCAGAACTGTGCACATTAGCAGGCTAATTTCACTTGAATAAGTTACAAGAATTTTCTGTAGCTGAAGTATAGACTAACCCTTCTAAAGTATCGATCAAGATTAAGCAATTTTTCATGAAGGTTCCTGGCTCTGTGTTTGTGTATGTGCTCGCACACAGGCTTAACCACTGAATGGAAGTATCATTTTTTAGATAGCAAATAATAACATATTCAACAAGGTTTAGTGAAGCTAATAAATGAACTCAATTACAAATCTTTTCCCTAGAGAATTTTTCAGGGTTATGTTTCTTATAAAAATGATACTTGTTTTGCCCAGCCAGCAGGGCTCAGGGGATGAGCATCAACCTGGGATTCAGGAGACTGAGGTTCAATTTCCAGTTAGGGCACATGCCCAGGTTGCGGGCTTGATCCCCAGTGGGGGGCATGCAGGAGGCAGCCAATCAGTGACTCTCATCATTGATGTTTCTCTCTCTCTCTCTTTCCCTCTCCCTTCCTCTCTCTGAAATCAATAAAGATATGTTTTTTAAAAAGATACTTGTTTTATATATTTTTATTAGTTATGTTGGGGAACCTCAATGTCATGCACAAAGGATATAACCAACATTAAATAAATGCAGAGGTGGGAAGATCTGTGTGGCTTCAATAAAAACAAGTTCCAAGTAATAACAACATTGATATGCCTTTTTAAGGATGAAAAACATGAAATTATCCAGGAATGGCACATTTGACAAGAAAGAATGTGAAGAGATGATTCCTGGACCTAAACAAGAAAAGATGGTACCTGGACATTTGCCACAACTGACAATCAACACATATCACAGTATCTATTCCACCTCTTCCCTCTCATCCTGAATTTTCATCAATAAATCACTATAGTCTCCAGGGGTCCACATATTTTGTAAAATATTTTTTAATCAAAGTGTTTAGTTAGACAGGGTCTTGCAGAAAAAAAAATTGCCTGGGTCCCCATATGATCCACATAGAGGCAGCTCTTCTTGGCTGTGACCTTTTGTTTTAGAAATAACAAGTATTCATTGACTCACTATGCAGTACCGTGTTCTATGTCGAATGCTGTGACTCTACACCTCACAAAAACCTGTATAATGCAAGCACTGCCCTCAAGAGCCATGGTCTTGCTAGTTACCCAAGACTTAGACATGTGAAGCCTGTCAAGAAAAATGTTAGACCAGACATTATATAGTGCTGAATTAGATACATCTCAAAACACATGGCAGAAACGATTCAATGCTCAGGGATTGGAAGGGGTGAGCTCAGGGTGGGCTGGTATCTCCAGGAAGGCTTGGTGGCCTTGAGATACAAACTGGATATGAATAGGCTCAGAAGTACAGAAACAGCAGTCTGGGCAGAAGCAACAGTTGTGGGGGGGCTTGAGGAAGGAGCCCCACTTTGAAGTCAGATTTGAGGACATTCTGAACTGGAGAAGGAATAGCCTTGGCTTTCTTGGAACTAGACTCTTTCTCAAGAGCATTTAACCACCCTGGGGTGCTAGTGGTGAGCTCTTAGAGACACCGTCCCCTACCCTGTGAGCAGGAGACACTGACAGAACACCTTCCGGGGCAGAAGTCTCTCATTAGAAATAATCAGGGTGATTTCTTCAATACCAATTACTTGACATAGACTTAGCCCACCGACCACACTCTCGCCTATCCCTCTCCACCCTGTTCCTGCCCCCACCCTGTTGGCTCAGGTGTGATTTCTGTACTTGTCTGCCTGCCATGTTCTTGAAGCATGAATCCTGCTCTTCACCTTGCACTCCTAACCAAGCCTCAGCTCTGTGCTTATACGACAGCATGAGCCCTGGACTTGACTTCATAAGACCTATGGCTGAGGCTGGCCCTTGGGCAGGTCACTGGAGGCCTCAGAATGTCTGTTTCTTTATTTACAAATGGACATAATGATGCCTTAATACTTACTTCATGGGCATTTTGGGGAGAAAATGAAGTACTTTAGCTTAAAATAATAATATCGAATACTTAAATAGAGCCCACTTTGTGCCAGGCAATCGTCTAAGTGCTTTAAGTATATTAACTATTCTTACAATAACCTTGTGAAAAGGAAAGTCCTACTATTGTCACTTACAGTAGAGAAGTTTGAGCATAGAGAGATGGAATAATTTACCAAGATAAACACACTTATTAAGGGTAAGAGCTGGGATTTAAACCCTGGAAGTCTTGTTCCAGAATCTGTTCCCTTAGCAATCGCATTATACTGTTCATCTAATAACAAAAAGCTCTAACACTTACATAAGGCTCACTATGTGCCAGGTATTGTTCCAAAGGTTCAGTCAACTCACTTAATCCTCACAACAGGCCTCCGAGGTATCTATGAGGCAGGCACTGTTATTATCAGTAGTAAAGTGATGTGTAAAGACTTCCACATAAGGGAAGGAGGAACAGATGTACCTTTCCCTAGTCCTCCCGCTAAGTACAACTGAAAACCCTGCGCACTGTTTGTAAAACAAACATAGGAAGGCTCTGCAAGGTGGAGAGAAGAAGGCAGATGGATTAGAGATCTCAGGATCGAAAGAGCAACATGTATGTGTGAGTTCCCTGGGCTTTCTTCTTTTTGCCTTATGTATCCCAGACATGGAGCTAAAGAAGCTGGCGGCCTGAAAATGCCAATGAGTGTAGACCAAAAAGCCCCAACAAAATCTTGCTCTTTCTAGCTGAAGGAGCAGCCCAGCAAGACACAAACCTGTTAGATAATAATTGCTCTACTTCAGCCAAACACTGCAGAAAACCAGTGACTCTATGCCCACCCCAGGGAGGCTGAATGAGGAGCTTAGATTTCCACCCTCACGGGGCTTTAACAAGGAGACCAAACCTGTCTGCCAGAGGGGTTCCAGCAAAGACTTACTAGAGAGCCAGGACTTTCCTCTCTCACAGGGAACAAGGCCTCCTCCATGGAGTGCCAGAGGAGGTCAGTCAGGGAGCTGGGCTTCCATCCCTACCTCGCAGGCATAAGGCTCCCCTGCCCACTCCCGCTGGGAGGCGTCAGAGGAGGCCTTATGGAGAGTCAGGACTTTCACGGCTGCCCAGCAGTAGTAAGGTCCCCCCACATCCTACCATGATGTCAGTGAAGGTCATCTGAGGAGCAGTAGTGAGGTACCCTGTGCTGCCCAGCCAGGGAGGGGTCAGTGGAGGCCCAGTGAGGGGTCCGACTCCCACCCACACCCAGCATTGAAGAGGAGCCCCCACTTCGGGTGTCAACAAAGGCCAAGTGGGAAACCTGGACTTCCACCCTCGCCTGGCAGTGATGAGGTGGTCTCTCTTTTTTCCCTGCCAAAGTAGTGTCAGAAGAAGCCAGAAAAAAAAGAAAAGAAAAAAAAAGGTCTTATAACATTATACCCCAAATGTCCAGGATTCAAAAAACAAAAAACAACTCTCATCATACGAAGGACAAGGGAGATCTCAAACTAAATGAAAAAAACAATCAATAGATACCAGCACCAAGATGACAGAGATGTTGGCATTATCTGCCAAAGATTTTAAAGTATTCGTCATAAAAATGCTTCTGTGGCTTATCTCACTGAGCATAATGCCCTCCAGGGAACCCTTTCCTAGGAAAGAGACTGAAGAGAAAATTAGGTCCATGTGAGCTCATTTTTTTCTTATTTTTTCCTCTAATATCTTGGATAAATGTACTTACATTGACAACTCCCTGAAATATTGCATCTAAAGTGTTTTTTGAATATAATGATCAGAATTTCTCTAAATCCATTAACTAGCCCTCTTAACAACTCAGAATGCATGTTATAGAGGCAGTGATTTAAAGATATTTCAATGTTTCTCATATCCCTTTTTTTCTTATCAACAGTTCACTTCACACAATTTTACGTTTTTATTTTCCCAAAATGTCTCTTTCTGATTTTAATGACAGTGCTGTACCCCTGAGGCTTCCAATGCTAACCACGTTGTTTATCCCTTTTATGTTGTTTATTTTTTGGTCTGTTCCCACTGCTCATATAGATGGATTAGTGAGAACTCTGTGTTTTAACAATCCCGGCCATCATCAGCATCAGCAATCTCCTGTTTTCCTCCTGGCTCGATATCTGCCGTCACATCTTCCTCCCACGGCAATCTTGCTCTGCCTTCTGTTTTCTACTTTATTTCCACCATGGGATTTTGCTGATACCCTTTTTCTGTCACCACACTGGAAACTTATTATTATTTATTATTATTTTTATCTCTGGCCCTTGAGAATAAGAACAGATAAGCAGATTTCAACACCACAGTGCACTTTTTTCTTTCTCCCTAAATCGCCTTAGAACTAGATGTTTCACGTCGAGTGCCTTAGAGAATGGAAATCTCAAAATGAAATTTTGTTTTTGTTTTTAACTGACATAAAGGATGCCAGGGAGATTATATAGAACTTTCGTTCTCACGTACTTAGAGAGTGGCTTCTTCTGAACAGGAATAACATCTAGAAACAGCTGGGATTAACATGAGATCTGCGTGGGGTCGTGTATTTCGGAGCCGGCTGTGGCCTGCGGCTTGTGATAGACAGTGTCCCGCCCGCCCACGCCCGTGGCTGGCGCTGAAGCCTGCGGGCAAGTGCGGGCTACAGCTCACGATCCCTCACCCTTCACTTTCCGGGGAGGCAGCCTCAGCCGAGACAGCCTTGGGGAACCACCATGTGTCAGCCTTCGAGGGCTCTCGGGTATTTATTCATGAGATCTGAACTTATCCCCCCAAAGCAGGCCACAGATTCTGAGAGCAAATCCCACTCAAATCAGCCTAAGTACAAAGAACTCATGTTAAGATCCAGGGGGCTTCTGGAATCCTAGAGAAGTCGGACCCCCTGGGAGAGGAACTGGGAACTGGAAAGATGGGATCTAAGGCGCTCTCTCTGGGTCCTCCTCTCTCCTGCTTCTCCGTCTCCCTTTCCCTCTCTAGCCACGCGGCCCCTCATGTGCATGTAGGTACTTGCTCTCTCTCTTCCCGCCCCCAGTCTCATCGAATTCTCGTTCCTTTCTCTGTGGGCCTGTGGCTCAAAATGTCCAACAGCCCCAACATCTCAGCACCACCTTCCTCCCAAGCTCCTCCTCCAGCGGACTCGGTCTCTCAGAGTTCTCATTTCAAAATCCCCGAGGAAGAAACTTGGTCCTGAAGCTCTCTTTTAGACCATGCCTTAGATGTCCGAAAAGGTGGGCTCCTCCCACGGATTTCATCAGCGACCTCTGGGCTCTGGACTTCTCACTCACTGGGGCAGGGACAGTGGGCAAGATAAGACTGAGAAAAAGATGGGGCAATATTTAAAAATTCCTAGTGCTCTCTCTACGGATAGTTGTTTATTTTATCCTGGCAATACTTTTCAAAAAAGCTTAGTACTTGCTGTGGAGGGAGAAGTCACTTCTGCACAACCCAGCCTGATCTAGATAAGAACTCTTCACTCCCTTCTGCACTCATCTGTGGGAGCTGCTGGGGACTTGGGAGCATTATGGTACTTGGGAGGCTGGATACTGGAAAGAGCAATGGGTTGGTGGCTGGGAGTCCAAAGATTACTCCTGGGTCCCAACATGATCCTACTTTACTCTGTGGCCTTGAACAAATTGAATAATTTTCTGAGCTTTTTATTATTATTATTATTTGTAAAATGAGGAAGCTGATGTGAATCAGTGGTTCTCATATTTTTAGAGTATGCAAACTCTTTTTAATTTTACAAAGTTATGGATACCACACAATAATGGTGTCAGTTTTGTGGCCCAGGGAAAGAAAACACACACGCTATAAGTATATATGGGTTCCAAGACTTGAAATAACTCCAGAGTCTCTGTGAGTTGAAGTGCCAAGGCCGGAACCATTTGTCTAGATGACTTTCAGGTCCCTTCTGGCTCTGGTATTCTGGGATTCAAGTCAGGGGAATTTGTGCTCCTTAGAAAACAGTCACTTATTCAGGAGGAAAGCTGACATTAGCTATTACCAGATTCAAGGGCAGCATGGGAAGGTTTTAATAGAGATGCAGTAAGGCGGATTGCAGGATCTAAGAGCCTGAGCTGAGAGAGAAGATGGAAGGTGGGATCAGTGCTAACAGCAGGGGAGGCTGTGGGGTGACATGATGGGCATGAAGGTTACATAATATGGTTCATATCAGGAGGAGGGCAGATGCCATGGTCGCTAACAGGAGGAAGCAGAGCAGTCAAGCCCAACTCCCAGGAAAGGCGGATAACTCTTTTGGCCTTAAATAAATATATTATGCCATAATATATTAAATGTAAAATAATATAACAATATAATGTAATAATATATGTCATATTAACACATATAAAAGCTAGGACAGTGCGTGGTATATAGTGGGCTAGTTGTCCCCTCTCTTCCTTAATCATAATGACAGTTGAAGTGTTACTTAAAGGCAAACTTGTCTAAAGATTAGTACCAACTGAGCTGACATCAAGAAGTTATTGGCAACGTCTTAAGTTAATTTTTATGATATATGTACTAGAGATATGCTCACAGGAAAAATACATTCTTGGAGCTGGTCCCCACATTGTGACTTTTATGTTTTTCGATACTTCATATGTTGAATATAAAAACAGAGATTGATTCCCAAAGACATTCTGCCTTACAGCACTCTTGCTGAAGTTTTAAGGAGATCTGAACTTGGCAGTTTCTATTTCCCAGAGTTAAAAACATATCTGGGTGTTAGACTGAGGAAATAAGGTCAGATTTCTACCCCAAAACGTCATCTAACTGTAATGACAAGCAAGACAGGCAAAAGGGAAATTATCAAGAGTTTTTAAGGTTATTATTATTTTAATTCCCATATTCCAGCAAACATTCCTTTAGGAGACTGGAAGCTCCCTCCATTCCTCTGGTAACCTCGACTGTAGAAGCTCTAAGAAAAACGTCAAGCTCATGAGAAGGTGCTGGTCTGAATACTGATCGCATTAACACACGTGCTGCTTTGAGCAGCTCAGGTGTAAGAAAAGTCGACCTCTAAGGTCCCCCGGGGGCTGACCAAGGGGCCTGGCGGAGGAGTTGTAGTTCTTCCTTCTTCATGAGCCAAGCTGCGTCACTTCATTCCAGTGAACAATGTTCAGAGAGTCATGTGTTGTGAGCGATGCATTGTTTCCCACCTTCAGAATCAACCTCTAGACAAGCGTGTTTGAATCTCAACCTTAACATTTTGAATTGATGAGATAGCTGACAGATTTGAAGGTGGGGGCAGGAGGAATAAGTAGGGGCAACATAGGGGCTCCCCCTCTAACACAGATCGGGGTCAAGACCCAGACCATTACAAATGGATTGGTAAATAGGCGTTAAGGACTTCTAGTTTTAAGATGATGGGGGAAAGGCATTTCTATACTTTTCTCTTTAAATAATCACCCAAAGTAACAAAAAGAACAAGAAACAGACTCCAACTCTGCTGACACTAGATAGGAGACATTTGTACCAAACCATGGTATAGAAAGGTGGATAGCAGTGCTTGAGCTATTTTACTTAATAACAGCACATTACCATGACTTTTGTTACAGCGCATTGTTATAATTATTCTATGTTATTAGTAGTTATTGTTGCTAGTTTCTTACTGTTCCTAATTTATAAATTAAATGTCAAGTATAAATTAAAAGTCATATAAATTAAATGTATGAACAGGAAAAAACAGTGTATATAAGGTTTGGTATTATCCATGGTTTCAAGCATCCACTGGGGGGTCTTGGAATATATAACCCACAGATAAGGGGGTCTGCTGTATTCCTGTAAGGTTCTATCAAAACAGCCTCTTCACCTCCTAACTCACTTCCAGATCTGACACTGCGACAGGCAGTGTATGTTGGCCTGGATCTGCCTCCCGTTGCTGGGAGAGCCCTCTCCAGTTGTCCTCTGTAGTGGGCAGTGGTGAGTGTGGGTTTCCTCACCCCAGGCCAGCTGGCCTCAGCTACCAGGATCTTTGCAGAGACTGGCTCCAATCTGCTCTTGCTGCACGAAAACATTGAGAACGCCTCTTTTTCTACTACTTGAAGCCAAGTCAACCTATAAACACTATCACGCCATCATGAGAATTCTCTCCGCCAATTCCCAAACCATGGACCCATCCACACAGCGTTACTATCAGGTAGAGAAGGTGAGGCAGCAAGAATCTGCTCCCATGACAGCAAACAAATGGGTGGGCACTGGGCCTGAGAAGTACTTAAGAATGCAGGCTTGAATTTACTATTTGTACAAACTCAAAACCGCTTCCTTACTTTATCCGGTCCCTGCTTTGCCTAATTTCCCTTGTATTTCCCCCAGGGTGGTCTTACAGTACCGTCTACCCCAGGGTCCTGCCGGGCTCCCATTTCTACTTCCTTCCACTATCACTTTATTGTTCCACGGGTTTTTTGGTATTCCTGTGTCCTTATAGCCTGCAGATGCCAGCAACTGTTCAAATGGTCACTTTCTGTACCATTTAGCTTTTGCTGAATAATGAAAATCTTAGTGACTTAAAATCACAATTATGTTTCGCTCATGTATAGCTCAGCAATTTCGAATGGATTCATCTAGGTAGTTCTGGCCAAGTTGGCGGGGGGGTGGCTGGTTGGAGGGCCTCAGTTGAGATGGGTCAGCTCTACTTTGCATGGTTTCTCACCTTCCAGAAGGCTCTCCGGGCATGGTCACGGGGTGACTGCATTGTTCCAAGAGCACAGTGTGGGAAGCTGCAAGGCCTCTCGAAGCCTAGATTTGGAACTCATATGTGGCCACTGCCGCCATATGGTATTAATTACAGTAAGTCTTAAGACCATCCCAGATTCAAGGGGACCCTATCTCTTAGTAGGAAGAACTGAACAGTATTACGGTCGTTTTTACAGTGTCCTATATTTCAATGGAAAACAACTGCAAGTAGGGGAAGAGAGTGATGGACAACTTTTACTCTTCATTTAAAATAGTTTGTTTGAATTTTTAAAACCACATTACTCTTGTAATAGTAACAATAATAACAATATTAAAATATGACTCCAAATATTTCTTGTATTACCTCAGTTGCATGCCAGGATAATAACCCATTGACATTTCGAAGGACTGTTATTTTGAGTCAAAACACCTAATTCAGGATATATCTTCAGACCTCCTCTAACTAGAAGGCTAGGTAATGGCAGGTTTCATGAAATCCCCAGCCTGGAGCTCAGCACTTAATGAATCCTTAATAACTGTTTGTTCAATCTGAATCTGACTGAGAAAACGGGGGGGGGGGGGGGGGGGAGTATGAATCAGGGAAAAATAACCTTAAAATCTGTCCTTTTTACTTCAGTGTTTATAATTCGCCTATATCATGACAACTTGAACTTTAATGGTCAAGAAAAAAGCTTTGATTTAACCTGCATACACCAATAGCGTGGGCTATTGGATGAAAACAGCAACATGTCCATGGCTGTAATCAACAGTCGCTGCGAATTACAGCCAAGGGCAGAATCAAGAGGGTCCTTAACCTCTGGTCCTTAACCTCCAGTCATCAATGTAATTAAGGATTGTGTATCTTTACAAATGCCAATGGTGCTCCTCAACTGTTTAAGTGGGACCTTGGAGGGGCAGCCAGAGAAGCTATTTTTTAAAAACCTCCTTACTTTAGCATCTACCACACAAATTAGCAAGAAGTAGAAAGTAACCTCTGCATTTTGTTAAATAGACCCCACATTCTCTTTAGTCTGGTGCTCTTACCAGTCTTTCTGTTTCTCCAAATTAAAACTTGATAAATAAAAACAGTAAGAATACATTAGAGAAATTCTTGCCGATTTTTTCTTGGCTGATTTTTAGCTAAAATTTTTTCCTAAGTCCTACTTATTAAACAATCCCAAGAATAGGCTGGCTATTTACTTAATGACCATTAGAAGCCACCCTGACCCTTCCCAGGAAGGTCAAAGAGTAGCCTGTTATTTGGATGACTAATTTAACTGGATGAAGGAAATTGCTTTCATCATTTTTACTTTGCCCTTCCTAATTGGGTTCAATGTCAACTTTCCACACAATGTTCCCCGACACACATTCATGTTCCTAACTGCAACCAGATTAGATCAATCTGCGTTTGTCTCCCTTGTTCCCTGGGACTGCATAAACTTCAGATACATATTTATTCAGTGGGTTTTATTTCGATGTTAATTAAAATGCAAGTTCCTGGAATTTCCGTTCTGAGTATGGTAATCTTCTTTCATTGAGCGTGATGGAAATAGCTGCTTGCTGTTTACTTTAGGAAAGACGGCCTATCTAAGAAAAGGAGCCAGCAGGAGAACATCCATTTCTGAGCTAGCAGGTCTAGGAAAGACAATGGAAAGGGTAGAAAAGTCAAATAGTCTAGTGTTTTTGCAACACTCATGGTCTGGGATAACTTTCTTTGAGACTAGAGAGAGTGAATGCTGCCCAGTAGACAGCTCCTTTGCTATCTTAAGACTTGATACAATCCTAAAGTAGCAGATGCTTTTGAATTTATGTCAATTAAGGGTTAAGTTTGGCTGCATATAACAGAAAACCCAGATGGCAGCGGCTTTTAAAATGGGCCTCTGATTCTCTTTCACTTGCCCAAGGTCATAGAGCATGCCTGTCTCTCAGGCCTCATAAAATTAAGTCCTTTCTTGTCATAGTCAGATCCCTAACCCTTTGCTGTCATCCAGAGTTTTGTGGGATTTACTACTGTTTGTTTGTTTATTTATTAGATCTGAAATTACGGTCAAAGCAGCACCTGTCTCCAAGGACAGCGGTCCTTTCTTTGCTCTAAACTGTCTTCCTGCAGAGTTTTCTGTCTTTGAATATGAAGGATTCATGTACACACTTAAATTATCGTTCCCGTCACTCTCTGGGCTTGTGCTTCAACCCCATTCTTATCCACAAAGAAAATTTCAGAAAGTCACTTTCACCTCCTCTCCCTGAGAGTGTGCAATTCTTGCCCCAAAATACAAAGTTCCCAAAGAAGCACAGCAAGAAGGTAGACCTGTTGCAGTGAACTGCTACCTGGTACGACTGAAACAACAAATTGTGGGCCATTGGCCAAAATCTTACTTTTCATTCAGCCATTGTAGCATCACACTGATGAAGTACAGGGGTAGAAATACAAATTATTTAGAAATGAGGAGATAGGAGCGAGAGGCGAGAAATAAAAGGCTTGTGGGCAGATGGGGAGTAGGGAGGACTGCTCTTCCCCATCGAAGCTTCGTACCGTTACTTGTATTTTAAACCGGGTACATATAAACCACAGTGATAAGAATTAATTGAAATATCTATGAGATGAGAAAACACCTGGAGAGGTTACTGTTTTTCTAAATTAATGCTTCTGAAGATTACACATATCTATCCATCAAGTATTTGCTAAGTCCCTGCCATGTCCAGCCAGGTCTCTAGGCCCTGAATACGGTGAACACAGCAGAAAAAGTTCTGCTCTCGGGGAGGTTATAACGGGGAAATAACGATGAATAAATTAATATCTAACACATGAAATATAGAAGCACTATATAAAATAATAGAATGTATAAAATTATATGAAAATATGTTACGTAAATATATATTATGTTATTATATATTAATAAAATAAAGAAATAATATAAAACAATGAAAATATACAATCAATCAGGTAAGTGATGTGAAGAAAATCAAGTAGGGCCAAGGGCACTGGTGTACCTAGTATATGTGACACCCAGAGCAGATCATTTCTGAATCTCTTCCTCCTTTATGTGGCAAAATGATTCTGTGAAAAGTTATATCTAAAAATCATGAAATGAAACATATGGCAGACAGGCTCTAAGGGGACCCCCAGGATGCCCACCTTCTGCTGTTCGTGCCTTGTGTAATCTCTTCCGCTTGAGAGTGGGCAGGGACTATGACTTGCTTTTCACCAACAGACTAAGGCAAGGTGATGGGATGGGATAATGCCGCATAAGGTTGTTACTCATCTCTCTTGGAGGTTCTCTCCCTCCTTGGCTTTGAGGAAGCGAGCACCATGTTCCGAAGGCCCAATGATAAGGAGCTGAGGGCAGCCTCTGGCCAACATCCATGAGGAACTGGATCCTTCCAACGACCACCTGGGCGTGAACCCTCCCCAGACTAACCTCAGCTGACACCTGGATGGCAGCCTGAGACCCTGAAGCAGAGCCCAGCCTAGCGACACCCTCACTCCTGACCCTCAGACACTGTGAGATGGTAAACGTGTGTTCTTTTAGGCCACTAAGTTTGTGATAATACTGTTATGCAGCAATAGATAACTAATAGAAAACATATGTTAATGTACAGGAAAACAGAGTGAAATTTTTGTTTTGTTGAATGTCATATTTATAATCATGCCAGTAAAAAAAAAAAATTAATAAAAAATAATGAAACATAAATAACTAAAAACATAAAAAGGAAAAATAGATTAAAATTTTAAAAATATTAATGTATTTTTTAGAAAAGGAGGAAATGTTGGTCTGTCATGAGTGAATAAATTTGTGGTTTCTGTTTTTAAGCCTAACTTCTGCAAATTTGTCAATGATTTAATCAAAATGGATATTTTTTGCATATTCATGTTCAATAGAATATACAGTAGTCTCCGCTTATCCGAGGGAGATATGTTCCAAGATCCCCAGCTGATGCCTGAAACCGAGAATTGTATTGGACCTATGTATGCTATGCTTTTCCCCATGCATACATACCTATGATAAAGTTTAATTTATAAATTAGGCACAGTAAGAGATTAACAACAACTAATAATAAAATAGAACAATTATAACAATAAACTATAATAAAAGTTATGCAAATATTGTGTTATTAAGTAACATAAGGGTTACTTGAACGCAAGCACTGTGATACCATGACATCGGTCCGATAACGGAGAGGCTGATAAGTGACTGAGGCGCGGGGAGCTACTACGGTGTGGATACACCTGAAAAAGGGATGATTCACATCCCGAGTGGGATGGCACAAGACTTTATCACATTACTCAGAATGGCATGCAATTTAAAATTTATGAGTTGTTTATTTCTGGAATTTTCCATTTAATTTTTGGGACCATGGTTGACTGTGGGTAAGTGAAACGGCAGAATGCGAAACGGTGGAAAGCAAGCCCTCAGATAAGGGGGGACTACTGTTACTAGATTTGTCCATTGATTGCTGCCTATAGTTGATCCTTACATAGGAATATGTCTGTATCATGGGGGCTGGGATTCCACCTACCGCCAAAGCAAGCTCGAGTGACTCTGGCCTATTACAGACTTACTTACAAACATGAGTAAGGCCTGTCTACTCATGTCAGGCGCCAACTGTATAGCTTAGAGTTCTTTAAGTTAACTTCCAAATAGAACACCATGTTTGTTAAAGGGAAAGTAATAAAATGTGCTAATTTAAAGTGTACATATAGATTTTTATAACTCAAAAGTAATCACAGAAATTGTTTAGAACTTAGACTACAAAGTCTGTGTTTTTTTTCAGGAGGGTATTCCATCACCAATGCTGTTGAGAATTCCTGGAGCTTGGTGACAATAAAAAGCAGGCTGAGTTTTAGCCTGTCTTCCTATTGTTGGCTGAGCGCGGGCGCACTCTGCCCCATCCTTGGTGCACTGTGATGAAGCAGATAGGGAGTAACGAGAACCACTATTCTACAGGGTTTCCAGGGACGGTGGTCTCTGATGAGGTCACAGTTGAGCAGAGACTGGAGGGAAGCGAGGGAATGAGCTGTGCTGCTCTTTGGGGAGAAGGATTCCAGATTCTGAGCCCTGAATGTAGCTGATGTGTTCAGGCAATAGCAAGAAATCAGGTGACTGAAGCAAAAGGAGTGTGGGATGTAAGAGTTGAGGTTACAGAAGTCTGGGGTGGGGGAAGGAACACAGGCATGCCTGAGGCTCCTAATACCTGTTTCCATCACAATCCTTCACACTGGGTGAGCGCTGGCCTAGTGAAATTACACTGGATTTCCTGTTGGAAAACCCCATTTGAATCAAATTTTCCCACTTAATAGAACTCAGTTTCCCAGCGTAGAAAATGAGGCTAATAAAACCTATCTTGCAGGGCTACCGTGCTATTAGACTAAGTAAGATAATATTTGTGAAAGTGCTTTGTAATCTGTAAAGCACGGTAATAAGGCCCCCTCTTGTTGCTAGTAAGGGAGGTTGATGTTTAAGTTCTCAAGAACCAGGGATGTGGAGACGTCTTCTTTCCTAACTGCTCCAGTCCCTTGATTTCCAGGGCCTTTTGCACAGCCTCTCCTTCAGCAGGAGGCCTGGGGGAACAGTCAGGCAGGCGAGCTTCTCAGCAGCATGGCAGGAGGTGTACAACCACCCACGGCGATAACATTTACCCAAGCTAAACAATGTAAGATAACCTTCACTTGCAAAGCTGACGAGCAAAATTATAGGGTTCAGCTCTAATGGAGGGGGAAATGAAGCTCAAGATCATTATTTCCACATCTAAGGTTAGCAGCTGGAAAATATCGTACATCTATAAAATGACAGTGTCAAAGATTTTGCGTGGCACCAGCATCCGCACGAAAGGGGAATCACTTCGGAGAGTAGAAATGGAGACATTGTCCTCCGAGAAGGTCAGGTCAGATGGGCATATCTGAGTGTTCGCCACATACCAGACCAGGCCACCATGACATTTGTTGAAACTACTGATAAATCTGCCACCCCAAAGGAAAACATGAGCTGTCTTTCCATTCTTTTTCTCTTTCATAGGTCAGAAGAAAGTGTTCCTTGCCTGGAGAAATACTCCCTTATAGAAATCAAGTAGGGAGGAAGGATGAGTGGGGAAGGAATAAACGTAGGAGTAAGAAGTTGTCTCAGGAGAAATTGAAAAACGTCTTCCCTACATTTCCATGGGCTATTTATTTCTGCATCATTGTCAGCAATTTCTTGGGGGCCTTCGCTTCCAACAGATCTTGGCATGAAACCTTGTTGTGAGACCTGGGAAAGCTCTTTAACACTTTTTAGGTTCCCACTCTCATTCAAGAAGAGGGGATAACAAGAGTCTAGTAGGTAGGACTGTGGTGAGGATTAACTGAGAAAATGTATATAATGTACAACACAGTGATGGGCGCATGATAGTGTTCAATAAATGCTAGCCATTTCCATTATCACTGGGGGAAACTACTGCAATAGGTTTATCAGAGGAGAAAAAATATAAGAATGAGGGAAAATAGTCAACTTTAAAAATCATGCTTAGTTTCTTAGAATTTATCTAACATATATCTGCTATAACGGTTAGCCTATGTGAACTATTTAAAAAGACCAAAAAGGAGTTTATTCAATATAAAACATTTCAAACCCGGCCACGGTGAGTCAGTGATTGAGGGTTGACCCATGAACCAGGAGATCATGGTTCAATTCCCCGTCAATGTACATGCCCGGGTTTGGGGCTTGATCCCCAGTAGGGGGCATGCAGGAAGCAGCCTCTCAATGACTCTTTCTTATCATTGATGTTTCCATCTCTTCCACTACCTTCCTCTCTCTGAAATCAATAAAAAAAAATATATTTAATATGAAACATTTCAAAATATTCTTGGTTTAAGATGTCTTAATATATTAAGATTCAGGAGAGTGTAAATTACTATTTAAGAAAAACATACATCATAAAGTTTAAATGACAGTATTAATATATATATTTTTAATTGTAATTTTAATTTTTTTTATTGTTCAAAATATTACAGATGTCCCCTTTTCTCTCCATTGACCTCTTCCACCCCCTCCCCACATGCCTCCCCAGTCCCTCATCACACTATTATCTGTGTCCTTGGGTTATGCATATCTTTGATTAATCTCCCCCCCACCCCCTGCTTTCCTCTGAGATTCGTCAGTTTGATCCATGCTTCCATGTCACTGAATCTATTTTTTCATCAGTTTATTAAGTTCTTTAGATTCCACATGTAAGTGAGATCATGTGATGTTTGTCTTTCTCTGCCTGGCTTATTTCACTTAGCATAATATTCTCCAGGTCCTTCCATACTGTCCTTCTTTCTTATAGCTGCATAGTATCCCATGGTGTAAATGTACCACAGCCTTTTATCCACTCATCTACTGATGGGCACCTGGGCTGTTTCCATATCTTAGCTATTGTAAACTGCATTGCTATGAACATAGGGGTACATATATTCTTTCTGATTAGTGTTTCAGGATTCTTAGGATATATTCCTAGAAGTGGGATCACTGGGTCAAAAGGCAGTTCCATTTTTAATTTTTTGAGGAACCTCTGTACTGTTTACCATAGTGGCTGCACTAGCCTACATTCCTACCAGCAGTGTACCAGAGTTCCCCTTTCTCCACACCCTCGCCAGCACATGTCATTTATTGATTTGTTAATGGTAGTCATTCTGACAGGTGTGAAGTGATACCTCATTGTGGTTTTCATTTGCATCTCTCTGATGATTAGCAATGTTGAGCATTTTCTCATATGTCTCTTGGCCATCTGTATGTCCTCTTTGGAGAAGTGTCTATTCAGGTCCTTTGCCCATTTTTTAATTGGATTATTTGTCTTCCTCCTGTTGAGTTGTATGAATTCTTTGTACACTTTGTAAATTAGCCCCTTATCAGATACATCCTTGGCAAATATGTTCTCCCATACAGTGGTGTTCCTTTGTATTTTGAGGCTGATTTCTTTTGCTGTGCAGATTTTTAGTTTGATGTAGTCCCATTTGTTTATTTTTTCTTTTATTTCTCTTGCCCTAGGAGATGTATCAGTGAAAATTCCACCACCTGAGATGTCTGTGACTTTACTGCCTATGTTTTCTTCCAAGATTTTTGTGGTTTCATGACTTACATTTAAGTCTATTATCCATTTTGAATTTATTCTTGTGTATGGAGTAAGTTGATGATCTAGTTTCATTTTTTTGCATGTACCTGTCCAATTTTCCCAGCACCGTTTATTGAAAAGACTGTCTTTACTCCATTGTATGCTCTTGTCTCCTTCATCAAATATTAATTGACCATAATGGCATGGGTCTATTTCTGGGGTCTCTGTTCTGTTTTATTGATATATATATATATCTGTTGTACAAATACCAGGCTGTTTTGATTACAATGGCTTTGTAGCACAGTTTGATATACAGTAAAGTGATCCCTCCCACTTTGCTCTTCTTTCTCAAAATGGCTGTGGCTATTCGGGGTCTTTTTTGGTTCCATATAAATTTTTAGAATATTTGTTCTAGCTCTGTGAAATATGCTGTGGGTATTTTAATAGGAATTGCATTGAATCTATAAATTGCTTTGGGCAGTATGGACATTTTAATGATATTTATTCTTCCAATCCATGAATATGGTATATTCTTCCACTTGTTTATATCTTCCTCTATTTATTTTTTCAGTGTCCTATAGTTTTCTGAGTACAGGTCTTTACATCCTTGGTTAAGTTTATTCCTAGGTATCTTATTTTTTTAGTTGCAATGGTGAATGGTATTTTTTTTAGTTTCTCTTTCTGAGAGTTCATTGTTGGTGTATAAAAATGCTGTCAATTTCTGGATATTAATTTTGTATCCAGCTACCTTGCCAAATTCATTTATCAAATCTAGTAGTACTTTGGTGGAGTCTTTAGGGTTTTCTATATATAATATCATGTCATCTGCAAATAATGACAGTTTTACTTCCTCCTTCCCAATTTGGATGCCTTTTATGTTTTCTTCCTGTCTGATGGCTATGGCAAGGACTTCTAGTACTATGTTGAATAAGAGTGGTGAAAGTGGACATCTCTGTCTTGTTCCTGTTTTTTAGGGAAATAGTTTTAGTTTTTGACCATTGAGTATGATGTTGGTTGTAGGTTTGTCATATATGGCCTTTATTACGTTGAGGTATGTTCCCTCTAGTCCCACTTTGCTGAGAGCTTTTAATCAAAAATTGGGTGCTGGATTCAGTATTAATATTTTTAGAGCAAATACTTCTTTTCATATCACCAAGAGAAATAATTATTCTCAATAGAGTAGAATCTTATTTATCTGGAATCATGAATAAATTAAGAGTTTATACCACACAACTAAAATTTCTAAATTACTAAAACAAAACCCTTAAACATCAAAACTCTAAAAATATGTTTTTTATGTATTTTATGTTATTATATCTATTATTTATTATAATGTATATACACACATGTATACACACACACAATAAGTATATTACATATATATATATACACACATATATATATATATATATATATATATATATATATATATATATATATATATATATATATACTTTTAGATGGCCATATTGGACAATTTGCCTTATTCTTAGCATTTCCTTATTGATTTTGCTTCATTGATTTGAACATCAATTACTGAACAATTCTGAACTGGGAACTGCCCTTGGGAGCCACTCAATCTCATAAGATAGAAAGTCACCAATCCAAATGGCTTTGCACTAAAGAATTTTTCAAAAAGTACAATTAGCATTCTTTTTTAGTATTTTAGAGGAGGAAAAACTTTTCCATGACCCTCTTCAGTCCCTGGCTGGGCCCCAAAATTAAAATGACGAAGAGATTAACAGGTGAAAAGCATATACATTTGTTTAACATGAGTTTTATGTGACTTGGAGCCTTCCTGAAGAAACGAAGCCCTGAAGGAAAGGTTAAGCCTGATTGTTTTTATACTACATTTAATGAAGAGTAGAAAGTCATAGAAAATATGTGGTAGGACAAAAGAGTAAGAGCTCATGGTAGTAAACTGGGGAAAGCTGGCAAGGCCTGTTCCTTCAGGTTCCTCCATCTTCAGAGATGAGAATGCACTTGTGCTGCGTCCTCTCCCAACCATGTCGTCTGACGAGATCCGGACGTGGAGAGGAAGCTTCACGGAAGGCGTCTTCTGGGGAGAGGACGTGGCATGTAAGTGGGAGTGATTGGCTTAAGGGGAATATCTCTTCTCCTCCTTGGAGGGGGATTTTGGGTCGTAAAATCAATAACTAACCTGGGAATGGCAAATAATGATGTGTCCCTAAAAATCACTTCTGAAGAAATCTCGATTTCCCCAAGTCCAGTCACCATCACATGTGCCGGATGCTTTAACAAATTGTTATTAGAAGAAGCTAGGAAAATTCCCCCTGACGCCCCCAATAAGGGATTTATGGAGGAACTAGAGCAAGCTGAGCTCACGCAGGCGCTTATCCTCAAGTGCCCCCGCCTATGATTGCAAGATTAGCCGAGGACAGGAAAAGGCCATCGCCCCTTGCCTACTGCACAAGGACCACCCTGGGTAGCACATAGAATAAATGGCAGATTGTGGCATCCCCTGAAGGGGCTAACAGTATGGAAAGGCTACCAGACACTCCTCTGCCTTAGACAGGTGCTTACAATGAAAACTGTATCAAAATAGTTAATGTAAATGGAAGGCATGTTCAGTATGAGAACTTGCCCTTCATGAAACGCTTGGCAAGGCAGTGGCCACGCTGGTGCTTGCTCCCAAAGAAATAAAAGAAAAGCATTCTTAAGCAGTTAATCCATAGCTATGGCAAAAGGCACTCTTTTCTTAGAAGAAAATGGCAAGAAGAATATAATAACTTATGAATAGGCCCATAGTTAAAATATAACCACAAGAAGTAGTAACCACAGGCAAATATTATATAAAATATCTGTCTCACAAGCTAATATATTACTGCTGCAAACAAAGCCACATCTATCGCTCTATAGGTCACTGATTTTTCCTTTCTCCTCTATTCTAAAAAATAAAAGTCAAAATTGTTCCGTTCTGATGAAATCGAAACTTGTATTGTTTAACCTATGAGTAGTATTCCCTGCTTTACTAATCACAGAAGTGTAATTGTAGCCAAAAGAGAAAGTATAAAAGATTATGTTGATTCTCAATAAAGTGGAAAGTGTCACACCACCTCCGAGTCGTGCAGCCTGCGTCTCCCAGCGCCGACGCCTCGCCCGCCTTCGGGACCCCTGACTCCCGCTGCGGCCGGACCGCGGCGCACTCGTCCTCCAGGTACAGGAGGGGCACTTCCCACAAGAGGGTCTTACACCAGCTTCAGGGAGGGAAGGAGGTCAAAGAGACCTTCCTGAACCTGTCATTTCTTGAATTCCTTCAGCTTAAAATATTCACTATGCCAAGGTGCTATATTTGGGGCAGAATGTTGTAGACCCCATCAACATTCTTATCTTCTGGCTCAAAGGGGAGAAAAATAGATTATTTTTGAGAGACAAATGGGAAAAGTGAGGGGCACAGCTGCCCCTCTGTGGGCAGTTACACCTCCATACCAGTTTCTATGATCCAGAACTACAGGATGGCATGTGACCTCCAGAGCAACCCGATTGTCGTATCTGAGCTTCCTCCAACCCAACTATTGAGTGGCCTTTTCCTACACATAGGATTCACTAACAGGGAATGCAGCTGGGGGTGGGGGAGGATTCCGAATCTCTTTCCAAGCCTTTGCCAAGGTGAAAATCTGAACTGACAATCATAGGCCAGCACATTACGGTTTCCATGACCATGAACTACTACCATTAGCACAGACAGAAGAAAGTCATCAGTCCAAACGGCCTATGGCTTCTTAATGACAACCACAGAGCAGACACTCGATGTGTCTAAGCTGAGTTAAAGAGTGATCTTTATTTTTTAAGAAAAAGAGAATACACATTATAGCATGCACATTTATAGCGCTTATAATGTGTCAAGCAGTTTTCTGAGTGCTTTACAGGTGTTAACTAACTTAACCCTTATTTCCTGTAAAGTCCACAGGTATTGTCATTCCCATTTTACAGATGCTTATTTAAGATTATTTCATAAAGAGAAGTTTAGTAGTTTGCTCAAAATCATTCAAGCTATGAGATGAAATTCAAACTAAGCAGGATTCATGCTTTTATCGCTAATTTATATCAAGTCCATTTTTTATGTATTAAAACTAATGTATATGCACAGAAAATATCTGGAGGGTTGCAATATGCCAAATGTACATAGTAGTTCTATTAGGGTGGTCAATTTTCAGCATTCTTTCTTATCTATTTTTTAATTAAACACATTTTTTAATTTTGTACTTTTTTAATTGAAATGTTTCATCTGGCCTGGATAAATGCAGTGATAGAATCTGGACGGAATGCCTGGAGCAGCTAGGTGATGACTGAAAAGCAAACAGTGGCAGAGGAGCAGGAAAGAGGACTGGAATTCAAAGTCCCACCAAACAGGCAGCCAGTTTGCTTTTTTAACTCTGGTTTCTCCTTGGACTCAAGCAAGCCTGAACCTGGAAGGACATAAACAGAGAGAGCTCCAGAGCCTTTTAATTCTGCTTGAAGAGCAAACATTGGGTTCCTTAGAAAGAGTGGGAAAACTCTTCCGTTATTTTTTTTCTTTTCTTTATTTTCTTGCTCTCCAATCCCCCAGCAACCCTGCAGCAGCGACAGGGTCAGGGACCTAAAACTTTAAAGAAGAGGAAGCTTTCTCTCTGATTGAAGAAGCTGAGATCTCAAGAAGGGGAGAACAACCCCCAGTTGTTGTTTTTCCCTCTTTTTCTCCTCTGACTCCCCTCCCATCTGTACCCAAAGCAGATGCCCTCATTCGAAGTGCGAGGAAGGGCAGAGTAACTAAAGCCCCAGTTTTCTGGCCTAAGCACCGAAAGGGGGAAGCCTGGGGCACTTAAAGTGTGAGAGAGTGCCGAGAGGAGCTTTGGAATATAACCCAATAAAATTTCTTTATGAACTCCTAGGTTTACCACTGAACATGGACTTAATCCTAACACCACAACTAAGGAATAGACCTCTATTCAGACCCCAGACTGGCCACCATGTGGTGCAGCCACAGGACATATCTGAACAGCACAACAAAGGCTTTGGAAGGAGAACTGATGGCGAAACCACAACCAACAGAACTTGCAGCCTTAACCATTTGGGCCAATTATCTGCTAAAACAAAAATATCAACATTATCCACAGGATTTAGAAAAGGCCCAGAGTCTCAGAGCATAACATTCAAAATGTTCAGTATAGAATCCAAAATTACTCAGCATATGAAGAAACAGGGAAATCTTGCCTACATGGGAAAAAACTCATAAACACGAAAACTGAGATGGCTCAGATGTTGAAATTATCTAACAAATGGAACTTGCTTACCTCCTGAAGTTTGGTTTTCTCATCTGCAAGGTGAGGGGTGGGCTAAAAAGTGTCTTCTGCCTTGGGTGGGGCCAGCGCAGGGAAGAAACTCTGAGCATCAGCCAGCAGCCTCCTAGTCTGTTCTCAGCTTTAATTCAAACCCTTTCTGTTCAAAAAACAATGTCAAAAATTAGTCTTAATTGCCTAAAAGCATTTTATATAAGTTTCTTAGAAGATTATTTATAGAAGAGCCATTTAATGTCATTAAGATAATTCCATTTAAAAAAAAAAACAACTTATTTTAAATTCCAGTGATGGCTCAAAATGTCTAATTTTTTAGGTTTCACTTGCTTAAAATAATGCTTACAAATTTGAATCGAGGGGCTACAGAAATTTTTGAAAAACAAATATGGAATTAAGAGTGAGTAAAAGTTTCACAACTAAATCCTAATTTATATCATACTATGGAGAAAACATTAAGCTATGTAGGCAGCCTTCAGCAAAAGTGCACATAATAACCTCAACTTTTTTTTCCAGAGTGGGAAAAAATGGCTTAAAGATTGAATTGTTATTATGGACACTCATTTACTCTAAAATTTATGAAGGTCTTCCTTTGGGAGCTATCTGGGGTTTTCTAAAGTATAATAGCCTATTTTTGTGTTTTGTTATACATGATAAAGTTTTAAATTTGTATGTAGTAAAATGTAGAATTCTCTTTTTTGAGATTCCTTTTCATCTTTTCTATGACTAGAAGGTAGTTTCCCATACATGTCTCATTCATCTAATTAATCTTATTTATTTACTTAATAAATATTGAGTGTCTAATATATGAAACATCATTCTAGGTATTCATCAGAAAATAAAACAGACACTATTTCTTGCCCTCATGGAACTTACTTATAGAGGAAGGAGACAAAAACATAATAAGTATACTGTATTAGATGATCTGTAGAAGGTAGTAAAGGCCATGGGGAAATATCTAGAGCAGGATTATGAGATCAATGGTGCCAGGACAGGGGTTGAGGGGGAGGGGGCTAGGGGATTGTTGCAGCCATAAACAAGAGTAGAACACATTTAAAGAGATAACATTTGAAGAAGATGCTTAAAGAAGTGAGTGAATAGGGCAGGTAGATATTTGGGGGAAGAGCATTCGAGGTGAGGTGGAGAGCGTGTTCAAAGGCCCTGAGGCCAGAGGGTACCTGGAGTGCTCAAGGAACAGCACCGAGTCCACTATTGCTGGAGCTGAGCGAGAAAGTGGGTCAGAGAGCTTGGGGGGTCTCATGTGACATTGTAAGAACTCTGACATTTACTCTGAAAAAAACGGGAGCCATTGGAAATTTCATGATCTAACTAAGACAGGATCACTTTGGTGTTGTGCTGAAAATACAGTAGTCCACCTCATCAGCAGCATTGCTTTCCAAAGTTTCAGTTACCTGCTGTCAACTGCAGTATGAAAATATTAAATGGAAGGGTCCAGAAAGAAACAATTTATAAGTTTTAAATTGAGCAGTGTGATATAATCTGTGCCTCCTGCTACATACTCCCAGGAGCATGAACTATAGCTTGGTCCACCGTATCCACTCTGTACATACCACCCACCCATTAGTCACTTAGTAGCCACCACAGTGATCAGATCGGTGGTCACAGTATCACAGTGCTTGTGTTTAAGTAACCCTTATTTTAATTAATGATGCCCCAAAGCACAGGAGTTGTGATGCTGGCAATTCGGATATGCCAAAAGAGAAGCGCAGAGTGCTTCCTTATGTAAAAAGGTGAAAGTTCTCATCTTAATAAGGAAAGAAAAAAGAAATCAGATGCTGAGGCTGCTGAGATCTATGCAAAGAGTGAATCTTCTATTTGTGAAATTGCCTAATTTATAAATTAAACTTTATCATAGGCATATTTGTGTAGGAAAAAACCCGTATAAATAAGGTTTGGTACTATACACTGCTTCAGGCTTTCACTGGGGTCTTGGAACGTTTCCCCTGCAGATAAGGAGAGACTACTGTATACTCTAGTGTGACAAGGGTAGAAGCAGAGTGGCCTGCTAAGAGGCTCTTGCAATAATCCCGGTGAGATGTGCTGGTGACTTGGACTACAATGTAACCGTGGGAGTGGTAACAAGAACGGCCAGATTTTGGACCATGCCAAAGGCAGAGAGTAGGATTTCCAATGGGAGGATGAGTTGGCATCAACTACGGTGAAGAAGAGTGTGGGCAGACGAGGGATGAACAACATTGGTTCCGTGTTTGACATGTTAAATTAGGTGCCCATTTGCCATTAAATAACAATGTTGAGTAGTGTACTGGGTTAAATAGTGTACCCCCCAAATCATGTCCAACCAGAACCTCAGAATGTAACCTTATTTGCGACCAGGATCTTTGCATATGTAATTATTTAGATTAAGATGAGGCCATACTGGATTAGGATGGGCTCTAAACCCAATGACTAATGTCCTTATAAGAAGGCCATGTGAACACGCAGGGGAGAATGCAACCTGAGGACAGGGCAGAGATTGGAGCGACTTGTCTAAAGACCAGTCATGCCAAGAATTGCCTGCAACCACCAGAAGCTCGGGGAGAAGCATGGAACAGCTTCTCCCTCAAAGCTTCCAACAGGAGCCAATCCAGCTGAAACCTTGACTGTGAATTTCCGGCCTTGTGAACTGTGAGAAAATAAATGTCTGTTTTATGCCACCCAATTCGTGAGCATTTGTTGTGGCAGCCCCAGGAAGCTGCTGTGAGCAGGCACTGACAACCTGAGAGCGCAGCGGAGGGGAAAGGTCTGGACTGGAGATACAAATTTGCATGTCAGAGCCCTACAGGCAGTATTTAGGGCCATGAAATGAAGTTTAGAGAGAGAGCGAAGAAGACAAGTACGGAGCCCCGGGGCTCCCACTGTAAGAGTTTGGAAAGATGGGAAGGACCAGGTAAGGAGTGTGGCCAGTGAGGAAAGAGGGCAAGCGTGAGAGTGACAGCGTTCTCCTTATGAGGACTCCGATGTGCACAGAAAAATAGTAAGGAAAAGGTCTCTATTTTCTTCCTGTTCATCTGTCGTATGTCATTGCATTTCTCAGGCCCAGCCACAGGACCTGCGAAGGCAGAGGGAAGTGTTTCCTCCCCAGGCTATATAACATACTCTGCATGTTGGGACCCTCCTGTCCTCCCTTCCCTTTCACATGTATTCAATGTACTTGCCTGTTATGATACCAGATGAAATTTTAAGATATTTTGTCAAGTTCCAAAAATGGTTAGGTAGAGATTTTGTCTGGAATTATTCTAAGGATTTAAGTTAATTTGCAAAACAAGTGATATTTCTACAATACCCAGTTTTGCCATTCAGTATCTTAGCACACTTTTTCACTTATTCAAATCATTTTTCTCCTCAATAATTTTATAATGTTCCTTACATAGGTGCCACACATTTTTTTTCTTTCTTGGAATTTTTGATTTGGGGCTTGTTATTGCTGTTACAGATGTACTACTTTTTTTTTTTGCCCCCTCCCCCACCCATTTCTAATTGGTGAGCTCTAGTATACTGGAAAGTGTTGAAGTTTTGTATATGAAGCTTGTATTTTCTCCCTACAACTTGTCAGGGACCTACTATGTTCCAGGCCATGTGCAAGTGCCAATCTTCATAACAATCATGAGGAAACTGAGATTAATTTATTATTTTGATAGTTTTTCAGTTGATTCCTTGAAGTTTTCTTTATATGCAATTATATCGTCTACACAAAATAATAACCATGTCTCTATCTTTTCAATAATTACATTTTTTATTTCCTTCCTTTGCCTTCCTTCAGGGCAAACTGAACATCATTTAACCTCTTTTAATGACTCAGGCACATCATTACGGCAATTAGCAATTCAAATAAATTATGTTGGGATGTTTTGCCCCTAAATGAGATTATTGCCACTGCTATTATTTTCTCAGGTATCACATCTGTGTATTAGCCTCCAGGTACTCTGCCTTACCTATTCTGTAGCTTCTAATCTGGTAAATAATAAACAGTCAAGTCAGTAGGCTTAATTTTAGACTAATTTCCAGTCTGTGTGGTTGGAGGGTTCCATTAGGAAGTGGTGTTCACGACAGCTAGTTTATGCTCACAGACACTTTCCTGCTTGCTCTGTTAAGGGGAGGCTATCAAAAGCCTGCCCTTGGGACAAGGGATGCTCTTGCATGACTAAATTTTATTTAAAAGTCATCAGCATGGATTCCCAGTTCTATTATATTGCAATACTTACCACTTCTGCCCTTTGGGTTTCATCTATAAAATGGTTAGGAGTAAGACAATATTAATATCGTCCATTTCTATAGGTATGTCACAGGTTTTTAAACTTTATTACACTCATTGTTTTATTTGTTCCTTCTAATAACTTTTAAAAGTGATCAGGTCAGGAACTCTCATTCCCATTTTATAGATGGGAGAACTGAAGCCCAGGAGACTGGATTGCACAGACTCACAGAGGTTTCTGGAGCTTGAGTCTGAGCTAGAACCTTGGTCTGGTGTTTTCTAGTTCACTGATGTTTCTGCTACCTCGTGCTCTTTTTATGCACAGGAGCCTTAAGCTCCATCAAAGCATTTCCCCTTAGTATGTCTAGTTAGTAAACCTACCATGGATAGATTTTTTTTCAGGGTTGCAGGGGGATATAGAGAACATTGTCCCCCTGGCCCCCCACCAGCACCCTAAACTAGGGTACTCCCAGTCTCAGTATCGATACTCCCCTAAGAGCAAACTAGTTCCTTATTCCCAGGGCCTGGGGTTGGGAGGTTGCATGTGATGAATTTCAAGGTTAGAGGACAGTCCCCAAGACTGTCCTCACTTCTGACACTAATTTCAAATTTAAGTGGGTCCCCAAACCACCCTCTGGCTTGGTATTATCTAGAAAGACTCATAAATGCACTGAAAGCTGGAACATTGATAGTTTTGGTTTATTACAGGGAAATTATACAGATTAAAATTAACCAAAGGAAGAGACATCTGGGACAAAGTCCAGGAGGGTCCCTAAGGCAGAGCTTCTGTTGTCTTCTCCCTGGGGAGTCAGGACATGTTGTCTGACACCAATGCGTGACAATACAGAGGGCACTACCAACCAGGGAAGCTCACCAAAGCCTTGGTGTTTGGTTTGTATTGGGGCTCCATTACCTAGACTTGATTGATTGATCAATTGCCTACGTGGCTGACTCAGTCTCCAGGCCACCAAGGCCCTTGCCCTAAGTCATGTTGTAGACCTTTCTGGTGTGGCCAGCCTCCACCATAAATCATATTGTTAGACTATCTCCACTGCCCCCAGGAGAAGAAAGGCACTAGGGATTACCTCCCAGGGGCTGAGGACAAAGGTCAGATTTATTTTGGTGGAGATTAGCTCACCACTATACTGTGCAGCTGACTTTTGTTTCCTGCGCACTTAGGAAGGGAGCTCTAGAGCTTCAGCTCAGGAAATCTGGACTTTGAAGAGAGTAGCTTTGGCTTTGCCTGAAAGGCACCGCTCTTTAGTTCTCTGAGGGAAAATGAACTCACCCCGTGCTGGGAAACTGCCCTTAACCAATCAGTAACACAAACAGAATACTCCAGGAGGCCTCAGTTCACTAATCAGCAACCTGAATCATGCTGAGGAAATTGCCCTTAATGTGTCATTCAAATTTTATGTAGACCCAAATGTTTCATTTAAATGTAAAACAAAGATAACAGAGTGTACCCTAGTGAAATGCACCTCTCTTCCCACCACGCTGCTCTTTCCCTGGCACTCAAACCCTTTCCAGCCAGCAAAACTCTCATCAGAGAAAGCCAGCTATTTCTGAAATGTTTCTTCAATGCATTTCACAAGGCTAGTCAGTCAATGACCAAGAGCCTACGTGGCCGCAGGCAGCAGCTGGCACTGGAGAATTCAGAGGTGCACCAGCACTGCCTCCTGCCCTCTGGAACCCGAGAGTCTAGGAGGACAGGGACACACACAGAACCGAAGGTGGAGGAAGAGATGGCACCACACAGACTTCTAGGGAAAGGAAATGAGAAGTTTCTGTCTCAGAGCCTGGGCAGAAACTTTCCAAGACTTTCCAGGCTGAGCAGCCTTTCTGTGTAACCTAGTCTGAATCAACTATTTCCCTTTGACATCAGGCCTGTTTTTGGAAATTTTAGCTGAAAAGTCCAACATGGACCCATTGAAATGCATTCCCACCGGGGGTCAGGTTTTCTTTGCCATCTGCTTCCTCTGGGCCTCAGCGTGTCAGCACTGCCTGTGGCAGCGGGCTCATGAAGACAGGCCAACAGGACTGGGGGTGAAGGAAGCCCTGGGGCTTTCTCACCTGAGCAGCTCACAGCTGCAACCCTGGGAGAGTGTGAGAGACAAAGGAGTTTGTGTTTCTGGAAAAAGAAGATGAAGCATTGAGCAGTTAGCAAAGATGCTTCCTTCTCCCTGGCTTCATGGATAATAAAATTAAGTTCAAGGGAGTGAATTGTTCTATTTATGAAATTCTTCAGTGGAATTTGCATATTAGATGATCTTTTTAAAAAGCCAAGACATGGTTTCGTTTTTCTAGTAATATAAAATGTGGGTAGGGTGAGACTGTGGAATGAGGCCGAGAGGAGCTACTGCTAGTATTAAAAACAAGAGACCCAGAAACCCGGCCTTGGTCCATATGCAAATTGTGGGAAGCCACTGAGCTGCTACCTCAGTTTTCCCATCTATAAAAAGCAGCCTATGACCAGGCCACCCACCCACCCCCACATTAACCATGCAAACAGCCACGTCGACTTTCCAAAGCCATCGTTTCCCTTTGGGCCAGTCTTTGATGCTAAATGGCTGACAATATGTTTCCATCTCACAGCCTCAGTCCAGTGTTCAAGGCTGAGCCAACCTACATGCTCAACCCCATAAACTGACCCAGTCCTACTGTAGCCGCATAGTAAGAAGCTAGGAAAATCCCTGGGCAAGTGGAATGGGGAAACTGAGACAAGAAAATTAAACAAGGCCAAACAGTTTGGGTACCTGTTTGGACTGTGGAATGAGGCTGTCCAGTCTGAGCAGCCAGCTTGTGAACTGCAAGACCTTATCTTCCCCAACCAAGGACACTTGAGAGCAAATGGTTTATAGCTCTCCTCCCCAACCAGAAAATATACAGCTAAAATCACCCTGGCCTGGGAAACTAGAGAACAAAGACCCAATTAATGCCATTTGTGCCAGCTGAACCCAAGGACAGATGAAGCTGGGGAACAACTAACAAAAACCCTGTTAAAGCCAGACAGGCCTAAGATAAAAGTGAAACAGTGAAACAGACCAAAGACTAATCCAAAACTCCCCTATACACTCTGAAACTCTCTCCTAAGATTCTTGCCTGCAAAGGAAAAATTGGATAAAAAGCCCGGGACAAAGACTCAATGTGGGCTCCCTCTAGAGCATGCCCATGCCTCTTCCTGGGCACGAACTTTTTATTTCTTCCTAATTTTTAAGGACCCCCATGAGACTTGCAGCCAGTGGAGTAGTGGGCAGCAGCAGCTTGACCGGGGCTCACCCCTGATCCTGCCTCCAATCCCCCTTTTTCTCTGACTTCCCAGTGAACTAAAGCAGCCCCGCCTTGGCTCACTTCTTTGCTATAAATTTCTAGAGAGCCAAAGCAGAGCACAGCCTAGGCTCTCCCCTGTTGCTTCTTCTACCCTAAGTCCTTCCTTTGTTTCGCTGTCCCCAGCCTAATAAACATACTCTCAAACCCATCTGGACTCATGTTGCAAAATCTTTCCTACATGAAGTCAAGGACCCACACACTACAGGCCGGCCTGAGGCAGACCTGCTCCAGGCCAGACCCTTTCCAGTAACGCTATCGCCCAATCTCATTTTTCTGCACCCCTCAGTGTTACCCATTCTCACCAGAGTTGGTGTCCTCCAGCGTTGGTGCCCTCCAGCGAAGACCACCAGGAACAGCCCTGCACAGGCCCAGCTGAGTACTCCCAGCAGGGAGAACACACTCCATGGGAGCCGTGGGTCTCTCAGTACCAGGGTGCTAGAAAGACTTACAGGACTTAGGTTTGTGCTTGTTGATTTGGGGGAACATTTGAGGAAGCAGGGCTGCTCTGGATTGGATGCTGTCAGGAAGCCGGGTAATTCTACGATTGGTGTGGTAAAAATTGTTAGGTATTGTAAGGCCAGACTGGAGGGAGACTAAAGCTGTAATTGATAAAGAACAGCTGTCACCCATTTGACCTGGGAGAGATGGTTGGTCTCGCGTGACTTGGACAAGGTTCATGTTTTGTCTGTATTCAGACATGATTAGGGAATGGTCTTGTTTTTATCTTGATCCATCAAGATCACAGAGCGGCCTCATCTGATGCGGATGTTCTGTGAGATTGTTTTCTTTCAACGGGAGAACACCAAAGCCTAGCAGTCAGTGCCAGGCCAGCTCCAACTTGATGTCAGGGCTGCTTTTTCCATTTTTGGTCCCTTTGCTCTCTTCTGACCAAGTCGGTTCATGCCCAACCTTGGAGCTGAGATTAGGGTGAGGCAAGAGAGGCAAGAGGTGCTCAAAATGGAAAGAGGTGCTCCTCTCAGGAACCAGCCACGCCCTGTGCGGCCCTGACAGGGAGAGCTTCCTTAAATGTCACACCCAGCTCCCCTCCATTGCCTCACTTCTGTCCTGCTCTGTCAGATCCTCTGCCCTTCCTTCTCTCATCCCAAATACTACTGAACCAGATACAGACACACCAAGACCAGTGGCGTGTTCAGGACATGCTATCCCCAAATGTGGCATATTGGATATTTTAAGCTGAAGGAGTTTGAGAAAAGGGTACAAACAGAACCTTCCTCCTGCTTTTTCCCCTGAAACAGGTCATAAAATCTTCATGTGAGACGTGCTCTCCCTATACCTGGAGGAAAGGAGCATATTTCTCTCCAAAGACAAAGGGTCACCAAGAAGAGTCCTAACAAACAGGCCCTGCTGAGTTTCCCCCAGTTTGCTACACTTATCTCACACTGTCTCACCTACCATCCTCCTCACAACTGTCCACTCTCATCAACCCAGCATGAAAGTACTCAGGTCTATTTCTTTGGGTCTTCATTTCCTTATGAGGGCTCCCATGTCGCATAAAACTTATACTAAATAAAGTTGTATACTCTTCTCCTGTTAATCTGTCTTTGTAAGTTTCATTTTCAGACACAGGCAGGGACCCTAAGAGGGTTGAGGAAAACTTTTTCCTCCCCCGCTCTCCCTCCTCTCCTTTTTAATCCCCTCCCCCGCTCCCCTCCCCCCCCTCCGCTCTCCTCTCTGATTGTTAATGTTTTCATGGCCATTACCCTGCAGTGCAGCACCTAATAGTTTGCTAATTGCCTCGTATGGTTTTGTTTTGTTTCTCCACTTGCACCGTCAATCTTAGCCTGATGGTGTTTCTCATCATTCATGTCTCAGCTTAAATATGCCCCTGAGAAAGCAGTCTCCAGCCCACCCTAACTAAAATATACCCACCCTCAGTCATTCTCTGGCTTTAGCTTTATTTTCTCCATCATTGATCACTACCTGAAATAATTTTTATATATTTTTATGTTATTTTCTGTCTTCACAAGCCACTCCAATGTTAGTTCTATAAAGGCAAGTATCTTGTCTGTCTTGCTCATCTCAGCATCTCTGGGGCCTTATCATGTATATGTTTCAACAATCAACATGCATTTGTTGCAAGCCCATGTCTGAGATGTGGTAAGTACCCCTTGAGTATGTGTTGGAGGGCAAAGGAGAGACTTCGGAAAAGAACAACAGAATCCTTGCCTTTATATGGTTTACAATCCAAGTTTAATTGGTGCTTGAATGATTTTGGATTAAGCAACTAGGGTTACAGATTATAGCACTTGTTCATATATAAATACGGCTAATTGATTCCCTGATTGCCAATCATTTCAGAAGCCTGGTGATCCTTTTTCAAGTTTCTGCATATCATTAGTCACTAAATGGCACTTTAGAAAAGAGAATTTTGAAATTTAGAATTTTCTTTTTCTAAGTTTTCCAAATTCATGAGGTTTTAAATTATAAATTGGTAAGGATTCTATGCAGTTACAGTCCCGATTCATCTCTCTCTTGAGGAGGTTTAAGTGATGAGGCTGGAATGGAAATAACTGCAGAATAAAATTTTCATTTGTTTGTTTAGGTCCTCCCTGTCCTATCATCGTCTTGTGTGACTTTTTATAGTGTTTTGCAGTGAGGAAATATCCGTTTTCATTGGCTGACCTTGTTCTTTGTGCTTTTTCAATTTAGCTGCTGTTTATTAGGCAAATCTGTACAGAGTTCACTGCACCAAATGGGGCAGGAGCTGAGCCATGGACAGTCTCTGCTCCTGGAGTAAGGGGCTATATCACCTGTGTGCCTTTTTCTATTTTGGCCAAATGATTCCTTTGGTCTTTGAATTATCTGCTTGTTTATCCTTTGTTGGTGTTCAGTATTGGAGTGGAAATTAGTTGCAAGTATTTCTGAAATGTGAAAAATCTTACCCATCTATTTCAGTTCAAATGGTTCTAGATGGCAAAGCACTAAATATGGCTATCCATTTATACAAAACAATAAAATGGAACTGTCTCTATGTATAGAAATAGGTCTGAAAGGCTTCCCGAATGACCTTTGGGGAAGGAGCAGGATTTGGAAAATAGAGCCAAAGGCAGACTTTGGTTTTATTTGTACTGTTTGAAATTTTCACAGTGAGAATGCATTTGGATGTTATTTCTGTAATTAAAATAATTTTGAAAAGTAAGCTTGACAGAGAAAATACATAACAAATGCCATATTCTCAGCTTCTATATCAAGGCTGGAAGTAAGAGAAAAATCTCAGCTCTCAACGAGATTGTTCACATTTTCATGAAACAACCATTAGAAAGTGTTCCTGAAGGTCTTCAGTAATTCCCTCGTCAGAAGCTCTCTGATCAAAGCAGATGTTTTATTGATAACTCATGGTCTGCAGCTCATTTACCCCAAGCACTCTCCTTTCCCTATCGGAAGCCTTTCTGTCTCTTGCCAGGTCTGCCTTACCCCCACTCTACACAGCTACCATCTTGTGTCATTGCTGTTTTATGATCTTTCCCTATAGCTGCTGACCTGATATTGATGGGACATCAATTTTCATTATTGTCAGTCACTGCCTGCTGCCAAGTCCCTAGCTGCTCCTAAAGGAACTAGGTGTAACCACAGCCCTCCTGGGGTGACAAGACCCAGTTGGAGCCCTAACTCCAGTTGAAACCTATAGATTGGTTCATAGCTCATGAGATATTCTGGCATGAAAAGCCTTCCCAAACAAAGATTAGTTGGCTTCAGATGCCTGGTTCCCAGAGTTAGAATTAAGAAACACTGAGCCCGGCCAGCATGGCTCAGCGGTTGAGCATCAACCTATGATCCAGGAGATCACGGTTGGATTCCCAGTCAGGGCACATGCCCACATGCCATCGATCCCCAGTAGGGGGCGTGCAGGAGGCTGTGGATCAATGACTCATCATTGATGTTTCTATCTCTCTCCCTCCCTCTCACTTCCTCTCTCTGAAATCAATAAAGATATATTTTTTAAAAAAGAAACACTGAGAGAACAAGGCAGTCTGCAGTGAGAGTTGTTCAGAACATGTAAAAGAAAGAGGTCTTGAAGTAGAATGGGGCCATGAGGAGCCAGGAGCAAGCTGAAGTTGAGAGGAAGTAAAATCAATTGGCACACAGGTGCTGTAAGAAAAGAATGTGGGTAAAAGGTAGGAAAGCCACAGATCATGAAAGAGAATCAGAGATGCCTAGTGAAGTGAACCTACAGAGAGTGAATGGGTCATGTTCTTGGTGGCTGGCCACCCAGAAGACCCAGAAGCACCATCCCCTGAGCTCCCAGAACAGTCTTGGCATCTAGATGGCTTTCTCATTCCAGTCTCCTTGAGCCTGGCCTTGGCACCATCCTACTCTTCCTAAAGTTGCATTGTTCTACTTTCTCTGGGTACTCTGAGGCTTGGTACGAGCTGACATCACTGTTTCCTCATTACTAAAGGAATGTGTATATACATATACAGCACATTATTCATTACTTGTGGGGCTGAGTCTTATTCTTAAGATCGAGAGAGCCTAACTCAAATGGTCAGCTCGCCAAGCAGGTGTCCCTTTGCCACAGAAGATGGACACTCCTGAACAGAGTGGAAAAGGCACGTCTTATGAGCGGACTGGTGTGAGCTGCAGTCCAGGATCTGCCAAGTGGGAGCTGCAAGGCTTTGCGCAAATTCCTTTGCTTTTGAGACTCGTCCTTTCTACCTGCAATGCCTCTGGTTTAGGATTGCTGAGGCTCAAGAGCAGTTTACGCAAGCAGCTGGGTGGTGCCTGACACGGAGCTAGCACGCAGTACAAGTTCATGCCCTTTCTTCTTCTCTTTGAATACTTCCTCTTTCACAATAAGGCCCAGCCCACCTGTCCTCCTTCGGTAACAGCAGCTATGGTTAAAATTGTCTGCTTCCTGTCTCCCTGGGCTCTGTTGAACTGTTTTGTGCTCACATACTTAAAGAATGAAAGTCAGTCTGAGTCAGAGTTTGGGCCCATTTAATTTGATATCTACTGAAAGTTCCTTAGAAAAATGGTAAGAAGCCCCCTATAATGCAGTCAATTGTGCAGAACGTGTGTGTATGTGTGTGTGTGTGTGGGGGGGGTGTTACTTTTTTTATGCCTATGCCAAATCAGCCTGCCATGGACAAATATTTATTGAACTGCTATTATGGGCAAAGGTACTGTAAAGCTAGGAGGAGCACAACACTGCTTATAATAAAATTGTGGTACAAAGCAATTGAATCACAGTAAATTTATTTCAAGTTTCACTTATTTAGGATTTGCAAATGTATGCTGATATTTGAACAATGTAATAAGCATTGAAAGGGTCTTGTGTAGATCTCTTAACTAGATCTTAACTAGGATTAACTAGGCTTTAATCTAAGAACGTCTCCTGAATAGTGCCATAGTATCTTGCTCCTAGACAGGGCTTATTAAACATTTATGGACCAGTGACTCAGTAGCTACTCTAGATACTGCAGGAATCAGCAAACATCTGCAAATCTTGCTGAGCTAAACTAGAGTATTACTATGTAGGAAAATATATGGTGGCATTGTAATTATGATGGTACAAAATTACCCTAAAATCATAAATTCAAGAGACATCTAAACAGATATTTTCCCTGAGAAACTAATCTGCTTATTTTCCCTGCTTAGACTTCTTTTTTCTGTAAGCCTACAGAGTATAGTTTTTGGAAAGGAATCTGTAGAAATCTTTCTGGAGCTGTTCACAATAAATTCTTGATTTTCTAATAACCTCAGAGAAGTGGCTTTCTGGGTCCTGCTGAACTCCTCTCGAAACAAAACAAAACAAAACAAAAAGAAAACATAAACCGGGAAACTGAGCATCTTGAATAATCAAATTAGGCAATGTGAAATATGGACATTCCACAAGCACTGTCAATTACATTTTTAGGCATAAAAGGCAAATGCAAATGTAATTATTCCAACAACTTAAAGATCTACTTTGGAAAATCACAAACCACAGCATCAACAATTCTCTAAGGACAATGAAATAAGAAAAATATTTTATGAAAAAATCAATGAGAAAACTCAATAGATAAGTCACTCTTCCTTACCACACACAAATGTTCTTGCAAAAAATATGTAAGTAAGTCAGTATAAATTCCAACTTGAGTAAAGGATAATACATTCTGTAGGAAGGTCACTGTGACTCTCAGAAAGTCAAACAGAGTAGAGATAAATCTAGAACCTAAAATGACATTTACTTTCTCTGGGAGCACTTGTCATCTGTCATGTCATATAAGCATATGTTCTGTACCTCTGTCTAGATAGTTGGGCAGAACCTGTTTAAATGAGCAAAAATGTTGTTAATTAAAAAAATGAAGTGATGAACAGACTTTTCACATTGAAACCTTTCATTTGAGAAGTTCTTCAGCAAAACAACCCAAAATATCTTGCCTTGATGGCATCAAAATGCCAGTACTGAAGGGGAGAAAACACCTCATCAAGAAAAGGTCAAGTTGAACAAGGGTAATAAGACCTGACGTATAATTACCACCTCCTGATTCAACATTTAGTTGCTAGGTAAGTACCGCCAGACAAGATAACGGATAGAAAGGAACAACGTAAAAGAGGGAAGAATCAAAATTACCAAAACTGTTCAAAAAAGAGAATGACCAGATATGGTCTTTAGGATCCATGCCTTGAATCTGGTCTCCTTACAATGTTGCATTAAATGAAATCCAGTTATTTCTCATGACTAAGTGACTTGGGATGGGAACCAAGACATACCATTTTCTTTTATTTCATTTATGTCATTTTTAAGAAGACATGTTTTCCTTCCATCATCATCATTAAACAAGTAAGAAGTAACTGTGTGGCCCTGGCCAGTGTTGCTCAGTTGGTTGAGTGTCCTGTGCACTGAAAGGTCGCTGGTTCCACTCCTGGTCTGGGCACATACCCAGGTCGCTGGTTCCACCCTTGGTCTGGGTGCATGCGGGAGGCAACCCACTGATGTTTCTCACATTGATGTTTCTTTCTCTCTCTCTCTCTCCTTTCTTCTCTCTCTAAAAACTCAATAAAAAAATTTTTTTAAAGAAGGAAGAAGTAACTGTGTTTCATAAGAAGATGGGCCGGAATGTCTGCCTGCTGACAGTAAGGCTCTTACCCTGTTCTCTGATTGTTATTGTTCTTTCTTTTCTCTGGAACAGACCCTTCTGTTCCCTTTGGCAATCCACCCTGCACTGTTTTAAGTGTGGAATGCTCCATGTGACTTCCTCATGCCTAAAGCAAGTCTGGGTCTTATGTTGGAGCCCTACTTTTCTCAACTTTTCCAGCACAGCCCTGAGCATATCATAATCTTTGGACAGACATCCATAGAAGTGAAATCAGTCAGACACGTAGGCTCTTCTCTCATTAGGGACATTTTCCTTCCAGAATCCTCACTCTTCCTTTTCTGCGTCTCAGGCAACAGTAATGCCATGGGTCCCATCAAGAATCCATGCAATGAACCTTACAGAATTGTTTTTTCAGACAGGTCATCTAAGTTTTTCCTTGAAGTCGCTTTGTTTTCCTAGAAATCTTTTGTTTATGTTCCTTCAAGGAGCCTTAAGTAACTGAGCAGTGCATGCTTGCCTGTTTACTGTGCTGTCTCTACTGTGCCCACCTCTTTTCTCCTTGGAGCTTCTTTTGAGCTTACAGAATCATTGTGCGTGGACAGACACACTGCCTGGCGTGATGAAAAGCTCTGTGAAAGGCAGCTTTTATTTTTATTCAATGAGATTAATCTGATTAATGCTATCATTTTTTGAAATAGCACCTCAAGAAAACAGCAGAATGAGATAAGTAACACTTTATGGGGATTCAGAGTTGCAAAGCATATTCACAACACTAGTCATTATTTCCTGGAAACTGAAGTTCAGCAAGTCGTTCTTTGCCTCCAAATTGCTGGATTTCCCTCCCCATCAGCCCATAGAGAACATGCCCTTTCCTCACAGAGTGTTCCCAGTGCACCCTCTGTCCATTTCTTTCTGCCTGGTGTGGTTATTTTTGTTTGTTTGTTTGTTTGTTTTGAGAGAGAGAGAAACATCGATTGACAAGGGATTGAACTCAAAACCTTGGTATAACAAGATGATGCTCTAACCAACTGAGATATCTGGCCAGGGATAGGTGTGGTTATTAATTAACTAATTAGTTCAATGGTTTGTTAATTTATTTATTCAATACCTGCTCCCAAACCCCACTGCTCATCCCAAAAAGAGTTTCAGGTAGATTGTCATCATTGATGTGAAAACACAAAAGGACAATATTGTTCCTCACCATTTCTTCACAGAGCCCTTTGTCCCCAAGCTGGGCCTCTGCTCCTATTGCTCTCAGCAGAGACTATGTTTTTGGAGATGGCTTTACCTTTCTCTTCTAGGGCAGCTTTGAAGTAGCTGGTTAGAACAGGAAGAACACACCCTCTTTCCCCTCTAGGGCTTTGCTCTGAAAATAAATGGTTTATAAGTACAGCCATGTGCCTCTTAATGATGGAAATGCATTGTGAGAAATGCGTTGTGGGGTGATTTGTGGTTGTGAGAACATCATAGAATGCAGTTATACAAACGTAGGTGGTCTAGCCTACTACACACCTAGGCTGTATGGTACAGCCTAGTGCTCCTAGGCCACGAGCCAGTACATGTTACTGTGCAAAACAACATGAGATTGAATCAAGCACAAGAGAAGACGATGCACACGAGAGACTTGGTGAAAAAGGTGAAGGGATTCAGAATGCAAATTGGTAGTTAAAGAATAGTCACAGGGCTGAAAAGAACAGTGTAGGGAATTTAGTCAATAATATTTTAATAACTATGTATTGTGTCAAAGAGGTGCTAGACTTATGGGGTGATAATTTTGCAACTTATATAAATATCTAACCACTATGTCGTACATTTGAAACCAATATAATATCAAGTGTCAATTGTAATTGAAAAATTTTAAAAATTCTTTCAAAAGAGAGACTTGGTACACATGAGATACATGAGGCTGCTGCCGGTGTACACAGCATACTGTTTTACAGCAAACTTTTTTTATAAGTAGAAAGAGTACACTCTAAAATAACAATAAAAAAATGCAGTATAGTAAACACATCAACCAGTAACAGTCACTTATTATCAAGTATTATGTCCTGTATAATTGTATGTGCTCTACTTTTTACACGACTGGCAGTGCAGTAAGTTTATTTATACCAGTGTCAGCCCAGACACGTGAATCATGTAGCACAATGTCACCAGCTGATGGAAATTTTTCAGTTTCATTATAATCTTATGAAAGCACCATCATATATGCAGTCCATTTGACTGAAACTTCATTATGTAGCACATGACTGTATTTCCCCTGAGGTTAAAACCCACATGTACAAAACGTTTGACAAAGAAAAACAAATTTCAAGCAGCCTCCCAGTGGTCTTCCCTATTAACACATTAGGTGTCCAAGCATTTAACATGAATCCAAATCATGACAAGTTGAATCATGGGCTGGGCCCGCGAGAGTTTGTTCACAGACATGGAAACTGACAAGCGGAAATTTATCTATACATTTTCCACATATGCTTGTTCATTTCATGTATGAGAATTCTGGAATGACAGCTCTTACAGAAATACGTGGCTTTTTAAATTTCACCCCTTTCGATGACCATAGTGAATTCTAAATTCCTCTTGCCTGAGATCTAACTGTACCGCACAACTTTCTCTCATGTCCCCGTCTGCTTTAGGAGAAAGCCTCTGGTTTTCTTGGGGATGGTTTTCCTATAGAAAGAATTCAAAGAAAGGGAACAACTCAGTTGATCAACGCAATCATCTTCCACTTCAGCATGGACATACTCTTGGCCATATGTCGGGAATTGTGGAGAGATTCTTTATCATCTCATTACGCTCAGCTGTTGTTTACTTTTTACAAAGTGAATGTTGACAATTATAGTTTGAAGGATTTTTTTTTTAACAGCATATGCTGAACAAGATAAAATATTTAGAACAACTTACTTTGGACTTAGTAATTATGCTACATTCTTTCAGCCCATTTATGACTAAATTAGAACATTTAGTAATGTTTGGTGACAACTCCCACACTTCGTAAGCACCAAGGGAAAAAAAATATAATTTATTCCATTGGTTTTTTCATTTGGAAGGGAAATAACCCCATTTCAAGCATCTCAGTGTTAGGAAAGGCGCTGTATATTCTCCACAGAAATATGCAGATGCTCCTACATTTGGAAAATTAACATAGATCTTCCACAAGGAAACTTATGAAGGCGACTTCATTACATTACAGCCATTTCTTTCAGCCAAGTATTTTTTTCAGGATCGCTACCAGTCGTGTTCTCTTCCCTTTACATATTGTTCACCAGAAGCCCTGAACTTCAGAAAGAGATGAGGTAATTAAATGGTGGTTGGTTTCCAGGGCCACCATGGACAGACGGAATGGCCTCATTCATTTAATAAGCACTTAAGGAATGCCTACTCTGTGCCAGGCCTGTGCTGGGCGCTGGGGCTCTGAGGTGAACTAAATGTCGTCCCTTCTTCAAAGGCCTCATGACTTAAAGGCAGAGACAAAGAAGAACATGCACAATTACAATTCTGCAGGACAGAGGGAACACACAGGGCACCTTAATGAGCCAGAATGGGGAGAGGGAGGCAGCAGAGCAGCTGAGAAATATTACCAAGGGCAGATAATGTTTGAGCGAATAAGGGGAGAGAGGAGTTTCATGCAGTGACGCCTCCGCTGACCCAGATGCAAGAGAATATGTCCCTAATGGCTACTGGTTCACTGGTGAGCTGAGGGGAGAGGGGATTTAAACTGAAAAGTTAGGTGCAGAGCAAATGGTGCTGGGTTTTGCATTTGAACTTTTAACCTGAAGGCAGTGGGGAGCACATGAAGGATTCTGCATTTTCTCTGGTGCACAGTCCAGGAGCTGGACAGAAGGCAGTCTGTGCTGTATGAACCTGAACTAGGACTTGTGGCAAAGGGGTGCAGAGGAGAGGACAGACGTGAGTGAGCTTTCAGGGTGGATCAATATGTTTGAAGTGTGGAAAGCCTTGTTTGTAGAAAGCCGAGGCAGAAACACTGGAGGAAAAACAAACAGGCCTCGTCCCCTTTCCATGCTGCTATGTCTGGGCTCCAGTCCTACAATGGAGGGACAAATTCTACTTGAATAATAAATGATTATCTTGCACTTAATGTGACCAGACCTGGTGCTAAGGACTTTATGTTACAGAGGATCAGGATATACCACCCCAAAATATACCACTTTGGCATAGGAATTACTTTGAGCTGAAGGTAACTGAGAATCAAGAGACACAGGAAGCCTTCTCTGCCCTCCCCTTGTCTGCCCAAAAGCAGGCCATAAATTTCTCTTTGTGAAGGGGCCTCCCTGCTCCAGAAGGGAAGAGCAACTCTAATCCCTGAACATGGAAAGCCAGCGTGGAGATGTCGCATAAACAGGCCTTACTAAAATAGCCCTTAACTTCCACTAGTTTCCTCATGTATTTCCTACTTATTTCCCCACAATTCATCATCCCTTGAAGCCTAAACCCTCCCTTTGTTAAAATGGTACATAAGCCCCTGAGTCTATCCACTTCTTTGAGTTTCACTCCTTTTCTGTGAACTCCTGTGCCTGTAAATATTAATAAAAATTGTGGGTTTTTTCTCTCCTTTTAATCTATCCTTTCTTGGTTTTAATTTGCAGGGTCCCAAACACTGAACCAAAGAGGGTAAAGAAAATGTTTTCCTACCTGACAAAATTCATTGTCTTGTTGAATCTCCATTCCTCTTAGTGAGAAAGGTAGTACTATTATCCCATTATATAGATGCAGAAACCAAACTAAGAGATGTTAAGGAGCTGGTCTAAGGTCAAGAAGCTAATAGGTAGCAAACCTGGGATTTGGACCCATGCTTTTATGACCACATAGCCTGATCATCTAAAGACTATGCTGTAATCAGAGCATGACGGGAAGACGGCCTCACGGAGCCAGCAGACATGAATCAGGGTGCCAGGAAATCCATATTCTGATCCTGGTCCTGCCACCATCAACAATAAAGTTAACCGTGTACATATCAGTGTTGTTCTCTGTAGTTCAGACGATAAGGTCATGAAATGAAGTATAACTTTGAATTATGGGCTGAGTTGTGTCTCCTTCCAAATTCATATGTTGAAGTCTTAACCCCTAGTACTTCAGAATGTGGCCTTATTTGGAGATAGGATCTTTAAAGAGGTAATTAAGTTAAAAGGAAATAATTAGGGTGGGCCCTAATCCAATCTGACTAGTGTTCCTATAGACAGAGGACATTAGAACACAGATTTACACGAAGGGAAGAACCTGTGAAGACACAGGGAGAAGACAACCAATTACACACAAGAGAAGACGCCTCAGAAGAAACTAACCCTGAAATTCCTTGATCCCAGGCTTCTAGCCTCCAGAATTATGTGAAAGTGAGTTTCGGCTGTTTAAGCCACCCACTCTGCGGTGCTTTGTTACGGCAGCCCTGTAAACGGATACAACCATATAATCTATCTGTGTTTTATCAACGCAAGTTTTTAAGTTCCTATTATGTCCTGGGCACCATTCTCACTTTGTCACCTACGTTGAAATAGCAATGGTTACCACCCTCCCTCGGTAAGCCCACAGGCTAAGTCACAGATATTTAAACTCTCTGGTTCCAAAGGAAATGAAACTGAAATCCTCTCTGTTACATGCAAAACAAAAGCCTGCGCAGGCCAGGTGAGTGCTGCAGGGGCCGAGTTTTGGCTTAGGCTGTAACTAAGACGTCAGTTGCTGTAATTGGAGATCGGAGAGGTAAACAGCAGAGCCCCCGCTGATGACCTTATTTTGAGCCAATCTCTCTCCTTAGTTGGGTAACTGGACTGCCTCAGGTTTGACTAAACCGGGATGACCAAGTTGGTTACATGAATACCATTTACCCAGCCGCATAGCCCTAAGCAGTTGCCCGGGGAGGCCCCGGGGAGAGCCATCTTTGATAGAGAAGGTGAGGAGCGGTCCACTGAAGTCCCCAGCTTACGAGCAGAGCTTTTGTGGAGGAGATTCTGAGAGAGGGATGGGGGAACAAAAGGACGAGCGAGAGGCAGCGGGGCAGAGACAGAGCTGAGAAGGGGAGAAAAGGTGAAGAGAGACGTGGCAGCTGCTGCAGGAGAGAAATTTGATGAAGAAGAGACATTTAGAAAGGCGTTGGTGTGTGATCTGTGGTAGGAATTCCTCTTTAGCCTACCTACAAAGTTGTTGATAAAACTCTTCCTTGTTGAAGGCTGCGCTGCCTACCTGCCTGTTTACTCTCAGACCCTCCCCTGCCTGCGCTGACTCTTGTGAGCTGTGATTCCCAAGCTCCCTGGACCACCAGCTCCAGACTAGGTTTGCCAGTGAGAAGCACTGGTGGAGACTGGAGTTTCCCTCTGCCTTGGGAGGCATACCTGGCAGCGGTGGCAACTCCTGTGTGACCCTAGCTCTTGCCCCAAAAGGCCCCTAATGATGCCAGTGTCAACCAAGTGTCCCCAGCTCCTGGGCTCAGGTTACACCATCTTCACTTGTCCCTCCAACCCTAAGGATGGGTAGTGGCTTCTCAGCTGCGAATGTTTGGGATGACTCATCTGCCCAGGTTATTCTTGCTGCTCTTCTAAGACCCTTGTGACTAATTCCTTGTGTTAATACCCTGTATTCAATAACTCTGGTGTGGGTTTTGTTTTCCAGAAGAACCCTAATTGGTACAGAACGGAGGCACCTTTTCTTCTCTCCTGGCTTCTATAATGAGGATTTCCCTAAATGCAGGCTTTGCCTCTTTTTGCCCCTTGACTCATCCCACCCTTGGGGCTCTGCAGTGAGTAATTTGATGAGAATTTTGGAAGAATTTCTGAGCCTGTTGGATCAGCTCTGCTTCTTCCTTTGCAGAGTGAACCTTCCAAGAGCACACAATGTCTCTCTGTACTGCAAGTCTTGCCTGTTCATGCCTCCCCTGATCTAGCAAGTGTCTGCCTAAGGGCAAGTCTGCCTCATTTCAGTTCACTTGACCACCAGACCTAAACCCTAGTCTTCCAGACTGGTCTCTAGCAGTAACAAAGGTGATTTCTATTTGCTCTATGTTCATTTTATTTCCTCAACTGTTCAGAACCCAGGTGGGAAAGAGGAATGCTATCTATTGAGGCTTCTTCAGAGACCTTAACATTATTCATCAGTTCTTTTGTAACTGGGGTTATGGAGGAGTATGTGTGTGTATGTGTGTGTTAGATGCTGCAACAGCAGAGAAAGGCCTGAAGGCAGGGGAATCTGGGCTTAGCTGATTAAACAATGTTTCTCTCCTCGGCAATTTCTGGAACACTCCAGTTAAGCTCACATGTGTCCATGGATCGGCCCTGCTTATGGTTCACTTCCCAACTCCTCTCGTCTGACAGTCTACAGTGGTGCCACTGAGCCAGAATATGTTTCTGAATGCTAGGTTGATGTGGCCAAAATTAATGTCTGCCCATGAGGTTGGAATGCCATCATCTGTTGCTGCCAGAAGTAGAGTCCTGCTGTATCTGGGTGTCAGTAAATCTGACTTCTAGTGTAAGGCTCCTCATTTCTAGAACCACCAGCACCCTGAGCTCCCAGGGCCAGAGATTTCCTCCCCCATGGTGCATTCTTCCTTAATGACCCTTGTCATTCATTGACTCTGTAATCTGACATTCTTTACACACACACACACACACACACACACACACACACAGCCCTAATCCCCTTGGATGTACATGGTTCAAGTCTTTTTTCTAGGAGGCTCCTCAGCTCCCGTATAAATCAGAGATCGAGGATTCAAATATATGTTCCAGGGAGGGTTAGTCCCAAACTTCACTCTCAAGAAGCATCTGAGTCTCAGCCATGGCCTTGTATCAATGTATATTTTAAAAGCTGAGCCCAAGGTGAAGAGTCCTGCTTCTAGGTATCCCCTGAGCTGTTTTTCCATTCTCCATTCTCTTTGATCAAATGACATGAATGTAATGGAGAAAATTTGAGCTCTTGGAATGAAGTCAGATAAGAATATCTTACAAAAGAGCATGTTTCTTCACAGTTTTATTTGAATGCCATGATGAGGCCAGGATTCCAGGACAAGAGGTAACTATATTGAGAAACAGATTAAGACTCTGCTGCAGAGCATAACTTTGGCTCCCAGAGTGATGGAATCTGAGATAAGATGAGGTCCTTTGTGATCATTCTACAGAGAAGCACCGCAGGCTGACTTGAAGCTCCCTGCATTTATGACAAAGTGCAGCGATAGAGAACGACTTGCAGTGGGGACTCTCACTTCCTTCTTGTAGCTTTTTGCCCAGCACTAGTGCAGGGAGCACCCAGTAGGTGAGCAATCAATGATGAATGAGTGAATCACTCATTCACTTATTCCAGATAGATTACAGCATTCTAGTAGAGAGGCAGCCAACCCTGGTATAGCAACAAGACTATTTGTCTTTTTAAAAAATGCTAGTTTAGCCGTTTCCCTCTTATTTCTCATACCCTATATATTTTTTCATTCTCTTTACATCTTTGTCTTCTTATTTTACCTTATTTCTCCCTTTAGACTCTTATCTAAGGACCACAAAATCTTTGTTCTGTGATATGGCTGGAGAAGAGGGAATTCTCTTCTGGTTAACAGTCTCCAGAAAAGGTGGAGCAACTCTTCCTGCCACTACCATCCAGCCTGTCCTTGGACAAGGTGTTTATCCAAATTGGGACTCCAATTTCTCACCTCTAAGTGAGGTTAGTGAGAACAGTTTTATGAATCTCCTGGCAAAGCATCAATGGGAGATGAAAGGACAGTTGAAAATACTTTGTTGGAAGTTAGGAGCACTGTATTTTATGTGCTGATTATTGTTCCCAGTGTATCCAAAGAGGGCCAACCGTGATAACTGAGTGCAGCGAGAGCTTGTCGCAGTAGGTTTCTTTCTCTGAGGTCCCGGGGCCCCCAGAGGTCCTGTACGTTTGCATTTGTCATCAGCATCTCATTCTTAGAACAAGAGACACAGAAAAACCACCTCCACAAGAGAAACAGATGGGAAAAGTGTGGTTCTGATGACAGTTCAGGAAGGGAACGCCTGTTTTCCAGAGTAACCGGGGGTCACTGGGAGCTGGGAGGAAAAGGCCCTGTGTAGTCCTCATGATCTCCTGGGCAGGACTGTGTGCTGTGGCTGCATCTTTATTGTAGGTAGAGAATAAATAACTGAGAAAGAAAAGTAAAAGATATATGTGAAATTGGGGGAAATTGATGGTGTCATGAAAATGAGAACTACTATTATCAAGTGTCTGCCAAATGCCAGTGTTTTACTAACTTTGTGCTATATTCATCTCTCATCTTCCCACAGCACTACGAGTTAGGGGTTATTATTCTTATTTTTTAGATCAGGACATAAGCTCAGAGAAGGTCCTTAACTTGCTCCCAGTTATATAACTACTAAGTGGTAGGACAATGATAATGAGCCCAGATCAGCTTTATCTCCTAAGCCTGCGGTTTTGATTTTGATTTTTACTTGGATAGACTGCAACTTTCAAGCTATACTAACTATGGTGGCCAGTCATCTTGGAAAGGAAGAGAGAAGAGAAAAGGGTGTGGGGGTGGCAAGCACACCAAGAAATGTTCCAACGCTTTCCAAGCACCCACAGGGAGGAAGCTGTGTCTGTCTTTTCACTGCTGTATCCTTAGCACCTAGTATTGGCACAAAATAGATGTTCAAGAAATATTTTTGAATGAATGAATGAGCAAATGAATGAAAAAATAAGTAAAATGTCACAGAGACTTCTTGAAGGGTCCAGAAGAGAAAATGAGGAACTTTGGATTTACTTTGCCCTGTTTCTTCTAAGTCTTGGGAAAAGATGTGAGGGCCTTAAAGAAGTAGATGAGATTCAGAATAGCCCTTTGGGGAATATGGTAGGGACTCTTTTTAAAAACATACGACAAATAATCACAATTATTTTAAAAATGAATAATTATTTTAATGACATCAAATATCCAGTTGATGTTCAAATTTCTCCGAATTTAATTTTTATAGGTTTTTAATCAAATCATGATTCAAATATAATGCATACATACATTGAAATTAGTTTATATAAACCTTTTAATCTGTAGGTTCTCTCTCTCAACTTATATATAAAGGAAACAAAATTTTTTATCCGTTGAGTTTCCCACAGTCTGGATTTTGCTGAGTGTGACCCAAGATGTCATGTAATATGCTCCTCTGGTCTCTTGTTTTATCTCAAAATGGCATATGAGTCTAGAATCTTCAAGTGATTTGATTTTTTGGCAAGTACACTTCATAAGAAGTGATGTGTGCTTCTATAGAAGAAAATCTAGACATCTTTTGTTGAGAAGTGTGCATCTATTGAAGATCATGGCTTACATTAACTATATCATTGAGGGTTACAAAATGATTATATTCTAATTCTAGTAGTCATTCATTTATTAGTTGAATTCTCCTAGAAAAATAGATTTCTTCTCATCTACGAGTTATCCTGAGGTACAGTTTATACACATAAAGGCAGGATAAATGCTTGATTCTTTCTCAATTTGCCATTCTTAAAAGTAGTGGCCTAGTTCCTGGGCATCCTCCAGAGGTTACCAGTGAGGGTGTTTGTTGTGGCTGTTGTATTTGTTTGATTTTTGTTTTCTGAGAAGAGACTCTGAAGCCAGGCTGCCTGCAATCAGAATCCTAGTTTTGCCACATGACTCTGAGCTACACACTTAACTTTCCTGAGCCTCACTTTCCTCATTTGTAAATTGTGGATACTTAATAGTGTCTTCCTGACACCATTTAATCCTTTTGAGGATTAAATTAGAATATATACAGAGCAATTGGGGAAATGTTTGGGACGTAGTCATCCCGATATAAGTGTTTGCTATCATTAGAGTTGCTGTTGTTTTTAAGTGGTCTTGAGTGGATGCTAGGCAATAAGATTGTGTAAAATGTCCCCAAGTGATTCTCATGTGAACCCAAGGGGGAGAACCACAAGATTGCAAGGTTTAAAGAGATAATGTTTACAAAGCAGGGGAGTGGAATGACTATATTTGTATTTTAAAAAGATAGCCCAGAGATTGACTCCCTGCTGCTTCACTCACTAATAGTATGAGGTTTGACCGGCAAATTTCTCTCTTTAAGCCTCAGTTTCTTCATCAGAAATAAGATTAGTAATTGGCAGGGCTCATAGAGTGGCTTTGAGGATCAATAACTCTGTACACATCTGGTGCGTAGTAAGTGCTCAATAAGTGTCAGCTGTGATATGTAATAAAATTGCACCCCAGGTCTCAGTCCATGTGCCCAACTGACACTCCTCTCTCTGTGCTGGGATCTGTGTCTGCATAGAACTAGTTTGTTCTACCTTTTCACCATTTCTTTACTCAAATAAAAAAGGCAAGCACCAGAAATTTGCGAAAAATCTATTCCACACAACCAGCTGCAACAGAAAGGTATTTGTACTCAGTGCAACGAACAGCTATGTAAACTTATACCCCAGTCGTTAATAGAACATTTTAATTTAAATGGTATCTTAGAAGAGAGAAACTTCAAACTGGCTAAGCACATAAATGAAGGCCGTTTGAACAGCTCCACGCTCTAGTCCAGATGGATTTTCTGGTATCTTATTTGTACTTCCTGCCTTATCAGATTTTTCCTCTCTCTTCCTGTTGCACAGCTTTCAGTCATTTGGTTTTGTTATCTACACAGCATAAATCTGGGGCATTTCATTTGAGACGTTGAAAAGAGGGTATTTTGTTTTTCCAATATCCTAATTCATAAAGACAACAGATAAGACAGTCTTTAAGAGACAGATGCTAAGGGATGAATTACTGACCAAACTATAAACAAGTTGGAAGATGAAATGCATTTGCTAAATCAGTTTTTTTAAATCTTTTCCAAACTGTTTATCCTCTTACTCTAGAGACATATCAATAATAGAGAAAAATGCTATATGCACAGGTAGGAACAACAGAGGCCATATTTTAAAGGCAGTGCTTCCAAATATTTTCAATACTGAGATCCCTTTTGATGATTTCCTGTCCCCATGGGTCCTGTGTTTTGAAAACAGAATATGCCAAACTGCATTTATCAATATTTAATTCATTTCCTAGTTTCTTAATAAATCAAAGTCACCTATAACTGCTAACCAGAACGTCCAATTTGAGACATCCGGCCTCATCCAGCATGAGACAACCTGGGTTACTATACTGTATTGTTACCTTTCCCAGCTAACAGCAAGAAAATATTTGAGCTGACACCATCTTTAATCTGAAAACACACTGTGTTTTCTCTCCTGGCCTGAAGAATGGGGATGACACTCCTGACACTCGGGGCCATTTAATCTTTGGTTCCAACCTAAGGGAGGTAGAATGGTCTCTCAGAGATGCCCGTTCCCTAGAACCTGTAAATATGCTGGATTTCATGACAAAGGAGAATTAAGGTTGCACATGGAATATCGTTGCTAATCCACCTGACTTTGAGATGGGGAGGTTACTCTGGATTACCCAGGTGGGCCCAATATAATCACAAGGGTCCGTAAATGTGGAAGCGGAAGATAGAAGAGCCGGTGTCCGAGTGATGTGATGATGTGATGTGATGTGATGATGTGATGTGATGATGTGATGTGATGCGATGCGATGCGATGATGTGATGCGATGCGATGTGATGTGATGCGATGATGTGATGTGATGCGATGTGATATGATGTGATATGATGATCTGATGTGATGCGATGCGATGCGATGATGTGATGTGATGCGATGCGATGTGATGATGTGATGTGATGATGTGATGTGATGATGTGATGTGATGCGATGTAATGTGACGTGATGAAGACTCAACCAGCTAGTGCTGGCTTTGAGGATGGACGGGTGTCGGGTGTGTGCCGGGCAGGGGCTGGGTGTCCCGCCCACGGCCCGACCACCCCGTGCGTGGGCACGATGGCGCCCTGTGCAGTGCTGACCCAGCACGGTGCAGCCGCGCAGTGGCATTAGCACGCTGCTGGCGGGAGTCTGCAACCAGCACCGCGCACAGTGAAGAAGGAACCATTCTCCCGATGCCGGCTCCGTGGGCCTTTACGCTGGGGACCTCACCTCTAACACCCCTGGCAGCCTCCCTCCCCCGACAGCAGGCCCAGGAGCCATGGAATGTAGGAGTGTGAGCACCTTTTGGCTGAATAAGACAAGAAAAAGCCTTCTCCTTTAGAGCCTCCAGGAAAGAACGCAGCCCTGCCGGCGCCTTGATTTTGACCAGCGAGACCAACTGCAGATTTCTTGCCTCCAGAATTGTAAAGCATTTGTGTTACCTTAAACCACCAGTTTGTGGCAATTTGTTACAGCAACCAAGAAAACTACTACATAATCTCTTTCCACAATTACTGACCTCTATGCCCCGGTGGGCCCTGTGTTCTGACCAAAGTGACCTCCTGGTGCACCTGGCCATGCCCCTCCACCTCCTTCTGGATCCTTGTTTGTGCCCCCTCTCCTGAGGCGTCATGTCCCCGATGCTAGCAGAGGCAGACCCTGTCCGCCTTTCAGACGCGCCTCTCCCGCGAGCTCAGCGGCTCCTGCGCCTGCCAGGTGCACGCGGCCTCTCGCTGCTTCGAGCGCCTGCGGGGCTGTCACGGCCTCTCCGGGCGCCTGCTGCGCTGTCTCTTGGAACAGTGATTTGCGCACATGTCACATCTTCCCTACTGGATTTTAAGCTCCCTGATGACAAAGCTAGTGTTTGACTGATTTCTAAATCTTCTACAATGCCTAGCCAAATGCATTTATGCTCTATAAACTTAACATATAATCATAGTCCTGTATGTGTGTATATATGTACAGTTTATGTAAATGACATAATAGAACCACCATATGCCCTCCTGGGAATAGGAGAAAAAAGAAAACTAAGGGTTTTTACAAGCTGTCACAAAAATGTTAAGGATCCCAGGCACACCTGTTTTTTTTAGGAATAACTGGAGCACTTACCCCTTCACGAAATGGAGGCTGAAGAACTAGTGAGTATGGGGGAGCAATATGCGTCTCCTCAATCTCGATTAGAAATGGAGAGCTGTAGCTGAGATGCCTCTGTGCTCATACAGGGGGTTTGAACTGAGAGAGGGTGTGAGGTCCATGAGCAACAGTAGGGAGGTCTTGGTCCTATAGCCTAATTTTTAATTTTATTTGGAATCCAGCCACCAAAATAAAAAAAAAAAGCAAAACTTTTTTTCATGCAGATTTTGATCAGTATCTTTCTTTCTAGAAAGAACCTAAGAATGAAATTAAGCCACAACATCAAGGCTGATGGCACACTTGGCTTGTACATCTGCAAGACAAGGCCATTCTTAATATAAATGAATGAATGAATGAATGCATGGCTTCATCTCCAAGACAAGCTGGTATCTTTGTGGCACCATAATTTCCAGTTCTGTAAAAATAGCAAATTGTTTTTAATATTTTGCCTGTTACAACAATTATTTTTAGCAATATTTTAGCTTTTATCTTTCTAAAATAAACATTAGAACATTAGTACCAGGAATACACATTCCTCCTAAGACTATTCTAATCCTGGTACATTTCAGTTCTTTTCTTCTGAGTAAGGAAATAATACATCACAGAGGCATTTTTAATTAGTTGTATTTGGGGGGGGGGGTGGTATTTATTACATGCCAGACATTATGCTAAGTGCTTTACAGATGTTCTGCCATTTAAACTAGTAAGCTTGTGAGGTAGGCACAGTTATTTTCATTTTAAAGTTTAGGTAGCTGAGCCATAAAGAGTTTAGGTTCTTGAACAAGCTCCCATCCCCAGTAAGGATAACAGACCCAACTGACCCTGAGGAGTTTGCATCCCTAGGCCCATGTTCTTGACCTCGATGCCATCCAGGCCCCCTCTGTGGACTACTTCCCAGAAAGAGGGGGCAGCTACATTTCTTCTGAACACAGACAGTGGCTTCTAACCTTAGATACTATAATTATAAGGAGACTCTAGAGAAGGACTTTCCAACGTTTTTGACAATAACCCATAATAAAAATCATGTTTAACATCTAGTCGCAGAACATGCACACACACATGCCATGAAATAATACCATTACTACTTGATGCGTATTCTGATCTCTCTCGTTCTAGCCTATTTCATTTTTTAAAAATTCTGGTCAGGAAGAACTGGATTGTTTCCACAATTCACTAATGGGTCATTACCTTTATTCTGAAAAACATGGCACTAGCCTATAGCTAGTCTATCTTACACAATGACCTTTTGAAAGAGAGCTCTACCATCTTTGGAAAATTTAATTGCTGAGTCCTCAGTTTTCTCATCTGCAAAATGAGGACATTGGGCCAATTAGTGATTCTTAATCCTGGCTGCACATCAGAAATACTTAAAGAGCTTTTATTACATCTATTTTAATAATAAAAAAGAATTATTTAGAGAGCTTTTAAATGCATGTATGTCCAGGATTTTGCCCCACAATTTCTGATTTAATTGTTTTAAGGTAGGATCTGTGTGCTTGTATTAAAAAATAAAAACTTTAAAAAAGCAAACTCCTCAGGTTACTACATGCCACCAGTTAGGAATTACTGAACTCAATGGTTGCTAAATTTTCTTCAAGCCATAAAGTCTAGGCTATTCTGATAGGATGAACAAGTTAAATTAAAAAAAAAAAAAAGTGTTTTTGTTTTTGTTTTTTTGCAAGGAGAAAAGGGCATTAACCTTGGGCAATATCCCTTCCAACATTTGTTTTCACATTCTGTTTACATAAGGAATTGGCCCACCCCCAGCAGTTCAGTTGTGTACATCCTGGGTGGGGCCAAATACTCTGCATTTTTAACAAATGCTTTAGGTGATTCCGATGGAAGTGGCCTTAGAAACACTGCACATCATCGCAACACCTGCCTGGAGTTCCCACAGTCTCCTTGCTTGGCACAGGCCTGCGGCTTGTGCTCTGAAATGCTTGCTCAGCGGCTGTACCACCAACCTGCCTGGGCCCTCTGTTGCCTTGAGCCAGCTCCACGGCTTCATGCCCATTTCCCCTCACTTCTTAGATCCCTTTTCTAACTGAGTCCAAACATTCACACTCTCTTTTTTCTCCTACTCCAACCATAATTATGGTCTTAAGTTTTAAAATCGTACTCAAACTGCATTACTAATACACTGGGAAGTGATTATATGGTGGTATAGTTAAAACAATAAAATGAATTTGGAACAAATCTTGTTTTAAATTTAATTTTATTTAACAGATATTTTTATAGTGCTAATTATATGTCAATTACAATTGTAAGGGCTTTATAAATATTAACTCAGTTGATGTCCTACTTTACAGCTTAAGACCCCAAACCCGACTGTATTTTGTAGCACTGATTTTACTTAATGTTTTGGAGAGCGTTATTTTTTAATTAAAAGAAATAATAAGACTGTATAGAGTTGAACACAGAATTTCAGTTAATATTTTAATATGAGGCATAAAATAAATTTAGTTTTTGTGGTAGCCTGCTGCAGGCTGACCTCCTGCAGGTCCAAATCTGTACATCTGTAGAGACAGATTCAGTGTACCTCCACCATTAGAAGTTTTTCAGTGGAAAATAATGGAGAACATACTATTAAGGGAATTACTTTGTATTCATCCAAGTAGCGATTTTCTCGAATAATCTTATGTAAGATGCTTATCTAAATTTTATCTCTAGCCTTGAAAATTTAATGTATTGCCCAATAAACACTTTTTGTTGAGTTAACAAATATTTCCCAATAAACTAGTAAGAGACTAGTATATTATTTGCCAGCTGACATACATACACAAACACCTTCACTTTGATGTGTATTTTGGCTGATTAGGAAAGATACATTCCCAAAATGAAGATGACTTCACAAGCAAAGGAGTATTTTACACTTTTAATGCCCCTTTATTAACGGGTTCTTTGGGCTGGTTTTAGTCTTACCCAGTCCTCCGTCGGACTTTACCTCCTTCCCATCTGCAAAACCAAGACCACTTGTTCTCTATCTGCAGGTCCAACTCCACCTGGTCTACATCCTTGCTGCCTGTCTAGCTCTGAGCTTATTTCCCAATATTGGGGCTCGGGTTGTTTCACGGACCTGACTTCTACCTAGAACCACATTTCAGATGATCAGTGTCACATCTTTTTTCCTGTGCCTGGGTCCTTGTTAGCAGAGCACCAGGATACTGAGATGAGGGCGTCTGAGAGTAGACGCCAGTGGTACCCACTGTCTTATCTCACGGTGGCCAGGCTTTTCTGTAGGAAATGTATCTCAGAGTAACAAAATAGCTCTCACAGATGAAAAAAAAATCTCTTCTTTACAAAAGAATGTCAGCTAAGAAATGTACAAGCAATGGTAAAATCAGAAAAAATCATCAATTTTCCACCCCTACTGAAATCACCATTTCAAGAAAGAATCATCAACGGTGCCATTAAGTAAGAGATTGATGAGGACCTGGAACATCGACATGGTACCAATGCATCATCCACAGGACACTCACCGGTTGCAAGTGGGAAAACAGAACTTTGAAATGCAGGCTTCCCGCCCTAGCTGGTTGGCTCAGTGGTTAGTGTCGGCCCTCAGGCTGAAGGGCCCGGGTTAGATTCCTGCCAAGGGCACATGCCTCGGCTACAGGCTCAATCCCCACGTGAGTGGGAGGCACACAACTGATGTGTCTCTCTCACATAGATGTTTCTCTCTCTCTCCCCCTCCCCTTCCACTCTCTCTGAAAAGCAATGGAAAAAATATCATCGGGTGAGGGTTAAAAAATAAAAATAAAATGCAGGCTTCCAACTGTCACCCTTTACTTGGTGATCAATCTAGCAAAAAATATTGGGAAACTGGCTTATATACCTCTTGTTATGGCACAACCTCTTGCCTGTGACATATTCTACCAAAAATGTTTAACTTGTGACTAATCAAAACTTTGGACTTAACATTGACTTTATATGAAATACATGGGATAAAGTAAAAGTTAAATGGCACCATGATGAAATCATGAGACAAACTCAGAAAGTGGAATATTATACAGGACAAATCTTTTCAAAGAGTCAATGTCAAGAAAAAAAGAAGGGCATGTTGTGGGTTCTCTAATAGATTAAAAAAGATTCAGAGACATAATAACCGATGCAACATGTGATTCTTTAGTGGGTCCCAATTTGAATAGTTGTAAAAAACATTTTGGGACCGAGTACCTGTCTTAGTTTGGGCTGCTATAACAAAGTACCATAAACTGAGTGACTTATGAACAATAGAAATGTATTTCTCACAGTTCCGGAGGCTGGACACTGAGAGCAGGGTGTTAGCATGTTTAGATTCTGAAGAGGGCCCTTTCCCTAACTTCTTGTATCCTCGTGGGAGAGAGCAGAGAGAAGCCAGCTCTCCTGTGACTCTTATAAGGACTCTAATTCCATTCATGAGGGTCCACCCTCATGACTCATCTGATCCTAATTATCTCCCAAAAGCCCCACCTCTTAATAACATCACTTTATGGGGTAGGGTTTCAACATATGAATTTTCAGGGAGGGGGACGGGACACAAATATTCAGTCTATGAGTGTTATAGTCAGATGGTATCAGCAAGCTGTTAGTTTTGTTAGATGTGATACTTACCTTGTGCTTATGTAGGAAAATGTCCTTATTTCCCACACATGAAATATTTAGGGGATAAAATACTATGAATTTATTTCAGAAAAAAGATAAAGAAAATATGGCAAAATGTTAGAAATGGTTATAAATTTAGGTTATGGCTGCATGAGTAGAATTACACGATTCTTTTTACATTTTTGGTTCTTTGGTGGTTTTCAAAGTGTGACACTAGAAATGCAACGTCTTGGGCCCCACTCCAGACCTACTGAATCAGAAACCCTGTGGGGAGGAGCCCGCCCCTGGTGTTTCGACAAGCCCACCAGGATGTCTGACGCACTCTACATAAAGTTTCAGAACCACTGCGTTAGGACACGGTGAGGCCGGGGGAGAGTAGACGGTAGGCAGAAAACTCAGCCTGGCGGTGTGACGCATCACTGAGACGAAACAGAACGTCAAAAATGAGCCCGAGCTGTGCAGACGCGGGCCCAGGGAAGACAGGAGGCGGCGCTCGGAAGGCTGGGCAGGAGCCGGCCGGGGAGCCGCACTGAGCAGGCCGGAGGCGCCGGGGCAGAGCCCAGGCTGGCTGTCACCGGCCACACGGAGGCATCTGGCTCTGCCACAGCAGCTCCTGCGAGTCACCTTATTCTTTGAAGCCAGGCACGTTGACAGCGATCCAGTCCTGCTCCCACCGACGCCGTGTCGTGGTGCCGGAGGGCGCTGCGCTGGTGGCCGCCGGCTGTTCCCGAATGCTGTTCGCTGGCATGTGCCCTGGGATGGCCTTTCCCAGGTCTCCAACGACTGGGGTGAAATGCCCCCACTCCACCCGTGCTCTGCTGCTGGGCCCGACAGGCCCTGCCCAGTGCCTGTCATCAACCCCGCCGTCCCAGGACCTCCCCCACCGCAGAGGACAAGGGCAATCATTCCCGCCGCTCCCTCCCATTCCGGCCAACCAGCCAACCTCAGGCTTGCCCCAGGCTTACCTAGCGAATATTAGCTCGTATCTGGGCACAGCTTATTATAATGCTCCTTTAAAAAGCTCCGTATATAAAATGTCACCAATGAAACTTCTTTTCTCTTCATTTACCCATCTATTTTATCTGGCTTTTTCTAGAACAATATAGGGTGGGCAAAAGTAGGTTTACAGTTGTGAGCACACAAAACATAGAGTTTATTCTTGTATTATTATTTATTAGTTATTGTATTATTTTCCATGTGAACAACTGTAAGCCTACTTTTGCCCTTACATGTATTTCCCAAAACGTGTGTGTTTTTTTTTATACATCTTTATTGATTTCAGAGAGAAATCAATAGGAAGGGAGAGACAGACAGAAACATCAATGATGAGAGAGTCATTGATCGAGCCCGCAACCCGGGCATGTGCCCTGACCAGGAATCGAACCCCGATCACCTGGATCCCAGGTCACGCTCAACCGCTGAGCCACGCCCGGCCGGGCCCAAAACATGTTTTTAAAAGATCGTGCATATGAAAATGGTCTGTGGTTAAAATCCATCTGGGAAATGCTAAACACTTTAATCAAGTTTATTTCACTCACAACTTATCAGAGCCTCTCATCCATTAAAGCTCGTCGTGAATTTCCACATGGGGCAGTTACAGGATGAACCCCCCTTTTGGTAAGGACACATCCTTGCCCATGAATGAATGAGTAAAGATTATGATGGCTGAAGGGACGTGGTTTAGAAAATGTATCTTTAAAGATCAATGGGTAAAGTCTTGTGAAATATCTATAAATGAAGCATGCAGTGATAGAGGCCTTTCTTGAAGTGTGAGAATGAGAATATTATTTCTAGAGTTTATAGATACAAACATAGAATAATTTAAACAATAGTAAATCCTTTCTCTGACATGAGTCTTAATGATCTAAGTTTTCAAAACAACTCACCTTTGCCAAATTCACGAACATAAAGCCGTCAGGGACGGAGCTGTTACTGCAGACCAACTCCAGAACCTAATGTGACTGTCGCCTCCAGGGTCACGTACCTCTAGGGCCCGGAGGGCAAGAGCTCAGTGGCTGACCAAGGAGAGGGGCCTGGTCCTGTTCCATGGCAGGATGTAAGATTCCATTTGTTTTCAAGTGCAGAGCTTTGCTTTGTTTGTACTTACGGAGAAATATAGTTACAGTTTTAAAGTTTCAGTCTTTGGTATAACATAGTTTACCTTATAGAATATTGTGAGACACATAAGCTGCTTGGATAATGTCAATTTAACCATTAATACTACTTTTGTTTTATTTTTCCAGAAAACTTGATACAAAAGTCAAGTCAAAAAAGCCTTGAATGCTGTCATTTCTTGAGGCTGGAGAATAGACCGTAGAAGCTCTTCATTTTAAGACTTACAACAGAGCAATAACTTCTCTCGCAACTGTTGCATAATTTGTCTCTTTTCACCAGACAATAGCCTGACTGCATTGCTAGGTTTCTTGATTTAAAGAGCAAGGTGACAACAGCAAAAACTGGCAAAGAACAAAGCTCTAAGGTGGAAGATAAAGGCCAGAATATGTGTAGAATTAAATGCAAGCATCCACTACACTGTTATCAGCCTCTTACCTACCCTCAGTGGAGCTGGGAAGGTTGGGAGGACATTAGCCACCCAGAAGACTAAGGTAAAGTTATAGGAGAGTTCTAGACATTTTCTTAAGAAATGTAGTCAAATACAGCTTGATTTAATACAAACTGCCTTCTTACTTGAGTACACAATGTGAATTAATTCTGTTTTTGAACACCTAAATAAAGTAAATATGCTTGAACATCTTTGCCAGGCATTGTGCTAGTAGCCCCTGGGAATGCAACAGTGACTTATAGACTTACATTCTAGGAGAGACTAAAAGCACCCACTGAAGCCACAGCCGAACGGGGTCTGCGACACAAAGGAAGTGAGAAGGACTGTGATAGATTGCAACAGCACCTGTAGATTAGATGATCACAGCAGGCCTCTTAGGAGGTGACTTGGGAGGCGTGGATGGGAGGATGAGTGAAGAGTTAGGTATGCAAAACACTAGCAGGTAGGGGATGTAGAACATTAGTTATGAAAGAGCTTGGCATGTTTTATGAACAGAAAGAAGTCTTGTGGGGTTCAAAGCATAGAGCAATGAAGAGAGTTCCAAAAGATTATGGTTGCACAACCATGTGAATGTGCTTCATACCACTAAACTGTGTGCTTTAAAAGATGGTTACGATGTTAAATTTTATGTTATGTGTATTTTACCACAATAAAAGTAAATAAAAGAAGACAATGATGACAACATTGTAGAGGCACGTAAAAGCCTGATCACGTAGGACAGAGGAAGGGTTGTACTCTGGGGTCATGGATTTTGGACTTTTGAGCTCCGGAACTGTAAGAGAATAAATATGTATCATTTTAAGTCACCAGGTTTGTGGTATTGGTTATAGCAGCCATAGGAAATTAACACACCTGGGAAGGAAAAGATAGTCCCTGTCTGAGTCTACCTGCCCTCCTGCCCATTTGTGAGAAACAGGACTGTTCCGAGATTGGTGCAATTTAACCCATAATAGAGAGCATTCATCATTGATTCGGTGTCTGGTCTTCAACCCTGTACATTAAGAATTCATTCTCCATGGTTCATCAAGTGTGATCAGGTTAAGGAGAAATAATACATACTAACTTAACTCAAGAGACATATAAACCACCACACCGGCTGATTGGTTTATTCATGGAAATGTGAACACTAAATGCATCAGCTTACTCAGATTAGCAACTAAATGCAGCTGTCTTGCTTGGGAAATGTAAAGTCAGAATAAAGGCAACTAACTAGCTCATCTTGAAGGTTGATGTTACCAAATCCCACAGCCTGGTGCACAAATTTCCATGGATTAGAACATTTAGATTGGTCAGACAGACAAGTCCCCTCTCTCCTGACTTTGCTGGGACATTCTGGCAAATTCTCACTGGTCACTACCTTTCTGGAGTCCTTGAAGGTCATCATAATGCTGTTTTGGCAATATTCCTTCAGATGTGCTACAATGACTATATGTCAGTTTATGAATCTCCTTAGAGACTTGGGTTGTGTTCTCACCCTGGAACATATTTACACACCACCTCAGATTCATTCACTGATTCATTCAAGAAACATCACTCAGTACTTACTAAATGCTAGACATTGCACTAGGAGTTGAGACATAGAGATAAGATAAAGGCCTTCCTTTCCAGGAATCTTATGATTTTTGGTAGATTAAAAGCTGCTGTGTATTTCTTCTGTAGGTAGCTGATCTCATCCACTTCTTGTGATTTCATGAACTTCATTTTTGCAGGACATTTTCTGACCCTCGTTGTCAAATTTAGAAATGGTCCAATTGAGGACCTATAAGCCAGTCAAATAAATTCAATTAAAAAACCCAACTGTTCCGACAATACTATTTTACTAGTATTCACATTTTACTAATCTAGCATGACAAAGGGACCAGCATTTAAACACTCTTCTTGATGTTAACATTCCTACAAAACAGAGGAAAGATGCCATGGCCATTTGTCAGTTGTGAACTGAGTGGTCCCTTCCAACTCAGTTTTATTTAATGATGACTCAACTCATGTAGTCATTGATAGCAACTTTTTTCCTAATTTTTTCAAGTCCAAAACTCAAGATCATTCAAGAAATCATAAAGTCACAAGCATGCCATCCACTCTAGTTTACATGTATATTTTATTGCACATCTAACCACTAAACTTCTGATCGTGGAGCTAGAGGGGTTTTTCTGCCTTGATTTTCAAAGAAGGACCATGTTTGGTAAACATTCCTTCTTGGTTTGTTATTACTGATGTATAAATCAGTCCTGCGGTTTGAACGTTAATATAAACTGGAAAGCAGTATAAACTAGGAAAGGCCAGTAGAGGAGTGATTTTCTGTGTGACCTAGAACAGGTCACTTACCTTTCTGGCCTGAGTTTCCTTGTTTGTAAATGGCAGTTAAATTTTATGCCTTTAGTTTCCAGTTCTAAAATACAACGATTCTTTAAGAATCTCTGGAAAATATGGTCATAAAGTTAGTTTTTTGTTTATCCAATCTATGTCATGGAAACCTTCAGAATTATTGTAGACAAATTCACTTGGAGTAGTTTATCAAGTAGAAGCCATGACCATTCAATCAGCAGCTATCGTCTTTGCTCTTACAAAGCTAGTTTAATGGAAGGGAGAGACACCATTAAATACATACACACACAAAACCCACAACTACTTCTGTGAAACAACTTTTTAATTCCCATTTTCTGTTTACAAAAAGACAAAGAGAATAGGGAGAGGGGAAGCAGGAATAACACTTGGTCACCGCCAGAGGGTGGATGAAGAGGCCATTGCCAACAAGATTGGGCCAGACTGCTCTTCCCTGCCACTAGGTAACAGCAAAAACGCAAAAGAAGTCCAATGTGGGTCAACGGCTAATGCTAACAAGGTCAGTCAGTTTAGGCAACATTGGATGATCTGTGAAGTCCATGTCCATGAGAGGAAAAAGGCACAAGTCAGACTAATGGGGCCTTGGCTCCGGGTAAGCTTGGGCTTGTCTTCTGCAAGGTTTGGGCAGCTGTCTCCAGGGCACATAGGGACCACGAGGTAGATTCCGGGGAAAACCCCTATGAACCACAGGGGCCGGATGCTGATAATAGGGTGCAGGCAAGGGGGCCATTGGCGGCTGGGGATCAAACATAAAGTCAGTTTCTAATTCAAATCCTGTCTGGGTAGATGAGGGGACATCTGAACGGAAATAGTTTAAGAAGAATTGACCCGACTGGAAAGGTTGGTCTGAGGAAAAATAGGTATCTTGGGGACAGAACAAGACCTGGGGGCGCATGGCTTGGGGACAGGGAATGGGAAGAGGCTGCGAGGGCAGGAGTGAAGCCAGAGGTGGGCGGGGAGCTGGGTAGGGCAGCAGGGGGCCCTGCCTGGGAGGAGGCAAAGATGGGGGCAGGCGTAAGGCCCGTTGATTTCTGCTGCTCTGGGATTGCCTTTCAACTCCCTGGCTGGGTCCCGTCCTTGCAGGGTCAACCTTGATCCACTGGCTCATGGGTTGGCGCTGCGGCAGCTCTACGCCCCAAGCGTGGGCCACGTGGGCCAGCAGCAGCTGGGAGAGGTGTCGGTGGGCGCGGTGGTTCCAATGCACCCCGTCTACGTGCCGGTTCCTCTCTGCGTGGCGGAAGTGGAAATGCAAGTCCAACACATCAAAATTGTGCTTCTTTGCCTCGACAGAGCTGTAGAAGTTTGCTTCGATCACCTTTTTCCTCCGGGTCAAGAGCAGGGTGGGCTGCTCTGGAGGGAGGAAGCCCCCAGTGATCTTCTCGCCCAGGGGCATGGCCGTATTCCACACCAGGAGGCAAGACTTCGGCAGCACCCGGGCCAGGTGGCTGAACAGGCTCTCCAGGTTCTTGCGGTAACTGCTAAAGGCGTCCTGCCCATACCTGAAGATGTCCCAAAGACAGGAGTTCATGATGATCACGTCCGGGGTGTGCTCGTGGGACAGTAGCTCTTCCAGGACGGTCTCGACGTAAGCACTGTAGGCGCGCGTGAGGAAGTAGAAGCGCACCAGGTGGTGGCCGGTGCAGAACTCGCGGACCTCGCGGTAGTTGGTGCCGTTGTGCATGGTCGCCATCTGGCCTCCATCCACCAGCTTGTCCTGTTCGAAGCTCAGCTCCCCCTTGGCCCTGAGCTGCTTGTAAGTGAGCAGGCAATCCTTCTGCAGCAGGAGCACCAGGTCCTTGTACACACACCTCTGGACGGAGTCTCCCAGGATCACGATGAACTTGTTGTGGAGCAGCTGCCGCACTTCAGAGGACAGCAGGTGGACCATGGTGCCCCGGTCAAGTGGCCCAGCTCCTTCCTTTGCACACGGGTGGTTCTGCAGATAGTTAGGACAAAGGAGAGAGCAGCTGGGAGGAAGCCACCCTAGGCAGGCCTTCTGTGTGGGTAGGACTCAGGGCTAGGGATGAATTTGGGCCTGGGAAACCCGTAGGGTGGAACTCCACCACCTTAAGGCTGGGAGTGGGGCAAGAGAAAGAAGGGGGCCTGGAGCCAGAAGCCAGAAGCCAGAAGCCAGGAGCCAGAAGCCTTGCTTGGCCTGGCCTCAGCTTAGGCCTGGGACTTGACCTCTGAACTGCCCGTGGCTGCTCTTGGAGGCCCAGTTTCCAACTAGCCAGGAGGGGCCAACCTGGCCCCGCCCTCCCCCTGCTGGAGGTACAAACTGCCATTGGGAAGGCAGCCCAGACGCCTGACAACTGGACAATGTTTAGGCAGACTTTGCAGCTGCTGAACAATGGGTGTGAATAAGCAAGAACATGGAGGATGTTTGTGATATGTTAAAAGTTGAGGACGTTACAGACCATGTGTGCCCCACATGACTGAAACTATATGAAACAAATATGCATAGATAACATTGAAAAATATCTGCAAAATAGTTTTTAATAATAGGATTAAAGTGAATTGCCTTCCCCCTTTTTAAAAATATACTTTATATAATTGTATATTACTTTTAATAACTTAAAAAGAATTCAATGGAATGCAACAGAAAATAAGAGTACATGTGCCAATAGGTCTTGCACAAAAGAAATAACATTGGGAAGAATTTACATGTGTTTCCGGTGTAATACTCTTTGCTTTCCATTTGAAGGAGATCAACTATGCTACCCCCAAACATGACACTTCGTCATAAGGATAACTTTGAGCTGAAGGCAACTAAGAATCAACAGACACTTCCCTTATCTGCCTAAAAGCAGTGCGTAAATACCCTTTGAGGAAGGTGGCCCTGTCCCAACCAGAGAGAAGAGTGAAGAAAGAAGGCAGGGTGTTATCAACACCAAGATGAGGTTGCATGTAGAGATCTTACTAAAATGTAAAATAGCACAGACTTTCCATCAGTTTCCTCATATATTTCCCCACATTTATCATCCCCTGAAGCCCCAGCCCTTTTCCTGTTAAAATATTATATAAACCCCTGAATTTAACTGCTTGTTTCAGTTTCATTTCTTTTCTATAATCTCTTGTGCACATAAATATTAATAAAAATTGTGGGCCTTTTCTCTTGCTAACCTGTCTTTTGTTAGTTTAATCACAGGGCCCCAGAGACTGAACCTAAGAGGCAGAGGAAAAGCTTTTTCTCACCAGCACATTGAGTAAAATGTTAAAAGTTGTGAAACTCATCTTCAAAACTTCAGATAAAGTTTATTTCAAGCTGCCATTTACAACCACATCTACTAATGAATAAAAGGTAGAAACATACGTCAGTACTATTAACACATCTCAGATGGGTGGGAAGATGGCATCCACTTACACAGAGCCACTGAAACACTATGGCTTGATATTTGTAGGCTTTTATGCATTATTCAACATCTTAATAGGTGTGGGTGGATAGCTATTATTAAATGACACATTCAGTTTTTAAAAGCTATCTGATTTGTGGTTTCAAATGGGTAGAAGTACAAAAATAAAACCATGAAAATGAGTAGAATGTAAGAATTGCCCTAAGACAACAGTTGAAAATACTGGCTTAATTTCCCCCAAAGAATCTCCAATCAAATTTGGTATTTTATTGATGTGTGTATGTATGTGTGTGTATATATATATATATATATGTAAAAGGATTCTTTCTCATGATGTGAAGAGCCTTAGACTTGGACTCAGATGTGTGAGTCAAATCCACTACTTAAAAAAGCAGTGGGAAATACAGGCACTTAAGTATACTGGAGAAGAGCAGTATTTGAAGCCAAGTTCTCTAGGTTTCAATACCAGGTCTTCTATTTGCTAGCTCTTTGTCCTTGGGCAGTTATTTAGCCCTTCTCTGCCTTAATTTTCCTCATCTATAGAATGGGACTTTTAGTACCCTCTTCACAGATTTGATGTGAGGATTAAATGTAGTGTTTAGAACAATGCCTGACAAGTAGCAAGCATAGATAAGAGCGGCTATTATTACCAAGCAAGTTTCGGAGCGCCAGGTCAACCATCCCTAAAAGGGGGATTGTAGTATTTCTGCTGCTGCTTGTCTAGCAGGGTTCTGTGAAGATCAAATGAGATGATGCTAGTGAAAAATTTTGAATAAAACAAAATTAATATTTATTGAATGGCTACTGGATGCTGGGTGCTTTACAAATGTTATCCTATTTATGAGGTAATTCTATTATTCAAGATAATTTTATTATTCACCTTTTATAGGGAAGGATATTGATGTGATGTGATGGAGCTAAGACAAAACCACTTACTCCCAAATCTGTCTCTGCAGGAGACCTCCTTTAGACCAGAATCCCCTGCGGGTCAGTCTGAATCCTAAAGCTTGGCTCATGTCACGGGGATGAGATAGGAGAAGGGTCTTTGGTGTGCCTCCAAACACAGGCAGGCAAACAGTTACTCTGCCTGCTCAGGAGAGGTGGTCATGTGTACCTGGCTGTGTGTATGTTGGGGTGGGGTGGGTGGAAGTGGGGGTTTAAATAAGAGTATATTGTTCTCATCCCATACCATAATCTCAAGCAAGAGACATGTAAAAATTAAAAGATCTGGATTTTAGGATAACCAAAACAAAATCCTACAGACTCCCGAGCTGCCCTGTATCCTGACCAGAAAACTTAACCCACCCAGATGCTGCTCCAAGGGCTCAGAGCCAAAAATCAGGCTTAAAAATGTCCATCTAAGAATGTACTGTTCTCCTGCAGTGGAACATGCAGATAGGACCATAGAAAAGAAGGGAAGGGGAAATGACTGGGAAGAACCATTCCAGTTAGAAGCCAAAACTGAAAGGAAATTCATGAAATTCTTAATAAAGAGTGCCACAATTGTAACAGGGTTAACAAATCAGACACCCTCAGGACTACTGTTGTAGGGAAGAGTCCTTTAAGCTAAAATGCCAAACATTAAAAACAAAACCAACCAAAAAAAAAAAAAAAAAGGAAGGGGGACTTTTTGTGGGGGAGGGGTGAGTAGAGAATTTGGAGACCTAAATCTCTTCTCATCTTAAAAAACGGTCAGTTACTTCCATTTCAAAGCTCTATTTATAAAACTGAAACAAAAAAGGGATTTGAAAACAGATCAGTGGTCTTTTTAGCCTAGGCTTCTTTACTTGTTTCAAATTTGCTAAGCTCATTTATTAGTTTTGGTAGCTATTTTACAGATAGATTGCCTCATTCATTCATTCATGCATTTAATAAGGATCACCAAGAACCAGATACTGTGCTAGGTGTAAGTAGTAGAATAAAAATGCAATCTCTACTCTCAAGAGGAGGGGTATGGAAACAGACATGTAAAAATATCAAAGTAGGGGCTAGCAGCTAGAATGGATGTGTGTGAATGAAGCACCAAAGCCTGTCAGAAAGGTCAGTGGGGAAGAGAGAAGGTATCCCCAGATCACAGCAATCTGGGATTCCAACATTGAATGAAACCAGGTTTTCAGAGTTTCATGACGATTCCTCAAGTCGTAATTATAAGTAGTGCCATGATTTTCTGTTTTCAAAGTACAATTTGGCTTTTGGCTAAAGTTCTAACAGAAAAATGCATTAATAGTGGCTGCTACTATAATAAATTACTTTCAAGCATCTTGCTTAGATTTCTATTTGGGAATAATTAATTTTTTAATAGCTTCATAAGCCATGACTTATAAATCATTGACTATTGCTTTATAACTATTACAAACCAAACACATAGCATTTGTTTTCCATTAATCAATGTGTTGTAGAAATTAGGCTAATTTTTTTCTTTTCTTATTGATTTTTATTACAGGAAGAGTGACATTTAATAGGGCAGTAGCTCCAGAGACCCTGCAGAGAAGCCTTAAATCACAGAGGTAATCACTAACAATTAGGATGCTATTTCAATTGGTTAGTTAGTTGTAGGAAATACTTGTAACTAGTTTAGAAGTTTCTTGTATATGACTAACCACCTTAATGCAGCATTATACTGGGAATATAAAGAGTTCATTTCCTTCTAACTGCATTTTTGGTGATCAAGTCAATGCTTTGAACTTTCCAAGATCCCCTTAAATTTTACGAAATAGATGATACAAATAAGAAAATAATTATTTTTCATGAACTTAACTCTACAACTTAGCTATGTCTTGGCATTTGCTTAGTTTTCTAAATGGAATTTAAGCTTGTCAAAAATTAAATTGCATGTCATATAAAGTTTTCAGGGAAAGAAAAGCAAACAATTCAAGCTTCTCTTTGGGAAGCGTAATGAATGGCCTATGGATTGGGGGTTGATTTGGGACAAGTCCATTAACATTCACTCCTCTATATAACCTGAAAATGGGGAAAATAATTCAGGCCTCCTATTTTAAAAAGTCGTAGGAGCAAATTTTTAAACATATATAAAAGTACTGTGAGATACTATGTTAAGTAATGCAACAGAAAAATTATTTCCAAAAAGTCATTGGAAAGACCGATTCCAATTCTCTACCCTCAATAACCGCACCTCTAAAACAGGCCTCAGTTCCGCAGCCCATTAAGTAATTCAGTAAAAATTTAGAGAACACCTGTGTCTATCCGGGGTTGTAACAGTTGTCTTTCTGCAAATCTGACTCACACCTCCAACAACTATAATGATTCCTCTACCCCATCCCCAACTTACCCAACCCTACCTTACCTTAGGGCACATATTTCTAACTTGACTGTTCAGTTAGTCCTTAAACACATCTAAAATCTCAGGTATATGTGACATAAATGGAAAATTAAAACTGCATTAGTGATCTTCAAACTGGGCTCCATGTAACCACAAGTTTTTCTTGTGGAGACAGGAATCATATGGACATTTTCAGTATGAATCTGTACCATCCCTACCAGGCCACAGTCTTAAATTTGACTCTTCTGCAACAATGACAAAAAATCAACAGATGAATTCCACACACTTTAAGAGTCTAAAAATTACCAAGTTTAAAAATCCTTAAGGCAGTATATTTTTCCCAAGTAACGGTCTAATATAAAAATTTTGTCCTGGCGGGGTAGCTCAGTTGGTTAGAGCATTGTCCTGATACACTAAGGTTTCAGGTTTGTTCCCCGGTCAGGGCACAAAAATCAACCAATAGCCCGGCAGGCGTGGCTCAGCATTCGAGTGTCCACCTAGGGTCCAGGGGATCTCGGGTGGATTCCCGTCAGGGCACAGGCCGGGGTTCGGGCTCGATCCCCATGCGGGGCGTGCCGGAGGCAGCCGATCAATGATTCTCATCATTGATGTTTTTCTCTCCCTCTCCCTTCCTCTCTCGGAAATCAATATAAGACATATTTGAAAAAAATAAAATAAAATTCTGGAACTTTAACTTCTATTAAAAAAAATTCAACCAATAAATGGAACAACAAATCTCTCTCTCCCCTTTCCTCTCTATCTAAAAATCAATCAATAAAAATTAAAAAAAAATTTCCTATGCACAAGAGAAAGAAATGCAGGAGACATCTTTATGAATGAAGTGGGGTTTCATAATAGCTGGTGTGCAAGTAACTTCTATAAAAACAAAAGATAAACTGTGGAGCCTTTAATCAAATAGCCCCATTAAAAAAACCTAACAAACACAAAAACACCCTTTTAACAAAAGGATTCCTGAAAGTGAGAAATCAAATCCACTCGCATAAACAGCATATGATGCGGGCCACGCACTGGCCACGGCAGACGTCGCATCGCGCCCCCAAACCATTCCTTCCTCCCTGTTCCTCTAAAGCGAGCAAAAGCCGTCGGGAGGCAGCGCCCTGGCTCCCACTTCCAGGGACACCGAAGTCACGCTTGAACTCTGGCCCTGAACAGCTGTGTGCTTGGGGCTGGCCGCCCGACATCCTGAGCCAGTTTTTTTGGCATGAAACTGGGGTGGCATCACTAGCCTCACTGCCTAATAGTGAAGATGAAGAGAGGCCACCTCAGTGCCTGTCAGGGGCCTAGGACGGGGCCAGCCGCGTGCGGGCACCTTTAAACCTCGGCCGGGGGACCGCTCCCTGCTGGGACTGCAGAGGAAACCCGAGTCCACCGACGGCAAGCACCTCGCTCTGTTCCCTCCCTCAAACCTTCAAACCCGCAGGCCCCCCTTCCTCCCTCCCGCGGAGGCAGAGCAGTACCTCCTCAGACGGGAAGGCGATCCTCAGCTCAGGTGGCCTGTCCTCAGTGCTCCTCGGGAACTTTGCTCCAGGATGTCCCCTGGAGAGGGGATAATTATGCATTCCAGTTTTCCTTCCCTCTCCACAGCCTGGCTCCTGCCGTAAGCATTAAATACATTCTAGTTTCTTTCTTCAAGAAAGAAAGGAAACTTCTTAGACTCCACCTCCAGGACAGTCCTATCTTTGGCCTCCCCTTCAAGGCCACTTTTTAAAAAGAGTTGTTGGCACTGGCTGTGTCTGGGTCCTCACCTCCCACTCACTCTTTTTTTTTTTTCTTCTTCCTTTCTTTTTTCACTTTAATTTGGCTTCCAACTCCATCAAGCCAAAGAAATGTTTGTCAGTAAATCACCAATGATTTCCTTGTTGCTCCTTTCAATGGCCATTTCTTGGTCCTGGTTGAATCTGTAGATTCCCAGCTCTGGGGGCTGGAACACCGGCAATCACTTCCCTCTGAAAAACTGCTGAAGTCTGGCACCTTCCTCCCCTCTTTCACCTTCCCCGCATCCCTAGTGAATTTTCTTTCTTCAGCAATTCCCCAAATGTTGGTCTTTCTCAAGGTCCACTGATCGACTCCTTTCTTCTTTTCTCCAACATTCTTTCCCCGGTAAATCCATCCACTCTCCCAGAGCCCGTCAATAATGTGGCCACAAGGCCCAGTTCGCCCGAAACTGTTCAGGTTTACCCTTGTTTTCCCAGCATAATCAATAGCTCTCCCCACCCCACCCCACGTCCCAGTTTAGATGCAAACCAAATATACGCTTCCCTTATCTATTACCATTTGTATGCAGATGACTCCGAATTGAGGCAATAAAGCCTGTGGCTGAGAGGTGGGCCCTGGAGCCAGCCCCTGGGGTTTATATCCTGCTCCAGCTTTCACCGGCCTCTGAGACCCTGGTTAAGTAATCCCTTTGCACTTCAGATTCCTCCTCAACAAAATGGGTATGACTAGGGATTTCTCTCGAAGCGAGGGCTAAATGAGCACATCTAAAGTCATTAGCATGAGGTCTGCCACATTTTTAAGTGCTCAATAAATTTGGCCAGCCCAAACTTGTCTCCTGAGTTCCAGACATATCCAGGTAAGTACAATAAAGTTCCAATGGGGTGAGAGGGGAAGGGCAAGGAGTAGGTTAGCCTGTGTGGGCCTCTTATCACTTCTAAATTCTCTAGACGCCCATTTATCCTTCCAACAGACTGTGGCTGAATTCCTAAGATAATTCTTTTGTGCCAGCTGGGCATATGGTTAACTTTTTTATTTTCTATAAATTACTCTTAATCCTTAAGGAAGTGTCTTAGTTTGATTGAAATACTTCCTGAAATGGTATTTTTATTTTATATGTGTTTTCAAATTCCCTATCTTCACTTTCATTTGATATACTAGCATAACTCCAACGATTTGCATTTATAAACTTGGTTTTTTAACCTAGGCTCTGATCCTTCTGTGCATCTCCCCCAAGCCTGTGGGTGAATTGTAGAGCTTGTGTATACTCAAGAGGGCTTTTTCTCACCTCTTCATGTTTGCTCTGCAACTCAGCATTGAATGTCCCCTATCCCCTTCCTCTATTGAAATTCTGCTCATTTTTTAAGACCCAGTTTAAAATGCAATTCTGTCTGAGAACCTTCCCTATTTTCCCAGATAGAAGAATCTCTTGGTCCTCTGACGGATGCCTCTATTTAGCACGTGGTTCCATTTTGTACTATAGTTAAATGCCCATTTGCCTTTCGACCTCAGTTTATTTCAGCCCTGGATGGCCAAAGTGGGTTTCACCCATCCTTGTACCACTCACAGCCCAGTGTTTTATGCATAATAGTTAGCATTCGTTGAGCATTTACTCTACATCAGGCCTATTTTATTCTCACAGACTAATGAGGTAGGAGCTATTACTGTCTTCATTTTATAGATGAGTAAACTGAGGCTTGGAAAGGTTATAGGTAAGCAGCCCACGGTTGTTCAGCTAATAAAAGGCAGAACTGGTCTTTTACTGACTGAATCTTCTGACTGATTAGGTAAAACGAGATTTTGTTTTGTTTCTTTAGGAGGAAATATGGCTCCAGAGCCTGAGCTTTTAACCTCAGCTATAAATATTTGTTGATATTTTGAGGAAAAAAAGCCTTATTTAGAAAAATAATGTCTGCATGTAGTTTTTCTTTTTATTCCGTGTTGAAAAACAAAACAAAGCAAAGCAATATTTTGTGCACGGCTTTAAATTTTTTCCCTGAGAAAACAGAGCAGATATGAATTCAACTTAGGTCAATTTTTATCACTCTGATAGCTAATTTCTATTAATGTGTCAATGGAAAACTCAGCTACTGCACTAAAGCTATATTTTTATACTTATGCTGACTACTCTAGATTCTAATCAGTGGTTAAATAAAAAGTTCCCTTGGTTGAAAAGGAAGGGTGATGTGGAGCTAATGATGACTGAGTTGCTTTCAGCTGATGAACAGGTTGGATTCTGAAAACTCTGTCTCCAGCAATGGCCAGAAAAGCTCATTTAACCAGTGAACACCAGGCTGAGTCAGCAGGCTGGGGTTTCTTCCACCTCTGGAGCTCACTTCACCTGTTTTCATCCTTTTAAATGGGAGAGATGATCCCTATGCTCCCCTAAAGAGATTACACAGAAGAGGCGGGTTTTTGTTTTTGTTTGTTTTTGTTAATCCTTACCTGAGGACATTTTTCCCACTATTAGAGAGTGGAAGGGAAGGAGGAGAGAGAGAGAGAAATATTGAAGTGAGAGAGACACATCAATTGGTTGCCCCCCCAAATGGGTGTCCCAGTTTCTCTGGAGACGTAAACGCAGGTGGTCTAACTCCCAGTACGTGGCTATACCACCGTGAGGGTGAGAGACACTTTGGTTCAATGAGACCGAGCCAATAACTCAAGTTCAAGAAGGGAGACAGACGAACATAAAGCAAACCACACAGGGTTCACTTACCAGTTCCCGATGGTTCTGGGCACCAGCAGGCCCCCTGGAGGATCCGCCGAGAGACACACACAGGTTCGGGGGTGCGGCCCCGACGGCGTCGGTCACTGCAGTCCTCTGGAAGTTCCCGCAGACAGATGCGGGGCAGAGCAAGGCGGGGGCAGCTTTCCTGGAGCTGGAGACGAAGCCTGTGGAGGGCAGACAAGCGTCCAAGGATGTGGCCGAAGAGCTCCTGCTTTTAACAGCTCAGTGGAAGGGTGTGGTGCATAACGACATCTTCAGTGTGTCTTATCGGGGTCCTACAGAGCGCGGGGCCTGGTCGGAAGCCGGGGCTACAAAGTGTTAATCTTATCGTGGCAGCAGGCCTCACAGTTACACTCAGTCACACAAAATGGAGTTACTTATATCAAGTCTAATACACACATCAAACTTATCTTCCCGGCTCTAATACACACACAAATCTATTTCTATAACAATGGGGCAGGGAACGAACCTGCAACTCAGGCACACATCCTTGACCTGAAATCAAACCCAAGACCCTTCTTTCCGAGGGCCGACGCTCTACCACTGAGCCACACTGGCCACGGCCACTAAACAGCTTTAAAAATGGATATTATTTATTGTTGTTGTTATTCACAATGTAGTATCTGAATACTAAGTGCAATAGCGTTTCTATGGGGAAATAAAACTTTTAAATTAAATTTATTTATTATTTTTTAAAATCCTCACCCAAGGATATGTTGAGAGAGACCTCGATCGCTTGCCTCCCATATGGGCCAGGACTAGATATCGAACCCGCAACTTTTTGGGTGATGCTCCAACAGCCACCCTGCCAGGGCTTTTTTTTTTTTTAGTTTAAAATTGGGATTCTAAGAGCCAGTCTCTGTCTGCCTTGCTTCCTTCCCATACTATTTCGTAGAAGGATCTGGAAGATCTGGGTTCCCAGTGCTGTGTGTGTTGGTAGCGGGACTGAGGATGTCCCCCAGTTTCAAGCCCTAGGACTGGGTACAAGAGGAGGGACAAGGTCCAGGAGGTGAGGAAGCTGACAGAACTAGAGTCTACGCTGGGGAAATAAATAACACCAGGAACTAACTTCTAACAGTAGGCTTTTCCCAAGTCCCGTTTTCCTCCTTTCAGCTCTAAGTTTGGACCTGTGAGCTTCTCCCTCAACAGCTCAGCACTGACTACCTTAGGGTGAATTGTGGAAATCAAAGGAAATGCTCCATAAACTCTACAAATGTTAATTATTGTTTTTCTAAGCCACCTTAGCACTTTTGGGGGGTGGGATTTAGTAGTTAAGGGAACTTTCCAGTAAATGAAGTATTTAAGGTATTACTGAGTAGCACCAATTTAACTTGTCATTTAGTGCCCACTGGTGCCCACTCCAGCAGTATGGTGCATGTTCCCCTGCTTACCTATTTATTCCTCTTAAGAACCCTATGAACTTGGTACTTCCCCCCCTCCATTTTACATGTTCGAAAATGAAGTTTGGCAGATTGAGTCACCTGCCCAGGGTCATCCATTTTCTCAAAAGCAGAGCTGGGAGTCAAAACTGATGCCAAGCCTTTGTGGTCAACCACAACATACACGACTGTGTGTGTAACAGACACTTCACATCCTTTCTGTTCACAGCCCGCTGTTTCCTTTCACTGTACAGTTTTAGAGATTTAGTAGTTTATCAATCCTTCTTATTATAAAACAACACTTGTCTCTTTAGGGCTGTTCAGTTAAGTGGAGGTGGGATGGAGTGGGCTAGGATGGTGATTCCTTCCCCCTACAGAAAGTACTCAAGAAATGAGAATGCCAAGAAAGACTAGTCACAAATGCAAAAGTAATGCTTAAAATAAAATGGGAAAACTGGAAAGTACTTACTCATTAAAGAAACTGGTGATTTAAAAATGTACTTCTCAGGTGATTCTAGATCTTTTTCCTAGAGACTCCTTTCTCGGCTGCAGATCAGAGTCCCAGGTCGGAGAGAGAGCCCAGAACCTGGGCTACAAGGCAGATACGTTCACGTCTGGGTGCTGCTACATTTGTGAGCCAGCCTCAGGGGAGAGGATGCCATTTCCGGTGGCATCTGGGGCAAATGACACGAGTCAGCATTTATTTTCTCGCATTAGGAAGCGGAAGACTAATGATCATCGCTTTAAGAGTTGGCAAATGTGAAAACGCAGACTGGTTAGCGAGTCCAAAATATAGCACCTTCCTGGAATTTGGCTCTGCACTTGTTTTCATTTCACGTGTCTCAGTCATTTGGGTGTAGCTTCTATGGACTCTTCCTTTGTTTTCTTTTCACAGTTCAAACCCCCTTCTCTTATTACCCCCAGCTTATGTGGTATGTTCACAGCTGAAAAAAAAACATTAGAGTGGGGAGGGAGGAAAAGGTGGTGAGGGGAGAGAAAGGGGAAGTGAGAAAAGAGAGATTGGGAAGTGACAGGAGGAAGATTGCTCCTTTTTCTAATCAACTTTTTTTAAATCCTCATTCGAGGATATTTTTTCCATTGCTTTTCAGAGAGAATGGAAGGGAGAGAGAGAGAGAGAGAGAGAGAGGGAAACATCGATTGGTTGTCTCCCGCATGCACCCTGACCAGGGCTGGGGATCAAGCCTGAAACTGAGGTAAGTGCCCTTGGCTGGAATTGAATCCAGGACCTTCAGTGCAAGGCTGACACTCTAACCATGGAGCCAAACCAGGTAGGGCTCTAATGAATTTTTAGCAGTAATAATCCTGTACTTTTGGTGCTCCTCCCAACGCCAAAGCTTCCGAAAACGACAGGCCTGAGCTTCCAGTTTCAGGTAAACACAGAAAGTGGCAGGCCAGGACCCTTCAGGTTCCTCCTCCAGTTTCATTTGACACCAACAGGTAACTAGAAGGGGGGGCAGGGAGTGGTGTCTGATTGATTAGATATAGATAAGCTTGGAACTTTGTTTTCATTTCTTTGAAAAGATATGCTTTGGAGGAGGAGGAATATCACCTCCTTCACAAATACCATGATGAAAGAGGAGGAAATGAATCAGAAAAAAGAAAAAAAATGAGAAAATAAACCTTTAAAAAAGCTTCTCTCAAATAGTGAACCTTCTATAGGTGTTTTAAACACTTTAGGAAGCAGCATTTCTCCATTACATTAATTGATATAAAATAACTAAAGCAAGAGGAACAGATTCCAAAACAGTCCTGAAATGCATGCCCTTTGTGCTTAGTTTTGTTTTGTTTTTAATATTATGCTATTTGGGGAAACTGGCCTATAAAGCAAACATGGTTCCCTTTTCTTGAAAAATGTTATTTTATTTTACTTCACTGACTACTCAATGTGTGGCTTAAAAGTTCCACACATTAGACATTGTTTTTTGGGTGTGGTGTGTTTTTTTTAATCTTCACCTGAGGATATTTTTTCCATTGCTTTTCAGAGACAATGCAAGGGAGAGAGGGAGAGAGAGAGAGAGAGAGAGAGAAACATCAAGGTGAGAGAGACACATCAACTGCTTGCCTCCTGCACGAATCCTGACTGGGGGTGGGAAGGGAACCCACAACCCAGGTACATGCCCTTGACAGGGAATCGAACCCGGGACCCTTCAGAGCGTGGGCAGACACTGTAACCACTGAGCACGCCGGCCAGGGCATTACACATTGTTTTTATTGTCTTATCAATAGTCACAAATCAAGTTATTTTGCACTTTTTTTTATGAATTTTAATACAGTTTTAATTGTGTCTCAAGGAAGGACTTCATCTAGAGCCCAACTGATCACTCTAGTATCTTAAAATTTAGAGCAATCTATTACATAACTTTGAAATTTTGCCATTATTTGATTCTAGCGTTTCTGTGAGTCGCACAGCTTTCCAGTCCTTTAGATTCCAGCTGGTCTGTGTGTACTGTGAGAATACGAGGGTAATCTCGGGGAGAATGCATAATCGTCACAGGGCCCGAGAGCAGGGAGAGCTGTAATACTGCAAATGATAATCTTGATTATATTCGCTGAACTTAAAGTTGTTTAGGGCCAAGCAACAGATTTTCTACTGATTTTCTTACTTCCAAGAACTTATCCTGCTACACAGACAGCTATCCTCCTGCTGTTCTGGCCCCATTTCATGCCCCGTAGCTCAGTGTGCCTGCTTGCTTCCTTACCCACCAAGCTTGGCTTTTCCCTAAAGGACAGTGAGACCTTCTGGATGTCTAATGTTCTGCACTTAGAATGTGCTATCTCACAACAGGTCCCCCTTCCTAATGTAAGGCGAGCTCTCACTGTCGTCTTTACTTTGCAGAGGTGGAACTGAGGCTCTGAGAAAGCGGGATGGCGCAGCTCAGGGACTTGGAGCCCTTCTGACCAGGGTGTCATTTTCGCTGCCCTCTCCATGGGCAGCCAGACAGGGTACACTGCCATGACCGTCATTCTTAAATTATTTTGCTTATTTTTAGAAGGCATTTAATGCACATGGCACAAAACTTCAAAAGGTGCGAGGGGTACGAGTGAGAAGTGAGTCCCCTCCCTTTCTTGTTCCCCAATGTCTCGTTTTTTCCTTCTGGAAGCAATACTGTCATGGGCTTCTTGTCTATTCTACCAGAAATAGTCTATACGGATATTCTGAATCTCTCTGAAACATTTTCTTCTCTCTTCCTTCCTTCCTGAAAGTGATATTAGCCGAGGAATGAGAAGTGGTCTGATTCTGGATCTACTTTAAAGGCAGAGGTGATAGGATTTTCCCCGGGGAGAGGAGGTGGGTGTGAGCAAAGGAGAGGAGTCCAGGCTCGCTCCATGGTTTCTGGCCTGAGCAACGGGAAGGATTCAGTTGCCCTTTACTTAGATGGGGAAATCTGGGAGACACTGGTTCGGGGAGTGGAGGTCAAGCGTTAGGCTTTGGGCTTGCTGGGTGAGATGCCTTGGGCACATCTGAATTGAGGTGCTGGCGGGGATCTGGATAGGCCGGTGCGGAGCTGAGGGGGGAGGCTGGAGATATCAATTTGGTTTGGATGCTGTTGCCAACGGAGAAGGTGAAGCTAGAGCAGAAAGGAGGTCCGGGAATTGAGCCCTGGGGTGCTCCAGGCGTAGGTGGTCGGGAAGGTGAGGAGGGAGCTGCAAAGAAGACGGAGAAGGAGGGGTCAGCGAAGCGGGAAGAAAACTAGGAGCGCGGGAAGTTCTGGAAGCCCAGAGGAGAGAGTGTTTCAAGGGAGGTCGCACTGGAGGCTCTGTCTGCGTCAGATGGCTGGTAAGTCGAGGAGGATGTTTGAGCATCGGCTGCAGCATCCCGTGGACACTGGTGACCTTGATAGAGTGGTGGGGACAAAGGCCGATTGGAGTGGTTAAGAGGGAATGGGGAACTGGAGACAGGACGCCACCCTCCACGAGCTTCGCTCCAAAGAGAAGCAAAGAGTGAGAGGTCAGCAGGAGGGGGAAGCCGGGTTAAGAAAGTTTTAACTTCTTTCATGGCGGGAACGATAACAGCATGTTTGTATGCTTATGGGGATGATTCAGTAAATAGGGAAAAACACGGTGCAGGAGGAATAGGGGGAAGTTGCTGGGGCCATGCCCTTGAGGTGGTGACGGGTGGGATCAGCGCCCAAGAGGAGGGTTTGCCTTGGAGAGGAGCGAGCACGGTTCAGGCGGAGAAAGGATGGGGAGGACTGGGCACAGGAGCACGATGCTGGCGTACGGGTGGGTGTGGGTGCCAGCCTGGGGGGGTTCCTGGCTGTGTTTTGTTGGCAAAAGAGACAAAAAGGTCAAGGTCACCAGCTGAGAGTGAACCTGGGGAAGGTGGTGTTAGAGGTTTGAGGATCAAAAAGTAGATATGAAATAGTCGGCTAGGAGATGGGAAAGGCTGTAATCACTGAGCAGCATGCAGGCCCACTTAAAGCTGGGCGCCCTTATTTGAACTGAGCATGCTCAGCATGGACGTTTGCTTTTCTCTAGTCTGTTTCAGCCACATGGGTGCAAGTCCACAGTAGGCAAAAATTATATTTAGTCAGGATTGGGGTACTACCTTTTGGTTTCTATTAATGTATGTTAATATGCATTACAAATTTATAATTTATTTTAAGCCATAATTTACTTAAAACCAAACCCATAAAAGCCAAATATTTTAATTAAACAGCAAAAAAAAAAAAAATCTAAACATAAGGGCAAACATGTTTCTTTACTATTAATAATCCTTTAATAATTCCTGACACAGATCAATTTAAACTTATCTTTAAAAGAGCCATTAGCATTTTATCCACATTTTCTATTTCAAGGAACACTGTTAACTTTCTGATGTTCTTGGAACAGAGAGCTTCAAGTGGGCCAGAAATCAGACCACTAAGTATTTACTTACAAATAAACTTAGTTCAGTCACCTGGTGTGTGTTTGTGTTCTATGCCTGGCCACCTTAAGAAAAAGGACAGAGTTTGGCAAGTCACAAAACAATATGTGTTTTACTTGCTTTTCTGACTTGAAACATTTTACATATTTTTGATATTTTCTCCTCAAAGCACTTGCATGTAGCACCCTTAAGCACATATGAATAATTTGTTTCTAATGGAGCACAAGGACTTCTCTGATAGTATATTAAGAATTTTGAGACTCGAGATTAAAACTTCTCATAAATTCAGTTTAGTAACTGAACTAAATCCTGTACTGAGTCAGTACATGCAAAGTTTTGTGCTGTTGAGCAGCAAGGCTGTTGCAATTTGGGAGCTTACGGGTTGACAAGAGCCAAATTGGTGGTTACACCAGGATGGATAGAATTCAAGAAGTGAATTTATAAAAGACCCCATTCTGTTAGACTTCTTAAACTTCTCCACAAACTTTCTTAGAATTTTTACGTTTTATGCAAGTTCTATATTCTGCTCCAGTTTAGCTTAGAGTTCAGAGCATGGCCTTTGCAGGCAGAAAAAATTAGTTCAGAGTCCCAAGTCTACAACCCACAAGCTGTGTGACTGGAAAAGTTACTTAATACTCTCTGGCCCAATTCTAGTTGTGGACATTGAATATGCAAAGTGCTAAGCAGAGTGCAAGGCATTTAATAAATGCTCAATTTATTCTAGGAACTAGTATACATACATCCATGCTTTAGTAATATAAAACAATTACTATATTACTAATTTAGCAATATAAAAATATACTTTAAATAGCTACCACTGAAAAAAATGTAAACACTGAAAAGTACCTTGTTGGATGGGCACAACTCTATGGACTGGTTGCTCCTATCTCTGCAGAAACAGGTTCTAAAGGTAGGAGGGGTGACAGATCATCCTTAGGCCAAGTTGAGGCTCAGGCATGTCAAGCGACCACCCACCCAAATCACACAGCCAGGCTAACCACTGAGCTTGGGTTAAGAACTGGCCTCCTGAGTGCCATAGTTCCAGAGCCACAGTTGATGAATTTCAGGGGGTGGGGGTGGTTATAGACCCTTCACAAAGAATAATTTGCTACCCTAGGAGAATTTGGCCTTGAATTATTTAACAATGTTCCTCGCCTCTAAATAATATTACATTTTATTAGAAGACTCCAAACCACTGGCTTAGTTCTCTCCCTCTCTCTCTCTCTCTCATTACCATCTTAACCATTTTTAAGTGTATATTCAGTAGTGTTAAGTATATTCACATTGTTGTGAAACAGGTCTCTAGAGCTACTTCTTGTAGATCTGAAACTCTATATCCATTAAATAACAACTTCCTTTGTTCCTCTTTCTAGCCCTTGGCAACCACCATTCTACTTTCTGTTTCTATGAATTTGACTGCTTTAGATACCTCATAGAAGGAAACCATACAGCTTTTGTCTTTTTCTAACGGGCTTAGTTCACGTAACCTAATGTCCTCAAGGTTTCTCCATGTTGTAGTATATTCACATTGACAGAATTTCCTCCTTTTTAAAGGCTGGATAATATTCCACTGTCCAGTTCTCTAAAGTTCACCTAATTACCACATATTTAAGAGCATAGCTTTGTAAAAGCCCAGGCCAGCAGCTCTCAGATACTCTATTTATATTTTATGTTACCAATTAGTTGATGTAGCTGTTTTTTCCTGTCCTCAATCCATGTTAGCATAAACTATGCAAATAAAAATCCTTCATCCTAGACCAGAAATATGCTAGGAACATCATCTCTCTCTTAATCAGAGAGCCTGGCAAAGAATCTATGTCTTTCACATTCATGATCTGCATTTTTAACATTTCTCTTTAAAATGCCTTATCTTTTTCTTCTCAACTCGTCATATTTGAAAGTGCTATCCATAACATTGTCAGTTTTTAAACTATGGTATTTCAAAAAAATGCATGTTTATAAGTTATTACAAATTAATTCTAACAGTGGTAACATTATTTTTTGCTAAAATGCTAACCCTTCATATATTTGCATGGTGGGATTACGGATGCAATAATTTTCTTTATTTTCAAAGCTGTAACTCAGTCATACTACATTTATAAAGAATAAGTTCCCAAATTTTAGGTAGTATTAATTGCTAAATTCCTGAAATACAGTTGCTTTGTCCAAGGAGATAGAAATTGCTTAATGTTTTTGGTGCCCGCTATTTTCCTTTGTTTCTTCACTGGATAAACCCTCTGTGAGACTCCACAGGCCAGGCACAGTGGTTGGCACCCAAGATACGAGGTTGAGTGAGGCAGGGTCTGTGTGTTCAGGAGCCCACAGTCAGTGAGGGGAAAACACAGAAGCAGATGATGATAATTCAGTGTTGGAAACACAATTATTTCCTATGTTAGGGTATCACTTCTATTTCTGAAAGAGGATTTTTAAAATTTTACTGAAAATAGGGCTGTGAAAAGAGGCTTCTGGCCAGACTCTTTTCAGATGGATATTTGCTTTGTAAATATAACGACTGACCCAAATTGCATAATTTATTTTAAAAATCTATTGTGTATCACTATTCAATTCTTCTGGTAAAATACCAGCCTTTTAAATATTTTCCAAATTATTTACAAAAATTAATGTTACTGGTTACTTTCCTGTTGCTTTCCTCCCTCCTTTAGGACACCCCTTTTCTTAATATATTTCATTGTGGAATCTCTGGAATACATCTAAATAAATGAAGGAGTACTGTGAATTACTTTCACTTCTCTGACTGATGTTTACCAGTTTATTTAAGCTATGACTGTAAACCTTTGAATCATATGTCAGTGTTCTATTTTCTTAGTAATGCTTTCTAAGTGTTGAATAACTATAGGTTCCGTCGCCTTGCATATTGGTTTCAGAAAAAAGACTCTGTGTTTATTTTCCATATATGCATTTATTCTTGGTGATGCATGCTAGTTAAATCATGGAGTAGTTTTAAAATACATGACAGCAATAGCTAAGCATAAAGAAATGTCTCTTTGCTGCTGATTGAATAAACCCTGTGACTATGCCAGGATCCAATTTAGAATAAATCCTAAACCAATGATCTAGTCCTCGTTTCTCCTTTCAGTAAGGAAAGTCACTGTTCACCTAACTGCCCCTGGCAGAGCCGGCCCAGTCCTCTGATTCCTCCCTGGCCTCCGTCCACCAGGAGCAGAGTCGAGTCCAATACCCTCTGCTCCGTCGCTTCTGTTCCTACAGGCTCTGCCTCTGCAAATCTGAAATCCCGCGGTGGCTTCCAGTTCAAATTCCCACACATGTTCTTTCCTTCCCCTACGCCATTCTCTAGCCTGCAGTCCTTGCTCTTTCTCAGATGCAGATCATCTAATTTCACTTCCCTTTCATAGCGTGAATTTAACTTGTTAAATCATGTCAGAATCTTTCTGAAAACACCAAACCTTCTGCCTTTTCTTCACCTGGCATATTAGCCAAATACAGAGCATCACCTCAGTGAGGCCTGAAGATCCCAATTGACAAGGCATCTGGGTTCCCTTGGATCGAGCTAATAAATAACGAACACTTACTGAGTATACTGTTCCGAGCACTTTAAGTGTATTAACTCTTTTTACAACATCAACAATAATAATTATTGCTATCATTTATTGGGAGTCTACTTTATATTCCTGACATCTTATGCCCATTAGTTGTTACCTTTTATATCACTCTGCAGGGTAGGTATTACTTTCTCCAGGAGGAATAAGAATGGAAGGAAAGGGCTTTTAGAGGGTTAGGTCTGGCCCAGGCCAGTCAGCTAGGAAGCAGCAAGGTTGGGATCCAGCCCATGTAGGTCGGGTTTTGCCCCTGCTCTCTGCCCATCCCCAACGCCAGGCACCGCGCGGCCTCCCTGACAGGCACACTGTTAGGGGCGGAGATGTGATCATGCTGTTAACCGTGATTGCGAAAGGGGGAGGGCGCCTAATAGGAATAGGACCATAGCTGTTTAATGATTACTCACCTTACTAACTATAGATAAGAAGTTTTCCTACAGACCCTGGGAAACTGGAGGATGTACTGCAAGCAGAAAACAGCTGTAAAAGCTGAGGCACCTTGGGGCCTGGATGGTTCCATTGCTCAGGGAAAAAAAAAATGCATTTTGAGAACAAAGAACAGGATGCACTTTGATTTGGTTGCTGTGCCTGGAGCCTGAACCCCCTCAGGAGTTTACCTCAGGAATGCGGACCATTCTCAGGTCCTAGGAACTGGCAGAACTGGGTTTTAACACCATTGATATAATTACCTTGTTATCTGGACTTCATGATCCTGGAAGGAGACACAGGGACCACAGACCCTGCGGCCATCCTCCCACTCAACTCCTTCCCCCTTGCGTGCAGCCCTGTATAACCAGCCAGGTAATAAAGGAAGGGCAGAGCAGATTTTATGGGACAAATCCCACTGCTCTCCCATTTGCCGGCAAAAATGGAATAAATGCTCCAATATGATTCAACCTTGTCTCTGCTTAATCGGCTGAAGTAGTGACAGGCAGCCAGGACCCATTGTGTCAGGTTTCACCATTTCTGTGCCTACTGTGGTGCCATATAGAGAATGGTGATGTAAATAGAAATGAAAACGTGGCAAAGGCAAGCAGGCTATTTGTTATTGCATGTAGGGAACAAAGGCTGGCACTGAGATGAAAGCTCCGAGTCCATCACCTAATATGTCACTGCTTTGGTTTCAGGCATGTGTCTGGTGACAGTGGGCTCAGGAGTCGTTGGCATTTGGTGGAGTCACAGAATCGAGACCCTGGGAAAATTTCTTATACCTCGTTTATTTAAAATTTTATCCTGATTTCGCCCGGCTGGGTGTGGCTCAGAGGTTGAGCGTCAAACTAGGATCCAGGTGATCAGGGTTCGATTCCCGGTCAGGGCACATGCCTGGGTTGCGGACTTGATCAATGACTCTCTCATAATTGATGTTTCTATCTCTCCCTCTCCTTTCCTCTCTCTGAAATCAATAAAGATATATTAAAAAAAAAAATTTATCCTGATTGCTTATACTCCTCAGAAAAAACCACCAAAACAATAAAATGCGAGATATTATTCAGAGAGCTATATTAGCCTGCAGTCTGAAGGAGAAACTGTCTTTTGCAGAGCTTGATTAACCACAGACTTAAATTTCAGGAGGAAGTAGGCAAAGAAAAACCTGCAAACCTTGCCTGTCATGTGCTTTAGTTTTAAAGAAAACTAAAGAGCTTATTGTTTCTGTAAATGGAAAAGCTTCATATAAAAAACACACACCAAAACCCCAAAATGTTTTGTCTGAATAAGTTCTCTCAGTGGACATCTTAAGAATAGGGGGCCCGGCTCACAAGTCTGATGCAGGTTCTTTACCTTGCAGTGTGTCTCCTGAGGAGGACGGGTACTTACATGTTTATGCAAGGGTGAACTCCTTGTTGGCATGTCCCTTCATTGCTCAGTCCAAAAGAGGAAGGGAGAGAGCTCAGTGGGCATGGCCCGCTGTCACCCGAGCTAAGAGGAGAAAAAGGCAGTTGGGAGCTCCTCTTGGCTGCTTGCCAAACTGCCGGGTCATTCTTGTCCTATCGGAAGAGAGATGGCACTTCTGTCAGCAGGTCTGGATGGGGGCACAGCCTCAGCCAGCTGGAGGGCATGCCCTTGTGGCCTCAGACTGCTCTGTCGAGGTGGCTCAGGGCTTCCTCTTTCAGAGCTAATTACATATAGTCTGCAAACTCCCCACTTCATCTCAACCAATCCAACATGCTTATTCAGACCAACACTGCTGTTACACCAATCATTTATTTTACATATTTGAGACGAAGACTTAAGCTAATTTAGCCCTCAGTCTGTCACCTTCAGGCCAAAGGCCTTTTATTTTTTGGAGTTTTGACCATGGGGTCTCACCTAGGGCCTGAAAAGATTTTTCCCCGAAGGCCCTCAGCTAGGAAACCATCAGGGTAACCTCATCTGCACCTTCTCCGAATGAGAGTTTTGGCATTATTTGCTAACATCCCGCTCAAAGCCCCTTCCAACATCTTGCTCCAATGCAATGAATGAAGTTGGCTCCACCTACAGTTTTCCTGTGTGAGTCTGTCAAAGTCCCTTGCCATTCAGACACCCATCTGCTTATGGGGGGAGCCGACACTAGCTAAGCCATCTAGTCACCTGGGGGTGTTGGCATTTGGGGGTGCACAGTGGCAGGTGGGGTTAGAGGCCGCGCCCATGACCACACTAAGATCTATGTCCTCACTATCTTTTCCAACATACATGATCCTTTAAAAGTTCTAGTATTTTTTTGCCCAGCCGGTGTGGTTCAGCAGTTGAGCATCGACCTAGGATCCAGGAGATTGCGGTTCGATTCCCGGTCAGGGCACATGCCCGGGTTGTGGGCTCGATCCCCAGCAGGGGGCATGCAGGAGGCAGCTGATCAGCGACTCTCATCATTGATGTTTCTAATTCTCTCCCTCTCCCTCTCTCTCTGAAATGAATAAAAATATATTTTTTTTAAAAATTATTGGATTTTAAAAATAATTTCATGTAAAGAGAGAGTACAGAAAATGGAAACGAACTTTTGCCTTGTCTCTAGGAGGCTGAAGGAATTACCAAGGAGAAAGGAGGTAGAGCAAAAAACCCTGGACCTCAGGCCAACTATTGATAATATTATGCTTAACATTTATTGAGTGTGGTTTTGTTTCTTCTTCTTCTTCTTTTTTTAAAATATATCTTTATTGATTTCAGAGAGAGGAAAGGAGAGGGAGAGAGAGAGACAGAAACACCAATGATGAGAGAGTCATTGATCGAGCCCACAACCTGGGCATGTGCCCTGACTGGGAATCGAACCCCGATCGACTGGATTCTAGGTTGACGCTCAACCGCTGAGCCAAGCCCGGCCAGGCTGTTTCTTCTTTATTTTCTCTCTTCCCCTCCCTCTCTCCTTTTCCTTCTTTTTCACTAAAGATAAAAAACAAACGAACGATTGGCTAAATTAGTTGATAATTATAACATAATCTACACATGACCTCAGTTACAAGGAAGATGAAATGAGTAGGGAGGAAGAGCTCACATATCCAGGTTCTTTTATACTCAAAATCACAGAATATAGAGCATTCATTGCTAAATTAGAAGGAAATGTTATGGCCCATCTATAGATATTAGCTTATTTGCAGACAATGAGGCAGGCAAATGAGAACCAATTAGAGCCATCAGAACCTTTACTTTCTAGGTGCCTCTCCTGGCTGCAGGCAGTAGTAGATTAAGGAAACTAGACAGCAAGATAGGACTGGGGATAAACCCAAAGCATAATACACATTCTGAGAACACCTGGATGTCAGAACCAGACCTGGAATTACCAAACTCCAGTGGTGATAGGGGTGAGATATTAAATATAAGACAAAATGAGCAGGGTCTGTTCTTTGTTATGTACACTCACTTTGCATGTTAAACATGGAGAAATAGTCTTTGTTTCCTCCACAAATTATATTGTGTATTTTTTTTCTTGAAATTCTTAAAGCTCCTATTATATCTCTTGTTTTGCTACTTCTCCTGAGAAGAGAGAAGGAAGAAACAAAAGTACGGTGGTAAATGAAAATTAATACTTGGCCTCAGTGTTGGAGCAGTAGGGAACAGAGGGGATTGTGGCAAACTGAGAACATATGTGCCACTTAAGTGAGCAGAAGCCACTCTGCTCTAGCAAATTGCTTCATGAGGAAATATGGCTTTAGTATTGCCAGCTATTCCAATCTTTCAAAAAGAAAAAGCTGTAAATATAGATTTTCATGAGATACATCCTGTTTTTTTAAACGTTGGCTTTTTGGTAAAACCAAACACCTTTTGCAGTTACTGTTTTGCTTTCTAATGTCTGTCTGGACAGTGAGGGAGCCAAATTCAAGCAAACATCAGGGAATCAGAGACTACATAGAAACTGATCAAACTGGGGCAGTGGGTAGAAGACAGGTGAGCAGAAGCTACAGCAGGCCCAGGGACAGCTCTGAAGCATCCTTGCCTCAGGAACACTTTTCCTTCTAGCTGTAACAGAAGCCAGTTTCCCAGGCAACGGCCAGCCTGGCAGAGCCTGAAAACACGTGCTCCTGCAGTCCAGCATGGGTTCTGGATAGGCGAATGTTGGCACAGGTTCTCACAGTCTGACCAACTGAGAAGGAAGCTGAGATGGTGCTGAGTAGCAATTCCCTGTTGTGGCAAGTTTTATCCCTTCTCTTAAGTACAGATTCCCAGTGAATTTTCATTTCTTTGTAGATCATTGAAATCAGGTTCTCAACGCCTTAATTCTTCATAAGTGCCTTTTAGTTGTTTTTATTTTATTTGTGGTACTTACAGTGAATATAGATAGCTGGATATTTGTAACACCAATATACTGATATTGTAGTTGATCTGATGGCTTTTAATATTTCTTCACAGTTGAGCAGAGCTCAATGGCCTGTTTTCAGGTAGATGCTCAGGTTTACTCAAAGATAAACTTTAAAATATTTGTTTCCTTTGTTAAGGAATAAAAATAAAATACCGTTAGGGCAGTATTAATAATCATACTATTTAGAACTTTAAAAAGTCTTCCGAATAACTTCAAACAAATCTCTATTTTGATTTTAGGAACAGTAGGAAAATAGAATTCAAATGAGCAACTGTGCCTTTTAACCCACATCTCATGTGCCCTTGCCTGTTTGCGTCACTATTTTTTCCACTCTCTAGCGAGCTGAACTGAGAGGGGTTGAAGTTGTTCTGTGTAGCAGGGGAATGCGTAGGCACACTGTATCCTGATGCCAGGAAGGCGGTTGGTAACTCCTGCAATCGCGGCCTTATAAAAAGATGGAGAAGTATGTGTGGGCCGGATGACAGCACATTGCAGGGCGCTCATGGTCATCTCCATCCAATATTCGACGTGTTATTCAGCACCGATGTAGCAAATATTTATTTCATACCTACAATGGATGAGGCACTGCTCTGGCTCTACAAGTTAGAAGTGATTTGAAATTTTTTTGTCAAGAACACAGAGGAGCAGATAGAGGTTTTAAAGCAGGTACTCCCTCATACACACACATACACAAATTTATATATTTGTGTATAAATATATATGTAATTTTAAAAAAGATTACTCTAGCCTTGAGTGCAGACTAGATTTCATCACCAACAGTGGATATTGCAATTAAAAATAGTTTTAAAATGTCATAGGTAAAACATATTATATCACCATATAAAATAATATATAAAACATATATTAATTAGATTTACAGAAAAAATTAAGCAGAAAGTACAGAGAGTTCCCATATACTTCCCCACTCCCAAAGATTGCCCTATTATTAAATTTTGCATTAGTGTGGTACATTTGTTACAACTGATGAACCAATATTGATATATTATTTTGACTAAAATCCTTGGTTTACATTAAGTTTCACTTTGTGTTGTAAATTTTATGGGTTTAGAAAAATGTATATTTCTATCCACCGTATTTCATGATGTCATGTGTCATCATGTATCACTGTATCACATGTCCACCCATTACAGTATTATACAAAATGGATTCACTGCCCTAAAAATCCTCTCTGCTGCACCTATTCATCCTTCCCTTGGCTAGAAACCTTGGCAACCATTGATCTTTTTATTGTCTCCATAGTTGTCCTTTTCCAGAATGTCATATGCCTAGTGGGAATCATAGAATATATAACCTTTTCTGACTGGCTTCTTTCACTTAGCAACATGCATATGAAGTTGATCTACATCTTTTCGTGACTTGAGAGCTCATTTTGTCACTGAATACTAATCCATTGTTTGGATGTACCACAGTTTGTTTACACGTTCATCTACTAAAGGACATGTTTGTTGCTTCCACATTTTGGAAATGAAGCTAGGGCGTTCAAATACAGATTTGTGTGTGGTCATAATTTTCAACTTATTTGGGTAATTACCAAGGAGCATGATTGCTGGAGTGTATGGTAAGACTAAGTTTAGCTTTGTGAGAAACTGCCAAACTGTCTTCCAGAGGGGCTGCATTCCCACCAGCAATGAATGAGCGTTCCTGTTGCTCAGCATTCTCGCCAAGCATTTGGTGGTGTCACTGTTTTGGACTTTGGCCATTCTAATAGGTGTCTCGTTACTGCTTTAGTTTGCCACTCCCTAATGACTTTCGATATTGAGCATCTTTTCATATGCTTATTTGCCATCAATACCTTCTTTGGTAAGGCAACTGTTTAGATTTTTTGCCCAATTGGATTTGTTTTCTTATCATTGAGTTCTGAGTTCTTTGTACATTTTGGATATAAATTCTTAATCAGATATGTCGTTTGTAAATATTTTCTCCTAGTCTGTGGCTTATCTTTTCATTCTTTTAACAAAGTCTTTGTAGAAGTCTCATTTATCAATTTTTCTTTCATGGATTGTGCTTTTAGTGTTGAATCAAAAAACTCACTGCCAAACACAAGGTCACCTACGTTTTCTCCTATTTTATCTTATAAGAGTTTTATAGTTTCGTATTTTACATTTTTACTTTAGGTCTGTGATCCATTTTGGGTTTTTTGTGAAAGGTGTAAGGTCTGGATCGATTCCTTTCTTTCTTTCTTTCTTTCTTTCTTTCTTTCTTTCTTTCTTTCTTTCTTTCTTTCTTTCTTTCTTCCTTCCTTCCTTCCTTCCTTCCTTCCTTCCTTCCTTCCTTCCTTCCTTCCTTCCTTCCTTCCTTCCTTCTTTCCTTCTTTCTTTCTTTCTTTCTTTCTTTCTTTCTTTCTTTCTTTCTTTCTTTCTTTCTTTCTTTCTTTCTTTCTTTCTCTCTCTCTCTCTCTCTCTCTCTCTCTCTCTCTCTCTCTCTCTCTCTCTCTCTCTTTCTTTCTTTCTTTCTTTCTTTCTTTCTTTCTTCTTTCTTTTTCCCTTCTTTCTCTCCCTCCCTCCCTCCCTCCCTCCCTCCCTCCCTCCCTCCCTCCCTCCCTTTTGCATGTAGATGTCCAGTTGTTCCAGCACCATTTGTTGAAAAGACTATCCTTTCTCCATTGAATGGCCTTTGCTCCCTAGTCAAAGATCAGTTCATTATATTTTGTGGGTCTATTTCTGGGGTCTTCATTTTGTGCCATTGATCAATTTGTCTATTCTTTCACCAATACCACATCACTATAGCTTTATAGAAAGAATTAAAGTCAGATGGTGTCAGTCTTCCAAATTTGTTCTTCAATATTGTGTTGGCCATTCTGGGTCTTTCCCTCTCCACATGAACTTTAAAATCAATTTGTCAATAGCCACAAAATAACTTGCTGAGATTTTTATTAGAATTGAGATCAAATTGGAAAGAATTGATATTTTGACAATATTGAGTATTTTCATCCATGAGCATGGGATAGTTCTCCATTTATTTAGATCTTTTTTATTTCTTTTGTCACAATTTTGTAGTTTTCATCATATAGATCTTGTACATATTTCCTTAGATGTATACTTAAGTATTTCTTTTTTTTCTTGGTGCTAATGTAAATGGTGTTGTGCTTTAAATTTCCAATTACAGTTGTTCATTGTTGGTATAAAGGAAAGCAATTACTTTGGTATATTAACCTGTATCTTGCAACTAATAAATGCAAATAATTACTTATTAGTTCCAGGATTTTTGTTGATTCTTTGGAATTTTCTACACAGATAATCATGTTTGTGAGCAGACAGTTTTATTTCTTTCCTCCCAATCTGTATAACTTCTATTTCCTTTAAAAAAATATTATTGCATGAATTAGAACTTGTAGTACAATATTGAAAAAAAGTGGTGAGAGGCGACATACTTGCATTGTTCCTAATCTAAGAGAGAAAGCATCTAGTTTCCATTAAGTATGATGCTAGGTGTAGGTATTTTGTAGATTTTTTTTTCTTCAAATTATAAAAGAAAGTTTATTTAGAAAGTTTTACAGGTAGTAGAAGTGAGCCAGCTGGGCTGCATAGGCTCAGGAAACAAGTTACAGAAGGGCCCTTAGAGCTTAGGAGAGGAAAAGGTGAGGTAATGCGCCTGGGGGGAAGGAGAGGGGGACAGGAAAGGTGGGGGTTTTCCCCAGAGGGAGTGACTTGGTATTCCTTATTAAGTTGAGGGAGTTTCCCTCTATTCCTAGTTTGCTGATTTAAAAAAAAAAAAAATCATGAATAGGTATTGGATTTTTTTCAAACGCTTTTTCTACATTTATTGATATAATCACATACTTTTTTCTTTACATTATTGATTTTCAAATGTTGAACCAGCCTCTTATACCTGGAATAAATCCCACTTCATCATGGTGTATCAATCTTTTCATACATTGTTGGATTTGATTTGCTAATATTTTGTTGAGGATTTTTGCATCTATGTTTATGAGAGACATTGGTCTGTAGTTTTCCTTTATTTTATTTTTTAAATATGTTTTTATTGATTTTAGAGGAAGAAAGGAAGGGAGAGGGAGAGAGAGAGGGAAAAATTGATGTGAGAGAGAAACATTGATATGAGAGGGAAACAGTGATTGGTTGCCTCCGGCACACACCCTGACTGGGGATCAAACCCACAATCCAGGCGTGTGCCCTGACTGTGAATCAAACTAGCACCCCTTCAGGGTGATGCTCAACCACCTGACCCACACCAGCCAGAGCTGTAGTTTTCCTTTCTTTAATGTTTTTGTCTGATTTTGCTGTTAGAGAAAAGCTGGACTCACAGAATGAGTTAAGAAGTATTCCCTCAGCTTCTATTTCTGGAAGAGATTGAAGAGAATTGGTATCATTTCTCCCTTAAATATCTGGTGCAGCTCACCAGCGAACACATCTGGGCCTGGTACTTTCTGTTTTGGAAGATTATTAATTACTGATTCAATTTCTTTAACAGATATAGGCTTATTCAGATTGTCTGTCTCTCCTAGTATGAGTTTTTATATATTGTGTCTTTCAAAGAAAGTCCATTTTTATCTCAGTTATAGTATTTGTGGTCATAGAGTTGTTCATAATATTCTTTCATTGTTCTTTTAATGTTTATGAAATCAGTAGTGATGAGCCTTCTTTCATTTCTAATATTAGTAATTTGTGTCTTCTCTCCTTTTTTTTTTTTTATCATTATATTTTAATGGTTGTTTCTTATTTTTTTAAAATCCTCATCCCATGAGGTTATGTTTATTGAGAGAAACATTGATCAGTTGCCTTCCATACATGCCCTGGCTGGGGATCGAACCCCCAACCTGGGTACGTGCCCTGACCAGAATCGAACCCACAACCTTTTCGGTGTGTGGAATGACACTCCAACCAATGCAGCCACCCAGCCAGGGCAATACACAAGTTCTACTACAAGAGCAGATATGTTTCCATTTATCCAGTTTTATTTCTTTCATAAACTGCCAATGTATGTACTTTGCTTGTTTTTCTATTTTATCTAAGGCTTATTATATAGTAAATATACTAACCCTTTGGTCTCTCATACATGCTGCACATGTTTTACTCCAGCTCATTATTTTCCTTTTAACTTTGTGTACCTATTTTTTCCATACATAAGTTTTACATAGTCTTTAAATATTTTTTTAAATAACTTCTTCCTTTGCTGTTATGTTAAATAATACCTAACATTTACTGTTTATTTACTGTGTCGGGCATTGTATATAAAGTGATTTATATATATTACCTAAGTTAAACAGCAAACAATCCATGTAGTAGGTACTATTATCTCCATTTTACCTGTGAGAAAACTAAGGACTAGTTGGTGAGAATCTTGGTTCAGTAAAGCCAGGTGCTTTAACGCCAGAGACTTGGTCTTTAAGCCCTACTGCAGCCTAGCAATGTACTCCCACTTGAAATGGTATGATTTATGTACATTTTTTATGGTTTTGATATACTTTTTTAAAGATGCTTATAAACACTACTTTGAAAATGTTGAGATTTTCTAATGTCAAAACAGAGCTGTATGTTATAGCCCTTGCAAATCCAGAAGGATTCATTTTTTCAAAATTGGAGCTGATATGTTACCTACTTTGACTGACCTTGTAGAAAACTGGACTGATAGAATATTGGAAGGTGTGAGAGGAATTATAATAGAGACAATGAAAACTCAGCAATTTTTTAAAAACACAATTATTACCTACAGGGAAAAAAGCCAATGATAAAAAAACACACAAACCAAACAAACACAAAAACCAAAAACCAGCATAATTACAGTGCCTTCAACATTAAGTTGTAAATACTATTTGCATGGACATAATAAAGTGAAAAATGAATATTTAACTTCACAAAAAAAAGTGAATGGAAGGTGTGGAATTGGAGAATGGAAAAACTGGCAACAGACAGCTCTGATGGACTCAGGTATGATTTTCTCAGATCTTCCGAACTTGCCTCAACATCTGATATTAAACTGTACTGGGCCTGCTGTGAGCAATCTTCTTGTTCCTGGACCTCACTGCGACACACTCCAGGAACTACATCTTCCATAACATAATGCCCACCCCTCCTCGCTCTACTATCATGTTGTTTTTCAGGAGTTGTTACCTCTAATGAGGAAGACAATCAGAGGAGGAAGGAGGGTAGGTAGAGGGAAGCGGAATAAACTTGGACCATCAGTTATTAGATAGCATTGAACTGTAAACATAATGAATGAGGAAAGAGACTATTTCATTTTCTCATGATCCTCATTTTCTCCTGAGACGGTCTAGCTCCAACTTTTAGAAGTATTCCTAACGACTAATTCCAAAAGACTAAAACAGGTTTCTTTCTCTCTCATACAAGAACACATTTCTTCATTTAGCAAGTTAAATATATAATGCTAATAAATAATTCACAATACTCAAAATGAAGACAATAAGTTTCAATGGAATTACAAAACAGAATAAATGGCCAGTGTCATTGTTGAAGAGAACAATTTCATTTGCTATCTTATCTTGCCACATTGTACCTTTCCCTGCCTCATTAAAACCCTGGCCATACACTGCTGCTTGCCCATCTAAGGAACATCTATTCTTTAATAACACATGGAACTCCTACCAGTGTGACCTTTCTGCTTGGCAGGTCATCTGAGGATATTAACTAGAGTACTTTGTTCCACGGTTCCCAGAAGAGCAAGAGACCTTAATATTTGGAGAAGTGTCCTTGTTGAAACAGTCTGAGCAGTCTGCCAAATATGACTGACTTTCTTTGCTCTGAAGAAGTTTCTCTTGTGTTTGCAAGAGGTAGATATCAAAGGGACATTTATGGGTCTAAACTAGTTCCAGTGCTTGTAAGGAAAGCCATCCCTGAGATGAGGTAGGCAGTGGGGAGACTGATTTCAGGAGCATGGGAGGAAGTGATCTGAAGGGTGCTGGCAGCAAAGGGCAAGCAGCTAGTACTGCAAGGAGTCTAACACATGTGGCCAAGTGTCCCTACAGGTGGCAGAGCACAGCAAAAGGCATCAGAAGCATGTGATATTTATTCAATGTCAAGGTAGGGAGGCAGGAAACCAGAAGTGCAGCTTAGTGAGGGCAGGAGCAAGGCAAAGGCCTCAAGCCTGGAGGAACTGAGCAATGAAATGAGTTGAAAACAACCCAGGAAAACAAATGCAGTTATCAAAATTGGGTGAGAAACGGCAGACTCTGAAATAATCTGGTGAAATGCAATCAGCAAACGAGGTTAGAATTTTGGAGACTATTCCGTTGCCGCATGTGACTTATTGGACTTGAGCAGCATGTGATCCCATAAGGAAATTTATATCACAAGGTGAAAATGAATTCTAACTTCCCAGTGAACCATGATTTAGGCTACTCAGGGCTGAGTGTGTGGAAGTACGTCATTGTCTCCAAGGGAGATGATAAGAAATGCTTGTTTATAAAGGTCTTCCATAATTTTTTATCTTTTTGTTTTGGAGGTCAGCCAAAATTCCAAATCTTTCACCTTACCTATTGTAGTAACCCAGGTGAGTGAAGATGGGGCAATCTGAATTATGGTGGTGATCGAGGATGTGGGGACAAGGTGATGGACTGAACAATGGCTGGAATGGAGTGGAGTAGTAGGCAAGAGCCACGAACAGGGAAGTATTGTAGAGAATGGTTCCTGGTGTTAAAAGATAAACTGATGCATATTAAAATTTTTAAGAGCTTATTTGAGCAAAAATCAGTTTGAATGGGGCAGCTCTAAACCAGAAGTGGTTAGGAGTACTCCACCAACAGGAGCCCCTGGAGAGACTATAGAGAAGAAAGAAGCAAAGTAAGGACATTATTGGTTGGCCATAACTTAAAGCCCACTTGTCTGTGATTGGTTGTCCTTAGCATTTTGATTTCACAACCTTTATAGACTTAGAGTTTGGCTTGCTTAAGTAGGGTGCCACAGCATTAATCTAATGGCCTCCTTGTTTAGTTAATTTAACACTGGTTTCTAGATTGGTTTGGACAACTAAGTGGACCGTGATGCCAGCATAGAGTCGGGACAGTCTGATGCCTGGATCCAAACCTGTCTCCACTTTTTACTTCTTGTGTGAACTTGAGCCAGTTACCTAACCTCTCTAAGCCTTTACCTGTAAAAGCAAGAATAGTCCTACTTACAAAGTTGTTGTGAGGACTAAATGAGACCTTATACCACTAACTTGGCACGTATGTTGAGTGTCGACTAATTACCAAGCCCTGAATTCAAAGTGCTTTCAGTGTGCTAGGGGAGACATGCAAAAACATTTAACACACTACTGAGGCAGGTTAGTGAGAAGCCAGGAAATTCCTTGACAAGTGGAATGGGGGAAACTGAGACAGACAGTCAAACAGACAGCAGAGCAATTAACAGCCAGCTAATAAATCACAAGATCTTATCTTCCCTAACCAAGGACACAGGACCAAATGGTTTACACCTCTCTTCCCTAACCAGAGTGAGTAGCTTAAATCACCCTAGTCGGGAGAGAGACACCAGAGACCCAGTTGGTGCCATTAGTGCCAGCCAAACCCAAGAACAGATAAAGTTGGGAATAAATAACAACAACAAGACAATTAGAGCCAGACAAATCCCAAATAAAGGAGAAGCGGACCAGAGAATGATCCCAAACTCCCCTCCATGCGTGTTTGGACGCATCAGTGAATGTGTATCAAGAGACATGGTTGGAAAGTTGTTGAATATTCTGTTAGACTCCCCTAAAACTCCCACCTTTAGGAAACAGATAAAAACCATTAAGACAAAGGATGCCAGTGCTTGCTCTCCCTTGAGCATGCTCGCACCCCCAACGACCCCCTAAAACTCCCCCCTTCTTTCCTCATTAGTGTATCTTTGCTTGCTTTTTCCTAAGGTCTAAAGGCTCCCATGAGACTTGCAATCAGGGAGCAGTGGGCAGCAGCAGCTTGTCCCGGGCTAACCACCTGAACCCATCTCCAAGAGACCTCTTTTGCCTCTAATTTGTTTCCTGAGTCCATGCATCCCAACATAGCTAATTTCTGTCTCTGTGACTTTCTTCCTAAAAGGGCCAAGGCAGCTCTGCCTCGGCTTGATTCTTTTTGTGTGTCCTTTTTTATATGTTTTTACTGATTTCAGAGAGAGGAAGGGAGAGGTAAAAGCACTGATGAGAGAGAAACATCAGTCGGCTGCCTCCTGCATGCCCCCTCCTGGGGATTGGTCCCACAACCCTGGAATGTGCCCTGACCAGAATTGAACAGGGGACCTCCTGGTGCATGGGACTGCGCTCAACCAGCTGAGCCACACCGGCAGGGCTAGGCTCGATTATTTTCTTCACATTTTCAAAGGGCCAAGGCAGCTTTGCCTAGGCTCACTCCTGTTGCTGTGATCTTGCCTCTTCTATTTTAAGCTTTTCCTTTGTTTCACTATCTCCAGCTTTAATAAATGTACTCTCAAAATCATCTGGACTCGAAACTTGAAATCTTTCCTGCAAGAAGTCAAGAACCCATGCACTGTAGGCCCACTTTGGCTCGGTCCCTTTCTGGTGACACTACAATGGGAGAAGCACTAAAATATCAGTGTAAGTGAATTATTAGAGGAGCCCAGAATCATGCACTCTGCTTGAAGATGTGGGGAGAAAGGAATGAGCATTTGAGCTAGCCTTGAAAGAATACATTTTCACCAAAATTATCCCCTGTGATCTGGGATAAATTAATCTCTGTGAGCCTGTTTCCTCAGCTGGGGATAATAATAGTACCCATTTCAAGGAAGGATTGTGAGGGTTAAGTGGAATAATGCATGAAAAATGCTCAGCACAGTGCCCAGTATACAGCAAGTACTCCATCAATGTTAGCTATCTTTATTAACACTACTATGGAGAACTCTGGGAATCAATGCGTTCTGATGGACTCAATGACATGTCAAGGTTACAGCTAGTATCTGGGCTGCCAATTTTATGCTCAATTATAGTAGAGCTCTGGATTTATCCAATCCTACGTTTTCCACTGGGGATTCTAAAGAGAGTGTTGGCTTTGTAAAACACAGAGACTCCAGTAACTTTCCCCAAAGGAAAGTTTTGAAGTCATTTAACGTTTGAATGAGCTCATGTCTAAAAGGATTACCCACTTTGACAGGTAATCAGTCTGCCATGTGTAGATATAAATTCACTTTTGCTTACTAGACGTACTTGGGTTTTTTTTTCTTTTTTCCAGGCTACATATTTCCCTTACTTCAGCCCTTCAAACACCCTGTTCTCTAGCTTATTTGACTTTAATATCAAAGGAAAATGAAAGCAAAAAGAATACATTCAACTTGTAATCAGCATCCATTTACTGTAATTGTGGTTTAAAAACTCTTTGCTGGCACTATGAAAAGAGGCAAAGAACATAAAACAAAGCCTCCGTTACTGCAATAGTTAGCATTTTGTTAAGTAAGCCAGATATATATGCATTAGAAAATAATTCTTGAATAATGTGTTGTTATTCCATGGTGATAGGGGATAGCTTGGATACACAGAGGAGACAAAGTAAATTGGTATTCTATTGGGCAGGAGCTAATGAGGATATGGAGAGAATACAATGATCTCTTTGGCAGGGGCTGTGCTAGATGTTCCAGACAGTATCTGGATGATTCTGAGTCAGCTCTAGAAAATGGTAATGGATGTGGGTTGGCAAAGAGAAAACCAGGCAGGGGTTCTTGTTAGAATCAGCTGGTACTAAAAACAAGCAAACAATAAAAAACAACCCCAGCCCAGCTTGGCATGGCTCAGTGGTTGAGCATCAACCTAGGATCCAGGCGATTGGGGTTCGATTCCCGGTCAGGGCACATGCCCGGGTTGCAGGCTCAGTCCCCAGTGGGGGGCGTGCAGGAGGCAGCCGATCAATGACTCTAATCAGTGATGTTTCTCTCTCTCTCTCTCTCTCCCTCCCTCCCTCTCCCTTCCTCTCTGAAAGCAATAAAGATATAAAATAAAATAAAATAAAATAAAATAAAAATAAAAAACAACCCCAAAACAAGCCCACCCAGGCTCCACCCCCAGAGATTCTGCTGCAGTTCCCCTGGGGCAGGGACCCCAGGTATCCACACCTTATGAAAACTCCCAGGTGATTCTAGCATGCAAGCAAGGCTGAGAACCTCTGCTTTAGGGCAAAGACCATATGACAAATAATTCCAAATCTGTGTGAAGTGCTGTAGGCTTGTGATGAAAACTTCTTTGACCCCGTTGTAGTGGAAACATTGCTTCTTCCAACTTACCTAACACGAAAGTAAAGTGAATGCACTGGGCTGTGAATATGCTAGTGTTTGCTTGGGAAGATCAAGGTGAGGATTTGGGAGTGGCGATCCTCTAAGATCCAGTAGGATTGCTGGAGGTGATAGTGGGGTACCAAATTGGGAAGACACCTCGGGATTTTAAGAAAAACTGTGTTTCCATGGATGGGTTTCATTACATTTATGGCATTGTGAAGCTGTCAGAAGATAAAGGGGTAAAGGGAGTCTGCAAATAGGCAGCTCAGGGCTTTGAAGTCAGCTGGATGCTCTTGTAAATGTTGCTTAAATTCAGTCTCATCTTCCTCATTTGTAAATGGGCATATCTTAGTAGCTACCTTTCATGTTTGTTGTGAAGATGAAATGGGATAATAGGCGTAAAGCAGAGTGCCATGCCTGTCACATAGATAGTAACAAGCATTAGTTAATATTACTGTTGTTTGAAAAGAATACAGGACTGTGTGAACAAATCATGCATCCCAAAGCCAGGATTTGGGTGGCTGCAGATAAAAAGGTTTCCCTTGGAAACTGGTATAGACATCAGGACCTACGTTTCTAGTACAAAGGGAGCTGGGAGAAATTGTTACCTAACAGGAATCAGGCCCCCAGCAGATCTGCCTTGGGCCAGCCGATAGTGTGTGGGTTCTTGACTTAGTGCAGGCAAGATTTCACAACACTACTCCAGGTGATTTTGAGAGTATATTTATTAAAGCTAGGGACAGTGAAACAAGGAAGGGCTAAGGGTAGAAGAAGCAATAGGAGAGAGCCTAGGCGGGGCTGCTGGCTCACTGAAAAGTCAGAGAAAAGGGAGTCTGGGATGAGCTGCTGCCTCCCATTGCTCCCCTGGTCACGAGTCTCATGGGGATCCTTACAACTTAGGGAGAAAAAGTATGCCTGAGAAAGAAAGGGGGAAGAAAAGGCATGGCCATGCTCCAGAGGGAGCCTGTGCTGGGTCCTTCGTCTTAAGGGTTTTAAAGGCTGGGAGTTTAAGGGACAGTCTCAATAGACTATTCATCAGCTTTATGCTGATGCACCAAAATGAGATTTATTCCCTTAACTTCATCTGTCCTTGGGTGTGGTTGGCGCAAATGGCACTAGTTGGGTTTTTGCTATGTCTCCCTGAGTAGGGTGATTTAAGCTATTTGCCCCCTGGTTGGGGATGAGACCGTAAACCATTTACTCTTAAATGTCCTTGGTTAGGGAAGATAAGATTTTGTAATTTACTAGATGGCTGTAAACTACCTGGCCGTTTAGTAGCTATCTGCCTCAGTTTCCCTGTTCCACTTGTCCTGGCTTACTAGCCTGTCTCAAAATCACTTCAGCCTAAGCCTGTAGGGAGCTGGAAGGAAGAAAGGCCTGGAAGAGGAAGCCAGAGTGAAGGTATGGGGGCCGCGGTCTCGGAGACCAGGGCAAGAAGGAAGCAGGTCAGAACAGATGGAACTGGCATGAGATCTGCACCCACTTTGGAGGCTGAGACTCAGATACTGGGGCCACACTGGGGCAGGACTTTCACTTAAGCCTTTTTATCAACCAACCCACACTTTAGAAAAGGATAGGCTGGGACAGACAGTTTGAAAAATAATTGAATAATACTAGTCTGCGTTCATGCAATGTTGGATGATAATTTCAATTCAGGAGTACATGAACTAACACCTGTGGAAGTATTTTCTAAATAACAAAATACTGTGTGAATAAAGTCTTATTCTTGTTTTTCTGTGTGGAGTTTATACCTATAGACTTCCTCAAATGATAGTGAACTAATCTGTGTGTTTCAAGCAGGTTTCTGAGCATACTCCATTGAAGTGGGTACCTGGGTTTGCAGGGCGGAGGGTCAGAGTGACTAAAAGGAGTGCCAGGCGCAGCTGGAGGAACTGACCCAGGAGGTCTCTTCTGTGGATCTCAGGCCTGGAGCAGCAGAAAGTTACTCCGAGGGCTTTACAAACATCTTGGGAGCCTTCTTCTTGGAAATTTTAAGGATGCTCATTTTGTCATAGGGCTACCTGAAGCAAAAATGCTAAGCCGGAGAGAAACAAAAGATAGGAGTTTGGCTCACAGTTCAGGCTCCTTCACTGTTTGCTGAAATGAAGACAAAATGTGCAGTGGTGGTGTAGCCAAAAAGAAGAGATGGCCCACCAAGTGAGTCCATGGTGTTTGGGTTTGATGTTATGGCAGCAGAAAGCCACTCTGTAGCCCTGAGTGCTGTTCAAGGACCTATAAACTATGACAACTGAAGAAATAAATGCACCCCAGGTCACCCATCCATTAAGTGGACTTTAAAGAGGAATATGCTCATCCTGACAACAATGGTCACTCTAATGATTTATTTAAGCAAGACTATGGACTCTTCTGAACAGGACTGTGTGGGGGAGGAAAGCTTTTCCTTTCTGCTCTTCTAGGTTCTTTGACTGGTCTATCAACTAAATCCACATAAGACAGATTAACTAAAAAAAATTAATTTCCTACCTAAGGGAGTCCATAGACATATGAGACTTAAAGAAGTGAAAAAGCAGACAGCTTTTATGAGTTATGCACAAAGAAACAAAACATTTGTGAAGAATTGACAAGAAAAAGGGGTTTAGGCCTCGGGTATCAAAGTAATGAGAAGTAACAAGGTTTGTGTATATAGCCACCCTGGCTCTAAATTTCCTATCTCTGGCGATGAGGATGCCTTCTCCCCTCTTGGTACAGGGTGGGTACTTTTCACATGGGAGACTTATGTCCTGCTTTCAGGAGGACAAAGGAGGGTCAGCGTGTCCTTGCACTGGCTGTTTCTTAAGTAACTTTAATTCTAAATAATCACTAGGTCAAAGTGGCATACTTTGGTGCTCCCTGTCAACTGGACATTCTGGTTGGGCAGGTTGTTCGTGGCGCAAGAGTGAGCATAGACTTGGTCCTGAAGTCAGTCTGCTCTCTGCTCACCAAGCGCGCACCCTCCTGTGGGGCTGTACCTGCCCGGGAGGGATGCCTTTGTCCAGTTTCACACAAAGGTGCCCCATGGAGAGGTGACAGCTCGTCTCTGAAGGTCTGAAAACAATGCATGCTCTAAGGTCATATCCAGACTCTGGGGTAGGAGACCAATGATGTGACCAATAAAGTGGGGTGGGGGGTGGGGAAATGAAGACAAAAATGAGCAAAATATAAGGTAGAGGAAGTGAAATAGAACAGCAAAGGGAGGTGAATCATGAGGAATGGTAGGAGGTGCCGTGATGGGCGGAGGTTCCTCCCTCCATATATCTGGTATTGTGAATAAACATGGAGAGAAACTTCACAGTGACCTACTCAATGGCAGAAATCAAAACAGGGCCAAAGTCAATGTGGAGCTTTGCAGTAAGCAGCAACATGAGTCTGGCACCTAAACGCAGCAACTGTGTAGCCAGGGCTGGAAAAAAGTCCATTTTACCAGCAATAAGTCTGCACTTTCATCCAAACTCCCTTCCCCCTCCGCCCATGCCAGCACCACAGTGGAACTGATGGCAACAGTTCATGTTTCACATTTCAGTTTGGATGATGAAAGTTTCTATATTATTTTCATATTGCCGAGGTCCTGTCACTCTTACCCCTAACTGCTGTCTTCTGGTACACATTCAGAGAAGAAAGTCCTTAATTCTGGGAAGCAGTTTGGTCTTGCAGCTACCTAAGAAATGGTTCAAGTTCCTTTCTAAGAAAAACAGAATTTTCACATTAGAAATGGAGATCACAACACCTAAACATAGAATTTTGTAGAAATAAATCAGATTAGTTCAAAGGATTTTTGCCTTACGGCTCCCTGTATATCCCATGCTTTTCCACAGACCAGGAATATCTACAGCCAATACCCTTCCTGGATTCTTGTCCATATAAGACTTTTGTGCGAGACATTACTGATCCTAGGAGTTCCAGCTGAGGGATTTATAAGACAATCTGTTTCCCTTGGGATTAGCCTTCAATAATTTATTTATCCAACATTTAATCGACCCCCAACTATATTAGATGCTGGGAACACAAATATAACTAAGGCATGCCTACTTCCTTCAAAGTCCTTGATAAAGGGAGACAGACATGTAATTTAACTAATGCCACAAAATTTATGGTGCTATAAAGAATGTATGTGGGAGGAAAAGAAGGGACACTAGGAAGGGGAGGTGCTCCCAGGCAGGGCAAACTGGAAACAAGGCAGCCATGGGTCAAAGAGTTTGTTGTGGTCAGGAAGCTACAGGTAGATCAGTTGGCCCATTAAAACCCTATACTGGAGCAGGTGGGATAAAGGATAGGTCTGTCAACGGTGGTCAGGGTGGCCTCTGGCCAGAGACAGTATTCTGCATCCTCAGTTCTTGTCATCTTGTAGAAACGAATTCAAATAAGAGACAACAAAGAGCAGCAAAGCAGGAGAGAACTTATTTGCAGAAAAGGAATACACTCAGAGTCTGACCAGAAACTCAGCTGGCCAAAGCCAAACCAAGTGCCCTGTTCACTTGGGGGTTTGGGAAATTTATACGCCTAGGCTGAAGAGTCCCTAAGTAAGTCTCTCTTCCCTTATTTCTCAAAAAAATACATATCTTCGAGCTATAAGGCTCCTTCACCCAGGTGTTATGCCACCGGTTAGACCACATCCAGGAGGTGCTCAAAATCTTCTCACATAGGGGTCTGTTGCCTTCATTATCTAATGTTGGCTTGTCACATCTCACACGTATCCCCTCCGAGCCCCAACTGCCTTACTTAGCTCATATTTTTCTAGGTGCCTACTCTAACACTGAGGCTACAAGAATGAGAAAAAAAGTTTATAAACTAAAGATGGTGGAAAGGAAAGCTACGGAAAGGGTAGATGTCTGCCAGCAACCACGGACCTCTAGACCTGTTGATATATAAGAAAATAACCCTGAGCTATTAAGCCACTGCCAAGTTTTCTGTTACTTATACCCAAAACCACCCTAATGAATTTCCCTAGTTCATAACAAAATTAGAAAAATAAGTAAAGCAATAACATTTTCATAGATCTAGATTCACTAAATTCCAAAGTTATGCATTCTCACTTTTTTGTTATTAAAATATTCTTTCTTTTATGAAATGATGGTGATTGTAGATTGTCATTTGTTTTTCAGTGTCTTTGCTCGGCAAAGGATGGAAAAAAGCAAGGAATGAAGAAAAAGAAAGGAAGGAAGGGAGGGAGGAAGGGAAGAAGGAAGAAAAGATTTTAAAAAGTAGTCTTTCTCTAATTCTCAAGTATTCTTTTTTTTTTTTAAAGCTTGTGAAATCCAAAAGTCTGTGACATGAAGAGTGCTGGCTGAACTTGCCTTGAAAGCCTAGAATTGGTGGTGCTTTGGAGTCTCTGGCACTGGCTCATGAGAGCAGATGGTTAAATTTCCAGGAAGTGGCTTGGCATCACCTTGGTAGCTTGAAATCAGACATGGTGGGAGTAATTACACCATGGAAACCTGCAAACGCTATAAATCAACCCTCTTTTCCCCAGGCTGGTTGTTTTCCAGCACACCACTGCCCTGACCTTGCCTCTTGCAAGTGTCCAGGGGGTGATCACGTGAGGCACAACTCACATCAACTAAAATACACATGAGGTTGAGATGGACTTCATTAATTTAAATTTTTACAATGAAAAATATTCTCTCATTCCTTGTTTAATGATCTGATGATCCATTTCCCTCACTAAATTATCAGCTCTGCCTTGGCAGGAACCATGTCTGTTCTACTCACACAATATCCCCACTGCCTATCAGCACGGAGTGAGCACAGAGACCCTGGTCTTCCTACGAGTCCTAATCAGAGATTTTGCAGTCATCAGAATGTCTAGGGGAGCAAAAGTATAATATTAGGATATTCACCAAAGAGAGAAGTCTGTAGACAATAAGTCCCTGTCCTCACGTGGTACATACTCTCAGATGGCTGGCTGAGTAAGAATATGAAAGTAACAAAAGTACGATGTAATTTCACATAGTAAAAATAACTTGGGTGTGAGTTTTAAACAAATCACTGTAGTATGCTCAGTAAAACACTAGTTTATTAGATGGTTTATAGGTGTTAAAAAAAATTAAATGGTAGCCAATTTAGTGTTTGGTAGCCAATACATTTGGGAAATGACGGTTAAAACAAGTTATTTCTTTATTGCTAAACTTCTCAGAGCCTTTAATATGATGCTGACATGCTTGTGAATCTTTACTTTGACCATGGAATCCATTTTTGAGTGCAGCAACTACAATGAGTGTTCTACAGAGCACATTTTAGGTATCAAGTGACAAAACTAAAACAATTTAGTATTGAGTTCGATGTTCTTTATTCAAAGGAAAAAAGGACATCACAATCTCTGGAGTGGTGAGTATTGAAATCTTGTTTCTTTATATGTCCTCATTTGTTTGCATTCTTATGGACAGCTGGATGTTTCTGCTCTCAAGGCGGTATGTGCAGTTACTGAGAGCTGGGGCTCTGGGGCCACCTTGGGCTCAAGTCCCAGCTATTCTATTATTAGCTGTGTGGCCTTATGCAAGTTATGTAAGCCTCAGTTTTCCTCAACTGTGCAATGGGAATAATAGCAATGACTTCCACCTGAGCTATCAAAAGCCTTAAAAAAAATAATACATATAAAACACTCAATGTCAAGTATTATTATAATTTTAGCTTTTTCAGTGCTGTGGGTCTGTTGCTTACAGTGACCCCCTGCCAGGCACATTCGAATTCTTCTAAGTCCACTCTCTTTCTTACCCTACCAATTCAGAGAAATAAATTCAGTTCCTCTAGCAGCTCCTTACTGGGAGGGTCTCCCAAGCTTTCAGCCACTTCAGCTGCTCTTTTCTGTACTATAATCAAGTTTAACTGATTCTCTTCAGTTTTAAGATTTCTAACGGAGCTCAGTCCTCAGAAAAATGCCTGCTCAGAGAAACAGAACCATTTCTGACTTCCAAATGACATCAAACTGTTCTTTGAAAAGGTTTGTGAAGCCTTCGGCTTTCCCATTATCAGTGGGAGTGAACTATTATTAGCACCCAGTTCTGCACTGATCTTGAATTTAGTTCTGATTTTGAAGGGAGGAAATTACAGGCTGTTTCTTGCAACAGGACTGAGATCGCAGAAGGGTTGTAATGGTTGGTAATGATGTTCTGTCCCCTGTTCAGCACTGACAGAAAGTTATTTTATTTTATTATTTTATATTTTATTTTATTTTTTATTCAGTAGAGGGGATAAATTAGACCAAGGGGGCAAAAAAAGTTCTAGATTTGAAAGACTTTTGAGATTCAACATTTTTTTTCTACTAAATATGGTTTTTCTTCCTCATTGTACTCACTCAAAAGAAATATAAATATTGAAGGAAAATACCTTCAATAGCCAAAACCTAACTCTCTGGAATCATGACTTAAATATAGGATGACCCAAAAAAATGTATACATACACTTTGAATAATTATAAAGGCAGTGTTTATTAAAATACATTTCATTTTCAAAATTGAGCTATCAGGTGTTACAGTGTATATATATTTTTGGGGACACCCTGTATATTAGAAATACTGTATATATTTCAGGAGAAAACATCAAATAAAGCTAGACTGACCTCAGCAATTAATAAAAAATCAGCCACTAGGGTATGTCCTCATATAAGTCAGCCCAACCTCTTATTCCTTATACATATAACATTGCACTAGAATTTAATCTCCATGGAAGAAGAGATTTTTGTCTGTTTTCTGTTATGCCCTCAGCCTCTAGCAGAATATCTGGCATGTAGTAGACAGTCAATACTTGTCAAATTGATTGATGAATGAATGAAAACAATGTGCTTGGTACTAGGAAAATGGGAAGTGATAGTTCAGAATTATGAAGCAGAGGCCCTGGAAGGTCTGTGATTATGAACATAATATCAATCATGTCAGAATGGAACTCTACCTCTTAAAGCAAAGCAGTGGACTTGTAAAGGATTTAGAAAGATGCTGAAAAGTGCTGACTTAAAAAAATAATCAGAACTAATGTTTCATCAGAATAGTCCGCCAACTGCAATTAATTGAGCCTTTAAAAAAAATTATTTTATTGTTGAGAGTATTACAGATGGGGGCTTTTTTTAGAGAACAAAGGTGTAGGCACTGAGATTATGAATTACTGTAATCAGTGCAAACTGTGCATTTGATAATAGAGCTGTATGAAAATCTCTCCCTCAGCTAGCATTCCCAGATGGTCTGATCAGCTTTGATGGTCCCTCAATTTGTCTTTGAGAAGACACTACCCCATATTAAACCCCATATTAGTTTTCTTGCATTTAATTGTGACTAACATTGGCACAGAAGGTCCCATATGAGCCTTTCAGAGATGGAGAAGATCAGAGGCAGAGAAAGAAAGATGGAGATTAGTTGTTAGGGTCTACATTGTGGTTGCAACCACATGGTAAGTAATTGGGTACTTCATAAAGCAAATTATGTCAATACTTCTGTTTGTAATTTGTATCTTCTAGGTAAAATTTTATACCACGAATCCTCTTTTACAATGATAGTAATTGCAAGTTTTAAATGATGGGCAATTGCCTTGGGGGCTGTGTAAACAATGGTAAGGAATTTTTATATCACTCAGCATGAGGAGTCAGTCTTACATTAAATTCCCGATACTGATACATTTAAGGTACCTTCTCCCTTTTCTTTCTTTCTTTCTTTCTTTCTTTCTTTCTTTCTTTCTTTCTTTCTTTCTTTCTTTCTTTCTTTCTTTCTTTCTTTCTTTCTTTCTTTCTTTCTTCCTTTCTTTTTTTCTTTTTGAGATGGTGGCAAGAGCCATGTGAGATATTCAACTGTTGTCACTCCATGATTTGAAAGTGCAAACTTGGTGTTATCCGACCTCACCAGCCTACGGAATTTTCTGGGCTGTACTCCATGTTATGGAACAGTAACTCAGCCACCCCCCACCAATTGCCCCTTTCTACTTTGGAGGCTCCCCAAAGAGGCGCTTCCCGTTTGCCCACAGGCCTGTCAGACACAGGTACCACCCAGTGCCCACCTCTGCTGGCCGCACCCCTTCATGTCTTTGCCTGTCCGCTGCCAAGCGCCCCTGGGGAGTGAGAGCGACGGGTTCATCCAGAGGGGCCACGGGCTTGGGTGAGAGGTGCTGCGGGCGTTTTGTGCAGAGCAGGGAGAAAGGCCCTCTCTCTCCGATTCCCTGCTACACATGGTCATGTGGCCCTTTGGCAGATCTGATCGCATCCTGAGTCCTTTCTATTCTTCCTGCTTCTGACCTTTACCCTCACTTGGAATCTTATAAAGTCTCTCATGAAAATAATTATGTGACTATCTGGCACTCATTCCTTGACCAGAGTCTCAAACATTCCTTTGGAAACATTCTCTGTTTCCAGTTGCCACCCCACTCCCCACCTCCCCGCCCCCGCCCCGGCTGGGCTAAGGCTTCAGTTGGGGCAAAGATGCCACAGTCTCCATCTCTCCTCTCTCCTTTGGCACTCTCTCCAAGCAAACTCAGTCATGAAGCAGAAGGCTCCGTGGGCATCACTTGGCACATGACTTAGCGTGAGCGTGATGGGCACACGGTGAGGTGACAGGGTGAAAGTGCACAGGAACAGTCAGTCAGTTAAATGCTTCCTACAGAAGAAATATCCTTCTCCTGTTTCTGCAGCGATGAAACAAAACTTAACAAGTAGGGCTCCGCACACAACATAACTTCCTTCAGTGCCCTGTTCAGCTGGGTGCTGCCTACCATCCCTTCCAGTGCTTGGGGTTGGTCATCGCTTTGTTGAATCTAAAGGGCCTTTGTGGAAATTCTTTTTGGAGTTCACAGCGGACACTGCATCTCAGACTGCTTGGCTTGTGCCTAAAGGACGATCCTTTTATTTGTCTTCTCTCCTTCACTTCTTTCTTTACTCAGCTTTAACTGTATCTCTTTGCTATCCCCACTGGGGATAGCCTGCCTTCTCTTCCTTATGTTTTTCTGATTTTAGCTGGTCTGAGATCCAGACACTTTTTAAAAAGGAAAAGTACTGAGCAATAATATTATCTAGAGAGCCAGTGGCTAGGCAGGCCAGTATTAAAAGGAACAAACAGATGGGTCTCTGAATTCCCAAATGGGATTCCTATACATTAGACATGTCTATGACTGAACATTTAAAAATCATTATAACAGTTTAGATAATGACCAAATAAAATTAATTATGAGGTTTGGCTCCTTTGGAAAAAAGCCTTGAATTAATTTAATTCAGGGATATGAGGATACTGTGTAAGTTAATATCGATTTACCAACTCAAATAATAAGAGAGCCCAAGAGTAAATAAATACTTTTACATCGAACTTGGTTTTGTTGCTCAGATATTATGGGCACTTGGCCACTTTGCTTCTAGGATAATATAATGTTAACAAAAGAGAGAAAGGTCAAATTAAATTTCTAAGATCAGGTTCCTAAACAAAGCCAATGCCATATGTTAACTGTAAATATGCTGCTCAACTAGCAATTCAATTTCTCCACAGTTTGTGATTCATTCTCCTCTACTCAACATCAATAATGCGGAACTAGAGGATTTTGATCAGGGTTGTTAAAGGGACATCTTAAAATAATTATAAGTGTTATAGTATCTGGATATATGAAATTGTATAGTTTTATATACGAGGTACATAAAAAGGTATATAGTTATAAGTATTATAAGTAACAATAATAAGTATAATTTATTTAGGCTTACTAAATACCAGAGACCTTTTCAGAACTCTACTTACATTATCTCATTTAATCTATGCATTAGTTTTAATTCCCATTTTACAGATGAAGAAACTAATGCTCAGTGATACTAAAGAACTTGCCCAAGCTAATACAGTCTGTTAGCGGCAGGCCCAGCATTTGAGCCTACACATGTCTGACTGCAGAGGTTATGCCCGTAACCCCTTCCTGTGCTATGAGACGGAAAGCACAGGAAGCCGCCTTAAAACAGGGATTACATGCATATAAATTATTTCTTTATAGTACTACACAGAGTATAAATAAGTATATGTAAGTTACTTTTCTATCCTCTCATAAAATTGTCACATTCATTCAAATTAGCTATGCGTCTGAGAAAGTAAATGCTGGAAAAGACACGAGGAGCTGAGTAAGGGGTGCGGCGTAAGCGGGGGCCAGAAGGCCAACGCGCAACCAAAGGCAGGAGTCTGAGTCAGGAGTCAACGCAAAGGGCGAGGCGGGCAGAAGGCGGCTGCTGCGGGACGGTCACGCACCAGATCGGGGCAGGAGGGGCTGCAGGAGGTGAGAAGGCATCAGGGCTAGCCAGAGCAGAAGCATGTACCAGGGAAGTTTGATTGTGGCTGTTTCTGTCTGTGCATCTACATTTTCGAAGAGTTCCCCAGTCAGTAGCCAGTCCCAGCAGAATGAGTCTAAACTTCTGGCATTGGAGTGGGAACAGGCGGCTTGAGGCACTAAGCTGAGGCAGAAGAAGGATCCACAGCATTTGTCCTCAAGAAAATCCTGGCTAAAGTCTGCATTTACAAGATACCAGGTACACTAAGTACTAGGACATAGGACATTCAGGGCTTTTGGCTTCGTTAACCCCCGATGTTCACTGCTTCTAGTAGATTATACCCACGTGTCTCCCGAGGGCAGAAATCAGCTCTCAGAGATGGTTCAATCTGAACCCACAAAGAAAACATTTTCGGAGCTAGACTGTAAATTACAGGGCCCCCTCTCACTGGCTGCATTCAGTGAGTCACAAATTATTCAGAGCCAAGTATATATGACTGGTTAACGCTTATCTGTTCCCATCTTACAGGACGTGCTTTAACTGCCATTGGAATGTCGTACTGGAAACTACATGTTTCACTCTACACGTGGCTTGACCAGCAGCGAGAACAATAAGTGCTCCTTCCCTAAACCGCACCCTAAGCTTCTCTTATCATTTAGATTTTATTAGCATTGTAAGCCGCCACATCCCACTTGTATTGAGCTGGCAGCCACAGAAAACTGCTAGACCTTTTCCACTTAAAGGGCAGCTATCAAGCCAGATATCCAACCTATATTTATGAAACCCAGTTAAAAACAACTTTTACATGGGTTTCTGCCTGGATTCCTGTTAATCTCTTTGTGGTTTTAGTGGCCCAACATTCCAAATTGCTAGGTTAAGGTTGCATTCCAGCTTGCTGATTATGACATCGACATCAACAGTGTCAGCTCTTCAGGCTTGGTGACAGCTGCATGTATGGTTAATCACCTTCTATGTCTTCAGTGAACAATTTTCAATCAAAGCCAACAAATGTTTATTGAGCACACATTCTGAGTTAGCCACTCTTCCGAATGTGAGGATGAATTATACGTACTGATGATGTTTGGATGAACTAGGCTCATGGCACATGGGAAAAACAGGTGTGGATATGGCCAAGTACAGCATGTTATGGGTAAAGTTCTATGAAAGCATAGAACATTCAGCAACTTACTGAATTGCTTTAGCAGTTTTAGTTTCTTATGTATATAATAATCTCCACTGAATCTCTCTGTTTTCACATTTCTGATTGGTTAGCATGGTACCAATTCAATCTGACTAGGTCTTCCCAGAGCAACTGGACCAAGGGCTTGACTGAGGATTTTGTGTCACATGTGCCGATCACAGCAGAATGTGTGAATTTGATTTTATTAAGAATGTTGATGGACATGACCAATACGTTAGAAATACACAAATATCTCCTCATACCGTCTCCTAGTGTGATCTTAACGTTACGACAACAACAATGTGAAAGACAGTGCCCAAGAGAGTCATCCAGCATATGCTCTCTCCTCCAGAATGCAAAGATAACAAGGAGGCGGCAGGGAACGAGGGGACCTCCTTCTGCAGGAATGAATGCGCTCATGGCGAGGCGGCTCACTCGCTGCTTCACAGCCCCAACAATTCAGATATGCCACATCTCTAGATTTCTACATTTTGTAGCCAGTCACCATCCACAACCACACAATTTTTGGCAGCTGAAGCTAAAAGAATTATTTGGGTGGCTGACTAACTGTTCCTTTCTCTTGCTTTCCAGATAGAAGGAAGAGGAAGAGCGGGAAGAGGAAACGTTTCTGCTCTTGGTGTTTGACTAGGCTGCTGAATTTTCATTGGCCTTGGCGCATAAACTAATCCGAGACTTAGCAAGAACAAGAGGTTACCTACTCAGGTGGGGGGCTCTTGAAACTAATGACTCAAACCTGGACATAACTGAGAGGGGGAGAGAGTTCTTGCCTGGCCTCCAGCGCCCGTTCAGAGCCTTCCTTTCTGTTGACACCCTCTTAGGCAGGTGCCTTGACGGTGCCTTCCCCGGGCGGGGCCAGGCCAGGCCTTTCCTGCAGCCTGGGCCGTGTGTGAGGCAGGTGCTTCCTCAGCCAGGAGGCGGCCAGGGCCAGTGGCCCAAAAATTTGCAATTAACTTTCTGTTTTGCTTTTTATTTCCTTCTTCCGCCTCTTCCTTTCCAAGTCATTCAAATGTTTTATCACTAACGCTCAAAACTCAGTTCTTAGCCAATGCAAGTGTGAAATACAATTCCTGAAAGATATAATAAAGATAAAATAAATTGTTAATAGATAGCCAATAGAAAAAATGGAGTCAGGGAACTGAAAAATGGTGCTGGAACAGTTGAACATTCCTATGCAAAAAACAAACAACCCCCCCCCCCCAACACCACAACTCAACTATATTTTGAACAGTATATAAAAATTACTTTAAAAACCTTCGTGACCTTGGGTTAATCAAAGATTTCTTAGATATGACACAAAAGCACAAACCATAAAACAAAAATGATAAATTGAACTTTTATCACAATTAAAAGCTTCTTCTCTTTGAAAGACAGTTGTTAAGAAAATAAAAAGACTAGTTACAGACTGAGAGAAAATATTTGCAGAGCACATAGCTAATCAAGGACTTGTAGCTACAGTATATAAAGAACTTTCAAAATTCAGCAATAAGGAAACAAACAACCCAGCAAAGATATGGGCAAAAGATTTGAAGACCATCAAAGAAGATACACAGATGTCAAATAATCACATGAAAAGATGCTCAACATTGTCATTAACTAGAGAAATGCAAATTAAACCACAATGAGATACCACCTATTATAATAGCTAAAATAAAATGAAACCGACAATACCACATGCTAAGGAGGTTGCCAAACAGCTGAAACTCATACACTCTTTGTGGAAATATAAAATGGTATAGCACTCTGAAAAACAGTTTGGCACCCTGGCTGAATAAAAATCATATTTACATAGAAACTTGTACCCTAATTTTATAACAAGTCTATCCAAAATTGCCAGAAACTGGAAACAACCCAGGTATCCTTAGGGGTAAGTGGATAAACAAGCTGTAGTACATCCATACAATGGAATACTACTCAGCAACGAAAAAGAATGAACTATGGATACAGCCAATGACTCAGATGAATCTCAAACATATTACACTAAATGAAAGAAGCCAGACTCAAAGGGAACATATTACATATGAGTCTATTTATATGAAAAGGCAAAACTATGGTCACAGAGAACAGATTGCCAAGGGTTGGGGTATAGGGAAGGGAACAGAACTACGAAAAGTACTGGGGAACTTTTGGGGGTGTCAGAAATGTTTGTATCTTTATTGGAGTGGTAGTTACATGGACGCATACATATGTGAAAATTCATCAAGTTGTACATTAAGACTTGTGCACTTTACTGAAGGTAAATTGTTTCTTAATTAAAGCACTTAAAAGATGAAGATAAAACAAAAATGTTTTCAGATAAATGAGAACAGAGAATTCATTGCCAGAAGATCTGCTCTAAGATAAGCTACTAGATGGGAATTTGGATCTTCAGGAAAAAAAGAGAGTGCTGAAATTGGTAAATATAAAGGTGAATGTCATACACATATACGTATACACTTCCTCAGTTTTCCCTTTACCTGCAGTGGGAGCACGTAGAATACAAAATAATTACATCATGGAGGTGGAGGGTGATAGGGAAGAATTTTTTTTTTTTTTTAAAGAAATAAGGGGAAAGTCACTGAATCCATTAGGGATTTCTAGCTTCTAAAAATGTAATTCTAGCTTGATGCCACTATGCAGAGTATACTCAAATTAGGTCTTCATAACACCAAGAAACCTGACGAATGAAACAAATTTGAGCCAATTACTCTCCACTGTCACATGTTGAGCATTTGCTATCCATGACTTGCTGTTAACAGGTTTTAAAATGTTCGTTAGGTGATTATAACCTCAACTTCTAATTCAAGTCTTTTAAAAATTATTCTACAATAGGTAGAATTAGCAAACTGAGGCCCAGTAAAGGTAGGAAATGACAAAGGCATGGGCCAAGATATTAAATTGAGGTCAGTTGGATTCCAAATGACTGACACTGCACTGCGTTTAACCCTGACTGCGTTTTCTCATATGTAAAATGAAGGTGATTAATAGCACTTATCTCATGGGTGATGAGGGTTAAAGGAGAATATGTCTGCAAAGTACCTGGCACGTAATGAGAGCTCAACAAATGGGAGCGTGCCCACAAAAAATATGATCTCTAGTTAATACGTCTTGTAGTCAGCCGAGACTTCAGTGAAGAGGAGGCTTGGAATCCCTTCCTCGGCATAGACCGGAGATGCCGTCTTTCTCCTGACAGCTTCCCAATCAACCATGCCACCAGGTAATCGTGGGCTTCTAAAAGGAGCAACATCATCGTCCTTTTTGTAACCCATTAAGCTGCACATTAAAAAAGGAATTTCAGCCCTGGGCCCTGGGGCTCAGTTAGCTGAGCACCGTCCCATGTACCAGGAGGTCACTGGCTCAATTCCCTGCCAGGGCGCGTACCCAGGTTGCAGGCTCGGTCCCCAGTAGGGGGTGTGCAGGAGGCAACCCAGTGATGTTTCTCTCTAATCAGTGTTTCTCTCTCCCTCTCCCTTCCTCTCTCTCTAAAAAATCAATAAAAACATATTGAAAAGAAAAAATAAAACAGAAAGATGGAACGAATTCCAAATAATTGTCAGGCTGTCTCTAGGAGCTTAGAATTAGCATTGGTTACCTCTGAGGCTTACCCCAGCCATATTTTTGGACCAAAACCTGCTCTAAAGCAAAGTTTGTCTGATAGTACCTTGGATTAAATTTGGATGCAGGATTTAATTGAATTCCCCTAACATTTACTGATCTTGTCTTTTGGCTGGACATCATGCTAGACATTTCCGCATATATATTTATTTTAATTTGTTTCAATAAGAATACTTTTTAAGGCGTCTGCTGCATTTCCCCCAGATGATTCCCTCAGTGTTTCAAAACATGAAAAATCTGAGAAGTATTTGTGAGCCTCTTATTAGAGTTTTTCTAGGGTCTGAAATCTTTCTTTTAGAGTAATATTCCAACAATTGATGAAAATAGTCTGTTATGTGGGTATTACATTTTTCTTCTAGTATCTCAGAGATTAAGCATGCTCATCCTAAAAATTAGTGATTGTGAATCTTTGGCAGTATTTCTCAAACTCCATTATAAATATAGACATTCTGTCCTTCCTACCACCACCATGACCATGTTCAAGGGGGAAATTTTACTTGTTCGTGTACAAAACTAAAGAAATAATAATTCTGAACTTCCCAAGGGGTACTATAAGTTACATATTAGCTTTAGGGGAGATCTCTTTACACCTTTTTCGATGGTTGGTTTCTTCTTTCTGTGACTTGCCATAGTTTAAACCATTCACTTTAACTCCTGAAAGGCCATTCTGTGCCGCTTGCCCTGTCTTATACATGGGTGGCCCTGAGTCAAGAATGCAAAGGATGGATGAAGGGGTCAAAAGGTACAAACTGAGTTATAAGATAAGTATTAGGGATGTAATGTGCAACATGATACTGTATCATATATATGAAAGTTGTTAAGAGAATAAATCCTCAGTTCTCATCCAAGAAAAAATACTTTTCTTTTTTTTAAATCTTTATGAGATGATGAATGTGAACTAGTTATTGCGGTAATCATTTCATTATACATGTAAGTCAAATCATTATGCTCAACATCTTAAACGTACACAGTGCTATGTGTTAATTATATCTCAATAAAACCGGGCGACATGCAAAAGAAATCTTAATGTTCTCTTACTTCACTCTCTCAGTTCCTTTTCCTCTCTTTATTGTCCTGTCTTCTTTCAACAACTTGTCACCTCAAAAGCGGCCTCCACAAACACACAAGGACAGTTCGGTGCCTTCCCAGCCTTGTCCATTTCACTGATATCCTCTTGCCACTTTCTGGGGTCTCCGAGACAATTCCTCCCCTCCAGCATCACCAGGAAAGGAACGAAGGTAGTTCGCCCTGTGCTGGTGCTTATCTTCCACAAACACGATCTCCCAGTGAGAGCTCTGGAAGAAGCATCATTATATCCACTTTGCAAGATGAGGGTCAGAGAATTTAAGAAATTTGCCCACGTTCACAAAGCCAGAAAATCTAGAAACGATCACAAAGCTCATGCACGCAAAATGTATCAGTCTAGCACTCAGATTTCCATGATCAGGACACAATTTTAGACAGCCCATTTTATATTAGCCCAAAACTCCATCTAGGCTCACCATATGGCTTTCCTGATTTTATCTTAAGGGAACATGTACCTGCTGGCCTGGAACACTCTTCCCTCCTGTCCCGAGATTACCCATTCTTCAGGGCTCACCATGTTCATCTTCCATAGGACAGATCTGGACCCTCCAGTTCCAGCTTTTCTCTCCTAAACACTTGAGGAGTTTAAAAAATAATGTTCCTTGTCCCTCCTCCACACACATATCCAGCTGCCTCTCCTCCTGAGACGACTCGTTTCTGCAGCTGATAGGATGGGAGCCTGGAGGATGGGAGCACAGCCGGGGTGTGAGCTGGGTTTGACAGAGAAACCTGGTAGCAGGTACAGGACTTCTGACCTCTCATCTCAATCAGACCAGCTGCAAGGAGCCCTGGTACTAACAGCAATCAGCACAGAGGAAATTTGTAGACCTCTGAGGGGAAAGAGATGGCACTAGCACACGTGTGTGCTCCTGGGATGCCTGCTGGTGTTCTGGATCCTTCAGGTGAGTTGAATAAATGTGCCAACTCAGCTTCATCCCTGAAGCTGAAAGACCACTGGCATTTGCAGCCAAGGAGACAACCAGAATGAGGAAATATTCCTTTTGGTATCCTGGCTGGAGCCTGCAACTTGCTGGACTTGTATAGCACCCACCTACCTGAGAGAGCCAACTGTAGATCTACCACTGGCTAGAGTGTCTGAGCATAAGGAATACCAGCAGTTCAATCTGAGTTTTATCTAGAGTAGTGGTTCTCAAAGTGTGGGCCACGCACCAGCAACATCAGCATCACCTGGAAACTACTTAAAGACACAAGTTTTCAGGTGCTGTCCCAGTCACACAGAATCAGAAACTCTCGGAATGGGGTGAGTAATCTGGTTTAACAAGCTTTCCAAGTGATTCGAATGCAAAACAACGTCTGAGCAGCCTGGCTATTGAAAGTGAGGCCATGGACTAGCAACACTGACATGACCTTGTCAGAAATGCAGGCACTCAGGCCACACTCTAGATTGGAGTTTGAATCTATTTATTTAAAAAAAGCCCCAGAGTCTGGCCGGTGTGGCTCAGTGGTTGAGCATCAACCTATGATCCAGGAGATAGTGGTTTGATTCCCAATCAGGGCACATGCCCAGGTTGTTGGCTCGATTCCCAACGGGGTGTGCAGGAGGCAGCCAATCAATGACTCTCTCTCATCATTGATGTTTCTATCTCTCTCTCCCTCTCCCTTCCTCTCTCTGAAATCAATAAAAATATATTTAAAAAAATAATAAAAAATAAAAATAAAAAAGAGCCCCAGAGAAAACTGGACAGATACATGCAAAAAGGAAAGAAAGAAAGAAAGAGAGAGAGAGAGAGAGAGAGAGAGAGAGAGAGAGAGAGAGAGAGAGAGAGAAGGAAGGAAGGAAGGAAGGAAGGAAGGAAGGAAGGAAGGAAGGAAGGAAAGAAAGAAAGAAAGAAAGAAAGAAAGAAAGAAAGAAAGAAAGAAAGAAAGAAAGAAAGAAAGAAACTAGACCACGTTCTTACACCATACACAAGAATAAACTGAAAATGGATTGAAAACTTAAATGTAAGACTCAAAATCATAAAACTAGAAGAAAATATAGGCAGTAAAATCTGACATCTCTCTCAGCAATATTTTTTCTGACATATCTCCTGGAGCAAGGAAGACAAAAGAAAAAATAAACAAATGAAACTACATCAAACTAAAAAGGTGTTTGCACAACAAAGAAAACCATCAACAAAACGAAAAGACAACCCACTGAAAGGGAAAAGATATCTGCCAATCATACATCCAATAAGCAGTTAATATCCAAAACTTATAAAGAACTCATACAACTCGACACCAGAAAGCAAACAAGCAAATTTAAAAATGGGCAGCCGTCCTAAATAGACACTTCTCCAGAGAGGACATACCGATGGCCAATAGACATATGAAAAGATGCTCAATGTCACTAACCATCAGAGAAAAGTAAATTAAACCACAACGAGATATCACCTCACACCTGTCAGAATGGCTGCCCTCAATAAGTCAACAAACAACAAGTGTTGGTGAGGATGTGGAGAACAGGGAATCTCGTGCACTGTTGGTGGGAATGCAGATGGGTGAAGCCACTGTGGAAACAGTATGGAATTTCCTCAAAAAATTAAAAATGGAACTGCCTTATGACCCAGCTATTCCACTTCTGGCTATACATCTGAAGAAACCAAAACGCTAATTTGAAAGAATATATGCACCCCTATGTTCATTGCAGCATTATTCATAATAGCCAAGACATGGAAGCAACCCAAGTGCCCACCAATAGACGATAAAAAAGTGGTGGTACATATATACAATGGAATATTACTTGGCCATAAAAAAGAATGAAATGTCACAATTTGCAATAGCATGGATGGACCTAGAGGGTATTATGCTAAGAGAAATAAGTCTGTCAGAAAAAGACACATACCATATGGTTTTGTTTATATGTGGAATCTAAAAAACAAAACAAACAAAACTGAAACAGACTCATAGAGACAGGACAGAATGATGGTTGTCAGAGAGGAGGCAGTTTGGGGGACTGGGTGAAAAAGGTGAAGGGATTAAGAAGTACAAATTGGTAGTTATTTTATAACAGGGATGTAAAGTGCTGCATAGGGAATATAGTCAGTAATATTGCAATAACTATATATGATGCCAGGTAGGTACTGGAAATATCAGAGCAAATAATTCGTAAAGTATATGATTATCTAATCACTATGCTGTACACCTGAAATTAATACAAAATAATATTGAGTGTAAACTGTAACTGAAAAAAAAAGATCCCCAGAAATATAATAAAATAAAAGACTTCCAGCTGAACCATATAATTGATATAGAAAACAAATGGCCTAAGGCTACTGAACAGCTGGTGGGAGGATATAATAACAAAACTTTCACTGTAGGAGCTCCCGGCAATTCATAACTGCTGGGGAAGGTGCAGAAACTTGAGCTGGAAAAAATGAAAGTGACTAAGAATATCACTTAAAATACTTAACAAAACAAAAACATCAACAAAAGAACTGAACAATAAAAAGCAACACATGATGTTTTAACTAAACAAATGAGTGAATGAATTGGGTGACTAGTGTTGCGCTCAATTTAGTGCCCTGGAAGATCAATTGGAAGAAGTATCTCAAAATATGAAATAAAATTCAAAAAGTTAGAAATCATGAGCAAAAAGATAAGAGACTTGGAAGACAGATCCAGGAGATCTATATACTAATATTGGAACAAAATAGAGACACATTGAGGAGAGGCAAAATTAAATACGTATTGGATTTCTCCAAGTGAGCAGATGCAAATGTTTTACCAAGATCCACACAATTAGGCATATCCTGGTAAGATTTCGCAACTCTAAGGATAACGAAAAAAAATCTTATAAACTTATAAACAGAAAAACAAATATCAAATTTTTTTTTGCCTTCTTTTCAGTTTCTCTCTCCAATCCCAGGGGAGGGGAAACAGGGATGGTGAGAGATCAAAAATAAACCTCTTATGTCAAAAAAAAAAAAAAAAATTTTTTTAAAAGCAGCAGCATTGGACTAAGATAGAATCCCGTCATCCATAACTCTGGAACCTAATAAGAAGGACTGATAATATTGGAGAGAAAAGAACAACAGAAAGATATTATTATTCATTTGTCTGGAGAAAAATATTGTATATTTTTGGCTATGCAAGGATTCAGAGAAAATGTCACTCTCCTAGTTCTGCTTAGGGAAATAATAAGATCAGAGTTGAGGGTGAATAGGAGAAACAAAAATGGCAAGCAGTATGTTCTGCAGTAAGTATAGTTAAATGCAGATAGATACCAATAGAGTGAGATTGTAAAATATGAGAACTATCTAAGTAGTCTTTTTTTTTCATGGCATAAGGGAACTATCTAAGTAGTCTTTTTTTTTCATGGCATCTTTCATGGCAATGCCCTCAAAGATGACACTAGCACTGCTGGTTAAAATGAGTTTCTGAACCACAGCCTCTTTGCATGTTTCAATGACGTTCTTGGTGCCAATGTCATTCACTTTATAAAAGAGTTCCTTGTTGTTACTGGATGTTGGGGGGGATGCACAGTGGAAAACTATGCTTACTCATTTCAGAGCTGAGTATGGATCCTGTTGGCTACAGAGGTGGCCTAGAAAGAACTCTACCTGAAGATTGTGGAACCCCTACTGTATATTGAATACATTGACAGAGTAGTCTCTTGCCAGCAACTGCTCCACCATGTGCTGGCCCAGGAACCCAGATCCTCTGATCACCATTCACTTCTTGACTTTTGAATGTTTTCTGCCAAATGTGTCCCAGTGAACTGGTCTCTCATTGGTTCACCAACTGCTTATTCCATTGCAGCTCCAAATATGGTCCTGTTTGTGATCAACCCTTCTTTTCCTTCAGTAGATGTCCCCCTTGCTGGTCTCAGGGGGACTGCAGCTTGCACCCACTGAGCCATGGCCGTTGGCCCCATTACTAGTCTTTAACAGGAGGAATTTACTGCAAGGTAAGTCTAATAATGGCCTGAAACCCAAAATATTAAGCCATATCAACAAAACAAGCATTTGGGAGTAAAACAGATCTACCCTGTAGAGTAAAAACATTTTAAAGGTAACATGGTAGGAACAAAGGAGAAGTAAATGTTTCAGAGGTCTCATTTATTGGTAAGAATAATGAGAAAAGAGTGATTTGGTTGGGAAGAAATAGTATGTGGATTTCATATAATAGTCCAGAAGCTTATGTATGATAAGAAAGGGGAGATAACTACCAGTAAAATGGAAAAGTTCAGTAAAACTTCCAACTAACTAGGGGAAGCTGGAGAATGTGGAGTAACTTGAACAAATCAGCAAAAATAAATTAGGAGAAAAGAGGAAAAGCAAATTAAGACCAAGAAGAAACATTAAGAAAGATAGCATGACCCTTAGCCAGTCTGGCTCAATGGTGAGAGAGTCAGTCCATGGACTAAAGGGTCCTGAGTTCAATTCCAGCCAAAGGCACATACTTCAGTTGCAAGGCTTGATACTTGGCGCTGGTTGGGGCTCATGAGAGAGGCAACCAATTGATGCATTTCTCTCACATTGATGCCTCTCTCTCTCTCTCTCTCTCTCTGCCCCCTCCCCACTCTCTCTGAAAAGCAATGGAAAAAATATCCTTGGGTGAGGAGAAAGAAAAAGAAAGAAAGAAAGAAAGAAAGAAAGAAAGAAAGAAAGAAAGAAAGAGAGAGAGAGAGAGAGAGAGAGAGAGAGAGAGAGAGAGAGAGAGGGAGGGAGGGAGGGAGGGAGGGAGGGAGGGGGAGGGAGGGAGGGAGGGGGAGGGAGGGAGGGAGGGAGGAAGGAAGGAAGGAAGGAAGGAAGGAAGGAAGGAAGGAAGGAAGGAAGGAAGGAAGGAAGGAAGGAAGGAAGGAAGGAAGGGGAAAGAAAAAGTTGTTGTACTTAATATGAACGGCCTAATTTTTTCTGTTGAAAAACGGGGATTGGCAGGTTGTGTTAAACAACAAAACTCAGCAATATATTGTTTATTCATTTATTTTTTTAGTGTTTAAAACAAAGTAATTTTTTTAAAAAGACTCAAAAATAAAGGGATGGACAAAGAGATATCGCAAAGAGAAAGCAGAAAATGTTAATAATTTAAGTTTAAAAATACCATTGAAGATAAAGATGAGAATTTTATTATGATAAAAAGTACAATTTATATAAAAAAGATGCCAGTCATAATCCTGTATTAGGTAATATAGTAGCTAAGTACATAAAGCAAAATATTAGAACTATAAGAAAAATCTCATTAAAAAGACAATTAAAAATTAATATTTTGATATATTTTTTTCAGATCTGGTAGACAAAAAAAAAGTAAGAAAAATTAGTAGTAATGAGAAATAGAAGTTAAATAGTAAAATTCTTAAACTGTATATCACTTGGTAGAATGCATTAAGTAGAAAATATTAATATTTCTCTTCATGGAGCATTACAACATTTGGTCATCTTCTTGTTTACGAAAACAACTTTAACAATTTTCTTAATGAGATTTTACAGGCTACATTCTCTGATAAGAAAAAAATGACCAAAAAAAATCCCAAATACCTAAGAATAAAAAACAAAACAAAACAAAAAAACCCCACACCCACTTTAATAACTCTGGGTCAAGGAGAAACTAAAAACCAAAATTTAGAAATCAATTACAAGGAACACTATTCATGTCAAACCAATAAGACATAAGGAAATCTTGGAGAGGAATATGCATAGATTTAAATGCCTTTGTCATTAAAGGTTAAAGACTAAAAAGTAAGTGACAGTCATACTCATCTTTTAAAAATTAGGAAAAGAAAAAAAAACACAACGAAACAAAAGTAGAAAAAAATAAAATATTAAATAATGAAAATAATAAACAAAAAAGCAAAGAAGTAAGTAAAATAGTAGGAAGGCTATTTAAATCTAATAAGGTAGATGAACAGCAATTTGATTAAGGAAAACACATAAAAACTAAGGAATAGGAAAGATACAATCACAGATAAGGCATTAAAACATTATAGCAGAATATTAGCTTCAATGATAACATTTTTAAAAAACTAGAGGAAATAAATAATCTTCTCTCAAAATATAAACTGACAAAATTGACCCAAAACTTAACTATGGCCATAGAATATTCATAGGAGAACAAATGCCATAGGAGAGAGCAGAAGAGATTTAAAAGAGCTGCTATTTTAAAAATCACCAGGACCTGATGGATTCAGAGGTAAGTTCTAGCTAATCTTTAAATCTAAACAAATAACCCAGATGATTCAAAGGTAACATACTTTTCCAGAATATAGAAAAAGAAATCTTTAGTATCCTCTTACATCACCCTCTTCATCATTTTTCCTCTGTTTAATGTTCATCTCCCCCTCTAGCTCACCCATAGCTGCCTCACCCCTCACCCCTCACCACGAACACACAGACACATTTAACTGCCTTCACAGAATTGCTGGTTTTAAAATTACTCCTTGTTCCCTCCCCAACCATCTCCCCTCATCAAAATGTGTCCTCTGGCGGCTGATCACGCCCAATCCTAGGAGGCCTATCTTCCCCTGCTCAGATCCACCGACAATTTCACCCCTGGAGGGGGGACCCTTGAGCTAAAAGGTCCCCCTTTCCTCCATGGAGAACACTGCTTCCCTCTAGTGGGTAGGGTTTCTGCTAGTGGAGAGGGAAACCTTGCAGTACCATGTAGATTTGTGTCTCAATTAAGATGTTTCTGGCTTCAAGTAACAGAATACCAACTTAGAATGTCTTTAACAATAAGAAGATTTGTTATCTTATGTAACTTTGGGCAGGGGTAGGTTATAGTGGTGGTTGGTTAGAGTCTCAGTAATATCATTTGGAATCCGGTGTCCTCCTATTTCTCTCCACTCTGCTATTTATGCCACTAACTTCATGCTAAGGTTGGTTCCCTGGTTGCCATAATATGGTTACCAGCACAACTGGATCCACATGTGTCCTTGTCCATGAACAGGATGTGAACCCCACTGGCTTTTTCCTCAGACAACTCCAGCAAACCACACTGCACAGCTCATTAGCCCAGTCACACGTAAGAGGCATGGCTTTGACAAATTATCTGAGGAGGGGCTGCTGAAGAGCCAGTGACAATGTCCACTTCAGTCCCCACCTCATCTCCCCCGTTGCAGCACAGCCTCACCCACCCCCCTAGAATGCACAACAGAAATAAAGTCATCACCAACAGAAAAATGAACCCTTTTGATAAAGGAGATGCCTTTATATTTGACTGTAATTCATCCTGATTAGTTACTTGTTTGCAAAAAGACTTCCCTCTTGGATTCTTTCATCTTATGGTGGGAATGATGGAGATGAGCAGAGCATTATTTCAAATTCTTGTGCTAATGGGTTATACATTACCTGTTGTCATGAATGTGGCCGGAGGCCATTCTACTATAATTAATTCAGAGATAGTTGCTATTGATATGTTTCTGAGGTGAGCTAAAAGTTTCTATACATCCATATTTTAATTGGTTTAGTTTTAGTTTGGGGCTGGATATGTTAAAGAAAAACAAAGTTGAACATTAGTTAAAGGTGGTAAAGACAGGCTTTCTTGGGTGACTACTGCAATAGGGGAAAAGACTTCAGTAAGGAACTGAGTTCAACTCTAATCCTGCAGAGACAGAGACCAAGTGGGGGCTTGAGCAAAGTCAGAAAGTGGAAAACTACAAAGAGCAGGTAGGGGGCGTTGGCCAATGTGATTAGGCCCTCTGGGTTTGTCAATGGGAGCTTATGGAAGTGAGGCTTCTACCCTCCCACAGGCCCTATCTTGTCAGCCTTGAGCTTTCCCAGGCAGGAACTTAAGGGGACCGGCTTGTCCCAGGGACTTGGCCTTGAGCTGTTTAGAAGCCATGCCAGCGTTTGCTCAAGATCTTAACGCAGAGGGATGGGGGAGGTGTGTGTATGAAATTATTAGTGATGAGAATAAAGGACAGTTCTCAGATATGTGACCTAAAGAAATATGCTATAATAATGATCTTAATATGTACAACTGTTACCATATGATTCCTCTTTGTCGCGAATTTAAAATTTCAAAGTCAAATTAATACTACGTACTGAACTTTTTAATTAAGTCGAGGACCAACTGCACATTATGCCTCAGTGGCTTCTGAAGACATTGCTAAGTAACAGCATAAGATGTACATAAACAGCTCCAGAGCATGGTCTTGAGTCAGCCACCTAAACAACTTTTTAAAAATGGTTTTCTGGGTACATAACCCAAATAGTCACCTTTTGCCCACCAACTTTAAGTGGTGATAGAAAATCAAAGAGTTAGTCACAAAAGCCTATACATAGGCACTTGAAAAAGTAAACATAGGGTGGAAAGTTTTAGCCTCCTGAATTCTTTCACTGTAGAAAAATTATTCAAACAACTGGCAATAAATGATCTATGTTCTCTCTGGAGCTGTAAAAGATTATGTGCCAAATTAGTTATCAGAATGTTTTCCCAGGACACATACACTCTGGAAATATTTATGTGAAAATATGAAAACCTTCATAAAGCTGACAAAAATGAAAAGCAATTCTAGAGAAATTGCCCATCATTCATTCACTATTGGTTGTGAAATTATTTTATCTTTGCAATCACAAGAAGCACTACATGGGATAATAAAGCTATAGGGAAATGAAATAAATGTCTCAATAAATCAGATATTCCCCTGGCGAGGTTGTTTCTGTACTGTATGCAGAAGGGCCAACAAGAAAAAATAAAGTCATCTCATTACAGATCACATTTGGGCTCAGATGATGCCTGCAGATCTGGGTGAAAATTAAAGAAAACAATTCTAGGTAGGAATTTGCAAACCCATAGTCAAATATTTACTGCCTGGAACACAGTAGGCATTCAGGAAATAAATGTTAAGTGGAACTTTCAAAATGTGTGTTTTGGCCACATGTAACTAAAATATCTAAGATATTGAGCAATATTTACATTTCACCCAGTTGGATCACCTCCGTATAGGCATTTTTTAAAAAGAGATGACAAAACGACAGCTGACAATGTTCAGTTAAAAGAAGCCATATTGTCAATGTCATCCTTTCTCACCATTACAAAGGAGCATTTAATGCAACTGGATACTCCCAGCACCAAATTTCCCATCTAAGAAACAGAGATGAGAGCAAAGAAAGAAGCAAGAATGCCTTCTGAAGACCCAACTGAGGGTCCTGGAGTCAGAGCCAGCAGGTTTGGAGTCTTTATCATAGAAGAAACATCCTGAGCCCCAAATCGAAGCTTATTTAATCTCATTTAGCACAGGACTTAAATAATTTTGTTTATCTGGTTTCTATGCCAACAGGTTAGAAGGTTTTTACACAATGCTAATTTCCTGGGTAAAATTTTAAAGCAACCATGCTTTGAGAAATACTAGAGCCTACTTTGTTTTTTTTACAGATCACTTTATTTATTTTTTATGATTTAAAAAAATATATATATCTTTATTGATTTCAGAGAGAGGAAAGAAGAGGGAGAGAGAGAGAGGTAGAAACATCAATGATGAGTCATTGATCAGCTGCAGCCTGCAACGGGGCATGTGCCCTGACCAGGAATCGAACCCTGATCGCCTGGATCCTAGGTCGATGCCCAACCGCTAAGCCACGCCCAGCCAGGCACTAGAACTTACTTTGAAACCTGTTTACTTTTATTCTCAGGACTTCCTCCTTTCCCCAGCTGACTCTTGTATAACTGTTTACAGATCTATCTTCCCTTTCAGGCAAGGTTCTTCCTATGTCCAATTAATATTCCTCTTTCCTTCAAAGTCATTCCAAAACACTTGCACACTGTAGGCACACAATAAATGCTGATTAACACAATGAATCAAAAATAGAGAATTAGAAGAGTTGGTGTCTTGTTGGAAGCAGCTCAAAGTCACCTATGGCAGTTGACAGTGTAGAAAGAAAACTAAAGCAGAAGGACCGATACAGGAGAAAGCTGAGCCATCCAGGACCTTTCAGTGTAGGGACAAAGAGCTGTGCACACCTCATGAGCCCCAGGGAACTGCAAGGAGATTCAGAGGGGTGAGCTGCTTGATGCTCAGAATGTCCACACCGAGTCATCTGGTTTAAATGAAGAGCTGTGTGATCAGTTTACAGGGGGTGGGGGTGGGGGGTGGGGTGGGGTGGAGAAATGAGATATTTTTCATCTATCAAATTCGCACAATGCTTTCTTAAAATAAAATCCAGTGCTGACAAGGGCACTGTAACATGGGTATCTTATAAACAGTTGGATGGTGGGAACAGTCCTAGAAAAACCTTTTAAGAACAAGGCAAAATGCCTGCAAAGTCGTATGACACAAGGATGTTCGTTGCAGTATTAGCACACACTATGAAAAATTGCCCATCCATAGAGAAATCGTGCCAACAAATATTCTTAAAAGTTAAATTCGAATAGGCGAGTATAATACAAATGTATATATGTTCCTAAAAAGATGATGCAAGCGTGTGTGAAAAGAGACACACTAATGTGGTAACAGTGGATGGTAGCATCACAGCTGGTTTTTATATTGTTCCTTCTAATTCTGTGTTTTCCAAATTTTCACCAACAGTTATAAATTAATTTTTAATTAGAAACAAGATGGGATTTTCGGTGTGTGTGCTCTGGGGTAAGCTTTAGTTCTATGCAAATTCATTGATGTGTACCCTGTAGAGGAGCGTGTCCTTGGGCATACTGTGTGAGGCTGCTGGGAGATGCCCGCCGCGTGCCTGGTGTTTGCCAGGTCCTGAGTGTTCAAAGCACAAGCTGTGGGACCGGCCGCCCTGGAGCTTGGACTTTAATGCGTGTGGGACCTTCACTGGTACTAAGCATTTTACTGGCATTTCTCATTTAATTCCCACAATAATTCCATGACGTAGAAGTTATTATTATTGTCCTTTCACATAGCAAGAAACAGGCTGAGAGAGGTCGAGTGATTTGCCCAAGGTCACGGTCAGTATGTGGTGAAGGAGAGCTTCAAATCCAAGCAGACCGGCTCGACACTTTCTTCAAGACTGTCCCAAACAGCATAATCAAGAGGCTATGCGCTAAGACGGCCGTAAATGCAGGGCAGTGGAGCACTCGGGACATGGTTCTGACCCATCGTGAGTGGAGGAAAGGCCGGGAAGGCTTTCTGGAGGAGGTGCCTTCTTCACAGTATTGAACATGAATGGGGGTTGGGTCTAGGTGGGTGGCACAGTGTGTCCCAGGCAGAAGAAGCCACGTGTGCCTGTGCTCAGAGGCGGGAGAGACACCGGAACACCAGGCCTGTGCATGTGGTTCCTGTGGCTGGAACAAGGGTGGGAGGGGGCTTGATGACCCAGGGAGCAAGGCTGGGACCTCATTACAAAGGGACAGACTTGTCACATCCAATACTGTTGTGCAAAACAAAAATATTTTCTTTCAGTCTTGCACTGCTAGGTAAGAAAAAGGGTTAAGCAGGCTTTAAAAATCCTACTCCTGTTTGAGTGATCACTGCCATGGTAACCCAGCAGCAGCCAGCACTTGTCAAGGCCTCTTCTCGGGATACAATAATAAACAGTGATAAAATATTACCTCAAGGCTTTATATTTTTGCCATCAGTTAAAATTCTGTTCTCGGCTATGGCAAACACTTTTTCAAATCAACCCTCCCTCCCCAAATGAGGTACATTTTAAATAACGTACTAGAAATACTTAATGCATATGCTTTAAGAATTTGAGGCCCTTACATTTCAGGTCCTTGAAAAGGCCAAAACCCCTGTCAACACTGAGAGCTGTGAAAAGGCTTTCTCAGTCCTCGGTAGAAAGACTTGACAGAGGTAAACAGTGAAGCTGCACCTCCTGGCTTCACAAGCATTCGCCCCCTTATGTCCGTAGTGATTTCTGTGCAGGTGAGTAGCCACCCCCTCACCCCTCCTTTCACTTTTAACTCTAGCTGAGAGAGAAGCACTGAGTCTCACAATTATTGCTGTGTGACAGCTGTGTGATGAGTGGGAAGTTGTTTCTACAACAATCCACAAATATTTAGATTTGGTACTGTTCTCAAAGCCACTCTTACCTCAGGCAGCTTCTTCAAAGAGACAAAGCCTTAGAGTAACTGAAAGCTTCTTGGCTTGGAGACGAGACTCAGCTGGATTCAAATTCCAGCTCCCACTCGGTACCTTACCTAGCTTCCAGGAGCGCAGGTTCCTGCTTTGTGAGATGGGATTTACACTCCGTCTTTGCAGCACAGCCCAAAGGACTGGAGATAATGAGTGTAAATGTGGCAGGCACATAACAACTGGTCGTTATTATTTGTTCAGTGCCACAAACTCAAGTGATAAGTCAGATAACAAAACACTGCCAAATGGCCCAGGCGAAAATTTGCAACCCCTGATTTACGTATCATATTTCATCAGTTCCTAGATGCACTGGGTTTTGCATTTTCACATCTCTGAAATTGGGATGTGTCGTATAATACAGGATGTGTCATAGTTCAACTGGCAATGATTTTTTCTTCTTTGTGGATAATAAAATAATGGGACATTTAACAGTGGAGGAAATCTTAGGTTAGATGAAGTGGGGTAGTCCCTTTCACCAGACAGAGCATTTTACTTTGGTTGCAGGTGGACAGATAGAAGGAGCCACCCCCCCCCCCCTTATTCAATAAATCTCTGACAGAAAAGATAAGATTCATAGCAACTATGCATCTCATCTTTCTGAGCTATTGCAACCTGGCAACACATCAGTCCCTAGGAGAACATCAGAATCATCCATCTACTCAGTCTCCTATGTGATCTACACCATCTGGCACCACCTTTCCCTGTCTCCTCAGCTGTCCTTGCCCCATCACAGGTGCTGCTGTTTGACTTAGTCTGAGACTTTCAAAGCTGTTTCTAAAATGAAACAGGCAGGAATGTAATGAAGTAATTTTCTGGGCTTGCAGAAACATGTTGATCACAGCGGCAAGGCTTACTGTTGGGGGAGGAAGTGGGAAGATGTAAACATCCACTCACCACCCCCCACACACATCCCTCCTCTGTCACATACTATGAAGTTCTGCCCTAAGTCTTCATATGACCCCCGAAACCAGAGTTCTAAGGGAATGTAGGTGATTGGGACTCTAGAGTAGCTGGTGTCACCTGTTTGGAAATAGGAGGCGCGCGCGCACACACACACACACACACACACAGTCACACACATTTCTTTCTTTCTATCTATCTATCTATCTATCTATCTATCTATCTATCTATCTATCTATCTATCTATCTATCATCTATCTATCTATCTATCTATCTATCTATCTATCTATCTATCTATCATCTATATCATCTATCATCTATCATCTCTATCTATCTATCTATCATCTACCTATCTATCTATCTATCTATCTATCTATCTATCTATCTATCTATCTATCTATCATCTATCTATCTATCTATCATCTATCATCTATCTATCTATCTATCTATCTATCTATCTATCTATCTATCATCTATCTATCTATCTATCTATCTATCATCTATCTATCTATCATCTATCTATCTATCTATCTATCTATCTATCTATCTATCTATCTATCATCTATCATCTATCTATCTATCTATCTATCATCTATCTATCTATCTATCTATCTATCTATCTATCTATCTATCATCTATATCATCTATCATCTATCATCTCTATCTATCTATCTATCTATCTATCATCTATCTATCTATCTATCATCTATCTATCTATCTATCTATCTATCTATCTATCTATCTATCTATCTATCTATCTATCTATCTATCATCTATCTATCTATCATCTATCTATCATCTATCTATCTATCTATCTATCTATCTATCTATCTATCTATCTATCATCTATCTATCTATCATCTATCACCATCTATCACCACGATTCACATTGATATCTCTGATTTTAGTCCAACATGTGACAGGGTTCACTGTAGTCTCCTGCTTTCCTTATCTGTAATTTCTTTCTCCCTTATTAAGATACCTGGCTCTCATTATCCAAGGTTACTTACTTACTTGCACAATCACAATCCTATAATGCACATAAAGTAGTTTCAGAGTTGCTAACCCATCCTTCTGTGAAAAACAAATTTATCAATCCAAATAAAATATTTCTGTATAGTTCTTTTTGAGTTTTAGCCTTATAGTATGTGACGGTTAATTTCATGTGTCAACATGACGGGACCACGGGGTGCCCACATGTATGGCTAAACATTGTTTCTCTGTGTGTCTGTGAGGGTGTTTCTGGATGAGATCGACACTTGAATCAGTAGACTGAATAAAGCAGATCGCCCTTCCCAATGTGGAGGTCAAGAGCAATCTGCTGAGGTCTGAATAGAATAAAAAACTGGGTAAGAAAGAATTCTTCCTCTCTGCTTGGCTGTCTTCGAGATGGCACGTTGGTTTCCCCTTCCTTTTCACTTAGACTCAGACTAGAATTATACCATCAGTTTTCCTGGTTCTCAGGCCTTTGGGCTCAGGCTGAAGCTATACCATAGGCTCTCCTAAGTCTCCAACTTGTCAACTGCAGATCCTGGGACTTCTCAGCCTCCATAACTATGTGAGCCAATTCCTTATAATAAATCATAGATAGACAGATCGATAGATATCACACAGTATATTTACCTATATCTATATTTATATCTATATCTATTGTAATGGTTCTGTTTCTCTGGAGAATCCAGACTACTAATACACACTATGTAGTCAAAATACTCTTTTCCAAAATTACTTAGATTAATGCTTTTCTTCTATATTCACTCTATTTTAGTCATGTTGTTCATTTGTAATTGTCCATTTGTTACCATTTACATTCCTTTTAAAAATGAAGTCAGATCGTATCTGCACAAAACCCTCCAGGACTTTCCATCTTACCTGTGCCCTTGCTCTTTCCCAGATATCAGCACAGGTGAGGCCCCCACTTCCTTCAGGCTTTGGTTCAAGAGGTGCCTTATATATTTATTTGTCTGTCTTAGTTACAAGGATGTAAATCCCACGAGAGCTTCGCTCTGGTCACTGCCACACTCCCTGACCTAGACTAGTCTCTGGAACTTGTATATATTTGTTGTCGAATGTTTGTTGAATTAACCTGCGCCCTATTTCTTTAAGAAAATATTGTCCATGTTTTGGATGCCAGTGATAAGTGTCCATTTGCTAACAAACTGCCAGCTAAGGCCTGACAATCTGCCTTTCTGCCCTGAATGCCCATGGCAGTAACTGCAAGTGCAGTACGTGACTCAGCCTTACTCACTGGAATGTTTGCCTTCAATACACTCCTCCACATCTCTTCTAAGAGCTGCCTTTTTCTCCTAGATTCTCCATAATGAACATGTATTATTTTTATAAGCAGGGAAAAAAGCCAAGACTGTGAAAACTACAAGTGCATGCATTAACGTGTAAGTCCTTGTCAGAGAATTATTGTGATACCTTCCTCACTTCTCATTCTCCTGAGAAATCCTTTATGTTGACAGGCTCCCGAATCAACTCTTAAAGCCTCTGTCTTTAAAAAAAAAAAAAAGATCATGAAGGGCTTCTTCACCTACCGATCAACCATCTACTGTTGGGTAAGCCAGCCTATAAAAAGGCAGCTATCCCAACTCATTTAACAAGGACAGGCAGAATGAAGACACCACAGAAAGCAGAAAGTGTGAGGCAGCTATTGTGCCAGTTTTCAGGGAACTTGACAAAGGGAGAGAAAAGTGTGAAGAAGAAAAAAAAAATCGAGCTCTAATGGGCGTGAGGATGTCAGCGTCTCCTCCTGCATTTCAACACGGCCAAGGCAGTGGGGCTGGAGCAGCTCCGGGGGGGAAACACTGAGGATTTAAGCGATGTGTGTTGTCAGTTCCAGGTTACAGTGTTTGAAAGCCAGACACAAAGTAGTAAATTATGAAAGCAATTGTGTGATTTCTAAACTGAGAAATAATAGCTAGAAAGTTGTTTCCACCAGTTGAGAGCACAGATTTGTTTCTGTAAATTAAAAAGACTGGGAAGAGCCAAAGAAAGAGTCTGTAGATTAATAGAGTCTTCCACTGGGATGTTACCAAACCTGAAGGTATGTGAGATGGACAATGACATGGGTGAGGGGGAGAGAAAAAAGGCAGAAAGTCCTAATTTGATAAAATCTCATGGGTTAAGGGAAAGACTCTTAAGGGTGACACATGTTGAAAACACTTGTGGTACTGCTTACTGGTAAGAGATATGTCAGAAATTTAATGGACTCCAGGATCTGGCCAATGAGGTATGCACATCTGAATGAGTGATGAATACATTTGTGAAATAAAGGGTGTTTTCTTCCTAGAGGGCTTTCCTTTGTGGAGGACACCTGGCAAAAAGTGGGAAAATAAAGCTTATAGGAGCAGCAGACATGGCTCTTTAGGCCTATGCTTTTTTCTGCCAAGAATCAATTAACTTCAAGAAACTGAGGCAACAAAGGACCCCTGGAATCTTGCATGAAGACTAGGGATTTCAGAAGCCGTGGAGAATGGCCTCTGACATGTTACTTTCTACTTTTGAACTTGCTGCAGCAGAAAGCTTTGGTTACCTGCCCAATAGCAATTCCCTACTCCCTCTCTTCTAACAGACCCTGAATTTGTTCTAGTATTTACACTTTTCCAAGAAACCGTGGGCTTTAGGGAATGTTGGGCCCATTCCCAGTCACAGGTGTTGAAGTTTAATTATACTAACCCAATGAAGAAAAAAGCATTCTTTGCCAGTGATTGGCTTAGGAAGAAGCAGTTTTGGCCATCAGAACATGAAGGGAGGCTGGTAGGGAAAGGTTTCTTAGCATTTTGAAATAGATACAAGGAAAAGTTCCACTTTTGTGTCTGTATAATGAAGTGTGAGGATGTGATGCCTGGACCTGCTGCAGCCATTTTTTAACCATGAAGAAAGCTAACCAAGGCACTCAGGACAGGAAAGCAGAAGAAAGAACTTGAGTTCTTGATGATGTTGTCAAGGTGCTTAAATGAACAACCCTGGGAATGAACAACCTTGGGGCTTCTTGTTATATACAACAATAAATACATTAGCTGTTTCAGCCATTCTGCGTTGAGTTTTCTGTTACCTGAGCCCTATTTCATTTTCTTACTCTTGGAATGAAATTTTGAATGTGCTAACAATAAAATCCTTACTTCAGAGTAGATTACTGAAGGTAGTAAAGACTCTCACCCTTTCACTCTGTGGGAGGTCTCCGAAAACGGGGAGAGTGTGACACTCCCAGAATGCTGAGGAGCCCAAAGTAGAGAGATGGTGCTCCCAACATAGCTAGAATGAAAGGCAGCCTTTCCAGGTTCTAGTGGCCCACTGCAATAGCTGAAAATGCGCATTGGCTCAGGGGGTTGATATATGGATCAAATTTAGAAACTGGTTCTTAGGCCGACATTTGGGCTAGGTCTGCCTCTGCATTACCTCTTGCTGTGCTCTGATATCCTCAGGCTGCCCAGACATTACACCTCTGCTGTGCAGTAAAGGATTAGCTCAGCAGGCTAGAGGTGCTCAAACCTTAACACATTCTAAAGAAATGGCCTAAACATGTTCCCAGGAGTCCTTGGAATATCCTTCCTGATAAGAGTGTCTTTGTATAATTGAGACCTTGGGCCACATCAGATAATTTATGCTAACAATGTGATTTATGGTGAATACATGTTTTGTTTGCCTGGGGCCCTGGGCCACACACTGTATCAGTTTGACCTCGATTCCTGTAGACTGAGGAGTTAAGGTCAGTCTCTCGGGTGTTTCCTGCCTGCATAGCAGAACAACCCTGGACACCAAGGCTCAGGGGAGCTCCCTGGTTGGCAATAACACTTTGTATGAGTTATCATGTTCTGGGGTGACCCATGACAGGCGACCACCAGAGTTTGTGTTTGAATTTTTGGAGCTTTTATTAGCTGGCCAGCGGCTACAGTTGCGGAGTCTCACCCGTGTCAGAGCCGAACTGCAGCCCTGACCCTCAGTTCTTCTCTCACTTTATGCTCAGTAACCACAAAGGCACTGCAGTAAAGGGGTTTCCAATAATTTGTCAGGCTGTCAGCTTTTGGTAGAGGAAACAAGGGGGAACCTTTAGCAACACAAAAGGAACGATTTATACACAATGTCTTACAATGAGTAATGGGGTTATGCTTGGCTGAGTGTGACTGGTTTGTTCTTTCTATGGGAACTTGGGGGGTGGGCAGCAATTATTGGGCTACCTTGTCGGGGATTGTCCTGTACAGTAGGGATCTTGTTCTATCTTTACTATTAGTTCCTTAGGTATATTCTTCTGGCCATGGTGACCAGAACAATCACACATTGTTGCTGGGAGAATTAAGCTCTGACTGTACAACACTGGAACAGGACAACTGGGAGCTTGTGCCCTATGCCTCTTTGCCTTTACTGATTTTAACCTATATCCTTTCAGTGTAATAATCCATCACCATGTGTATGACAGCTTTGTGAGTCCTGTGAGTTCTTCCAGTGAGTCATTGAACATGAGGGTGATCTAGGGGATCCCCAGCACTCCCATTACACAGAAACCTAAAACTCTGTTGGAATCTCTTTGATTCTTTCTATAGTCACTTATCAACTCAATATTATACTGGGTCAGTAGGTCTACTGTCCCATTTGGCAAAAGAGGACAGATTAGAGAAGATCTGTGATGTCCCCAAGTCCCTACCACTAGTGTGGTAGCAGCAGCAATGGGCAGCAGCAGCTGCCACTAGTGTAGGGACTTGGGGACATCACAGATCTTCTCTAATCTGTCCTCTTTTGCTAAATGGGACAATATCTGCTCTGTCTACAATAATGGGTTATGTGAAGCATATCAGAAAATGTATGTGAAAACACTTTGAAAACTGTATGTGTTAGATGGGCCAGGTACAGAAACCTAGGTACAGTAGCTAGGGTACAGAGACTCACCAGGAAGCCCTGGATGCCTAGCAAAGGGCAAAACTGGGAAAACAAGAACTTTGTCCCCAGGGTAACCTACCCTTCCCTAGCATATCACTGGTCATGTGGTTTAGACCTCCCGAGTGTTCCTCCCTAAAGATAACATCTTGGCCTCAGTTGTACTTCAGCTCCAGGCCCAGATAAGCAGCGAAACCTGATAAGTGGCCCTGTGGCTGACTCATGACCAGATACATTGACTAATGACCCTGGCACCAACCAATCAGTGGAGACCACGACCCTGAAAGAGCGCGCCTGGAAAGCTGATAAATATTCTATTGAGACACGCCCCTGAGACCTTCCCTAAGATTCCTGCCTCCAAGAAAGCGATAAATATGCTCAGGACAAAGGACCAACCCAGCGTTTGCTCCCCACTAGAGGGGAGCAGCCAGCACCATCTCCATCCCTCCGAGGGGACCCCACGAGACTTGCAACAGGGGAGCAATGGGCAGCAGCAGCTCATCCCGGGCTTGCCCCCTGAACCTGTCTCCAAGGCCCCTTCTCTCCCTCTGACTCCTCAGTGAGCCAAGCAGCCCAGCGTGGGCTCTCCTGTTGCTTCTATGCTCTTCCTTGTCTCACTGTCCCAAGTACGTTTTGCTGCCATCATGGACCCAATACCCTTTGACTCAGTGCTGTGTAGCCCTTCCCTGTGGATATCTCCAGCCCTTTTTAATAAATTTAATTTTTCTTTATTCACCTGTCTGAGATGGCTATTTAGCCTGCCCATGCACCACCGACCATTAACCTTTCAGTATGGATTTTTAATTAGGTATTATATACTTTTAAAACTTGACACAAAAGTGAAATATCAATAGCTAACACTGAGTGCTGAATTTGTTTCAGTTACTTTACGAGTACTGGCTCATTTCATTTCCACTCTCTCATCGGCCTCATGCTATATCTTATGCAGACACTTTGTGAGGAGGAAATGAAACACCCTTCCCAAAGTTCTATAACTGGTAAAGAGCAATATCAGGACTCAAGCCACAGTCTTCTGATTGTATTATCAAGCAATCAACCCTTTTACATTGCAATTCCATCCTTTTAAGTACCTCCAGCAAATTCAGTCTCTTAAGTATGAAACACCTTCAAGATGTGTAGTCTGTCATCTGAGAGTACAGAGAATGTCTTAGAAACTGTCCTTAGATCAAGGCCACGCTAGGGTATGCACCAGTTTTACCCAAGAAGGCTTTGTTTTGCTTTGGGTTAGGATATTCAGCAAGTAAACATGTCTTGGCATGCTTAGGGACACACCGGTCATTAACATATAAGAGGAGGGGGATTCGCTGCCCTTGCTCCCTCTCCCAGCTTATTCTGAGTATTTTGGGCAGATTTTCCTTTTGCATACAACCCTCACAATTATGACTAGGGGGAAAAATCTCTTATATCACCTGTCAAATACATGAAGCATTTTTCACAACTTTCTGAGATAACTGATCTCTTGGTTTTCTATGTGGGTCAAGATGGAGGCGGTATATCCTTTCATTTCACTGATTAAATGAAGAGAGAGGTTTTGGGTACAGATATTAATGCCTAAAACAGAGTTGAAAGTGACAACGTATTTTCCTGCCCTTGACACTCTGATACACATTTCTTGGCAGCCCAAGATGCCAGGGGTATAAGAGACTCAATAATATAGGTCAAGAAAACTTGGGCTTTCAAACCCACATTCCTCCCTCTACCCCCACCACCTTTTCCCCCACTGTGCCCTCTACCACCTCCACCCATGCCCCTCCACCCCTGCAATCACCACACTGTTGCTGTTATCCATGTCCATGAGCTCTCTCTTTTTTCTCTCTCAATTCCTCCACCTCACCAACCCCACCCAACCCACATTTTTACCAGAATTATAAACAAATAAATCTTCAAACTCTGTACTTATTTAAAATGTGGTATGGATTTGATATGTAATCTGTGCTTTGTTGCATTATGAATTTACAACCGGCTTTAGGTATTAGATTTCAAAGGTCATGATGATGTAGCAGAAGCAAAACAGTGTTCTTTCTCAGAAAGCATCACTGCATTATCTTAAATTTGGATTATTTCAATAAGCAAAATTCTATTAGTAACCAAGAACATATGCAAGGTGGTCTTTTAATCCTGTGAGCTTGTTCAGAAGGAAACAATCAGAAATAGAATGTTTCTTTTCTTTTCAAGCTGAGGTTTCAAATACCTTGGCAGGATGAATTTGGCCAGCTTTTGTTGTAACAAGAGTTGTAACTTAAATATGCATGTACACCACCACACACATGCACACACACACATAAACACACACGTGCAGCATCTGAGGGCATTTGCCACCCCAAAATATGCCGTTTTTTGGATAGTGATTATTTTAAGCTGGTTATTTTTTTTAAAAAGTGTAGGGATTCAGAACGAGTCCCCAGACCACACCACCCTGGCATGCAGACTATTTTGAACTAAAGACAATTAAGGCCCAACAAACTCAGGAAGAGCTTTTACCACCCCCTTACCTGCCTAAAGGAATTCAGATGGAGAAACCTGTTCCAGGAAGGAGCTATCACCTGTGCAGAATATGAAACAATTGTGGCAGACAGGGAGGCACTTAGCAAAGTGTTTGTGAGACTCCCTCTGTGTACCATGCGTACCATTGTTTCTGGGGAGCTCAGCAAGAATTTGTTGACCAAGCGTCTGCTCTTTCTCATCTACCTGCCAATTTCCTTCCTCCCCTTTGAAACCCAAACCACTACCTCCCTTTCTCCTTATATGCTCGAGGGGGCATATGAACCTCTACTGTCTTGCCATGGAGCCCATATTCTTATGGAACCACCATATGTAAACATGAGGAATTAAGTTTTGTTATTTTCTCCTGTTAACCTGTCTCATGTCAGTTTAATGATTAGACCAGCCAGAAAAACTAGTGGAGAAAAGAGAGGAAATTTTTGCCCCTCACTCCACATGTACTCCCCGGCCACGCCAAACACATGTGCACAAGCTACACATCATACATATGTACACATCCCATGCAGAGCATATCACACAGTCACTACACATACTATACCACACAGATCGGCTCCCCTCTCCACCAAGCACAGATAAATATACGACATACACACACCACACCATTGCAAACACATCAGAACACACACACATATATCTCACATCAAGCACACACATACACACATCACACCACATAAACACAAGATTTCATCACACATGCACACATGTGTGTACACCATACCACACACATGTTCCCTCTCACACCAAGCACACATACGCTCCCCCATCCTCACTCCCCACAAAAGTGATTTGGCGGCTGGCTACCTCCCAGCCTAGTTCCTAACCCTCCCTCCCGTGTACTGCTTCAACCGCACCCTCTTCCTTGCCATTTCTTGAGCATGCCAAACACACTCCTGTCTTTACATCTGCAGTTCCCTGTGCTGAATTTCTCTTTCCCTGGGTGTGCACGTGGCTTCCTCAGCTTTCTCTCCAGGGCAGCATGCAGATCACTCTCTCTCTGTGTTATCTGCCTGTCCCCATCGCTCTCCAGACTGGTCTGAGTTATCCACAAGATGTGAATGGTCCTTAGAAATCATCTAGTCAAGTCTAATGCTCTTATTTTGCAGACAACAAAATGGGAATCCATTCAGCAAATATTAGTCAGCTCCTTTGTGCCAGGCACTATTCTAGATACTAGGTATGGGAACGGTAAAAAAAAAGGGCAACGAAACTTACATTCTATTCAGGGAGACAGGTAACAAACAAATAAATACATAGTGTAATGTTAGGTAGTGATTAATGTTTAAAAAATAAATAAACAAAAAGCAGAGAGGGAAAAGGAGGCAGAAGAAAGAAAAAGCCAGGAATAGTTGAGAAACATTATCCCAAGGGCACTTGGAAGTATAGCCTGTTGGAAATTATCCAGATGTGAACACATCTGTTCATTCAAGGTGGCAGGCTAATTTGTGAATGCAGGGGCTTTAGCAAGGGGTTTCTTTGGATTTGAAAAGGAGGAGCAGCTTTTGAATGTTAGCCAGGCAAGAAGAATATGAAAGACCTTAGATGGTATAAAGACTTTCCCTGCAGCAATAATTGCAGTTAAGATAAATGGCAAAATCTAGACTGAATCCATTCAAAACATTGTGCATAATGAACCATCTTAGAGTTCAGATATTATCAGTTACTGGTAGTGGCTAGAGATAACTTGAAATCCAGAATCACACAGAATCTTCTGAGAAAATAACAGCCTAAAAGTGGAAGCCAAAGGCTACTGAAATTTGGGAGGCCAAAGGTGGTCATGCACAAGGCAGGACCAAAATCTGACTACTCATCTAGGAATGTCTCAATCTACACTTACCCTAAGATAAAAAGTTCGCTGGTGCCATCAGGAGATGAGACAAAGTAATTTAAAAGCTAAGAAGGGCAGACCAGATCTGAAAAAAGAGACCAAGGAGCAACAACTCCTGAGAAAATAACCTACCAGGAGCTCAAAGGTTCCTTTTCTCGCCTCATGCTTGAGGTGGAAACATCTGAGAGTGGGTGCATGTGTGTGTGTGTGTGTGTGTGTGTGTGTGTGTGTGTGTATGTGTGTAAAAGAGATGAAAGAGTAGACATGTTTTGGGGGTAGTCCTTACATGTTTACTCATATGTCCTGTCTGTCACGACTGGTACATTTAACTCGTCATCTTTTTAAGAAAATTCTCTTAGGAACAGCAGCCTGGGTTTTTATGCTATATGAGCCTCCAAATGAGGGCTGTTTCTCAGAGCAGCAGGACTGTTCACTGGCAATCTCCACAAAATGGGCCATTTGCACTTAAAAAATAAGGCCCTCTTTGGTGACAAGCTTAAGTGTTTCCAAGTGAAGTTTCAAATCTCTAAAGTGGCCCAAACCTCTTAGTTTCAATATAAACATTTCCGGGTACAATGTAGATTTGGGGACTATACAATCCTTATAATTTTAAGCATTAAAAAGATTCCCTTTTTTTGAAAGACAAAAAAGCTTTTCCTAAATGTTTAAAGATTAGAATAAAAACATTTTAGAAATACTTCTTCTATAGAAATCTAATATCATTCTTGTAGGTTGTACTTTATAGAACTTAAATATTTTATTTCCTATAACATATAAATTATTTTTGCAAAGGACTGCTTTGAATTTGTTGATGATTCCAATTCTAACCATTGCTATATTTAAGATATATATTGACCATGATAAAATAAGAAGGTAAAATGTACACATTTAATCAAAAAATGTCATTGTTTAAATACGAATGAAGTAAAATGAAATTAAGGCTATGTTTGTGCCCACTTCATGGGAAAATTTTATGTTAGGTTTGGTAAGCAGTATCACAATCTTTCACAAGTCAGAGAACAACCAGGAAGCCAGTGAGACTTTGCTGAACATAAGAGACAGATATGTTACTTTCCAACGATTAAAGTAATTGAGTTCTTTAATTTCACAAACCATGAGTTCTTTAATTTCACAAACAACCTATTTGATAGGTAGAATGTTATTATTCTCTTTCTTTCTTTTTTTTTAAATGTTACAGTTGGTTTTATTTTATTTATTTATTTTTAATATATCTTTATTGATTTCAGAGAGAAGAAGGGAGGGAGAGAGAGAGAAACATCAATGATGAGAGAGTCACTGATTGACTGCTTCCTGCACACCCCCACTGGGGATCGAGCCCACAACGAGGGCATGTGCCCTGACCAGGAACTGAACCTTCTTTTCCTGGCTCATAGGTCAATGCTCAACCACTGAGCCAAGCCAGCCAGGCGAAATGTTATTATTTTCATTTTATAAATGAGAAAACTGAAACACAGAGAACCCGAGGGAGTTACCCAAGGGTTATATGGCAGGAAAGTGACAAGAGACAAGTCTAGAATCCAAGTCTATCCACCCAAGTCGTGATGACCTTTCTATAACATGCTGTATTATGCCTTGTCTTCTAGTATAAGTTGATATCATTTTAACTTTAAAATTTTCTTAATACTATTTTGCAGTGATGCTGAAATGCTCAAAATGGAACTAAAAATTTGTCAGCAGCATCACTTACAATTTGGAAGATTTAGGATTCTGAAAGATATTGAAAATCTACTTGAAAAAGTACAGCAGAGGAAATATAGTCAACAAGATTGTCATAACCATGTATGGGTACTGGAAGAATCAGGGAGAATACTTTTTTTTTTTACTGATTTTAGAAAGAGAAGAAATGGGGAGGGGAGCTTTCCGAGGGCGGCTACGGGGTGTGTGAAGCCGCCCTAGAAGCCGGAGCTGTCGTATCCCCTACTTTTCCACTTGCCGTAGCAACCAATAAAGGCCGTTCTTACCGTTGTAGGGAAAAAAAAAAAAAATGGGGAGGGGAGAAACATTGATTTGCTGTTCCACTTATTTATGCATTCATTGGTTGATTCTTGTGTGTGCCCTTACCGGGGACTGAACCTGCCACCTCGGCGTATCAGGGTGATGCTCCCATCAACTGAGCTAACAGGCCAGGACTCAGGGGGAAGCCTTGGTGAGGTATATGGTTGTCTAACCACTATGCTGTACACCTGAAACTAATACACAGTAATGTTGAATGTAAACTGTGTTTGAAAAGATTTTAAAAATTAAAATATAAATAAATACTTGGGGAAAAAAAGAAAAGCTACATGAAAGAGTCAGTTAGTTCATTGAAGTTCTTGTGTGTAAGATTCATGCAGATTATGAAGGCATGAATATTTGCTTGCTTCCCAACTCTGCTGGATCAAATTTTCCTTGGGTACACTTGCCGCCGTCCCACTGCCTACTTATCCTTTAAAGTAAGTATTAGTTTGGCCTCTGTCATCTCCTATATCTCAGTTTTAAATGGATCCAGGCTGAATTTTTTTATAAGAGGGCTTAATAATTCCACCTGCTATGATGAAGAAAGATGATTTATTTTTACCATTAGAAATTTTGAAAGATGGACAGGCTAATTTTCTTGATTTACAAAGACCTCATTCAAATAAGTTAAAAGGTGAGCAAACCAGTAGACAAATGGGCAAAAGATACTATCATGAATCTTTTTCTTTTTTTAAATTTTATTATTGTTTAAAATATTACAGATGTGCCTTTTTCTCCCCAATGACCCATTCCACCCCGTTCCTTCCCCCTCCCCAGTCCCTCTCCCCACCATTGTCCACGTCCTTGGCTTGTGCATATATGCATATAAATTCTTTGGTTGCTCTCTCCCACTCCACCCACCCGCCCTCCTCCATCCCTCTGACATTTGTCAGTCTGATCTATGCTTCCATGTCATTGAGTCTATTCTGTTTATCAGTTTATTAAGTTCGTTAGATTCCACATATAAGCGAGATCATGTGATATTTGTCTTTTGCTGCCTGGCTTATTTCACTTAGCATAATATTCTCCAGCTCCATCCATACTGTCCCAAATGAATCTTATAATACAAAAATATAAATGGCTAATAAATATATGAAATATGCTTATAATAAAAGAAATGACTAGCAAACTAATAAAATACCTATCAACTTGGGGAAAAAAGTTAAATGGCACTCAGTCCTATGAAGTTTTAAGAGAAGGTTTAAGAGAAAAAAGGCTCTTGTGTCCTATTGATAGAAGCATAAATTTGAATACCTCCTGGAGGGCAATTTGTCATTATCCACAAAAATTTTAATTGCACATATTCTTTGAAGGAGCAATACAATTGCATGGATCTTACTATACGGATATATTAATAGAAGTTCACCTAGATCTACAGACATCAAAATTCATTAATTACAGCATTATTTTTAATGAAAAAAGCTATAAACAACCAATTTCTGTCAGTAGGGAATTGAAGAAATAAAAGAAAGACAAATACATAATGCAAATACTGGTTCCTAAAAGAATGTAAATATATATTAAACAATTTTCAATATTTGGTAATAAGTAAAAATATAAGAGGTGATATAGTATGATCCCTATTCTATAGTAAAAAGAAGAAAAATAAATTTATAATCCATATGAACATATGTACATGCATAGATGCATACATGTATTCTTTTGAGTCATAGATGAATCACAAGACACTTTTAAATAGATGTTATCTGTGAGGTGAAAGATTGGATGGGGAGGAGTCAATTTAGGAGGTGAGAGGTGGCTTGTAATTTCCATTTTGTATAGTTCTTGCCCTGTTTTAATTTTCTATTTTCTAATAGAGACATGAACATTTTCCGTTTGTTTTAAGTGTTAATAAAGGATGTCTTCTCTGCTTTTTACTGAATTGGAAAAAAAGGGAGAAAAGGGGAAGGGAGGAAGGGGTTCCATTTTAATAAGGAAAACAGATAAACTGTCCTATCTACTAAGTAAATTGACAGTATTGCCTGTCCTAATCTACTAAAGGCCTTGCATTTTCTTTTTCTTTTTTAAAAAATATGTTTTTATTGATTTTACAGAGAGAGGCAGGGAGAGGGAGAGAGAGACACATCGATCAGCTGTCCCCTGCATGCCCCCTACTGGGGATGGAGCCCGAAACCCAGGCATGCGCTCTGACCAGGAATGGAACTGGCGACCTCTCGGTGCATAGGACAAAGCGCAACCTAGCTCAGCCACACTGGCCAAGGCAGCCTTGCATTTTAAAAATCTCCTCTTTCTTGTTCAGTGTGGCACAAAATGCTCATCGTGTTATAGTAAACATTCTTGAATATCTGAAGATGTCCTCACATCTGGATAGACTAGTCACATCACGAAGCAGTCAAGGATCTTGGCTGCTGGAAAACGCATCTTAAAAGTCATCACTAGGATTTCCTCTCTCCCTTGCCCTGACAAGTAAGATACCTGCTGTGATGTACCTTATGCTTGCCTGTGACATTGGCCTTCAAGGAGCTATGATGTACTTAATATGCAATAAGATTTTATTAATGCATACTCTGAGCCATAGCAAAGAATCCTTTCTTGACCAAATTCTAGTCGGGCCCCCATGAACCCTCTGCTGGACCAGACCTCACCTTTGGCCTATAAAAACTGCAGACTCTCAGCACAATGATTTCATCCACTCCTGCCCCATTTGAACTGACACTAGCACAGTCTCTGACAGCTCAAGGCTGTACTCCTAGGGTGACTCCAGTCCCTCTAAAGTACCTGCCTGAAAAAGCACACACTTCCAGAATTTACTGTCTGTTCCAGGCCAAAACCTGGTGATAGGTGGGTAGGCCCCCAACCCCCTCTTTGAACAGATATTTTAGAAAGCTTGCAATTACAAATCCTTTCTCTACCTTTGAGATGTAATTCTACCATCCAAAGCAGTTTTTTTCAATGACAGCAAACATTCAGGAAGGTAACTCTCCCACAGTTCTGTAGGATGATCAGGGCCTAGCTTCCACCGGTGCCTTGCTTTAATCCGCACCACTGTCCTGTCTTAGAGATAGGAGACACTTGTTTCTCTTCTGGATGAGCACCAATTAACATACCCGGATCATCCAGCCACAGGGACCAGCCCCTTTAACACCCTTCAGCCCTTTCCCTATGCACACCCCAGCCTTAAAAAAGCCTCTTTCCTTTGGTTTGGGCAACGTTGAGTTCAGTTCATGCTGGGCCCTGTTCCCTATTGCAATGGATTATTAGTGAATAAAATCTCTTCTCACTGTTTTACCTAATGTCTGGTTTTGTTTATCTTTAACAACAGGTGTCAGTAAATGATTAGGTTATCCAGCTCAAACCCAGAAATCTCAATCATTCTTCCAAATCTCACTGGCATGATGTCCTGCCCTCTCCTTTCACCCGTCCCCTCCCATAATTAAACCTAAGCCATTATTATTGAACTGAAAATTACGTAACTGCTTTTGGTCCAATCATCTGCTCATTTTGTTTCTTTTGTTTCAGGGCCTGGCATTAAGGATGACACATCAGGGCATCCAGCAAAGTAAACCCTTTTAGGACAGGGACAGAGTCATCTTTCACCTCTTAGTGCTACAGAAATCCTGGACCCGAGGGACTTGAAAATGTGTTTGCTGATGTTGTGTTGCCTTTTCTAGTCTAGCTTATCAAGGACTGAATTCCACAACTTGTGTGGATTTATAAATATGTGAAAATAGTCAGCAAATAATACTTGTGTCTCAGTGATTTAAATTAACTTTATTATTTTATGGAATGACATGTATAGAGAATATTCTCTAGATCCTCTTTTACAAGAAAGAAGGAGAAATCACGTTTTAAACTATGTCTTTACTCTTTAAATATAAAGCTTTTAAACATATATAAAAGTAGAATAGTATATTGAACAGCTGTCTACCCCCCAGTGTTACACGATTACCATATTGTCATATTTCTTTCATCTTCTCCCTCCCTCTGAATACTACTATATTTCTAATGATAACCGTTAACAAAAAGAACTTCTACCTTAAACTGCACAGATGCTGACGGGGCACCAGATGGGTGTCGGTTCTCCTTTGGTAGTGATGCTGTTATCCAACTTTAAGAGGATGTTACTCGCCAGCCTCTGAAGGTCACGATTTGGGTTTTATTCCAGTAATAGTGATACATTTGGGCTGAGTCATGTGCAGTGTCCTCCCCAGACTCCCTTCTAACTCACAGCACAGTTTCTGAGGTAGATGGGTAGGGTTAAGAGTGTAGTTAAGCCATCGACTTACAACACAGTTCAATGGCTAAACTGACGTTAACTGTCAGATTTCACTGTCACCTGCCCTTTAGCCTAATGACCTCACATAAAACATTCATTCACTCTAACAAGTTTCTAGGAAATAAGACTAGTTGAATAATTTTCTGCTTAAACCAGAGATACTCTAAGGTTTTGAGAAGAAACAAAGGAAGGTTGTTGCCTTGCATTGGTTAAAAAGAGCATTTGAGAAATAATAAATAAATACATACATACATACATACATAAATAAATAAATAGGCATTTGGGGGGCCTCTTAAGGAGAAGGATCTGGGGATATATTTGCTCAGCCTAAGGAGTGGAAGACTTAGAAGACAGTTTCGGATAGTTTTCTTCACCATGTCAACAAGTAACATCGGCTTGACATTTTTGTTGGATGAGTCATCTATTAAGGAAGTGACAGGTATTGGGATGTACTCACAGAATAAGGACATGGTTCTTCAATTTAAAATGTAGTTCATTTTTATAAATACCATCAAGATGCCTTCAATTAAAAAAAAAGGTCTTGGCAGATGACCATTCCATGCGAAAGACGGAACATAACAAATAGGATTGTTATAATAAAATATAATGCATGCTTTGATCTAAAATGTATGTTATGTGTGTGATTGCTGTGATGTATCCCAATTCATCATAAACAGCAAACTTACTGGCAATTAAATAAACTTTTACCCTGATGTGGCAGTTCTGCATCTGCAAACACAATCAAGACAGCTGCAATATGTTATTTTAACACTTTGAATTTGTAATCTGTTCATTGGTATAAAAAATTTTATCCTACTCATCAAATATACTGACAATTGTAATTAAACAATTTCCCATGATAACATCCAAGACACAAAAACACTTGAGATGAAGAATATAATGTTAAATAACCTTATTCTATTTTCCCATTCATCCTTCTCAGAAGTTTTTGACAGAAAAACTGGGTAAAAATTAGCAAGTTTTCTGTAAAAAGTGACATCTTTATTTCATTTTTATCTTACTAACTCTTATTAGTCTTTAAAAGTGAAAGTCTCACTACTTAAAAAATATTATCCAAACAAAAGTTTTTGTGCTGCTATAGCTCAGTGGCACTCAGGTCACTATTTGTGAAGCGTGGAATCTTACCTTTGAATGAAATTTCATTTGAAAATTCAGTATGTAAAAGTGAAACTGCTCTGGCTTAAAAAGGGCAGAGGGGGCTTAGAGTCCTACCTACCAAATGTCTCCTCAGGGGGAAAGTTTAAGACTTTCTGCCAAGCACAGTCTGAGAACCATTGCTTTAGCCCATCATGAGGACATTTGTTCTTCATTGGACATCAAGCAAGCCCAGCCAGTGTACACTCTGCGGTTGAAGACGCCGGTGGCGGACAGGCCTGGCTCCCGGCCTGCGAGGTGCCCTGCCCCCTGCTGGGGTTCTGCAGAGTCCCTGCCCACACATGGTCCCTTCTTCATCCTTTGTACCTTGTGATTCTGCCACCTTAGCCACAGGTGATTAGGCTAGGGTTGGGTGCCTGACCTAAGGACAGCTACCTATAGGATGCCCAGGGACATTTAAGTAACCTGAGAATACTGCCCAAGGGGACACTCCATTCTGGAAGGTCACCGGTTAACCTATCACTCTCTGGGGATTTTAAACTTGAGATGCACAGAGAGGGATGTAGCGAGGAGATATACAAAAAGAAGGCAGAAAGCACAAGCTTTGAGGCAAAGAGAATTAGAGTTTGTTTGTTATGGCAGGAGCAGTGAAAGAAAAGGAGTTCTAACGATGGCACAGCACCGGAGAAGGGAATGAAGGGCACCTGTTTCAGAGCTCCGGGCCCAGCCGCTGCGGCGACTCACATGCCACGGGCGAAACACTGAGCTGGCTCCCGCACGTCCTCACTTTCCCATGTATTCTGATAAAAATCTCTGTTTTACAAGGTTACTTAAGCATTCTCTGTTGATTTCAATTTTGGAAAGTCTAACCCCACTGTATAATTTTCCTACTTTACCAAACATATAATTCAACTCAGGAGATAATCACATGAAACCAGGTTTAGACACCGGATTTGTCAATATCTCAATACCAAAAATATCAAATGCATGGCATGTGCTCCTCTAGTTCCCATACCTGAACCCCAGCAGACATTAGTAATTGAACATGAACCTTTATGTTACTGCAGAGACAGGAATCAATTTCAGAAATTTTGTCAAACAGCTCACTGGGCAGTTTACTAATCCATATTGTTGATGAGAAGTTGAAATCTATATACCACTCAACTTCAGTATTTTGAATGGCATTATGTTTTCTTTTCTTGTTTAGCACAGTATTTGGGTAGGTCCATGGTTTTCAATATTTTCCATGGTGTCTGAAGGCTTCAGCTAAGGTACATCAGGGATTGCCCCAGCAGGAAGGAGAGTGAAGCCCAGAGTGAGGTTGAGCAATTGGAGTCCAGATAAACATGAAATAGCTCCACTTTTATCTGCTATGTGTATTGAAGTTTCTAGTAAAATTTTATTTGAGGAAAGGTTTCTACAACTAAGAAAAAAATTGAAGTCACTAAAACTATTATATTGTCAGCATTTGGGTCATAGTGTTCAGAGCATTGAATTATTTCATAGATGGATATGACTGAAATTGTCAACTAGTATAATCAGTCAACTATCTAAACATCTTATTTCAAGATCTAAATCTGCAGAACAACATTTATAAGTACTGTTTTCAGTTTTCTTAATTAATGAAGTATGCTTTCATACCTGAACGATACCAAGATTTTCCATATGGCATTCACAGCATCATTCTCTTTCTAAGCATTAATGAAACATAAAAAGGTATCAAATGCAAAAAATGTACATCCACTCTCTCAATAATAAATAGACCTAATAGACAGAAAATAAGTACATTTGACCCTGAACAATGTGGGGATTAGGGGATCCAACCCCTGTGCAGTTGAAAAACTGTGTATAACTTTTGACTCCCCCCAAAACTTAAGCTGTCCCTTGGTACCCATGGGGGATTGGTTCCAGCACCCCCTCATCGATACCAAAATTTGTGGATGCTCAAGCCCCCTGTATAAAATGGTATAGATCAATGCATACAGATGAACCTCCCCATATGCAGACTCCCAACTGCTGGTCAAAAACAGTACACATATTTAGTGGAAAAAAATTGGGTATAAATGAACCCGGGCAGTTCAAATGGGTGTTGTTCAAGGGTCAGCTGTATACAGAAACTTGAACAACACTATCAACCAATTTGATCTAATTGTAACTTACAGAACACTTCACCTAGCAACAGCGGAATATACATTCTTTTCTGGTGCACATGGAACATTTACCCAAATATACAATATTCTGAGCCATAAAATATGTTTAAATAAATTGAAATGGATTTAAGTCATGTAAACAATAATCTCTTATCACAACCTAAAAAAAGGTTTTAACAAAAAACTTAGAGCTAACATCATACCTAATAATGAAAGACTGACTGAATGTTTCCCCATAAGATTAAAAACAAAGTAAGGATGTCCATTCTCACTGCTTCTACTCAACATTATACTAAAGGTACAAACAATGCAATAAGAAAATAAAAAATAAAAATGGAAAGGAAAAAATAAAGCTGTCTTTATTTGCAGATGTAAAAAATCTTATGTAATCTATTAGAAAACTAGAAGAACTAATAACTGAGTTTAGCAAAGTTGTAGGATACAAGAACAAGGTGTTAAAGTCAATTGTATTTCCACATAACTATAGACAATCAGAAATTAAAATTAAAAATGCAATATAATTTATAATAGCATGGAGAAATATCAGTTACTTAGGGATAAATCTGATTAAAGATGTGTAAGACCTGTACACTGAAAACTACAAAACACTGCTGAGAAAAATTGAAGACCTAAATAGATGGAGAGATATATTATGTTTATGTATCAGAAAACTCAATATTAGTATAGTAAGATGTCAATTATCCTCAAATTCATCTACAGACTCAACACAACTTAAATAAAAATCCAAGCAGGTTTTTTTGTTTGTTTTTTTTTTTGGTCAAAATTGACAAGCTGATTGTAAACTTCATATGGCAATGTGAAGGACCTAGGCAAACACTTTAGAAAAAACAGAAGTAAAGTGCTAACACTACCTGATACTAAGACATATTATAAAACTACAGTAATCAAAACATCATAGAATTATCAAGATAGACAAATAGATCAATGGAAAAGAATAGCAAGTCCAGAAAGTCCATACCCACACATATACGGTCAATTGATTTTTTACAAGGTATGAAAGCAATTTACTAGAGAAAAAATAGTATTTTCAACAGTAGTGGAACAGTTTGCAATCCACATGCAAAGAAAAAAACAACAAAAAACTTCATTCCATACCTTGTACAGTGTACAAAAATTAACCCAAAAAACCTATCATTTACCTAACTGTCAAACCTAAAATATTAAACTTCTAAAAGACAATATAGTTACCCTGAGTTAGGCAAACTTGAGTCTCTCAAGTACAACACCCAAAATATGATCCATACAGTAACACTTAATGAATTGAACTTCACCAAAATCAAGAATATCTGCTATTTAAAGAATGCTGTTTTAAGAACATAATAAACAGCACCAGCAAGTAAAAAAATAAAAAAATAACAGATACTGTTTTGTTTGGCTGAAAATACAAGCCAAAGACTGGGGGGAAATATTTGCAAATCATCTATCTGAGAAAGTATCTGTATCCAGAATATATAAAGAATTCCCAAAATTCAGTAAGAAAATAATGCAATAAAAAAGGGGGTGGGGGAAACTTAGACAAGCACACTACCAAAAATGATAGACAGATGGCCAATAAGGACATAAAACATTGTCCAGCATCTTTAGCAAAATGCAAATTAAAATTATACTGTAATATTACTATACCCTATCTGGATATCCTGGTGGACTTATTATAGGACTTATTACAAAACGTTGTTTTGTTGATTTTAATAAAAATATGTGTCTGTTAACCATAGATCAAATAGGACCTTTCGAGGGCAATGTTTTTGCAATCTCTGTTCCCCACAGATACTTGGCATCATAAAAAGTTAAGAACATGGATAAAATCTGACTATGCCTGGGCAGACTTATATATATATATATATATATATGGCTGTGTTTACACACCAGTTAGGAGGGGCATTCTAAGCTCAAATAATACGGTTATAGCTTTAGTATTCAGAAACATTAAAACATTTGTTTTTTTACCTAATAAAAGTTGTGGGAAAGTTTTTTCAACTGCTAATTATAACTGAATATAAATTTCTTAAATGTGACTGCTTCAAAGGTAGCACCTTGTTTTGCAGAAAACTAATTAGTTTCATATTTGGTCAAATAATGTAGGCATGACATAACTGTGTCATTAGGCTAGAAAGTAGGATTTTTCAATCGACAAATGTTGAATTCTTCATTCTATTCTAATAACTTTATTTTCTGCTTTCTGCTTCCCATACTATGGTATGCTTCCCTTGAAACTCAGATGTTCCCCACTCTGAGAAAATAACAAAAGAAAATGGGCATACGGTATTTGTCTTTGATTTAGGAGGTTATAATCTCCAGGAAGTCAGTGACTAATTCTTTTGTGACTTCTCAAAAATGGACAGGACAATGCAGAGCTCTTAATAAATCTTTAATCATTGAACAGGTTTTTGACAAGATTTGCACTGTACCGCCAAGCTCGATAAGTGGGGGCAAGATAAACTTGTAAATCAATTATCATCCAAGCACCAAGGATTATACCTGTCTCCAAGTTTTTATTTTCGAGATTTGAGGCACTTAGCCCCAGCCTACAGAAAAACTGCTCAGTGCCTTGGGGAAATGTTCATTTTCTAAATAAGAATGGTGGTTGTTGAGAACAGAGTCAGAAGGACAGAGGCTCCATAAACCTAGCTTTCATACTATATATCTTGACTAAAAGATAAGCAGCTGCAAAATTATTTAGTGACTTTCTATGAATGTGAACATAAGGAAAGCATTTGTTTGTTTAATCTTCATGTGAGGATATGTTTTTTTATTGATTATTAGAGAGAGAGGAAGGGGGGAAGAGAGAGAGAGAAACATCAATGTAAGAGAGAAACATCAATCAGTTGCCTCCTGTATGTGCCCTGACGGGGGATCAAACCCACAACCTACGTATGTGCCCTAACCAGGAATCGAACCCGCAAACTTTTGGTGTATGGAACAGCACTCCAATCAACTGGGCAACCCAGCCAGGGCGAAAGCATTGGTTTTTCACACTTAACAAAATACAGTTTGAGAACTTATGTAACACCTTGACAAATGAAATATCAAGTTCTGGATCCAACTGTGTGCAACTGTTTTTCTGCCCATCATTAGGGAAACATCAGCTCAAATTACAAGTGAAGCCAACTGTCCATGATATAAACATTGAAGTCAGTGGCAAATCTGCCATGGAGCTTAAAAAAAGTGGGGGGGGGGCAGGCAGAGTGAATCACTAGATTATATGTTTTTCTCCAATAGAATGTGTATTAGGCCAAATGATGAATGCCTAATTAAAAATAATAATGATGATAATTATTTAAAGTGCTTATTATATACAAAGTGTATCCATTTTATTTTTTCCAATAATTTTTTTTATAATTTCATGATGACTGGACTATAATTATACCCGTTTTACAGATGAAGAAAGGAAGGTTGAGAACGTCATTTTATAGCTTATTTTGACAGAGCCAGGACAGACGCCCAAGTCCATGGATCTCTTAACCACTTCTCTACTGGCCCCTATCAGCAGGCGAGCCAACTTAACATCTTAAACATTCTCTTTGAATGTTTCATTAGATTAAATTATTGACTTATCAGAAAATGTATTAGAACATGTTAATCATGCATTCTTGTTTTATTTTTAAAAATATATATATCTTTATTGATTTCATAGAGAGAAAGGGAGAGGGAGGGAGAGATAGAGAGAGAGATAGAAACATCAATGATGAGGATCGAGCCTGCAACCCGGCTATATGCCCTGACCGGGAATCGAACCATGATCTCCTGGATCCCAGGTCGATGCTCAACTGCTGAGCCACGCCGGCCAGGCTGCATTCTTGTTCTTGAATGTTGAGAAAAATGACAAAGGAAGGTTTCTTTAAAAAAGAAAACTCCAGCCCCGCCGGGCGTGGCTCAGCGGTTGAGCATCGACCTAGGATCCAGGCGATCAGGGTTCGATTCCCGGTCAGGGCACATGCCCGGGCTGCGGGCTCGATCAATGACTCTCATCATTGACGTTTCTCTCTCTCTCTCCCTCTCCTTTCCTCTCTCTGAAATCAATAAAGATATATTTAAAAAAGAAAGAAAGAAAACATCAATATTTTAAATTAATTTAAAGACTCAATTTACTATGGGCTTCATTTTACTTATAATATTTATAAGATCCGGAAGTCGTTTGAAAAGAGCCAGTGGTTTTTTGAGCAGGTTCCTGCTTACAGGACAATAAGTACCCACTAATAACACAACTTTGCAGTCACGAAAAGAACCTTGGGAAACCATGGTAGAGCCCCTAACTTTTGCCAAAGCTTCATTTACAGACCATCCCCCACAATGTATCACCATGATGGTTTCCTTCCCAGTGTTTAAAGAATACATTTTTTTTCACAGCTTTACTGAGATATAATTTACATAGCATATAATTTATCTGTTAAAACTGTACAACTTAGTGGGTTTTAATGTATTCACCATATGTGAAACTATCCACAATTTTATACTTTCATTGCTTAGCTTGTACCTTTTAACAATCTCCCCTTCTATGACTCTAGTTTTCCCAGCCCTAAGCCACTTCTAACCTACTGTCTGTCTTTATAGAGTTACCTATTCTGTACATTTCATATAAATGAAATCATATAATAATATATGGTCTTTGTGACTGGCTTCTTTGACTTAGCTTAATTTTTCAAGGTTCATCCATGTTGTAGCATATATTATGACTTCATTCTTTTTTATGGCTATATAATATTCCACTGAACAAATATACAGCATTTTGTTTAACCATTCATCGATTGATGGATATTTGGGTTGTTTGCACTTTTTGGTTATTATGAATAATGCTACTGTAAACATTTACATACAAGCTGTTGTGGGGACATACATTTTAATTTTTCTTGGGTATATACCTGGGAGTAGAATTACTGGGCCATATGGTAACTTTATGTTTAAATGTTTGAGGAACTGCCAGATTGTTCTCCAAAGTGGCTGCACCATTTTACATCCCATCAGAAGTGTATGAGGGTTCTGATTTCTCCATATCCTTGTCAACATTTGCTATTATCTGACATTTTTACTCTAGCCATCCTAGTGAGTGTGAAGTAGTACTTCATTATAGTTTTGACTTGCATTTCTCTTATGACTGACTATTGATATTGAGCATCTTTTCATGTGCTTAATGGACACTGTATATCCTCCTTGGAGAAATGTCTATTCAGATCCTTTGCTTATTCTGTAATTGGGTTATTTGTCTTTTTACTATTGTGTAATTAGGGGTTTTATGTATTATGGACACAAGTCCCTTATCAGATATATGATTTGCAAATATTTCTCCCATTCTGTGTGTTATCTTTTTGCTTTCTTGATGGTGTCCTTTGATGCACAAAAGTTTTTAGTTTTGATGAAGTCTTATTTATTTATTTATTTATTTATTTATTTATTTATTATTTATTTCTTCTATTGCTTATGCTTTGGGTGCTGTATCTAAGAATCCATTGTCAAATGTGAGAACATGAAATTTAACCCTATGCTTTTTTCTAAGTTTTATAGTTTTAGCTTTTTAGTTTAGCTCCTTGATCTGTTTTGAATTAATTTTTATATACAGTATGAGGTGAGGGTCCAATTTCATTCTATTTCATGTAGCTATCCAGTTATCCCAGAACCATTTGTTTAAAAGATTATTCTTTCTCCTTGAATGATCTTGGTATCCTTGTCAAAAATAAGTTGACTATAGACATATTGGTTTACATCTAGACTCTATGTTCTATTCCATTGATCTTTAGGTCTATCTTTATGCCAGTATTGTTGTTTTGTAAAGAATAAGACTTCACAAACAGTCATGGTTGACACAGTCCAGGACCTCCCAATTCTAGTATTTTCAATAAATGATTAACTAGCATTTAAAATGGCAAATAACTGGGCTCAAATGATCCAACTACCTACTCAAACCTTCCATCAGCAGTAAACTGTTTTAAAGTTGCCTGCTATCTGCTATGTTTAGGATAAAATTTATATGACAAAAGTAAGTCAAATTTTATCTGATTGTGCTATTTGAAAATAAAATTCTCAAAATACAGTAAATTATACAGTTTTGAAACTGGAAAAACGTACACATTATCTCTAGGCCAATCTATTTGTTTTGGTCTTGCTTTTACAGATTAAAAAACAGACCTTGACACTTTTCAAAATAAAAATGCCATCTTTTCCCAAACTGTAACCTAAAAAGTATTTCCTCTATTAAATTTTTTTGCAGACTAGAACTAATTCAGGCATTTTGGCAGAGTGCATACCTCTCTAAAGGGAACAAACAATAATTGATGTGTAGAGGGCTCATCAACATCTCTTTTGTAGTTAAGACCCATTACATAGAGGATGTATCAGCAAATATTTAGGTGAAATAATTCTGTATTTGTCTTCTGGATACTTGGTACCATGTAGACCTACAAAAAATCTTATTAGTTGTAAAGGTAATTTTAAAATAGAAACATATTGAGAAAATAATTGTCATATTCTGAAACAAAACACTAAAGAAATAACTAATAAAATCATGGGGTGATTGATTCAGGAATGTTTTCTTCTTCTGTATATATTTTTTTCATTTGTCTATTTAACATAGATTTCTAGTGTGTTAACTTAAGGGTACACGTTTGTACTGATATTGAACAAAAGCTCAAGTGCTCTGCTATAGACTGAATTGTGTGTCCCTAAAATCCTTATGTTGATGTGCTAGCCCCCAACATGACTATATTTGGAGACGGGGTCTGGGAGGAGGTGATAAAAGTTAAATGAAGTCATTAAGGTCAAGCTATAACCTAGGAGTGGGGAATTTTGGATATTTACAACATCATTCGAGGGCCATACAAAATTATCAACTTAAAAATTAGCCATAAAAAAAGCTTCTAGATTTATTGAATTTCGAGTCCTACCTGCAGTTGCCTTGGCAGGGCCAGACCAAATGGACATTCCCCACCCCTGTGAGTCTAATCCAATAGGGCTGGTGCCCTTGTAAGAAGAAGAAGAAACACCAAAGCTCTCATTTTGCCATGTGAGGACATACCAAGAGACAGCCATCAGCAAACCGGGAAGAGGTTCCGCACCAGAAACCGAACTGGCCAGCAACAAGATATGCACTTTCCAGCCTCCAGAACTACAAGAAGCAGCTTTCTGTTGGTTAAGCCATCCAGTCTGTGGTATTTTGTTATGGCAGCCTAAGCTGACTAATATATGCTCTTAGATGCAAAAAAACCCCACAAGCCAATTTATATAATTTCTCTGGATCAGAACATAACACAGCAGCTGCACATAAGGGTTATATAAAGACATAGAGGTATAAATCAGAAAGGATGCCTTCAATCTGCTGTCGATAACCATCATATCACTTAGAGAATAAAAGGTTTCACAATGGGTGAATATAAAACTTGATCTCTATGATGAATAAGGAGACTCAATTTGTACCACTTTTTTTTTTTTTTTTTAACAGAAATGAAACAGATTATTTTCTAACAAATATTTCTAGAAGAAGGGGAGAAGGAAATGGAAGAGGGGGGAAGGTAGTGGCAACCAAGAAGAAAAAGGGAGAAAATAAATAACTTTTTTCTTATTTGCTTGTAGACATCAGATGGCTATGCCCTTGAAAAAGTTAAAGAGTACATTACAGTATTTAAATACCATTATAGGAGAGCTGACTCAGTAATATGTATAAACTCAGGCTAAGAACTTAAAAATTCCATGTGCACTCATGCGTGGTGAAACAAAAGAGTCCCACGGTCATTGAATATTTTTAAGGAAATTTAATCAACACTAAGAAAAGGAATTTTAATCTTAAAAAAGGAAGCTATTTCTGGAACTACAACAATGTAGTTGAACTAATGCAATCGAAGAAAAAAATCTTAATAATCAAAACTCTGGGAGCTAAAAAGCCATTGAAAAATTCTTTAAAATATTAAAGATGTTAAAATTCCCAGTAGGCATGTCAAAGGAATTGGAAGACTGCAGGCCAATTGAATAATGCCATCCTGTATACCTTACTTAACTGCTTAATTTCTTCACCTATTAAGCCATTCATTTATAGACTCTTCTGGGAGACTCTTGGTCAAATTCCCTTTTATAGGCCTGACTCCCTTAACACATATGACCCAATGAGGGATTATCTTTCCCCTTGTGAGAAACAAGTGGGATTAACAAGTGGGGCCGCTATAATTGCATTGAAGACTCACTAACACTTTTCCAGAGGACATTAACAATGCCTACAACATACAGACTTTGCAATGCCTTTAAAATTCCTATGAGAACTCCCTTAGTGTCCAAGTGAGGGCCTGCTCATTGAGCCTACCTCCAATGAGGCAAAAGAATTCTGCCCAAGAGGAGGTCATCCAGTAATCACAACACCTTCCTTTTAAAAAGCTGTTTGCAGTTGTACCTTGTGAGCGTGGCTATGGCTTTGAGACAAAACCTCTCACGTTTGCCCCCTGAAAAGTGCAAAATGGAAGGTCTCGATAGTGGCAGCTGTTGCAGGAGGAGCAGGGGGTGAGGGGGGAAGAAACCACACCATCAGAGGCCAGAATGGAGTGCAGATACCACGGGAAAGTGGTTTAATACTGGTTTCGGCAGGGAATAAAGGAGCACACAAAGAGGCTTTTAACGGCTCTCTGCTTCTTGTGTCTGAAATTTCCTCCATCATTATTATAAAGATTCCAAATTAGGCCTAATCCAGAGAGCACTGTCACCCTTGGTTTTGACAAAGTCCTTTTTAGTATATGTGCTGCTGAAGTGAGCACAGCAAAGTCCTAAAAGCACTATCCATCTATTCATTTATACAAACATTTACTGATAACCTATGTGACAGGTTTTGAACATCACGTTATATTCAGACCACAATGATTCAGAGTAGAATTGATGTAATTTGCTGTACTTTTTCTTTTTTAAAAAAGATGTTAACTTGGAAGTAATTCAAACAAAAATTACAGCCTTAATTTTCACATAGTCTAAGTTCCCAAACTTTCCCACCTGTATCTCCAGACTATGTCATTAAATCTTGCTAATAGACAGCAGGAAATATGGCAGCAGAATTTCTGAAAAAAACTTGCTGTGTCTTGGAGTAAGCTGATCACGATGGAATGCCAGGTGCTGACATCATGCAGTTCTTGAAAGCTTACCCTGAGGCCTGTCCCTTGGTGACAGTCCCTGACAGTAAGAGCCTCCATTCCAGCTCTAGCTGGAGGCTTGGTGGCAGCAACCTTAAGGCTTCTGGGATAAGTACATTTTTTTTTCTTGAGAAAGCCCTACAGGTCAAGCGATAGCAGAAGTCGCAGGCTGGCCGCCTTGGCTAACCCAGGGCAGCCTAATTTTGAGCAAGACTGTACACACGTGCTATGAGCCAGACATAGATCTGTTCTCAGGAATAAAGTTCTCTGTCTCTTGCCTTGTGTGCTAACAGGATAAACCAGAGTGCGGAGAAGGCTGTATCAGCAGCTTTGAAGGGCCAGATTGTATTTAGCTGAAAAGCCTCTGCCCAGATCTCAAACGTGTCTGCTTTTAAGGCATAAGCTGCACTGAGTTTGAATCTAAGTTCCACCACTTGCTATTTATCAGGGCCTCAGTTTCCTCATTTGTCATTGGGGGTCAGAGAAGAATTAGCATCTAACTCCCAGGTTTGCTATGATGATAAAATAGTAAAAGGTAATACTGACACTCAAGAAGGTATGCTGCATCTGAATTTTGATCATTTCTCTCTCTACATAAGTGTGCTTCTCTATTATGGCTTCTTATCTCTTCCTGTCCCCAGAAAAATCTTTAGTTAATTAACCAAAGTCCCAAATTTAGTTTTTTTCCTTCTAACTGGAATCACAGGAAGAAGAGAAAATGATGCACACGCAAAGGGTTTCACCAATGTGCCTCTCTAAATAAAATATGTGACTCTCAAAACCACATTTTTTAAAAAAATTCACATTTTGGCTACCCTTTTCCCCACATATATTACTCTGCATACATGTCCCACAAATTTCTGATGCAAACTAGAAGGCAGTTCAGATCTGGTAAGAGTGGATTGTCTCAAGCCTTCCAATCTTTCCTCTTCTTTTTTTTTTGTGTGTGTGAAGGGTAGGATTGGGGTCAATGACAGGACATGAAGCAGGAAGTGTTACCAGCAAGGAACAGTGCAGTGAAAAGCATAAAAACTGAGCAATCACACCTGGACAAGCCTCAGTGTCCTCATTTCTAAATTGGGGGTAAAAATGCCTAATGGGTGTGAGGACTGAACTAGATAATATATGTGAGCTGCCTAACACAGTGCCTGATACACAGAATATGTTCAAGAAAAGTTGGTTATTTTCACTCCCCATCTGTGAATCCTAAATTCAGAGATCTGCTTATCTTTTGAATCCCGTAGCCTACTCTTATAACACATATTATACCCTGACTTGTATTATAGTGATGAAGTGTAAACCTCTCTCTGTTCCTTTAGGATGAGGACTCCATCTGATCCATTTTAGGACATCCTGGAGACGTACCTCTGTACCCAGCATTCACTTATGGGATAAATAAAACATCCTGTTTAACTGGGAGGAGACTATGTGTGATAGTAAAGAAAGCAAGTTCTATTAGCCAGTTTCTGGTAATAGACTATAAAGACAAACCTACCACAAGTGGGGGAATGTTAGTTAAGAGAAAGGGGAAGTCTTGAGATGCAGGGTCAAGATGTAGAGCAAGTAGATCTTGAATTTGCCTCTTCTCACAAGCACATCAAAATTACAACTAAATATAGAGAAACCACCCCCGAGAACCACCTAAAAACTTGCTGAACAGAACTCCTATAACTAAGGATATAAAAGAGAAGCCATGCCGAGGGTAGGAGAGGCAGAGACATGGCCTGGTTCAAGTGTAGCAATTCACAAAAGGGAGGTATAACACAGCTGTGGAGGTACTCCCAGGTGCGAGGGGTTCCAGTTCTACAAGAGGCTCCCCAGCCCAGGGCACCTGTTCTGGGAAGAGGAGTCTCCCTAACATCTAGTTTTGAAAACCAACAGGGATTATGTCTGAGAGAGATGAACAGTCATGGGGGATGGAGATACTGCTCTTAAAGGGCTCAATGCACAAACACACTTGCTCTAAGCTCCAGCATAGAGGCAGCAGTTCAAGAAGTGCCTGGGTCCTATGGGGAGGAATTGAATGGACTAACATTAGGTAGAGGGCTGCAGGGGCAGAGATTGGTGAGAACTCTCTCTGGGGAGGGAAGTGCTGACAGATGCCATTGTACCTTTGTTTCTTTTGCTGTGCTTTCCTTCCACCTGACTGACCTGGAGCAGGAAGGAGCCAAACCTGTCACTCTCCATTAACCTGGCTAATACTTCTCACTCCACCCCAGCATTTCTAAGATCCTGCCCCACCCAACCTGCTAACCCCAGCTGGAGCCTTCCCCAAGTGTGTTTCAGACCCTCCACACAAGCAGTGCTGGCCTCAGGTCCAATCATAGCAACTACCAAGTGGTCACAAGTCCAACACAAGCAGTGGCCAGTGTAGGCCAGCACCAGAGCCCCACCCAGTGGCTCCACAATAGACAAACCTAACAGAAACCTGGGCCGGCACTGGAGCCAAAGCAATTCCTACTCTATGGGGTCAGCTCTGGCACACCAGATCATCCATAGTAATCTTGGCTGGCCCTCACAGTGAGTCACCTGAGAGTCAACCCCACCCACCAGGACACCTGCAGCAACTGAAGTCCAATGTGGGTTGTGTGTACAGGAGCACCTGGCTTTGGTGACCAGGGGGGATTGTTCCACTGGACCCCATAGGGCAACTTCTTTATAAGGCCACTTCTTCAAGACTGGAATATGTGGTGAATCTACCTAACATATAGAAAGAGAGAGAAAGAGCCAAGAGAGGAATATGTTCCAAACAAAAGAACAGGACGAACCCAGAGAAAGAACGAAAGAGAACAGATAAGCAATCTACCAGATAAAAAGTTTGAAGTAATGGTTATAAAAATGTTCAATAAGCTCAGAGGTAGATAAACTCAGAGAGAAATTCAACAAAGATACAGAAAATATCAAAAATAACAAATCAGAATTGAAGAATACAATAACTGAAATGAAAAATACTAGAGAGAATCAACAACAGATTAGATGATGTAGGAGAACGAATCATCAATCCAAAAGTTAAGGTAGTGAAAATCACCCAATCAGAACACCCTCCCCAAAAAAGAATTTAAAAAAATGAGGATACTTTAAGGGATCCTTAGGACAATATCAAGTGTACCAACATTTGCATCATAGAGGTCTCAGAAGGCGAAGACAGAGAGAAAGGGACAGAAAACCTATATGAAATAGTGGCTGAACACTTCCCTAACATGGTTAGGAAACAGACATCCAAGTATAGGAAGCAAAGACAGTCTCAAACATGTGAACCCAAAGAGGCTCACACCAAGATACATCATAATTAAAATGCCAAAGGTTAAAGACAAAGAGAATTTAAAAGCAGCAAGAGAAAAGCATCTAGTATGTGCAAGGTATACCCCATAAGAGTACTAGCTGATTTTGCAGCAGAAACTTTGCAGGCCAGAAGGGAACAGCATGATATATTCAAAGTGATGAAAGGGAAATGATAACCAAGATTACTCTATCCAGCAAAGTTATCATTCATATTGAAAGACAGATAAATAATTTCCCAGAGAAGCAAAAGCTAGCAGAATTTTTTACCACTAAACAACACTATAAGAAATGTTAAAGGGTCTTCTTTAAGCGGGGGGTGGGAGGGGCCGAGAAGCTAAAACTAAAAATAAGAAAATATAAAAAAGCCCTGGCCGGTGTGGCTCAGTTGGTTGGGCCTCATCCTGCACACATCAAAAGGTTGCTGGTTCCAGGTCAGGGTACATGCCCAGGTTGTGGCTCTATCCCCAGTAAGGGGCATGCAGGAGGCAGCCAACTGATGTTTTACACTCACATAGATATTTCTCTCTGTCCCTCTCCCTTTCTCTTCTCTCTAAAAAAATCAATAAAGATATTTTAAAAAGATAAAATATAAGAAAGAAAACATCTCACTGGTAAAGGCAAACATTCAGTAAAAGTAGTAGATCAAATTAGCAAGATCATGTGTAACTACAATAAATGATTAACAGAGACACATACACACACAATACACACACACACACATACTTCTGGGTATTTATCTGAAGAAATTGAAAACAATAATTCAAAAACATATCTGTGCCTCTATGTTCATCGCAACATTATTTACAGTAAACAATTATGGAAGCAACCTATGTGTCCATTGATAAATGAATGGATAAAGATGTAGTACACACACACAGAGGAATATATTACTTAGCCAGAAAAAGGAATGAAAGCTTGCCATTTGAGACAACACAGATAGACCTAGAGGGTTTTATGCTAGGTAAAATAAGTAAGACAGAAAAAGACAAATACTGTATAATCTCATTTACATTTGGAATCTAAAAAACAAAACAAACAAAACACAACTGAAACAAACTGATAGGTACAGAGAACAAACTGATAGTTGCCAGCCAGAAGGGAGAGGATTGGGGACATGGGCAAAAAAGGTGAAAGGAATTAAGAAGTACAAACTGCCAGCTATAAAATAAGTCATGGGGATGTAAAGTACAGTAAAAGGGATATATAATATTGTAATAACTATGTATGATGACAGATGGGCACTAGATTTATCATGGCCATCACTGCATAAAGTATATAAAGGTTTAATCACTATGTTGTACACCTAAACTGATATACTATTGGATGTCAACTATAATTTTAATTTTAAAAAAAGATAAAGAAAAACGAATTTCTATTTGGTTTTGCACCCAGCAGGGCAGTAGGATGTGCCAGGGGCTGATCAAAGACTATCTCTTGTAGAACCAAGAAGTTCTCTGCAGACTGAGACTTTACCGTAGAAATGAAACTTTTATCTCCTAGTTAAAGGGAGAAGCATTTGAATATCTCTTACTCCCTGGAGGCCAGGGGAGAGTTGGGGGCTCTTTTAAAGGGCATAAGAGAAAGGCAAGTATTATGTCTGTTGTGAACATTTACAAAGAATGTGACTTCACAAATGTTTGTTAAAGGCATTGTGGTAAAATAATGTACCTTAGAAGTGGTTTCATATACGAATTAAACACAAATTTCTGCTCAGTTGCTTCACTTCCTGCACTAACACCATGGGAATATGGGGGGGGGGGTATATTTTCCTCTAAGACAGAAACCTACTAAAGTATAGTGAAATATGCCCAGAGATTCTTACTGAAATAGCACTTACTTAAAAAAAAAAATTGTATCACTGCTTTTGAAGTTTAAACAATCAAGACTCTGTATTTGAAAGGCCTTAGGAAATAAGCTCCAACCCTCTGAAGCAAGTTTGGCCAAAGTGTCTCTTGTGTAACAGAGACTGTATTGAAGAATCCCAGGTTTATGCTGTGTTTGGTACATTGTTGGCTACATAACAAGTGTTAAATAAAATAATAGCAGCATGTGACATGGAGAGCCTGAGCCTCTCATTCTTACTGCTGAGCCCACAGACCAGATGGTTAGACACACCCGTAATCCAGTGCGGAGCCGTGTGGGCCGGGGGCTGGCGAGGCAGCTCTGAGTCAGGCCGCTGCCTTCTTTTCCCCTGTGGAAGAGCTTCACAGCCTCCACAAGCGGCCACAGGAGCGGTGCAGGGGCTTTTGAGAGCTCACAGAGCCTTGGCTGTGTCCAGACAATTCATGAAGGATTTCGATTTCCCTCAAGTATGTGCAAAATGACATCTTATCAACTCCTTTACCACCACGAGCAGTGACTTTCTTTTTTTAAATCCTCAGGGCTGGGTATGGAGCATGCAACCAATGTACCCGCCCTCGGCCGAAATCGAACCCAGGACCCTTTAGCCCACAGGCTGATGCTCTAACCACTAAGCCAAACAGGCTAGGGCAAGAGCAGTGACTTTCTAATAAGACCTGTAAATAAGCTGGTACACCTCATGCAGAACAACTACAGTTGGTTGTTTATGAAACACTTGAAAGAATTAGCTCTTTAAAAACAACAACTCTACCTTGAGGACATTATGCTGAATGAAAAAAATCAATCACAAAAGAACAAATACTGAGTGATTCCACTTAGATGAGGTCTCCAGAACAGTCAAGTTCATAGAGACAGAAAGTAGGATGGTGGTTGCCAGAGGCTGGGGGAGGGGGGTTGGTGAGTGAGTTTAGTGTGTACAGTTTCAGTTTTACAAGATGAAAAGAGTTCCGCAGGGGGATGCTGGTGAGGTAGTAGCACACTTAGAAAATGGTTAAGATGGTAAATTTTATGTCATGTGTATTTTACCACAATTAAAAATATATATAATACACCTGTACATAAAAATCTAATAAGCATCTATTCTTCTGAGGGTCATGAAAACCAGGAAGATATTCCTTCTCTCATGAAAAGAGCAGATGCATTTTGAAAGCAGTCTTCTTCTTTCATGTTGGACAGGTGCTGGTTGCTCCTAGGGACTGAGCTCTTCTAGGACAGGGTCTTTCATCTCTGTGTCCTTGTGACTCAAAATATGAGGTTCACAGTGTCCCTGGGCTTAAATTATTAAGATAAACAAAAATTAATTTTAAAAAAATCAGACTGCTTCTAAAGCAACTGAATTCAGTGGGAGAAGAAATGTATTTCTCTTTGAAATTTGAAGTTATATAAGTTAAACTTCAAAGAACGGCAGCACATTCTCTCATGCTGCATATGGCTTTTGAACTGAAGAGCTCAGACCTTTGGTGCTCTAACCTCACGTTCCCCCTGCCTCTGGAGCTGGGGAAATCAAGCTTCACGTTGGACCAACCTCTGGTAAGTATCGGTTGGTTATTGGCTCAGCAGAGATGAGCCTGGTCAATAATTACCTGAAAGGAAACAGTCGCTTGATCTAAAAATGAAGCTCATGTTTTTGTGATCAAAGCAGCTTCTCAGGAAGCCTGTCAGACCCTTTCATTGATTATGCTCCCAAATGGTGACTGAGAGAGCTCTCGAAGCATTTCTCACTTGAAGTCCAAGGTAAGACGGCTTCTTTGGCACTTACGGTCTCTGTTATGACATAAAGAAGAGTGGCATGGAGTATCTTTGCGTGTCTTAAAGGTGTTGTCCTCCCAGTAACATAGTTCCTTGTGCAGCAGAAATATCATATTTTGTTAGTAAATTTGGGCTGCATCCTGTGTTGGACACATTGTCCTTGTCAACCACAAACTGTTACTGGATGCTTCCTGAGTGAAATGTGCTTGTATGTCATAACTAATTGGTTGATTGAACGGCCATTGATTGCACAGAACTTTTTTATGGGGTCTTATTTTAACCATACAGTCCTTTCCTCTTCATTGGCAACCATGTCTGCAGAACGCACGTTATACCTGCCAAACCCAATGTTTTTGTTTTTAATCTCAAAGCGGAGGCAGAAGTGATGTTGGCTGTCGTCTAGGTTAGTGACTTATATGACGACTGACCATTTATTTATCCCTCTCTGTTTACCTACTTGAAAAGAAATTTTACTGTGGTAAAGTACACATAACACAAAATAAATCATCTTAACCCTTATATTTTTGGACATGGAGAAATATATATCTGTGGAAAATCTTAACCATTTTTAAGTGTGCCAGTGAGAGGCATTAAACACATGCTATATTATTGTGTAACCATCCCCACCATCCATCCGCAGAACTCTTTTCATCCTGTAAAACTTAAACTCTACCCCCTAAACGATAACTTCTTACCCCGGGCCCCCTGCCACAAGTCGCTGGCAACCACAATTCTACTTTGGTTTCTATGATTCTGACCCTTCTAAGTACCTCATATATGGGGAATCATGCAGTGTTTGTTTTCTTGTGACTGACTTCACATATAACATCCTCAAGGTTAATCCTCAAGGTTGTAGTGTATGTCCGAGTTTCCTTCCTTTTAAGGCTGAGTAATATTCCATTGTATATATATATATCACATTTTGCTTATTCCATTCATCTGTTGTTGGACACTTGGGTTGCTTCCATGTTTTAGCTATTGTGAGTAATGCTGCCATGAACACGAGTGTATTTTCATTTACTTTTTAGTTCAACAAAAGCCCATAACAATGTTTCATTTAGAGGCATGAACACCAGAGGAGTGGGAAAATCAAGAGGACTCATGAATGACTTCAGCCACTAGCAAGCGTCCTACAAACCATCTATTTTGGCCAGTTCTAAACACCATTGCATTATGTGGATAAACAAAGCAGAATCTCCATTTTACTAGATTAAAAAATCACTGAAAGGTTTGATACACTGTCCAAATCCCAATATGCTTTAGAATCACAAAGATGTTTGCTACGAGGGCTATTAGAGATCATCAGGTTTTTAGTTGCACATCAAAATCACCTGAGGCTCTTTAAAAAAATACTGATGCATAAACCCCACTCCTAGAGAGCCTGATGTAATTGGCCTGGGATGGGCACCAGTTGTTCTTGTTTTTGTTTTTAAGTTTTTCAGGTAGCTAAAATGTGTAGCCAGGGTTGAGAATCACTGATATAGCTTAACCCCCTCACCCCTTCATTTCCATTTAGAGAAAAAAGGAAATGACTTGCCGAAAGTGACAGAGATAATGGTAAAAAAAAAAAAATGCAAACACTGATTTTAAAATCCCAAATGTAGTACTCTAAACTTCCTGAAACTTTTTACAATATTTTTGCCTCTAACTCTGTTCTTTAAGAAGTGCAAAACTAAAGTATTATCAAATAGGTGATTTTTATTCAACCCAGACTGATTTAAATTGAGATTAAAGGCATGCTGGGAAAGTTTATTTTAGTTTTCATTTCAACATCTGAATCGTGATGAAACCAAATTTGAAAGAATTCTACCTATAATCAGAGATCTGCCGAAGGAAGACAAAATCTGTGTGAGCCCTGAGATGTTATATACACTTCTAAAATTAAATAGAGTACTAAGAGGCATAAAGTTTAAAGAAGACAAGAAAATTGAAATAAAATAACAGGGCTGATTCTAAAGAAGATTCCACTCTATTGTAAAAGTCAAGTAATGGAAACCTAAGAGGAAATGCAAACGGCCAATAAACATGTGAAAAGATCCTCAGCCTCTTCCTATGGTCGCAGCAAGGTGACTGCTCTGACTTGGGACACCTGGCACAGACATTCACAATTCTGAACTTTGAGAATCTTTCACAAATATGAATCAATAATGAAGACTTTCAGGACTGACTCAACCCTCCCCCCCCAACCGACTCAGAACAAAGAAGTAGGATACTCAGTGTAAGGAAATTTTGCTTCAAGGAGATTAAGCAATTAAATCAGAACTTAAAGGATTTCATTTGAAGATATGCCCAGGCAGCCCGGCACATGGAATAATCCATCCTGAGAAATATTCACAACATTAAGTACTTGCTTTCTGTGTTCACATGGACTCATAGTTAGCAAGTGACGGAAATTGACTCAAACTCACCTGAGCTGGAAATAAGAGTTTAAAGTCCCCTGTATCCAAACCAGAGATACAGTGGGGAACTTGAGGGGAGAGGGGAATGGGCATTTCCTCCGCCCCATCACCAATAAGGGGAAAACCTTCCTAAGAGCTCTACTTACAAAAATCCTGGAAAAGGGTTCAAATAGTCTTCTTTTGAATCATGCAACCATCTCTAATAACTGGAAGGGGCTTTGTTGCAATACGAAAGAGAGGAGTGCTGGGCAGAAAATAAAAAATCGCATGGCAATTCTACATAATGAATAAGTTTTTAATATATACATTTATTTTAATTTTTATCATAATTTTTTAAAAAGTTTAAATAGGTTTCCACAGAGAGTTCCAATTGAGAAAATTGTAACCATTGGAAGGTGTCGTAATTTATTTTTTCTGTATCTCATTTATCACAATTTTAATTAGATACTTATTATAAGGATGATCATTAAAAATAATTTTTTACATATGTTTTTATTGATTTCAGAGAGAGAGGAAGGGAAAGGGAGAGAGAAATAGAAACATCAATGCTGAGAATCATTCTCATGAAGATTGAGCCTGCAACCCGGGCATGTGCCCTGACCAGAATCAAACTGAGATCTCCTGGTTCATGGGTGGACACTCAACCACTGAGCCATGGTGGCCAGGCCTGCCTGATCATTTGATTATTGCTTATCTGCTTAATTAACAAGAATGTAAACACCATGAGGGCAGGGACCGGAAGTATTTTTATTCGCTGTGATATCCTCAGCACTTAGAACATTCTTGGCATGTAATTTCAATCCAACACATCCTGTGAATGAGTGAATGGAGAATCAATTCAGCCTTGATGCTGGGTCCAGCATGACGCTGGGTCCAGTATGACGCTGGGTCGAGTATGGCGCTGGGTTCAGCATGATGCTGGGTTCAATATGATGCTGGATTCAACATAAGTCAGCACCAGATGATTCCAAAGTTAAAGAATCGTAAGTTAAGAAAGAACAATGGAAAGAGAGAGGAAGTGAGGAGAATGACTAGAAACAGAAGGTCCAGCTATCCTCACCATTCACGACTTGACAGGAATCTACAGAACAGAGACTCGATAATACTGAGGAATAAGTGTCTGATGAACCAAACATCAAAAACTGAAGCCGGCCATAAAAGGGAAAGGCTCAAAGTTCTAGCCAACTCTGAAAAAAGGAAAAGTTTACAGAAAAAGTGGACATTTATAATATGTGAAGGACAGATCTAAACTTAAGAAACTTACCACCCATCACTATATCTTTTTGACCCAATTTTGAAATGGAAATATCGTAAAGCCAGGCATCCAGATAGACATCGTCATTGGCCTGTTTCACGGAACAGCATCCCAGTGAAAACACGCTAGGGTAGTAAGGCCGCCGGCAAGTCACTGGCAGATTCCGGAAAGTGCAGTGGGACTCTGCACAGCAAAGCCAATTCTCCCACGGCTCATGGACGTGAACAAGACTTAAGTTTCCACAGCACCTCATCAACGCTGTAACAAAACACTGAAGAAATGATGTCATTTGAGGACCTGCTGTACTTGTGTACCTCACTGGGTTGTGCTAACGATGGCCTTTCAAAGACCTCAACTGCACATTTTCTTGCCCTATGTACACTTGAACATAATACAACTGTTTGAGTTTCTGTTCATTAAGCCCGCAGCTTTCCTGACCAGGACTCTCTGTGCCTGATCCTGGGTCAGGTCACTGAAACGGTGGGAGACAGTAGCAGCTACCTTTGAAGGTTCTTAGGGCACCCCCTCCCCAGCAAAGGCTCGTCACATACAGAGGGAAGCAGTTCTGGGGGAGAAGGTGCCATGGAGAGGAGGAGGAACCAGGGCCCTGAAGTATGTGCGCCTATGGTGGAGAAATGCAACGGCACCTGGATGAGAGGCAGGGCCCGAGAAAGAAAACAAGCATGCGCTGACGCGATACATTTATTTTTTCTTTAAACTTTTTCTAGGAAGGGTAGACAACAGGGAATTGAGGCTGATGGGTGCCCTGTAGGAAGTGGAAACTTCTGCAAGGACAAGAGGAGGGGCCCTGTGATATTGGGATTTATAATAAGAAATATATATTTGTTTTTCATCCCCAGTCCCTGACGCAAGGCTTCTAAAACCCTTGTAAATTCCTAAGTTATAAGAGGACTGGGAGCATCTGTTTTAATGAGGTGACTCTGGGTGGGCTCCTGGATGAGGGCTGGGTACCAGAAAAATGAAGTCATAATTAGAAATCTGGAATTTTTAGCCCCACCCTCCACCTCTGAGGAGGGGAGAAGAACTGGAAATGGAGTTAATAAGTGAATAATTGATCATGCTTATGTGAGAAAGCCTCTATTAAATCCCAAAAGTATAGGGTGGGGGTAGGGGTTGGAGAGCTTCCAAGTGGGTGAACACCTGGAGATTTGGGGAGAGTGGCATTCCTGGAGAGGGCATGGAAGCTCTGTGCCCTTTCCCCATGTCTTGCCCTATGCATCTCTTCCATCTGGCTGTTACTGAGTTATATCCTTTTACAATAAACCAATAATCTAACAAGTAAAATGTTTCTCCGATTTCTGTGAGCTGCTTAAGCAAATTAAACAAACCCAAGTAGGTGGTAGTGGCAACCTCCAATTGGTGGGTGGGTCAGAAGCCCAGGTGACAGCCAGACTTGTGATCTGCATCCGGAATGGAGGCGGGAGGCAGTCTTATAGGACTGAACCCTTAACCAGTGGGATCTGATGCTATTTCCAGGAATTGAGTTGAACTGTAGGATACTCAGCAGGTGTTGGAGAACTGGTTGGTGGTTTGGAGAACCCTCTCCCATGTTGCAGCTGGGACTAGAATCATCTTGGAACCCCTCCAAGAACAGAGAAGAGACTCACACAGAGGGAACGGTGCAGCGAGTGGCTTCTGTGACTCCCTGGCAGGGGGCTCCATGCCTCTACTCAGAGGCCTGGGATGACAGTCCGCATGGCACATGTGAGTTTCAGAGACAGTGGTTCGCTAATGCTTTGTGAATTCACCTTGCCCTGAATCCAAGTTGAGCAGGCTGGCCAGAGTACTTTCCTATAAACACCCACTTTCCTTCCCTCTATGCACCGACCCCCCTCTTCCCCCAGGGTTAAGATATCTTTAACAGAAGGATTACTTCACTGTTAATTATTTAATTCCACAAACAGGAAAAAATTATGCAGTAAGGAGAAATGCAAGGACTATATCCAATAAAACAGTTCTTAATTTTAGAAAGAAAAAATGGAAAACACCGACTCTTCTGTATCAGCAATAACATGGCCTTTGGGGATTCTTGGAGCAAAGCAGAAAGAGCACTAGACCAGGAGTCAAAGCTATTACCTTCTAGCAATGAGTCTGGCACACACTGACCGGGTGGGTTTGGGCGAGTTGTTCACGCTCTTGTCCTCTCTCCTCTTCTATAAAAGGATGAAAGGATATTTAAGTTCTCTTCCAGATTTAATTTGCTAACTTCCATATAAGTTTTTCAATTAAAAATGATAAAGCTTGTTAACTGCATCATTATTAGTATATTTTCTCTACACTTTATTGGAAGATATAGAAAGTATTTTCCAATATTGATGAGGGAATAAAATAGCTACGAGACAGTACCTTCCCATTAAGCATCAGCTCATGGTGTGTTCTTTTAAAAAAATATGTTTTTATTGGTTTCAGAGAGAGGAAGGGAGAGGGAGAGAGAGAGAAACATCAATGGTGAGAGGGACATGGATCGGCCGCGTCCTGCATGCCCCCTACTGGGGATCGAGCCAGCACCCCGGGCATGTGCCCTGATCAGGAATTGAACTGGAGACCTCTTGGTTCATGGGTTGACACTCAACCACTGAGCTACACCAGCCGGGCTGATGTGTTCTGTTGAGAGACACCATCACTTTGTTACTCTTTCAGTCACTCATGCTTCACTCACTTTCCCCTGTGACTTCTTTTCTTTCGGAAGCAGCTTTCAAGCTGCTTCTCACTAGAACCTTTGTTAAAGGGTTTTCCCCACAAAAATCCAATCAGGATTTACTGAATGAGAGTTTTGAGTGAAGCATTGACAAAATAAAATTTAACCTAATGCTTTCTCAGCAGCCCAGCTACCATGACTCCCTTACACAGCCTGTGGTCCAGGCTCCGGGAAGATTCCCTGTTCGTGACTCATCCCAGACCCTTCCCACTTCGCTCATTCTCCTCACTGACTTGAACATCTCCCCTCCTTCTCTCTGGCAATCCGAATGCTACTGGTCTTTCAGAATCCAGACGCGATCCCCCTTCCTCTATAGAGCTTTCCCGAACCCTGCATCCTGCAGGATGCTATCCCTACTTTGTACAGACCACTGCCTGGCACAGCAAAAGAAAATGACCACGTTAGACTTGGAGATAATCCCTCAGGGGGCCGGGACTTCCTTAGTAGGGCTGAGTCCACCTTTGGTCAGCACGAGCTTCAGGTCTCCCTAAAACAGGTGAGACCGGAGGCACAGCACAGAAGAGGCCCCCTGACTAGTCTCAACGGAACAAGACTGGGAGGCATAGGGTGAGCGGCTTCCAGGGAGACGGGGGACCAGGCAGGGCAGAGGAATCTTCCCTCACCAGGTGTGCTCTTCTGAGTCCCATCCACTGTGTCTTTCTACCGCCTCCATTCTCCAAAAAATCTTTTCAGAGTAACTTGAAATCCCTGAGGCCCTAGAGGCATGGCTACCTCTACCTCATGGGTGTTTTTTTCTCTCCAGGGCCTAACGAGATTTAACCTGAATCCTTGCCTCAGTGGGTCAAAAAGACCCACAAAGTGAGTCAAGTTAATGTAAACAATTCTCTAAATTGGTTATTATTATTTCCAGTTTACAAAACAGAAAACCTTTCAGGTCAAAAGGTTACCTGCCTTTCCCCATGTCAAAGAGCCAGTGAGCGGCAAAGACGAGCCCAGTAACTGTTTCTATTTTCATGTTGTTTTGTATTAATTTCATGGAAGAGTCTTAGCTGAACCTTCTTTATCGTGAGACCAGAGAAGAGAAACCCACGTGCCTGCAGGAAGGAGAGTCTTCAACATTTTCCTGTTTTCTCACATGGCCCCTCTAGGATCTTAGGTCCTCTCATTATCTGACATATGGAAATGGCAGGCGTTTAATTATTCATTTTCCATCACCCTTAATGAGGGGATTAACTGCCATGTGAAACAAAAGGAAATAGTCTGACCTTCAGGTTGTCGGGATGTGATAATTAACTAAAACCTCATGTCAGTTTAAATGGACAAATGAAAGTGTTTTACTGATCTTGACGCAAATGGGGCTATCAGGGTCCCTAACGGGAGTCACAAGATGGAGCAATGACAAGGAGAAAATAAACATGTGCTAAAAATAGACATGTTTTCTTAATTACGGTCACAGGTGCTCTTCAAGAGTTTCCAATACTCCTGACTTACCTGGTCCCAGGGTTTTTCGTGGCGGGGGAGGTTGCAGGGAGGACGGGAGGGAGGCTGTGCAGGGGGCAGTCAGTTCAGTCTCCAACACAAGGAAGCCTCAGGAAAGTAAAGACTAACAGGGAGACCCATTAATCACAGCTTCAAGGCCAACGGGTTGGTTTTTCATTAATTGGCTGGTCGAGTTGACCAAGCGTTGCTGTGGGAATGATTCATGGAACCGTTCTGCACGGCATGTAAACACAGCCTTCTAATCTAGAGCCTCGCTATTAAAATGGTCATAAATAGCTGCGAATTACTACTGTTGTGCAACTCGTGACTTCACTGTGGCTCTGGCGGAGCAGATGGGAGCCGAGTTCCAGGCATTGCTGCAGCCCCCAACTTTCCCTTAGTGTTTCACGAGTGCAGCGTGGCAGGTGCTACGCACAGGACGAAATGGCACCGTCCTTGCTCTGCTCTGTTCCAGAGGAGCGCATTTTTCAAAAAGCCATTGAGCCTTGAAAGCCTCGCACACACTGTATGAAAGATAAATATATGACTGCCCAAAATATGGCAAAATGAGCCACTATTAATAACTCAGAGTCATGGGGATTCAGGCAGTCCAATTCGTCTGCCAAGAGTTCAGAATGTTTGCTGGGTGCTTTTATTTTTAAAAAAAAAACTCTTTTCTTCATTTGCTTCAGTACATTTCCTATTTAGATATTCCACCCAGTATGTGTCAAATTTTATCTGTGACCTTACTAGGACATACCAGAGCATTCGGGACAGGAATAGCAGGCCTTTAAAGCTACTGGGGCTTTAAAAATTATGCTGGCCTAACATTTTCCATTTCTCTCCATCGCAGCAACCGTCACCTTCACCATATATGCAGAAATTGCTAAAGAGAAAGTGAAGAAGCTCCCTAAACGACTTACGTTGATAATGATGTTGTGTTATTAACTATTTGTGAACATTTACGATTGCCAGACACAGTGCTTCTAGACGTCATTGCTAAGCCTCACACCAGCCCTACAAAGTGGGTGCTGTTCCCATTTTACAAACCAAGGCACGCCTGCAACTTGGGGCTGGAATTCACACTCACAGCTCTTTAGCTTGAGCCACACGAAACTGCCAGTAGGCAATCCTTTCTGAGCGATAACGTCAATTTTATGGTTCAGCTACTACAATGCGCTGGCCCTGAACGGAAACCTAGAATCCCTTCCTGATGTCACAAAGACTACCTACACACTGGCAGTGTGCTGACTGGAAAATTGTACAATGCAGCGCTGGGGGGAGCACTGGGGAAAAAAGGTAACACAATCTATTATCTTTGCACCATTTATTATTATTATTACAAACTGATGAAAATAGCACAAGAAAAAGGTAAACCATGTCACAAATGCTTTAATCTACTTATATGCCCTGATAGATTGTCTCTGGAAAATCTCCATATGTAATCATCTCACCAGACTTTTCCAAGCATTGAAATTGTTTCTAATATTTAGAAGCTAATGCTGTTAAAATGCGCTTTTGGTAGACCGTGTGTTTTCATGAGCAGGTAGTCTATGAGCCTATAATACAAATATATTGGAAGATAATTTGGTAAGAGCAGTTTAGTTTCTTGGGAATTACCTGGGAGTCAATAGCATAGTGGTGTGAGATAGAAGCTACTATCTATGACAAATTATTTCTCTGAGTTCTTTTCTTAGAAATAATGCATGCTAAACCCAAACCTCCCTTTTAATTCACAGTTTTTTCCACTGATATAATTAGAGTGGGAAATATTAAGGCAACTAATAAAAATTATCACATTTAATATATAATGGCTACTGAACAGCGGATTGTTAAATGCATAATAATTAGGAAGATTTATTGTCACAAGTGTGGGTCAAAAGATAAATAAAAAGGAAAGGTTTGTGAGTCTTAGAATGAAATTTCAGTCATGGGAAGTATCCATTTTACTAAAGGGAAAGCTGAGGTACAAGAAAACCAAATAAATAACATAAAGTATTCAACTCATTGGTGATGCCACAGTGACTAGTATTCAGTTCTCTTGATTCCCAGGCCAGTATTATCCCTGCTAAAATTACTGGTGGCTCCAAGTAACATTTTGTTCCTTACTACCTACATTCTGTTTTTCTTTGGAGCCATCTGGAACACACAGTGATACCTTGGTTTCTGAATGTAATCTGTTCCAGAAGACTGTTCGAGTTCTGAAACGTTCGAAAACTGAGGGATCCACAGCCGACAGCCAGGCCTCAGGATCTTGCCCTCAGCGGAAGCCGTGTGGCGTGTTCAACTTCCGAGGTGTGTTCGAAAACCAAAGCATTTTCTTCCAGGCTTATGGTATTTGTAAACCGTAATGCTAGTCAACAGAGGTGTTTGAAAACCGAGGTACCACTGTATAATAAAGGATATGCCTCACAAGTTAATATATTAAAATGAACTCAATATCGTAGGTGATTATATTTAAGATGGGATAACTACATTCTTCAGATTTATTGAAACAAGATCATCAAATGACAATCAAAGTCAACTGTTAAGGATTTAGCACCAGAATCTAAAGAGTAATTGGCCTTTCTCAGACCAGAAAAAATTTTCCTTTCTATCCCACCCTTTCTAGACTCTCTGTGTATCTCCTACATGGAAGGCATCTCATTGGAGACACTGGAGGATTGTACGTGACTCATTTCTGACTCAATATTATGAACAGGAATCTGAACCAACACACAGTTCATGATAGCTTTACCATATTACTTGTAAACCAAACAAAACAACGAAAGGGGAAAAGTACTTCAAAGGAAAACATTCCCAGTATCATTTTTAGTAAACTAATAAACACAAGAAAAAGAAAAACAACTATATTGATTGATGGACAGATGATTCCGCTGGTTTCTACATTAACAATGACCCATTCTGTAAAAATTGAAATGTTTAGAAAATAAATACTATTGTACCAGAAAAGATAAATACATAATATGCTAGAGAACCAACATGCTCAAAACATAATTTTCTTTTATTTCCATATAGGACTTTTGAGGGTTCTGAATATGACTCTTGCCTTTAATGACATAGAAAAGGGAAATAAAATGTTAACAGTAGTCTCTCAGCAAAAGCAATCCTTTATGCATGAAGATAATTTTTCTAAAATAGTATTTTTTAATAGTCCTGTATTCGAGAGTTTATATTAAAATCCCTCATTGGCCTTAATTAAGATCTGTGAGAATGCTCTGTTTGCTAAGGAAAGAGTTGAACAGTGCACAGTGCAGCCCTTTGCAGCCACTGGGTTTATATGCTGATACCTACATTGATGTGAATGTGCAGTATGCCTGCTGTGTCTTTATCAGAAAGTTGATGGTTTTATGACTGGCATGTAATGGATGTGAGCTTGTGAATTTGGGGGCCAAGTGTTGGGAGTGCCCAGATGGAATGAGAGGTTGTGCAGTTGGCTCAGAAAATCTTTCAATTGCCTATACTGGCTCCTTTAATTATGACTTTATGAATGTGGCTGGGCCATCACTAAGTCTTCTTGTCCTGGGCTAAGTAAAGGCTGATACTGCTTTCCTGTTTTCCTTACCTTCTTCAAACAATTCTTGCAGAGCTCACATAAGTCCAAGGATAGATGAAAGTCCAGAAGGAATGGTAAAGGGAAAAGGGGGGTTTCCAAAAAGGTGATAGCTGAATATCAGGCCCCGATGTTCTCAAATATTCATGAGAGGTAGAGAAGGAATATTTGTTCAAATTACACATATGACATGTATCCATTCAAATGAATGCTATAGTTGTTAGACACTGTACTAAAGTCCTAAGTATGCAAAAGTGGTGGAAATATAAGCCCTATTTTCAAGGCACTTACAGTTTGATAGAAGAGCTGATATAGTATTACGTGGAGTGTGGGGGACTGGGAAAGGTTTGTCTGTAATAAGTAGCCTTTTTAGGCAGAATAAGTGGTCAGCTCCTAAGATCATAGAAGGTACTCTGGGAAGACTCCTCCTAAAATATATCCCAACTGATGCTAAAAATAGTATCATGAGTTGTTATTCCTTAGTATCAAATGTTGCCTTCTCACTGCAGTGCTTTTCTAAAATGCTACCAGAAAAGTCGGCAAACCAAGTATTTGCTAGTGAGAAAGGTTTTCAGATCACTTTTCTTCCTCACAGCAGAGAGAAGGGCTCACCAAAGCACTGGGTGACTAGGGAAAGAAGGGAAAGAGATTGTTTGTGGCCCTGGCCAAATAGCTCAGTTGATTAGACCATTGTCCTGATATGCCAAGGTTGCATGTTTGATCCCCAGTCAGGGCACACACAAGAACCAACCAATGAATGCATAAATAAGTGGAGCAACAAGTTGATATGTGTGTGTGTCTCTCCCTCCCTCTCTCTCTAAAATCAATAAATTTAAAAAAAATTTAAAAGAAGAAAAAGAGATTGTTTGTTGGTTGCTAGGAATCTTGTTGGAATTAATTCAAATTAAAAAGAGGAGTTAACTGTGAAGATAAAGCCAGCAATCTTACAGACGTCCAGAGCAGGAAACAAAGTCCAGATGGACTTCATAGCGATGGAAGCTGGGAAACAGAAAGTCAGAAACTCAAGTCGGTTGGACTCTGATTCCTTCTTTCATTTTTTGACTCTTCTCCTTGCCTTTTAAAGCATGCCTAATCTTTTCTCTAGAGACTTGGCTTCCTCTGATTATTTATAATTTTGTTCTCAAATAACTTTGGTTGTACTTGACTTTGGCGTGTCCTGGCGCCAACCTCAGCCCTCCTTGGATGTGAGCACTCAGCGGTAGTCCTTAATCACTGATTGTAGTTTCTGTAATTTGGCTCAAACTCTTGAGAGAGTCTGATTGTTGTCCATGAGTCTGCTCCTAGTCTATTCAGAATAGGGTGAGGTGGACCCGGGTTGAGTCAGGGCCATTTAAGCCTGTCCTTTATAGTGGAGACTGAACAGCAGGAATTCTCAGAGACAAGAAGTGGGAAGACAGCACAAATGTCCCAAAGCATGTCAACCAAGACCCCAAACCAAATGCTTTCTCCTCCTTACTTGGAGAGGGTCAGGACCCTGTGTGCTATAACATCGTTGGAGCAGCAGTTTACTATCTGTTAAATTTGTAGTAGGAGGAGAAGTTGGAGAATCAGAAACCAAATTTTATCCAAACACTATCCTACTTTGTTTTGTGTCAGGACTTTGGGTAAACCGAGGAGATAGAGGTAGATACTGAGGTATTTTTCATTTGTTTAATTACCCTTAGTAAGCACCTACTCTGCATTATGCTAGATGAGTAGAAGAGTCTTAATGTACATCAAAAGTTTATACTATTAATGGCTCTTTATGGTACATGTTTGTTGGCTCTCCCCTGAATACAGTCTAGATTTCACCAGTGAGAAGTTCCCAAAATAATCTTGGAATCAATTGTACCTAAAAATTTCTATGAGCAGAGTATTAATAAATTTAGATACATAAACAATCATCATTTCTGGCTCTGAAAACTAAGTTCAGTCTAGTGCCTGGAAAGGAAAACTGAGCAGAAAGACTAAAATAAACATTGTGTTATCAGCCTCACTTTCCCTTCCCCCATTACGCGTGGCTTTAATGTGAGTTTCCAGTCATGAGGAAACTCACTATGTTTGCTACAGGCAGATGTTTATGTATGTTTCAATTTTTAAAAATCAAGTGATAAGGAGCTATAAAAAGCAGGAAGAAGGTGGTCATTTAAGAAGTTCGAATTAGCCGGGCCGGTGCCGCCCAGTGCTTGAGCATTGACCTATGAACCAGGAGGTTGCCGGTTCAATTCTCTGTCAGGGCACATGCCTGGGTTTCAGGCTCAATCCCCAGTAGGGGGTGTGCAGGAGGCGGCAATCAATGACTTGCTGTCCTCATTGACGTTTCTCTCTCTCTCCCTCTCCCTTCCTCTCTCTGAAATAAATAAAAACATATTTAAAAAACGAAGAAGTTGAAATTAAACTGTGTGTTTTGAGGGATGTATTTTCTAGAGGCACATTTATCTTTGTAGATGCAAGTTATTTGAGGTATATTTTTAGTTGAAACAGATAGAGGACTTAACTAGGCATGAGGGACTTGAGTTCAATGTAAGGTGTGTAAATGTGGGCAAATCCCTTTCCTCCCATTATTCCTACTTCTTTGCCGTGTTGGCTTATCCATCAAGTTATTAATGGGATCAACTGAGGGCTGAATGTTAATGCTCTTTGAAAACTGCAAATACTACTCAGTAAGTGTTTGAGTTTGACTGAGTAAACTCAGTACTTTATTGAAAAGTCAGTATTATTGCCTGACCTCCATACTGAAGTTGTTTTACACAAACTTACCATCTATTTTTGGTGATTATTTAATCAAAGTTTCATCTCAAATGTATTTAAACTAGCACACTTAACTTACATGGTGGCTGTGTTGCAAGTTTATTTCCTAAGAAAATGCAGGACGAAAATAAAACATTGAAAAGGGTAAATATATGGACAGTTATAAAACATCATTGTCTGCACGAAACAATAATTGTAATGCCGTTTGTAGTATAAAAGCTACATAGAACTAAAATGCCAAGCAAGAATAACACAAAAATCATGAGATTTTTAAGTCCAAAAGCTGTGTCTTTGAAACGATTAACAAAATTGATAAAACACTAACAAGAGTGATAAAAATAAGTAGAAAAAACACAAACTAGCAACAGCAATGAGAGCAATGAAACAACAATATCACTATAGATTGCACTATAAAAATATTATTAAAACAATGTTATACAGGTAAACCTGCAATTTGAATGAAATAAACAAATTCTTTGAAAAATACAACTTACCAAAGCTGACAGAAGAAAGAAAATATTAATAGTTCTGTATGTATTAAAAATTTGAGCCTATTATTTAAAAATTTGTCCTCAAAAGCCCAGGCCCAGAGAACTCATCAATGAATTCTTTCAAACAGTGAAGGAAAAATAAAACCTGTTTTGTATAATTCTTCAAGAAGATAAAAACAAACGCAGAGCTTTTCAAACACTTTAAAACATAAAAGCAGCATAAACTTGATTTTAAAAAACTGACAAGCATTCTAAGAAAGAAAGCTGAAAACCCACCTTTCTTGTAAACCTATTAAAAAGTTCGTAACAAAATATTTGGAAAATCAAATTCAGTGATATAGTAAACTGAGTACAGTTTATCATGGGTGTGCGAGTTTAACATTCAAAAATCATAAACTTTATCACATTCACAGAAAGTAAAAACTACATGATCATCTTAAATGCAGAACAAGTATTCGATTAATTCAACATTCATCTGTGATGAAAACTTTTAGTCAACTAAGAATAGAACTTCCTTAATGTGATCAAGAATATCTACAAAATACCCACAGCAAACATCATTCTCAATGGTAGAATACTGAAAACGCCTGCATCATATCAGGAGTGAGTCAGGAAAGGCCCCTGTAACCACTTCTACCCAACATTGTAACTGGAGGTCTAGCAGCGCAAAAGGCAAGAGAAAGAAATAAAGGTCATGGCAACTGAAAAGAAAGAAATGAAACTGTCATTTCCAGAAAATAAGACTGTGCACATAGAAAATTTCTGAAGAGTCTATAGGCAAATTCCTAGAATTAATAAGAGAATATAGGAAGGATACTGGATATGAAGTCAACACACTAAAATTATTTGCATAGACTGACTGTGTGCCATCCAAAATTCATACTTGAAATCCAATCCCCCAAAGTGATGGTATTAGGAAAGGGGGCATTTGGGTGATGATTAGTTCATGAGGGTAGAGCTCTCATGAATGGAATTACTGCTCTTATAAAAGCCACTGTTCGTGAATGAAGGAGAGGGTACTCGTCAGATACCAAAGCTGCCAAACCCTGATCTTGGATTTCCCAGATTTCAGAACTGTGAGGTACAAATTTCTGTTGTCTGTAAGCCACCCAGTTTATGGTATTTTGCTATAGCAACCTGAGTTGACTATATTTGTATATATTGGCAATGAACAAATGGAAAATAAAACATTTTTAATAGCATTCACAAACTCACACACCTAGAAATAAATCTAATTCAAAATGTGCAAGGTCTACGGAAAATTACAAAATGTTTTTGAGGAAAAAAATAAAAAAGAGCCAAATAAGTGAAAGTATGCACATTATGATGGATTGGATGAGTCAATATTGTAAAGATGTAAGTTCTCTCCAAATTAATACACACTTTTACGCACTCTCAATCAAAATCCAAGCCATGGGTTGTGTTTGTTTGTTTTTACCAGAAATTTACAGTGAATTCTAAAATTCATATGAAGATGCAAAAGGCCAAGAATAGCAAAGGCATTCTTGAAGAAGAATGTGGAAGACCTAACACTATGAGATATCAGGAACTACTGTTATAAAGCTATGAGAATAAAAACTGTGGCCCTGGCGCAAGAACACATAACTGTGCAATGAATAGACCCACATGTATATGATCACAGGATTTATGACAAAAGCGACCATGTGACGCAGGAAGGGAAAGGGTGGGCTTTTCAATACATTGTGCTGGGTCAGCTGGATATCTACATGGAACAAACTGGAAATCCACATGACTTCTACCTCATATCACACACATGAATCAATCTATTCAGGCTGCTATAACAAAAACACCACACGTGTTGGTGTCTGGAAAGGGAGTGCTTCCAGCTGTGTCCTCATATGGTAGAAGGGGACAAGGAATCTCTCCCAAATGCTCCATCTCCTAATACTATCACCTGAGAGGTTAGTATTTCAATATATGAATTAGGGGTGAGGGTGGGGACACAAATATTCAGACCATAGCAAAATGGATTGGAGATACCAATTGACAGGTAAAACAATAAAGTTTTTACAGGAAAACATCTTCATGACCTTGGAGTAGGCAATGCTTTTTAAAAATAGGAAATATAAACAAACAAACATAAACATGTACGAAAAAATGTGATAAACTTGACTATATTAAAACTAAGAACTTCTCTTCACCAAAAGTGAGTACAAAGGCAAACCACAGGGTGGGATAAAATATTAAATATATATATTTACTTTAAATTATTTTTATTTTTCAATTACAGTTGACATACAATATTATATTAGTTTCAGGTGTACAACCCAGTGATTAGACATTACATAACTTACTAAGTGATATATATTTATACATACATAATATATATGATGAAAAAAATAAATTCAGAATATATAAAAAAAGTCCTACAAATTAGTAAGAAAAAAACCCAGACAGCTCAACAGCAAAAGAGGCAAAAGATTCATACGAGAGGATATGTAAATGGCCAATAAACATGAAAAATTACCCCAGTTTATTACAGTTGTCCCTCCTTATCTGTGGGGGAAAACATTCCAAGACCCCTAGTGGATACCTGAAACCATAGATAGTACCGAACCCTATACATATAAAATATATACATATTTTCTGTTCATGTCTTCCACCTGCAAATTTAACATCTTTCCATCTTAATTAAGCACTTAACACATACTGTGACTATAACTCTTGCAGTTTGAGGCGCAACAGCAAAGTAGCACACATTTCTTCTCAGTTTCACAGATAGAAGACTCGTTCTGACTGTTCTTAGCAACCTCAGCATATGATTTTTTCTTTCTTATTAAGTCGAGAACTTTCACCTTTTCACTTTTTAGAAAGCATTTTATGGCTTCTCTTTGATATTTCCAAATTGCTAGCATCACTACTCTTGGGCTTTTGGGGCCATTATTAAGTAAAATAAGGGTTACTTGAATATAAGCACTGATACCTCTCGACAGACAAACTGATACGCAAGACGGCTGCTGAGAGACCCAGGGGTGAGGGGCCCCCACAGCGTGGAGACGATGACAAAAGGGTGAGTCACATCTGGGGTGGGACGCAGCTGACAACTCGAGATTTCATCACACTACTCAGAATGGAGGGCAACCTAAAATTTATGAATTGTTTATTTCTGGAATCTTCCATTTAATATTTTCTGACCATGGTTGACAGTGGGTGGCTGAATCTTCAAAAAGCAAAACTATAGATTGGGGATGGGGTGGGAGGGCTACTATAGTCATCAGTGAAATATAAATTGAAAGCACAGTGGACCACTACCACCTACCTACCAAAACTGTTAAGATAAAAGAAGATAGAAAATATTAGGTGCTGACAAGGATGTGGAGGAATAGGAATTCTCATATACTTCTGTGGGACAATAAATTGGTACAACCACTTTGGAAAACTGGCGGTTATTACTAAAGTTGAATATGTGCATAACCTGTGACCCAGCAAATACACCCCTAGCTACATACCCAGTGGAAATGTGTGATGTGTTCTTTTTCAAAAGATGTATTAGAATGTTCATTGGCACCAGTACTTGTAATAGGCAAAAATTGGAAACTACCTACACAAACATCAACAATAAAATGACCAAATAAATTGTGATTTATTTAGTCACCCAGTGGAATATTACAGAGCAGTGAAAATTAGCTACAACTACATGCAAAAATATAGATGGGTCTCTCAAGTATGATGCTGAGCAATAGAAGCCAGACACAGAGTACGTATTTTATTTATATAAAGCATAAATGCAGGCGGAACTAATCTATGTCATAAGAAGTCAGGAGTGTGCTTATCGTTGGGGGGTTAGTGACTAGAAGACACATAGAACTTCGAAGTGCTGGTAAATGTTTGTTCCTTATTTGGGTGACATTGCCCTTGTTCTGCTAATCTTCTTCTGTGCCTGTTACATGGTTTTTGTCTCAAGACTGTCTTTGGTGGAATTTTTTTTTTATCAGAATGGTTGGACAGAACTCAATTTCTGCGTATGTAACTATTCAGTTTACTTTCACTATACATATTTATCATTATGTTTTATTGAGGTTCTACAAAATGCCTGCTTCTCAGGACTGGCTTTTCTCTCCAGGTGGCTCTGCAGCTTTCTGGTATCTCTAGTACGAGTTCTGTGTTCTCTCTCCATCTGCCTCTCTTCTGCATGGATCGCCATTCTACCTTACTTATGATGTTGTCCTACCTTTGCATTTTCTGTTATTGTACTGATGAAGGACGAGGGAGAGACTGTCTTTAATTGAAAGAGTAATTTTCTGATTGGGACAGAATCATGATGCCACTGTATTTCTTGTATAAACTAAGATTTCACTGGATAACTGCTTGGCACTTTCTGCTCAGGGATGACAATGCCATATCCAACCAACCTGAATATGTGGTCTTATTGGCAGACATAGTGCTTTTGTGGCAATGGATCTGTCATGCCAGAATAGCTTGATGCCACTAAACATTAAGTTAATCAAACTCTAACTACATATTCTTCTGTTTTCCCACTCACCAAACATTTATGATTATAAAGTTGGCTTTCCAAAATTTTCTGACATGCAGAGAATATGATTAGGTTGATATCAAGTTCAGACCCACTTTATTTTTGCTTTAAATTTATAAGTAGGTATTCTTTTGCTTTATATTATAATCATTCTACATGCATCAAGATAACCCTGAGATATAAAAAATATCAAGTTTTTGGACCTGCCAAGCTGGCCTATATTGATGTTATCAAGGTGACCTTGGAGAGCCCACCATTCAGCTTTACCCCAGACATACCCTACAAACAAGCAAACAAGCAAAAAAACAAACACGAACATTTTGATACTGGGTCAACGCATATTCTGCTTATGACAATATAACTAAGATTCTCAACGCATATTCTGCTTGTGAAAATATAACTAAGATTCTCAGTGCCTTCTCAGTAAAGGGAATTTAGAAAAGAGGAATTTAGATGTCTAATAGTTTTAATAAATATAATTGAGTGGATGAAAAATTCTACTTTGAGATAAATGTGGACAGCTGCCACAACAGCATATTTTCTTTCCATCATCCTGCTGTTTGTGTAAAGTAGGAAATGTCAGTGAGCAGACTCATCCTCTAGCAACTTGTTTAGATTTGCGCCCGACCTCTTCTGCGCAACAGCTTCCAAGGAAACCTTCCTTGGTTTCCTACCATGCATTTTTATCACAATGTAAGAGGCAAGCAGCAGCATGTCAGAACTGTTCTCCAGAGAGAACAATTATTTTTATTTATTTATTTTGCCTTTTTCTGTAGTTCAGAACCCCTTTGGGTACTCTCCAGTGTAAACTGAGATTGCCAGTCATCGCTCCTAACCAAAAGTCTCCACCCAGGATGTGTCCCCACAACATGCCAGCTTCAAGAAGCAGCTTTGAGAAGCCCAGGCATACAGGCCTGTGCCTCCCTCCAGCACGCAGCAGCTGAGAGAGCACCATGGACAGTAAGGCAGGGCCGAGCCAACAGGAGGTAATCCAGATGAGGACAGAGGACCTGCTGTACTCTGGGACAACTGGGCTTGGGAGAGCCACATAATTAGTACAAACATCATTGTGGAGACACTTCTCCAGCTCTGTTTATTTTGTACATAAATCAAGCTTCGGTTCCATTAAGTTCAACAAACATTTGTTAAACATTTGTGCGGTGTCAGATCATGTCCAAGGCACAGGACAATAAAGATGAATAACACATGCTGGGGACTCACTGTAATACCCTTTTACAGCTTTTTTTTTTCCTGAAGCACTTTTCACATGTGTTATCTCAGTTAACACTGTGAAATCCAACGGTGCATATATTGGTGCTGCTTTTCCATTTGACAAGTGGAGAAGCTGATAATCTCAAAGACCCCAAATCATGCACACAGCTAATAAATGCAAGTTCTGGCACCAGAACCCAAAGATATGACTTTTTATTCAATGCTCTATTTTTTTATGCATTGCCATTTGGCATATAATTAGAGGATGTTTAAACCCTTTTTATGTGCCAGGAAAGAAATACTACTTTCTTTCCTCACAGTTCATCGTGATGGTCATAGATAAAATGAGCAATAGGGTTCACATTATCATTATTTAATTCTGAGGTTTCTTTTCATCCCTGACCATTCAAATGGTTTCTCCCAGGTTATATTTTCATATGCATACAATTCACTTTGTTGAGTCAGATACTTGGTGAACAAGAAATGAAACAGATATAAAATTCTGCTTGTTTTGGAACTTTTGAATACCTAAAGTACATATTTTCTTTTGCAAATATTTTGGTTCTTGGTTATATCCAATTTGAAATTGAATTATATACTGTCTTATATCCTATAATGATTTCAAATAAGACTACAAGTTCCTAGAGGAGAGCAACCCTATGACGGCTCTGGGCATGTGGCCAGGGCTAAGAATATTTACTGAACGGAATTTACATGATGGCCGACCCTTCTACTCCCTAATGGGAAGCATTAGAGCTAATCGTTCAGTAAGAGATCGGAGTGAGACAGACTTGGGTGAGAGATCTGGTTCTACCACTAACCCTGGGCAAGTTATAGAAACCAAAGCCCCACTGCCCTCATTAGAAAACAGGGATGTTAATGGCATCTCTTTGAGCTCGTAAGAACTAAGTGAGAAGTCTGGTGCATAGTGAGAATGCAATAAATGTTGGGTCTTATTACCAAGTCTACTTTCTTGGGTCTTTCCAGAAGTCCTTCTGCCTTCCCCTATAGGAATGTATTGTTTCTTTTCACTATCACAATCTGAAAGAAAGGTCGGAGTTCCAGAGCCAATTACCCATGGAACATCCACTACAAAGGCCTTGTATTTGCTGAAAATAATTGAATAAGTATTTGTAATAGTGCTGGCATATAAGAGTTTGTTATTTTTCTCTCTCAATTTTATTTTACTTTATTTTGTGTTAATGTTGGCTAATAATTAATGATGGTTTCAAATCAGATATTTATTTGAATAATCACCTTTACAAAAGTATGATAAATTAGTTACTGTTACAGGAAAGCATTTTTTTAATTGATTTTTTTCTTTTTAGAGGTGGGGGAAGGGAGAGAGAGTGAGAGAAACATCGATGTGAGAGCGGTACATCAATTGGTTGCCTCCCGTACAATCCCCAATCAAGGATCAAATCTAGGTATGTGTCTGACCAGGAATCAAACCTTTGACCTTTGGTGCACAGGATGATGCTCCAAACAATGAGCCACACCAGCCAGGGCTGAAAAGCATATTTTTTAAAGGACATAAAATAGTCAAATGCTGCATCTACTTCTCTAAGCTGGGTTTGTTAAATATTATCTATATTTATCAGAGAGATAAAATTCGTCTCAGTTTTGAGAGATATAATAGCATTTAGGAATTCAATTAGATGATCCCTTCAGGCTAATAATGAGCAAACTGAAAATTAGAACACCTACTACTTATAACCAAAATCACAAGAAATGACTATAATGCTAGATGCATAGCTTTGACACACGGAATTCTATAAAGCAAATTTTCCTCTGCTGAGAATTCCAGAGTATTAAAAAAAAGGTCAGCTTGTTTCTCTCATTACATAATTATGACAAAGAGAAAATCATCTTCTTGCAAACTTCTCAGGTTCCTCACCGAAATGGATTTATTCTTTGAGCAGAAATGTAATTTACCAGTAAGATGAATGGCATTCTCTGGTTCTTTACGTTTTTTCTGTATCTTGCAATTTTTCTACAGTGAGCACATAGGATTTTTAGAATAAGGAAAAAAGGTTTTCAGTTATTTTTATTTTTGTTTCTCATTGAAAAACAAATGGTGGTGTGGGGCAGGGGACCATGCCACCTTCACAGAAGCTAGTCTAAGAATGTGTTGTGGGAGAGAATTCAGTTGCTGGGAGGTGATCCCAACCAAGGATGTTGAGTCCCAAGCCTGGAAATGTGGATAATTGGCCAATAAAAAAATATGTGACTATATGTGCCTCATTCTGGTAAGACTTGTGTGGCTAGTGTACATTATATGTTGCTATGATTCTCAGACTAAAGAGCAGTGCCCAGCACATAGTAGATGCTCAGTAAATATTTGCCAAATAAATGACTGTATTGCTAAGAGGGAACAGCAATCACTGTACCTCAAATCAGGGGAAATCAGAGTCACTTGCTGCCTGAGAAGTAAGAAGAGGGTTTTGCTCTCTGAAACTACAGGTGATGAATATTAAGTAGGAATCCCAATAAAGCAGAAACATTGATGCACATGGCTTGGTCATAGGTAACTTTAGACAATTACAAGTTCTCCTTGTGCTTTTCCTTATCACAAAAGGAAATCAAAATACAGATAAGGAAAGAGAAGGAAAAATTTAAAACCACTGTTTTGACATAGGTATGTACTCTTTCAGATGATCTTTTATGCATATATATATATGTATTTTATTTTTTTACAAAAATTGAAATAGTACCTTTTTGTAACTTTTACCTGTGTCACCAGATATTTCTCTGACATTATTTTTAATGACAATATAGTATGACACCAGATGGATGTACACTAATTTATTCACCTACACACCTGTTGCACATTAAGGGTATACCATATATATTTTTTCTGTTAGAAATAATGCTGCAATGAACATGTGCTACCCCATCATAATAAAATATTTAATAGAGTAAAGCGATATCTCAACTATAGAGAACTTGCCCTAAGTTACTTTTCTGGGAGCAGCGGTGGGACTGACACCGTTCACCAGGAGGAGCAGGAGGAGCAACTATCTGACCAGTGCAGGGATAACTGACCCAAATGAGGGACTGAACCTAGATCTGCTCTAACTGCTGGTACCTGGGTTCTAACACTTTGTGTTCCTGGGGCCTGGAAGCAGCAGACACACTGTTATCAGGAAATCAGATTAATTTTTTGAAGTTGAAAGGAACTTAAGAAATCATTAATTGTTATATCCTTAATTGTTTCTTGGGGTTTATGGAGAGATGAAAGCATTTTTTCCCAAGACTAGAACATAGATCTCCTCAGCTCATAAAACTGCCAGGTCTCTGCAATCTGCACAGGGGGTCAGGACTCTTATAATTGAAGACTCTGGGTAAATGGGACTTTGGGCCGAGACTGACAATGATAAGGGGTAGATGCCCACATTCTAAGCTCAAGTGTAGCTATACCAGCTGTGCAGGACTTTCAAGGGGATGACCCCAGCTGGTTCTACAACATTTAGCCGAAGAACATAAGCCGAACCTTGAAAACATCTTGCTAAGTGAAAGAGGCCAGACACAAAGGCCACATGTTGTATGATTCCATTTGTATGAAGTGTCCAGAACAGGCAAATCCATAGTGACAGAAAGTAGGATAGTGGTTGCCAGGGGCTGAGAAGTGGGGCCAGGAAATGGAAGTGACTGCTTGCTGAGTATAGGGCTTCTTTTGGGAGTGATGAAATTATTCTGAAATGAGTGGTGATAGTTCCACAATAATGAGAGTATATTAAAATCACTAAATAGAATACTTTAAAATGATCAAATGGTGAATTTTATCTCAACTAAAAAATTTTTAAAAGAGCTTATCAGTGAAGTCCTTGGGGAGGGCATGTGGGTATTGTACCGCCTCCAAACCCCCACCCCCTCCCATCCAGTACTAGTCTATGTAGCTTCCAAAGAACAAAGCCACAAGTCGCCATATGCCTCCTGGAGTTCAGAGAGCACAGGCGCTGGAGCTTGAGTCTCCATACAGTGAGAAACACAGTACTGGGTGAGATATGGTTCTACCATAAATCTTGGGCAATTTAATAAATCAGCTGGAGCAGGCCAAAAGAAGAGGCTGTTGCAGGATTGGAGTGGGCAAAGGTGTGTGTTATCTATGGGCCAAGACTCCTGCCACATTGTAAAACCCTACCAAAATTGCCAGCCCAGGGTGAGGACACCTTAACAGAGAGCTCCAGTGTGCACTGTCCAGTGTGCTCCTGCAGAGCTAGAGACCCCAGTGAGCACTGTCTCTGAAGAACACTAATGTGCCCCCGGGTTACAAAAGAGCCAGCATTAGCTATCAAATGGTGTTCCAACTACACCTGATTGCAGGATGCATGCTATGATCTAATGGGATATGGCATATGAAAGCCCTTCACAAGATAGAAAGTGCTATTTAAGTGTTCATTATTAGTAAATGACTCAGAATTATCAGCCTAGTGCTGTAACAATTTCTTGTCTCATATCTCTAACTTCTTAACTTTTTTAGTGCAACCTGAGATATTTTGTAAACCAAAGGGCCAGAAGAACACCAGAGATTTCATCTACTCAAATCCCTGCTCCCAGGTGGGAGTTACTTCCAAACCCAGTCAGACACTCCCATGACCCACCTTCAACACACTAGATTCATACATCAAACATCAATCCACTTTCTACTGTCTGTTGGAGTCATCACTAAATGGTCAAAAATACCAATAGATTGTGCCATGTGGGAAAGGCCAGAGGAAAACCTATCTGTCCTATTTTAAACTCCTGAGAAGGCAACTCAACCATCTGTCTTAGCAATCCATTCCAGGCTGGAACCACCCTGTCAGAAATTTTTTTTTAATTTATCTTTATTGTTGAAAGCATTACAGCTGTTCCCCCCTACACACACATTTCCCCCAGAAATGTCTTTCTTCTATATAATCTAAATCCTTCAAATGGAGCCTCAAGCTAAGTTAGTCTCATTCCATTTTCAAATAATTTGGAACACAGTTACCATCTGGAGTATAGGATTGTACACTGTCACAGGTTATGGTGAGCAGTAAATGAAATAATGCCTGTAAAACACAGAGTACTGTCTCTGGCACATCATTACGTCCCAATACATGTTTACTCTTACCATCGTTATATACTAGGACTCTGTCAGCACAAGTGACATAAACACACTCAAAATCATTTGGGCCAAGAAAAGGGAGGGAGTGGAGGATGTCATTTAAAAGGAAGTATATTGTGCAGTGGCCTTCAGGCTCTCCTGGATCCAGGACTCAAATAATGTTTGCAGGGCTTCTCTTTCCCTCTCTTCCCCTCCACCTTTCACAGAAGCTTTTGAAGTACAGAGAGCAGGATGGCAACCAGAAGACTCAGGTGGAGTAAGCCTAGAATAGGTTCTCTATTTATGAGTTCATTCATCAAAAATTTTGAATGCCAAGCAAGTGTCAAGCAGGGTTCTAGGAACTAAAAAAAGCAGTGACAAAGGCAAAATTTCTGCCCTCGTGGAATTTACCTTCTGGTTGAAAGAGTAGACTACGTAGGAGAAGGTGAAGGGATGCTAGAAAGATAAAAAGTTATCCTCCACAAAATAAGGCCACACCTCATACCATTATTAAGGTGAACTCTTAGTTTTCTTTTTTCCAAGCTAAGTGAACCCGCCCTTTTTACAACTCCTTTCCCCTTGACAAATGTGCAGAATCCCAAAAATCAGGTACTCAAATAGAGAAATAAACTTGGCTGTAGATTTTGAGTGCATTTAGTCTATTTATACTGTGTATCTTTGCATGATGTTTCTGTGATGCGCCTGCAGCTATAACATAACCTTCTGCTTCCATTTTGAAAGTCACTATTTTTTTAGACTGTTTTTGTAACAGTCTTTCACCTTCATGGTTTCCTTTGAATAAGATGATAGTAAAACACTGCAAAAACCTTGTTATTTATTAGTCATTTAAAAATTATTCCTCTGAGTAACTCGAATTCTATTTCTCTGTATTAACCATTCTAACTGTAAAAATGAAGACTTAGAGACCAAGTTTTTTGAGAATCCCAGGAAGTGTTGCCTGACTTGAGAAAAATCTCAACTTCTGCCTGTCCCCGGGGAGCTCCCAGTGAGGAATGCTTTCATGAAGCACTTAAGGCTGTATAATCTTTTTAGGGTAAAATTCAACTTTTCAAGAAACTGAAACTCATCTGAATCAAGCTGCTCTCACCTGAAAAATCTTGATTTATCAGTGCTATTCCAGATTTATTACACAAACAGGCTCAATTAATACTGCACACAATTCTCTTTAAAACATGGCATTGGAGATCTGTGCTACCACGTGAATTCATTCATGGGCAATGTAGGGACCAACTCTCATTAAATTCACATTGCTCTAGTGTGCGTGGAGGAGGGGGAGGGTTGGTTGTCATAATTTTTATTCTTTTAAGTAATGTTACAAGTTTTATGCCCTACCCCCAATTGCTTTTTCAATTGGTCCTCTTTTCAGTCTTCCCTGCTCTCCAGCTTTGGCTCTCTTGTCTGGCCAGTAACTTCTTTTAATCAGGATAAAATAGACAAATGGGCCATTTGTCCATTTGACAAATCCCATCGTTAAGCTGATCTTGGAATTAAACAAAAATGGATTTTTAACCTAAAAGCTCATCAGCCCCACGTCCTCCATCTCATATTTGTCCACCCCACCCCGTTTTGTTGTTTTTTGTCTACCCGGGCTTGCAGCCCTCCTTGCCTGCTGAACCAAAGCACGCTTGAGTCAGGCGCCCCTGTCCCCACGCGTCTCAGGAAGGGATGAAGAATCTCCGAGCCGCCACTCCAGGGTTCAGTCCCTGTCCAGAGCGAGCAGGATACGTTTTAAAGCTTAATACCCTTATCTTTGCATTGCAGCCGGAAGGTTGGCTCCACGCCGTTTTTCCGGCGCTCCTCGTTCGGCAGTTGGGCACTATCCCTGATGCCATTTCCCGAGTTAGGAAAGGGAGAGAACTTTTCCTGGGAGGACCGCAGCGTCCCCGCTGAGCCTTCCCGGTTCCTCAAGTGGGGATCCCTGTCGCACTGCAGGGAACGTGCCCGATTTCCCTACCTCACCCTCACCCCCACCCCTCCCCAATCGTGGGCGAGACCGAAGGCAGCTTCAGTGTTTATTTTGTAAACCTTTAAAACCAATAGCACTTAGCGCCGTGGAAGCCCGCTTGGCCCTCACACAAAGAAAGACGCCAGAGGTCAGGGAGCACAAGGGACTTGAGCGGCCCCGACTAAGTGGGGTTTTCAAGGGTGCTCTCGGACTGGGCATGTCCCCCTAATCTCCCAGCACCCGCCCACCCCCCGGTTCTGCCCTGGACAAACGGACGCACTTGGCCGGAGTGGGTGAAAGCTTCCTCTCCCGGGGGACTCCAGCCCCGCCCGCGCGCCCCCGCGCCCCCGCTCCCGCGCGCCCCCGCTCCCCAGCGTCCGGGGAAGAGCCGGAGGAGGAAGGCGGGCGGCAGCGGGACCGCGGGGTGGGCGGCCGCAGCTCCGATTGGCTGCGCTGTCGTCCCTTCCCGCGCCGCGTGCCCCCTCCACGCGCCCAGCCCGCTCTCGCCCCCAGCCTGGGAGCTGGTTCCCGCAGGAGGGAGGGCGCACAGGGGCGGGACCCGTCTTCCCGCTCCGCACCCGACCCCGGAGCGCGCGGGGATAAAACCGGGCGGCGGCGCGCGGGAGCCCGGGTCCGGCAGCCTCCGGAGCGCGGAGAGGCGGGAGCCCGGGTCCCGCAGCCTCTGGCTGCGCGCGCCTCCGCCCCTCGGACCGGGCTCCGGGAGCTGGGCTCCCGGCGGGCGGGCACTGGGCGGCCGGAGCGCCGAGACCGTACTTTCAGCGGAGCAATGAAGAGAGCCCAGGAGAACTCACCGGAGCTGGCGGAGACGCTTCCTGCGCCCGGGGTCGCTGCCGCCGCCGCGGCTCCTTAAAACTCCCAAAGTTGTGCGCCAGCGAGAGGCTGCCGCCCGCCGGGAGCTAGAGGGAAAGGAATTCGGAAGATGCGACAGTGACAGACAGACGCACAGACCTTCGGAAGACACCACCGTAGGCAGCCTATCCCCAGAGTCCGTGAAGCTTCTCAGCTCTGTGAGTTGTGTTCTGGATGGGTGGCTCGCTAAGTATTTCCGTTTAATTGTTTATAGAATGCGTTTGTGTATTTTTGCGTGTGTTGGAGGGAGTTAAAAAAAACAAAGCAGGATGCACCTTAAAGCAATATTGAATTTCTGATGTTGAGACGGTTGTATTGATAGATTGTGACTGGAACTGTCCGTAAGCAAGAGTAACCCAGGAAAAATTGCATTTAGCAGTCAAAAGGCTGCGTAGGCTCCCCAGTGTGAAATAAACCTCCATTTCCAAAGTTACTGGAAAGAAAGCATTGTGTGACTGTTATGGGTTAATTGGTGGTAGTTAACTTTGCTTTTTTTTTTTTTTTTTTTACCCATCTTTATATATTGTTTATTAGATTCCCTGGTGGGAGGCCGAGCTGGTGGTGAAGAGCCTAGAAGAGACTGACAGGCGATCATAATGTCTTTGCGTTTACACACACTGCCCACCCTGCCTGGAGTTGTCAGACCTGGCTGCAGGGAGCTACTGTGTTTGTTGGTGATCACTGTGACTGTGAGCCCTGGCACCTCTGGGGTATGCCCCACTGCTTGCATCTGTGCCACTGACATCGTGAGCTGCACCAACAAAAACCTGTCTAAGGTGCCTGGGAACCTTTATAGACTGATTAAGAGACTGGATCTGAGTTATAACAGAATTGGCCTTCTGGATTCTGAGTGGATTCCAGTATCATTTGGAAAGCTGAACACCCTAATTATTCGTCATAACAACATCACCAGCATTTCCATGGGCAGTTTTTCCACAACTCCAAATTTGAAGTGTCTTGACTTATCCTCCAATAAGCTGAAGACTGTGAAAAGTGCAGTGTTCCAAGAGTTGAAGGTTCTGGAAGTGCTCCTGCTTTACAACAATCACATTTCCTATCTCGATCCTTCAGCGTTTGGAGGACTCTTCCAGTTGCAGAAACTCTACTTAAGTGGAAACTTTCTCACACAGTTTCCCATGGATTTGTATGTTGGAAGGTTCAAGCTGGCAGAACTGATGTTTCTAGATGTTTCTTATAACCGGATCCCCTTCCTGCCAACACACCATATAAATTTAGTGCCCGGAAAGCAGCTGAGAGGCATCCATCTTCATGGAAACCCGTTCGTCTGTGACTGTTCCCTTTATTCCTTGCTGATCTTTTGGTACCGTAGGCACTTTAGCTCAGTGATGGATTTTAAGAATGATTATACCTGTCTCCTGTGGTCTGACTCTAAGCACTCCCAGCAGGTACTTCTGCTCCAGGATAGCTTTATGAATTGCTCTGACAGTATCATCAATGGCTCCTTCCGTGCACTTGGCTTTATTCATGAGGCTCAAGTTGGGGAAAGGCTGATTATTCACTGTGACAGCAAGACTGGTAGTTCAAATACTGATTTCCTTTGGGTGGGTCCAGATAACAGACTGCTAGAACCAGACGAAAAGGAGGGAAACTTTCGTGTGTTTCACAATGGAACGCTGGTGATAGAAAGTCCTCGTTTTGAGGATGCTGGAGTGTATTCTTGTATTGCAATGAACAGGCAACGCCTGTTAAATGAAACTGTGGATGTCACAATAAACGTGAGCAATTTCACTGTAAACAGATCCCATGCCCATGAGGCATTTAACACAGCTTTTACCACTCTTGCAGCCTGTGTGGCCAGTATCGTTTTGGTACTTTTGTACCTCTATCTGACGCCGTGTCCCTGCAGGTGTAGAGCCAAAAGACAAAAGACTACCCAAAACCAAAGCAGTGCCCATTCATCTATTCTCAGTCCTGGCCTGGCTAGTGACGTCCCAGCTGATGAACGGAAGGCAGGTGCCGGTAAAAGAGTGGTGTTCTTGGAACCCTTGAAAGATACTGCAGCAGGGCAGAATGGGAAAATCAGGTTCTTTCCCAGTGAACCGGTTATAGCTGAGGGCATCTTAAAGTCCACGAGGGTGAAATCCGACTCAGATTCAGTCAATTCAGTGTTTTCAGACACACCCTTTGTGGCATCCACTTAATTTTGTGCCTGTATTTGTACGATGTAGTCACTTAATCTGTCCATCTTTAACTTTGTGTATGGTCTGCAGAATAAACGGCAGGACTAAAAATGATTTTTGGGTTTTGAAATACAACCAAATGGTCTTTTACATGGTTGACAGGAAACATGGTAAAGCACTTTGGTTCCTTGATGTGCCAGAGAAAGATGGGGTTGTTTTCCAGTGTTTAGGTTCTAGATAACAATATCTTAGTCTTACCACTACTGATCATTTCAAAGCTGACCTGGAGGTGATTTGACTGACATTGTCCTTTTATTCAGAATTCTTGAAAGAAAAAATAAACTGTATTATTGTTCTTTAAAAAGAGACTTGACTAACTTAGGACCAAAGTTAAGTTATTTTAAAGAGAAGTGCTAGCTTCCCATTTCATTTAGAAGAACCAAATAAGCATTATGTATACAGCACAAAAAAGTTAGATTTGGGAATAATTTAGCCAAATTCATCATTTCAGACCAGAGTAAACAGACTTCACTGATCAAATTTACCGGGTACTGCTACATCCCATACGATGTTAGATAAATAGTGCAATAAAGGTACATTTGTTTGTCTTCTTTCCATTCTGTAAATTTCCTATCCTTGTACAAAAGATCTTATTGAAAGTTTAGTCATCATTATTTGTTGCCATAAATATGTAGGTGTCAATACCAAGATGTCTGAGTAACTTCTTACACCTTTGTTTTAGTAGACTAATATTTGTTTATATGCTTGTGTGTATGTAAACCTTAAATTATATTAACTATTACATCGATCTTACTGTATTGTGCTTTGGACATTTGAATTAATGTAAGTATATGTATTGTGTAACTTAATGTTCTGTTTTATTTCACTATTTAAAAACATAAATCTAAGATGTTTTATGTGATCAGATTGTTCTACTTTGTTTAAAGCACCTGCTTTATAGCAAATATCTCTCCAGAGTTCTTGGAGTTACAGTATTGAGTTTATTTTTTTTAAAGGGGAAAAAAGGCTCAATTTATACCTTCTATATCGCATTTTACTCTGATACTATTATGCATTTCTACCAGGTTTGGAAGACGTGAGCTCTGATTTTGTAACATGTGAGAGCCCAGGAGACTTCTTTTTCTCCATCATCTGCTGTGAGGTAATAGAGTAGCCACTGTGGACCTAGGTTTCCTCAATCATAAAATGAGAGTTTCAGATTATGATGTTTAAAGTTCCTTCCCACTCTGGAAGTGATGATTTCCTGGTGGTCTTAGCTCCATCACAGATTTACACTGGCTCTCTGAAGCTGTACCACATGCTGATAGAATACAAGAATGAGATTAGGATAGACTAGCATAGCACTGCAGAGCTCGAAGGGACAGTTTGCATCACTGTCCACCTTCCCTTTCTCAGGGACAAATGAGGCCCACAGAGGGTTGTGGGTTGGCCTAAGTTCACACAGTGAATTAGGAGGGCTCGGGTTTAAGCTTCCTGCCAAAGATAAGAGAGTCAAAGAATGGCCATTTTTAACAGTGGGCATGGAGAAGGAATCACAGAATAATACAAAAGAGGGTCAGAAAATGGCAAATGAGATTCAGAGATGTGTTGTCACTGGGGCTAAGAAAAGAGGGTTTTTAAAAGATGGAAGTGGGCCCGGCTGGGCATGGCTCAGCGGTTGAGCATTGACCTAGGATCTGGGAGATCGAGGTTGGATTGCCTGGGTTGCAGGTTCAGTCCCCAGTCAGGGCCGTGCAGGAGGCAGCCAATCAATGATGACTCTCTCATCATTTATGTTTCTCTCTCCTCCCTTCTTCTCTCTGAAATTGATAAAGATATATTAAAAAAAAAAGAGAGATGGAAGTGGGCAACAGTGACAAATACTGCAGGGAAGTAGTAGATGAGGAGGGAAAACTGACTTGCTATGGTGGTTTTGGGAGAACAGTGGGCACTTGGTGACAGCTCAGCAAGTGCCAAGCTGGCTCCCAGTGGCAGACACTGGTCAGCAAAGGATTAAGGAGTAAGTGGCAATGGTGTGTGCCTTAGGGAATAGGCCGCAGAGCCACTGCTCAGTAGCGTTGAAAATTCTCTGTTGTTTGCTGTTAAAAAATTACTGCCTCTGCCTTTTCAACACAGACCTCACCCTTAGATAAGATCCTTCAGTTCCAAAGATGTTACAGGCAAACACTTTATTCCAGTTACTGCCATGTAAGTAATTAGGAAGAATTCTGTGATTTGCATAATCTTTAAAATCATCACCCCTCTCAGAAGTTTCTGAGGTTTAATAGAAAAACTCAGACTTAGAGATGCTGTGATTTGTTCATCTTCACACAGCTGGTCTGGACACAAATAAAAATTCTTGAACCACTGACACTCTCTGGCAAGGGGAGGGCTGCATCCAGGGTCCATGAGGACCCTGACTTGGGGAGTGCAGCAAGCAGGGCCCAGCTGCTGGCAGGAAGGTTACAGAGAGGATCTCTGAATTAAATCTTTTCTGGACAGATCTCTAAAGTCCTCCAGCCCTCAAACCATCGATCTTAGGAAACGCCTGTTGTGTTTGCAGGGGAACGTGGATACTGCTGAGTGGGGAGTTTGTAGGGTCTGGTCTTGGCTGGTCCTAATGAGCCTTGAGTAAAGGACAGGCTAACTGAGATCAAAACTAACACGCTTATCACCAAAGCAAAAGAAAACCCCAAATCCTGAATACTGAAAAGAAAGCTGCATTTTGAGTAAAGGTAGGAAGTCATGGTGAGGAAAAGGCTTCAACCTGAATGTTATTCTGTGGAATTTTAAGTTCTTCGGTGTATCTTTTTTCGGTAGGAGCTTGATCGTGTGTTTTATTTATTTATCTATTTAAAATATATTTTTACTGATTTCAGAGAGGGAGGAAGGGAGAAGGGGAGAGGTAGAAACATCAATGATGAGAGTCATTGACCAGCTGCCTCCTGCATGCCCCCTGCTGGGGATCAAGCCTGAAACCCAGGTATGTGCCCTGACCAGGAATCAAACCTCCATCTCCTGGATCATAGGTCGATCGATGCTCAACTGCTGGTCACTGGCCAGGCAATCACATGTATTTTAAATACAGGACCAGAACGAATATGTGCTTTATAAATTTGTTCCACTCAAAACTTTTATATAATTTTTGTTCCAAATAATAATCTGGATTTATGTAACTGGGTTATTCTTTTAAACTGCTTAGTATGTTTTATTTCACAGTTGTGAGGTGAATACCCTTTGGAGAAATTAAGCAAATATAATAGACAAGAAATTTTCCTAGGCTTAGAGTATTTTTCCACTATAAGTAGAATATACTGGTTTATGATAATATACTCTTTAATTAATTATGGGTTAAATTTCTTAAATATACATTTAAGATTTATAATCTGAAAGAATGGCCTAAAACAATTTCTTATTTATAGTTAACTTCTGCATTAATCTTCATTGTTTGGCTGGGAGAGATTTAAATATATTTATTTTTAGCTTTAATTGTTTGAATTATTTGTCAAGAAAAATGTTTTTTTTATTTTTCTAAATAAACATTTTTCTAAAATGTTAATCAGAAGGGATATAGGTGAAACTTCTGGGGGTGGAAAATAAGACAGACAAGAAGACACACTATCAGTCCAAATTCTAAAAGGACATCTGACTTGGATCGTCCTGCTAAGCACTGTTGAAACAGGATACAGCCTAGCCCTGGCCGGTGTGGCTCAGTTGGTTGAGCATTGTCTCATGCACCAAGAGGTCACCCATTTGATTCCTGGTGAGGGAGCATGCCTGGGGTTGCAGTCACAATCCCCAGTAGGGGGCATGTAGGAGGTAGCTAGTCAATGTTTCTATCTATTTAAAAAACAATAAAATGAATACAGCCTAAACATCCTCAAACCTTGTAGCTTTTCCCCTGCCGTGACTGCTGCTTAATTACTGTCAACCTTCAGTGTCATCTGGTTTGCCAAATGACCCAGCAATAGGTCTAAAACCAGGCTTATCTATAGAATCACAGGGGAAAGTTAGACGAGCAAGGATTTCTAGTAACCCTCCACACATCCCCTCACCAGCGATCTGGTCCAGGCAGGCTGGGGTAAGCCTGCCCATCATATAAATTTTTTAAAATTTCCATGTATTTTTGATTCTGCCTATTTTAATGAAATACATACTAAAATGAGACCATAGTAAATTGGTGTTTGGGCTATGTGACAATCCATTATTATTACTTGCCACTGGATTTATTAATAAAAAGAAGTCTCGGAGAAACAAGATGGCGGCGTAGGTAGCAGCTTCGCCCACCGCCTCCCGCAACCACATCAAAATTACAACTAAGATACAGAACCACCATCACTCAGAGCTTCCTGAGATCTGGCTGCACAGAAGCCCCACAACCAGGGAACTGAAGACGCACCGAGACCGGGAGGAGGGGCGCAGACACGGGCAGATCCGGGCTGGATCGCAGAGATGCGGCCGCGGGCCCACACCCAGTGCCGAGGTTGAAACCCAGGAGGGAATCTCGGCTGTGGGGGTTTCCCGGAGGAGGGAGGGGGTCCCAGCCCCACAGCAGGCCCCCAGCCCAGGGCTCCAGGCTGGGAAGAGACGTCCCCACAACTCCGGGCTGTGAAACCAGCGGGGACTGTCCCTGAGGGTCTCGGAGGCTGCGGGAGCCCCAGGCAGCTCCTCTCAAAGGGCCCGGCACGAACTCACTCGGACGCTCCCTCTGAGCCCAGCGCCGGGAGCAGCCTGAAAGGACCCGGGACACTCGGGGAGGAACTAACCTGCCTGAGATCCGGGCGAGAGCTGGAGGGGCGGCTTCCTCCCAGGCAGAAGGGCTGGCGGAGGCCATGGCTCCTTTGGCCAGTCCTCCCCGCACACAGCCGGCAGGCAGGCGCCATGTTTGAATCGCCAGCACCTGACTCACCCCGTTGGCCCCGCCCCGTGATTCCTGGAGGCCCCGCCCCTCCCCACCTGCAGCTCATCCAGGCCATTTCCAGGGGCTTTTCTGTGCAAGTGGCCTCTCAAGCCTCATGCTTAGGACTTTCCTAAAATCTCTCAAACAAGCAGCAGCGGGCCCCATACGGTTTGATAAGTGGCCCCAGGCCTGGCACTAGTGGCAGCCTGCATTGGTTCATGGTTTGGCCTCTCCTGGACACCTCCAAGCCCAGCACAAGTAGCAGCCTTCTACGGTTTGCTGTGTTGCTCATGCTGGGTGGCCCTGGGCAAGGCACTGGCACAGGCTGACTTTGCACCTCCCGGGAGGCCCCAGAGACAGTGCACCTGGTGGTCAGACTCGACCACACTGGATTACAACCCTACCACATTCATGAGTGACACACTCAAGGGGCACACTTGGTGAACACCAAAGCCCCACTGAAGTAAATCCTGCTCCATAGGGGTGTCTCCAGCACAGCAGCTCTTTGGCTGTAGTTGCAGCTGGTCCTCACAGCTGATTGGTCTGGGGGTCAATTCCTCCCAGTGACCCCCAATAGCAACCAAGGCTCAACTACAACAGGACAGTGCACACAGCCCACACGGGAGCACCTGGAAGGCCCAGCTCAGGTGACTGGGGAGGCTGAGCCACTGGACCCTATAGGACACCTACTACACAAAGCCACTCTACAAATTCCAGGAGACATAGCAGCTCTACCTAATACATAGAAACAAACACCTGGAAGCAGCCAAAATGTGGAGTCAAAGAAATATGTCACAAAGGAAAGAACAGAAGAAATCTCTAGAAGAGGAACTAAATGAAATAGATCCAAGCAAGCTAACAGATACAGAGTTCAGAATTTTGTTTATAAGGATGCTCAAGCATATTAGTGAGAGTATTATGAAAACAACTGGGAAAATCGATAACATAATAAAGTACCAATTTAAAATGAAGGCTACACAAACTAAAATGAAGAATAATTTACAGGGAATCCACAGTAGAGTAGGGGACTCTAAGAATCAAATCAGCAATTTGGATCATGAGGAAACAAAAAACACCCAACCAAAAGAGCAAAAAAAAAAAAATAAAAAAATCCAGAAATATGAAGATAGAATAAGGAGCCTCTGGGACATCTTCAAGAGGCCCAACATTCATATTATTGGGGTGCCAGAAGGGGAAGAAAGAGACCAAGAAATTGAAAACCTATCTGAAAAAATAATTACAGAAAACTTCTCCTACTTGGGCAAAGAAATAGACTTACAAGTTCAGGAAGCACAGAGGGTCCCAAACAAGAGGAACCCAAAGAGGCCCACAGCAAGACACATCATAATTAAAATGCCAAAGGTTAAAGACAGAGAATCTTAAAAGCAGCAAGAGAAAAGCAATTAGGTTACCTACAAGGGAGCACCCATATGACTGTCAGCTGATTTCTCAACAGAAACCTTGCAGGCCAGAAGGGAGTGGCAAGAAATATTCAAAGTGATGAAAAACATAGAACTACAACCAAGATTGCTCTGCCCAGCAAAGCTATCATTTAGAATTGAAGGTCAGATAAAAAGCTTCACAGATAAGAAAAAGCTAAAGGAGTTCATCACCACCAGACCAGCACTACAGGAAATGTTGAAGGGTCTTCTTTAAGAAACTAATGAACAAAAGAATCTGATGAACTAAATAGATCCAGAGACATTGACACATGCAACAGATGATCATATTTCAGAGGAAAGAGGGAAAGAGGGTGGAGGGTGGGAAGAGATTAATCAAAGAAGTTATATGCATATATGCATAACCTATGGACACAGTCAATAACGGGATGAAGGCCTGAGGAGGGGATGGGAGTTAAGTGGAGGGGGTCAATTGGGGGGAAAAAATGGGACACCTGTAATACTCTCAACAGTAAAGATAAATTAAAAAAAAAAAAATAAGAATCTTAGTGCTCTCTTTAAAAACTAATATGTTGGGAAAACAAAAGTTTGATTTTCTGACACTAAATGAACTCAAGAGTAAATTGTTGGCTGTAAGTTTTGATTTATATTTTTCTGAATTATGAAATGTGGAAAAATTACTTTGCAATGACTAAACCTCAGATTCTTTCATTCTTTAAACTATTTTTGGTTTGAAAGCAGCTCAAACAGCTTTGAAGCTTTCAAATTTGATTAGATCAAAGTGAGGGCATTTTCCAAGGATGTTTGAGTGTAGATCTACTCTACGGAGAACCAAGCTCCTTTGTGTTTTTTTTAACATATGAAAAGAATGTTGTTTTAAAGAGAATACTAAGATTTTTTTCATGGTTCTCTCTGCCCTCAGGCCAGCCCCTAAACCCATTTTTTTTTTTTTATAATGTGAGAGTGAGTGTGGATGACTAGTTTGCCCTTGAAAGTATTATTGGATAGTAATATATAAAAAGTAGAACTAAGAACTCTTATAATAACCTCCTGGATAATTGAGGGGACTGCTTATGGGACCACTGTTGCTTGTGGGCCGATTCCAGGGAGGGGAGCATTTACAGTGAGGAAGAGTCAGTGGAGTGTAGAAAAACAGACCCTTGGCAAATTGTAGAATGTGATATATAGGACATTTATACTGGCTTTATTAAGTACCTACTAAGTGTCAAACACACTGTGAGAGGTGGTGTTTGTTTATTATTCTCATCATAGCGGCCTTGAAAGACAGGAAATATTACCCCCAGTTATAGGTAGGAAGAAGAGGCTCAGCAGGGATAAATCATTTTCCCAGGTGACTCAGCTAATAAGTTGTTTTTATCCTGATAATCATTTAAAAAATAACTCTCGCCCGGCCGGGTATGGCTCAGCGGTTGAGCATCGACCTAGGGTCCAGGAGATCGGGGTTCGATTCCCGGTCAGGGCACATGCCCGGGTTGCGGGCTAGGCAGCCGATCGATGTCTTTCTCAGCATTGATGTTTCTCTCTCTCTCTCTCGCCCTCCTTTCCTCTCTCGGAAATCAATAAAGATACGTTAAAAAAAAAACAAAAAACTACTTTAAAAAATAAATAAATAAAAAATAACTCTCATGGTACTCTTACAGGTGTTCTACCGATAGTATGACTTTGTAAAGTATGGGCCAGCCATAAATAATGTCAGATTATGAATGAATTAATGCTCACAGCAAATCTGGGAAGAAGGATGGAAGATCAGGGCATCGTAAGTCATTCAAGCATAGTAAAGGTGGAAATGATTTTTTTCCCTTTGTAAAACACAATGCATCAGAAGTTGTGAAATTGAAAATCCTGAGAAGGCCTCCTCCAGTCAGTATACTGGCTCTTCTTAGTCTTAGACATGCCCTTTACACATGAAATTGCTTAAAATGCAAAACAAATGTCTGCTTTATCATTATAAGCTACATATTCAAGATATTTAAATGATTAAATTCAATAGTTTTTAAATTAAAAATGACCTAAATTTCCAGGGTAAATAGTCCTATGGGGGGGGGGTATCTAAGAATTTGTTCCAAATTTCTAGAAGAGTGGTGGGGACAATTCAGACCCCATGGGGAGGGGGATCCAACTAATTTTAAAATTAGATTTCTGAAAATAATTTTAAAATTATTTCACAAGGGAGCCTTGCTAGCTTACCTGGTTAAATTTCTCTATTAATATGTCCGAAGGATATCAAATATCATACTCTCAGGGAATTGTGTACTGTCTACAGGACCTTAGTGTCATAGGATCAAGGGTCAAATCCTTGGTGATGAATAGCCAATGGTAACCAGGAGAAGATCATCGAGCTTTGCTAAGCTACTGTGCAGGCCATAAATGATGTTTATAATATCCACTCTCTTCCTTTAAAGGAGATCACAGCACAACTGGGGGGGTGGGGAGGACACATAAACTTGAAACAATTCAAAAGGAAGAAACTGATTTGTCCACTAGTGACTATATTGCCAAATAGGAAATGAGATAAGGAAGATCATTGGCAGAGACCTTGCTTTACCCAGCTGGGCAAATGGCACAGGCTTGAACACGAGATAGCCATCCTATAGATATCCCGAATGCAACATTAGCTGGGATCCTTACCTTCAGAAAGCTGATACCGCAGGGAGGTGGTGCAAGCTAGTTAATAGTACTCTGATACGAATGTCAGCGGTGCTATTCAGAATTCTACAGCTGACCTGTTATCATCTGCAAACAAATCTAGATGAGAAAGGGACCTTAAAATTTTACAGTGATCCTCTATTTACACTCACAGCCACAAACCTCACCTCCAGCACAGGATGAAGCCTTCTAAATGTGTCCTAGCCGTGTCATGAGGAATGAGAATCATAGCAATAGCAACAGTAATAACACTTTTGTATGTGAGCTCCATGCTCAGGGCTTTACCTGTTCTGTCAAGGCTTAGGAATGCTGCGAATCGCCCAAGGAACACGTAGTAAAGGAGTCAGAATTTGAACCCCGTTTTGTCTGGATATATCAGACCCAGTCTCTTAATGTCTGCGCTGTGCTGCGCTGACCCGCAGTGCTTTTCAGCTCCCTCAGAGGCTTCGTCATCCCCCCTTTTCCTCCTGCCTCCTTGTATCTGCTTTGGGCTGGCTTTCCTTCAGGGGTCTGCCTCTGCTTTCAAGATTCTGTTCCATACCTTGTCCTGTAACATGCCCCTCTGGCCCAGGCAGCTCACTGCTCTTGCCCTTATCAATGCTGGGCTTTTACTGTTCTGCTTCTCTTTACGTTGCCCGTCGTTGTGCCCAGATCCTCAGCTACCAGAGACTGTCTCCTATCTCTTTACCCAGCACCTAGCACCTAACAAGTGTTTGTATGTCTTAGCTTTTCAGTTATTTTCATTCATTTCTTCAACACACAGTATTGGATACCTAATCTGTGCCAGTCCCTGAGCTTCACCTGGAGACCCAAGACCATCAGCCTACACCCAGGCTTTGAAGGGGGGCAGACCGAGTTTTATCAAGAGGCAAGTGTGCTGATCTAGAAATGCCCAAGGCCAGGGAGGCCAGGGAGAGATTCCTGGAAGAATGAATGTCTGAGCGGAGACATCAAGAAGGTCCCTAGGTTTAGAGAGACCTAGTTTGTTTTCCACAGTGGGACACACAGGCACAGGTGGAAAGTAAGACAGCAATTGTGCCCCGGCCCCTTGGGGATTTAACTAAAGTGGCTATAGGAAACAGGATGCTGGTGCCTGCGGAACTGCCTCGGAACAGGTCCCTTGGGTAGCGTGGTCCCTAGGCCCTGTGGACGGGTCCAGTGTGCACCTTCCTCGTTTCCCATCCCGCTCTGCCATGTAGTCCTGTGTCAGAGCTCTTCAAGGACGAGACAGACGAAACTGACCCTTGCAGGTGCTTATAGCTTATTTTATAGGTTAAAAAGTTCGAAATATTAGCTTCTCTTGTGTAACAACATGAGCTTAATACCGTAATGATGAGATAATCCTGTTTAATTCAGTTATCACTCTATAGACCAAGAAATGTCTTGGAGCCAATGTTTATCCAAGCCTCATGTAATTAAATTTATATTGCTAGCCTAGATATTGATTTGACTAAGCCAATTTTATAAGTGAATGATTTGGGTGGGAAGAGACAGAAAGATGTGATTTCTAAGGGGGAAAAAAAACAACACCTCAGAGTGAACTGCAGAATTAAATTACAATAGTTCAGGCTGCTTCGTGAGCATTTGTGTATATTTTTGCCCCAACTCTGCTTGGTTAAATACTTCTTCACAGCATTCAGGCTTAAGTGAATTTTTCTCGAAGGCGAGATTTATAGAGTTGTTGCACAGGTTTTTAAAAATCTCCTTTTTTAAAAAAACCATATCCCTTTTGCAAAGAAAAGTATTTTGCCTGAGGTGGAAACATAACGAAAAGCCTGTGATGTGAAAGCCTAAAAGAAGTTGTTTATTTTTTTATATGTTCTTAGTTTTTTAATATTCATACTTAGTTACAACCGTAGGGAAGCCTTCAGCTCTCAATCTGACCTACTTCAAATCAGTGGAGAACATAGAAAATATCTCCCCCAAGCAACCATTTATAATAACTTTGGCTTTTTCCTAAAACCCAGAGGAAATGTAGTTCTTGATCCTGGGCCAAGTTTTTCAGGAACTATTTGTGTTAATAAATCTTATTCATAAAAGGATTCAATCGAAAAATCATATCATTAATTGTAACATAAAATGTGTAATAAGGACCATAAAAGACCTTAATCAGTGATATAATATGTAATGATTTGAATGACACATGTTAATTCCTTTTTTTTCTTTTCTTGTTTAATTGGTCAACATTAACCATCTTAGGAACTTGGCAGGGCTTTTGAAAATGTAATCATATGCAGCCCATACAGAGTCTGAGATTTTCCTAAAGAGCTGGACCCAGGCGTTGCTCTTTAGGGATTTCTGTACTCATAACAATGAGGCAGCTGACTAGCTCCCCTGCTACTTGCCACTCAGGGTATTTCCTAACTCTGCACACTCAGGGAGATGGGAGAGTCATCTCTCATCTCATCCAGTGGCAGACTTCCCATACAGCTCTTGAATTTAGGGGCAGTTGCCAGGAGTCCTGCCAGGGAATGAAGTTTCTTCCCAAAGGGTCTAAAGATTTAGAGGAGATGGAGGCAGAGGCATTTATGGAAAGTTTTTTCTGGCTATGTTTTCATCTCCTCTACTTATTTCTGGAAAATGCTTGAAACACATGTTTATTACTTCCTAGCAAACCACCTTAAAGATACTCAGTGATAGAAACTTAAACTTGCCCTCCAGTCCACACACTTTCTCTTAAGAGTGTTACTGACCCCTGGAAAGTGCCAGGTGCCAAGCACTTTACTGTCTATGGGCATTTCCATGCAACGTGTTTGCATCTGACCTAGAAATGCCTCTGGATTGTTGCATAAATGTGGTTCTTCCCGTGGTCTTTTTCATCTCAAATGGCAACTCTATCTTTCTAACTGCTCAGGCCCAAAACCTTGGTGTCACACCCTATATCCGATCAATGGGAAAATTCCCTTGGCTCTACCTTCAAAATATATATGGAGTCTGATCTCTTCTCGCTACCTGCATCCCATCCCCACCCAAGCCACCAGCATCCCTCGCTGGGTTATTGCAGTGGCCTCGTTGGCCTCCCTGCTTCCACCCGGCCCTCCTAGGTCTGTCCTTAAAACTGTAGCCACCATGACCCTATTCCTCAGCCAGCTCATGTCCTTCTTCTGCTCAGAACTCTGTGTCTCTCAAAGCCTGACTACCCTCTGGAGGTGCACAGGGAGGTTTCAAACACATTCCCAGGCCCCACTCCAAGTCTACCTTCCCTGCCCTTTCCCCTGTTTTATTTTCCTCCATTGCATTCATCGCCATCTGATATTCTATGTATTTTACTTACTATGGAAGTTCCCTGAGGGCAGGAATGTTTATGTTTTGTTTTTTTAATCCTCGCCTGAGGATATTTCTTCCATTGCTTTTCAGAGAGAGTGGAAAGGGGAGAGGAGAGAGAAACAGCAACAGGAGACACACTGATTGGTTGCCTCCCATATGCACCCAGATCAGGGCGAGAGATTGAGCCTGCAACCGAGGTAAGTGACCTTGGTCGGAATTGAACCTGGGAACCTTCAGTCCGCAGGCCAGTTCTCCAACCACTGAGCAAAACCAGCCAGGGCTATCAGTTTTATTTCATGTTGTGTTCTCAGTGCTGAGAAGAGAAGCTAGTCCAGCAAATAAACATTTACCCAGTGAGTGAAACACACGCAGGAAGGAGCTAGAGGACTGTCCTCTGTAATGAGCAGGAGTTGAGGCACGTTTTCTGCTTTGTCCCACTGTTCGCGACGCTGTTCTTTACCCCTCAGAAGAGCATGGGAAGGGACTGGCCATCTTCAGCGGGGAATAAACTGTCTAAATACATCTAAGTGCCCGTTTCTCCTGTAGTTCCCACTTGTTTATGGCTTCCTGTTTTGTATTTATGAAAAGATGTCATGCTAAGTACCCAAGAATCAGGAAGCTGGTGCCTGTCTCCTCTCAGTGTCTGCTAACAGAGAAATGCCAATTAGCATGTGTCAAGGGCCTGAAAGGAATCAGACTGGGCTTAAAAGGTTAGCAGGCGGTAGGCCTGACACAGATTTAATAAGCTGCCTCCTACCTTTGGAGCAGGTTATTTCGGAATCTAGTTCTGTCAAGGGAAAGTCTGGCTGCTTTAGTGGATAAAGAGCAGAGAGGCTGTGATTACTCGGTGACATCGAGCGCAGTCAATGATGACCCCTGTGGAGGTTGTGTGGTGTGACAGGCCAATTAGCTGTTCTCCTCGTCAATACGTGGAAACTTCCAGCAACCTCCATGACAACATATTTTCTGAATTAGTTCCCTGTATGAGGAAAAGACCACACAGAAAACCAGGCAAAAGAAGAAACCTGAAGGGGGCAGGATGCATAACATGAGGGTGGGCTGCTCAGAATGCCCACCTGCTCCAGGTGAGGGTCAGGTATGTGATAGTAGATGTGAAGAGCTTGGTAAACCATGGAAAGCAAGATGACAATGGTTATTAAAAATGGTAGCTAGGCCAGTTTCAGTGGCTCACGGGTGGGTCACACCTGCTGATTGGCCCTCTCACCTTCCTCAGTGTTTTCCAGAACAGCTATTGCTCCTGTCCTCCACCTGGGCCCCTGTTTCTGTTCCACTGAGAGGCCATGTAAACTTAAGAGAATAGGGCTCAACACACTGCTTTCTGTAGGTCCTCTTGCCATATTATGCTTTATATTGTTAAATCAGTTTTTCACCTCTGTTTCACTGTTATCTCATGGACTAATTTCTGGCTGTTAATAATATTCATGAATAAGAAGTGACAATGAAAAAATGAACACTCACCATGTGCCAGCCACTGTTTTAAGGGCTCTCCGTGAGCTAATCCTCATGGCACCCTCTGAGTTGGGGGTTACTGTGAAAGCCATTTGACTTTCAAGTAAACTGAAGCACAGAGGGAACTTAGAAACTTGCTCATGGTCACCCAGCTAGTCAATGGAAGAGCCAATATTCATACACATTATTGTTTAGTCTAGACAAAAACACACTGAAATAAGTACTGTTGCTCCATTTTACATAGGAGAAAACTGAAAGAAATTAATAACTCACCCAAGGCCATGTGGCCATTAAGTACGATCTTAAGATCAGAACCCAAATTTGTCTGCTTTCAAATTCCCTGGCTGTGCTTTAATTAGCTTCTTGGGTATAGCTTACATTTTTTGATTCATTATTAATATTCTAAATTTGGTACTAGCATAATTTTTACTGAAAATAGGCATCCAGATATCACTAAGTGTTAGATAAAGGTCTTATAATTTTTAGTTTCATTATAAACATAGCCAATCATCAAAATCTGAGCAGCGACATATTAGAGTTGCAAAGAATAACTGCTGTGGGCCCCAGTGACTGTGGTCTGTGTGTTTGTGGCTTACGTAACTGCAAAGAAGTATGCCATCCTTGTGAGGTAAGCATTGAGAGATCTATTTTCAGATGGGAAAAATTGCCCAAGGTTACATAACATAGCTAGTAAGTAGCCCACGTGGGATGTGATCCCACGTCCCTTGATCCAAAGCCTGTGCTTGGCCTACCATCCTCCGGCTACCAGTGGTCAGTGCCAAGGCCACACGCTGCCGGGTACCTAGGTAATTTATCCACACCATTTCCCCCTTTATGAGAGAAGAATTAAGAATGCTTGCCATTGCATTGGGGAACTTTCAAGTGTGAGCTCAAGAGCCAAATCGCTCCCTGAGCTTGTCTGAGTCAATCCACTTAGACAGTAGCCTGGTTCTCTGGTCCCGCCAGTCAGCTCAGGAAGAGATGCTACTCTGAGCCCCAGGAAGACCCTTGAAGATTGGAGATGTTCATCATAAACCTAACCTTCCTGTTGGAAAAACAATTTTGAGAGTATAGCCTACACACACCAGGTCTAGGAGCACCTGGATACTTGTGCCAAAAAGTAGGCATTGAAGCTACTTAGTCCACATGCTCTTCTTTATGCTTACAGTGTATTAAGATGATTTATTCATTATTTTAAATATTCACATTCAATTCACCTTCTGGCAATTTCCAAAAAGTATTTACTGACAACTGGATAAAATTAACTGAATGTGTCCAGTTAAAATATTTCTGAAAATAGGAGCAGTATTACCATTTTTAAAAAATACATGTTTTTATTGATTTGAGAGAGAGAGGAAGGGAGAGGGATAGAAACATCCATCGGCTGCCTCCTGCACGCCCCCTACTGGGGATCAAGCCTGCAACCCAGGCATGTGCCCCGACCGGGAATCAAACTGGCCACCTCTTGGTTCATGGTTGATGCTCAACCACTGAGCAACGCTGGCCCTGCAGGAGCAGCATCATTGTTTTGACAGCAATTATGGAATTTGTGTTCAGACATATTATTCATGTTTCTAGTCTTATGTTTGGTTTTGTTCTCATAGAAATAGAAAAAGTCCACTGAATTTGGCACCAAGTATTCAGTTCTTTTTCACTTTTTTCTTTTCCTTTCCCGCATATCTTTTTCATCCCTCCCTTTCTTTCTTCCCTCCCTCTGTCTCTCTATCTAACTTATTCTTTCTTTTTTTATTAAATCACTATTATTTATAATAATTTTTCGTTCCAGTTGAGAAAAGCTTTAGTACTACTCCCCCAGACGATTATATTCTTTAGAATCCCATAGTTTGGAGTCTGCTAACATATGCCATTATTAATCTGGAAACTCACTGTGTTTTACCCTTCGCCTCAGTTTCTGACATCTAGTCATTGCCATCACCAGCCTTTCTTAGGTGGTGTGTTACCGGCACAGATTACTTCTGAGGCTGCTGCCCTTTCAGCAGATGTCATTCTAACGAGGGACGGAGGGAGGTAATCACATTCAATCCACCCCACCTTCATTTTACCTAGGCTTCAATGTTCCTTCCGGCTCATAAAATATCCCACAATATTATCACAACTCACATTCAGAATCATGATAGCTAATATTTAACATGTACCTGAGAAATAACTATATAACCTTAAACTAGTTTTACAAATTTTATAGATCATTAGCATGTTGATATTCAGATTTATTTTAATGGCAAGACATCTGTTGACTGGTTGACATAATGCAACAGCATGAAGTTCTTCAATCACTGTAGGTCTGGGATTTTAATCCAGGTATCCCCATTCTCAATTCATTGCCTAAAAAAGCCTTTAAAACTAACAACATAAACTATATTAATTCAATCTTTTCTAGTCTGCAAGTAGTTTAAAAATTAAAAATCACTCTTTTAATGATTAGCCAGTCGAAGATGATTCATACTATCAAAGGGCACCTTCCCTACCACAGAGCTGTTTATTTTGTGGCACACAGAGTAGGGTTTTCTCTGAAGCATTCGATAACCCAGCTTCTACACAACAGAGTTTCCTCTTAAACAACCTGTCATTTTCTCTGAAGGCAAAAATATTTTGTAACACATTTTGTTTCTCTTTAAATCATGGCACTCTTTTTTCTAACTTTATTTCTTATTCTTAATGGTTAAATTATTTTTTGAGGATATGGTTATCTGAGAATAGCATTGATATACAGTTAAATATTAAGCATTTAGACAGGCACTGGCTTCACTGAAAAATTATTGTAGCTAATGGTTTTCTTTTCAAAAATTTTTCCAATGTCAGTCTATATCTCAGTAATTTTCATAACAGGATATTAAAATTGCAGCTCTTAAAAGGATTTCTATCTGCCCCCTCAGTTCTTTCATCCCAACATCTCTCCTGGCTTCTCTCTGCCATCACTGTGACGTTGAGTTTTCAGTCTTTTAGGACCTTGTGTATGACCTTTCACCTAATAACTGCAATTAAAAATAATCCCTTTCACTTCACATTTAAGTTTCCTAAACTGTGTTAGTCTGAGGTAGGGAAATTAGAAGGAGAACTCAATTTTGTCTTGCATAAAACACATTTAATGGTGCAGCTCTTTAGGATTGCAAACAAAATTCTCCTTACATTGGCTCCCGGCAATTTTTCCAGTGTTCACAACCCCAATTCTTCTGTCTAAACAATGCATTCCAATCTGGCCTATTCAAGGTCCTTAAAAAGGTAGTCAAATGTTCTCCCTGGCATTTTCCACTGATTGATAGTTTATCAATCCTGAAAGACCTAGCAAAAAATCCCACTTCTATGAAACCATCTTTAACCTCATTCATTTCTTCACATGTTAAAGCAACATGTCCTGAACCACTTCTGATTTAAGCCCTCCTTAAAAGAGCCTTTTGTAGTGGGGCAGGGATATTAATTCAATTTGCATCTGAAGAAGATCCTCCTGGAAGTGATGCTGAGATGAGCTGAGCATGGAGAAGACAGGAATGGAAGCAGGGAAACCACAGAGAGGCCTTTACAGTGGCCCCGCAGCAATAGGACAGGTTGTTGAAATGATTAAAGAGGCACAAATTCTAGGACTCCAATGATTGAAATTAGGCAAATCATTTCAGACTTACACAAGGTAATAATAAAATTATGCACAGAGCATTATAGGAGAACAAAGAAGAGCTGATGCTGAGTGTCCAAGAGAGTTTTCCTAAGGATTTAACACCCCAAGACAAGCCCTGACCGATGGGTTCGTAAGCTGAAGTGGACTTGGGTTCCAGTCCAGGCGAAGGGAATAGCATGGGAAAGGGTGAGAGGCTAGAGAGCATGTGGTACATCCAGTGAATGACAAGTAGTTTGGCTTTGCCAGAACTATCGCGGAGGGTGGGCAGAGCTGGGAACGCTACAGAGGGGAAGCTAGAAAGTAGGTGACAGTCAAATCCCGAAGGGTCCTGAGTGCCATCCCAAGTCATTTCAACCTTATTCTGGGAGTGATGAGGTCAGCCTATGACTGATTTTAGCAGCTGGAGTGATATGGACAGACTTGTAATAGAAGGGTAGCAGACATGTCACCTCAAAAATTCTACTTTGGTATAAGGATTATTTTGAACCGAAGGCAATTGAGAAGCAGATGCCAGAAAAGCTCTCTGTCCTCCCCCATTTGCCTAAAAGCAGGACATAAATTTGTAAAAGTGTCCCCGTTCCCCTCTCTATCCAAAAGACAGAAGTAAATCACCAGAGACAACTCTGGATCTTTATCAGCCCAGGGACAGCACCGGAGGAGTCCACATAACAAATTGTACCAACCAGCCCTTACCTCCCATTAGTTCTTGCTTCCCACAATTTACTGCCCTAGGAACTCAACGTCCTCTTTCTTTATCTTGTTACTTCTCTAAAAATGTATTGTCCTTTTGTTAGGATGCTATATGAGCCCAGACTCTAACCACCCCTTTGAATTAATCCCCGAGGGCTCCCCCTGGGTGCATGCTGCCCGTTAATATACTTTCGTTCCTTTTCTCTTGTTAATCTGTCTCTTGCTACTCTGATTTGCAGGGACCCAGGCAAGGAGCCTAAGATGGGTAAAGGGAAAACATTTTTCCTTCCCCTGCATAATTTAGAAAGAGCCTTCTGACTGCAGTGAGGAGAGGGTAGCAGACTAGTTAGGGTGCTAGGAAGAGAAGATGCCACCGGAATTGAGACACGGCGATGGAGGTGGAGAAGAGGGCACGGCTGGGTGTTAAAATGCTGGGATTGACAGGGTTGCTGCCTGATGGCTAAGATCAAGGCTTACTGTCTGATTTACAGTTTAGGCGGCTCAGTCAAGGGTGGTGCTCTTCTCCCAGACGGGGAATATGTTTGAGGGAGACGGGAATGAGTTTCACTTTGGACATGTTGAGTTTGAGGAGCCTCAAGGGCACAAAGAAGAAATGGATGTACGGAGACAGATGAAGATTCCTGGAGCTCGGAAGAAAGAACTGAGCTAGACATTTAGATTTTGGTGGTTAGTTAGCATTTAGTTAGTGTTTCAAGCCCTGGGAGTAGAGAAAACAAATCAGAGACTATGCAGCCAGGGAAGAGGGTGGAATAGTGGAGACAGCAAACTCTAAGGAGTTGGAAGAGTAGGGGCTAGAAAAGCAGGAGTCACAGAGGTAAAGTCAGCAGAGCAGGAGGCTAGAGTCTCTGCAGCCTAGTGAGGAAGAGGAGGTGGCATCCAGTGGGGCCAAATGCATTAGATGGAGGAAGAGAAAGCCTGCCAATGTTAGCTGGATTTAGGAAGAGGCGACCCTGGCACAAGTAGTTATGTGGAGGAGGCAGATGTATGGCTGTGGGTGGAGGAATGCATGAGAAATAAGGAAGTGCTGCCATTTCTTTCAAGAAGTTTGGGTGTGAGGGAAGGATAGCAAAAGATCGAACCTGAACTACGCGGGGGGCTTGCAGAACCTAGAGAGAGCTGTTACAATTCGGAAGGTCTGGGCATATTTAAATGCAGGGGTGGAAAAGCCAGTAGAGGAGAGAAGGAAGATCTAGTTAAGACAAGGCATAAAGAATGGAGCAAAGGCATGAGACCAAAGGAGGGAAGACAGGAGGAAGGGAGGGAGGGAGTCAATGTATACAAGGGATGGGGAGAAGGAAGGGACATCTCTTCTGTTTAGAGAAGAGGGAGAAAGAAAAGGTTGGGTGTGGATACAAACTGGATTTGGAGGCCTGGGTGGGACGTTAAGGAAATCTTTGTCTGAAGATCTCAAGTTCTCTGTAAATAGAAAAGGGGGCCACCTGATGAGAGAGGAGAAGTGATAGATTGGGGTGCAGCTTAAAGAAAGTGGAGAAGATTTGAAATAGTGGTTGTGGGTGTCAGGGAAGAAAACCTTTTCCTTTACCCTCTCAGATTCTATGGATTGGGTCTTGTGAATTAAATGGACAAAAGACAGGTTAGCAAGAGAAGAGAAAGGTTTTTATTCACATATATACACAGTTCACAGAAAAATGTGGCTAAAGGAAGTGATTAGAATTTGGGGCTTCTATACCATCTTAATAGAGAAAGGGGCAGGGAGACGGGCACTTAGCGGAAGACAAGTGACTTTTAGGAAAGAGAAATTAACCCCCTAGGAGAATAGATGGAAGATATAATAGTTTTGTGACAATGTCTTTTAGGTGACCTCTTGTCCTGGTGCTGTTCTTAACTTCCCTCCCATAAGAGTTAGTTCTATCCCCAGGAAGGGGATTTAAGACAGCAGAATTCCTTGGAGAGGCTCTTCTTCTTCTTTCTTTTAATTTAAAACTTTTATTTTGGCCCAGCCAGGCATGGCTCAGCAGTTGAGCATCAACCTAGGAAACAGGAGATCACAGTTCGATTCCCGGTCAGGGCACGTGCCCAGGTTGCGGGCTCGATCCCTAGTTGGGGGCGTGCGGGAGGCAGCCGATCAATGACTCTCTCTCACCATTGCAGTTTCTATCTCTCTCTCCCTCTCCCTTCCTCTCTCTGAAATCAATGAAGACATATTTTCTTTTAAAAAACAAACTTTTATTTTGAAAAACTTTTTAATCTAAATTTATTTTCCCTGGAGAGGCTCAGAAAAAACACTTTAGCTCAAAATGATTTTTATGCCACAGTGGCATATCCTGGACCCCTTCATGGGAAAGAGATGACAAGACAAGGGAAATGTAAACTAGGGAAATATAAATGGTCTTCAAGTTGAAAACAACAACATGTCTACACATTTGTGTGATTTTTTCCCCCCTAGCAGTACCAGCAGGGTAGGTGTCGGAGCAGAGAAAGTGGGCCCTAGGATTGATCCATGTTTAATTTCTCCAATTGGTGTGATGGAAGGACAAACAGTCAAGGGAGTTAGGGTACTAGTTAGTTCAAGAGTGAACTTATGGGTCATTGAGAATAAGATGGTGTTATGACTGAATGTTTGTGCCACCTTAAAATTTGTATTTGAAGCCGTAACCCCCAGTGTGGATGCACTTGGAGATGGGGCCTCTAAGGAAGCAGTTTAGGTTTAATGAGGTCATAAGGGCAGAGCCTTGATCTGATAGGGTTGGTGTCCTTGTAGAAAGAGGCACGAGAGAGCTCTCCCTCTCTCCACGAATATGCACTAAGGAAAGGCCAGGCGAGGACATGGCCAGAAGGTGACTGGTCCACAAACTAGAAGAAGGGCTTTCATCAGAAACTGAATTGGCCAAAACCTTGATATTTGACGTCTAGCCTTCAGAACTATAAAAAATAAATTTCTTTTGTTTAAGCCACCTGTTCTGTGGTATTTTGTTGTGGCAGCCAGAGCTGACTAATACAGATGGGTAGCGAAGGAAGTGAAGGCAGGAGAGTATAACAGAAAAGTGGGTAAGAAATCTTTAGGGGGTTGAACAAGTAAGCGGCTGCACTGCAGAGAAAGGTAGTTGTGGTAGAGAGTGGTTGTTGGAATTTGCCATTGCTGAGGAATAGAAGCTCTAGGGAATGATAAGCTCTAGGACTGTCAATAAGTGGCAGTAAAGGAAATGGGTCTATGTAGGTTAATGGGGTTAAGAGGAAATATGAGACTAAGGCTTTGAAGGGTCATTCATTCATGTGGGAAAGAAGTCACCTAGGATGATGGCAGGACCTGAGATGAAAAGGTTGTATGAGTCAAGAAAAGCAATGCTTGCTGCTGTAACAAGAATCCCAAAATTTCAGTGGCTTACCAAAATAAAAGCGTATTTCCTTCTCATGTCACAGTTCTGTCTGGGTTAGACAGCTCTCCTGGTAGCTGTCCTCCAAGTAGAGACTCAGAAATAGGGATTCCTGTGTGTGGCTCTACCACCTGGGGTCATTCGTTTCCAACTGGTATAACCCTGATACAAAACAGAAAAGGTAGCACACAAAAAGGATACCATTATCTCAGTTAGGAATATGGATATGAACATTTAAATAAATGCCAGCAGTAATAAAAGAAAAATACAGCATGACCCAGTAGAGTTTATTTCAGAGTGAAAGAGAGAGGTTATGTCTAGGTGGCCTGGCTGAACAGGGTGGAGTAGAAACATTCGCTTTGCTCAACCTTCTGCAGCTCATCCAAACATTTGTATGTAATAAAGTCAGAAATATTGGCCCTTCACTTCAGCAATCAAGAGTGAAATAAATCTGTGAAGACAATCTGTAAATTGAAATGTACTCTGTAGGAGTGAGGTATTTTCGAGCACTTAGGGCCTCATGCTGGGTGTTGTTTAGGACAAGAAGTTTAAGATGTGATTGCTTTTCTCTTGGATCTTGCCGTCTGGTTGGGAAAGATAAGTCATGAAAAGATGCATATAGCTTCAAGTGGTAAAGGTCCAATAGAGGGACAGACCATGTTGAGAGGGAGAGAAGATAATCTCCAGGCACTGTCTGTTGCAGAGAAACCAAACCATTTCAAAATCCTCTTGGGCACAGGAAGACTGCCTCTCCCAGCCCCCACTGGTTCTAGGGAAAATCAAGTAATGGGTCTGGCCCTTGAATATGGGCAGAAGTGATGTCCGCCACCATTAACTGTGGCCCTTGGATATCCCACTGGTTCCTATTTTCTTTCTCTCCCCTATTTGTGCAAAGACTAGGCAAATGTCAATCTTACACACATACAAAGCCAACTTGTTTTATAATGTCCTGTTTTCTTATTCCAGTCATTAATTTAAATAGTATTTATTATGTGCCCATTATATGCCAGGCACTGTGTCCTCATGAAGCATACTTTCTAGTTAATTTGTGAGCTCTAGGGATTTTTTTCCCCCATTTTATTTGATTATTTCAAAAGCAGAGATCTGGGCAGTACCTAGCACATGGTGGGTACTTAGTACATTTCTGATGAATTAGAAAACAAGTGAATTCTGGCTTCAAATCATGTGCTCTTCCTACCTCATGCTCTCACAGTGTTGTTGAGAGGCTCAAATACAAAACGTGAAAGAACTTTGCAAATCAGCCATGTTAGGTATTTTTATCTCATTGTAGTAGGTATGGAGATGGCCCTATATCCTGTGATCCTAAGGTGTTATGGTCGACAGAACCACGAAAGGGCAGCAGCCCCACTCTACTGCTCTGAAACCCACTTGATGGGGCACTTTTTATTTTTATTTATTTATTTATTTATTTATTTATTTTTTATTATTTATTTATTTTTAATATATCTTTATTGATTTCAGAGAGAGGAAAGGAGAGGGAGAGAGAGAGATAGAAACATCAATGATGAGAGAGTCATTGATCGGCTGCAGCCCCCAATCCGGGCATGTGCCTTGACTGGGAATCGAACCCTGATCGCTTGGATCCTAGGTCGACACTCAACCGCTGAGCCACGCCCGGCCGGGTGATGGGGCACTTTTTAAATGGAAAAGGAAAGGCACTTGCTGGATCTCTCAATTCACCCAAAGCTCATTAAAAAGATTTTGTTCTCAATACTCTGTAAGATTCCCCAGATTTAACCTGCCCTTCACTTACATAAGGTGGCTGAAAAATGGGGAAGGAAGAGGTCAGACTTGGTAGCATCTGGGTCTCATCCCTCTCCCCACACCCCACCAGCTACAGATGGGGCTGCAGAAAATGTTTATTTCTTCATCCCCTTAGGCTAAGCAACTTTTGAGTAAGTGATCAGTAGATCCACAGTCTACCATAATAGAATTATTAATTTGTGCTTTTATTTCCCTTAACATTTTAGGACTAATTATCTCCTGTGACATGATCTCATAAAAATAAATAGCATTAATTCAGCAATTACTTTGTACCAGGACCTGTTTTCGGTGCTTTATGTGAGGTAGCTATGATGATTATCTCTACTTTATACGTGAGGAAATTAAAGTGCTGGGCTGTTAGGTAATTTGTCCAACGTTGCCCAGCCAGAGCCAAGTTAGGAAGCTCTATGGTTTGGCTTCAAAATGTGTAACCTTAACCACTGAACTATACTACCCTTCAGCAATGAAGGCTTTTCCCAAATCTCATTACTGCAGCTAAATTACTGGGGAAGTTTTGCACCTAACTCTACATGGCTTCATACTGAAGGCACAGATTATTTTCAGATCCCCAAAAGGCTTCCTTGTAATTGGCACTGTGTAAGCAGTAAAGTCTGATAGGCATTACAGGCACTCTAACAACTTAGGTACTGTAACTGCAACTAATAGAGGCATAACTTTCCACAAAGCTGAAATTGTGTGGCTAAAACTTATTTTAAAGGAATGATGACAGCTTTCAGGATAGATGATCATAAACTTTAGAACTTGAAAAGGGACCTTAATGATGACTTTGCTCCACCTCTGAGGAACTCAGTGATTTGTCCAAGACTCCGCTAGCAGAGTCAGAATTTGAATCCAAGGACTTGAAATTCCCAGTTTGAAGTGCAGAAATCTTTTTAACAAAGCTTTTTTCCCTTTCAACAAATTTCTCATTCTTCTCAGCCCTCTTCCAGGGCCTTTAATATCACATAGAGAGAAATAATTGAGATGTCTTTCAACATGAACTCAGCAAAATGAATAAAAGAACTTCCTGAGGTCCCCACTCACTTTACTAGACTGTGTGTCTTTCCTTAGTCCCTTCTGTTAGTGAGCAAATAAAAGTTTCAGATATGTGTCAAGAATGGCAAAGGGTCTGAGATTTTATCAACCTGCAAGCTAACCAGTTCTCCTGCCACAGTCTCATGGATACACAAGTCTCTCAGGTCAGAGACAAAAGGACAGTTTATTATGAACAGAAACAGTAGTAGCCAGAATATTAGCATTTGTGCACTAGTTTCCTAAATCCCAACTCCAAAGGGCAACATGAAAAGACCAGATGATACCTGCACATGCAGGATAGTTCTGACCTGAATTTTTTATAATGGGCAGTAAGCGTAATTGTTTTTGATTCAAAGACAGACATTTATTTTTTACACTGGCGAGCAGACATGCCTGTTCTTTGCTCCAGGGGGAAACACCATCTTTATCTGTCAAGGTTTTTCTCTGTACAAACATCCTTGAAAAGACAGTGCCTCTGTTTGCTAGAGACTATCTAGCAGGCTTGAGATCCATGGGGAATTGCCACCCAACAGCATGCATCTATGAAAACTGGCCCAATTCAAGTCACCAAATGTTAGTTCATTTTAAAAGTGCTTAAGGTAACTGAATTACTTGATATCAGACATCAATTTCATATTGTTTCAATAAAGCTTTGCAGCAAGAAAACTAATTTTTTACCCACTTCAGCAAAAATAATTCAATACTAATGAGATCATTCTGATAATTTGTTTAAATTATGGAAATAGATTTTTTTCTACGTATTTCCTTCTTCCAAAGAAAGAAAGAATACTTTCTTTAATGCACAAGTGTACATAAAATATTTCCTGGTTTGGGAAGTGGTATGGGGAGGAAGTGCCTGTGATAACCCAATTTCTCAGCAGGGGCATGAGTAGCCTGAATTTTCATGTATAGTAAGTACACCACTGGGGTGCTGTTTCTATGCTGATATATGTAAATTATGCCCATGTTATGAAAATTGTTTATGTTGATAGATTTTGCATGATAAAATAAAATACACCATCATAAGTTCAAAAGTGCATACATTCTATGTAAATGGTTCAAAATTATGACTAGAATTTTGGCCTTCATGCAACAATTTCTTTTCTCTTTCCTAGTTATAAATAATACCAGCAACCATGTATCATGCACCTAATATTCAGGTACTTTGCATATTTTATCTCATTTGAATTTTAATTGAGGAACAGACACGCACAGCCAGAGACAGAAAAGTGAGGACTCAGAACTGCCTGGCTGAGGAGCTGGCATGTTTCTGTCACATTACTCTGCTGATTGTCCCCGGGCCCCCTTTGGCCTGGGGTATGGATCTCCAAGACCTTGGAGCATTATCCTCCGTGTTGCTAAGCCGGTTGCCTTAGTCTTCCTCACCTGGGCATGCTGGCATCTTGAGCACGGCTCAGGAGCATCCTAGAGTCTTAGATGAGGAAGGGATCTCAAGAGTCTCCTTTCTATAGCAGCCCCAGCAGTGGCCCATCTGTTTTTCGCTTCAGTGCTTCCTTTGTTGGAAGCTTTTGTAATTAGGAGTTTTTAAAATGTTGATCGGCCACTCTGTAATTTGCACACATTGTTCTACATCTGCTCTTAAATCTCCTTCCTCTTCTAAAAAGATCTCTCATGGAACCCGAGAGAGGTGTCTCTAGAGAAGCATGCTGAGCAAGAGGGGACAATCTAGGAGGGTTGCATAGTTATATCTTTAAATATATTACTAAATATTAGAATGTAGCCACTCTCAAGCATTGATTAAGGTGAAATCATGCCAATAAATCACTCTAGAATCATTAGCAACTGAAAGGATTTGGGGCTGACTTTAGAAAATGCTTAGCAGTGCTAATCCATTTTCTATCATGCATCTAACAGAGTTATTAAAGTTAGTTTCAGCAGAACCCAGGATTGAATAAATGCTGAGGAAGCATTTTTAATTGCCTCATGGAGACTGGATCCTTCTTATTTATACTTACACATTCAACTATCTGGCAGGTTTCATAGATGACCTGATAGGTGACTGTCCTCTCCAGAAGCCACCAAGCCACCATCTATAGCTGTTAACGGTCTCTCATCTGTGACCTTTAGACTCTGACCCATCTATTTTTCCCAACTGAGTGCTTTTTATAAAGAAATTCCACCTTAAATATACTTCGTTACCTCAGATCCAGTACAAAGTACTAGGAAATTCAAGTCTCATTTAGGAAAGCTATTTTTTCATACTACTTTTGATCCGTGGTTGGGAATTCAGGTATGTAGATGGCCAACTTAAAAATGGATTTTTGACTACTGGGGAAGTCAGCACCCCTAGCTCTGGTGGTGTTCAAGGGTAGCTGTATTTTAGAACTATATCAGGGTTTTTTCCAGCAATTGTGCTGGATTGCATAGTGTCCCTTAAAACTTCAGTTCATCCAGAACCTCAGAATGTGACCCTTTTGCAAATTTATAGATGTTATTAGTTAAGGATCTCAAGATAAAATCATCCTGGATTCAGACTGCACCCTTAATCCTGTGACTATTGTTCTCATAAGAAGAGGAGAGGACACAGGGAGACACAGAGAGAAGATGTGACCATAGAGGCAGGGATTGGAGATAAGTGTCTGCAAGCAAAGGAATGCCAAGGATTGCCAGCAGTCACCAGAGGAAGGAAAAAAGCGTAGAAAGACTTTTCCCTCAGCGCCTCCAGAAGGAACCAACCCTGCTGCCACCTTGATTTTGGACTTCTAGCCTCTGGAACTAGGAGAGAATACTTTCCTGTTATTTAAAACCACCGAGTGGGTAGCAGTTTGTTACGGTAGTCCTGGGAAACGAATACAGCAATATAACAATTTAAAACTGAAAAAGCCTAAGTGTTTATTAATAAGTGATATACTAATCAAACAAGAGACACTGAGAAAAGTAAAATGGTTGGTTGGGAGATGTTAGTAGATCTGAAAATATGCTGCTGCTAGGACTGCCTTAATTAAAAACATTCTTCGTCGATAGCCTGTGAGGACAAAGGGCCGCTTGGCTTGTTCTCTGTTAGTCTCCGTATCACTGTCACATAGTCTTGAAATCATGTATGTTCGCCAAGGATGCTTTCTCACGTGAAGCTCTGTGTCCTGGCAGAGGGACTAGAACACATTGATCGCAATCAAGGCTAGATAGGGGCCATGCTATCTTTCTCCCACTTGAATTCTAGGTCCTGAAGTAGTTCCTGGCATATATCAAATAGGTCATTTTACCCCAAATGAAGAATTCAGCTCACTTTCAGAGGAATAATGAGATGAATGACTGATTTTTTTTTGATTAAATGAATGACTATGATTATTGTTACACAGTTACTCTCAAAATGCTGCATTTAATTTGTCTTTATTGTTGAAAGTATTACAGATGTCCTGCTTTTCCCCCCCATTGATCTCCTCCACGCAGGTTTTTTCCACACTATTGTCTGTGTCCATAGGTCATGCATATATGCATCTAAGTTCTTTGATTAATTATTTTTAAATGATCAATGTGCCATGAAGTTTACAAGCTAATTTATAACAAAAATGACATGAGCAATATTATGATTTCTTTACTGGTGACATTGTGAACCTAATTGTAAAACACTAAATCCATGAACAAAACACTTGGAACTGTGTTGGCTTAGGAGTTTATATAGAACTCTTCATGACTCAACTTCTGCCCACTCCTCCATTTTCTGTTTGAAATTTATTCCCATTCTCTAATAAACCAGGGTTTCCCGACTTGAGATGTACGCCCAACACACACACACACACACACACACACACACACACACACCCTCTACCTGAAATATTCTTTCCTGTCCGTTTCTTGGCTAATTTCAACCCCTCAGAGGGCTTTAACGTCACTTCCTCCTAGAAGCACTCCCTGACAAGCTCTCTACCTCCACCACCCAAATAGGAACCAGGCCCCTGTAATGTATCCTTCATCAAATTTCATTTATTTGCTTGTCTCCCTTTAAAACTGTAAACTCTTAGGGAATGGGCCATGCTATCTTTCTCCCACTTGAATTCTAGGTCCTGAAGTAGTTCCTGGCATATATCAGGGGTTTAATAAATATTTATTGAATGAATGAACAATTAAAATCTTAAAACCATCTTCTATTCCTGAATTATTAGTGTTAACCATGCATCTTTCTAATGACTTAGTGCTGGCTGCAGGGGCCTACTCTCTGCAGCCTGAAGAGCTCCTGAGATTGTAACTTCCCCCTAGATGAAAAGAGGTAATATACTGAGTCCCTGCTTAATGCCCAGTGAGAGGCAGACTGCCTGGGTTTGAATCCCACTACACTATTTACCAGCTGTGTGACCTTGCACAAGTGACTTAATTTTTGTGTGCCTTAGCACCTCTCATTAAGTTGTTGTTGAGGGATTAAAGATGCTTAACACAGTGCTAGGCACATAGTGAGAGCCTAATGAAGGTCATTCCCGTATTTGACAGTAAGTTAGGGGATTGTTGGAGTGCCTGGCATCCCCAGGAGGGAGGAAGAGCATCCCGTTGGGGAGGAAATACTCAGTTCTCATGTAAAGAGATAGTGGGACACCAGTGACAGGGTGACGTGTCAGTCATCTCGCCTGAAAATCAAGTTGGAGCTACTGAGTTCCCTGTAGCCTAAAACAGATACTGAGCACCAAAGAGGGAAAGGTATTTGGGGAAACACAGTGACTTTTCTCTAAATTTCTAGTTAAACATTGAAAGACTATATGTAAAAGGAGAAAATTCTCAAAAAGATGAACTTCCTTGTTCATCAGCTTGCTGCAAGGCTACTTACTGTTTTGAAAGAGCAATAACCACAGGCACATCTGGGATCAACCCCTAGCCTTTCCCTGCCAGTGTTCAGATGAGAGGGGACAGTGGTTGCTAGAGTGGGTGGGAAAGAACAATGGAGAACTGGAACTAATGAATGTGTCCTGCACTGTGGGCTAACTTGCCTAATTTCTAAGCCAAGCCCCCTTCCCACTACCCACTTTCTGCCAGGGATGGACACAGCTCTAACAAATGAGATATAAGAGAATCTTTCTCTTCTTGGGCCTTTGGAAATTTTTTTTTTTTTGCTTTTCTGATAAAAAAGACAGAATAAGCTAGCATGTCTCATTTTGCCCTTTGCTCCATGCCAGAACATGGGGAGACGTGATGTCTCGAGGTGTAGCAGCCATTTGGTAACCATAGGGTAATGATCATGAAAGCAAATACCTTCAAGCTAAGGATGGCGGAGGGAAAGGTAGTAAAGTCTGGGCCCCTGGTGGCATCATGGAGTCCCTGTGCCAGCTTGGACTGCTCACCTCTGCCCTTGTGGTTGTCTAAAGACAAATAAACTCCTTTTTGTTCAGATGAGTGTTGGTTGGGTTTTCTTGCCTTTGAATGAGAAAAGCCTTATTATGAGAAAAAAAAATGCTAATAAACAGAAAAGTTGATATTTTTACTGGTAATAAAAACATATACTCATCTCAGAAACAGAATTAACCTTAATGGGAGGAGTGATAGGACCAACAAAACAGAGGAAAGGGCAAAATCATTTTCCTCCCCTCCCGAATGTGGCTGCTCACTCATGAAATGGACAGCTATTTTACTGGAAAAATTTCCAAGCACTTGTATTTTAAAGAATCTGGCGCCAGCACTGATTAAGAAATAGCCACTCAACCTTATCAGCTTCATTCAGGGAACATTCAGGGAATGTTCAGGCGGCTGCCTCAGGACACAGATGTGCTAGCAAAAGGTTATTTCTCAGGGCTCTGTCTTTCCGCATCTGCCTTCCTCTTTGCCTGAGGCTGATTGAATTTCCAGCAGCATCACCAGGCTCCTGAGCCAATTTACCCTGAGCCTTTGGAGCCTTTCCGTCGTTTGCATTTCAGCTGCCCAGTTCTTCTCATATCTTCTATTTTAAAATGCTTATGTAAGGACTTTGGGTCTGCTGGGGTCTTTTGTCTCTTGAAGATTTTTAAAAAAATTATTAATTTGAGGGAGAGAGAAAGAGAGAGACACACTGACCTGTTGTTACACTCATTTATGCATTCATTGGTTGACTCTTGCATGTGCCCTGACAGCAGATCGAACCCACAACCCTGGTGCATTGGGACAACGCTCCAACCAACTGAACTACCTAGCCAAGGTGGCTCTTGAAGATTTTAATCAAATTGGCTTGAATACCCGCTTCATTCCCTGTGGAACATCTAATATCCTCTCCAAGATTTCTCCCGGTTCCCAGGAGGCTCAGTGCCAGCCTAAGGAAACTGGCTCTTACTTCCTACAGCTGAGCAACTGGTGCTTCCCACTCTCTACTTGCGCTAATGCCTCATCTCTGCTTGGGCATCAACACAACCATGGGACCCAGGACCTTTCCTTAATTAGTATTTCTGTTGTGAATAAGCCAGCTAACTTATAGCACTAATTGTGACTTCTTCCTAAGTGACATACAGAACTTTAGCACATCTGTGGGAAGCACCTATCCTATGCCCCGCACTGTCATGCCAGGGACACTTTATGACCCATAAAGTAGAGGATGGGAAGATAACTGAACAAGAGAGCCCCAGTCCCTGACCTGCAGGTGGCAGACAGGCCAGCGGGAATACCACTGAAGGGAGGAAATAACTTGGTATAGAGCACCGTGGGACACGAGAGCCAGGGACATCCTGGGTACACTGCAGGCATATGTTTGTAAAAACTCTGTGTAGCATTTTTTCTTGCTTCTTATGCTGATCAACTCAACTGAGTTGCAGACTCACTTAATTTCACTTTTTCTTATAAATTGAATTTCTTTACTATAAAATTCCTGCTTAGAAGCTCTAATAATCAGGTAAAAACTGGAGAACAAACTTCTTGTACATTAGTACCTAAAAAAATCACTCACTTTGAAGATAAATTGGTTGTTATGGTACGTACCTGTATGTTCCCAGAAAGAAAAACGCTACTATACCAGAAAAATAAAACTTGATTTTCTTAAATAGTTAAGTAAACACAGGATCAACCATCAGCCTTTGTATGAATTGTGGTGTGTTTTTTTCTACTTTTACTCAGGAATAAGTGACTAGATTTTTTTTTCTTCTGCTCCTTGCCAACTTATATATAACTGTATATCAATCACTCCTTTTGAACTGAACATCTTCTGGATTTAATGTGGGCTTTAGTGCCCTCTAGTGGCTTTTTAAATGTGAAATACTAAAAATTACCATTAAGCTGAATAAGAGGAAAAAACCCTGAATATAGTCTCTTTTTGAATTTGCTACATATTAGCTCTTAGAAGCTTTAATGACAAATATTAGAACACTTGTGGCAGCTCATATATATCCTTTATGTATTCCCAAATGAAATATGTTCCATATTTGCATTCCCATAATAGTTATATATGAAAATAATCCCTTGCTTGAGAGTATCTTACAACATGAAGATCTTATATTTTTCATATTTAGAATTAGCATACTCCATTAGTGCAACAACACTTTAGAAGACCTGTCTTACCTTTTTAAGTGGCTCGTTCAAATGTGAGTTCTTGGAACTAGCAGGACTCCCACCTGACGTCTAATATGATGACTTCATGCTACTTTATCAGCCCCATTTCTGAAGTTAACATGCTTTTTCTGATCTTAAGTAAGCTGTGTTTTTGAGAAAGGAAGGGTGCAATGTGTCAAAGAGATTGCATCAAACATTTGTTGAAAATGACAAGACACAGACTTTATTTGAACTACTGCAGTAGAAGAGAGAGACCAGTAGAGAACTGAGCTCAACTCCAGACACAGCAAGGGCTGCTGGGGATTTATAGCCAGAGGGTAGGTTGAGGGGATCAGTAGATGGAATTTAATGAGGCTTGATGAGATATCAAAAGTAGGGGGAAAGGAGCATGATTAGATATCAAGGATGGTGGGATTCTCTTCATAAATGTTTGTATTTCTGGCATCCCGGACTAGGGGAAGTCCTACAGTTAAAATGGCTTAGGAGGCCAAGGCCTAGGCATAGCCAAGAAGAGCAGTCAGAAGAGCCCAACTAAAGTTAGATCGAGGAGAGAGTCCTTGTCAAAGATGGGAATATTTGAAAATAATAACACTGGAGTGAGTGGGTGAGCGTGGGGATTCTGGTTGTGTGGAATCCAGCTCCCTTTCCTTTTGTTCAAAGGAAGGTCAGTCTCTAATTTAAGTGCCCCCCACCTCCCCAGAGTCTAGCTTGGTGTTAGAAGTTTGCAGCAGGGCAGGAGCAGTGGTACAGAAAGCAAGAGGCCATTAGGCCCATCTCAAGTGACACTGTCATTAGAGCCATTGCATTTGTGTGCTCTAAAGGCATTAATTTATTATTTATTTATTTTTTAAATAGATCTTTATTAATTTCAGAGAGAGGAAAAGAGAGGGAGAGAGACAGGGATAGAAACATCAATGATGAGAGAGTCATTGATCGAGCCCACAGCCCGGCATGTGCCCTGACCGGGAATCGAACCCCAATTGCCTGGATCTCAGGTCGATGCTCAACTGCTGAGTCATGCCCAGCTGGGCAAGGCATTAATTTATTAAACGCAAACATTTAAACTATACCCCAGTTTTATAACGTTGTTTTGTCATTTTCTTGCTTTTTAATATACCAGGAACCTCAGTGTAAGATGAGTAGTCTGCACCCCTCAGTCTTCTCAGAGAGACCTTTTGTGGGTAGTTTCTGGGACACCGTTCATCAGTCATATGGATACCAAAGAACCCAAACACCTGCGTGTTAGTCAATTATTCACGCCTTCCCACCATCCTCTCCCTAACCCGTCCACGAACAAGCTAACCATGTGGTGAACTGGAAAGGGTCTGACGTGAGGACCTAGAGCCATCATCATAACGATGGCATTTAAAGTCGTATGACCAGATAAGATCACCTAAGGAGAGAGTACAGGTGCAGAGAGGAGTCCAAGGTGCGGGCCCTGGGATGCGTCAACATTCAGAGGTCTGGAAAAGGAGAATCCAGCAGAGGAGATGATGAAGACAGAGAAGGAGGACTATTAACGATTGTGAAAAACACTGTTTCATTAATGACCCTTCACTAATCCAGGTCATCCTTTCCACAGACACGGATTCCTCCTATACCTATCAATCCCTCTGTGTCTGCCTCACATGCTTTAAAAACACAGGACATATGCAGAAGTACCACTCTCACAAACAGACCTACAGTAACCCTCACCCCAGCTCTGGGATCCATTTTCTGACCTATAGCGAGGGTACAACAGAGTTGGTCATAGATGCTGAATCATGTTTTTTCCTTAATAAATCAGGCTTCTTCAAGCTACTATTCAGATGTAACATCAGTGTTCAATGCACGAAATAGAAACCAGTTCAGATTTTTCAATTAGGAGGAAATTTAATATAGGCAATTAGGCTCTTCCACATTCCCTGGAAGGTTATGGGGCTGCCACAGGACTGCTGGTTTCCAGGGCCACTGCTATTGCTGCCACAGCTGCTGCCACATCTGCTCACATCCATGATGCCAAGACCTAGACAAGAGAAGAGTCCAACTCCCACAAACACTTGCAGCTGAGGGAACTTGCTTTCCATCTTATACGCCGCAAAGGCGGGCTTCCCTGAAATTCTACTTTCTGCATCTCTAGAGTATATGTCAGTGGCCAGACCCAAATCACATTTAAAATTAAGCTCTGAGTGATTCTGAGATATGTAGTTTTTAGACTTTTAGTCCTTAAAATTCAGAGGACTAGATTTACAAAAGAAGGTGAGGCTAGATTCCAAGTAAGACTAGCTAATATCCAGCCCAAATGTGTTTAAAATGTAGAAAGTCTTGTAAAAGGTTGTAAGGCTTCATTTCCTGAGAACTGAAACTTCTACATACTTCATAAATATTTATATTTCTAGTGTCCAATAGTAGGGGAAGGCCTATGGTTCTTCTGCTTGTATTCTTTGCTTGGCTTCCAAAGAATTCCCACATCTTTGTCAAATATAATGTCTTTTACTCAGCACTCTATTAATGTACTTTAAGTAAAAATGTTTTGGACAATTTATATCTACGTGCTTCTCAAACTAGACTATGGTATTGGTATAGTGCAACCTCTTTCCCCTGGCTTTCCGTCTGCATAAACATATCATTAACCAATTGATCAGCTGGCCAAAAGATCAGATATCAAATGGTTACTGAGGGGAAGGCTCATAACAGAGTCGAGTGCAAGAGTATAGGCTGATCTCGCACACTGTTTCCGGGTTTCTCTCTCTCACTTCTCATTTAATTGTAGATTAATCTTCTTCTAGCACTGCCAACCCATGAAATGTCCAAGCTGAATAACATACAGAGTAATAGGTAGTGCTTAATTCTTTTCAAAAATAAAATGTCTTTTGATATTTCATTTTTTGTTATTTTTGTATCTTCAACCTTTTAAAGAAAGAACACCAAGAAATAAATAAACCAAAAGCCACACCTGCCAAAGAAAATAAAACTAAGAACATTAGTTCTGTTGTAAAAATACCTTACAGTTAGTTTCCCAGTAGACTTAACAAGTGAGGAGAGTTATAAGGTGCATCTAGAAACACACACCATGGCAGGACTCCTTGACTAGTCGAAGTATTTTCACATTTAAAACATAGCAATCCAAGTCATGATGTTTTCCTTTGCGAATACTATAAGACTGCTTGTATGTCTGTGAATACAATAAGACTACGCATTATGGAATTGTAAGATCTGTGATTTGAAACCAGGAATTGCCCATTACTTAGTTTAGTTGCCTCCTTGAGGGCAGCTGTGAGGTGGGCTATGCCCAGATACTGTGATAGACCGGACAGGGCTGAGACATGCCCCTTGGAAGGACTAGTAGGAATTAACTACATAGAAAGGAGTGAGTCAGCACACTCCAAGCAGAAAGCAAAAGCATGACCTATTTGGGAAGGTTTAGGGGGTTTAGTAGTGCCAGACTGTTGGGATATCTAAGGGAGTGGGAAGAGAAGGCTGGGTTCACAGTACATAGGCCCAGGGTTGCTAAGAGGTGAAGTTCAGCTTTCTCCTGAAAGCCACAGGGAGGAGCTTGATCAGATTGATGGTTTGGGAAAAGCACTCTGTCAGCTGGGCAGAGGATGCACCAGAGAGTGGGAAAGAGACCAGAGACAAGGAGATCAGTGAGGAGGTTATTACTGTGAATCTAGGCAAGAACTGATGATGATCTAAACAAGTGTTAATTCTACCAACGCTGTAGGATGGGACCATAAAGATGTTAAACATTGGAGACGGACGCCCTGGGTCCCAATGCTACAAGCTCTGCCACTGTAGCACAGCTTTGGGGAGTTTCTTAACTTCTTTGCATCTCAGTTTCCTCACCTGTGAAATAGGGGTAGTAACTTAACACACTGGGTTATTGTGGGGATTTAATGAAACAGTACATAAAGGGCATTTAGCTCTCTGCTGTTTTCACTGCTTTATTAGGACTGGAGACTCTAAGGACCCAAGAGCGTTAGGAGAGACGTATCCTCACTTGGACTGCAAGGGAGCATAATGAAAGAACGGTCTGAAGGGATGCGGCTGCAGAGCTCCGGTCTCTGTCTGAGATTCACAGGCTTGATATTACCATCATTTTGCTAACTTTTTTTTTAAAAAATATATCTTTATTGATTTCAGAGAGAGGAAAGGAGAGGGAGAGAGACAGATCGAAACATCAATGATGAGAAAGTCATTGATCGAGCCCTCAACCCGGGCATGTGCCCTGACCAGGAATCGAACTCCGATCGATTGGATCCTAAGTTGACGCTCAACCGCTGAGTCACGCCCGGCCGGGCTGCTAACTCTTTTTAAAACAAAAAATACACTATTACACATTGAACAACACAACAACTTCAAAGCGAAAATCGAAAGTTGTTTCTGTTTTTAAGCAGCATTTAAACAAAAGAAAAGGAGATGCTCAATATATGTATTAATGGCAGTTTGGAGAAAGACATCTGACAGGCCCACATACTCATGGCATTTCTGGAATAAGCAATCACACCCAAGTGGTCCCTACTCTCAAGAACTTCAGCACAACACATTCAGAGATTAGAATCTTAAGTCATGGCTAAAAATAATAGAAAACAGGGATGGGTTTCAGAAGTCATTGTGGTGCATCTTTCTTGAAACAGATGATGCTTGTGAGTATAGAAAGCCACGGGGGAGGCCACGAGGGAGAACACATGAGCTCTCCAACCTCCCTTTCTCTTCTCTCTCCCCTTTGCTTCACCAGCCTCTTAATCTCTCCCCATTCTTGAAAGCCCTGGTTAACTACCTGTTTCTTTACTAAGACTTTCCTGCCTTAAGTCCATGTTTCATTTCACTTTCCTCTAATTTATTATCTTTCTCCTTTTATAAGTTTGTTTTACATATATTAGTATCAGATATTTTTCTAAAGAAAACAAATAAATGATTTATAACACAAATGGGTTTAGCTTTAGCATAAAAAATAACATTTTAGCCTTGGCCAGTGTGGCTCAGTTGGTTGGGCATCATCCATGAACCAAAGGGTTGCCAGTTCAATTCCCCGTAAGGGAACATGCTCTGGTTGCCTCTGGATCACCGCAGGGGGCCTGCAGGAGGCAGCTGATCAAGGCTTCACTCTCACATCAAAGTTTCTCTCTCCCTCTCCCTTTCTCTCTCTCTAAAAATCAATAAAAAATCTTTTTTAAAAATTAGTATATTTAAAAAATATTTTCAGGACTGGAAGGCATTTTGGTTTCTGCCCAGGCGAGTGTGAATTAGCTTAAGGAGACCTTTCCTTGTGTCATTCTTCAGTGTCAAGCACCTGCACAGGAATGGAGCTTCTGGTCCCGCTCCTCAGAGGTGAGCTTCCTGGGTCTAAAGGGCAAGTAGAGGTAGTAACGAATGACTGTGCATGCAATTCCGGAGATAATCTCTCAGTAGGACAAGGACATATGACAAGTAGTGCAAAGACTTTGCATTTGATACTGGTGGTCCGTTCGAGCATCTTAGGCTGTGATCAGGCTTCAACTAGGAAGAATTTTAATTATTTGTTGGCTCAGTTACCTAAAACTAATGAAAAAATCAATGTTTGAAAACTAGAGAGTTATTTGGCATTTAACAGCTAGAGACAATGAGTTTAGCTGTGACTTTATAAAGGTCACTGCCCCAAATGGAAGCCAAATGTTTCATCTTCTTTCATTGCCACAGACATACTACTTTAAAAAAAGTGAATGGCGAAATGAGGGACATCATGTTTTTCTCTCTACCCATTCTTTTAGGGACAACTAGTAGACTTAGAAAATAGATGTGCTAGTTGGTTAAACAAAAAAATTGTGGTATTTTTTTTGTTTCCCTAATGGCTACTACCTTACATAGTCTTTATTCTTTCTCATAAAATCTAAATGAGTCAAAGGCTAAAAACATGCAGTCCCAACACCAATTTCCCCAAGTTCTAATTGCGGCCTTTTCCTCATATCTTTGTTTCAACTCTACAAAGAGAAATAACAATGGGAATAATAAATGACTTTCTTTTTTAAAAAAGATTTTTAAGATTGGTTTTTAGACAGAGAGGTAGGGAGAGGGAGAGAGAGAGAAACATCAATGTGAGAGCAATACATCAGTTGGTTGCCTCCCGCACACCCCTACCAAGGACCGAGCCCTCAGCCTGGGAATATGCCTTGACCAGAATAGAACTGGCAACCTTTTGGTGCATGGGACGATGCCCAACCAACTAAACCACACTGGCCAGGGTATAAATCACTTTCTAACATTAGTGCAGCCCATCATACACAGCAAAGAGGTGTGGCCAGGGTGTAGGTAGCGGAGCCGGAGTTGGCTGTGCTTCCAGCTCACAAGCGCTGATTGTGCACATCTCTTTCCAACTCCTGGTTTATTGACCTCAATTGAGTCGCTTGAAATGGTAATGTTGGGGTACTTCCATCACAGAAATCAGCAAATGCTACAAATCAGGGCTCCCCACCCCTCAACAAGCTGGTTCACCAGCTCACCACAGATTAAATATCAGAAATACTCAAGAAAGTCCTATATTGGGTGACACCAGGTATCCGGAGAGAGGGAAAGAAGAGGTTTGACCATTGAAGAAGTGAAATGGTTCTTAATTCCACATCAATTCGTTATATTGGTTGACCCATTTGAAACATCTCATCTTTAACAATTTCTGACCTAAAAAAAAATGGCAACTTCATATGGTTCAACCTAATATACAAAGAAGGTTGCAGATAACAGAAAACTCAAACAGCCATGGCTTAAACAAATAAAGGTTTGCCTCACATGAGAAATCCAACATGGCCAGGGGAAGATATAGCTATTTAAGATACTGTCAGAGACCAAGGGTCTTCCTACATTTCTGCCCTACCATCCTTAGAAAGTTGATTTTTGTCCCCATGTTTGTCATCTCACGGTCATATACGTCTGCTGTGATCTCCAGGCACCATGCCTGCATTCCAGGAAGAAGAGCAGGGGTAAACAGAAGGCTTTGCCCACCAAGTGTATTCATGTTAATCAGAAAGACAAAAGTTTTCCCTGAAGCCCCACTCAAAAATTTCCATTTACATCTCATTGGCCAAAACCTGTCACATGGTCACCCCAGACAAAGAAAAATGTAGACCAATCATGATTCATCTCTGGCACAGGGTTGGGGTCTTTTCTCTCTGAGAGGAAGAGATCTCAGCTGCCACCTGAGCAAACTGAGGTTCTACTGGTTGAGTAAAATAGAGAAGGGGTAGGTCAATACAGGGAGGACAGCAAATGGTATATATCATGATTCCTTTCTTGTTATTAATTCAGACATCTTCGGCTTTTTAACAAACTCTGCCAAGATTTTCCATTGCTGGTGTAAATGTATAAAGTGTTATGAGTTATATATAATCTTTTACACTGGTTGCTTAGCATTGTGCCTAATTAGCATGCAGCTTAAAAAACTATTCTGTACATATTACTCAGTTTTGCATGTTGATATGATCACAATATTAGAATTCATTCTTGAAAGCTCAGCCTTCATACTTTGGTCTACATATGGTGCAGTGGTCTGTTTACAGCTTCAAGTTTTGTGCTTTAAACAAAAAGAAGATTAAGGGGGGGTCGCGACTTAAGGTAAAAATCAGTGGCCTGGCACCTTGGTCTAACAGAGAGTTGAAAGAAGCTAATGATACAAAGTAACAGATGTTATGTTATAAATCTTCCTGAATAAAAAACCTAATGCTAATCATTTTGAGGAAGCCAGAAAAAAACTACACTCCTCTGTGGTCATGATTATAGCCTTTAAACAGTCTGACGTTGCACTGAACTACCTTGATATTTAGGAATCACGTTCCTTAAGTGATTGGTAGCCTTGCTTCTGCAATAATGAAAGGCTGGCCGCCAGGTACTACACCAGTCTGAGTTTTAACTACCGTTTATGCTTTGCTGTCCCATTGATTTGCTTATGGCAACTTGGAGAGTGCATGGCCGCCGTGCCTTTGACTGGGCTTTGCTGAGAAGTGTGGATGACGCGAGCTTTCACAACACGGTTATGAAATACCTCTTGTCACATTTATGAGCACAATGCCCAGAATCTGACACACTCCGGTTCTATCCAGAGGAGGCCCTTTCCCGGCAAGGTCACCTGGAACAAGTGACTTAATGCCTCAAGCCTCAGTGTCTTTGTATGATGCTTTGTCAGGCCGTTGGGTGAAATAAGACAAAGCAAGTAAAGCACTTAGCATATACTAAGAACTTCGTAAGTGGAAGTTGTCATTCTTGTATTTCTGTGTCTGATTCAAAGAAAGTCCTTCAGAAATGGTTGTTTTCATAACTGATCCCTTAATAATAATAAATGTGTGTTGTTTTCTTGTAGCAACTGCTGCTTCCAAGGGCCAATATGTAATAACTTACTCTTATACTTCATTCCAATATTATCTATATATGATTTTGCTTTTTGTCCTTTTATCTTTAACAGGAAAACCACTCACTCTCTCATGGCTTACCTTTGAAAAAGTATATAGCAATGAAAGGAGTCTCTTCTCTTTCTGTGAGCTCACTGAAAAACAGGGCATCTGGAGGCATTTCTGCAACTGAAAGGTGAACACCGTGATCATGACCTCTCAGTCTTTGTTGAATACTCATCAGGAGTAAGGCACTATGTAAGATCGTGTGGTTATAATTCTATAAAGGATCAACTAAAACAGTGGACTTGCCGTCGCTCACACTCACATTGATTCTATAGGTTTGCTCCTTTATAGATAGAGAATCACATTTAACTTTAAACCCAACCAGAAAACTCAAATATACATTTTAAAAAATACTCAAGTATATACCTACTGGACCCTAAAGGATACGAATAACAAGAGTGAAAGTAAAGCTAACTTACATTTAGGGTTAAGTTTATTTTATTACATTCTGGTTTTTGGTAAACTGCCAATGTGCACGTGGTTAACAAATATACAAATTAACAAATATATTCAATGATTGTGAAAGCCTCATTTCTTAATTATATTGCCTAAATAAGAATTTACACATGAGCTACTATAAATTTTGGATGACTCAACATTGTGCCGTTGGCTCACACTCACTTATTTTATATAACAGTCTTATCCTTCCATTTTACCAAGCAAAGACCCTCATTGGACCTTTCCATATGGCACTTAAGGAATCTTCTACCTTAACGAAGAATGGAAAACAACGCAACATGAGCCACTAGATGGCACAGTAATAGCAGTGATGGCACTCTAGCACCAGGAGGAAAGCCAACATTTTTGAAATCTAAGGTTAAAATTATATGGATATAACTAGATTACATGGAAAACATTATATATTATTGGATGGAAGTGAACATCAAAAAGTTGACTATGAAATGAATTTCTATACAATAAATTTCCTTTCCCACTGACTTCTATTATAAAATCAAAGATATGCTTCTCTGGATAATGAAAGTTAATGTGGGAGATATAAATTACCATGTCGGAAAGCAGCATATTTTATACATATTTAAAGAAAAATTCTATTTTAATACTTTAACAAAGGTATTAAAATGTCAAAATTCAAATGCTGTAAAGATTAATTTCATGTTTGTCACAACATCATATAAGTCTAGAAAAATAAATGACATTTTAACTACACCAAATACATAGGGCTAAATTCCCATCCATAATACCTTTGAGGCTCTCTGAAGTGGTTCTTAATATCTGCTGGATGCTGATGAGTTTTAGAAATAAATAGTCTGGACCAAGAGAAAGGAAGGAAACCAAATACAGCAGAGGCAGCCATTAGTGGGAAAGCAAACGAACAAAGGCAGCCGCAGATCCTGCAAGTCCACAGAAGTCCCTGGAGCAACGGGAAAGCCACTGACTGAAATGGGTAGTTGGAAGGGATGTGAGAATCCTGCGACTCCAGGCCCTAGTGATGCAATGATTCATTTTATTTTTTAACTTATGAAGTTATGAATGAAAACCAGGTTCATTTTCCAATGAAGTAAACATTTTTCTGAAGCTACAGTATTTGACTTAAACATCATTGTTTATCACGTAACTCGTCATTGTTTATGAAGTAACCCTTCTTCAAGGTCTGATTTATAGCTGTCTCTTAAATCAAAATAAAAATTCATCACGATGAGGTCCTAGGTCCACCACCACCGGGCTCTCCGTCCTTGCCTAACTATTCTCACCCGCCATGAGGCTCAGTTCATAGTCTAGGCAGGCAAGTCTAGAATTCTGTTCTCCCTACTGCTCCATCCTCTCCCTCACCTTCTGCTTTGCTGTGGCAAACACGGTGAACTCCCTTTCCATGGTCTAGGGCTGCCGATGAGAAGCCCTGGCCAGCCAGGGCCCACGTTTCCCAGCCCCAGACTCCCTCGTATCCAAGCGGGACTATGTGCCTAGTTCTTGCTAGTGGGATGTGAGCAGAAATGCTGTGAGTCACTGCTTGGCCAAGGTGATTAAGAAGTGGTTGTGGTGGTCGTGCCTTCTCTGTGTTTTCTCTCCCCATCTGCCAAGTGGATATTAACAAACAAAATGATGTTGGAATCCAGGGGGAAGGTGGTGAACACTCCAGCTTAGGGCTCTGAATAATGGTGTGAAGCGGGGCCTTCTTCCACTTTTACACCCGCCTTTCCAAGCAGGAACGTCTGTCTTGGATTTTATATGAGTGAGAAATAAACTTCTACTGTGCTAAACCATTATAGTTTTTTTTAAAACAGCATGCAGCCTTACCTTATGTAATTTATTTGGAAAAGCTATTTTCCTATCTTTAATGCCTTTTCCAATATAAGGGGAGACAGAGAATGTTTATTGAGTACCTATTATGTACTAAGGATTAAGGACATCATAATGGTAACATCATAGTGATTAATGCATGGTGTCATTTTTAAACCTCCCCAATCCCAAAAGCTAGTTATTATTACATTATTGGCAGAACCTTGACATAAGCGACTGGGTAACTCTGTCGAAGTGTAGACAGTCTCTGACTTGTGAACATTTTACATTAGAAGGTCCAGCTGGGGACTCACTATCGGGAGTGGGGTTGAGTGAGCCAAAGATTGATGAGGCAAACTTAGAATCTGACCACCTGGCACTCTAAAATATTTAAGTCTGGCTGCAGTGTAGACATAGGCTTTGGGCTACATAAAGTGATAACAGAGAAAGATTAAATTGATAGGCATGGAAGGTTCCAGACCAAGAGTGACACTGAATGCCAAGCTAAGACATTTGGACTTTGGTCTATAGGCAATTGGGGGGAGGGGTGTTATTAACTTTTTTGTGCAGACAAGTGACATGAACCAGTCTCTGCTTTAAGATTCATTTAGCAATAATGTTATGCGTAGCCAGCTTACACATTCACTTTTAGAGAAGCATCTTTTGTTGTTGTGATGGGATTGTCCTGTTGTAACAGGATTGCATGGTAGGATGTTTAGCAGCATCTTTGGTCTCTACCAACTAAATAAAATAGTAACCTCCCCCTCCCTCAAATTGTGACAACCAAAACTGTCTCCAAGCATTGCCAAGTATCCCATGGGGAATAAATCAGTGAAGGCCGAGATGCACTATTTTAGAGAAAAAAAAGTTCACCAAGTGGAACTTGTCTTTAATTACCTTTATTTGAAGATACATCACTGCCTCACCCTCTTATATCAGGACACAAGAAACTCCTGTCCTTGGTTCCTCTCCCCATCCTCACTCATTGCTTTCATCAGGAGGCCCAGATAGAGGTGGCCATACCCCTCCCACAACACAAGGAGTCTTGGGACCGCAGGTCTATGGCCACCCATAGCTCCTGTCCTCCCTTTACATATTCTAGGTGCCTGTGACACTGCACTTCTTTGCCCAAATAGCCTCATCTTCCAAGGGATGGTGCACGGGGGTGTTGTGCATTGAGTTGGGACATGCATGCTGCTGTATCCACGTGCCTGCATGAGGCCGCTCATGATGCTGGACAGATGGGGAACGGGTATGACTCCTTAAAATTCCAGTCAGGAACTTCAAAAAGCCTAAGAATTCTAAATTGGAGTCTGACCTCCTAGTCTTGGGCCCTTTTGAGAAACTTAGAAAGACAATGCCAGAGATAATGGGAATGAGCAGGGGCTCCTTAGAGCCGAGGTTGTGCTCAGTTGGACAGGGTGGGGAGAGGAGAAACTTGCACCATGGGGGACACAGCGGCTCCGGCCTCAGAGTCATGACTTGCATTCTGTAATCCAGTCACGGTGACATGGCTTCGAGGAAGAGTTTGGGACTCTAAAACCATATCTGTCTAGCTTATAACCTGATTCTGCCTATCACATCTGTGTAGTAGCTGAGCAGGGCCAGGGAAGATTGTCATCTTTCACCAGGCAGAAGGAAAGAAGGGCATCTGGGAGTGTATGCAAAGGCCAGAATATGTTTGCCGAAGGCTGAAGTGTTTGGAAGTTGTTTGAGGAATGGGAAGACTGAGGATATGATTGGAGGACAGTGTGCTTGGGGAGAAGGGGAGGGGGGAGTCTGCAAGGACCCTGAATGAGGGTCCTCAAGGCCTCTCAAAGAACAGAGGCTTCCTGTTACAGAAATAGAGAGTTCTGGGTGTTGCTGAGCAGAGTACCTGGTTTAGCTCTGGATGGAAACAGAGAGACAGTAGAGGCTGGGAGATGAGAAAGTTGTTTTTAAAATTCTGACAGGAACCCTAGCCAGTTTGCTCAGTGGTTAGAGCGTCAGCCTGCAGACTGAAGCATCCTGGGTTCTATTCCAGTCAAGGGCACATATCTCAGGTGTAGGCTTGATCCCCAGCTCCACTTGGGGGCGTTTGGGAGACAACCAATCAATGTGTCTCTCTCACATCGATGTCTCTCTCTCTCCCTCTTACACTCTCTCTAAAAAGCAATGGAAAAATTTCTGCAGGTGAGGATTAAAAAGAAATTCTGACAAGAGATGCTGGGCTGAACAGAAACATTGGGCCTAGGAGTGAAGGGGAGGGAATGGAGAGATTTTGTGAAGGCAGAATTGCTCATAAGAATGTCGGCTATTAGTATAACCCCAAACATATTGCCACATAGATCTATGCTTTTGGTTTTTAAGATTTTTGGCATAAAAGATTTTGGGGTCACACAAGATTAAACTTTCAAACAGATTTTTAAATTTTACTTTTCTTTTTAGGACTACTTTGTAGACACTTTGTGCCTCCATATGTTTTAAAGTTTTTGCATTTCACTCCTGTGTGCATATGTACATATATACATGTGCGTGTGTGCATTCTTTTCAACCAGGTGTAAAACTGATTTTCAACCAATACAATCCCAAAAATAGGAACTTCAGGCTGAGTGAAAAACAGAGAGGTTACATTTGGAAACCATGGGGATCTTGATGTCCCTGAAATCACTCAGCCTTTGAGTCCCCACTGCTGCCAACACAAACACCTCTCCATGTCACTGTCCTGTGAAGGAATAACCTCTCATGCATTCAACCAATATATGGAAATGAGAATCAAAGGAGTATAATATTCCAATTTAAATCAAGAGAACAGATTCTTTTGGGCTTCATTTTTGGGTAAAATTCATCTGAAAGGGAACATTAATTTGAGTCTATATATAACTGCTTTCAGCTACCTTCAAAAGAAGGCAACTTGGAAAATTCTCACAGGCAGTTTATTCACATGAACTTCTTTTAGGGGCAGCTACAGGAGTGAAATGTCTGAGTTAGTAGCATTCTTCTCTATGGCTGGAAAATTCCATCACTTCCAACAACTTTTCAGACAGTCTCCTTGGGTCCAATAACTGTAAAATGCCAGTCAAACATTGCAAACAATGGGCTCCCAAGCCCTGGATGAATTCCAAATGGTGTCGTGGGCTCGTTCAGCCTCCTTCTGGACAATGGGAGAAATGTGGGCAATGCAGCAGCTCCTTTAAAAGCACCATTGTTCAGCACTGAGACCCTCTGTGCAGTGTGTTTGGATGAACTTTAAAGTTCATAGAGTCAGGGCAGTTCGAGTCTGAAGAGGCCTTGCACTGTCATTTAGATCTGCCATTCTATCTCCCATTTCATCACAAATATATTTAAACCAATATGTACTTTCTAACATTTACCCTGTGCAAGGTAGGGAGTAGTGTGACATAAAAGTAATAAAGCTCCCTTAGACTGTCCTGGCGTGGAGTGCCCAGCAAAGCCTGAAGAGGCAGGAGGTGAAGTAGGAGGTGCTGTTTAGATTGGATCCGGGTGGCTGTACTAGAAGACATGTGAGGCAAGGGTAAAGAGATGCAAAAATGTGTGGAGGTGGGAAAAACAAAGCCAGTCAGTAGGACACTAGTAATACCAATCTGACCTGATAGAAGTTCACATAAAGAAAAGGAGGAGATAAGGCGACCATGAATTGGCCAGTCTGGACTATTCTGAAAGCGATGATGAATATCAAGGCTTTTTGACCAGAGGCATAAACAATAAAACGCACCCAATGATCAAGGAATTTACTCAAGGAAAAATATTGATCCTGATTTAAGAGAAACTATGGATCTGATATTCCAATGAAAGAAATCTATAATAATGACTTCATTTATGCTCAGTGAGCCATGCTTCTCACAAACTAATTTCTAGGAAACATGTCCCTATCCCTGCCATGTATCAGAAATGAGGAGAAGTAGCAGGCCTGGAGAGAACTCATCAAAACTCAGAACATATCTTTTCAGGATAGAGCTAAAAGAGAGCGTAGACTAGATGGAGGTTGTCTTAGTCTGTTCTGGCTGAAATAACAAAATACCACAGGCTGGGGAGTTTAAACAACAGACACTTCTTACAGTTCTGGTGGCTGGGAGGTCCAAGATTAAGGTGCTAGCCAATTCAGTGTCTGGTGAGGTCCCTCTTCCTAGCTTGTAGGTGGCTGCCCTCTTGATGTATATCTTCACATGGCAGAGGGGGTGGGGCTCTCTTTCTCTTCTCATAAAGCTACAGTCCTGTTGGATGAGGGCCCCACTGTTATGACTTCATTTAATTTTAGTTACCTCCTAAAGACCCTCTCTCCAGATATAGTCACATTGGGGGTTAGAGCTACAATATTTGGGTTTTGGTTCACAGCAGGGGGTTAGGTGCAGCCACTGAATCAACTGAACATTGGAGATTTTTCATTCACCCATGATTTGATAAACTATGTGAAAGTTGTAAAATCATCATTGTGGCAGATAATATTTTCTGCCACATTATCTCACTATTTTGTAGAGCTTTTCCATAATCCTAAAACTGATAAAGACTATTCTTTTTATATATTAAAATTATGCAAATCATAGCACAGGATTAACCAGTTATTTTCAGATAGCTGCATTATACTTACATGGGATAAAGTAGGCTGCCCAGACTGCCTTTTGCTATACTGTAATAGTTCTTACTTACTTGATCACTGGACATATGCTGGAGTTTTATACACATCAGCTCATTGGTCTTCATGGTAACACTATGATGTCAAGATCTCCATTCCACAGATGAGAACATCGAAGCTTGGAGAATTCAGGTCATAGTACTAGACTGAGCCAGATTTCAAACTCTGGCTTGGATAATTCTCAAACTCAGAAATTTTCCTGTACCATCCTGCCATTCTTGATACTATATTGTATTTCTTTGCATTGATGATGTAACAGATAAATCAGGATGTTTTCAAAAATCAAGATCTTGAAAGGATGGGGATGACGACCCTCAAAATCATCCAGAGGGTTTTTTTTAAACTCTTATGTAGTTTTTATTATTTCCCACCACAAAACACAAATGTGCACACAGACCCAGTCCATGGAATCAGAATCTCTAAGAATGGGGCATAGGATCTGTATTTTATAAAGTTACCTAGGTGATTCCAGCGATTGGCCAGCTTTGGGACTAGAGCAGGTGAATGGTAACCTCCCTCAAATATGTCTACATCCTAGTCTCCAGAAACTGTAAATGTGTCCTCATTTGGAAAGAGCCTTTGCAAATATAATTAAGTTAAAGATCTCTAGATGAGATCATCGTGGATTATCTAGGTGGGCCCTAACTCCAATGACAATTGTCCTTACCAAATGACACAGAGATGAAGAGGCAGCCACATGGAGGCAAAGGCAGAGATCAGTTATGTAGCTTCCAGGATGGCCTGGAGCCACCAAAAGCTGGAAGAAGCAGGAAGGATCCTCCCTTAGAGCCTCTGGAGGGAGCACAGCGCTGCCCACACCTGGTTTCTGACTCTGGTCTCTAGAACTATGAGAGAATAATTTTGTGGTTTTGTTGTTTGTGGTAGGTTATAGCATCCCTAGGAAACTAATACAAAGGCCTACTGTTTTAGGTGGCATAAGGTAGCAAAAATAATTAAGGCAGGATTAAATGTGGGAGTGAGAGAGAATATAACTGGAAATAATATAGGACATCTTTTGCTACTCAGGAATGCTCATAATTTAATAGGCAATTTTGATTTTAGTGTTCCGCCATTAAAGCTCCATCTATACATTTTTGACCACTTCAAAAGCATTGAGCAGACTTTTGCAAATTGTATTTACATAAACTGGAAAAGGCGGTTCCAGTCTACGTAGTAAACCCACAGTGCATGTAGGCTTTATGAGTCTTAGAGCCTTGGGAAAGCATTAGAACTTAATTATAATGATAATTTAATGCTTTCCTAGGCAGGTAGTGGTAGGATTAATATAATAAAGTAGCAAAAGTAGACAATAACCCAGAGAATATGCATCCACTAAGAGGGCAGGAGATTAGGGGGAGGGAAACAGTGAGGTACCTCTTTCACTTTGTGCCTCTGGGGGTGCAAATGCCATTTTCTTCTATTCTTCAGAAGTAGAGCCCCAGTGATGAAGGCTTTCCTGCCCTTTGGCAGACAATACAGGACAGCAACACTTCTGTAGTTAACATGACTAAAAACAACAAGTAGAGGACAATTAACATGGTCTTCTTGGGTATTGGGCCAATAATTCTTTCCCTCTACAAATGCTTTTAAATATTTTCATCTTTTGAAGGACTCAGAGCTGGATACCAATTACTGCTCTACATGTCAACTAAACAAACAGTACTATTGTTAAGTCCCATTTTATTGCCAGTTAGGAAACTATCCAGCATTATGTTGGGCTAATTTAACATGACATTACCTCTATTTTACCTTGATTCTTGGTTATAGAAGAACCTCTGGAGATTATACTAGTACATTGTGTTAGACATTTATTAACTTGATTTCCCCAAAGTTATATTTCTAGCCCCAGCATCTTCCATAAATTCCAGACTGAATACTCCTAAACTCACTTGACCTCTCTACTTGGATGAGTAGCCAAAAAAGGACTTTTGATTTCCTTCCCCAATCTTATTTCTTCCTCAATGTTCCTTATCTTAATTAGTGGTAACACCATTTGCCCAATTGCTCAAGTCAGAACTTGTGAGTCACTCTCTTTTTTCTCTTTCTGGCAACCACCTTACCTCACATCTATATCAAATAACATTAACTCAATCTTTCAAAAACATCCTGTATCCCACCACTTCTCTCCTCCTCAACCTGCTCCACCATTGGTTACCTAATTACTGCAACAGCCTTTTAACTGGCCTCCCTGTTTCTACTCTGGCCCCCACAGTTTATCCTCTGCCCAGCAACCAGAATTTTAAAATATAAACCAGGTTATATTTAATTATGTTTTTCCTACTTAAACCTTGCAAAGACTGGTTTATTTAGCATATAGATAATTGTTGAAATTGAGACCCAAAATGACTGCAGCTTTAGCAAGATGGAAGGGCTGTTAATGATGCCTTCATAGGTTAGGGACCCAGGATACCCATATCTTATTCTACTATGCACTATAGTGTGTAACCTTCATCTATCTGATCTAAGATGGATCAATGCTACCACATCTTCCAGTAAGAAGTGGAAAAAAGGAGGGCTTACCCCTTCTTGTAAGGACATAATCTTGAAAATGTGCATATCACTTCCACTCACACCTATAGGCGATAAATTAGTTGTGTTGCCACACTTAACTGCAAGGGAGGCTTAGAAATATTATCTTTATTCCATGTAGTCATATGTTGAGCTGGAAATGAGGGGTTCTATTACAACAGCTAAAAGGGGGAATGGATATTATGGGGTATTATGGTAGATTAGGTTGTGGTAAGACATAGATTGAAATACGTTATGGCTCAACAAAATGGAAGTTAATTTTTTCTCACATAAGACTTTCAGTGAGTGAGCTAGTTGTTGGCCAACATTTCTTAATGTGGTTATTTGGGTTCCAGGTGACGGAGGCTCTGTCATCTTCAACATCCCAATTTGAAGGTTGCCATTGACATTTCCATTCCAGAGAGCAAGAAATGAGAAATGGCACAGGGATGCATGTGTGGATGACTTGTATTGGCCAGTTCTGGAAATAGTGCCCCTCACTTCCACTCACATTCCACTGGCCAGTGCTCATTCATACCACCACACCTAAGTGCAATATATACTGTGAAATTTGGTCAGGGTATATGCCCCATTGAAAGAGAAGTGAGGTTTGGATGAACACCTCATACAGAATCAAATTCAAAGTCCCTATTAGACTTAAAGCCCTTACAAAACCTGGCCCATGGCTGCATCTCCAAAGCTCCTTCCATGCTCCTCCTGCTGATTTTGATCCAGTCTCATTGGCTCTCTTCTTGGTCCATGAACTTAAGAAGTCTGTTTCACCCCAGGGTCTTTGCAACGGCTCTTTGTTCTATCTGGAACCTTCTTGCCCAGATTTTCACTAGTCTCACTCTCTCACATCATTGAGTTCTCAACTTACAAGCTATCTCCTCAGAAAGACCACCTGTAGCCACCATTTCCACACCCTCCATGTATGTCCTTGACCATTTCCCATCACTATCAAATCCATCCCGTCACATTTCATTTTTCTTTATAGAACCTACAACTTGTTCATCTGTTTATGGCCTGTGCCTACCAATATTCATTGTGATGATATTACCTATTTTGTTCATTGTATATCCCTAACTGCCTAGAAAATTGTCATAAGTAGGAACACAATAAATATTTTTAAAATGTAATGAATTAATGTAAAAACTCTTAGTTTCATATAAGATTTAATTTATCATAGCATTCTATGAACCAATACCTTTCCACCCTTATAAATTTTCTTTCTTGAGGAATATTCTCCAGATGTTTGATATTTGTATCCCTTATTTGCAGAATGAGGAAAACCATGTGCCTATGCCCTAGAATGATTATCAAGATTATGTGAGATGGTTGGAGGAAACAAGATGGCGGCGTAGGTCACAGCTGCACCCGCCGCCTCCCGCAACCACATCAAAATTACAACTAAAATACAGAACCACCATCACTCAGAGCCTCCTGAGATCTGGCTGCACAGAAGCCCCACAACCAGGGACCTGAAGAAGCACCGAGACCAGTAGGAAGGGCGGAGACGCGGGCGGATCAGGGCTGAATCACAGAGACATGGCTGGGGGCCCACACCCGGTGCCGAGGTTGAAACCTGAGAGGGAATCTCGGCGGTGGGGGTTTCCCGGAGGAGGGAGGGGTCCCAGCCCCACAGCAGGCCCCTAGCCCAGGGCTTCAGGGCCCAGAAGAGACCTCCCCACAACTCCGGGCTGTGAAACCAGCGGGGACTGTCCCTGAGGGTCGCGGAGGCTGCGGGAGCCCCAGCAGCTCCTCTCAAAGGGCCTGGCACGGACTCACTCGGACGCTCCCTCTGAGCCCAGCGCCGGGCAGCAGCCTGAAAGGACCTGGGACACTCGGGGAGGAACTAACCTGCCTGAAGTTGGGGAGAGAGGTGGAGGGGTGGCTTCCTCCCAGGCAGAAGGGCTGGCAGAGGCCATTGCTCCTTTGGCGAGTCCTCACCACACACAGCCGGCAGGCAGGCGCCATGTTTGAATCACCAGCACCTGACTCACCGTTGGCCCCGCCCCGTGATTCCCGGAGGCCCCGCCCCTCCCCACCTGCAGCTCATCCAGGGCATTTCCAGGGGCTTTTCTATGCAAGTAGCCTCTCAAGTCTCACGCTTAGGCCTTTCCTAAAATCTCTCAAACAAGCAGCAGGGTGCCCCATACAGCTTGATAAGCGGCCCAGGCCTGGCACTAGCGGCAGCTGCATTGGCTCATAGCATGGCCTCTCCTGGACACCTCCAAGCCCAGCACAAGTAGCAGCCAACTACGATTTGCTGTGTAGCTCATGCTGGGTGGCCCTGGGCAAGGCACTGGCACAGGCTGACTTTGCACCTCCCGGGAGGCCCCAGAGACAGTGCACCTGGTGGTCAGACTCGACCACGCTGGATTACAACCCTACCACATCCATGAGTGACACACTCAAGGGGCACACTTGGTGAACACCAAAGCCTCACTGAAGTAAATCCTGCTCCATAGGGGTGTCTCCAGCACAGCAGCTCTTCAGCTATAGCTTATGCTGGTCCTCACAGCCGATTGGCCTGGGGGTCAATTCCTCCCAGGGACGCCAACAGCAACCAAGGCTCAACTACAACAGGACACACAGTGCACACAGCCCACACCGGGGAGCACCTAGAAGGCCCAGCTCAGGTGACTGGGGAGGCTGAGCTGGACCCTACAGGACACCTACTACACCAAGCCACTCTACAAATTCCAGGAGACATAGCAGCTCTACCTAATGCATAGAAACAAACACCTGAAAGCAGCCAAAATGTGGAGGCAAAGAAACATGTCACAAAGGAAAGAACAGAAGTAATCTCTAGAAGAGGAACTAAGTGAAATAGATCCAAGCAAGCTAACAGATACAGAGTTCAGAATTTTGTTTATGAGGATGCTCAAGAATATTAGTGAGAGTATTACGAAAAAAAACTGAGAAAATCGATGACATACTAAAGTATGTCAATTTGAAATGAAGGCTACACAAACTGAAATGAAGAATAATTTAGAGAGAATCAACAGTAGAGTAGAGGACACTGAGAATCAAATCAGCAATTTGGAACATGAGGAAACAAAAAACACCAAACCAGAAGAGCAAAAAGAAAAAAGAATCCAGAACTGTGAAGATAGTATAAGGAGCCTCTAGGACACCTTCATATTATTGGGGTGCCAGAAGGGGAAGAAAGAGACCAAGAAATTGAAAACCTATCTGAAAAAATAATGACAGGAAACTTCCCCTACCTGGGGAAAGAATTAGACTTACAAGTACAGGAAGCGCAGAGGGTCCCAAACAAGAGGAACCCAAAGAGGCCCACAGCAAGACACATCATAATTAAAATGCCAAAGGTTAAAGACAAAGAGAGAATCTTAAAAGCAGCAAGAGAAAAGCAATTAGGTTACCTACAACGGAGCACCCATATGACTGTCAGCTGATTTCTCAACAGAAACTTTGCAGGCCACAAGGGAGTGGCAAGAAATATTCAAAGTGATGAAAAACATAGAACTACAACCAAGATTTCTGTACTCAGCAAAGCTATCATTTAGAACTGAAGGTCAGATAAAGAGCACAGATAAGAAAAAGCTAAAAGAGTTCATCACCACCAGACCAGCACTACAGGATATGTTGAAGGGTTTTCTTTAAGAAGGAGCTAATGAACAAAAGAATCTGACGAACTAAATAGATCCAGAGACATTGACGCAGGCAACAGACGATCATATTTCAGAGGAAAGAGGGAAGGGGGGTGGAGAGTGGGAAGAGATTAACCAAAAAAGTTATATGCATATATGCATAACCCGTGGACACAGTCAATAACGGGGTGAAGGCCTGGGGAGGGGGTGGGAACGAGGTGGAGGGGGTTAATTGAGGGGAAGAATGGAACACCTGTAATACTTTCAACAATAAAGATAAATTTTTAAAAAAAGATTATGAGATAATGTATGTGAAATGCTAAGCACAGCGTGTGGCATATGATCCCATGTTCAGAGTGCACTCAGCAAGCACCAGTGAGCTATGACTACTGCTGCTGTGGCTGCCACCTCTAGATGCTTACAGAGAAAGCACTAAAGGTATGGAAAAAAGGTGAAATCTCTTAATCATCAATATATTCCTAAAACATTACATTAACTAAATTTAGGGGGAGAAAGAAAGGATCTAAAATATAGCTATCTGTTACCCTGATGGCATAGTGACAGTGGGCAAGTTCTGAATTGCCCTTCATTTGCTCAAGTTGTTATTTTATAAGGAAATATCTAGACCCTAACACTTTTCCAGCACCAGTTTGATTGCAATAATATAACAGTTTAGAATATTACAGTCATTCTTTCAACATGACCTATTGAAGGGAAAGCAGAACAAAATCCTTCTGTAACAGTCTGTACTGCATCCAATGCATTATTGAACACCACAGGGATTTCCACTGGGTTTTTATTTTCAAGCGAAGAATACATTTAATCATAGAGTAGACAAATTCCCTCTGCTATATTCAAGTTCACAGAAGCATTAAAAGTGATATAGTTATGCTAGTTAATACAGTACCTTGGATAATTCTTGCAAAAAGCTGTGATCAAAACAACCCATGTGAGCAGAATCAATCGGGAAATGGCTCCCAAACACTAAAAAAGTCTGAGAATATTTAGCTAGTAAAAACACTGAAGTAATTGTTTTAAAATAATCATTCTATTTGTTTTTGTAGCAATCATTTAAAAAATAAGCTCTCCTTTGTTTAGTATAAGTGTCCCTTTCTCTGATGTTACTGAATAATTTCTTAGGCCTTAGTCAGTATTGGATTACCAATAGACGAGGTGACTCAGTTGGTCTTAGTTTACCAGAAAAAGTAGATTTGGGATTTAGAGTTTTCTCCCTCTCAGATCTAGCCAAAAAAGGGTTAAGATGAGAGTTAAGGGTCTGTATATAATACTTTATAGGCATAGCATACAACTTCCGGAAGGAGTTGAGATTTCTGGCAGTGATTGGAATATAATTCCTATGAAAGTCTAGTACATGAAAGACAGCACTCCCACCCCCCCCCCCAACACTCCCCACAGTTTTTAGTGCAATTCCCATCCCCACCCCTGCTTGGTATTCATTACACTATTACCTAGTCCCCCCAGCTTCGGGTTGAGCTGCACTTTGGGAAATATAGTCTCTGAACGGATATAAAAATAGAATTGCTGATGGGAAAAAGAGAGAGGTTATGACTTAGGCTGGCTCAGGTGACAACTCTACTTTTTCTGGTCAGTACAACCCCTTGTCCTGGAGTTCAGGGCAGGTGGTGGGGAGAGTCAAAGTCTTCTTGCTTTGGGGTTGTTGTGGCTGTTCTGGTTCAAAGGGTAGTGTATGTGCCATCCGAGAATGTTTCTCAATCCCTCCCATTAGTGATGCAGTTAGTGGAAAGTCCCTCTGAACTTTGACAGATCTTCTTCTCTTATCTTTAGTTTACAATGCTGGTGCCAAATTTTTATACTTTTTCATATTCTCATGGGTATTTTTACAAGAAATTGAGAGAAGGTCTGTTAGGTAATGCTAATTTGCTGCCACATTAACCTGAAAGTTTGTCTAAGTTATTTGTTTTATTATTAAGAAAGATCAATTGAACAGAATAAATGGACCTCAGGTTGAATGGATCGTAATGACCCTCTAAGGATCAATCTCAAATATGCTGTCTCTTTGACTTCTGGACATTTATTTGAGAAAGTAAAAAGCAAAAAGTAAGGGATCTTTATTTCTAATCATCAGACTATTTGTGTTTCTACCCAGCGTACCTCCTAGTAATACTGAAGTAACTGGGAACCTGAGTTAGTTAGTAGGAAATCACTTTGTAAGTTGGGAGGCTATTTTATTAGGAGATGAGGCTCTGTGAACTATCCCCTACCTCAACAGGGCACGTGCATTTAAATAATCATATCTGTGTTCAGCCAAACTCCTCATAGGATGTAGCTTGAGGATTTTCATCTTATGACTCTTGGGCTTTGCTTTTCTATGCTTTACAGTGGCCACCCCCTGTGTTTCTCATGGTCTTCCATAAGACAGGATAGAATAAAGTTGGCTAAATTTCTCTTTACATTATAGTTCTGCCTCCCTGAGATTACACTGTGTCCTTGACTGGAGTTTTGGTTGTTGCCAAGGCTCTTCAGGCAAATACTTACAGTCTTTAGATTACCACCACAGCGACTAATCTCATTCATTACATGTGGATTAGACCACTTTTCCCTCCTACAGGACCACCTTACTTATTTCCTGTCCAAAATTTTAGCCCTTACTTTATTATCTCGCCCATGTATTTACCTCATAGATCATTGTGGCAATGTAATCAAATGGTAAGATGGCCGGGTGTGGCTCAGCGGTTGAGCATCGACCTAAGATCCAGGAGATCGCGGTTCAATTCCTGGTCAGGGCACATGACCGGGTTGTGGGCTTGCAGCCGATCAATGATGACTCTCTCATCATTGGTGTTTCAACTCTCTCTCTCTCCCTTCCTCTCTCTGAAATCAATAAAGATATATTTTTAAAAAAATGGTGGGAAGAGTTGAAGTCACTTTCTCTGTGTTAATCACGAGCCCACAGCTTTATAAGAGACTGTAGGATGCCAACTTGCCCAAGACTCTTCCATTAGGTGAGTGAATGCATTGTATCATGCACATCATGAGCTCATCTCTACTCTTAATTAAATCCAGAACTGACACAGAACAATTTCTTTGAAAATTAACTTCAGCCAACATTTTATTTTATATTTTATTTTATTATAATTTTTCCAATTATAAGAGAAAGTGTATTTAGAAAGTCACAGAGGTAGAAAAGGTGAGCCAGATGGGCTGCATGGGCTCAGGAAATAAGTTATAGAAGCAAAAGAAGGGCCCTTGTTGCTTAGGAGAAAGAAAGGCAAAGTTAATGCACCTGGGTGGCATTTTGCATTTCTACAGTTATTATCCAGTTTGAGGAAAACACACCAATAATCACTCCCACTCCCCTACCAGGCTTATGTACAACCACCAGCTCACTGTCCCCTAACCCCACAAGACCACGAGGGCTTGTGGAGGCTCTGTCAAGGGAATGGGAGGTTAAGGAAGGCATCCTGGGTAGGAAATGCCTCAGCTAAGCCCTGAGGGAAGCCAGACCCTCATCATCCCTTCAAAATCTCTGACAGCACATTTGAAAGTCCATTTTACAGAGCAGAAAGCTGAGATCCAGGGCTTTCAGACCCCCCTCCCCACCTCTCTGGTTCCTTCCCACCAGTTCATTCATTCAACAAACATTTGTTTGAGCATACTGTTGCTCCCGGTTTCAAACTGAGACCAGCAAGTCAGTAATTCGGGTGGGAGTCAGACCCCCAAACACAGAGAGGACAAGGCTTTGGTCAGTTCCTTGCCTTCTCCACCAGCTGCCCACATGTTCCCTCCCAGCCTCTTCCACCTCCACTGGGAGAGCCATATGTGTTCTCATTTTCACAGACATGACACAGGCCTTGAGATCATGCAGCATGGAATGGTTCTGTTGGGGCAGGGCATAGGGAGGGCTCCCAGGAGGAGGCCAAGACCTGGAAAGGAACCCAGCTGGGTGTGGCTCAGTGGTTGAGCATCAACCTAGGATCCAGGAGATCTCGGTTTGATTCCCAGTCAGGGCACATGCCCGGGTTGCGGGCTCACAGTCCATCAATGATGACTCTCCCATCATTGATGTTTCAACTCTCTTTCCCTCTCCCTTCCTCTCTCTGAAATCAATAAAGATTAAAACACACACACACACACACACACACACACACAACTTGGAAAAGAAGGAGGCACCAGCTGGGTACTGTTCCCAGACTGAGCCGAGACACAGAGCCTGGAATCCAGGCAGCTGGGAGAGCTGGAGGAGGGGATGGTGGTGGTGGTGGCATGGGATAAGTCAAGTCCAAACACTGGTGGTACCTCCATCCTGATCACTTCAAGATCTCTCCCTCACCTAGGGAGGAAGACAGGTCCTTCTCTATACAAGTCCTTAATTTTTCTTCCCTGGTTTTTGTTCCAGTGCTCCAGAGAGAAATAAATTAATTGAGGGTCACAAAGGAAGTCTTCTTTTTTCATATGTGTTCATGTCCTTGTTTGGCTGTTTTGAAAAACAAAACACTTCCAAAAATATTTTTTTAGACAAGAAATACATGGTGCTTCTGACTGCAATCTCATCTGCATTCTCTTTCTCTGTGAATGTATTCTACAGTCAGGTGAAATCTCACTGGGCATGTGTGGGTAAGCTTCCAAAGAACTCCAGTAACACACAGGAATTATCCTTGCTCTAGTGTGTTGGTCAGACTTCAGTTTCAACCAAAGGATTTTTTTTTTAAAAACTGTGAAACAAGAATAATTTGTCTAAGGTAAGAAATGAGCTGTTGAGTGTCCAGTGGGGATATAATTTTATCAGTTTTTATTTAGCAATCTTAGGTAGTGTGTTAAAGATCTTCATCTGCTTTGGTGCTCCTTCTAAAAAAAACTACAATAGCATAATTTATCATATTCTTATTTACTAAACATATTGAAGATGCCATTAATATGAGACCATCTATTTGATTCAATTTTATTTTGTTAGTCTTTTTAATAAAACTATTAAATTGGATGTTGAATAATAGTGTCCTAGGATATTCATTTAAGTAGAGTGAAGAGTTGTACAAACATGGAAATATGAACATGTTCCTATCATGGGGATTAATAATTGTCCCAATTCAGTGACGAACATGACAAAATGAGCAATCTACCTCTTCTCTTGTTGTTTTCCCAAATACCTCCTGGAGACCTTGTTCATCCAAAGGTAACTACAGGGCTATAAATCTGTGATGAGATGGTCTTCCAGAGAATAAGCCTGTGTGTGCGTATGTGTGTGTGTGTGTGTGTGTGTGTGTGTGTGTGTGAGAGAGAGAGAGAGAGAGAGAGAGAGAGATCTTGATCATCCTAAGGTTGGTAAATATCTTTGAAGTGTGAAAAATTATACCAGCTCCTTACCCCTGTCTATCACCACTGTTGTATTCCTTTAGAAAATCATGACCCCAAAAGGTGAATGAGCAAACGTTTTATGTTTGAGGATCTAAAAATAGGAGCCACTGGCCTGCAAGGGGAAGGCACTGGTTCTCTGAGTGGTGGATGCTGAGACCACCTTGAATCTGAAAGGTAACTGAATCTATAAATGGAAGCAGGGGGAAATTTTGTCTCAATGGGCATCAGGTCAGAGTGCGGGGCAGCAGCAGAATACAGGGCCTCACTTGCTGCAACACATTAGCCACCACTTTGACTTTCTGCTCACCCTTGTTATTATAATAGGAACAATTGTCACATGAGTAAGGGGCTGCTTGTTCCAAAGACCCTAGACCACCTTGAGCTGGGCACAGGGGAAATGTTGCAGATCATTTCAAGATGATTCAATGTATGAGGGAATGATGGTGGGGCAGTGGGATATCACAGGATCTCTTAGATCAAGGACTATCATAATCAATCAAAATATGAATCTAATGGGGGTATAGCTCAAGGGTAGAGCATTTGACTGCAAAATATGCATCTAAGATTTGAAGTACACAGACATACAAGTAATTCCTTATTACATGACCCTGTCTTCCTGACAGGCATAAAAGAGTAGCATAGTTATGTTATCTTTAATAAATGAGGAAAACTGATAAATATAGCAGTGTTTGTCTGTTTGTTTTCTATTTCTGCATAACAAATCACCACTAATTTAGCCACTTCAAACAACACATATTTATTATTTAAGTTTCTCTTGATCAGGAGTCCATGTATGGCTTAGCTCTGTCTTCTGTTCAGGGCCTCACAAAGCTGAAGTAAATGTGTTGGCTGAGGTTATGATTTCACCTGAGACTTGGGATCCTCTTCCAACCTTTTTGTTTGTTGACAGAATTCAGTTCCTTATGGTCATAGGACTGAGGCACTAAATTTGTAGAGGCCACCTGCTGTTTCCTGCCACATGGTCCTTCCCGCAACATAGCAGTTTAGTCCTTCAAATTCAATAGGAGAGTGTCTCTGCTGCTACAAATCTCTCAGGGAAGGCCTGAATTCTCTTATTAAGAGCTCACCTGATTAGGTTAGGTCCACCCAAGATAATCCCCACTCCCCCCTTTTACACCATTTTTAAGTGTACAGTTCAGTGGCATTAAGTACATTCCTTATTGTGTAACCATCACTACTATTAGTCTCCAGAAGTTTTTCATTATCCTATGCTTGAAACTCTGTACCTATTATACTCATTTTCCCTGCCTCCCAGCCTCTAGTAACCACTGTTCTACTTTCTGTCTCTATGAATTTGACTATTCTAGGTGCCTTATATAAGTGGAATCTCGTAGTATTTGTTCTTTGTGTCTGGTTTATTTCACTCAGTTTAATGTCCTCAAAGTTTATCCATGTTGTAGCATGTATTAGAACTTCATTCCTTTTTTTTTAAGACTCCATTTTATGTATATACCCTATTTTGTCTATCCATTCATCCATCAGTGGACATTTAGGTTGTTTCTACCTTTAGGCCCTTGTGAATAATGCTGCTATGAACACTGGTACAGCAATATCTGTTTGAGTACCTGCTTTTAATTTTTTCGTGTGTATACCCAGAAGTGGAACTGCTGAATGGAATGGTAAATTAATGTTTACTTTTTTGAGGAATTTCTACAGTGGCTATACCATTTTACCACCAACAGTACAAATCAACACCAACACTTGCTGGGTTTTTTTGTGTGTGTTTTTTAATAATAGCCATCATAATGAGTGTGAAGTGGTATCTCATTGTGGTTTTGATTTGCACTTCCCTAATGATTAGTGATGTTGAACATCTTTTTATATGTTTATTGGACATTTGTATTGTCTTTTAAAAAATGTCTATTCAAGTACTTTGCCCATTTTTAAATTGGATTGTTTGGCTTTTATGCTTTTATGAATTCAAAGTCAATTGATTAGGGACTTAACCACATCTGTGCAATCCTTTCATTTTTGCCACATAATGTAACCTAATCATGGGAATGAACTTTCACCATATTCATAAGTTTCACACACACAAAAGGGGAAGAATTATACAGGAGGTTATTTCAGGAGTCTGGAATCTGGAAGGCCATCTTAGAATTGTGCCTCACACAATTTGACATGGACACAGCTAAAGAAAAATAATAAATTCTCCTTGGATTCTGTGAAACTTCATTCCAATCCAATTTCCTCAATTATAAACACCTGTAAACTCTACTAGTAGGAGACTATTAAGTGAATTAGTACTTTTCAACCTCAGTAAAGTGAATCAACCTTACATAGGATATAATTGAAAAATTCTTGTCTGTGTATATGTGAGAACAGAATTAGACTTTACAAAGACGGTCAGGATTTTCTAAGAAAACAGAACTTCCTTTTCTTCTCTACCTTAAAAAAGATAAAGTTTAATCTATTTTCACAGATCAGGGTTTTCTGGTCTCTGCCTTTTTCATAACTATGTAGAGATTGCAAGAGAATAAAACTTTCCCAGCATATACTACAAAACAGGCCTACTAAGTGACTCCCTCACTGGTGGGCCTTGACAAGTGATAAAACACAAACATCGTTCAACCCTGAAGTAAGAATCATCACATCAACTCACCTGCAGAGCTAGATCATTCTGAGCAAAGGGAAGCCTACAGATAAATGGAGCCAGGCAATAGGAATTCCTTAAGGCTGTGGCAATAACTAAGAAAGCCCCCAACTTTGTGCACTATTCTAAGAGAGAAAAAATAAGTGTTTCAAACTCTGCCATTGGGAAAAGCCTCAAAATAACACCCTGCCAGCTGCCCTTGGCAATGGTGCAGCTTGGACTGCTTGGTGGAATTCCTCAGGCGGTAGCTGGGCTTGCATGTGAGCACCTGCCAGTACTCACTTCATACATAACTCACCGCATTGCCACAGTGGACGCTTGACCAAGACCATGTGTCTTTACCCAAAGTAGAAACTACTAAATCAGGATCTTCCCCTTGGCTGCACAGTGGGAGCTCTGCAAAGATCATCTCAATGGCTCATGAGGCTTTCCAGATCTGACTGCCAAGGCTTATCCTGAATAGCTTCAATGAGGACAAGCCAAGTCACCCTGAGAGTAAAGGCCAACCAAGGCAGCTATCTTATTCCCTGGAGGTGCTGAGTAATGCTTCAACCATCTACAAAACCAGGGGTGCCCTCCTCTCTGGCCATGCCAAAGTCAAAACCAAAAATCAAACCTGATCCTAAGGTTATCAAGACGGTTCAGTGTAGCATTAAACCAGGATCACAATGTGACAGTGTGGGAAGGGACTCCTTTTAACTTTCCTCTGAGCTCTTCAGCTGTAACTTTTATTGAACCAAGTAGCAAACTTTAAGTCACCAGTTTTATTATGCACAGGTTGAGTTCTTTGAGCTATTTGATGTTCCTTTCATGCCCCTGAGAATATCTAATGTATAGGAAATGACTTCCTTCCTTTGAGAAGTTTCCCTGAGATCCCCGGGTGTCAGGCACTTCCTTCTCTGTGTTCTCATAGCATCTGGTTGATATTTTCCTTACTGCGAGTAGAGTCCTTATTGCACAAGAGTTACACACTGGTGTGGCTATTGATTGTTACCTCAGTGGAAATACTTTATGCAAATAATTTCTCCTTTCACCACTCCTGATTACATGAATCTGATTATTTCCAGAGAAGAGGGGGAACCTCATAAAGTAATTTTCACCTAATTGCTGAAGAGTAGTACTAGTCACAAAGAATCACTTTTTTCATTAAAATAAAAATTATAGACTCAATTAGGGCATAGCCTGAAATGAGACAGTGAAATCTTAATAAAGTCAAGGTTGGCATTTTTCTTCTCTGGAAATAAATCCAGATTTATGATGAATACAAACTAGGATGAGACAAGACAGTCAGCATTGCTTATCCTGACATGTCCTGAAAGCCTGGGAGAGTTTTTGGACCATTCTGAGGTTTGATTTCCTCTCCAGGGCAAGCCATGGGTCAGCTAGGAAATCCTGTCCTAAATACAGCTTTCTTAGGATTAGCCCTCTGGGGTAGCTCTGAACTGGAGCTCCCTAATCTAGGCAAATAGGATGTATTTCACCAACAAATGACAATAGAATTCCTGGAATGTTGGATTGAGAAAGCTCTGTGGTCTGTTTAGTGGGAACTTCATGATGGATGAGTGGTAACCACCATAAATGTAGATGGGCAACCAGAGGCACTAAGGCGGGGTATCCATCCTTGCTCTAATCATTTCCCAATCCAGAACTAAGTGACTACATGTGGGTCTTCATCATTTCAACTTTGAGAAATGCAGAGATGATGAGTTCACACCAAATACCCCGAATTCATGCTCCCTTGTCAAAAACAACCCCAAAATTTCATAGAGAAATGCCTGGGAGCTAAAAACAATAAAATGTCCAATAAAATGTCTCAATGTGCCCTTGGCAGTTTTGGCTGAGGGTAATCCCCACAGGAGCCTTCACTGTGGACATGGAGCCAGTTCCAAAGAGCCAATTACTGCTTATTTGATTGATTTGTTGATTGCACAGCCACTGACCTGCACATGGCAATGAGGGAGTTGCTCTTTGGCAGTCAAGGGGAATAATAAGAGGAAACCCTGCCAGGACAAGGCATCTGGCAGAACTTGTTGAAACCTTTTCTATTTCTAGAACTTGGAATGCACATGGACCTCAAAGGTACCAGGGAGTCACTCTGGCTTGTCCTTAGTGTACTTGAGAGGAATTGTTTGCAATCTTTGACTCCACATGACCTGTCTAGGTACTACATTGGAGCATACTTCAAATGCTTTATTTCCACATGCAGTGAGTTCATCTCCCTCTCCACTGCCCTCACCAACCCCGAGAGCCATGACTCATTTATATGGACATATGGGAGAAAAAAAGTTGAAATCCTCAAAATAAAAGCAAAATACTGACAAGGTCATTTGTAACTTTGAAACAAATGACATAAGTATCAGGTCACATGAGTGGAAGGAGCACTGACATAGGTTTTCAGCTGCTGCATGTGAGACATCATTTTAAAATATCCTCACGTAGACTTAACTGTCCTTTAGTTTCTTTCATCAAACCATAATCTAAACATATGTAATTAGTTATCCACCAAATACTCCTGCCTGACACCAAATCCTCTCTCTAGAATGGCACTTTCTGAGCAGCTCTAACCAGTGGCTAACAAGACACACATAAGAGGCAATAGCGAGCAAGGATGCGAGTTCTTTGCCTAACTGCTCAGGAGAATGGAGGACATATATCTTATGAACTTGGGATTCATCAAAAGAAGGAATGTGGAAAGCAAGTCAAATGCACAGAGAAGAAATTTTTAAAATCTTGTGACAATTTAATGCAACAATTTTGGTGTCTATCTGTAAATACAGAGCAGACACTTGATACACAGTCATTGAATTGAACTAACATTTGTTTCAATTTCTTAATTTCTCTCTGAACTCCTTAGAGTCTGTACTAGATTTCAGATGATCACTTTTCCTTTTATCTTCTATCTCCCCAACCCAATGTAGTCCACAGTCATCATCAATACAAGAAGATGCAAATACGTAAATTGCAAGAAAATACCATGCAATTTTCGAGGACAAATCCTAACAGACACACTCATGAATTCCTTATATAGGAGTGACTCTGCAGAGGAACCAAGGACTCTTTCACATTTGTCCCCCAGTCAAAGGGGATTGACTCTGTTTATAGGAAAAGCTTCTCTTTCTGGGAGATCAGTTTGGTTCATCTAAGAACCATTCTCAACTAAAGGGCTCAGACTTCTTAAGAGTCACTCTCCCTAAGTTCTCAAAGTAGCAAAATGCAATGGGCAAACACAATATTTTCTTTTCTTTTTTATCTTATTTCCTGGAGATGAATGCCTCTTTTGACTATGTTTTTAACCTATACAGACCTATGTTAAATGAATGTTTTATCTATAAAATATACCATGAAGAATATAGCAACTTACCTCTAATATTATTGGAATAGACCTGATTTTAATTATTTAAGTGTTTCAGCTTTGTTTACTTCCCAGATGATTAGGAGAGAATAAACCTTTTCATAGAAATGAGTAAGGTAAGAGAAATAAAGGAAGTTAGTAGATAGTCTTCGATAGTATCCCTTCATTGGGCAGCTATGGAATATTTAATAAGGAAGTGAACTAACTACAAGTATTTAAAAAATCACTAAAAAGCATTAACATTACCCATTGACCAAGTACTTATTGAAGCTAATCAATGAGTTGGAAAAGTCTTTGGCATAAATGTGCAAACATTTTTCAGCCACTATTAGTATAAATGTTCCACTTTTATGTGAGCCATTTTTTCAAATATTGGTTTAATCTTTAGTCTTCTGCCTCCTGCACTTTTTGGTTGAGTACTAATAAAAAATTGAGTATCCACACAGCAGCCATGGGTATACATGATTACACATACTCAGTTGTGTAAAAAATAACCAGTAGCATTCAACAAAATTGAATCCTTTTAATTTCTTTTATTTTTAAATCCTCACCCAAGGATTTTTCACTGATTCTAGAGAAGAAAGGAGAGAAACATCGATCGGTTGCCTCAAGCCCATACCCTGATTGGAGATTGAACCCACAACCTGGGTGTGTGCCCTGACAGGGAATGTAGCTGGGGACCTTTCAGTGCAGAGGTGGACACTCTAACCACTGAATGACATGGGCCAGGACTCCTTTTAATTTCTTAAGGATACAACAGTTTGGTCTTTAAGCCAAATGGGTGTTAAATAGATGAAAGATAACTAATGATCATCACACATGAATTGTGATTGAATCTACTGGCTAGACAGAAACCCTGACAGAAATAAAATATTTTTTTCTGGCTTTATAATTGCATCCATACATTGATCCAGCTGTAGATTCTCCCAATGGCCTGTGGGATTTATTATTTAAAAAAATAAATTCTGGTAATAGAGTTTTTTAGGACAACTTATACTATTCTAATCATCATGTTATTTCTCAGATTTACAAGTCATAAAATTAATTGTTCTATTTATGTTTCAATAAATGCAGATTAACATATTCTTTTAAAGTACCATATCAGCAGAAATTATTTTCTTTAAAAATCCACTGGCACCTTCCTCTGCTCACTTATTTCTGTCTCCATTTTCCAGTGGGTGATGTGTTATCTGGGGACATTTTGGTCACCATTACCTCTTTTTCTTTATTAGCACCCTGCCTGCCCGCTTGAATTTCACAAACAACTGACTCACACCACTATTAGGCTTCCTTGAAATCTAGACTTTGTCTACAAGCCCAGTCAGTGTGTCTATTTTTATAACCTGCATCAATGGGTTGTTTGAACTGATCAGCCCATCCAGTCACAGAGGTGGACCTGGTCACCCACAGACACAAGATGAGGAGAGGGGAGACGGGTAGTGCCAGAATGAGGTATGGAGAGGCCACTGAACTGTACCTTCCAATAACTTAAAACTCATTGATTACTCAGTCACTCTTTTGAGGAAACAATTAGAAAAGGACTCTAATTCTTGAAGACTTACTTCTGCCATCTATTTTGTAGAAGGAAATGGAATTACCATAGTTTGAAGTCCTTAGGCATCCCTTTCATCTATTATTTTTTATTTACTTATTCACAGCAATCACTGTGCTGACAGCTAATGAGAGTTAAGGTGGAGGGGAGCTGAGGGTGGTAGAAACATAAATGAATTCAAGTCCTGTTGCCTTGGACACTCATGATCTCTAGAAGAAATAAATAAATGAAAAATGAAGTGCAACGATAGGCAGGCTACTTATCTGCCCTTAGAGCTGGCAATGCCCCCAGTTGTACCATCTCTTCTATGAGCCCTTTCTGTAAAATGCTTAATGCTCGTCTGTGTATCCCCCAATGCTAGACACGTGGCGGATGCCCCGAGTGCTGCTTGGGTTTCATTGGGTTAGTAACTGTCCACTTCTCTTTTCTGATTATTATATGAATTTACACAGACTTACTTGGTTTATGAGATACTGGACCTTGAAATGTTACAATGTAACTTTACTGGACTTCAGTAGAGTTTATATTTTTTAAATGTTTCCCACTTACCAACCCCAAATTAATCATTCCAATAGTCAGGGACAATCTGTTATAGAACAGTGTTCTCAGAGCTAAAAGGACAACAGTTAATGATTGATAGATCAGGAGAGGTTCTGAAATTTTGAAATCAAAGAGTGTGATGTACAACGGAACTATGCTCCAGGAGACATACACACCTAGGTGTCCTTATTTAAAAATATTTTAATCTTAAATAAACATATTGCTCTAAGTCTTATTAAGGCAACCCTAACACAAGTTACTTGTTATGAAACTTGTTACTTCACATTGGAAAATTTGATACTAATTTGAGTATTTAATACAGTCATTCACTACTTAACAATGGGGATACATTCTGAGAAAACCATCATTAGACAATTTTGTCATTGTGCAGACAACATAGAGTGTTCCTCCATAAATCTAGAGGGTCTAGCCTACTACACACCTAAGCTATTTGGTATAGCCTATTGCTCCTAGGCTATAAACCTGTACAGCATGTTACTGTATTAAAAAATGTAGGCAATTAATTATAATACAATGGTAAGTATTTGTGTATCTAAATGTAGAAAAGGTACATTAAAATATGATATAAAAGATAAAAAATAGTACAACTGTAGATAGAGGGCATGTACCATGAATGGAGCTTCCAGGACTGGAAGTTGCTCTGGATGAGTTGGTGCATGAGTGGTGAGTGAGTGTGAAGGCCTAGGACTTTACCGTGCACTACTGTAGACTTTATAAACAACTGTATGCTTCGGGTACACTAAATTTATAAAACAACATGAAGTTAAATCAACCACAAGAGAAATGATGAAATCAAAAAAGGCTACAAGCACAAGATGTATGAGGCTGCTGCCATTGCAACACAGAATGCTGTGTCACGGCAAACTTTTTTATAAGTAGAAAGAGCTCACTAAAATAATGATAAAAGGTACAGGATAGTGAATACATAAACCAGTAACATAGTCATTTATTTTCATTATCAAGTATTATGTACTTATAAATAATTGCATTGCTATACTTTTATACAAATGACAGTGCAGTAGGATTGTTTATAACAGCTTCTCCACAAACACGTAAGTAATGTGTTGTGCTACGATGTCATGACAGCTACTATGTTAGAAGGCAATAGGAACTTTTCAGTTCCATTATTATCTTTTGGGATAACCATCATATATGTGGTTTGTTGTTGACTGAAACATTATGCGGTGCACGGTTGTATTTTGAAACATTTTCTGATCACATACAAAATCTTAAGTTTGGACAAATCTAATGAAATAAAGACAATTCCCAAAGGTCCCTATCAAAATATTTTTCTTGAGAAAAGAATTTCTTAGTTCTAAAGATGAATTTGGTGTGACAGCTATGGAATTGGATTAGCCAAGAAAGCCTGAGGGTTAAAAGAGAAATCTTGAGGTTGATGAGTTCTTTGAAATAAAGCATTTTTTTTTAAATTCTCACCCGAGGATATTTTTTCCATTGCTTTTCAGAGAGAGTAGAAGGGGAGAGAAAGAGAGAAAGAAACATCAATGTGAGAGAGACACATCAATTGGTTGCCTCCTGCTCTCGTACCAACTGGGGCTGGGGATTGAGCCTGCAACTGAGGTATGTGCCCTTGGCCAGAATCAAACCCAGGACCCTTCGGTTTGAGGGCCAATGCTCTAACCACTGAGCCAAACCAGCTTGGGTGAAATAAAGCATTTTATGAAGGAAGGAGAGTCTACCTATTATCCATTCATGCAAAACTTCCAAGAAAAAGTGTTACAGTCATTTATTCCCATACAGCATAAGAGCAATGGACTGTCCATTAGGTTAACTGGTTACTTCTCTCTCTCTCTCTCTCTCTCTCTCTCTCTCTGAATTAGATACAGTTATGTCTCCTCCTCTGTTGTAGGATGGGGCCATCATCCATTCACGTGTTGGGCACCTCAAGACCTTACTGGAAGAGGAATAACTGCCAAGTGGAGTGTTTGATGAACTCCCTGAAGGAAAGAACATGCTCACAATGAAATAAAGACAATTCACAAAGGTCCTTATCAAAATATTTTTCATATGGTCATAATGGCATCTCTCTTGAGGCTGGTTGAGAGGAAATGGAGCAGGTGCACATAGAAGACAGGTGGGGTATTGCCTGGAGGGGGCTGGCTAGTTGCCAAGACAGGTGCTCACAAAGAGACTCAGTGATCGTCTCCACCACTTTCCAGGGAATGACCTCAGACTTGTGGGCTCTGAAACTCATTAGTAACCCAGAGTTCTTTGAACTTAGAAAGGTACCTTATGCTAACAAATTGATTGTGAGATACAAACATAGAATGCCAATTGATTAAATTTTAAAGAGAAATTTAACTGTCAAGGAGACCTCACATTCAAGTCAGCCTATCAGTGCAAAATACATGAGAAGTTTATGTCAGGGAAAAAGAAAACAGATCAAAGGGAGTTAGTTATGTGAACAGAATGTGCAACAAGCAGAGACTCTGACAGTCTGCCATGTCCGTCTCTATAAAATGAATATACTGGCCCGGTAGACTGGATAAATCCACTTGTTGCATTGTTTGGACATGTGCAATTCAGATTTTCCCATGATTTCAATGGGACTTTACATATCTCTCTTTATTCTAAATTATGATTGACTTATTTCTTAGTTTAATTCTCAAAAAACAATCTTACTTCCCTTATTTCCAGAGTTTTGAGGTCCATTCCTCTGTCTCCTTCAGGGGCTGTGTTGGGAAGAAAGAAATTTTCCTCTACCCTTCATGGTTCTTTTGGCTGGTCTAATAATTAAATCAACATGAGGCAGATTAATAAGAGAAAATAACCAAGTTTAATTACATATGTACATATGGGAAACCCAAACACATGAGAGGTTCTGAGGAAGAAAGTTAAAATGTATATCTATGACATACATTCTGAGCTAAGGATGAAGTAAGAGGTCTGAGGCTTCAGAGGGGAGGAGGGTAATCCACAGGACAACAAAAGCATATTCAGATGTTACCTTGCCATATAAAAAAAGTTACCTCTGGTAATATCTCTTATTATGGGCAATGCCCTCAATTTAAATTCTTTAGGGGAGTTGTAAAAGTTTCTCTTGAGCTTACAGGGTCTCAATAGCTTTCAACTCAAAATAATCCACATGCCACAGAGGCATATCTTGGGACAACTGTTCTGAGACCTTACAATAGTCTGTAAGATATCTGATCAAAAGGTAGATCAATTCTGGAACAAGCAGCAGTGAAATGTGCCTGTGATGTCCACACAGTCAACGTGCACAACTAAAATAGAACCAGACCCTAAAGAGATCAACAGTGACCACAGACCAGTGTGCTGGACAGCACAGATGTCTTTGGTCTAAGACCAATGGCCACTTCTGGCATGCCTACCAACTGAGGGGAATTCCTCCAGGGTATGGAAGTCTTGAAAATAGTTTCTCTACATTCTATCCTTTGATCCACAGTGAAACCTTCCATCAGATATTGAGTCACCTGCTGGCATTTACAGACACAGTTAAGCACAGAATTTTTTGTACCCCTGTCCTTCCTTCTCTCCTTTCCCTTTTCCTTAATTGGGTGGAGTGTGTTTGGGTGGGGGAGGGAGGGTGGTAACTGAAGCTAGATTGGAAATCTGTTCCCAGGCCATTGTAATTAGATGAAATTCAAACAAATACAGCATTTTATCTAAACAAATGATCAGAATTCTCTTTGTTCCTAGTATAACTATGAATTAACTGCAATAAGTACTTATGAAGTTTCTTAAAAAGACACACACACACAAACCTTCTAAAATCTTTAAATATCACCTCATACCAAGCTGAAAGACTGCTGATTACACAGATAAAATTTGTCCCAGAAGATGTGTCATAGTCAGTATAAATTAAACCGAAGCTGGGAATTTTTTTGGTCCCTCAACACCTTATTACTCTTGTTAATCAACACTCTTGTGTTTTCTTGAAGCTAATTTCAGTTTAAGTGTTTGTCATTGTGTGAGGCAGTATACATAACTAAGAAGACCCATCTAGTGAATTATGAAAGAGCAATATTTGCATGTGTTTGAAAATACTAAAGTCTCATCTCCAGATTATCTAAATCTATAATTTCAGATCAATCAAATTAAATAGTCAGACTCCAGGAAATCCCATTTTGCAGGAACTAGAGCAGCGCTGGATATTTTCATATCACAATTTATGCTTTTTTGAAAAAAAATTTCAAAGTAGGAGTCTAAGCAATGCCTCTCAGACAACTTTAGAGAACTTCAGCTATCTTTTGACTTTGCCTGAAATTCTCTAAGCCTGAGCACATGCCTGTTTCTGACTATTCAATTACCTACTTGCTGTCAGTGGGGAAATCTGAAAAAAGGTTTTTGGTTTTTTTTTAATCTTTGGGGCCTCTCATCACTATATTCTTTTCCTGACCTTACCAAAATATGCTTTAAATATGTTTTAAAGTCCTTTTAAAACATAATACTAATTTGAAAGAATTTATGCAGTTCATTGCAGAATTATTTACAATAGCCAAGATATAGAAGCAACCCAAGTGTCCATCAATAGATGAGTGGATAAAAAGGCTGTCATTTATATGTACAATGGAACACTATTTGGCCATAAAAAAAGAATGAAACTGTACCTTTTATGACAATATGCATGGACCTAGAGGGTATTTGCTAAATAAAATAAGTCATACAGAGAAAGACAACTACCATATGGTTTCACTTATATGTGGAATCTAATGAACAAAATAAACAAACAAAATAGAAACAGACTCATACATACAGAGACTGACAGTTGTCAGAGGGGAGGGGTGTTGGGGGGCAGGATGAAAAAGGTGAAGGGATTAAGAAGTACAAATTAGTAGTTACAACAGAATAGTCACAGAGATGTAGATTATAGCATAGAGAACATAGTCAATAAAATTATAATAACTAGGTATGAGGCCACCTGGGTACTTGAAACATCAGGGGGATCACTCTGTAAAGTATATCACTATCTAACCACTATACTGTACACCTGACACTAATACAGAATAATATTGGATGAAAACTGTAATTGAAAAATAAAATAAAATAAACATAAAATATAAATGGCTAATATTCTAAAATATTGTTCCAACCTAGTACATTTTTAATTCCTTACCAGGAGGAAAGACTCAACCTGAAGGGACAGAGTGGGGGAAACAAAACAAAATAAAATATTGGCCTGGACTTGAAACCAGAAAGGACCAGTGCTCCAGTCACGGCACTACAATTACCAGCAGTGGGGTCTTAGGCAACTCATGTCAGCCATCTGGGCCTCCATGCCCTTCTCTTCTAAATGAGAATGTAGAGGGAAAAGTTTTCTTCGACCCTCCTAGGGTCCCTGGCTAAGTCTAAAAATTAAACTGACAGAGCGATCAACGGGAGAAAAGCATACACATTTATTTAATACAGTATAAGTCATAGGTGACATGGGAGCCTTCACAAGGAGGTGGAAAGCTGAAGAAACATGTAGTCCTGAGAGTTCTATGCTGGGGTGATGAAGAGTGGGCAGTTGTGGAGGAATACGGTAGGTTAAGGAGTATGAAATATGTGTAGTAAACTGGGGGAACTGGGCAAAGCCTATTTGTTGGGGTTCTCCTCTGTATCTCTTTGTCTTCAAGATAAGGATGCACTTTGCACTTTTCTTCTGGGTTCTAGGGAGGACACTCCTCACATGAGGGTTTTATGACTTGCTTCATGGGAGAGAGGGAGAGGAAGGGTAGAGTTACCTTCCTGCTTCTGCTGTTCTCTCAAACTCCCTCAGGTTAAAATAGTCAGTGTTCCAAGATGCCATATTTTGGGGTAGCGTGTCCTGAATCCCATCAGAGGGGTTTGACTGAGGCTTTGAGACACCTTCAGGTTCATAATTCTAACAGGCATTCCAGATAGAAGGGATGATGGAGGACTCCAGGAGCTGAAAGGACAGGTGCAGTGACAATAAGGAAGGGAAGAGAGGCTGGAAGGGTGAGGGTTGTGTCTGAGCATGAGATATTAGAATTTAAGATTCAACATTGGAATAGTTTTTGGAAGTAATGCCAAGGAATTAAGAGGCTACAGTGAAGTGAAAACAAAGGCCATTGCAGTTTAGGTCAGGAAATGCTGTGGCTGGGATTAGATGGGTCACCCAGAGTGATGAGAGGGACTGCGGTGAAGAGGAAGGCTGTAAACCAGAGGCCAAAATCTTTAGTGAACATAGTGTATGACCAAGAGATGATAGGGCGGGTGCACCTGCATTAGTGCCAGACAGATTTTGGTTCAAATCACAGCTCTATCACTGATCACTTCTCGTCCACGGGCACCTTGCTTACCATGTCAAATTATAAATCTCATAGAGACATTCTGTGTAGTACATGATAACAATGCCCACCCAACAGCCATTCATATCTTCTTCCTTGCTAACAGAACACAATCCTCCACGAATGTTCTGACGTTGGCCCTAGCCTTATACCCACTTAGTAGATCTTGATTTATCCTAGCCAATCATGGTGATTTCTTCTTCTATTTTAACAATTGACAATGAGATGTAAGATAAGTCTGCTAGGATGACTTCTGCAAAATGTTTTTCTTCATATTGGTTTGTGAAGATGTGATGCCAAGAGCTTCTGTAGCCATCCTATTACCATGAGGAAACCTAGCAGGTAAGCTGAGAGTGTCAGCACAGAAAAGTGGAAGGAACTCCCAATTATTTACCAAAGCAATATTTGGAAGACTAATAGCAGTCTTCAGTTGGGAACTTGAGAATTTAGATTGAAATATAATCTAAAAATATTCCTTCTAGTCCTATAGAAGAAATTCCATTTTTAATTTTACAAGGAGGGTGGAGGGAGGAAACTTTGACTAAGCTAACAGATATGTACATCTTTTCAAGTCATCAGTGACTGGAACCTTATGAATAAATTATTAGATGCTCTGTAATTCTTTTCCCAAAGTTGTCAGGTGTTCTGAGAGGTAAATTAATGTTGGTTCTGAAAGTATAAAGTGAGTCATAGGAAGGGAATTGATGTTCATGATCTTGAAATGTATTAAATGTCAAAGATAATAGTTTAAACTCTTATTTCTAGTTCTTTGGTGGGGGCAATCTGTTATCTAAATACATTTAAGAGGCAAAACTGGCTATTGACATAGTGACTTAGACAACATGAATTTGCTCGCGCAACTTACAGTTATTGACGTACAGAGAGCAATTCAGAATGTGAGCACTGCAACCTGGTCCTCATTTTCCTGCCTTTCTTCTCAGAGGGATGAGGCTTTTTGACTCCTTTGCTGAAAGCCAGACAGACACCTTAAATAATTTACCAACTTTGAATCTATACTCCAAAATTTAACTGAACCAAAAGGACAACCCACCCAAAATAAATGGGAATATTGTGCACATATATTTGGATGCATGCAGGATGCATTTGTATCCCAAATATAAACCCACACCTGAAACCCTATATGATCATATTAACCAATGTCACCCCAATAAATTTAATGAAAAAAGAAATAAAAAAATAACCATGATGGCATGAAAAACAACAATCAGAATGAATGGCAGCTGTGGGCTGGAGCAGGATCCTGTGAGGTCCATATCATTCCAGCCACTAATCCTTCAGTTTTTACATCAGAGGGACCTAGGAGGATCCCAGGGGCGGGTCTGCGGTGACTGGAGAAGGGGTGCTGTTTACGAACTAGTATGGGGCTCTTTCATAATTTAATAAAACAGTGGAGCATACCAAGTAGATATCTACCTGATTACAGAATCTCATCTAAATGATCTTTGGCTACCAAGGAAACTAACTGACTCAGAATGTAACTGACTTGTCCAAGGTCATACCCAGTTTCTTAGTTGCACAGCCTGGGCTACATTCCTGGGTCTCTTACTTCCAAATCCTCTTCTCTTTACATCCTACTGAATATTCTAGGGAGAAAATTAAACAAAAAAATTCCATTCTTTGACCATCGGATGAAAAGAAAGGTCAAAGCCCAAAAAGGCTTGATTAGTTAAACCAAATATTTAACTCTAATTTTGAAGTGTTTATTTCAAATTGTGTTATTTTGACTATTTATTCTTTATTTCTAATATGGAAATAAAAGTTGTTCCTTAGATTAGATGTGATACTGTAGTAAGAAAAAAAAAAAATTAATTTGGAGGCAATTGATCTAAGATTGAATGTTCTTCTACTTACTAATTATGTGAAATTGAACATGAATTTTTGCTTTCCTGTGTCTCAGTTTTATAATCAGTGAAGTGGTGATTAACAGTAAAGTGGAGTAAAGCCGAGTGATAGGACCTGCCTGTCATGTTATTGTTGAGAAATGGTTAGAGTGGAGGGCAAGTCATTCTTCAGTGATGGAGATGTTCTATGACCAGTGGTGTCCAAGATAGTGTCCACTCATCACATATGGCTACTGAGCACTTAGAGTGAGGCTGGTGCAACTAAGGAACTGAATTTTAAATTTTATTTAATTTATTTATATTTATATCTAAATAGTCACATGTGCTTTGTGGCTACCATTCTAGAGAGGGCAGCTATATACAGGATGGGGCAAAAGTAGGTTTACAGTTGTTTGTATGGAAAATAATACAAAAATTAATAAAAAATAACACAATAATAAGCTCTATGTTTTGCATACTCACAACTGTAAACCTCCTTTTGGCCACCCTGTAGAGAGCCAGAGAATGACAGAGATGTAAAGAGAGAACTAAGGATGCCATGAGGTACTGAGAGAAGAGAAAAGACACTCTTTCTCTCTCCTAAGAGAACCTGTTTAGAAAAGGTCACCCTCTTAGACTTGTTTCAACTTTGGGAATTTACATAATATTTTAATAATGATTTTATTTGCAAAAGCATCTTTCCAGGGAGTTGTCTAGCTTATCACTAATTGCTTTGGAAATTAGTGTTAGACATTTTCTATCTTGTTTATCACAAGAAACATCTTAAACCCTTCATAGCTTCAGTGCTATGCCTGTCCTTTCCTTGCAATGGCTGACTTCTTGCTGCATCAGTCCAAGCATATTTGTACTAGTTCCCATATCTTTGGGTAGCCCTCAAGGCAGCTGTGCTGATATGCAGTGAGTAAAAAATCAGCACTTGCTAGCAGCACAGTATTGTACACCAAGGAGACTATCTTCTAGAAAGACTTGAAAGTCCAAGAGATATACCACAAAGGGTTAGGTAACATTGGTGCTTAATAACCAGGAGTGATGAGAACCACAGCTATTTTATGAACAGTCCACAAAATTTCATCTTGACTGTAAGTCATACCTTAAACAAACAAAAAACAAAACAAAAAAAGATTACCTTAATATCTTCTATGGTTAGGAGATAATAAATCTTCTGTTCTAACCCAATAATAATAATAATAATAATAATAATAATAGTTAGAAATGATGGAATTCAAAATATGCTGTCAGGCTTTTCTCTGATTAATTAAACCAAATATTTAACTCTAATTTTGAAATGTTTATTTTAAATTTTGTTATTTTGGGAAAGCCACTCTTAGAAAATGGGAAGAAAAGGTTTGTTTACTCCTAAATTTGACTGCAGAAATAACAACTAATTGATTAATGGCTTTAAAGTGATATAGAAACATGAATTCTGAAGGTCCATCGATGGTTATTTCTCATTAAAATACATTTCAAGGCCTGGTCAGTGTGGCTCGGTTGGTTGAGCATCACCCCATGCACCGTGAGATCTCCGGCTCCATTCCTGGTCAGGACACACACCCAGAGTTGGGGGCTCAACCTCCAGTAGGGGGCGTGCAGGAGGCAGCTGATTAATGTTTCTCTTTTATTGATGTTTTTTTCTCTCTCCCTCCCTCTTCCTTCCTCTCTCTCTCTCTCTCTAACCAATAAAAACATTAAAAAAATACAATTCAAAAAACATCCTATTGTTCTTTGGGGGCTAATAAATTCATACTGAAAACATGCACACAAAAGCATCTTCTATGCTTCTGAGACAATATAAAAATGCACCAGTTGACAGTTTGCCTAAACGGAGCACAATTATCAGCAAGTTGCACACCCTTTTTATCTGTACTTCACTGCAGGAAATCTCACTGTGTATGTGACCTGAATACATACAACCCAGTGGAAAATTCCATAAATGCAGAGTAGCCTAAGAGCACCCAACAGCTGCTTTGCTTTTTTTTTTTTTTTTTTAAATCAAACACAAGGGATTTCTGGAGAAGAGCTCCCCAAACCATTGGGCCTTTTTAGAATTCTCTGTCATTTTCATCTATCCATATTCTTAAACAGCATCCATTCAAATTGCTATGCTTCAACTCTGAGGAAGGTAAATACTGAGGTAATTATGAGCCTTATTTTCCAGTGGCACACATTTAAATGATTATCTGAAAGTCAAATGTTAATGTCACAAAAGAGAGAAGTAAAACATAGTTAATGTATTTTGCCCATAGTTAATAGGCTAAAATAGAGCAAGCTATGTAACATTGCAAGAAGATTTAAATGTGGAAACTAGAAGTGCTTTTTCATCATTTGAACATTTCCGAGCAGTATGTATATTTTATTTGCATTAGCCTCACAGAAGGACTGGAGGGACAAAGGATATGAGGCAAAGGGATCAGAAGAGAATGTGTGGAGACTGGAGTTGGATAAAGTATGTGTGTACAACAGGGCAGGGGTGTGGGGTGAGAGAACGACTTAGGGCAAAGCCCTCAAATCTGTCAGAAGCTCAAGGATGGCAAAGGAAATCCTTTGTTGTGTGGAAATTAGCCATGTGCCCTCTGAGCCCCCGTCCTTCTCGGGCTCCATTTCTATAAGTTGCCCCTCTTCCTCTCTTATATACCCTGTCCACTACTTTAAGTCAATTTGAACAAATATCAACTATAAAATTGGTAATTTTTTAAAAAACAACAACACATAACTTTATTGATTTCAGAGAGGAAAGGAGAGGGAGAGAGAGAGAGAGATAGAAACATCAATGATGAGAGAGTCATCATTGATCAGCTGCTTCCTATATGCTCCGGACTGGGGATTGAGCCCGCAACCTGGGCATGTGCCCTAATTGGGAATCGAACTGCAATATCCTGGATCTTAGGTCGATGCTCAACCGCTGAGCCATGCCCAGTCAGGTGGTAATTTTCTTATTTATAATTATGTCTTAATTTATATTTTTATCCATTATGCAACTATACTCTCAGGGAACTTATAGAATCATAAAATCTGATAGTTATGGATTGAACTGTGTCACTGAAAAAAGAAATGTTCAATTCCTAATCCCTAGTATCTCAGAATGTGACCTCCTTTGGAACAGGGCAGTTGCAGCTATAAGAAGTCAAGAGAGGTCATACTGGAGTAGGTGGGCGCCTAATCCAATACAACTAGTGTACTTGTAAGAAGGCGGCCATGAGAAGACATGGAGATACGCAAGGAGAATGCCATGTGAAGACAGAAGCAGAGATTGGAAAGATGCATCTACAAGCCAAGGAATGACAAGGCTGTCACCAAAAACTAGGAGAGAGATATGGAACAAATTTTCCCTCAGCCCTCAGAAGGAACCAGCCTTGCCAGCACCTTGATTTTAGATTTCTAACCACCAGCACTGTCAGTCAATAACTTTTTGTTCTGTTAAACCACCCAGTTTGTGGCACATTTTTATGGCAGCCCTAGGAAGGTAATACACTATTTGGAAGAAACCATAAGTTTCTCTTTCTAGGTGACAGTTCTACCCATTGTCCAATAACAAGAATGACTGCTAACATTTACTTCTTGTTGAATACATGCTAGACATCATCAGGGTTCCCTCATAGAGCCTGCCTGATCACCCCCACAGATACCGGGCTGCCATTCGCCAGGACTCAAGTATCTAGTGATCCTGCTCTTGGCCACAGATGGTCCACTCAGCAGTCATAGTTCAGAATCTCCTGTATGCTGTTCTCAAAATCGCCAAGAATGTCCTTGTCAACTCAAGTCCATGTACACATTTTCTCACTAAAGATAGACCACTGGGACATTAAATAGTCAACTGAACATCAGTTGTGGAGCATGAATTCAGAGCAAGATATGCTAGTCAGATAAACTGAAAATTTAATGGCACCAGACATCCACTTCACAATGAAGACAGTCTTTGGGATGGAAAGTTGCCATTCTCTCCTCTGGTCATAGGAGCATGAACTGAGTTGTTCAGCTTTATGTTGGCACTGGGAAGCAAAATTTTCCACCCTAAAATGTGTCTTTTGACATGAAGATTATTTTATTATATTGATTTTTTAGAGAGAGAGTGGGAGAGGGAGAGCAAGAAGAGAGAGAAAAAACATTGGTTGACTGCCTCACACACATGCCCCAACTGGGGATTGAACTCACAGCCTGGGTATGTGTCCTAACCAGGAATTGAAACCTCCTCCCACTTTGGTGTACTGGAAGATGCTCCAGCCAACTGAGTCACACTAGCCAGGGCTAGAATTATTTTATTTTTAAGAAACAAAAGACTCAGGAAGAACCTTTGACCTTCCCCCTTACTGCCTAAAAGAATTTAGATAGAGGGCCTATTTCAGGGAGAGAGCTATCACCATAGATAACTATAGTATAATATGAAGTCAGTGTGCTATGGGGGACTCAGCAGAGCCTAGAGATCAGAGTCTACTCTGTGTCCATTTTCTCTGCATTGCCCAGCAAACATTTTTTTTTACCAAACATTTGAGTTTCCATCTTCATATGAATTGCCTTTCTCCTCTATGAAGTCCCAAACCACTACCCCCTTCTCTTTAGCTCAAGATGGCATATAAGCCCCAACTGCCCACCTTGCCCTCTGGCCTCATATCTTTATGGAAGCACCATATGTACATACATAAGTAAATTTGGCAATTTTTGCCTGTTAATCTGTCTCATGTCAATTTAATTCTTAGACAAGCCAGAAGAACCTAGGAGCGTAGAGAAAAATTTCTTCTTCCCTGACAGCACCCTTTGCAGAGCTACCTAAGTTGACCAACCTTTTGTTGAGAGTAACATTTGTCCTTAGTTATATTAATATACTAATTAGTCAAGTTACAGTTTGGTTGGTATATTAGTCCAGGAAACAGATGTCAAGATGGGATTAAACATGCATGGATTTTATAGGGGAGGGAGACAGGGAAGGCTGGGAGGGCCATTGTACCATGATGGAAGTCTGACCCTTAGTGAGGGAGAAGGGGTGAGAAGGGAGAGTGAAGTGTCCCAGACTGCCACACAATCTAAAGAAGTCTCATCAAGGCTGGTTGGAGGCAGGGATAAGGTGGTGGTGGTGGTGGTGGGGGGGGGTGGCTAGGGGCAAAGTGGGCTGTAGGAGGAGTCCCCAGGACTCCCGGAAATGGAAATGCCTTAGCATTCCTGCTGCACTCAGTCATCAGCTGAGAGCAGCCGTGAGAGGCTGGACCTCAGTGTTGACGTGGTGAAGGATTTCAGAACACGGAAGTTTGACTCTTGATCAGTAATGCACCCTGTAGTTGGAGGTCTTTTGGTGGCCCGCATGCCACCAAAAGACCTTTTTCTTTGAGGAGACCGGCTGCCCATCTTGGTAACATGTTAATTTAAAATTTAACTACCAAAGGCAATTTTACTTCTTACTTTTTAGAAGAATCCTCATTGTGGGTTGACCTCCAAGTATTCATAATACTTATCTTGTTTTATTCTACAAACCTATTATATCTATAAATACCCTCCCCCCAACACATATGTATTTAAGATATACTATCACATTTAAAAAACAGAGATAAAGCCATTGAAGCTAAACACTTCCTGAGAAATGTAACTTTCCCCAAGCCCATAGTAAAAGAGCTCTTAAATCCAAGTATCCTATTTTAGTGCCTTGTATCACATCCAGTAGACATCACACCAATGCACACTCGTAATAACATCTCAAGGTGAAAAAAAGATACACCTTATACCTACAGCATGGATCACATTTAATGAAACACCTAGCTAGGCTTTAAGAACACTGTACTTCTTTTAATGAGAACAGATGTTGTCCTCAGAAATAGAAGTTTCCACAACTCTCAGTACTGAGAATGGGTGAAACAAGCAACAGTGCACATCATTTTCACAACACAGTCCAAACAGCATCTGAGGAATGTGCTGAGCTCAGCTCCTTCTGCCTCATCGGTGAATGTGACGGAGAGATGATGTGTGAAAACACATGTGCACACATGGATTCAGTGAGACCAAAAGGACTGCACATGCAGGCCCTCCGGGAATGGACTGCTCTTAAAACAACGTGAAATACAAAGCACCCAAGAGGCAAGGGAAGCAGTGAAAATACCATCTGCAATATAAGAGTCCTGGAGTGTTGTCTGGCTTATTTTCAAGCCTTAGATAAATCGCTTAACTTCTTTTTGACCCATTCCTCTTTTGTTAGAGCTGCCTTTTTCTTTTTTCAACCCATGGTAATTTCAGTACAATAGTTTAATCCACATAAAACCACTTTGGCCTAATGACTGCTTTTATGAAATTTATGAGAAAATGCCATTTCAATGATCAGACTTCCTTTATATTTTTCCAGGTTGTATTTTTCCTTTATAACTTGTTCGGAATATTTTTCAATGATCTGATGTAATGCAAAGAAATCTGACCTGAATAAAAGCAAAAACATTGAGCCTATCTTCATCTAGGAATTAGTTATTTTATTTCAGAAAAGCACGTATGCTTCAAGTTTACTTCAAGTTCATGAACAGGGCAGGAAGTCTAGAATAATAATAACCCCAATAACAGTTATCTTCAGGTAATCAGATTTTTGTCTTTCACAGTTAGCACCCTAATTTTATGGAAAAAAAATTACAATCATAACAACTTCTAAGGTGATTTTAGTAGTTTTGGACATCTTCATTTGCTTATGTTTCAAAATTGCGTTGTTGAAATATAACACGCTTTGAACATATATTCAGAACAATATTTGCTAAGGCAAGAAATAAAATTATATATTTCATAAATAATTTTAATAAGAGGACACTCAAAAAGGATTTTGGCATTTAGAGAGGAAACTGTTAGCAAATCAGAGAGTAGAATAACCGGAGCCTCTCATTCAGTTATCCCACACTGAGCTATACTTCTCAATACACATGGAAAATACATGACCTCCTGCAGAATGTTCCAGACTAACTCTCAAGTTGATGAGCACTGTGTCAGTTCCTTGGGGGCCAAATAGCATCAGCAGCCTACTTCTCTCCTGTGCTCCTTTCTGGCTCCCATGGTTATCCTGAGTATAGCTAATCAGAGAAATCATTCTGAGCCCCATAGTTTACTTAAGAGAGCTGACAAAGGAAAGGAGATGACTGCAGTGCTCCCCAAGCTCCCAAGCTAAATTTTGCTGGCACCTCTCCCTCCATCACAGACAGAGAGACAGACAGACACACACACACCTGTCACACTGTGTGTTGCACTTTTGTCACATTTTCCCTCACTGCTGTCCTTGATGTTCATTCAAACTGGACTTTGCACACAGAGCGCTTCTGTGCGAAAGGGGACACATGCTGAATGAATAGCCTTGAGTCACGGATGCACATAAGACATCATGCCTGGACCCCATGATTTATTAGGCAGGTGCTCCATAAGCATTTGTCAAATAAATGAACGTCTACATGCCACCTACTGACATCAGGCTTAATGCTGATGATGTGCAGAGGAATCATTTCCTCTGCAGGTTTCCGGGGTCCTACTCTGCTAGGACTTGCTGTTTCAGGGCGGAAACAAGCTGAGTCTGAATGTGAACAATTCTGGAAGCATCTGTTGAAGCTTGGGCTTGGGCTTGGGCATCTCCAGCCTCCATCTTGGGCTCATTCCAATTTCGTAAATGACTTTAAGCTATTCTCCTAATAGTCTATGCACAGCTTAAATTCTGTGTGTGTCTTTAAGTAAAATTTCTATATAGACAAGCATGCAATATGTGTATCAAAATCCATCAGAAATTGAAATTCTATAGGGAGAAAACAAATCACTGGGAGTTGGTGTGTTTTTTCCTGTGGGCTTTTTTTAGATAAAGAGTGTGCTTGTTGTTTAATTGAATGCGCTCTATATAAATGATTGGTGTAAAATGTAATAACCTATAGAGTCCAGATTTTATTTACATGTTTAACATTCATGTAGCTTGACCTGAATCCAGATCTTCGGGGTTCTGTTCCCCACATGACAAGAATGGGGCAGGACAGGAGACATTTATTAATGTCTGCAGCTGGAGACTCTAACGACCTTTCCCCCCATTCTGCCACATTCACTCTTCTTTCATCACCTAGAGTTCGCCTCCTAATTTCTACACATGCTCAGGGCCAACAGAGCCTCTTTCACCACCATGCTCTCTGGGGGAACCTGTCCAAAAATCTTGTGTTGTCTTCCTTGAGAACATTCCCTCAAGTTCAAATGTTGTTATGGGTTGAAGAACTGGGTAGCAGAGTGAGTAGTCCTTAACGATTATTACACAGAGCCATTAAACCTTGGTGTGCAAAGCTCTATCAATAGGAAAATATTTTGCAAACTATGAACCCACCTGGATAGATTTGTTTAGTAAGATCAAACCTGCTTGTAACAAGGTTATGCTGGCATTTTATGTTAAAACCCATCGATGACCTTCATGGCACTTCTTCCATATCCCACACAGTTTCTATGGCAAGACCTGGCACAATTCTCAGAGCAGAAGGACTGAAAATATACCTATTGGTGATTCTCATAAGAGCAGTGGTGATTTTTCAGAAGTCTTTAAAAATATATAATTACTATTTATTTATTGTAAAATAAGTACAAATTAAGAAAAAGAAGAAAATTAAATTCTTATACTTCTACCACCCAAGAACTAACATCGACGTTTTGTCTGGAAGCTTTGTAGACTCTTCCTATGCATATGCATAGATTTTTCAAAGATGGGCGCATATCATACATACTCCATACAGGTACATTTAACCCAGTTCATGCACTTAACAATTTATCAAGATATTTTCCCATGTCAATAAATATTCTTTTACAACATCATTTTTCATGGTGGCATAGAATTCCTTGTATACAGGTATTGTGAACATTTAACCACTATTCCACATTTGGCAGGCTTGTTTTTTCAATAACTCACTTTTATAAATTGCATTGCCATAAACATCTTCAGCTAAATATCTGCTTCCTTAGGATTAATGATTTCCTTACGACAAGTTATTAGATGTAAAAGTACTGGTTCAAAGGCCATAAGTATTTTTAAGACCTTTGATATTTGAGAGCGGCAGCAATTTCTGAAGGAATCCCTTGCTGCTGCTGACATCTGACTTGGGCTTTGGGAACAGACCATAGAGGGAAGTTTTTGTCTGAGAAAATGTTGCAAGTCATCTCATTTTGTATGGATAATGAAACAGTGGGATCTCTTGGTTTCCAAAGGAATACTTGGTTTCAAGTTGAGTGGACCTACAGGAGGTTTGTTTTTAAAACTAAGGAATAATTTGGGTCCATTCAAATTTGGGAAAATATAGATACATTAGAAATAGTGCAGTGGGTTGTGCTTACCCATAGTTTAAAGAAGAGAAAGGGGCCGAGTGAATAAATTTTAACTGTCTCTTAATCACAGGACACAGAAAATATAGGTGCTCATCCTGGGTCCCAGGTGTACACCAGGCTGGTGAACACGCTCACAGGCAGTGGGACTGGGAGAAGGAGACAATGCTCAGGGGTCACATGTATTCAATCTGATGTCAACTGACATGGCTTCTCTTCCCTCTCGTTTCCTCCTCCGGAAAGAGATCTCTGCTGATGGTCAAACAATTCCACGTTCCTCTTCTGCACACACCCAACAAGGATGTGTGTGGCCCTGTTGTGAACCATGGTTTTGATGTTGCGCTGCACTGATCACATGTGTAACAGCGTCACAGGAGGCGAACAGCTGTTTAACTCGCTGAGTCTACTTCTGTCATATTTTGTCAAGTTTTTTATTTCAAAGACCATAAAAGAGTCTTCTATGACACAGACTTTAAAAACTGATAGCATAGAGTGGGGTCCAAAATGCCAACCAAATTAGAGCAGTTGTACGAAGAGTGCTTTGAGTATGTCTGTATGAATGAAAGAAGCACTTTTATAAGTTTACCCAAAAGAACACAAATCCTTTAGCTTATTTAGACCTTCCACAAAAATGTTGGCTACCACCAACAATTTAAAAAAAAAAAGAATCTCATTTTAAATATTCAAATAACATAACAGCAAAAATAGAAAAAAAGTGGCTGTTAAATTAGCCTATTTGAATTGTCTAGAAAGCAAGCTAATAAGAGGGCAAACATATTGCTGATTTCCTTGTGTTTTCCACGTGGGGGCACAGTTAGTTCTTCTCAGTACTTAGGAACAAGCCTATTCTTAGTGAGTGTGTGTCTATCAGATGAGCAATAGCAAGGGAGGAGACCGTGAGAGCCAGACCAAAGGACCCCACAGAACCATGAGATGTACTTTGGGAGGGGTTGATAGCCTCCCTCACAGCTCCCGAGTGCTCTGGTGCATCCTCTCACGCCTGTTCCGCCTTCCCCTGGGTTGACAACTACGATGAACAGACATTGGGTATTGACATTGGTCCTTGATCTTTACAGAGTTCCTTGCCTCACAACAACTGCAACACACAGCTGGTTTCTTTTGCACATAGTGAGGATAAGTGTGCTTCTCTCTGACTGGGAGAATTTTCATCCTGGGTCTTTTCTCACCAGGCTAGGTAACAGCTATGCATGAGACACGTAAGTAACTGTGAGGCAATGGAGTGTGAGGCCTCACAGAATGCACATCTTTAAAAATAGGCATAGTGACATAATTCAATAGTTATTTCCCACATTGGGGTGGAAAATATTTCCAGGGGAAGATAAAGATAGCTAAAACAAAGGGTGGATAGCCAGTTTATAACCTAGGGCAAAGTCCCAGGGCAGGAGAAAGCCCGAGGCCAGGGAAGTTTTCTAGTCTCCCTTTCCCTCTTCCTCCCTTAAAGATTGCTCTGAAACCTGGGACCTGTATCTACCTTTTCTTTAAAAGTCAGGGACAGCCCAGCCGGTGTGGTTCAGTGATTGAGCATCGGCCTAGGATCCAGTAGATTGTGGTTTGATTCCCGGTCAGGGTACATGCCCGGGTTGCGGGCTTGATCCCCAGTAGGGGGCATGCAGGAGGCAGCCCATCAGTGATTCTCATCATTGATGTTTCTATCTCTCCCTCTTCCTCTCCCTTCCTCTCTCTGAAATCAATAAAAACATATATTTTTTAAAAGTCCAGGGACAGAAACTCACAAGAGAAACAGAGTGGGAGGTTTGTTGAAGATGCCAGATGCTTAGAAGACTCCTGGGCGAGAGTTAAGAAATATCCCATGACATAAATTTATCTTCTGCCTCCAGAATCTGTAACATGTTTAGCTGACGAAGTGTTAAGAGATCCCCTTGCTCCCTTTTTCAACATAATGGAGCTTTGGGTATTGCTGTCCCATTGTCACTCCTACATCTGCAACTATTGCTGCCAACGCCCACTTCCTTACAAAGTGCGCTTGTGGCCAAGTAATTCACACTCAAGTTTTAACAGTAGATGTCAGCACTAACCTGCTCATTTAGTTTCGCATATATTTTAACGCGCAGAAATCATGTTGTTATTTATTCAGTGTAAACATCTGAAAGACCAGAAATATCTAAGTTGTTCTTTTTAAAAAAATAGATAACTAGGTGCTTATCTTTAAAAAAAAAAATCCAAATGTCCTGTTGAGGAGAAAGAGGTTGGAGAATTTGACCACATTCACATTCACAGAGGGACGTGAAATGCAAACAGAAACCTTGCCTACTTTTAGATAGCTTTGCTTGCTCATCAAGGTTCCAGGCAAATGTTTGTTCCTGAAGTAACAGACAAGGCTTGGAGTCAAAAGAGAAAAATTCCTATTTTATCATATAAAATTTATATCTCAGAGTCTGACAGATTTAGCTTTAATTATGCTTTTTTTAAGCAGACCTCTTTTAAAGAGCAGTTTTAGGTTCACAGAAAAATTGAGTTGAAGGTACAGAGATTTCCCATTTGTCCCCTGCCCTGACCCAGCCTCGCCGCTATCAGCATCCCACACCAGAGAGGAACATTTGCTATAATGGATGAACTCACACTGACACGTCATTGTCACCCGAAGTTCATAGGGTTCACTCTTGCTGTTGTATATTTTATGGGTTTTGACAAGTATATAATGACATGTATCCCCCATTATAGCATTCTAAAGAGTAGTTTCGCTGCCCTAAAAATCCCTGTAGCTCCACCTACTCGTGACTCCTTTCCCCTAACCCTCGCAACCACTAATACTTTTACTGCCTTTATGTTTTTGCTTTTTCCATATTGTCATATAGTTGGAAATTGTACAATATCTTGCCTTTACAGATTGGACTCTTTCACTTAGTAATATGCACTTAAGTTTCCTCCACATCTTTTCATGGCTTGATGACTCATTTTCTTTTAAAGCCCTGAATAATATTACATTGTCTGGATGTACCATAGCTTATTTACCTATTCACCTACTGAAGGACATCTTGATCGCTTCCAAGTTTTGGCAATTATTAATAAAGCTGCTATTAACATTTGAGTGTAGTTTTGTGTGTGTATGTGGACATAAGATTTCTACTCATTTGGGTAAATAGCAAGGAGCACAATTGATGGATCATATGCTAAGATTACTTTTAGTTTTGTAAGGAAATTAAACTTCCAAAAGCTAGTTTTCCAAAGTATCTTCCAAACTGGTTGTACAATTTTTCATTTCTACCAGCACTGAATGAGAGTTCCTGTGGATCCACATCCTCGCCAGCGTTTGCAGTTGTCAGTGTTTTGGGTTTGGGCCATTCTAATAGGTGTGTAGCAGTATTTCATTATTGTTTAATTTGCAGTTCCCTAATGGCATATGATCTTGAGCATCTTTTCATATACTTATTTGTCATCTGTATGTCTTTTTTGGTGAAGTGTCTGTTCAGGTCTTTCGCTCATTTTAAAAATTGAGTTGTTTGTTTTTATTGTTGAGCTTTAAGAGTTCTCTGTAAGTTGTGGATAATTGTTCTTTATCAGATATGTCTTTAATAAATATTTTCTCCCAGTCTGTGGCTTGTCTTCTCATTCTCTTTAGAATGTCTTTTGCAAAGCAGAAGTTTTAAATTTTAAAGAAGTCCCACTTATAAATTCTTTCTTTTATAAATCATTGAAAAGTCACTGTCATACCTATGCCATTCATATTTTCTCCTATGTTATCTTCTGGCAGTTTAATAGTTTGTGTTTTATATTTAGGCCAATGATCCATTTGAGTTGATTTTTGTGAAGGGTGTAGGTCTGTGTCTAGATTTATATTTTGCATGTGGATGTCCAGCTGTTTGTGGAAAAGACTATATTTGGTCCATTGTATTATCTTTGCTCCTTTGTCAAAGATCAATTGACTATATTTATGTGGGTCTATTTCTGGGCTCTCTATTCTGTTCTATTGATTTATTTGTTTATTTCACCATTAACATTCTGTCTAGATTATTATAGATTTATGGTAAATCTTGAAGTCAGGTAGCATCAGTCCTCTAACTTTGTTCTTTTCCTTCAATATTGTATTTGCTATTGTGGGTCTTTTGCTTCTCCACATAAACTTTAGAATCATTTTGTCAGTATTCACAGAATAATTTGCTGAGAGTTTGGGACTGTGTTGAATGTATAGTCAAGTTGGGAAGGAATAAACTCTTGGTAATATTAAATCTTCCTATCAATGAATAGAGAGTATCTATCCATTTATTTAGTTCTTTGATTTCTTTAATCAAAGTTATATAGTTTTTCTCATATAGGTCATGTACATATAAGGATTTATACCTAAGAATTTCATTTTGGGGGGTTGCTAATGTAAATAGTATTGTGTCTTAAATTTCAAACTCCACTTGGTCATTGATGATATACAGGAGAGCAATTGACTTCTGTACATTAGTTCTGTATCCTGCAACTTGCTATAATTGCTTACTAATTCCAGTGTTTGTTTGTTTTTGTTTTTTGGTCAATTCTGTTGGATTTTCTACATAGATGAACATGTCATCCGCAAACAAGGGCAGTTTTAATCCTTCCTTCACAATCACTATACCTTTTATTTTACTTTATTGCATTAGCTAGGATTACCAGTATGATGTTGAAGAGGAATGATGAGAGGGAGAGCCTTGCCTTCTTCCTAATCTCAGTGAGAAAGGTTCTAGTTTTTCAACATTAAGTATTATGCTAAATGTAGATTTTTTTGTAGATATTATTTATTAAGTTGAGGAACTTCTCTATGCCTAGTTAGCTTAGAGTTTTGATCATGAGTGGGTATTGCATTTTGTCAAATGCCTTTTCTGCATCTATTAATGTGATCATGTGATTTCTTTTCTGTAGCCTATTGTGTGATGAATTAGATCAATTTTTGAATGTTGAAATAGCCTTAATTTAGAAGTATATAGTTTAATCTCTAAGTATTTTGGGATTTTCCAGGTATCTTTCTATTATTGGTTTTTTGTTTAATTACACTGTGGTCGGAGAGCAGACATTGTAATTATTTCTATTTTAAATTTGCTGCCATAAAAAAACTAGGAAATCCAGCCCTGGCCAGGTGGCTCAGTGGAAGTATCATCCTATGTACCAAAAAGGCTGTGGGTTTGATTCTCAATTAGGGCCCATACCCAGGTTGTGGGTTTGATCCCAGTCGGGGTGTGTATGAGAGGCAACCAATCGATGTTTCTCTCTCACATTGATGTTTCTGTCTCTCTCTCTTCTCCATTCCTCTCTGTCTAAAAAAATCAATAAAAACTTGTCCTCTGGTGAGGATTAAAAAAAATAAACAACTAGGAAATCTTACCAGTTATGACAACACGGATGGACACTGAAGACATTATGCTAAGTGAAAAAAATCAGACAGAGAAAGACAAATACTATATGATCTCACTTATATATCAAATCTTAAAAAAAATACTCATAGAAAAAGAGATCAGATTTTTGGTTACCAGAAGTGGGGATGAGGGAAGCGAAAATTGGAGTAAGGTGGCTAAAAGGTATAAACTTCCAGTTATAAGATAAGTAAGTACTATGCAAATAATGACAAAATGATGATATAGTTAACATTACTGTATGATATATATGAAAGTTACTAAGAGAGTAGATCCTAAGAGTTCTCATCACAGGAAGAACATTTTTTTTTTCTTTGTATATATATGAGATTATAGATGTTAATTAAATTTTTGGAGTAACCATTTTGCAATACATGTAAGTCAATCCATTGTACTATACACCTTAAACAGTGATATATGTCAATTATATATCAATAAAACTGGAAACAATTTATTACAGTGTGTAACAAAATGTGGTCTATCTTGGTGAATGTTTCATGTGAATTTTAGAAGAATGTGTATTCTGCTGCTCTTGGATGAAGAGGTTTATAGATGTTAATTAGGTTCAGTTGATTGATGGTGTTGTTGATCTTAACTACGTCTATCCATTTTCTACTGCTGGATCTGTCCATTTTTGTAGAGGAATTTTGAAGTTTCCAACTGTAATAATTTATTTCTCTTTACAATTCTATCAGTTTTATGTATTTTGACTTTCTGTTGTTTGGTGCGTATACTTTAAGGATTGTTATGTTTTCTTGGATAACTGATCCTCTATCATTATGTAATTCCTCTCTTTATCCCTCATAACTTTCCTTGCTCTGAAATCTGCTCTGTCTAAAATGAAACAACTACTCCATCTTTCTTTTGATTAATATTAGCATGGTATATCTTCTTCATTCCTTTATTTTTAGTCTATATGTATCTCTAAACTTAAAATGAGTTTCTTGTAGACAACATATAAGTGGGTCTTATTTCTTTTTTAATCTATTCTGACAACCCCTGTCTTTTAATAAGTGTATTTAGACAACTGATGTTTAAAATGACTATAGTCTGGCCGGGCGTGGCTCAGTGGTTGACTGTCGACCTAGGATCCAGGCGATCCGGTGTTCGATTCCGGGTAAGGGCCCACCCCGGGTTGTGGGCTTGATCCCTGGTCAGCAGAATGCAGGAGGCAGCCGATCCGTGACTCATCATTGATGTTTCTATCTCTCTCTCCCTCCCTCTCCTTTCCTCTCTCTGAAATCAATAAAGATATATTATCTATTCATTGTCTTTGTTCTTTATTCCTGTATTTTCTTTCACTCTTTTTCTGCCCATTGTGGTTTTAATTGAGCATTTTACATGATTCTGTTTTCTCTTCTAGCTTAGCATATCAATTGTTTCTTTTTTAAATTTACTTTTTAAGAGGCTGCCCTAGATTTTGTGATATATATTTATAATTAACCCCAGTCTACTTTCAAATAACACCATATTGTATCACTCCATGGGTAGTTCAGAACCTTATAATAACAAAATAATCCTAATTCTTCCCTCCCCTCTCTTGTAAAATTGCTGTCATTCATTTCACTTACATAGAAGTATACACATAGTTAAATACACTGTTGATACTATTATTTTGAACAAATTGTTATCAGATCAACTAAGACTAAGAATGTTATCAAGAATAAGAAAAATAAAAGTTTTTGTGGGTTTTTTTTTTTTTTTTTACTTTTACTTATTTCTTCTCCGATGCTCTTTCTTTCTTTATGCAAATTTGAGTTCCTGACCGATATAATTCTCTTTTCTGCTAAAGAACTTTTAAAATCATTTCTTGCAATGCAGGCTTACTGGCAACAATTTTTGCTTGTCTTAGAAAGTCTTTATTTCTCCTTTAGTTTTGAAGGATAATTTTGTAGGGTTTTAGAATTCTAGGTTGGTATTTTTCTAATGCCAACACTTCAGAAATTTCACTCCAGTTTAGAAGGAGACTTGACTTGGGTGGTGAACATTCAATGCAATATACAGATGATGTATTACAGAACTGTACACTTGAAACAATGTAATTTTATTGACCAATGTCACCCCAATAAATTAAATTAAAAAAATAAATAAATAAAAATTTTACTCCATTTTCTTCTTGCTTGCATAATTTCTGAGACATTAGGTGTAATTCTTATCTTTGCTCCTCAATAAGTAAGATATTTTTCCCTCTGGATTCTTTCAAGACCTTTTTTCTTTATTTTTGATTTTCTGCATTTGAATATGATACATCTAGGTGTGGTGTTTCAGGAATTTATCTTCTTAGTGTTCTGAGCTTCCTGGATCTGTGGTTTGATATCTGACTTTCATGAGGAAGAAATGATCAGTCATTATTGCTTCAAATATTTTCTCTTCCTTCCTTCCTTCCTTCCTTCCTTCCTTCCTTCCTTCCTTCCTTCCTTCCTTCCTTCCTTCCTTCCTTCCTTCCTTCCTTCCTTCCTTCCTTCCTTCCTTCCTTTCTTTCTTTCTCTCTCTCTCTCTCTCTCTCTCTCTCTCTCTCTCTTTCTCTCTTTCCCTCTTTCCCTCTTTCCCTCTTTCCCTCTCTCTCTCTCTCTCTCTCTCCCTCCCTCCCTCCCTCTCTCCCTCTCTCCCTCTCTCCCTCTCTCCCTCTCTCCCTCTCTCTTTCTCTCTTTCTCTCTTTCTCTCTTTCTTTCTTTCTCTTTCCCTTCGGGTATTCCCTGTAAGAGTATGAGTAGTTGTCCCATATTTCTTGTATATCCTCTCCTTTTTTTCTCCTTGGTTTTCCATTTTGGAAGTTTATTTTGACATATCCTCAAGCTCAGACATTCTTTCCTTAGCCGTGTCCAGTCTACTAATGAACCCGTCAGAAGCACTCTTTTGTTACAGTGTTTTTTAGCTTTATTATTTGTTTTTTATTCTTCTTTGGAGTTTCATCCCTCTGCTTACACTGCCCATCTGCTCTCAAATGTTATCTACTCTATCCACTGCAGTCCTTAGAATATTCATCATAGTTGTTTTAAATTTCTAGTTCTGATAAGTACAACATTCCTGTCATATCTCAGTCTGGTTCTAACGCTTGCTCTGTTTGTTCAAACTGCTTTTTTTTTTTTTCCTTTTAGCATTCCTTGTAATTTTTGGTTGAAAGCTGAGATGATGTACTGGTGTTGTGGTAAATGGGCCTTTAGTGGTATGGCGGGAAAGTGCGGGGGAGGAGAAACGTCCTTTAATCTTGTGATTCATCTGTCTTCCAGTGGGCCTGGGCCCCTGAGCTGTGAATTTCACAGACGCATCTTGGTCCCCGCTTTAGGGGGTGAAGGGTGCAGAGAGGTCGCTGGAACTGAGTATTTTCCTTTTCCCACATGCAGGGTTAGAGTTAGCTGTTTCTCTTCCCTCAGGTCAGTCAGGCGCTGATAAAATCTCAATCGTTTGTGCTCTGGTAAAATTGTTTCTCCCTTGAGAATAGACTTAGAACAGAAAACTCTGGAGTATTTTCCCCTCCATCTGCAGGAAGCACGGGGTGGGGTGGGGTGGGGTGGGGGCGGGGGTGTTCTCTCATCTGCACTGTGAGAACCTGGTAGAGCTCTGGTAGGTAAAATTCACAAAAGTGTGTGTGCATGGTTGGGGGTTGGGGGGGCTCCCCTATGACTGGGTCCCTCCCACTGGATCTGTCCACACTGAGCCTTCAGTGTTTTGTCAGTTGCAACTTAACATTTCCTACCCTGGCACTGGTTCCCAAGAAGGTTTCTGCTCTCTATATATAGGTGGGGGGTTTTGTTGTTGTTGTTGTTGTTGTTCCAGAAAGTTGTGATTCTCTGTATCCACCTGCCTGTCTCTCTAATTTTAGATGCAGAAGCTTGCCCTTGATCTCACTTCTGACGATATAAGAAGGGTTGTGGATGTTTCAGTTTGTTCAGCTTTTAGTTGTTATTAGAATGGAGTGACAACTTCCAGACTCTTTACATGCCTAATAAAAACTGGGGAGCCCTAATTATGCTTCTAAAGCATTTGCCTTTCCTTTATTTTGTGTCTGCACTGTAGAATTATTTACTCTGAGAGGCATCTTCTCAAATACCAAGTTGTTCATTTTATAGAGAGCTTAGTAAACAGTAATTACAGGCTAACGGACTATTAATATTGGAAGTGATCTTAGCAACCATCCAGTTCAACTCTTACTTTTTTAAGTGAAAAAGTAAATGAGGTCTAGGAAAATTAAGTTACTTGATCAAGGTCATTCAGCTGGTCAATGGAGAGCCACATCTCTTGGTTGGTCTTGTGCTTTTTAAACTACACTCCACATCTCTCAATTTTTAAATTGCTTTATTTGCCAGTCTTTTTACTTAGATTAAGTGTTTACACAATTCATTGTTTTATGTAAAAGTCTGACTTAATCTCAGAGAAATGCCTGATCACAAACAGTTTGTTGTTGCAGACTCTACTGCTTGATTACTTCATGCTCATTCCTCACCTCCACCCCAGCGTTGCCGCGGCATCTGCTCTGTCTTCCTCATGTCTCAGAGGACGGTGACCCGGTCCTCAAGGCAGATACTGTTTCATTTAAGCCCAGCCTGGAAGTCCTACTTTCTTTCTAATGTGTAGCTTAGGAATGAACATGTGACCCAATTTAGGGCATTGGGGCAGAGGGGAAGAGGTTTCTGGAAAAGATCTCCTATTCCTGGAGGTAAAAACAAGAAAGGGTGGTTGCCACTCTGAATGTGAGGCCCAGAGCTTCTGCTGCCCTTTTGGGTATACAAGGAGAGTCAGCCAGAGGGCAAAAGTGATCCACTAAGAAGGCGGGGCAGGGAGATGGAAAGGACCCAGCTCCTTGAGGACATTGTTAAGCTGCTAGACCTCCTGTTATGTTAGATACTGAACTGCATTATTGTTTAAACCAGTTTATGTTGAGGTTTTATGTTATTTGCAGCCAAAGTTAACCTAATAAAACAATTGTCAAATATATATTATCTTATTTTCAAATTTATCTTAATTATATCCTTTCCTTAAATATACTATAAACTTAATGCCTAGATCTAGTGTCTGGTCCACAATAGGGTTATTTTCAGAGGATTCTAAGGACTGTCTAATTTCTATGCCTACAAATCATGACCATAGTTCCCTGTTCTCCCAGGTCAAGGTGTTCCAGACTGATGACCCACTGCCCCAAAATCAACCCGTCAGTTTTGGATTGTTCAGGAGAATATTTCTAAATCTGAATTATATGACTTTAATCCAGACATACCCCCACCATCCCCTGTTATCTTGTGTTCTGCTGCTTTACAAATTTATATGACTTGCTGGGCCCTTGAAATATCTGTATTTTAGACCCTAATAAACTGCTTTTCTCAGAGATGCTTTACAAAAAAATCTCCAATCCCAGTGTCCTTCAATCCAACAAGTTACCTAAGTGATGGGTAGCTCGGAGGCTCTATAGAGCCTAGACACCAGTGTCTGCATGAGCCAGTGGTTTAGGCCCCGCTGCACATGGGAGTCAACAAAGGGAGTTTCAAGTCCTGAGGCCCACACCCTGGATGAAGTCAGTCAGAATCCCTGGGGGTGGGAACCAGGCATCAGTGGTTTTTCTTTTAAATTTAAAAATATTTTTAAATTTTAAAATAATATAACACTTGCAAAAATGTTGCAAAAGGAGTATAAAGATTTCCTGTATACTATCAATCCAGGTTTTCTATAGTACCTTTCTATTCTCTTCTCTCTCCTCTGTCTACATCTCTCTAATTATGTATACTTCTCTCTATAAATGCATATTTTTTCTGAAACATTTGAAGGTAAGTTGAGGACATGACTCCCTTCTACTTCAAAACATTTTAGTGTGTGTTTCAGTGTGCATTCCCTAAAGACAAGAACATTCTTTTACATAATCATAGTACTATTATCAAAATCAATAAATCCACAGTGATATAATTATGTTATATAATCCACAAACCTTGTTCAGATTTCTCCAAATGTCCCACTGACTTTCTGGTCCAGTTCCTAGTCTAGGATCCAATTCAAGATCACCATTGTATGTAGGTATCACGTCTCTTTAGTCTCCATTAATATAGGACTGCTCCTCATATTTTTTTATGTCCTGAAAAAATTTAAATAACAAATTAGTTAGTTTTTTATTTAAAACATTTTTTCAACTACAGTTTACATTCAATATTATTTTGTATTAGTTTCAGGTATAATAGCATAGTGGTTAGACAATCATGTACTTTACAAATTATTCCCCCTGATATTTCCACTATCCACCTGGCACCATACATAGTTATTACAATATCATTGACTGTATTTCTTATGCTGTACTTTACATCCTTATGACTGTTTTGTAACTACCAACAGATTAGTCATTTTGGAGAATCTCACTCAATTTGGGTTTTCCATACATTTTCTTATGATTCAATTCAGGTTCTGTATTTTTGGCAGAAATACCCTTGAGTGATGCTGTATCCTCAGTGTATTATTACCAGGAGGCAAATGACAGGCATCACCTTTTTAAAGTTTCACCATGTGATTCCAACATGGGTCCAAGGTTGAGAACAGCTCATTTTGGCCAAGTATATTTAGACCTTAATTTTTTAAGCGGTATATCCTTTTAACAGGGGGATCAGAAAGCAACCAGGAAAGAATCTTTTACCTATTCAAGGGGCAAGTCAAACCAACAAGTTAAATGGTGATGTCAAAATGTGGGGAAGGTTGGTAACAAGACTGGAGGAAACATAAGGGGTGAAGGAGTAATGAGCTGTCTTCATGTTCTATCCAACTTAAGCCTGGTTCTTAAACTGCTGCTGAGTATATTACACTCTCAAAATGTGCTGAAGTCCTTCCCTCAATCATCTTAGTCCTTCCACATCGATAAAACCCCTTCCATCCTGTTCCCATAGGACTTGTTCAAGTTGTACTTATCAGATGTTCCCTTGTATTTGATGTATTTACCTATTTTCCCACTAGTGCACCAGTTTCCTGGGTTCAAAAATTTCAGCTTACTAAAATTGTATCCCCCTACACCATATAGATGACTGTTAGATTGTTAGACGTTCAATGAATGCTTGCTAAGATAGATTACAGGGGTTGCTAGCTCACATTTTCTTTTTCATTTAAACAAGAAGTTTATTTAAACAACAGAACACTTGACTTGAAGGGAAACCTGTCAGGGATTCATTTCTCTTAGAGTAATTTATCCTATTTACATACAGATTGCCCTGCATGTAACAGCTATGTGCAAAAGAGTTATAAAATTGTCCATGGTTTTACAATGATAAATAAAAAATATCAAAATTCCCCAATCAAACATATTGCGGGAGGCATTTGATGTTTTGTTGTTGTTGTTGTTGTTAAACTCTGAGAGCAAACTAACTTACTGAAATATAAAGATGAAAGCTGAATGAGCCTGCCACTCATGGATAAAAAAGGATATTTTCACAGAATCAGTATTTTTCCCCATCCCATCTCCATTTGATGTTGATCAAACATACCATTGGCCATTTGGTTGAACCCCCCCCCCAATATACTTGTGCACATGCATGAGTTACTTTATGTACAGGGAAAGAGTGAGGAGGGAGAAAATGAAAGAACAGAGAAAACTATACTGTGGTGTCAGGATGTGGTGGAACCAAATAATTTTCTAATTGAGAATGTCTTCTTGGCCTGTAGGAGCAAAGTCCTGGAGTAAAACAGCAGGTTCCGTTTTTGGTGGACACCCCGTCTGCTGCAGGAACGCACCAGTTGTATCTGCAGCCTCCATCCCACCTGTGCAGTGTCTCTGTTTCATTGTTTGGCTGCCTGTCCATTTGGAAGCTGATCTGCCTCACTGACAGTTCACAATAGGCTTTCATTAGTTTACTAAGTGGTGTACACCCCTTAATCTTAAACTGTACCACAGGAGCATCCTGCCCCACACCTTCAAATTACTGTGGTGACAACCTAGAAGCCTTGCTGCAGGCATTCATGGAACGTCCCCCCCCCCCCCCGCCCGCCTGGGTTCATATCAAGAACTGAGGATTATAAACAGTGTCCAAGGATGTGTAACTCTAGGTGGAAACAAGGGGAGATGAGGCTCTTCTCCTCCAGTGATTGTTTCTTGTCTGCACCTTACCGTTGAGATGACAATTATCTTTGCTCCCATGATCCAAATAGGTCTGACGGCTTTCTAAGGCTTCCATGTCTCAGGGTTTGATTATAAAGCAAATTATGTCTCTATATTGTCCCGGAACCCAGGAGGTGCAAGTTTGGTTTATTTTTATGACAAGCAAAGCTTTCTACAATCCCCTATCCTCCAAAAACACCACCACCACCCATTTTGCCTTTAGTTGGATCATGCGCTCTCCAGTTAGTCCCAGTTGCCACCACGCCTTGCTGCTTACGGGTGCACCTGACACATCTGCATTACCTTCATGCTCCTGAAGCCGTGCGACTTACAGCCTCTGTGCTCGGGCTTCATCCCTCTCGGCTGTCTTGCTAAGTCTCTGGGAGGCACCTCCAGGGGTCAGAGTTTGGTCTCCTCTTCCCTGGAAACTCCAGCCCCCTCTTCTCTCCTTCCATCTTACAGCCTGAAGGAACTTTTTGTTTCCAGGGAAGTTTTCTTCCTCCAAGCCACTCTGGTTCTTCCTACGCTCCATTCTCATCCTTCCACCCAACCCCACAGACCAGCATCGTCCACCACTCCTGCATCTCCGAATATTCTTGCCTCTTTTTGTTTTCCATTCGGTCACATTTATGTCCCAAGGCAGTGGTGTTTAATGCTGCCTTTCTCTTTGAATGATAGGAAAATAAAATAGTCATAAAGACCAGGGTAAAAACTTGTTTATATTTCAAAATACTGTTCCACTACCCACATATAGTTATATTTATTCCAGTTTCCTATGCTGTAGGGTAACAATAAACAAATTATTTTTGTCTCCTAGCTGAATGTGTCTACCATCAAATCATTATATCTAATAAGTAAAATACACAAGCAGTTTAAAAAGATACAATACTTTGAAAATAGAGTTGACTCTTAAACAATGAGGGAACTACAATCCCCTACCTCAGTCAAAAATCTGCATATAACTTTTGACTCTATAGTTGGCATTTTGCATCTGAAGATTCAACCAACTGCAGTGTTTTGAGAGTTTCAGCATTTTGAGAGTTTCAGTTTAGCTATCTGAAACCAAGGTCACCTTTTAACTGTATAGTCAGCAAAAACTAAGTCTTATCTGGTGAAGTTTAAAAAAAAAAAAAGGATGCATGCAAAAAGGCAAAGCTTAGGAGATTTTAAATGTATAGTTGACCCTTGAACAACATGGTTTGAACTGCATGGGACGTATAGGGAGATTTTTTTCAATAATCTGCAGTTGTGCATCTGGGGATTCAACCAAACACAGAAAGAAAACACGGCTTTCACATTCCCAGCCTTGGTTTCCCAGCCTCAGATTCCCAACTGCAGATGAAAAACAGTATTTTCACATTCTCAACCACAGGTTCCAAACCTAACTTTGAAATGTCCTTCTTCTGTCCTTTAAAGCCTCTGCCTCTCCCATCAGTCCTGTCTGTGACTGGGAAATCTGTGGGGTTAGGAGACCCACTTGAGCTTCTTCTTCCTTGCTCCTTCTGGTCCCTTCTCACCCACTCGCTAGCTGCCTTTTTGGACCCCTTAGGGTTGGAGTATATGGAAAAAGAGAGAAATAATGGTGGGAATCTATTCCAATTGTACTAGTATAGTCATAATCTGGTATTAGTGTTCTCTGGATGTGTCAGATGCATTATTCTGTACTCCTGTGATGTGACCTTCCCTTCACCCAACACCCCAACAACATTCTGAGGAGTTTCTCACCTATGGTTCTTTGACTTGGATGAAGATGCCTCTTTGGCTGGCCACTGTCATTCCCCTAGCAGCACCCTGGATCCCAGGCAGCCCACATGTTGGGCCACCTTGGCCCTTCACCCCATCCTTGTAGCCAGAATCCTTTTCGAGATGATCCATTTGGCTCCCTTTTAAAAGATCTACTCTGACCCATGGGAAATACTTCCAAACCTGTGCCCATCTAAAATGACTATCTTTTTGCTTCTCAGCAATTTCAGCCACATAGTGTCTTCCTTCCAAACTTTAAATTGTGAGTCTCTATGTCCTTCAGTCTCTATGGGACTCAGATAAGGTTCTCCACATGGGTCTCATAAAACCTCTTATTTGACTTGAGGTAGGAGGGTAACACCCCCATCTGCACCCCAATGGAGAGGGGTGTCCTCATACCAACAACTCTTCCAAGGAAATGCAAATTCCCAGATTTCCAACCTCCCAATCAATTCAAAACATTCTATTACTAAGTGTAGATAGGTATCTGGTAGTAACTGGATTACAGCTACATGACATTGACTAATACTTTTCCAAATGAATTATTAAGTGACAAACACTGACGACCAGGTTTTTATTCAACATGTGTACCAGTAAGGGTGTTTTTGGGGCTAACCAGTGATATGTTGGAAAATGTTTAATAACCAGGTTTTTTGTGGAGGAAAAATCCCAGTCACAGGGTTTGCTGATTTCCAAGTTGTACATAGTTTCATCAAGGCTAATTTCAAGCTAACAACACAATGTCCCTGAATACAGAGTTGGGAAGAGATGTGCACTGTCAGCTCTAGTGAGCCCACATGAGCTGGCTCCAGCACTTACTGGTAACAAATCAAACTGACTTGCACTATAAGCGGAGATATTGGTTAACATTACGGGAAATCTGGAAGTAGGATGAGAGTTACTACTTTCTTATCTATTGGTTTATGGAGCTCATAAAAGATCCAAGTTCTTTCTGGCTCTCTGTGCTGCCAACTACAATGCTGGTTTGATTCTGAGGCTCTTAACTTTAGTAGAGTCAACTCACTCTGAAACTTTTCTTGGTCTGAGCTTTGAAACTTTAAAGTAACTTGACATCAAAGACCTTCTAAGTAAGTATTCCTTTAGAATCTAATTTCTCTCTTCCTCTTTTAGTCTCAATATAATTTTTAAGTGAAAGAAAAAATGCTGTGCCAGATGATCTGTAAGGTCCTATCAGCTTTAAGAGAGTTATGACCTGCGCCCACAACTTGTTTCCACATATCCCTGTTTCTATGTACTCTTTTCCATGATGATCTCATCTTCTCACATGGTTTCAATTATTTTCTCTACATATAATAGATAACTCTCAAATATCTAACTTTAGTTCTAAAATCTCTTCATAACTCCAATACCTACATTTCCAAATGCTCAATCAACATTTTTGACATTAGTATCACAGTGACTTCAAACTCAACCTATCTAATACAAATAAATCGCTCTTCCCTTGTCCATTTTGAAGAAATAAAACAATGTAAAACTTTTCCTGAAAGTGTCAGTCACTGTTAAGGGCACCACTACTCTCCAAGGTATACAAGTTGACTGATCTTTGGATAATAACAGATGGTGCCCAGAAGAAAATCTGATTTAAGAAACTAGATGGTTGGTAGTTTAGCTCACTGAGATAGGAGAGAGTGAAGAATAAAATGGTTCATGATGTCGGGGTGGTGGTGAAGGAGTAGAGTACCCGTGATGGGTTTACTTTTGGACATACTAAATTTGAAGTGTGATTGTGATGTCCAGGAGAGGGTGTCAGCGAGACAATTATACTTGGTGGCCTGGTACTCAGGAGAGAGGTCTAGGCTGGAGAGAAAGACGGAGTTGGTGATGTTGACATGGTTGAACACACCCAGGTGGAGCAGGCAGAATAAGAAGAGAAGCCAGGCTTAGAACTCTGAGCATGACATTGAAGGGAAGGCAAGGGGGGAAATCCTGAAAATAAGCAGAGAATTCAGAAGAAAGCCAGGAAAAGACGTATTATTGAAGTCAAGAGGAGAGATTATTCAAGGAAAAGTTGTGGCCTGGAGAGTCAAATCCTGCTGAAATCTGATGTAGGGTAAAAAGCCTGAAAGGTGTTCTCTGAATGAACTTAGAACTTACGGGAGAGCTTCCAAACAGCATTTCCTGGGTGTGTTGGGTGCAGCAGCCAGAATGTGGTGAGTGGAAAGTGAGGATGTGGATGACTATTCAACAAATGACATTAGGAAAAGTGATAACTATTGGGGAGGAAGAACTGGCAAAGGCTCACTGAATATCTATTAGGTGGCCAGAGTGTGAAATAAAAACAAGACATAAGTTCAAGTGCTCAAGGAAAATGTAAGAGAAAGCTGCTTTTCACTGGCACTTTCAGGGCTAGAAACGTGAAGACGGTACTTTAAATATCTGAAGGGGCACGAGTAGAGGTATGGCAACAGCAGATTAGGGTCCCTACTGAGGAGCTGTAGGAAATAGCCCAGCGTGCTTTGAGCTGAGTTTTAAAAAAATTGGCTAAGCTTAATGAAGGCACCCAAAGGGAGGGGAACCTGAAAGTAGGAACGCTGGTTAGGAAGGACCCTTCCACTGGTACTTTTCATTGACATTTCAACATCTTCAAGCCCATCTGAAAAATAGTCACCACACCACCACCACCATGAAAGCCCTTCCTGCAACCAAATGTTTTTCCCTGGCTCTGGCCATACTCTCATCTCTTCAAAACGAAATATGCTTTCTACCCATGACTGCTGATCTCCTTAAAGACCTTTTGGAGTCAGTTTCAAGGTCCTGCTATTTACCCCAACCTACCTTTTACATTGATCTCCAGGTTCTTTTTCCTGGAGGAAGGGAGAAGGGAAGGAAATGCGGGTTGCTGACCGATGTAGTCCTGGTACATGCACAAGGCAGGCGTCTGTGTCTCTGTCTGGCTGAGCAACTCTCTTTGCTCTCCTTGGCTGCTGCTCCCACCCTCCACATCCTTCCTCCCTCAGTTTTACGTGTTATTGGGCTTCCATCCTTTCCCAGTCTTACAAATATTTTTTGAAACTTTGTTCAGCACTGGTCTACTTGCTGTTCTCTTTGTTGTTATAAATTTATCCCTTTATTACGGGGTCTTGTAAGGATGCAATTTTATTTTTGAAAAGCCTAAGAGAACAGAAATAAAAAAAGAAAAATTTTCCCCCTTCCAGATTCCTATTGGCATTCCTTAAAATGAATTTACATCCAAAGACAGAATTCATCTTCAAGCTGTGGGTTACGGCATGCTAAGCTGCCCCTTTCTTAGGGCTTCGCCTTGCTCTTCCCTCCCCTGGAGGGTCCTGACCGCCTCTTGCCTTGCTCTTTCTTTCCACTTAGGACTCCGCTCAGGTCACACATCCTCAGACAGCCCCTCCATAATGACCAGCCTGTCCTTGCCCAGACACTCTGCCCTCACCTGTGTCTGTTGTCTTCAAAGCAACCATCACTGGGTGAAATATCTTGCAGGGCTCTTGCTTCTCTTGTTCATGGTGGAATCCAGGGAGCCTTTATTTATTTAATGAGGTACATTCACCATGGTTGTAGCTTTTATATTTGAATGAAGCCATATCCTTTCCCTCCTTTCTCAAAGATTAGCAGAAAATGCAGATGAAACAGTCAATTTGAGGTCCTAATTGTGACATTTAAGTTTTTGAAAGCTTCCATCATTGTGCCACACTTCAATAAATAAATCTTTACTGAACACCTACTAAGGGTAGGTGTGGTAGAAGATACAGAGGCATGATAGTCCCCGAGTTCTGCGGAGCCGCCCAGCACGGTTGCTTGTGCGACAGGGCATCGCGGTGAAATGTCCTAACTCGGCCTCTAAGAGCCTCCGCCCTCCCTCCCTATCACACTGGACCACACAGCACTCTTCTTCAGTCAAGCTCATAAATTAACCATTTATGTGCTTCTGTTGAGTCCATTTACAGAATATTCTCCACATTATCAAATCCTGATCATCCTTCAAGCCCCAACTCGAACTCTTTCCTCCCTGTGCCTTTCCTAGAATCCTAGGTTTTCACCATTACTGATCTTTAAACATTCAGAGTTCACAGTCTGTCACAGAACTTGAGCTTTGTGTTGTTCACACTTCCCTGTTGTAAGTCCTGACTTTCTACTGGATTGTAACCTCCAAAGGAGCTCGTAGCAAGAGCTTCTTAAGCACTGATTTTCTGGGTATCAACTGAGGAAGTGTCTTGAGGGAGGTTCGAAGTTCAGAATTATGTTCATGCAACAGAATAGAAAAGGACCCTAAGGACTCCTCTAGAAAACCCTATCATATTCTCCAGCTAACTAACACTCTCTGGCATAGTCACAAAAGTCTCTCCTTCCATTATGGACAAACATGCTACATTTGGGATGGGCGGTGACCCTGTGTGCTCTCCCACTCTCCCCTCCTCCCACCCCCCAACACCCTGGGCCTATAGCACCGAGATGATGGAATCTTCGGAAGGATTAAAGTGACAAGATGGAGAAAAGGTGAGGAGGAAATGGGATGTTTTGGGGGTTTTTTTCTTTAGAGAAATGTGAATGTATATTAACTTATCCACTCCGTGCCTGACTTCTGAAAAAAATTTCAGTGGGAACAGAAATGGGATTGCAGCCCCTCTCGTCTTTCACACATCAAGCACTGAGTGTGTGTGTGTGTGTGTGTGTGTGTGTGTGTTCTGTCCAAATTAGCAGTGAGAAAGGAAGGATTCCAAAGCTGTTGGTGTTGTGATGCCAAATGTCCAGATGAAGAATTTAATCAATTGTGCAGATGTTCCAAATATGTAATACCAAACACCCCAATCTGTGGAACATCCAGTGACAATTTTTTCATCCTGCTCTTGATATCTTGGCCCGGGAGAGTTGCAGCCTGATTTGCCGAGCTTAAGAGCCAAAACCACATTTTCTATCCGAAGTTATTAAGTTGACACTCTAGAATGGGTTTTCTGTGTCCTAAAGATTTGCATTTCCTTTTCTTAGGGTACTCTTCAAGAAGTACCCTAAGAATTATACTTCTGACTTTTATTATTTAATTTAGTAGGAAGAGAGAAAAAAGACAAACCCTCAGAAATTGCTACAGAAATAAACATATATTGTATTCTTAACAAATGGTATATGTCAAGTCAAAATTTTAAAAAGAGATTTAAAAAGTCCTAAGGGAAAACATTTCCAGACTATTGTGAATTAAGTTTTCCCATATCAACATATTAAGTGTTAATAACGCAACCTCTTTAGACACTGGTCTATTTCAGCAATGCTCTAATTTGGCCTTAACTGTCCAGGTCCACAAGTATCTGATTCCACAGTTCACTCTTGCTCCTACCAGAGCGACTCAACACCAGAGTTCCATTTGGAATTTTGTGTCCAGCTAATCCCATCGAGCTTCACATGCTGGGCCACTGCCCAGACTGCAAGCCCTGTGATCATCTGTCTCCTTCCTTACTCCACCCCAAACTGCTCTTGGTTTTCTCTTTCCTGATCCAACCTCCCAAAAGTCTCCTCCTACCTGCATTTTTGACTATATGGAGACAGGAGACAAAGAACAAAGGCTATTCTCTCTCACTTTTGAAATAGCTAAGGTTCTTTTCAACAATGTTACCATCTAAGTTCATTTTAAAAAATATTTTATTGTCACTGTGATTAAACAGGCAACCAAGTGTTATATCTAAGACACTCATGGCTATCTTAACCAAGTGTCCAAATTCTTTCTGACAATTATTTTTTTATTTTGCCTTCTAAAAATTGGGTCTTAAATATCTAAAAATTAAAACAAAAATTTTAAGCTATCTTTTATACCTAAAACTATCTTTGAGATTCCCAAGATGGTCCCTGAAAAATCACAAATGTTGGTTCTTTCACAGTATAAAAAGAGCGAGCTGGAAATAACTAGGATTGTTTGATGAGCTGAATGGGTAGAACTGTCAAATCAGGAGAGACGCTCAGCCGTTCCTAAGTTAACTTCGTTGTAGGTAAATTTTGTTAATATAAATTTATCAGAAATTGAATACTTTAATGGAAATCCGTGGAGATTTGTCAGTATCTTCACTGTCTGCATATATTTTAACTTTCAGGGATAACACTGATCAAAGCTCTAAGAAGTAGTTGTGTCAGGTTTTCCGGTATTTGTGAGTCCTGTGATTGTTTGCCTGATGACCTGATGTTGTGAGGCAGCCATAGTGTTATCAGCTATAATTTCAGTTACTGTTTCGACTTTTATTTGACTGTAACCTCATTTCTTTAATTTTAATGTAGTACCTTTTAAGTCAGTTGCTCTCAATTGAGGATGCATATCAAACTTACTTACGGAGTTTTAGAACAATATTGTCTATGCCCTACTTCAGACTTACTGCATCTCTTTACTTGATATTCTTGGCATAGTTTGTGTCAGGATTATTAAATATTATATCTCAAGATTTTTTCTCTATAAAATTTATGTTCAGCCTGGCCAGGCGTGGCTCAGCGGTTGAGCATCAACCTAAGATCCAGGTGATCAGGGTTCGATTCCTGGTCAGGGCACATGCCTGGGTTGCGGGCTCGATCCCCAGTCGGGGGCGTGCAAGAGGCAGCCGATCAATGACTCTCTCATCATTGATGTTTCTATCTCTCTCTCTCCCTCTCTCTTCTCTCTGAAATCAATAAAGATATATTTTAAAAAAATTATGTTCATCCATTTATATATAAATCAGATGGAACATTCATTGACTCCATTGAAAATAGACGTATTATCCTGAGATATTTTATCTAAAAAAAATTTGTAATGACAACTACCTTTGCCGCATAACATAACCTAATCACAGAAGTGAGATCCATCTTGTTCACAGGCCCCACCCACACTTAAGGGGAGGCGATTATGCTGGGCGTGCACACAACGAACATGGATCTTAGCAGCCAACTTCAAATCCTGTCTATTCCGTTTCTCAATCCACCCTCATCAATACTTAAGTTAGCAGAAATTTTCTTTTTTAATTTTCCATTGACAATGCAACTGGCAGTTTTTATTTATTTGGCATTTATTTCTTTTTGTAACTTCTTGGACTTGGAGGTTGGAAGAGGCATGCCCGACACCAGGCTTGTCATCTTGTGTCCGAGGGGGCGTAGACACTCTTCTAGATCCTCTCTCTGCCCTTCCCTGCTCTGCTGCGCCGTCTCAGGCTCATTCACTGCTCTTCCTTACATTCCTTAATGTTGATATTCTCTGGGGTTCCATCCTCACCTCTACTTTCTTCTCCCTGGGTTTACGTTAACTGAATGATTTCATGTATTCCCGTAGCTGCAACCCCCATCTTCATGCGAATACTCCCCCAGTTTATGCCTCTGGCCCAGTCATTTCTCCTGTTTAAACATTATTATCCTCATTTTCCTTAATTGAAGCCAAATTAGTTAAAATGTTATTCACCATGTTTACATGTCAGAGGTTCTAATAATCTGCACTATCAATGACATTTACAAACCTTGACTTATTTTATTATTTTTAAATTTATCTTTATTGTTACAAGTATTACAGATATCCTTTTATTTTTCTCCCCATCGATCCCCTCCACCCCGCATCTGCCCCACCCCCCAGGACTTCCCCATACTATTATCTGTGTCCATGGGTTATGCATTTATGCATCTAAGTTTTTTGATTAATCTCTCTCCAACCTTGACTTATTTTAAAATCTATTTCGTGTTACTATTGGTTTTACTAATAAAGCTTTAAAATGCTTAATCTACATTAGCCCAGGGACTGACAACTGGGATAATTATCAGATGAAAGCTGTACTACAGATTCAAGATCTTTAAGATACTTACTCCTGAAGCATTACAAATATGTTTTATAAGTGGTGATTGGGATGTTTTAATGGTTAGGACGGCTAAGTAACAATTCCATAGAAAGCCTGGCAGATGTTATCAATCATAATAAAAAAGTCTGAAATGAAAGGTATATTTTGGTAATATTACTGTCATCATCATTATCATAACCATAATATATGCCCCTAGACTAAGGAAACATTTCTGTTTTGAGAGTGAGATAGATGGGGGATAAAAAGGAGAAACACATGAAAATACAGCTAAAGAAGCAGCAGAGAGATAAGCGAAAATACCAACTGAGAGCATTTGTCAGGTACTGAGAAGAAGGGGAGACAGGGGGAACCTGGGAGCCCCAGAAAGTGCAAGGTGGGAACCTGATACTAGAAGCTCACTGTTCTGATCACAAAAGATTAATAAGTACATGACACTAAGAACATAGGAAGCCCTAAGAAGGATGAGATAGGACTCTGAAAACAGTAGGTAGACAGGGGTCTTCAAAGAATGTGGCATCCAGGGGACCAAGGAATGGGAATGGTAACAACCTCCACCTGGTTTGGGAGCTGTGGAAGGACCCACAACACTCTCTCCCACCAAGGCAGAATGGACTTGGTGTCTTCAGGTTCTAGAACTCTGAGAGCTGGCAGGCGTCCTTGGCAGAGGAAGGGATATGTGTTAGCTCACATGAACACCAGATTCTTTTTTTTTTTTTTTAATTTATCTTTATTGTTGAAAGTACTACAGGTGTCCCATTTTCCCTCCCAATTGACCCCCTCCACCTTGATCCCACTCCCTCCTCAGGCCTTCACCCCATTATTGACTGTGTCCATGGGTTATACACATATGCATATAACTTCTTTGGTTAATCTCTTCCCACCCTCCACCCCCTTTCCCTCTTTCCTCTGAGATATGATTGTCTATTGCCTGTGACAATGTCTCTGGATCTATTTAGTTAGTCAGATTCTTTTGTTCATTAGCTTCTTCTTAAAGAAGACCCTTCAACATTTCCTGTAATGCTGGTCTGGTGGTGATGAACTCCTTTAGCTTTTCCTTGTCTGAGAAGCTCTTTATCTGACCTTCAATTCTAAATGATAGCTTTGCTGGGTAGAGCAATCTTGGTTGTAGTTCCATGTTTTTCATCACTTTGAATATTTCATGCCACTCCCTTGTGGCCTGAAAAGCTTCTGTGGAGAAATCAGCTGATAGTCTTATAGGTGCTCCCTTGTAGGTAACTAATTGCTTTTCTCTTGCTGCTTTTAAGATTCTCTCTCTGTCTTTAACCTTTGGCATTTTAATGATGATGTGTCTTGCTGTGATCCTCTTTGGGTTCCTCTTGTTTGGGACCCTCTGTGCTTCCTGGACTTGTAAGTCTATTTCTTTCCCAGGTAGGGGAAGTTTTCTGTCATTATTTTTTCAAATAGGTTTTCAATTTCTTGGTCTCTTTCTTCCCCTCTGGCACCCCAATAATACGAATGTTGGGCCTCTTGAAGTTGTCCCAGAGGCTCCTTATACTAGTTTCATATTTCTGGATTCTTTTTTCTTTTTGCTCTTCTGATTGGGTGTTTTTTGTTTCCTCATGTTCCAAATGGCTGATTTGATTCTTAGTGTCCTCTACTCTACTGTTGATTCCCTGTAAATTATTCTTCATTTCAGTTCATGTAGCCTTCATTTCAAATTGGTACTTTATTATGTCATCGATTTTCTCAGGTTTTTTTGTAATACTCTCACTAATATGCGTGAGCATCCTTATAAACAAAACTGTGAACTCTGCATCTGTTAGCTTGCTTGGATCTATTTCATTTATTTCCTTTTCTGGATGTTTCTTCTGTTCTTTCCTTGGTGACATGTTTCTTTGCCTCCACATTTTGGCTGCTTCCAGGCATTTGTTTCTATGTATTAGGTAGAGCTGCTATGTCTCCTGGAATTTGTAGAGTGGCTTTGTGTAGTAGGTGTCATGTAGGGTCCAGTGGCTCAGCCTCTCCAGTCACCTGAACTGGGCCCTCTAGGTGCTCCCCTGTGTGGGCTGTGTGCACTGTCCTGTTGTAGTTGAGCCTTGGGTGCTGTTGGGGTCACTGGGAGGAATTCACCCCCAGGCCAATCGGCTGTGAGGACCAGCTACAACTACAGCCAAAGAGCTGCTATGCTGGAGACACCCTTATGGAGCAGGATTTACTTCAGTGGAGCTTTGGTGTTCACCAAGTGCGCCCCTTGAGTGTCACTCGTGGATGTGGTAGGGTTGTAATCCAGCGTGGTTGAGTCTGACCACCAGGTGCACTGTCTCTGGGGCCTCCCAGGAGGTGCAAGGTCAGCCTCTGCCAGTGCCTTGCCCAGGGCCACCCAGCATGAGCTACACAGCAAACCATAGTTGGCTGCTACTTGTGCTGGGCTTGGAGGTGCCCAGGAGAGGCCAAGCTAGGAGCCAATGCAGGCTGCCGCTAGTGCCAGGCCTGCGGCCACTTATCAAGCCTTATGGGGCCCGCTGCTGCTTGTTTGAGAGATTTTAGGAAAGTCCTAAGCATGAGGCTTAAGGGGCCACTTGCATAGAAAAGCCCCTGGAAATGCCCTGGATGAGTCTGCAGGTGGGGAGGGGCGGAGCCTTCGGGAATCACGGGGCGGGGCCAAAGGTGTGAGTCAGGTGCTGGCGATTCAAATATTGTACCTGCCTGTGGCTGTGTGTGGTGAGGACTCGCCAAAGGAGCCATGGCCTCTGCCAGCCCTTCTGCCTGGGAGGAAGCCGCCCCTCCACCCCTCGCCCGGACTTCAGGCAGGTTAGTTCCTCCCCGAGTGTCCCAGGTCCTTTCAGGCTGCTGTCCGGCGCTGGGCTCAGAGCGAGCTTGTCTGAGTGAACCCTTTAAGAAGAAAGCTTGCGACTCCCTCAGCCACAGTCCCCTCTGGTTTTCACAGCCTGGAGTTGTGGGGACGTCTCTTCTCTGCCCTGGAGCCCTGGGCTGGGGGCCTGCTGTGGGGCTGGGACCCCTCACTCCTCCAGGAAACCCCCGCCACCGAGATTCCTCCCGGGTTTCAACCGCAGCACCGAGTGTGGGCCCTCGGCCATGTCTCCAGGATTCAGCCCCATCCGCCCGCGTCTCCGCCCCTCCTACCTGTCTCGATGCTCCTTCAGCTCCCTGGTTGTGGGGCTTCTGTGCAGCCAGATCTCGGGAGGCTCTGAGTGACGGTGGTTCTGTACTTTCGTTGTAATTTTGATGTGGTTGGGGGGCGGCGGTGCAGCTGCTACCTACGCGCCATCTTGTTTCCTCTCTGAACACCAGGTTCTTTTTCCCGTGCTCTGCGCAGCCGGGCGTGGCTTGTACCACAGAATTCCTGGTGCTGTGGTAGGGGTGATTGTTGACTCGGTTCATGTGTGAGGATTAGGACGAAAGCAGGGACTGAAAGGATGGACCATGACTGCTGATCGGAGGTGGGCTCAAAGGCTCGGTTTGAAGAGGGGGATTCTATTTTCCTACGATGGTGTCCTTGTGGGGTTTGGAGGGGGTGAGGCCAGCCTCTGTCCTGGTGCTTTGGTGTCTTTAGGACACAGTCCAAGTGACAACTCTCAGAAGATTCTCTAAAACGCCCTAGAATGTTCTCTGTATATTGGGCTTACCTTTCCGTGGGGCCGCTCCGGGCTTTGACAGCACGTGAGCATGGTCCTCCTGTCTTTTTTCCTGGGCTTCCTTTCGAGGTACACTGGCTGGCTGTGGGGAGTCTTTTCCTGGTCATAAGACACATTTGGAAAGTCAGTGTTAGGAACATCCTTATTTCTCAAGGAATATTTTTCTTGAAAGGTAGAATTACTATCCTTGGATGGCCAAGAAGTTGATAAAAGGTCTGTATATCTTGTTGTTAAGGAAGTTTTCCCAAGATAGTTCAGAATTAGAACTTGGACTATTGCAGTTTGACTTTTGGTTTGATGGTTGTCTTTCCAAGAAAAGAATGTGTCTTTTTTACACTCTAAAACTTCTGACAGACTGTGTCTATCCCTCCCAATGTTTTTTGAGTGCTAGCATTAAAAATGTTTATCCAAATCAACACAAGTGCGTGGTTTAAAAAACTAAACAGTACTATAAACAGCAGTTGGTTAACCCACTTCTTTCCATCCCTCCCCCAAACAAATGTCAATTTCATTAACTGTTTCTTACGGGTTTTATTTTTAGGTTTGAAAACTGTAACTTCTCCATCTTGATATTTTTCAACTTTAGCCAATGTTTATCGTTGAGATTGTTTAGCTCTCTTAAAGTCCCACCCCCTTTGCCACTTTCCCTTGCCCATTCTCCTAGTACAGTTTCTAACATTAAGCGATTAGTTCACAGTTGCACAATTACAGCTATTTAAACACTGGCCACTGCTGAGTCAAACATCATAGTTTAATGTTTCCGTTCTTGTACAAGTAGCTCTTCAGCTTTCCTTCCCCTTTTTTGTGGTTTCTCATATGTCTATGCAACTGCTCCACAAGATCTGTAAAATACTTATTAAATTGCCCAAATGCCCACATCAGATTTTTATTGACTTCATCCCCACCCCACCCCAAATCTCCACCCCTGGGTCTTTTGTCTGAACTAGTTTACCTGAGTCACTTTCTAGTCTTGGGTGGGGTTCTCATCCTGATCCTCCCCTCTGCTGTTTTCCTGTGTTGGGCCCCTGGTGCCCTGGGTCACATAACTTCTTCTTTCTTAGATAATTACCTCATTTTTAAAGCATATTCTCCAGTACAGTCTCAAGAAAGGGTGTATGGGTGGTTATTTTTCTGAGTCCTAACATATCTAAAACTGTCTTTTGCCCTCACTCTTGATGAGTATAGATCTTTTGGCCTAAAGGCTTTTTTTTTCCCTTCTCAGATTTTGAAGGTATTGATTCATTGTCTTATAGTTTCCAGTGTTACAACTGAAAGGTCTGATGATATGCCACTGGTTTTATATATATTCATAGAAATGTATATATGTTCATATAAGTACATATGTCAAAAATACATGTGTGTGTGTTCAGGGCATTTAAATGATCTCTAAGAATTATATATATATTTTTTTTGTGTGTGTGTGTTCTTAAATATCGAAATTCCTTGAAATAACATTTTTAGTAATGTATTATTCAAAGTGCTTTGTGACATTTTTAAATCTGGAAGCTCATGTCTTTTAGTCATAGGCATTATTGTTATTGTTATTATCATTATTGCTATTTCTATTTTACCTTCCTTTACCTCATATTCTCTGTTCCGCCCCCCCACCCGAAATCTTATCATTGAAATTCCTGGGTTGATCCTTCAATTTTGTTTTCTCTATTGGGTTAAAATTCTTTGTCTTTTTGTTTTACTTTCTGGGGTAGTTCCTTTGATTTGGTTGTAACTGTATTTTTACTTTCAGGGGCATTTTCTTTATTTCCCCATAGCAGCTTGGTCTGCTATGAGAATATTGAGATGTAATATTTTTTCACATCTTTCTGAGGATACTAATAAAGTACGTTTAATTTGACCTTTTCTTCTATTTCTATTGTATCTTCTTCCTCCAAGTTCATTTTGTGGTTTGTTTTCATTACTGTCTTTTGTGTTGCAGGTTTTCCACAGATGTTTGGACATCTGTGGCTATCTGTTCACACTTTTCCAACAGCCTTATTGAGATAGACTTCACATACCATACAATTCACCCATCTGAAGTGTACACTTCAGTGCTTTGTAGTGTAGTGTGACTATATTAGCACAATACACTTTAGACCATTTCATCGCCCCCAAAGAAACCCTACACCCATTAACTAGTCATTGACCATTTTCTCTCAATTAATCTGCTCTCCCCTGCCCGCTCCTGACCCATTGCTAAGAAACCACTAACTTACTTTCAATTTCTATATATTTACCTATTCTGGACATTTCATATAAATGAAATCACATAGTCTGTGGTGTTTTGTGACTAACTTCTTTCTCTTATAATGTTTTCAAGAGTCACCCATGTTGCAGCCTATATTATTACTTCATTCTTTTTTATTGCTGAATAGTATTTTGTTATATGGATATACCATATTTTGTCTATCCACTCATAATTTATGGATATTTGAGTTCTTTCCACTTTTGACTATTATTAGTAAAGCTGGTATTAACATTCATGTACAAATTTTCTGTAGATATGTTTTCATTTCTCTTATGTTTATATCTTGGAGTGGACCTGCTGGATTATATGATAAATCTGAGAGTCTTTTTTTAAGGAATATTTCCAAAGTGCTGCACTATTTTATATCCCTACCAGAAATGTACGAAGGTTTTAATTTCTCTACATCCTTGCTAATGGTTATTTTCTGTCCTTTTGATTATGGACATTCTAGTGGGTAGGAAGTAGTATCTCATGGCTTTGATTTGCACTTCTCTTTGCTAAAGATATTGAGCATCTTTTCATGTATTTATTGGATATGTGTATATCTTTGGAGAAATGTCTCTTGAGATCCTTTGTTGACTTTTAATTGGGTTATTGTCTTTCTGTTATTGAGTTATAAAAACTAGATGCAAGTTCCTTACCAAATACACGATTTGCAAGTTTTTTCCCCATTCTGTGGGTTGTCTTTCACTTTCTTGATGGCAACCTACAAAGCACAAACATTTTTAATTTTAATGAAGTCTAATTTATCATTTTTTTAATATTTTGTGGCTTGAACTTTTGCTGTCATATCTGAGAAGACTTTGCCTAACCCATGGTTACAAATATTTTGTCCTATATTTTCTTAAATTCGTTTTATAGTTTTATTTACATTTAGGGCCATGATGAGTTTTTGTTACTTTTTGTGTGTATGGTATGAAGAAGCAGTCCAATTTCATTCTTTTGCATGTGGAAATAAATTGTCCCAACACCATTTGCTGAAAAGACTTGTTCATCTGTATTTAAGAGTGAAATACTAACAGGCTAATTGGGAGGGCTGTGTGTGTGAGGGGCTAACCAATGGGCAGGCTTTCCTCTCGGGTTATTGTTCAGTGAGTTGGCCTTTTCCCTGAGTTACCTAAAAAGGTAGTATTTAGAGATACATCATTCTGTCCTCAACCTTGCAGCCTATCCCCTTGCACCTACTACTTTCCAGTCCAGAACATCTGTTGCTTAATTTCTTAAGAATTAGCCTGTGGTCACTTAGAGAGAATGGGAGGGTGGGTAGGAGAAGGTTGTCACTCGTACAGTGTGGGTTGGCGGAGAAGGTCTGTGGGTGTTCTGCTACTTCAAATACAGATTTCCAACTAATCCCGCTGATTTTAACCTTTTGCTGTACAAGTCTTGAGACTCCGCATGTGATTGAGTGGAACAAATGGACGCATTCCCTGTCAGAGTCCCTTTCAGCAGGCACTTCGGTTGTATCTTCTTCCACTCTGCTAAGTCATGATCATGCCTCTTTTCAATTCTATTATCTGAAAATCTGTTGGGGGCCTTTGTCTGCTGATGTCTCATCTCCCTTTTTGTTTTGGTTATTTATCATCTAAGGGTGTTCAGGAGCAAAAGAAGATAAACAAGTGATAAGTATGCTGCATTTAAGAGGGCATTTCTCTTCAGCTCTGACTCGGCACAGCTTTTAAGAGAATTTCATTTCAAATCAGAGTATAACTAATTTCAGTAAGAGAATCTGATTTAACAAATGTAAATTTACAGTTAAAAAGGGAGAGAGTGACAGAGAATAATCTTCCTAAATTAGAGTCTATATTCTGTAGTAGATGCCATCTAATTGACAAGTTTAATTTCCCTTGATGTACCATGTCTTCTTGTTTCATCATTGATTTCTCAGAGTTTAATACAGTGTTTAATTCATAAGGAGCTCTCAATAAATGTTTAATAAAGGAATGGAAGGATTAATGAGTAACCATATGACACCCATCAAAGTTTCTAATTACTATTAGTAGCCTCCTTTATATAATAATTTTCTTCAGCACTTAACAGCACTGATTTTGACTGACTTTTACATCCTGACTTGGGGGAGGTAGATGAAGTGCATTAGTTTCTCAACTATAGCTCCAAAGCTAAGCTGTATTTTATCCATATGCAAGTCAACAGAGACAAATGAGGTATAAGAATATACTCTCAGTTCAAAGAAATCTGACTTCAAAGCAAGTTAAACTTACTCTTAAATCGATCTTCCCACATTCTTCTTCCCACCAACTCCAGAAGACAAGGAGATCCTGGTCACCAATATGACCTGAAAGTCAATTAATAAATTTAATCCACTTTGGTGGTTATAAAGGATAACTAAATTTGTAACAGGATACTAGTATATTCCCATGCTACTTTAAAATTATTTATCTTTATAAGCCTATTGTGACATATAAGAGATGAAAATAATATTTTCTTTGGAGTGAGATTTTGTTTCATTTTATTGTAAAGATTCATACTGCCTAGAAACATTTGCTCCGGGTTTAATATTTTTCTTGTAAAAGGTTATCAAGATTCCATAATAGCTATAAATAAGTTATTTGAAGTTGAGGAAGCAGGAGAAAAATAGGCAGAGAACATTATAATATATGGTTATAATTTTATATATTTATTAAATATATTTATTAAATATAGTCAACATATTTACTACATCTTAATTTAATCTGTTTGTAAACTCTGAAAATGGAAAATGCAAAATAGAAGGTGCTGGTGATCTGACTTCTCAGAATGCTTCACTTGCTGAGAAAGTTCCAGGTAACTTCTAGATACAGCACATCTGAATTATTAAGTTGGTCTCAACCCGTGTCTTGGGTTCCTGCCCAGCAGTTTCCTTGTGATGGCTGGAAGGTATTGTTGCGTGTCTTTTCATGAATAGGTGAGACACTGTTCGTGAAGTATATGTTCCCATTATCCTAAAAAAATGTAGAAGCAAAGTGTTTCTCCCTCCCCACTCACCCATGTGGGGAATGGTTGTTTGACCTCGATCAAATTCTGCTTGATGATCCTAATCTGTTTTGTTGATTTTTTTATTTTTATTTTTTGGGTTTTTGGCTTGAGTCTCCTTATAACTAATGGGACTCAGTGATTTGTTGTTGTTGTTCATTAGGTATTTTAAAAATTATATGAGCATTTTAAAAATCTCAAATAATAATTTGAAAAGTTGTTTATATCATATTACTTGTACTATGATTATATAAATATTTTGCTGATAGCACCAAGCACCAAGTACTGAGCAGAGAGGTAATATATTTATTGTCTCTTTTTTTTTTTTTTTTAAGAGAACTTTTCACAAGCCCCAGCCAAATGAATTCACTTTTAATTTTGCTCTGGAGTCTTTCATTTCTGACTCATACTTAACTGCTGATGTTTCTTGTATCTCAAGTCCTCCTTTTTCTTAGAATTAGTTTGCTATAGACAGAATGTTTTCATCCCCCCAAATTTGTATGTTGAAACCTAATCCCCAACGTGATAGCACTTGGAGGTGGGGCCTTTGGGAGGTGAATAGGTCATGAGGGCGGAGCCATCATGAATGAGATCAGTGCTCTTACAAAAGTGACCCCACAAAGCTCTCTCACCCCTTCTGCCCTTAAAGGACACAGGGAGGAGACCACTGTCTATGAACCAGGAATCAGGCTCATATGAGTCATGAAGGCTCACCGGACAACTAATCTGTTGGCCCCTTGCTCTTGGACTTCCCTACTTCCTAGTTGTGAGAAAAAAAAAAAATCTGTTGTTCATAAGCCACCCAGACCATGGCATTATTATAACGGCCCAAACTGACTAAGCACATTTTATCTTTGTTGGTTTATCTGTTTGAACAGCAATGGATGCTAGACATCTAAATTCTTGCATGTCCAAAAATGTCTTCATGTTGCATGCCAATTTGATTAGTATCTGTCTGCACATACAATTCTAAATCCCAGACTTCAGCATTTACAAGCCATTATTCCATTGCTCTGTGTGAAACAGCTGGTGTTAACCTGATTTACAGTGCTCTGTAGCTAGCTGGTTTTTCACTCAAGGTCATTTTTCTCTTTATCCTGGAGTGCTAAAGCTTTACAAGTGTGTGTCTAGATGTGTTATTTATTTTAAAATTATTTATATGTATGTTATTTATATTTAAAATTATTATTCTCAGCACCTTTCAAATCTTTCTTTAGCTCAGTACATTTTCTACTATTGTTTCTCAATTATTTCCTTCCTTTTACTCATCCTGTTTGTTCCTATTAGGACTCCAGTCAGGTGGCTATTGGGCTTCCTGACTGTATCCTCCGCATCCCTTACATCTTGCTGTCAAATAAGCAACACAGAATACTAGTTAAGAGTAGGGCTCTGGGGTCAGAGTCCTTGGATTTGAATTTCAGCTCCACTACCTCATTAGCTGTATGACTTTGGGCATGTGACTTAACCCCTCTGTGTATATAATAATAGTTCTCAGCAGAGAGTTATGAAAATTAAATAAGCTATTATAACGAAAGCACTCATGACATTATAGCACATATTAAAGGATACTATTTTTTCCCACCTCATTGACTCTAGATTTCCTAAAGAGTTCCTTGAATTTCCTTCCACATCATCAGCTTTTCTAATTGTCCATTTCATTATTCAGACAATTCATTAATTTTTTTCATTGGGGAAATTATATTTATTTTGAATCCTCACCCGAGAACATACTTAGAGAGAAGAAGGGGGAGGGGAGAGAGAGAGAAAGAGAGAGCAACGTCGACTGGTTGCCTTCCATATACTCCCCGACCAGAAATTGAACCAGCAACAGCAACCTTTCAGTGCACAGACGATGCTCAGTCAACCGAGCCACTCCAGCCGGGAGGGGCAATTCTATTTCTAATGGCAACAAAGTCTTTCCCATTTTCTGAATACCCCGTTGTCATAGCAGCTTGTTCTTATTTTGGCTGCAAAATCATCTTAATTCTAATTTTATTTTTTCAAAGTGTAAGCTCTTGTTTGTTCTCTAAGTTGTCCCCTTTTCTCTAGGGTTAGTATTTCTTTCATTCATCTTGGTCTTTCTCTTCCATGGTGTCATTTTCTTCAAATGCCTAGTGATCTCGATCTTCTGCTTATGTTTATGAATATTGATAAGTGCACATACTGAGCTTGAGTTTCCTTTATAGTTGTGTTCATTCTGGCTCTGTATCAGTCAGAGTCCAAACAGGAAAACAGAAATCACACCAGGTATTTCAAGCATTAATACAGATCAAATTTAATATAGAGATTCTTTACAAGATTATTGGGAATTCTGGAGGAGCAAAAGACAGTAAGGTCAAGTTACTCAAAGATTAAGAACTATGGGAAACTGCTACCATCTCTGTGCGGAAGAGGGAAAACTTCACCCAATGGCTGGGGCAGATTGGCTGCTAAGGCTCCTGCTGTTGGAGCCCAGTTGCCTAAGTGGGAACTCTGTAATTTGATCTACGAGATTGGAATTGGGGTCCACAAACTTAAATGCTTTCAGGGGCTTGGCAAGCCCCATAATATGTGAAGCAGGTGGGCCAGTGGGCATGAAATTATAAGGGCAGTAGGAACTGTAGCTAGTTGGAGAATGCACGCTTGGATTTAATTTTTACAAAATATTATTCTGTCTAACAAAACTGATTTTCAGCTAGATTACATGTCTGTTGGTTTCTACTTCCCCAAAATATTTTAAATATTTATTTTAAAGAAAAACTTATTTTAAGATTTACCAAAGGCCTAATGTACTCCACAGAGAGTGCGTTTATTATTAGTAGTAGAGTTGAGTAATCACATTTGTATCCTGCTTTATCATTTTGTTATAATCATATATCATAGTATCATTTTGGTCAGACTAGTTTAAGCATTTAGCTAGTTTTTGTTTGGTTATTTTGAGGGGATAGAAAAAGAGTTCTGTTCCTTTTAATATTTTATAGTGTGTTTTTTGGAGTCCTGTCTGACAAACATGAGCTGAAGTATCATTATGATTTGGATGCTTTCCAGACATGAATATCACTTTTCAGGCCATAAAAGGAGTGATTGGATCCTTGGCAAATAGACCAGAACTGCCTGAACCTCAGGACTCACTTTATGCTGACTGAAGCCCTGGAGAAAAAAAGGGAGGAAGCAAACTCATACATCACGCAAATTTTTTCATTCACTATTAAACTTACGGGGGAAAACTCATATCAAGATCAAGGAATTATCTTTAATACCAGGATAAAGAAACCAAGAGGATTTTGTGCCAAATGCATGCCAGGCACCGTACATGTGTAGTTTTGTTTTTCTCAAATCAACCACATAAAGCAGGCATTTTAGCTCATGTAATGGATGGAAACCTGAGGCTTAGAGAATTTAAGACACTTGACGAGTCAAACAGCTATTGAGTGGCAGTTCTGTTATTCAAACATAAATCTGTTTGATGCCAGCACTCAGGCTCTTTTCTCTACACTGTACTATCTCCTTATGAAGTCAGAAGTTGACGAGAAATTTCAGACCTTAAGGAAGTTCTCAAGAAAGGAGCATTTTTGAGAGCTGTGGATTTTCCCTTGAAACATGTTGAAAAAGTTGTAGACATTTTACTGGCTAATTTGCAAGCAGAGCAATAAATGAGTAGAGTTATTTTAACTTAACATCCACTTAGATAGCCATTGGGCCAAGTCAGGCTTTGAAGACGGTCTGGCGCTCTTTGTGTCTCACTCCACAAATAGAGCAGTAATGACTCATGGGCACAGACTGGTATTAAACCCACCCGCTCACACATGCACCCTGACCTGTGGGCCCCAGGGACTTATCGGGTCTCTGGATGTTGACAGCCAGCCACATCTAAAGTCACAGCTAGGAATAGCAGGGAACCGAGAAACCGAATAGTGCCCTCCACTGCCAGAACCCTCACAGCAGCGTAAAGCAGAAACCAAAGCAGGTCTTCAGTAGGCAGCTGAAAGGTTAAGTTCTGGGCTGGCCGAATTAAACAACCTGAAATGTAATTGTTCGAGGGACCGTTCATCCTGTGACTCCCTGTAAATAGAGACCCCTGAACGCCCTCAGTTCAGGAAGACTGTCTGGCTCTGTTCCCTTTTAACAACATGTTGATACGTTTATGAGCATATAATGGGCACTGCCTAATATCACTAATTGCCACTTAGTGTTAATCTCCGGCTTTATTCCCTGCGTGCTTCATGTTCCCTTAATTGGTTAATTAGACCTGCACTGGCTGCAAAGCAGGTAAGCTAGCAGGTAAGCCCTGCAGCTGCTGGTAAGGGACCAGAAGTCCTCCTCTGTCCTACAGGAAGCACACCTAGATGTTTTCTTGGCCACACCTTGTTTTGAAGTTATGTATACCCAGGAGGCCCTTCACACCTGTTAGTTTTAACTAAAAAGGTCCTAAGTGGCTTCTCAACAGCCTCTCTCAATGCCCTCTAGTTGAGTGGTCCTCAAACTTTGGCTACATCAGAACCACCTGGTGGGCTTGTTAAAACACAGATTGCAGGGCTCCACCCTGAGCACTTCTTATGCACCCGGTGTAGTGTGCAGCCCCTAAACTTGCATTTCTAACAAGTTCCCAGGTGATGCTGACGCTACCAAGGGGGGAGGGCGGTATACACTTTGAGCACCTACTGCTCTAACCAACATCTCCAAGCTGCCCTAGAAGACAAAGGTGGGGCAGTCTTCATCCACCTAGCCTTGCAGATGCCAGCATAGAGACGCGGGGCTTTGTGAAAAGAAACACTGAGGAAAGACAAACTCTCTGGTGTTTTTTTTTCTCTTTGAAAGGAATAGAAATGGGGGAAAGCCACAGTGACCCTCTAATTTAGTGGTTCTGGAAGTGTGGCTCCCCGACCAGAATCAGCATCCCCTGGGAACTTGTTAGGAATGCAAATTCTGAGGCCCCACCACAGACCAGCTGACTCAGAAATTCCGGACGTGGAGCCCAGCAATCTGTGTTTTACAAGCCCCCCAGGCACTGAAGTGGGAGAACCACGCTTTGGATCTATTCTCTAAAAGTCAGAGTGACCTTTTCTTTTCTTTTTTTAAAGATAATCAGACATTTATAATGGAAATCCTCTGTTTTTTACTTGTAGTTTATTACACACAACTACATTAGGTTGCAAGCAATAGTCCAACTTCCAACGGCTCAACCACATAGATTTATGTGTTTCTTGTATATCTAGAAATCCAGAGTCTGTCTAATAACTCTAAGATGTCATTAATATTCAGGCCCCTTTGATTTTAGCTCAATCATCTTTGGCCTGCAGATTTCAGCTTCCTGGTTGAAAGATGGTTATTGATTTCTCAAGTAGGACATTTAAGTTAGATGAAGGCAGAAAGAAGGGTATATATAGCTAAGGAAAAAGTGTAAATCTTCCTTGTTAGGTTTTTTAAAAGCTATTATTGCAAAACAGGTCAGTTAAAGTTTTGTTGATCAGAATCATATGATATAGTCATCCAGCAAAAAGAAAGTTTGAGACTGGAAATTAGAGGAAGACAAAGGAAAATGAAGCTGTCTTGGGTGTCCGGTGGCCAACATACAGTGTCTGTCACATTACTATAGTGAACTTCACACTTATTTACAACAAAATGTTTCTGTTTTTATAAAATACTGAGATTAAAGAATCTCTCTGGGCTTTGACAGAAGAAACCTCCAGTAAACCTCATCTGACAATTACAGTAAAGATTCTGCTACTGAGGTTAGGTTTGGCCTGTCACTGCTCAGGTAATATCCACTTCCTAGCCCCATGAGACAGGCACACACAAATACTTCCACAGGAAGAGTGTGTTTCCCAGACTGTAAACACTCAGCTTTGTCATGTGACCTTTCTTTGACTTCATGCTAAGTATACACTCACGTGCTTTGACTTGAGGCTTGCACATTTGATTTGCAAATGGGATTCTAGTGGATGAGAGGCGACCCAAGGCCTGAAATGAGATGAGCGGTTGGTCTTGTTCTATAGTGCCCTGTCATTTAGAATTAACTTTCTTTAATTGAAATTTTATTTGATAATTGTAGATTCACATGCAGTTGCAAGAAATAATACGGGGAGATTCCTTATATACTTTGCCCAGTGCCCCTCAATGGTAACATTTTGCAAAACTATAGTATAATATCATAGCAAGGATTTTAACATTGATATAATGCACCTACTTTTTTCAATTATAGTTCACATTCAATATTATTCTGTATTAGTTTCAGGTGTACAGCATAGTGGTTAGACAATCATATACTTTACAAAGTGTTCCCCCAGGTATTCCAAGTACCCACCTGGCCCCATACATAGTTATTACAATATTATTCACTATATAGCCTATGCTGTACTAGTGCACCTATTTTATTCAGATTTCCACAGCTTTACTTTTAGTCACTTGTGTGTGTGTGTGTGTGTGTGTGTGTATTAAGCTCAATGCAGTTTTATCACCTGTATACATTCATGCATCCGCCACCACAGCTGAGTTCCAATACCATAAATATCCCTCGGTGTGTCCTTTTATAACTATACTCACCTCCCTCCTGCATGGCCCCCACCTTCCTCTTCCCTAACCCCTGGCATCCACTAATCTGTTTTCCATTTCTAAAACTCTGTCATTTCAAAAATAGAATCAGACGGTGTACAACTTTCTGGGACTGGATTTATCGCTCAGCATAATTCCCTGGAGATTCATCCAAAATGTGTGTATCAATAGTTTACCCCTTTATTGCCATGTGGTTTCTCTGGTAAGTATGTACCACAGTTTGTTTAATCATTCCTGTTGATAGACATCTAGCTTAATTTCCATTTTTGGCTACCACACATAAAGTGGCTATGAACATTCATGTACAGGTTTTGCACGAGCATAAGCTCTCATTTCTCTGGGTAAATACCCAAGAATGAAATTCCTAGGTGGTATGTAGCTGCACGTTCAGTTTTGTAAGAAACTCCGAAACTATTTTCCAGAGTGGCTGTGCCATTTACATTCCTACAGCAAAGAAGGAATGGATTTCTCCGTATCCTCGGCAGCGTTTGATTTTCTCACTGTTTTTCGTTTTAGCCATTCTGATAGGTGTGCTGCAATACCTCATGGGGCCTTAACTTACATTTTCCTGATGGCTGATGGCATTGAACACCTTTTCACGTGCTTGTTTGCTAACTTCCTCCTCTCCGGGGAAATGACAGCTCATCTCTTGTCTGTTTTCTAATTGCACTACTTTGTTGCTGCTGCTGTTTCACTGTTAAGTTTTGAGAGTTCTTTATATACTTTTTATACTAATTCTTTTCAGATATGTAGTTGGGAAACATTTTCCCCCTGCCTGCAGCTTGTCTATTCATTCCCTTCACATAAGCTTTTATAGAGCAAAAGCTTTTTTTTCATCTTGAGGAGGCCAACTTTTTTCACTTATGGAAAAATTATCCATAGTGACCTTCTAAAAAATATATACACTGCGGTAAAATAGATATAACATAGTGACCTTTTAAAATGCCTTTCTAGATGACCTTTTAAAACACAAATCTGATTATGTTGCTTCCTGTCTAAAACCTTTGAATAGTTACCTTTTTTCCTTAGGATAAACTTTAAAATCCCTAATGTGGATTAAAGCCCCCCCCACAATTCCACTGGGAGGCCACCCTGTTCTACACTCCAGCCAGACAGGAACCACTTTCAGATTTTCTAAGACATCTGGCTTTCTCTGGCTTTATTCCTCCCGAGACCATCTTCTACACTCCCCTGCCCTCTATAATTCTTTCAGGTTTTAGCTGCTTCACTATGGCTCCCCCTCTATAGATTTCATAGCACTAACATTGACACTCTAGAATATCTGTTTTCCCTGTTCTCTAAGCTGCTTGAAGGCAAGAACTACTTACTCACCACTGTCTCTGCGTTGCTCATCAAAACGTCTGCCACACAGGCTGCCGAGCCCTAAGTCACTAAGGGCCCTGGTCTGCAGCCCTCCTCACAGGACCACCCCACAAGAAAAGAAACACATTTAACCAAAACTTTAGCTCTGAAATTAACATCACCCTCATCCTCTCTGATCTGCTTCCAAAACTTTCAGCAATTACAAAGAGGCGTTTATTGTGGAGCACTTGTGTGGCATAGTATTTTGGCAAAGTGTTTTATAATTAGCTTGTTGATTAGTTCTCAAAACACATAAGGAGAAATGTTCACTCTCTCTCAGAGATTAGGAACTGAGCCCAGAGAGATCTGAAAACTCCATCTAAAGTCATGTGGCAAATCATTAGCCCTCTCCACAAAGTGTCCATTTCTTTGGCTTCGACCCTGATGTGTAACTAACTGCTCACTGTGCCAGGGAAGCCCATGACACTCGGGGACAACCACAGGGGTTATCCAACAGAATGTTCTTCTTGGACCATTAACAAAAATTGAATGATGATTATTTTAAATGTCTGTTGAATATATGCATTGAACAAATATGTGCTTACTTTTTAAATGTGGAACTTGCCCGGCTGGGCGTGGCTCGGCAGTTGAGCGTCGACCTAGGATCCAGGCGGTACGGGTTGGATTCCTGGTCAGGGCACATGCCCGGGTTGTGGGCTCGATCAATGACTCTCTCATCACTGATGTTTCTGTGTGTCTCTCTCCCTCTCCTTTCCTCTCTCTGAAATCAATAAAGATATATTAAAAAGAAAAAGAAAAAAGTTGTAAATGTGGAACTAATATTCTTGTTGAAAGAGTAAGGCTCATGCCCTAGCTGCTATTGCTCAGTGGTTAGAGCATAGACTTGCAGACCTGAGGGTTGTGGGTTCAATTCCGGGTCAAGGGCACATACCTGGTTTGCAGGTCCAATCCCGGCCCCCGGTGGCGGTGAGTGTGGGAGGCAACCAATCAATGTGTCTCTCTCACACTGATGGCCTCTCTCCCTCCCGCCCTTTCTCTCTCTCTCTGCCTCTTCCACTCTCTCTGAAAAGCAATGGAGAAAACAGGGAACAGGCCAATCTCAAAACGTCACCTGAACTACAGAGCTGGATACAGTGGCGGCAGCAGCCTGCCCAAAGCTCAGGTCCCACCCCACATCCACTCATCTGAACAGGGCCTGCTCATTTCTGCTTGATCTGTCCCAGGGCTATTGCACCAGGAGTAGAAGTTTACTCCCCACAGATATATTTTCTCCTAAACTCACACAGAAACAGACTACATGCTCAATGGTTTTATCTTGCTTATGAAGGTAACATTTAGCTCATACTGGGATTTAAAACATTTTTGTCGTCTGGCTTTATTGACCAATATAAAAGTGTTGTTCATTTATGTATTCAACAGATACCACTGAGAAGTTCTTCTGTGCCAGGCACCGTGTTTGGCACTGAGGATAGAGGGGTGAACAGCATAGCAGGGCCTCTGCCTTCTTGAAGCTTGCAGTCCAGCAGGACAAGAGCCTTATATTAAAGTCACACAAATGCACACACACCTCCTTTAAAGCCAGCCTATGTAGGCAGCATGGGTTTGTTATAACACAACAGTGTTTATATTTGAAACATTTTCCTTAAAAGATACACACACACAGAGCACATTGTATATGAAACACTCCATTGCAGTGCCGTGTGTGTACATGCGTTTCCTCCATGCTCAGCGAGAGCCAGCCCAGGCGCTGGAGGATCAGGCACCAACCTGCAAAGACCCCCAGCCTGCCCGTCTTTCTCAGGACAGCAACACTGTGGTGCCCACATCCATATGGAGCTGAATTCTGCCAACAACTTGAATGAGCCTGAAAGTGGGCTCATCCCCAGAGCCTCCAGAAAGGAATGCAGTCCGGCCAATATTTTTGATCAGAAAGCCAGCCAAGCCTATTGGATTGCTACAGAAGTGCGAGATTATAATTATTGTTGTTTTAAGATGCTGAGTTTTGATAATTTGTTACAGCAGCAATGAAAACTAATACAGGAGTAAGGGCGTGAACACTAATAAAAAATTACTGCAAAACTTGAACAAGAGATGTTAATGGCATGGTCCAGGCAACAACAGTATGGAAGTGATTGATGAGAAGTGGTGAGATCCTATATATATATTGAAAGTAGAGCCTGAGTGATTTGCTGATGTGGTGTATGACTGGGAGGAGCCAATGGTCACTCCAAATTAAAAAATGGAGTTTCCATTGAAATAGAGTCCGCTGTGGGAGGAGCAGTTTGCAAAGATGAGTTCAGAGAGGTAAATAGGAATGAAATTATACAGAACTTTCTAAGTTATATTAAGAATTTTAAACATTATCTAAAAAATAAAGGACAAGTATTGAATACTTTTAAGTAGGCAAAGGTTAGAACCAGATTTGTATTTTTTTAAAAGCACTCAGGAGCCCTCACATTGTGAAGCTACTGGAGTAAGGTATATACAACCAACCTAAGTAGGTAACTTACACATTCAGGGAGATCAGCAAAGTCAGGGGCCCCCCAAGTGAGGCTAAGGAGAGTCTCCTAGATTGTTAGAACAGAATTTCTCAAGCGTAAGTAATAAGATGAGACACTATTTCAAAAGAAAAATCCTCATAGGCAACTAGGATTTATTAAACCTATTTTAATGACAATGTTACTTACATATGTAATAAAACTAGTCATAAACAGTGTATAATTATAGTTCTTATACTACTATAAAACCAAATTAATTTAAAAATTAAACACTAAGAAAAATATAACTCAAATTTAGAATATTAATATACTATTATAGAAGATGTTCTTTTGCGAAAACTAATTGCCAAAGCTTGATTTAGTAGTTGAAAGATGCAGTCTCTTTTTATTTTTATTTTTTACCATCAACAATATAAATGCAAATGCCTGTTCTCAAATGTGTTGTAAAAAGTGATGTTACTAACATCAAAGCTTTACTTACTAGTTCAAGATAATCAGATGTCATATTAGTCCAATTTGGCAATGTACAATCTTCAAATGGGATTTTTAATGTGGCACAATTTGGTAGTTCTGCGAAGTTCACTTACTGGCATCAAGATGATATAGCATTGCAACATCTTAGGAACCTTCATTAACATGACATTTAATAGTTTTGTTGACCATTCGTTGTTGTTTTTTAAACTTCTTTTTTTAAATGTTTTTTTAATTGATTTTTTTTTAGAGAGCAGGGAAGGGAGCTGGAGAGAGAGAGAAACATCGATGCATGTCCCCCAGCGACGATCGAGCCTGCAACCTGGGCATGTGCCCTGACTGGAATTGAACCTATGACCTCTCAGTGCCTGAGACAATGCTCAACCAACTGAGCCACACCAGCCAGGGTGAAAATTCCTCATTATATAGTTACCTCTTCACTTACGACCGATGAACTATTTCAAATGGATACATATAACGGAATTTGTGTAATACATAACCTATAACGGCACAGTTCCTTTCGAAGTGTGGATATATGCAAAGAAAACAAAGAGAAAAAGGGAAAACTATAAAAAATTAGAAAGGAAGAAACACAGTTATTGGCAAATGATGTTATTTTGTGCATAAACACTCCAAAAGAAGCTTCAGAAAATTAGCAGAAATAAGAAGAGCTTATTAGCAAAATTGCTGGAGAAATCAAATATGCTGGCAGAGCCCTGCACCTGCCAAGAGGGGGCACCTTTTTCTTTATCACACAATGGCCTCAACAGGCTCATGGAGGCCTTGGGTGGACAATTTGATATAGGGTGACAGACCTAGAAAATGCCCCTATCACACCAGAGGACTGGCCTCAGGAGGCCATCACTGCCACCTCTCTGAGCACAGCACCCTGCAGGGTGAGGGAGCAGGCACGGACTCTGCCCATACCACTGACATGCTTGTCACATCTCCCAGGGACAGAGCATCCTTCAGGTTCCCAAGTGGAGTATGCTGGCAACACCCGAGTTACTTGTGGCTCTCACTTCAAAGGAGATGGGGACAGCAGGTCCCCGACATATTCCCCTGTAAAGACTCAAAAGGTGAGGAATTCCCCAAACAGGGCAGGGGACCTGGAAGCTGGGCAGCCAAGAATGCCAACACAACACTTATTTGTTGTTACTGTTTCCTGCCTTTGCTTCTTTTTTAACCTTTGTTGTGACTCTCTGGCATTCTAAATGACAAATGAGATGGTGCCTAAATGCAACAGAGGACTACAGGAAACCAGCTGAGAGAGGTCAGCCCATGGATAAGTGAGGGCCTTAACTGAAAAAAATATTTTTCCAATAATTGCACTGTCCTTCAGCCTACTGAGATTCATTCCATTTACATGGATAATTGTGTGACATAAGGAGATGGAACAATTTAGGTATTAAAGTGAAAAGACTATATATGATTAAGGTTAACACAATTTCTTATTTATTAAAGTTTAATGTTGTAATGTTATTGCTATACACACACACAAGGATGGCCAGTGCTACATTATACATATACAGGTGTAGCTGTATGCATCTATGTGTGTGTGTGTGTGTGTGTATGGTCCCAAAAAATGTATACACACTTTAACAGCTTGATAGCTGTTAAATGAAAATAAAATGTATTTTAATAAACACTGCCTTTATAATTATTCAAAGCTTGTGTATGCATTTTTTGGGACATTCTATGTGTGTGTGTGACAGTGTATTTATAATATACATTATATATAATGCATATATGTATTAGTCTCTATGCTGTGATCTTCTAACTTCACTTTTATTTTCTTACTTTGTCTTGCATTTTACCTCCTTCTTTTCCTGCCCCCCAGCACTATTGATTCAGCCTGACGCAAAAGCAACACGCATTTCAACCATTAACCACACGTCCTTGATCCTGGTTCAGTTAATTCATGTGAACAAATACTTGTCTACTATGTGCAACATATACAGGTGGTATTAGAAATTCAGCAACATATCTTTCCTCTCTTTGTCTCCTCCCTCACAGCTCATAACAGATCAAGCTGCCCCAGGTAGACACCCTATAAAAACAAATGGGTGAACGGAAGGAATATAGGAAAGATACACAGAAAACAAATAGATCAGGTACCCATAAAATATCAGTAGGTCAGTAAAATACTTCTCTTTGTCACAACTTTTTTTGTTTTTATTCTTTAACGCCTGGAAACACATGATTTTAGCATGACCACTAAAAAGCAAACTCTAAATACACTTAGAAATTCACTATATAGAAGATAAAACCTGTGATGGATAAATTAAAGTAAGCTGTTTTATAATATTTCATACAAGAGAAAAATGTTTTGAGCTGTCTATCTTATTATCAATTCTTTTTTCCAATATTCAGTAAATATATTCCCATAAATTACTAAATGCTGTTAAGAAATGGGCATTTAAGATTGAGAAAAAATGTTCTGCGGCACTTCTAATTTACAAGAATTTAATTAGATATAATTGTTAAATATGCTAGATACAGTTGGAGTCAGTTTATTAGTAACACTTTTGGAACTTAAGGCAGCAGTGCCCACGCCCTGGGAAGGCAAAGGTTCCGTCCTTGCAAAGCCCAGGGGAGGTGGCTGAATGACTCCCGGGCGTAGCGTGTTAGAATCTAATTGAGAGCCTAATGAGGACATAGACGGTGGTATTGCTTTTAGTCTAAACATCTATCTTGTCACTTAACAGTCCCGAAGACATGGATTATCTGTTACAGGTACAATTACTGCGAATTGGAGATACTTCTACAAAAGGAGATTGCTATTGGCGATGTCAAGAAGACCAGTAACTAACAGATTCCAAAAGAAAACGGACTTTCTTTTTAAAACCAAATATGTGACACGCTCGGCCAGCTTAAAATCAAGTTCTGGGACCTGAATTTAGAGAGGTGCAAGCAAAAGTTTACGCCTAGCTCTGCTCTTGTTCCCGCACTCCGGGCCTGTCCGGTTGCTCCCTCCCCGCAAGCCCTGCTCTCACCTCCGTCTTCCCTTTCAAGCTCCCTGCTCAATTCCGTTCCTTTTCTCAGCAAGCAGCTTTGCCTTCTACCTTTCAGTGAAAACAGAAGGTCGAACTCTCCCAGAGTCCCAACTTTTGTGCTGACACAAATAGGTGGGTAATTATTTGCTTAATGTCTGCACACGTTTCCTGCTGCAGAGAAAGCTCTGTGTGAGCAGGGAGGGCGCCTGTTCCCCAGAGTTCCCGGTGCCCAGCACCCAGCACCCAGCACCCAGCACAGGGTCTGCCAGGGGCTCCAGGGGGTCTGGTGCGTAAATGAATAAACACACTTCCTTCTCCTCATTTATGAGTTTTATTTTTAACATAATATATTATTATGGTAAAAACCCAAAATAGTACCAAACCATATTGAAGGAAATGTTAAAGTCGCCTTCCCTGCTAAATTCCACCGGCTCCCTTCCTCACCTCTCTCCAGCCCCAGAGCAAACTCTCCCCGAGTCCCAGATGTCGTCCCCCTGTGATCTCTTCCAGGACCCACTTCTCCATGCGGACAAGTCGGGGGGGGGGGGTTGTTCTTAGAGTGGCCAAGAGTTGCAGCAGCTGAGGGTGAGGGCAGGGGCATGGCCAAGGAGAGCAGCAGCCGGGTGCCAGGGAAGCTGAGTGAGTAATCAGATGTTAAGGGTGAGTGCAGGCTAAAGAAAATAAGAGGCAAAGTGACAGGTCGCAGGAATGCAGCAGGAGACCAGGAGTGGAGATGCCGCGGAGACGCAGGGAGAGGGCCCCGGCACAGAGATGCAGAGGACTAACTTTACAGTCATTTAAAAGGAAACATTTTCTGAAAAAATGTATGCACTTTTTAAAATAAAATTTCTCTTAACCAAATTTAAAAATATTAACATCCATAAGAAGGTTAAAAAAAAACCCTGCATCTATTTGGCCCCAAATAAATTTGTAACATTTTACTTATTTTTTAAAAATTCCAAAGCATACAAAAAATTGGCATTTCTTTAAGTGCAGGGGTGGATACACCAGTGTTTGTGATATGTCGCTGTGTTTTTTGTATGAATGAAATATTTCATAATGAAACAACAATAGCAACAGTGAAATATTCCAGGAAATAAAGCCTAAGCCAATAAAAAGTTATGTCAGAACATGAAATCCCAGCAGCAGTGAAAGATCAGAGCTATTGCCAAGGAGCCCCTTGGTCTCAGTAGGAAAGGTTTTAGGCTCAACCCAATAAGATGTACCCTGAAAGATTCTGCTGATATTTTGTAGGAATTTCCAATATTATGGAGACAATAACAAATAAAATCTTGGCTCTATTTATATTTCAGGAAAATAAGCAAAAAGTTGGCCAATGTCCTTTGCCTTGGCCGCACATGAAAGTCATTAGTCTGGTTTAATGAATGGACATTTCTCTTGTGAGGCAACATAAACAGAGCTATTATTTAAAAATTGGAAGCAAACTATGTATGAAACAAGAGTAGTGATCTACAGCGATCTCTAATCAGAAATGGCTTTGTAGTTAGTATAAAAGAGTTCTGAAACCACGGTCTCCTTCCTACTATGACAACCACGGTCGTCCCTTCCTACCCACTTCCCTAAAGAGAGAGTAAGGAATGATTTTATTATTTATTTATTTACTTTTTATATATCTTTATTGATTTCAGAGAGAGGAAAGGAGAGGGAGAGAGAGATAGAAACATCAATGATGAGAGAGTCATTGATCGAGCCCGCAACCCGGGCATGTGCCCTGACCAGGAATCGAACCCCGATCGCCTGGATCCTAGGTCGACGCTCAACCGCTGAGCCACGCCCGGCCGGGCAGGAATGATTTCAGAAGGGTGCTTTATCTAGCAACTGACTCTAGCCCTTATATTAAGGGATATGGGGTTCAGTAATGGACCCATTTTCTTAGAGTAGTAAAAAAAAAACAAACTCCATTGCTTTGAGAAACTATCCTTATATGGAGATATGGAGACAGTTGAAGAACGGGGCAGAGCTGTAACTCACAATGGAGGTGTATTTCGAAAGGAACCGGGTGTGGAGTGCTACACTTAGCCCAGATTTTTCTCCTGTGCTGGCGGTTCCCAAAGCCCACCTTGGCCCATCCTTTTGGAGGCACCCCTGCCATGTTACTGTGGTGGTGAATTACCAGCGTTGGGGAAATGGCTAATGACGACTGGGCAGCAAAGGGGTTCCTGGTGGGTGGAAGGGACAGCGCCTCTGTGAAGTTGTGAAGAGGGCTATCCTCCCACAGGGCTCATGGGCTTAAAGTAGAGGTTCTGTTACTCATGGGGCAATGGCTACAAAAGGCTTAATTTCTCAAGGCTCTTTTATTTGGTGCAAGAAAATTATGCTTAGCATATAGTTGTTTCTCCCTTATATGCTCTAGTTTCTTTGTATTTTCACCAAACTTCAGTGAAGTCTGATTAACCCACATAATTTTGTGTAGTAAGTTGCAGAGGGGAAAAAAGTATAGACCAAAATGAAAGTATTCATTCACCTCTCACAGTGGGTTGAATAGTGTCCTGCAGAAATTCATGTCCACCTGAAACCTCAGGATGTGAGCCCCTTTGGAATGAGCCTTTGTAGATATAATTAAGGTAAATACCTCAAGATGAGATTACCCCAAGCTATGGTGCACCTTAAATACAGACCAGTGTGCTTTGTAAGAGACAGAAAAGGGGGAGACACGGAGGTGAAGACAGAGGCAGAGACCAGAGAGACCAAGGAGCCAAGGAACGCAGGGGTGGCCAACAGCCCTGGAGGCCAGGAGAGAAGCCTGGGCTGGATTCTGTGCCTCCAGGAAGAACCCACCAACACCATGATTTCAGACTTCTAGCCTCTAAAACTGTGATAGAATACATTTCTATTGTTTTAAGCCACCAGGTTTGTGTTAGTTTGCTACGGCAGCCCTACCAGACTAAGGCCAACTTAAAGAAGGGTGTGCTTAGGTGGAAGGAGGGGCCCTGTGAAGTGGGGTGATCCTAAAGTGAGAGCAAGCAAAATACTGGGTCTGTGCACAGAAGACTCAACTTGATAAGGATATTTGGAATTGATACTTGGAGACCAAATGTCCTGATCACCTTGACAAACCCGTGCCCTGCTACATGCTTTTGAATAGGATGACCAAGTTTAGGCGGGATTTCCCCTTTACGCTATAAATTAAGCTGCTAGCATGAAAACTGGTTACATTAAAAAACACAAAACCCAGAACCTGGGATCAAAGTGTGACTTTGTCCTTTACATATTAAATATTGCAGAATATTTTGACATCTCTTTCCTAACATACTACATGCTACAACATGTCAATGCAAGTTTAAGAAGAAATGCAGGGACTGGCTGTAAATCTCAGTTTCCAATCGACTTTCCCAATGTTTTGTTTGTTTGGTTCAGGTTTAAAGGAACCTCTCTGTGGTTCATGTACCACACCTTCCTCAAAATGATGGTTCTCAATGCCCCCGCGTGTGAGGCTCGCTCCTTCCCGACTCACTCAGATGCTGTCTCCAGTTTACAGTCTGCTTGTCATAAGAACCAAACCCTTTTTCCCCCCTGAACTTTTTGTGGCAAGTTGAACTAACAGATTCCTCCCTCCCTGATCTCACTCATCAGCAGAAGGTTCAGTATCAAAAAGATTCCATCAAGCCCTGGACAGTGTTTCTTAGTGGTTAGAGCATCAGACTGAGGACAGAAGGGTTGCCGGTTCAATTCCTGGTCAAGGACATGTGCCTGGGTTGCAGGTTCGATCCCAGGCCCAGGTCAGGGTGCGTGCAGGAGGCGACTAACGGATGTCTCTCTCACGTCGATGTTTCTCTCTCTCTCCCCTCCCTCCATTCCACGCTCTCTAAAAATCAGTATCCTTAGGTGAGGCTTAACACCACCAACAAAAAGATTCCATCAAGCTAGATCACTCCTTCCAAAGAGCAAAGGGAGCAAACTTTGACAAAGAGTGTACTAGATGTTTAGTGCCATGCGGCTGGCCTAAGGCAGGAGCAGGACAAAAAGAGTCAAAAGCACTGTATTGGGTGTGGGATGGGATCCTCTGTTATTCCTAAAGGATCAGGCAAAGGAGGAATCACTGGTTACCTCCAGGGAGTAAAACCCATCTCTGCATGCCTGTTGATTGGCAGGGGACCCAGTAAACCAGACCAGCCAGCCTATGGCTCTCACTGGTGGGAGACAGAGCTAGAATCAGGTTCCGGGACTTATCCCACCTGGAGGGAATGAGTAGGAAACTCTGAGCGGGGGAGAGGGCTTGCTACCTCAGGCGGTCTGCTGCCTGAGGGGGGTCCACCCGCTCTTCCATCTCGAGAGCAGCAGCGATGTCCTGCCTCAACCGCAGGCCCGGGCTTTCCATAGGCGGGCTTTCCATAGGCGCATAAGTATGCTAACGTCGCTGCTGCCTGAAGAAACAAAACTTTCCTCCCGCTCCTCTTCAAGAGTCATTTCCCCAGGGGGGTCTTTGCCTAGACCCAGTGCATCCTTCCTTTACTGCAGTCTTTGTCATTTTATATTTATTAGAGTCACACTTTGATTAAGATATTTTCTCCTATCAAATTGTAAACTCCACAAGGATAGGGATTGTGTCTGTTTTGCTCACTCACGGTTTTGTCCCTAGCACCTAGGACTTAGGAGGTACCCCCAAAAATGCCTGTTAAATCAGAGGATGCAGAATTGTGGACAGAACCGGGTTTTCTGAGGGAGATGAGTCACCAGGTTTGAATAGGGGGCTCCCTGTGGGCATGCCGAGCCCGAAGGGGAGAGAGGTGTCAAACGGAGTAGCGTTCTCAAGGTGCCAGAGCCTTCCTTTGTGCAGTTGAATTAGTCAGAATGTCACTGTAACTCGTCCGCTTTGGAAAGCCCTTCTGAGACGCGCCCTTCAGAATCTGGCATACCTACGCAGTCCTGCGTTTGTGGGCTTTGAGGGCTGACCAGGCGAGAGGGCATGAAAGAGAAGGGTCTGGGCCTCCCCCTTCGCTGAGAGCCCGGCAGGGAGGGGGCTGAAAGAGCCCCGCCTCCGAGGAGGAGCAGCAGGCGGAGTTCCCGCCCGGCTTGGCCCCGGTGAGAGCATCAGCCCTCCCACGGAAGGGTCCCGGGGCTTGATCCCGGCCAAGGGCACAGGTACCTCAGTCACAGGCTTGATCCCGGGTCCCAGTCAGGGCAAGTGCGGCAGGCAACCAGTCGACGTCTCCCTCCCATCTGTATTTCTCTCTGTGTGTCCATCTCTTTCCTTCTTCCACTCTCTGGAAAAGCAATGGGGGGGAAATATCCTCGGGTGAGGGTAAGGGAAAGAAAAGAAGGTGGAATTCCCCTCGGTCAGTGGCAGCTGCGTGGAGTGGCACAGACGGGCCCAAGAAGACGCAGCTTCTCCAATGTCCCACATGGGTTAGGAAGGGCACCCACCGGACGGAAGTAAGATCCGGCCCCCTGCACCAAGCTGTGACCTTAAAGGAGTCAGTTCCCGAACCTTCTCCACAGCAGTATTTCAATCTGAAAAGTTTGTGTTTCGTTAAATTCCATCCGTATGTTTAAGAAATTATTACTCAGCTTTTCAACTTTTTGAAAAGCAGAGAAACATTCACTGATTTACCCATTCATTCATTCATTTTATTTGTTTTATTAAGTTTATTGGGGTGACAATTGTTAACTTGAACATAGAGGTTTCAGGTGCGGGTTTCTATGTTACAAGATCTGTATATTGCTGTGTGCCCACCACCCAAAGTCCTATCTTCTCCCATCACCATATATTAAGACCCCCTTCATTCATTTATTTATTCAGAAAATACATTCTGAAAGGCATCTACAGAACTTACAGTCTCAAGAGGAACCATGCAAACCACCTATTACACAGCGAGAAAGAATGAAACAGTCCCGCAGCTTTGGAACAGCCAGATGCTGGGGTCGTCGTAAGTACTGAACTCCGTCCAACGGAATTTAGAACTCCTTTCCCCTCCTTCAAACGTCACCGCTCCATGTCCCCAGCCTACCAAGGAAAAAAAATAGCTGGAGGAGTTGGGGGAGGTTTCACTCACTTAAGCAGTGACATGTGAGCTGGGGCTTGAAAGATGAGTAACAGGTAAAGTGGACGGGCAGAGCCCGCAGCAAGGGCTCCCAGGAGGTGGGGACAGCGTGTTCGAAAGCACTAAGGCACGGAGACCGTGGCCTTGGGGACCTGGCGCTGGTGGGTGGTTTAAAATATGGGCTGTACAGGGGTGCAGTTGACTGGTGCCATGAGCGTCAAGACGGCGAAGAAAGGCGAACGTGGCTGGTCGGCCGGCTGCGTGGGGTGCCATTTCCAGACCAGAGAAACAAAAGCCGCCCTCCCGGGGCTGGGTGTTGCTCGGGCTGCGGGGGAAGCACGGTCTCCTCTCCAAGCTGGTGCAGGTGCAGGCGCAGGTGCAGGTGCACGTGCAGGCGCAGGCGCAGGTGCAGGTGCAGGTGCAGGTGCAGGTGCAGGTGCAGGCGCAGGTGCAGGTGCAGGTGCAGGCGCAGGTGCAGGTGCAGGCGCAGGTGCAGGTGAAGCGTGGCTCTGCGCTCCCTTGTCACCTCCTGGATGGGGCCTCAGAGTCTGGGCCCTGACATCCCAGTCTTGGACACTACAGTTGGGTCTTATAAGATCTTAAATCTATTTTTGCTTTGCGATCTGGTATCTACCTGTTACATCATGTGTAAAACTGTGATGGTGAGTGATCTATTCAAATATTTTTTTCCTGGTGCCAGAAAGAAACAGTAGCCCATTTAGAGAACCTGCACTAAAGAAACTCAACCATAACCGTAAGTCATGGGGTTACTCAGTTTCTCACACAAATCAAATTCAAACTCCTACAAGAGAAAATCATTACACTGACATCAGGAGTTTAAAGAGGCTTGTGTGATTATAAGGAGACAATTACTTTTATAGTAGTTATTTGAAAAATCATAATTTTATAGCTAAACATACCATTTAGAGTTGGCTACATTGTAGGCAGAAAAAAGTAATCAGTCTTAGTAAAGAAAATGCCCAGAAGGGAAGAGAGGTGAGCTATGGAAGTGGAGACATTGAATTGGAAGCCAGGAAACCTGGTTCATGCTCCAGTCCGTCATTTATTGGCTCTGTGTCTTCGGAGAAGTTACTTAACTTCTGTGAACCTCATTTTCTTCTCCCATTGAATAAGGAAAATAATACCTACATGGTTGGCTTATTTTAGTATCAAGTAGCATGCTATATGTTAAGGCGCTTTGTAACCGAAAGCCATTTTACTAATTATAATAATTATTAATTGGAAAAATAATCCTTGTTAAATCTCTCATATCAAAGACAAAATATCATACAAAAGCTTACTAAAATCACTGCTATCAAATTTTGCAATGATAATCCATAAACCAAGGAACATCATATGTATGGTGTTTGAATAATAATTGCATCCTACTTCCTTTCTACAGTATTTGTTTATATTAAAATTAGTAATGGCTATTAGGTAGATCATTAGACCTTAGAGATATTCCTCCAAAAAGGGCTCGTGATCATAGAGAAATACTGCACACTCCAACTCAACTCAGAGAGACTGACTGAAACCTCTGAGGGACCCCACAGTAACTTTTATTACAATGTTTTCCAAACTTTTTGGAGCGTAAGGCTCTGTTTTCAAGTATTAGCTTTAGTTCAAAACAACATATTTTGGGAATATTTTTAATATAAACTTTTTTAAAAAACCAAAGCATCCACAACAAAACAATAACCAATCCTAGGACCAGTGTGTTAATATAATTTTAGAGTGGAGACCCTCAATCAATTCAGCTCTGTCAAAATGCTAATGAATTCTAACTCCTCTGTAAGCTTTTTTTCTCGATTGCAAACAGTTTGTGTTCCTCCAGCGCTCTGTGAGTTTGTAGTACTCTCGGGAGTAAGTCAGGAAAAGAATGTATTAAGAAACCGAGTCACTTAGAACTTACGCAACTTGGCCAAGGTGGTGGCTGTGAGATTCGAACTCAAGCGATTTGATCCAGAGCCAGAGAATGATCTGCTGATAAATCAAAATGTGTTTCACACTGCAGTCCTGCCTGGATAATCATGTTGCTGCTTGGGGCTGCTTTGCATTCTTTCAAATGCCAGTTTAAAACAAACCCTGGAGGGTTGGTGGGTAGATTCAGCATAGTCATTGATGGCTCAAGTTTTTTATTGTAGCACAGAAGATAACAGACTATCTGTTGTCTCATACCACCCAGACATTGCTCTGAGCTCTTCTAAAACTAATGATGTAGCTACAAAAGATGACAAATTTGAACTTTGCTCAGCACTCCTTGGTTTATGGATGAATGCAACTCATGTCACCTCACCTCACAACCTGTTAATAATTAATATTAACAGCATATATAGATGAGAAACCCATAGTTCTCTGGGAAATTAGGCATGAACCCCTGTTTTTAAAATCTTTTCTGTACTAGCTCAGATAGAGATGCCAAGAACTGATTAAGTAAGCAGCGCTTTAAAAAGCTGGGAAGTTGCATGGTAAACTAGTATCTGTCTTAGAATTGCACGGGTCCATCTTCAGTTGTGCTGTTTTCTGGAAGTGCTTTTAGAAATCTTGGTTTTACTTTTACTAAACCTCAGGTTAGACAGAGAGAAATACAAATCTGTCTTGATCTCTCACTAATCCTCTCCCCAGCCTACTAATTTTGACATTTTAGTAGCTTTATTTTTAAAAAAGAAGGATATCTTACCCTTTGGGACAGCATGGATGGACCTAGAAAGTATTATGCCGAGTGAAGTAAGCCAGTCAGAGAAAGACAAGTATCACATGATCTCACTCATATGTGGACTCTAATAAACAAAATAAACTGATGAACAAAATAGAACCAGAGACATAGAAGCATGGAACAGACTGAGGGACCTCAGAGGGAAGGCAGGGCTGGGGGAGCGGGTGGGGAGAGACTAATCAAAGAACTTATATGCTTATATGCATAACCCAGGGACACAGACAATAGTGTGGAGAAAGCCTGGGGGGGGGGGTTCTCCGGGTGGAGGGGATTAATGGGGGGGAAAGGGGGAACATCTGTAATACTTTCAACAATAAAGGTAATTTTTAAAAATATGTTAGTATTTCTTAAGGATCAAATAGAGAAGTGATAGTGTAAAGACATTCTAATTTCAACAAGTTTAAAGGGCTTTCAAAATTATTCTGATATATTCTAATTTTACAAAATGGAAACATTGTGACAAACTAAAGAGGTGTGCCATGTCTGGTCAGATGGGGAATAATCAGCTTTCATAAAACAAATATTTCTTATATACTCCATTTAATCATTAATTTATTTGTTTTAGGTTCCAAATGGTAACTCCAGTGAAAATATTTATTACATCAACCTTCTATTGAACTTGCATTTGTCGAACGGTTTCAGTACAACGTGTGTGTGTATGTGTGTGTGTTAGTCGTGATTTTAATGTTCCTTACTATTATGCATTATCTAGATGCATTTTGGTTGTTAATATCCTGTTTCTTAAAATGCTAAGGTGCTGCCAGACTTTTAGTTAATGGGAAGTGTAAAATGAGAGAGCTCTAGGCATCCGTTTTTTGAACAAACAGTGAGACCCCTCTGAATGAAGTTAAATTGGACATTTGAGAATTCAAAAAGTAATTTGTGTTGCCTGGTGAGTTTGCTGAAGTGTGGGATCAGGTCTCCAAAGGAGAATGTTTCCCCCGCTAAAGAGTTACAAATGGGTACTGAATAAATGGGGGATTGGTTGTGAGCATACTTGTTACACGGGCTTTCTTTGGAAGAATTTTGGTTAACATCAGAAAATGATTTTAAGATAAACAGTTGTGTGGGTTTTTTTAATGGTAGGTCGTGCCTTTAATGAACAGAATTGAAGTAGAAATGTCATTTATTATATACTAATTTCTTCCTCATATACACTGAGGATTATGCTTACACTGGATTCCCCGCGCAAAAAAGTATCCTTACAAAAGCCCTCTACCCACGGTTAAGTGTCAGCGAATAATCCCTCCCTTTTCTCTTGAATGGCACGTTTTTCACTTGTACCCCTTCCCCATTTTATTTATTTCTTTTTTTCCTTTATGCTAAGTTCAGGTGTGACATCTCCAAACCCGGAGGAAATTTAGTCACCTACCGGCAAGACTCTTTTACAGACTTCAAAGTGAAGACGAACAGATCCGATGAAGGGAACCGTGACTAATGCAGAAACTTAATCGACAAACAAGCAAACAAACAAACAAACCGAGTCACGCAAAGACCTCGTCCGCTTCAGAGGGCCCGGGAGGGCGCGCCCGGGGCGGGGCGGGGAGGGGGCGCACCTGGAGGATGCTGTCGCCTCCGGTTGCCGCCCGGCGATTGGCGGCTGCGCGGGAGGAGGGTCCCCGGGAAACACGCCGCCGGGGAGGCCGCCCCCTAGCACGCGATGGAAATTTCCACTCTTAGAAAAGCGGAGGGGAAAGGGAGGAGGGCCTCTCGGTCCACCCTTTCCCCGCACTTGCCCCGATCCCAGGCCGGAGCGGGCAGAGAAAGAGGCGGGTGAGTGCGAGTCCTGGGGTTTCTGAGACGTGTCAGTGTGCGAGCTGGCGGCGGGACCCCAGGCGGGGCGCGCTCGTGGAAACCCGCGCGCAGCCCGGCTCGCAGCCGCCTGGGGCTCAGGTTAGGCGTGCGGCTCTTCCTAACTTGCTGATGGTCCCGAATTATTATTATTATTTTCCAAAGGACCACACTCTGGGTGGGCCCCTGCAGGCTAATGACGGGACTGGGTAGAAATTAAGTAACCAGGGCGCAGGGAGGGAAAGGAGTCTGGCTGGGAGGGCGCGAGGGACTCCCCGGCAAGGAGGGGTGGCCCTGCCAGGGCAGCCTGCTCCCGGGGGCGGGAAGGGGGTGGCCGGGCGAGGGGAGCCCGGGCCCCGGGATTCCCTCGGCGCCGGGGTTTTGAGTTGGGGGCCGTGGCCGCGCGCCCGCGTCGCGGAGGGAACCGACCCGCTGCGGACCTGGCTCCGCATCAGCTCAGGGCGGAGCTGGCCAGGTGTTACCCGAGTCGCCGGACCGGTGCCCGCGTCCTCAGGATGGGGGCACTGGGTGCAGGACTTAAAATAGCCCCGTGGTCCCGGGCAGCTGGGCCCCCCCGGAGGCCAGCGGGGTTCCCCGGGCGGGGGAGGGTGTTCGGGCACCTGGAGCCCCGGGGAGCCTCCTTCTAGGGAGGAGGGAGGCCAGGGCAGTGCCGGGTCGGGTCCTTGGCTCCGAGGGAGGCGGCGCCTGCGGTCGGCTTGGCGGCGGGGCGGGGTAGCCGTCGTGCGGGGCAGAAACGCGGGCGCGGAGGGGATGCGGTTTGTGGAACCGAGAGGGGAGGTGGGGGCGGGAGAAGGCGAGAGTGTAAGAGAGCAAATCCCAAGAGGATGGGAGCGGGAGGAAAACGGGGAAAAGAGAAGGAAGGAAGCGAGGAGAGGAGGCGCGGACTTGGGGAGCCTCCGGGGAGAGCGAGTTGGGAGCATCTCCGACTCGGGAGACTAGAGAGAGGAGGGCACGGCGCGGGGGGGCTTTGCGCCGGTCCCGGTACAGGTGGGCGCTGTGCCCCGCGTGGGCCCGCGCTGCGGATGGAGGCGTGGGGGGGGCACGAGGCCCCTTGTTCCTCATCGGGGTTCAGCGGGGAGAGTGTCCCTAATGCGCGCACCTGGACCGCCCCGAGCCCACGGGAGCCGCTGGCTGGGTAAGGGGGAGGCGGGCTGACCTGGGGGACCGCCGGAGGCTGTCGCGGGCGCGCGCTGTCTGTCCCTCGGGGCACGGGGGGCATCCCTACCTGTCCCGGGGACATCGTACGTCCCGAGGACAGAGGCGAGGTGCCAGCTGCGGCCCCGGGCTGTGAGCTGACGGACCAGCACCCCAAGGCGCTGGGACCCGCACTCAGTGACGCCGGGAGAGGTGCTGCTGCTCATCCCCACCACGGGGGGGGGGGAGCCCCGGGGGGAGCCCCGGGCCCCAATAGGCATCTTCAGTTGCTCCCGCGCGGCCCAGACACTCCTCATGGCTAAAATCTCTCAAGTTGTAAAGAGAGCATCCGACACCTAGACGGCAGTTTTCAGGGCCCCGTAGATAGGATTGTAAGCTCTGGTAGACCTTAACTTTTTTTTGGAGGGGGCTGGGGTTGGAGTGGGGAAATTAGGACATGCCCCCCCCCCCCCCCACGGCAAACAAGTCTCTAAAAAGTCAATGCGATTGATGGACTCTCTCATATGGAGTGTGTGTGTGTGAGATAGAGCCTTTCAAATTCTAACAAATGACGCTATGTTAGAATTCTACCAAGAACACAGAAAAATCTATGTTCTTGGTAGAAGTTTATAAGGACAGAGACACTGAAGAAAACATCCAAATTACCGAATACGATGTGAGTTCAGAGACAGGGAGCTTTCATTAAGCTGATTCTATCATAAACATCAAAAAGCATCAGGGGATAAAGAAGTTTCCAGGCCGCAGGGATAGGAAGGGAGCTCCTCTGCCAGAGTCAGCCTGCCCAGTATCCAGGGAGGCTGGGCTCCACGACTGGTGACAGAGTGGCTCATGTATACATAATATTCCTTGTATGTTACTAAATGCTTTTTTTAAAAAATGTTTTTATTGATTTCAGAGAAAGGAAGGGAGAGGGAGACAGAAGCATCAATGATGAGAGTCATTGACCTGCTGCCTCCTGCACACCCCCGACTGGGGATCGAGCCCGCAACCTGGGCTTGTGCCCTGACTGGGAGTCGAACCCTGACCTCCTGGTTCACAGGTCAGTGCTCAACCACTGAGCCACGCCAGCTGGGCACTAAGTACTTCTTTTATGCTAACATTACTCTCAAAACAACCTTATAGACTCCATTATTAGACCTATTTTAAAGAACAGGAAATGGAGATACACAGTGTGGGGAACATAGCACATCGTTGGCAGTTCTGTTTGGAATTAGTTATTCTTAAATGGGAATGAACAATTCTCTTTCACTTCGTGCTTTATCATGGGCAGAACTGGACAGGTGACTTCTTAGGGACCCAAAGCTGACTTCTTGGTCTATTACAGACTAATCCTAGCCTAGGAAAGCCAATGACATAATCATGCAGCTAAAGACTAAATCTCTGCAGCCCCAGGTCTGGATTTTTTAAACAGGTGATATTTGAGAAATGCATAGTACAACTGTGGTTACCTGTCAGTTTCGCAAATGCTGAAAGCAAGCATAATAAACATAGCAGCTTGTGGACTCTGCGTTACATGTTTTTCTTCTCTTACATCATTGCCTTTGTTCCTTTTCATCAGTGTTGTTCCGGCATCTATTCCTTTTTTCCCCCAGCCTTCCTACTGACTTACTGATATTTTCTACTTATTTTTAAAAACCCAAACCCCTATATATATATTTTTTTACTTTTTACACACCAATGCAATGATTTCTAAAAATAAAGATTTAATGGGGTTTAGTGACTATTTACATATTTTCAATATACGTCAAAATAATAGTTTTTTTTAAAAATGTGCTTCCATGTGTCACCTGAAATCACCTCGCATGCCATGGCGTCCTGTAGGACGGGTAAGAGGTGGGCACAGGGGAGAGACGGAAGAAAGGAAAGGAGGGTTCTCCAAGTCAGACTTTGCGCTAAGCCCTTTACATGTGTGAACCACATCTGCTCTTCACACAATACTCCATGCTGAAGGTGTTGGTTATCTCCATTTTAAGGTGGAGGAAAGTGAAGCTCAGAGAAATTAAGGAAAGAGCCAAGGGCCACACAGCTAGTAAGTGACAGTGCTAGCTGTCAAAGTTCCTGATTCCAATAAAAAGACTATCGGGAGAACAACAACAACAAAAAAAACGTAAGGAAAGAAGAGGCTAAATGCTGCACAGCAGAGTAGGATGTGAGCGGTGGGAGAATGGAAAAACCAAATCACTTTCCTGTGACGGCTAATGCTCCTCTGATTTCCTTCCACTATTTTTGATGACCCAGTTCCATGTGTTCATTCCACAAATGCTCACTGGGTATCATTATCTCCCAGAAGTTGTATTAGGGAGTTTCTTTTATCTTTTTCTCCCTAACACCTACCACAGTCCTGGGCAAATACTAGGTGCTCAAGAAATGCTTGTCAAAGAGATGAATCAGTCTAGTGGGGAGAGAATCAATAGACAGGTGCCCCAGCGGCCCCCCAAGGGCCAGGGAAGAATCGGACTCGGGCTCTCTGCCGCCGAGCCCGCCTGAGAGAAGGGCCCTGAGAACAGGTCAAGACTGGGGGCGCCTCAGCTGGGTGTTGAAGCAGAAATAAATGTTAGCGGGGCAAAGGAAGTGGGAGACGATTCTCCACAGAAAGGCCAGTCTGAAACGAGAAAGGAGAAGGGGGGCCCCCTCTGCATCTCCAGGGGTTCAGTACTGGACCTGGAGGCTGCCAGGGAGGGCCTGGGAGGGAGGCGTGGTCTCCTGCGCACTCTCTCTGCAAGCGTCCCTTTTCTCTGTCCCTCCCTGGGACTTCTGAAGTGAACTGTCCTACGGGGAACAAAATGGCCAAGTACATCATTAACTTAACAAAACATTAAGCATGTCCCCGCTTAACGTTTTCCACAGGTGCTGCAATTTTAAACCAAAGGACATATAACAAAACCAGTTTTACCACAGGCTAATTGTATAAACAAAAGTTAAGCTCTTCCAAAATGACGTTGAACAAAAGGACATTATTTGAGTACCTGCTGTACAGGAATTAGCAATACATTTTATTATTTTATCATTTTATTATGGCCCTATAATAGAGAACTGTAGTTATTTAGACTCCTTATAATGTTTGTGCTTTAAAACCTATACTCAAATGGAAAGACTAGACTTTGCTGTCCCCTGTATGGAAAAACCATACTATTTTTCTGGTTCTCGAGGGGATGCTCTATGTTAGCACAGATACAATCCACACAATTATGAAGAAAACTTCCAAACAAACGCTCTTCTGTGTTTTCCTTGGGGGGGGGGGGTGCTGGAGGGGGGATGGAAGGATTTCTCTCCTTATTTTAGTTTTTAGTGGCTTTATTTTTTATTTCAGTGTGTTATAGAGGAGTCAGGAAGTAAAAATGTATTTAAAAAATAATAAAGTGAGATGGGGAATGGAATAAAAGTAAGGAATAACAGACAGATGTTTATGCCAGTTAAGATTCTGGCTTTTGATAATAGACTTTGAAAAAACTTAACTCCCAATATCTCTTTTTTCTTTAGGAATCTTTTATACCAATTTTTCATTCTAGGTTCGGAGGTCTGCGTGCCTTGTCACCCTTTTCACACTTGCAAAATACTGTTAGTCATATTGTTATTAGGAAGGGAATTCAAAGGGTAAATGAAATCTACCGATAACCCCAAGCCTAACTTCAGTTAATAGGTTAAACCCTCCACTCTATTATATCCTTGCAATTACAGCCAAGTTTCTTAATCTGTCTGAGCATCATTCTCTTCATCTATAAAGTCAGGATCCTAATGGCATCCACCTCAAGAGACTGTTATAAGGATTAAATGAGTTGACATGTGTAAAACGCTTGGACTAATGTCTGATACATAGTAAGCACTCAGTATGTGATAGCTGTTACTCTTCGCGTTATTACTTCTGCCACCCACAGCATTATTTGAAATGTTAACATATGTCCATGCTAAATGTTCTTTGATGTGTTTTCCTCTAACCGTCGTAACTAAAATGAAGGAAACAGAAGAGAGGAAATGAGAAAAGGGCTGTATGATACATATGCAGAGCAGTCCAGCCCAGAATAACATCATTTCCTATATAATAAGATTGAAATGTTCCCTTATTTCCTGTTGGCTACTTGCCCCCTATTTTTCCTGATAAATCTAATGTGCATCCATCATTAAAATGAACATCATTTCCAGTTTCCTGTTTTCTCTTATTTTTGTCTCTTTTGGTCACAGCTGTCGCCCTGGTGCTTCACATGGTGCCTGGCATAAACACACACTCGTGCATGTTCGTTGAATGAAGGAAGGAAGGAAAACTTGCTTCATTTATTTTCCTAACAGTATTTATTCTCCAGCCAAACACTTTTTCATTGCAGTGTTTAAGGCCTTTGCAAAGTGAATTTGTGCATTGTTGATAGTCAATATAAATGTTTTTAAATTAAATTATTTATTCAGTGTGCCTTGTCGCACAAGATTACGCATATAGTCTTGGGTGTCAGGGTGTGTGACTGTGAATCTAGTGTCATCATAGAGCTGGGCTTCCTGGATTCTGATCTCGGCTCTATCACTTGGACTTCCTGTGATCAAATTTCGGCTCTCCCACATTCTCTCTGAGTGACCTTAAGCACATCACTTAACCTGACTGCTGCATTCTCTTCGTCTGTAAAATGAGGAAAATAGTTCCTATCTCAGGAAGGATTTTATGAGGGTGAAATGAGTTAACCTGTAAAGATTCATATTTGGCATTTTGTGAACACTAGAGGTGTTCTGTTACACAGTTTTTTTAAACCCTGGTTTTCCAATTACATATCATAATAGTGCCTACCTTACAGAATTGGTTCAATGATACTGCAAGGCACATAATAAATACTCAAATCATGTTACTTTTATTATTGCTATTACGGCAAATATTTATTTCTATTTTCTGCTATGAGGCGTTGGGGCTCTGACTTTTCCATTTTCAGGTCCATTTAAGTCTTATTGATTCTATCTTACCTTTCACACTTATACCCTGTGTTTGTCCTGTCATTTTGCCTTGCGTCATTGGCACCTTTTATGTTGCATACTCTTCAGGACAAGGACTTTGCTCTTTGTTTTGGCATAATTTTATAACATCAGGTACACTCACGGTACTATAAAAATGTTAAAGAAAAAGAAAAAAAGATGTAACTGACCAAGAGGCCACTTGGGCTGACAGCTGGTCAGGCTGCTGTTCTGTTTGCAGTGTTGGTCCTCCCGCCCAGCAGCATCTCCGCCTCGGCTGGTGGCTAGTGGCGCCTGGCTCTCGGGTGACCCGCGCGTCCTGTGCGGCCACCGGGGGTGTGCCCTGGTGCCCGGAGCATGAGCTGGGTCGCAGCTCGCAGGGAGGACTGCGGGAGGCCAAAGCTGTTGGGGGCACAGCTGCTCTCAGGTTTGTCTGCTTTTGCTTGACTTTGCTAGAGACCAGGCGATGAATGAGGTGGGCCTGAGCCGAGGGGAGGGTCGAAGAGGAGGGCAGAGGGAGGGCCGAGGGAGGGCAGAGGGAGACCGTGGGCCCTTTCTGTGGTAAGAAACGTTTCCCGGTGCCACCCAGGCTCTGGTCTTATTTCCTGGAGCTTTGCCATATAGGAGGAACGTGGATGTGCACGGTGTAAACTGTGACCAAGCTGACCTTGACTGGCCCGGGGAGCTAGCGCTCAGGGCTCGTGTTTCAAGCCCGGGCGCCGTGAATGCCTGAAAAGCAATCGCAGGGTTCAGAGCACTGCGTCAGCGGCGGCTCCAGTCCCGAGGACACACTGCAGCGCTGTTTCGCTCCTTTCTGTCTTGGGAAGCGATCCTTTGGCAACAGCACAGTCGACAGTCTATCCGGCCCGGTTTGGGCCTGTGCTGCTTGCTGTAGTCACACCTGCGTGCAGAGGAGTCCGTACTGTTGGTTGGCATCTATCTTTAACCTTTTTATTTTGAAGTAATTATAATTTTGAAGTAATTACAGATTCATGGGAAGTTACAAAGGCAACTCAGAGAGGCTCCAGATGCCTTTCGCCCAGTTTCTTCTAGTGATTGCTTGGCCATAGTTTTCTTACGATAACACCAGGAAATTGACTTTGGCACAATATATACGTATAGTTTCTATGTCATTCTGTCACATACAGAGATTTAGTCACAACCGCCTCCTTCTCCCTGTCCCTGGCAACCAGATATCTTCCATCTCTGTATTTTATATCATTTTGAGAATGTTACATATATGGTATCATACAGTATGTGATCTTTTTGATATTTTTTTTCCCATTAAGTATAACGCTATTGAGATCCCTTCAAGTTTTAGCAATAGTTGGGTCCTTTTTATTGCCAAGTAGTATTCTAGTTGCCTGACTATATTGAACTGTATATTTTTTTTCAATTGATATACTTACTTAGAACTTTGGTTGAACTAAAGAAGTGCTGAGGCCACTTGGTGAGGTAAAAAGTGTGAACAAACTTTGAGTAAGCTTTGCTCTTCAAAATGATAATTAGTGTGTGCTAGGGCAAAAGGATGTATAAACTATATCTTCATTTAAAACAGAGGCCACTGGAGGATTGGAAAGAAGAAACAGAATAGGGCAGAGATAACTATGTATTTAGACAATAAGGTATAACATCTAGCACCTTTAAAATATGATAACCTATTCTGTGATTTTACCTTTAGTTAAGACAACTCAGATTTCTTGAAACTAATAAAAGCAATGCCTCTGCTACAGGAAATTCCCCACCAGTCTATGTTCAGTCACACAGATGTAAGTCAGGAACAGAGGCATAGCTAGAAATGACAGCAGGTGGCTGTTCAGTTTCATACAGGTCACAGAGAGTCAAAGCAGCATCTTGAGTTCCAGGGCAACTATCGAGGGCCCAGAGACTGTCAGTGTCAAACTGCTCTGTCCTTTCAACCCAGCTGCTGGTGGGAGAAGCCTCTCCCAGAGGTGGCATAAGTGGGGTTTTAAAATGAGAATGTTCTTCTTCACCTGAATTCTCACACGCTTGTGGGCCCTGGACACTGGTGGCTGTAAGTGGCTCAGAGAAGTGCATCCCTTCCGCACAGTACCTGGGGCAGTTAGGTGCAAGCCCTCCCTCGGCCAGCACCCCCCGAGCTCTACCCCCGACCTCGCCCCCCAAGAGGAGGAGATAACAAAACATCCCTGTGATCAGCAAGTGGAAACACCCCTTTGAGTTTTTAGAATTTCAGATTTTGGGCTCTCAGAGACATATTGTCAATTCACGAAATAGCACAGGCTATCGGTCTGGAGCCCCGAACAGACCCAAGTCTAACTGAAGGCACCACCCTAAGTCTTCATGTTAGTGCTTTCTGTTATCTGAAAATATTCCTTGTTCCAAACCTTACCAGAGGGTGGAGGGGAGGGGGGATAAGGGCCCAAAGCCTGAACACGCAAAGAACTGACAGAGCCCAATAATTCCTAACCCCTTTTCCAGGTGGATTTGCTTCTCTGCATCTTTTGAAATGAGATAAAATCGCATGTGCTGTCTTTATGATTTATTCTGTGTAAACATTAGACACCTCACGTCACTTTGCAGGCTGTTATGGGTCTTCCGTCTTGTGTGTGGGCTGGGAGGTCCCACAGCAGGTGGTGGGGCAGATGACTCAGCCCAGTAATCTTGAGGGACCGGACAGTTCGCTGTAAATCTGGAGACTGAACAAAAGGCCCAGTAAATTTTGTGGACCTCTCTGATGTTATGCTGTTTACTTATTTGACTAATGGTGACAGTCAATAGGGGGGTGTGACAGGAAATGTAAACACATAGGCTATGGCTCCCAGCCTCGAAGGCATTGTTTTTTTAAGGGGTGATGGGCAGGTTTGTTTGCTTTTTGAACTTTTTCTTTAAAGAGAAGAAATAGAGTTTTTCTGAAAGAAAACTAAAGTAGAAATGCCCCGTGTACTGTATCAATGTACACAAAAATCCAGTACTAGCTTTACTTTCAAACAATTGTGTCATTTTATAGCAGCGTCCACACTTGGAAGAATGAAACCAAGTGCAATGCTTTCCATTATTTTTTATACCAGAATTTTATAAAGTTTAAACTCCCACACCTGCCGTCAAGGTCAACCTCAGCCACTCTCCACAAACACACCACTTGAGCTAAAGCAGACTCTAGCTGTTTTGTCACCAAACTTCTGATCCCACTTCTTCCTGGAGCCCTCTCCCCTCTCTGACGTCACACCATTTTTCCTCCCTAAAGCCCGGTATGGTGGCCCCAGGCTCTCAGGCTGAGCTCTCCAGTTCACTGCCACGTGTCTGGAAGATGATGATCCTGTCGGGAAAACGTCCGACACAGAACAGGGTTCCCAATGGCAATGGACTGTCACCGGGGCCGGGCTCTGCAGTCAGACATGGGCTGTGAGTCCTGGCTCAGCCATCCGCTCACCGGCTTTGGTCTTCGGGTCAGTTGCTCAGTTTTCTTGAGCGTTAGTTGCCTCACTTGTAAAATGGGGAAAATAATAATAATACCTCCCTGACAGCTGAGGGAATTACCGATTTCATACATGTGAAGTGCCTGGCACAGTGCTGGGCTATCATGAATATGATTATTACCAATGAGGTCTTTAAAAAATAAGATTTTGGGTTTTACAAAATGAACAGAATTATGGTCTGAGTGGAGGACACAGCCCATAAAACTTGATTGTTTAGGCTTCTCTGTGTCTCTCAACCCTAATTGCTGTCATAAGAAAGGGCAGGGTGCCTCTGTGCCTATCTACCCGGATGAGAGGGTCTCCAGTTGCCCACCCACTGAGACTGGACACAAACAGACCAAAACAGAATGATTGTTTCCTCCTTAGACAGAATAGAAATACATGTGGCTTGGCGGAGATTTTATTTTAGTAAGAGGTAATCAAATGATGAATGAATTTCTATAAAGAAGGGAGCAAATGCTCGGTATTGGCTTCAAAGAGTAATTAAAATAGCCTCATGATGAGTCATCTGTCCTTGGCGTATTTACAAACACAACCTGTAGGCTTAGAAAAGTGAAAATTTCAGCCAATTAGCTGTTTGTTTGATCTACAAATACTAAATCATTAGGTTTTCTGATATTTCCCTACAAATTGGTTGATGTTTCACTGCAGCATGGCTTCAATCAAATCAAGGGCATAACCATTAGCACATTTTTTGGTTACACTGATGTCTAAACAAACTCCTTTTGTGTTTTGAATTACAGATCTAAAAGTGATCGTCTAGACCACAGCATGCAATTACAAATAGAATGGCAATAATTTAAATAAATAGCAAGGTAGACTGGGTTTAGGATGAGGCATGCAGTCCCGTGCAGATGCTCTCCTGGGGCCACCCCTTAAAACAATTACTCTTTATTAAGTGATTGGAGCTTTATGTATGCACGTGTTTAACATTTTTTGAAGACGGCCTCAAAAATTAGGTGAGGTGCACACATGCACAAGGATATGTATACGTTTCATATGCACAGAGGAGGGAAATTCTGCTCAATAGTCTCACCTGTCTAGCTAAGGATATAGGAAAACTCTTTGTTACATCATTAGGAAATGCAGTATTCTGGCAGAAAACTGACTGCTATGGATCATCAGTTTTCAGATAATTAGAGTACAGCAAGAACCTTTTTTAAAATTAACATTTTATTGACCATAATTTAATTTTACGATGTTTCAGAGTACCTTAGGCCCACCAGTGTTGACTTCAACTATAATGGCAAAACTCAAAAGTGCTAGTTAACAGAAATTTCTGGTTGGCTGAAGGAATTTATAGGATCTTCCTTCTGCTTTCAAACTTTTGGGAGGAATATCAAGAAATAAATATATGGTAGTTCTAAACTAGGAAGCTTAAACTTTTTTAATTTGAAAAATTTCTAACATATTCCAAAGTACATAATAGTATGATGAAACTCCATCTTCACCCAGCTTCCACAATTATCAATACTTGTCTGTAGTATTTCATCTATACCCACATCTCTCTTCCCTGCTACCCCTACCACAATCATTACTAGATTATTTCAAAGCAAATCCAAGTCACCATATAACCTGATCTATACATGATTTGTATATATCTCAAAAAGGCAAATAAGTCTTTAAGAAAAACTAAAATATTATAACACCTTAAATAAACCAACATTTTCTTAATGTTATCAGATTTCTAGGCAGTGCTCAAATATTTCTGATTGTCTCTTTTTTGTTTTACCCTTGGTTTGTTTGAATCAGAGTCCAAACAGGGTTCACACACTCATTGGTTGATATGTCTCTTAAGTCTGTCTTAATCTACAGGTTCAACCACCCCTCATCTCTCTCTTTTTTTTTTTTTTTCTCTTATGATTTATTTGATGATAAAACCAAGTCATGTGTCCTATAGAATTTCCCATATTTTGAATTTTGTCAATTTACACTCTTTTAAAATGTCATTCTCAAACTTCAGTATTCTGTTTTTTCAATCTCATAAAACTGCTTCTCTTTTAAAGAAAAATTGCACCTTGTTGTCATTCCTTTGCCTGTTTCCTTGAGGATCTTCCAGACTACATTTTCCCCAGTTTTGTCCAAATATCCCTCCTCCTAAGTAAATCTCCCATGATTTACCTAACCCTTCTTCCTGATAGAACCTAACTGACCTGGAGTGCCCTTCAATCAGGTTTCAAAACGTGTACTGGTCTCCTTACCTGGCACTTACTCAACTTTCTCTAAGATTGCGAGACATCACCAGTAAACAGCAGGGGTTGTTTTGATTTTAACAATTGTGCCTCATGACTACTTTTTAAAAAGTACTTTTCTGTTCCTGGTATACAGATACATTTATTAGGAAATTATATATTTGGAATTTGCTTTAAAATAATGGGTGAGAGGAGTGCTAGTTTAGATGTATTAAGATTGGCCATGGTTAATAATTTTGAAACTAGATAATGTGTATGTGAGGTTTCACTATATTATTTCATCTACATTTGTATAAATTTGAAATTTTCCATAATAAGAAAAAAAAAAGAAATTTACTATTCTACCTAAGCTATGTAATGAAACATTTCATTGTAGGGGTCTGTATTGTAACATTTTTGCCAAGGATCATCAAAAAATCATGTCTAAGGTGGTGAACATTATAAACTGTACACCTAAAACCTATATGATTTTATTAACCAGTGTCACCCCGATAAATTCAATAAAAAAGAAAAAATGTCTAAGGAACAAAAAGCACTTGCTTTTCTCTTTCTGCAAGTCTGGTTTGCCTAAAAACAAGTCAGTTTTAAAGTAAAAACATTCAGTATATAAATAATATTTTATATTAAATATTATTTTCATTATTTTATATCATTCTCATTATTTTTATTAAATATTTTATATTTGGGGAAATGGTTTAGAATGATTGAAAATATGCATCATGCAGAGGTGCTACATAGGTTTTGAGATCTATCCAAGCTGCCTTTAAGGCTCCACTGTGGCAAAACTCATTGATGTGCCCCAATAGTCTACCAAAAGCTGGCAGAAGACTCCTAGAAGAGGAATGACCCAAAGCACTTGATTATCTCTTAAGAAAAGATGCTAGGATGGCTAATGAAGGTCAACCTACAAGCGTTCCCTCCTACTATGCCTGAAGAGCATGCAGGTCCTATTTTCCAAGGTAAAAATCAATAGCAAATCTTTCCAAAAGCCTACCAGCTTTTAACTTTAGTCTGAGTTCTCTTTATTCTGTACAACTATTGAAAAGATAGGAGAATTTAATGACTTATGCTTACACTAGCCATATATACTAGAAAACACTTTTTAAGGGCCTTTAGCTTTATTAATAATTTTCTATTACTTCATTAGCATTATAGTTAAGTAATTGATTCAATAGTAATTGATTTTTAACTGCAGTTAGCTGTGCAACAACAAAATTTAAGACTTTAGAAACATTTTAGTAAACAAAAGGTGAAAAGTTGAAATTTAATTACATTTCTTACTAACAAGTTAAAATATGTAGCAATATCATTGATGATATTTTTACTTCTATGAAAGTGAAAGTATTTTACGGATTCACAGGAGCGTGGCCCCAACCGTCTGACCAAATCCTCCCCATAAGCTGTTAAGTTACTTAGCCTGGAATTCTCTTGTCATGGACTTTGCTGGAATTGATCCTCTGAGCCAGAGGGAGGTTATTCTGAGCTGTTATTTCCTGCACACTTTTTAAAATTTTTGATCAGAATTGAAATAAAAAGCCTTTGCAGTTTTTTATTAAAACTAATATTATATATGTGTATATTTCTGAGTTTCTAAATTTGTAAATATTTTAAATTTTGCAGAAAATTTAGAAAAACAATTTAAAAACCCATGAGTACTTTCTTTACTCCTTTATTCTCCACCAAAACTAAGTGAGAAAAATAAATGAAAGCAGCAACTTTTTGAATAAAGTAAGGAAACAGTCAAGTGTGGTGGACTTCAAATTCCATGGGATTTAAGCCACCAAATATACCAAATATTGTGACTGAAAGAGGACCTAGTCAGTCACCTGCCCACCTGACAAGAGAGCACAAATCATTTTCTCACAATAAAAAGAGAAGAGATGTTTCATCTTTGTTCTTTAGAAATAGGTGTCTCAAGAGTGATTTTGTTTCAGGTTCCTCAAGGTTCACTTTTTACAAACATTATTCAGAAAATTTTAAGCAAAATAAAAATAAGGCATTATATTTACATATCATTTTTATAAAATGACCATCATTAACCCAAATTCTTACTTCGCTATGGTTTTATAGTCTTCGTCAGAGTCACTGTTATGCATCCAAATGCACTAAACCTTTGATTCCTTTTGTAAATAATAGTAAGTACTTAGAAATATTGTAAGTAATTAGAAATATTCTTATGGTTTCCTATGAAAATGTTACCGTACACATTTCCATGTTACAGAATATCTAATCTGTACTTGTATGTTTCTTTTTTAAAAAGTTCTCCTTATCTTAGAAACACATATATGTTCATGTTACAGTGGTTGCTATGGCAAGTGTGTGTATTTTATTGAAACTAGACCAGAGTAAACAGACGCTGCCTCAGACTGAGGTCGTGCTGGAGGCAGCAAGGCTGTGTCATTATTTCTGTTGTAAATATGTGTATTTTCAGGGTTCCCTATGCATGAAATGTGAACTTCATAACAAGTTAGCACAAGGCAACAAATGCTAATGTCCATGTGGATGCACATTTTAAAGGGCCACTAAAGGAAGCTGTATCTCCTGGGGATCTGTGCAGAGTGCAAATAACAGAAGTTTTGGAACCATTCCTGGAATGTTCGCCTAGGAATTAAATTTGCCATCTGGTTTTCAGCCGAGAATACGGAATGAAATTTTTGAATTGGGGTTTAGTTAATATATGATTATTCTTCTGAATAAAAAATAATGTACTGTTTAAAAGTAGGTTCTCATAAAAATATTAAGTACCTAGACTTTTTTATGTGGTTCACTGATTTAAAAATATACATACAACCAACAACAACAATTAATATTATTTAGTTCTTACTATATCCCAGTAAGCTCTTTACATGCACTATTTGACTGCAGGAAAGGAAATAAAGAATACACTTGCCTTCTTTAATATGCTCTTCTGTGCAAAAGTAAGGAAAAAAGGAAGGAAGGGAGGTAGGAGGGAGGGAAGAAGGGAAGGAGGGAGGAAGAAAAGAGTAATAGAATAAAAATAAATAGGTCTTAATTTATCAGCCTACTCAAGATCTAAAATGAAGGCCATTTCCATATGATTCATAAAGCTACATATAGAGAGTAAGATAGGTACCTTCTAATTACTTAGAATTCTTGAAAAGTTGTCCCCCCACCCAGATCTACTCAATACAGGCATACTATCCATGTACGTCTTGCATCAATTATTCTCAAACGATCTCAGCAGTCACAACATAGAATACCTAAGTGCAATTACATAATGCAGAACTTGGAAAGAAAGTTATTTCTTAAACATTTTAGGTGAAAACTCATGCGCCTCAAAGTCATGTGGCCTCATCTATTTCTGCACATTGAAAATAAATTAGTAAATAAATATACCTAAGTATTTCTCATGGGTATTTCTAAACATTTGTAATGCACATGAGTATTTTTATGCTAGGGGGAAAAGCATAAAGAGAGCCTCAAGCTTTTCACTATAGCTGGGTGATTTAGTTTATTGAGGTAATCGTAAGGAGATTTCTCTGTTGAGATGACATCTCAAAATATGTTTCATCTTTTTGCCACATACTTCTAAATCCTTATATTAGTGTGATAAAAATAAGTTATACTGACTATTTAGGAAATATTTAAATAATGTTTCCTATGACCAAACTATGACTGGAAAACATGGAGCAAAACCCTAGGGGGTCTTCCAACAGCTCACTGAAGCTCATTTTCTCTACCTCGTAGCAGTTCTTGCTCCTGTTAATTCATTTCATAACTGGGTATGGGAGTGACAAAAATCCTGTTTACTTAATGACTGCCCCAGGAAAACCAGTCTAGATGACTATACATTGGACAACTGAGTAACTGGGCAGACTAGTTATTATTATCCTATCACCAAATAGTGCTGCTTATTTTTTCAAAAACTAAATTTGCCTTATACAAATTAGACTGGGTTGTTGAGACCATGAATCTTAGTACTCTGGATAGGTACTGAGCTTAAAGACAGCTATATCTATGTAATAAATATACTTCAATATTATTCTGTTTAGGAGAAAAACAGCCACTTATTCATGTCAGTATATTTACACTTGTGTGAGAACAACTCCATATATCAGCAACTAGAAGACCAACTATTTGAAAGGGGAAGAGATGGAAAGGATGCAAAATACTGGAGTGGACATCACCAATTTCCATCAGCATTACATTTATTCCCATTTGTACCCAAACCACCTAATAGGTAAATAAACTAGTATATTTCTCAAATAACATAAGAATATTTTATAAGAAAAATAAAGGCTTTTAATTAATGTTATTTTAAATTTCTAGAAAGCTTCCTATTTGAAAACACCTGCATATGTGGTTCCTCATTTCTAAATCTTAAAGAATGAATTGTACAGGACCTAATAAAGGATTTTACACTGCAGACTTCCAGACATCAACTCCAATTCTAAGCAATGTTATCCAGGTTAACCTCAAATTAATGAGAAGTAGTATATATGCATGCTTGCAAGGCTTCCTTATAGTTAAGAGATGTAAAGATGGAAGGCACCCATCAGATATACAGCCCTATGTGATCAACAGGCTGCCTCAAAGAGAGCCAGTCATCCGCTCATATTTCCAACTTATCCATGCACTAATTCATGATGATTTGAATCAGCTATGATTAGGTCAAAATTATGTGGCTGTCCAATTTGAGCACTAAAATGCCCGGCAGTCTGAAATCTTAGAATGTAGGCAAAATGTAGGTCACTTACTTTGGCATTTGGAAAATGTGCCTTGGTACATCTTTGGGTCTTCATGTTTTGTCAGTCTGACTGAAAAGAAAAATAACCCACAGAAAGCCCAGCCAAATCCCCCCCAAATCTACCAGTACATTTGCGTGTTTAAACACTGCCTCTGAGGACAGGTTCAGGGGTAAATATGCACCACGGTGCTGTTCAGCTTCACAGTTTGGTTAACGTTGAACAAACACATTGCAAACCATATCTTATTACGTGGTTGTTTTCTGAGATTCCATGGGTCAGGGTCAAAATCTGTCGTTTTTCTAGCTTTTCTACAGCACTAATCAATAGTTGAACAAATGAAATAACGGTCTAATGAACAGTGATAATACATTTCCAAAACAAACTAATTTAATTCTATGTCCAATTTTGTTAATGTCATATTGCCCTTATGAATGAACAGTAATAAAAATAACTTTTCTGTTTATAATGCTTAAATATCCATCATCTCATTTAACCCTCATAGTAACTTTGTATATGGTTTTTATTAGACCCACTTTTAAAGAGAAAACTGACTCCCAGAATATTTACATGACTTTACTCAACAAAGGCTTACTAAATTGGTACCATAAGTAGGTTTTGAAGCTGGAGACAATTCTTTAAACATATTCATGTAACAAATACTTACATAATGCTTACTATGTGCCAGATACTCTTCTAAATGCTCTACAAATATTAACTTAGTTAACCTTCATAATAGCACCGTGAAGTGGGCATTGTTATTATCACCTTTCTACAGATGAGGAAACTGAGGCACAGAGATGGCAAACAGCTTGCCCAAAGTCAGACAGCTAATAAGTGATGGGAATCAGATTTAAGTCTAGTCACTTGAGCTACAGAACCTATGCTAGTTGACCTCGTGCTATCCTGAATAAGGCCCAGTGTCTGATCCTGAGCACCTCAAAGTCTAGAGGGCAGACCTGTAGGCAAATATGTTATTTCAGCACGTAAGCACAACAGCTAGGCGTGTAGCCCAGGGGAGGGAGGGGTTAACTCTATCGTCTGAAGTCTCTCAGAGAGTTGGCAGCAGCAGGAGGATCATATCCGTATCCTTGAATTTGAACTCCAGTGTGCTCTCCATTTCATGGGGCAGCCCCATATTTGATAAAAATAATTTGGAATTATAGTGAAAAAACAAAACTGCATTTATAGGGACATAGCATATGAGCCAAAGGATAAAATCTAAGCTTCTCTGAATAGGAAAAAAACAACCCACTATGAATCCTAATAGATATATATGTAGACATCAATACAGGTATGCAGATCTCTCTCTTCATATATGGATTGTAATGTATATGTAGATACCGACTGAACTCTTGTGTGTGTCAAACCAACTGTAAAGCTCACCCAGTTATTCTAAAGAGTGGCCAGTCAGAAGAAAACAGAGCCAGATATTTGCAAGAAGAAGGAAAGCTTGAAGACAGGGAAACACTGGTGACCATCATTCCAGATACATAATAGATGTTCAGTGACTACTCCCACTGATTACTTGCTTGACTGATTGAAACTGGAGAGGGAAAGAAAAAAAAGAGTAAAGACATTTCAGTCCATTATTCACCTTTTAACTTTGGTGAAAATATTGATGAAGAGAATTAGTAAAATTGAAATACTTAGAATTTATGACAGCATATCAGAATTGTATGTCTAACATGTCTCTATTGGACAACCTACTTTGCCCTTTCTTTGACCATTATGAAATGTAGCCACCACCAACAGTGGCAAAAGAAGCTCCACATGGCCCTAGCCGGTTTGGCTCAATTATTAGAGTATTGGCCTGCAGACTGAAGGGTCTTGGGGTTCAAATTCAGTCAAGGCCATGTACTTCAGTTGCAGGCTCGATCCCCAGCCCCTGGTTGGGGTATGTGCGGGATGCAACCAATTAATGTGTCTCTCTCACATCAATGTTTCTCTCTCTCTCTCTCTCCTTTCCACTTTCTCTGCAAATCGATGGAAAAAATATCCTCAGGTTTAGATTAAAAAAAAAAAAGCTCCACATGAATAAGGAAATAACTATTTTGCCATTTTGAACTATATAGTGTTTATAAGTGAATTTTTGGCACATAGTACATCCTCAATAAATGAATGAGTGAATTTCATTTCTTCTCGTTTTAACCCAGGAATTATATATTCTTCATAAATGAGAAAATGAAGGCCCAGAGAGTTTACTGAGATTATTGATAGTTCCATAACTAGTGAGTGATAGAGTTAGAACTTGAACCCAAATCTGTGGAATCCAAATCTAGTGCTAAGTGTTAGCATAACAAAGGAAGAAGACTGCATTTGGCCATTTCGATCCTTTGGGTGTTAAAAGATGTAGATTAGAAGGGATGAATAGAGACACTTTCAAGATGAAAAAGTGAGCTCTCAGTCTTCCTCTGAAAAAGCTACTGTTAAAAATCTTAACCAAGCTTCAAAGGATAAGCCATCAGCCTTTTAAACTCTAGAGGAGGGCACAAGCAAAATTATGTGCATCAGTATGATTGTCTTAAGCACATGTAAAAATCATACATCATTATAAAGCAAATACCAGTTTTCTAATTGTGACTTATCACACTACACTAGACATTATAAAAAAGAATTAGAGACTATATAGAGGCTTGCAAAGTAAAACATTAATATTACTCAGTAAACTACTTATAATTTACTTAGGCATCAATCTTTACTTAGATGTATTTTTAAATAACTAAGAAAAGTTTAAATATGTTGAACCTTAGAGTCTAACTTCTTCAAATATCTAGGAAGGACTAGACAAAGAGCCAAGATTTTTATAGGTAAACATTCAATTCTTGAAAGTCTTGTAATTAGCTCATTTTTCATATATTTTACGTTATTTGAAGCAAAATACCTCATGAACCTGAACTTTTCTGTCCATAGCTACATTATAATATAATAATTCTAATGGTCCAGGCACAAAGTAGAGATCCCGGCCCACGTAAACTCTCTCCAAGGACTCGACGCAGGCAGGAATGGCCTCTTGCTAGCCTGGTGGTTTGTACTGTTTGCATTGTCCTTTATTGTCACAGTTGCTAACAAAGCACATTTTCTTCACATATCTGAAATTTTGAGCTCTACGTGGCACCACCAGGCTGGTCTTTTTATGAACTCATTTGAACCAAACAGAACAAAGACAAGACATGGCACCCAAACACCATGTGATCCCACCAGTGACCTCTCCGGTTGCATTTCTCAGCATTCCAGGAACACCAGGTGGCCAGGAGCTGCTTCCTTCTTCCTTGCCTTTGCTCCTGCTGTCCCTCTAACATTTGATCTGCTCCTCCCACCCCCCTCCCCTGCCTTTGCTGCAGGCCAACTCTGTTTATTCTTTTAGTCTGAGCCCAGCTGTCACCTTCCCCGGTAGTCCTCTCTGCCTCTTTCACTCTGAGTTGGGTGCCACACTTCCTACCCCTCAGATTCCACAGGCATTTCACCCACCACATTACAGCACTGTGATCTATGTAAGCAATGGGTTCCCTTGAGAGACTAGAGCTTCTTAAGAGCAGAGACTGTGTCTTATTTTGTTATTGTCTCTCTCGCCTTAGTCCATACCATAAGGCTTGGCGCATAGGTGTTCAATAATATTTATTGAATGAATAAATGAGGATGACTCTCTATTATGCTATAATAAAAATTGACTACCTCACAGCATTGTGAAGAAATATTGAGGCTTTAAGTATATTTTAAAATCTCCATTTTTCTTAACAACATTTTGAGATCTATTAGAGTACCTCTTACTGATGGGGGAGAAACAATCTATCTTTCCAGAACAAACTGGACATGTATAATTTTATCTGGACTCCAAATAACTCACAAGTGCTCATTCAGAATTGAAGATGTTTTAAGAGAGTTGATTTTTTGCTGGCCAAGCATCCGAAACATTCTCACTAAAAATAGAGATTTAGCTAGTGGCTCATGTCTGGGATTGATTAACAATTGTTACAAAACCTAAGAGAAGAACCCTTTGGTTTTGTTGTTTTTGTTTTTTTTAAATAACACTTATTGTTTTTCTCAGAGTGAAAGTAATTCATACTTTTTAACAGTTAGTTGGCAAATATAGATGCGAGAAAAAAAAATTATCCACATTTCCACAATCTGGAAATAACCACTATCCATATATTGATCTGCGTTCTTTCAAGCATTTTTCCTTTGCAAATGTTTTTATAGATCATATGCATAATTAAAAAAACAGCACAGGGATTGTATTACTATTAGATTTTATATCTTGCTTTTAAAACCTTACTATAATTATAATTTCACCATGCCTTTATTATTATTTGAATATCCTTTGAACACATGATTGGTAATTACTGCTTAGTATTCTGGGAAGGCAGCTCTCTGTCCAGGGACTAATGGCCCTTTGCATATAGCCTGGACATTCACTTTACCATCTCATAGCTGGCTCTGAGCATAAGAAGGGACTAATGTATTAACATAAGGCAGGATCCGTCAGTTAGAATACTTATTAGAATGGTTCTTGTTGAAACCCTTAAATAAGTTCTAAAGGATTGTTTTGGAGGCACAGATTGAATCAGCACCTTTACTAAAGACTCATTTATTCAACATTTATACATTACCTACTATGAACCTGGCACAGCCTAATATTAATCAAGGTAAACAAACAGCAGAGATTGTTTACCACGAATCTAAATTGGCTGTCTGAAATACTCGAATCCATCCCAAACCTACTAAATATACCATCTGCCCCAATGCCCCCCTCTGCTGTGTCCTCCCAAATGGGGTCAAGACATTTACTTTTTCTGAGTCATCTTTCCTATATTTAAAGAAAAAGTGTTGCTACCAACTTTATACCCAGGCCTTTAGGAATTATAATTCCTAACTGCTGCAACCCAGAAACAACAACAAGCTCAGTTAATCTTGCCATGCTGAGCACCATTGACCCTTGTAGCAAAGTGCCCTGTGAGGACTCTGACTATACCATGGCCCAGCCCTGGAGTTGCTCACAGCCCAGCAGGAGAGGCGAGCACTCCAGGCAGAAACCTACCTCCTCATTAACTGAGGAGGCCTGACTCAGGAAATCCTTCTCTGCAGTCACCAAAGGGTCCATTAGGAAATGTTAATGTCTAATACACACACACATACACACACATATGTTAGATATATATATAAATGTTAATGTATAATATATATATACTATCTTTTATTTATTTCGCTCTGCTCAAATTCCTTTGAAGACCAGCTTATGGTGGACGTGCATTTCCTTATTTCAACATTCTGAACAGGATACTGAAAAGGCCCGCCTAGCATATTACTCATTATTAAGGACTCTGATTCTTTCCCAGCATAGGTTTGTGTTTTCATCTTCTAGGAGAGCCCTCCCCATTACAGATGCTGCTAAGCTCTCTTCTCCCTCTCTTGTGCCCTGTCTCATCCCAGTCTAGCCACTCAGCCTATTGGGTCACAGCTCAAGATACCATTGAGAGTCCAAATTCAAGCAAGATGACAGGTTTACAAAGTGCAATCACTGATGAAACTACAAAACCGAAGTGCACAGACATTGTTCTGGCACGGAATTTGTTTTTAAAGGAAAAGGATGGGTGGCAATATGAAAGACAGCAATGGAAATTAATGTGCTGTGGCCCCCAAAGAATGTAATTTTTTAAAATCGTCAATTGCTATTATGAATTAGAAAGGCAGTCAACTCAACCTGTATTAATACTGCATTTTATATGAAGAACTTAAATTAACAAGGTGATTTAGTTTTTTAGAAAGTTTTGTTATAGTTATCATTATAATTATACAGCTCTTAGTGGTGCTATTTTCTCAAGCAGGCATTTTAAATGGTAGGAATCATTGTTTAAAGCAAGCTTCTAAAAGCTCTAATTTAACATTTAGAATCAGTACATTACTTCAGTTGCACTCGGCCGTAAGCCTTGCAGACCTTGTTTCCCTTCTTCACCATGATCTAGCTGCTGAGGCAGAAGCTGGGAATGAACCTGTGATACTCTTTTCTTGGCACCCTTTCAATGTGGGGTCAAAAAATGAAATTGACCAGAAGGAGCTGAGATGCTTGAAAAGGGAAAGGCAGAGAACAAAGTATCATCAACAACATGAGTTGTCTTGTGTTTAGTTTTGTCAGCTGAGGCTAAAATAAATTTTCTCTTTAGGCCTGTGGCAAAGTCAGTAAGTTTGTCAACCTGCACCAAATTTGTTTGCTAATTTTGCAACATGGCAATTGACTATTCAAACATTTCCCAAATGCACCATTGTATAACTGTAAAGGTGGTGTAGGCTGGGCTAAAGAGAGGGGATGCCATCAACTGAAAGCAATGTCCTCAAACACCTGGTCATCGCATTTCTCTTAGGGAAGTTTTCAGAACAGAAAAGCAGGGCCTCTCCCAGGGCCTGGGTAGGGAAGCCCTTTGGAGCCTCATATTCAGGAGGGTCCCAAATTTAGACTTTTTGAAGGTATCATCAAATGAGGTTATTCATAAAGTCATTTGCAGTGTATGTGTGCTAAGGTGTTGTTTTGTTAAATAGAAACATTGAAAATGTACTACAGTTTAGTAATCCTGTTTTGGATTTCCCCCCCCCCAATGATTTTAGAGAGAGTGGGAGGGAGGGAGGAGGAGAGACAGGGAGAGAGAAACATCGATGTGAGAGAGACACATTGATTGGTTGCCTCCCGCACGAGCCCTGACCAGGGCTGGGGATTGAACCTGCAACCCAGGTACGTGCCCTTGACAGGGAATTGAACCCGAGACCATTTGGTACACGGGCTTACGCTGTAACCACTGAGCTACACTAGCCAGTCTGGATTTTTTATTATGTAAGTTGAGGTTAATAATTACATAATCATGAAGAGAGATACCCATTAGCATAGCTAAGCTTTCATTACTCTGCAAATGATGTAGTAACACAAGCATGTAAGTACTCAATTCACTTTCAGAATAACATGGGATTCTGCTATTTGAATGATTTCAGAAGATTTCTCTAACGTTTCTGTGTGGATCATCTCCTCCCTCTCCTCCTAGTCCTTTCTGCATGTATCCGTATTAAGAGATAAAATAAAGGATTCAGAGTTCCAAAGCATGACAAGAAAAATGATCACAAATTCTCTTCACCACTGTAAACCTGAAACCCAAAAGCCAGAGGGTAAATCCTAGGTTAAAAAGAAGCCATCAAAATCCTGTTCTTAAGTGCAGTTGTGCTAGTGTCTTTTGTTTTTAGGAATGTCTTGGTAGGCCAGATAGACATTTACCTACCATACTATAAAAAAGAGTTGGACTAATGTAAGTGTTTTTTATAATTGGAAGCACTAATATTGGCTGTAGGATGAAGACATATATAACCTTGAGCTGACCTACCTCACTAGATTTTGAGTTTACAAATCTGAAGACTGAAAATGGTAAAAGGTAACTAACTCTTCTTAGAGAATAAGGCACCATAGAAACAGTGCAGTGGAGAAAAGTTAAAAAGAAACAGAAACAAGAAAAAAAAAAGTGACCTAAAGGGAATTTGAAGTGGGAGCCAAAAAAGCGAGTGAATGCAGGTACAAAGATTAAATAAAACTGTTAACAATTAAGTAATTTGGTTTATTAGTTATCACTATTTCTACCCGTTTTCTTCTAATTTGGCTATAACTAGATTCTATTTCCAAGTATTATTTTGTCCTATGACTAAAATTAGAAATTTGGGTACACCCATGATTAGAACAAGAGGTTATCATTCCCTGTGTCATTGCAAAATGCCGTGATGGTCTGGCTAAGGGATTTTTTTAAATTGTTGACTCATTTTGATTTGATCCAGCTGGCATTTTTTCTTCGAGGACATCGTTGAAGGTAGAAATTTGAAACAAGATGATCAGTGATTTTTAAATATTGGCATAAGTATGATCTGAATCACTTAATTTATTTTGAGCCAACGATTTCGTACGTTCAATAGATAATATATTGAAATGTACATTCTAGGACTTCTCTGGACTATTTGAAAACGACAGCCACAGACTGATGAAAGGGGTGCTGAGTGCATGAATCATCACCGTATATTCTCTTTCTCTATGTCAATAAAAATGAAGGTTTTATTGCAAGTTTCTGTTTCTCATTGACTGATTACATAAACTTTTATAGCATGTATTGTTAGCTAGTGAAATAATAAACAGAAATAGTAGTACAAGAAAGAGTCAAACTACCATTGACCCCAGTTCAAATTCTTTCCATCTGCCTCTTCTGCCATCGTTCTCAGACAGGCAAACATCACCAAGGCTAAACAACCAGTCAACCTCCTCCTTGTCCTGGCTTCCACCTCTGATTTTCTGATTTCTTTAGAAGCTTTCAAGAGACCCTCATCACTAAAACTCTGGGTTTTCTAGACTTAGTACCTTTTACAGTCTGGACTATTCCATTCTGTTCTGACCAGAAAGTCTGCACTACAGCCAGACTAGTTCTCTTGATTGCCAGAATATGTTTTTAGTATGTCTGCATTTTCATCCAGGATGCCTCTCCCTTTCCTCTCTACCTATTGGAATCTCACCTGGACTTTAAGGCCCTCCTCAAGGTGCATGGGCTCCCTGCAGGCTTCTTGGATGACCTCAGGCCCTGAGGACTCTTTTGGAGTCCTGGGACGTATTGTGCAATTCAGCTAACATTAGTTATGTTATAATCTGAAAAGCCACCTATTCCTTTCTGTGGATATGCCTTACCCCCTGCAACCCTGCTGTGCCCCTCTCTAGACCAAGTCTCATATGCCTGTTCTTGGTGGCACTTATATGAATCCCTCATGTGAAGGGTCAGTTAAAGTGTTTGTCATCCCATTGCTCAGACTTCCTTCATTGCTCAATACCCACATATTTTTCATTTTGGAAAGTCTATACATATTCTGGTCCATTACCTCTTTCTACAGTGACACTTGAAGCCAATCAGAGCCTAACTAAATATGTTGCATTTGCCACATTTTAAATATCAAAAGAACATACATATATTACCAAATGTATATGAAATTACATTATGGTTTGATTTTAAGAAATATTCAGAACATTAAACTATAATGTTTAAGTCTATGTTTTTCTTATGAAAGGAAAGTTACTATGAGCTTTGTAAATCAAGACAAGACCATGCATTTCTTCATTAATTTTGGCATGTCTAAACAAACAAGTGCCTAAGCTATTTTAATTCAGCTAACTTTTGTCAAGCTAGTTTTCATATGCGTATATTTGATTTTTGAGTCAGTTTTAGAAAAGTTTTATGATAAGAATTTTGCAATTAGAGTAGGTTCAAAAGAAATATAAGACCCTTCATAGAAGTCTCTTTGTGTGCTTTTTATTTTCATCCAACATGCAAGTTTACTGTAATTATTTAGTGCACTTGAAGATCAGAATTATAAGGAATCCAAACTTTAAAATTTTAAAGAGGTAAAACTTGAGGTATTTATACACTTATCTTCCTATTTTACATGAAGGTATCATATTATGAAATTCACATTTTATAGTACATTCATTCTTTTTCAGTTGACCCACTATCAAGTGGGATTTTACTAGGATACGAGTACTTAATTTTCTAACAATTATTTCAGGGTTTTGCTTGCTTAATCTTATGCTCATATGGTAACTTTGCAAACAGAAGGAATTTTTAATTGGAAAGATCACAATTAAATAACAAAAATTATTTAGAAAAAAAAATTCTTCAAATTTCCCTGAAATTAAAATAGTATATTTGTTATTATTTTTCCCTAGATCATAATAATTTTCATCTGATAAAGGACAAAGCTACAGGATAACTCAAAAATTATGAAAACTGAAAAATAAAGAACAAGTTAACTAAAAGACAAATAAAAGAAAAATACCATATTAAAGTTAATAAAACAAATGGGCACATTTGATAAGGAAAAGAGAAATAGGTAATTGGATATTTTGTTTACTGTTTTATGTCTTGCATTAACTTAAGAATTTCTTACTCTAAGGACAATGTTTAGTTGTTTTTTCTAGAAATAGGGAATTAACACAACTGTTGTAATCTAGCATTTCTTCTGATAGTTTATCAGATTATTCACTCAGGTTATAAAAACTGAATTTTGGTCTATAAATTTTCAATTTTAAAAATTGAAAAAATAGAACATTTTTCAATATACACTATAAAGATATATTGAAAAGGCAAAAACCCCTTAATTCTGAATGATTTTTTTGTTTTTGTTAATCCTCACCCCAGGATATTTTTTCCATTCCTTTTTTTAGAGAGAGTGTAAGGGAGGGAGGAGAGAGAGAGAGAAACATCGATGGGAGAGACAGATACTTTGGTTGCCTCCTGCAAGCACCCTGACCAGGGCCAGGGATTGAACCTGCAACCCAGGTATGTGTCCTTGACCGGGGATTGAACCTGCAACCTCTTGGTTGGTGCGCAGGCCTGTGCTCTAACTACTGAGCAACACTGGTCAGGGCACGGATGATTTTTATGTTTTTCTCATTTCACTTTCGGAATAAGCCTATTTGATACTTTTTCATAACAAAATAAATTATTTGCCAACACATTCTAATTCTTTCTCTGATATGTGAAAAGCCAAGTATTTATATATATATAGAGAGAGAGAGTTTTGCTTACTCAGCACACTTAATTTGGAATGGTCGCATCAGCGATGGGGCTTATGTTTCCCAACCTCACGGCACCTTGAGAACTTGGTGCCAACTGCAAGTGTCTCTTATTCTATAGCATTTTCTCTAAATAAGTCAACAATTCAAAAGAAAATGATTCTTCTGCTTTGTAATTAATATTTTCCATGCATCCTGATTATAATATTTCATTTAACAACCTAACTCCATAACTATAATTTAGTGTGTTGTTTTACTTTGACTTCAGTTCATAAGCCTTTTGAAAAATTAACATTTCTAGATTTATCAGTCAACCAGAATATGGAATCTTGATACAGAATGACACTGATCAAGGTAGAACTTTCAGTAAATGAGTATTTTGTTGAATAAAAGCCAAAATTCTAAAAGCAAATAGAAATTGGTGTAACCAATGTTTAATCCAAGTGAAAAACAGTAAACTGATTTAGCTTTTCTTTTTTTTTAAGAAGTGACGCAAGTTGGACAGAGGGAGGTGTTGGGGCAAGGAGGTGGTGGTGATTGGTTTGTCTCCTTTACGCCCACTGGTCTTTAAATCATTGTCTAGATGCCCAAAGGTTCATATAAGTCAACTCTGTTTCAGGGCTCTGCATTCCAAACAATTTTGGAAAGATTGCCCAGGACTGGATGAATAATTAAGGTAAAGCGGTTTTTACATGAATATATGCAGTTAAAATAATGCTTCCTTTCTTCTTTTTATGGTGTTTTTGTTTATTTATTACAAATTTAAAAGTTTGAAAATACTATTTGGGTAACATTTTTCTCAATATAAAAAAAAAGATTAAATGTCAGACATTGAAATTATTTACCCAGATTCTGACTGAAGTTTTCTTTCGCACATAATTTTAGGTTTGAGCATAAAAACCAGGACAGTGAATGATAGGAAAGGAAAACAGTGTGAAGCCAGCAGGTAACAAGGGTTTAGTGAGTTATAACTCTTGGCTAATCACTGAATAGAGTGAAGGGTTGACAAAATTTGTCTTAGGAAAAAATATAAAGTTTTAGAAGTACATTCTCAATTTATAACATTGAAGATTTCCTTTATCTTGAAAACAAAAAGAGTAATCAAAGAGGGAACACATGCAGCAGATGGGAAAGGCTAAGGTTGGGATGCATCACTGTCAATGAAGAATAAAGTGTGGTTCACCGTGTCTTCTCCAGTGACCATTTTAATGGAGTATTTTTAGAGCAAATTTACTAGAAGAAACTGAGAAACTGAATAGAATATAAGCACAGCTTCAGATTTTGAAGGACTGAAATCAGTGATCTAAAAATAGAGCTGTATTCAAATTTATCAATTAGACAGAGAGAGAGTTCTCAGTGGACTTAGGCATCCTTGCACTGAGGCATCTTGTAGAACATATGGTGATGTTTTAATTAAATGCCCAGCTGATAAAACTAACAATGTTTTACAGCACAGTGAAAAAATATTTTGACCATGTTCATGGACAGTTGGCTGAAAAAGTTTTATTTTTGACAAACTAAAGAAATTTAGGTGTGTGTTCTAGAAAAGATGGCCATTTATTTTACAGGCCAACCTCTTCCAGTCATTTACATTTATATTTAGGTAATGTTTTGGTATTTTCTTGAAAGTCTTTATATTTATACTTTTAAGAAGTATATCAGTAACATTTAAGTATTGAGACATGTAGTTTTGGGGCTAAAATCTTGAGTTTTCTTTAACCATGTTATTCAATTTATTTTCAGAAAGAAAAATTACCTGTAGGGGTGGTTCACTATCAATTATATAGAAGGTACACATTTACTGCATCCACAATTCATTAGAGGTTATTAAATATCATGCGTTAACATGTGTAGCATAAAGAGTTCACTATGTTAATATCATATATGCTGTATATCCCTGTACATTTATGGAAACTACTGTTTGGGGAAATTGGAGCTAAAATTAGGCAGGAATTTAAGATGTTTCTTTATGTTTAAGATGACTAGAGAATCCATGTGTTCCAAGAGCAGAGCTAGAAAATTTGTAAGCAAAATAACATTCAGATTTTATGAATAGTCCTTTATACCTCATCAAATGGTTGCTCTACTTCTTATATTAGCAAGCACATAACATTCTTAGCAAAGGGGAAAGACCTCACTATGGGGCTATTTATTTTAACTTTTCAAGTTCTCCCTAGATATTATTTGTAAGCTATGTCTCAGTAGAGGAAAGGAATGAAAATGCTATACTTTAGCACCAGAGATAGGGAGTAGGTCAAGTAAACACAGTTCTGCTGTTACTGGCAGCTTCTCTTCCAAAATGTACCTCAGACTGACTGCAGTGAATGTTTTTATGGAAGTTAATTTCTGTGAGAAATCCTGTCAGAGGCTAACAAGCCATCTGACTATCAATGTGTGGCTAGAATGGCATTGTTTGGGAAACCATTTAAGATAATTTAATATAAAAACGATATTAGATTGATTTCATTGTCAAAGCTGTGTTCATTTATCTCAGATACATTTTGTATGTGGATTTAAATCACTTCCTTGGATCCAAGGTAGTTAGTTGGATTTTAGAAGTTGCATGACCAGCTATATCTTGCTTGCTCAACCAAAGGGTAAATGGCATGTGAGGCTATCTGCTGCCTTAATCAAGATTTTAGAGCAGATTTGTTGGAGCTGGGTTGGCATGAAAGACAAAACAGATAGGGATGGTGGGAAATGCTCTGACCATGTTAGCTCCCTTCTCACTTTCACTTATCAGGTAAAATAAATGTTTGCAGTAACTAGGGAAGGTCATAACTTTTGCCTCTGACTCAAGGACAGTTTTGCTTTCCGGATTTGTTGTTCTTCTTTGAACAATGTAAGTAAAAACTTGAGAAATTTGCTGTTTTGAGAATCTTCTATCCTGAGCTTCTTAGGTACTTATTCAAAGAACAGGACATTATAGTGTTAAAATAAAAGATTTGGATATAATAAATCAGCTAGTTAGGATATTTAGACATCTCTTAATAAATGTGATGAGATAAAGTCTTCTAATGCTGATAACATTCTAAATAATTTTCTTTCAAGTTTTGATTTTGCATCTTCATGAATGAGTGAACTGAAGCAACAGTTCTGCACTGGGATATCCAGTCTGTTTCTGCAAAACATCTTTGTATCACAGAGCAACTTAACTTCATCAGAAAGAAGGCTAGACTACACAAAGTTCTGTGAAATCAAAGCCAATTTTTCTTTTAGAATAATTTTGAACATTCATTGTGCAACAAAGCAGTTCTTCTGGTAACCAAAGGAAAGCTTTCCATTTCACTTTGGAATAATAACTATACATACTTGTACCTATAAAGGAAATCATATAAAGATGCATTGGTCTTAGTAGAATATAACACCAGGCACTGTGCTAGATGTTGGGAATATGTCGAGTCTACAAACTGGGCATTGCTTCCACCTTCATGAAGCTTTCTGCCTAGTGGAAGAGACAGTTATTTATCAAACAATCCCAACTAAAAATGTAAGTGCAAAGTGTGACAAGTACTGTGAGGCAGAGGAGAACATGCTATGAGAACATGTAATGGAGGAGTTAGTTTCCATGTGGGGCCTCTCTGACCACGTGGCATTTAAAGATTTTCAGGTTCTTTTAGTTAACTTTGGGAGAAACTTGGGTTTGGAATGTGGGGAAGAGCATCCAAGGCAAAGGGAACAGATGTTAAAAGGTCCTGAGGTGGCAATAGGGAGATGAAAAAAGTCCAGTGTATCCAGTGAGTGAGAGGAGGTGCGATTCAAAATGGGACTAAAGAGCTTTGTCTGGGTTAAAGTATGTAGAGCCTTACAGCATATTAGGAAATTTGACTATATATATATATTTTGACTATATTTTTTAAAGTTAAGAGAGAATCATTTTAGGACCTTTAGCAGGTAGTCATTTGGCATAACAATAATGGTCATGGAGAGAGAAGTAAATGAATCTTAAATAAATATTGAAAGAATTGATGGGATTTGATGATAGATTGGGTTTGGGTTGGGGGATTCAGGAGAGAGAATGAGAGGTGTCAGTACTGACAGCCAGATTCCTCTCATGAGCAATGGGCGACTGGAGGTTCCATGTACTGAGATGGGAGCCGCAGAAGAATCTATGCCCATGAAAATTATATCATGGAATATACGTACATAATATTTTATTTTATTCTATTATTCTATGATATTTTTCAATCACAGTGTTTGCCAGCATCATTCTTTTCTAGCCTACTCGTACAGTGAATTATTGTTTAGTTCGATAAATATTTATTCAGAGAAAAAAGTAAGAGTGTAAACTATAATAGTTTGCTCAAAAATCTGTTTTCTCTACTAGACAGAGTTCATTAGGTACAAGGCTCCTGTCTTATGCATGCTTTATCTTTCGCAGTTTCTGGCTCATGTTTCATTCTCAATATTGGTTGAGTGAGTAAATAATGCCATCTGTAAAATACTTCTACACTGAAGGAGAAGGGCGTGATTAGTCATGAGATTAAATTTTAGCTGTTATCATGTAGTGTAAATGCTTCCAAGTACATACTTCGTCCTGTGAGCAAATGGTTCAGAATAACCCATTTTTCCTAATGTTCTGTTTTTTTTAAAAAATTGTGCTTCTGACTGTTGTTCCCTTAAAATAAATCAGTAATAGAATCTTCAGAGCTAAAGATACGAGCTCTGAAAATGTGTTCCAACTTTTGTGAGAAGATGTCTCTTGACTGGGGCCAAAGTTAGGATCAGGGGCCGAGGTCTTAAACCACGACATGGGGCACATTGTCATGTTATATCACCTCAAAAGAGAGTGGAATGAGTATTTTATATGTGGTAAAGTAGCATAAGTTTAGGTCTCAATTTCCTTATTTGTGAAGGGGTACCTACCTTTTTTACAATGTTTGTGAGAGTCCTGAGAACTGTAAAGTCCTCTTTATAACTGCCTAAGGTTTTAATTTAAGGGCCTACTACATGCCGAACTTTGACACGCATAATATCATTTACACCTTCACAGTACTTCTTTGTGGTAAATGATATTTACTTCATTTTACCGGTAGGAAGACAAATAAGTAAGAAGTTAGTTAATTTGGTCAGGATTTATACCCACTTTTATTTATCACCAAAGCCAGAGTTTCTGTTCCCCCTCTAGGCTTGAGTTTTCTGTAGCAGAGACAGCAAGCAGTGCAGAGGTGCAGAGTCTGGAGGCTATTTAAGCTCTCTGTGCCTCCATTACCTCATCTGTAAAATGGGAACAAGGACAAAAATAGTACCTACATCAGAGGGCTGCTGTGAGAATTAATGAGTTGATAGACATGAAACCCTCATCACAGTGTCTAGTGTATAGTAAGTGCCACATGAGTGTTTGATATTCTTTCTTTTTTTTTTTTTTTTTATAATTCTGGAATTAGCATGGCTTAATCTGAATGAAATCAAGTGCAGTTCCTATGAATAAGTAAAAAGTGAAAGAGACTTTAGCTGAAGTTTCCAGGACTGCCAACATGTATAATCCTCCAGCCCTCTAGAGGGGTTGACTAAAACGTGGAATGATGGAGGGATAGAACATTCCAGGTACCATGACCTGAATGTGCAACTAGCCTGAGGTGTACAGAACAAGGTGAGTTCCTGAAGGCTAGGTAGCGAGAACATCAAGGTGGGAGAAGGTGCGGAAGGAGATAAAACCAGAGAAGTAGAACCTTGCGGGCATTTTGAGAATTTTAGACTTTATCCTGAAGAAACGGGAGACATTAAAGGGCTTTAAGCGAATGAATGATCTAAGTTTTATTTTTAAAAGATCACTCTGGCTGTTGTGTGAAAACTGAATGGGTGGGCAAGAGAAGATTCAAGGACATCAATTAGGATTGTTACAGTTGACAATGTAAGAAATGATGGTTGCTTGGACAAGAGTGATGGTGGAAGAAATGGAAGTAGACTAATTTAGAAATACCTTAGTTACTTATAAAATCAACCAGACTTTGTAAAGGACTGGATGCCAGGGGGAAGAAAGAAAATATTATAATAGAAGACTGATATTTCAGGTTTAAGTAGCTGGAGAAAGGATGACAACATTCTTTGGATAGGAAACATTGGAAGAGGAGGAAACTAGCACAAGTTAGATTTTGGACACTGGACACATGGAACTGGAGACCAGAGTAGAGGCCTGGGCTAAAGATGAACTTGAGGAGTCCTTGGTGTATAAAGTCTTGGGAGTAAATTGGAAGAAGAGGGGCTTAGGACCTAGCCTTGAGGAATTCAAGCAGTTAAACTTCAAACAAAATGATACTTTTTAAAAGAAAAAAAAAGCTCTGAAAAATAATAGCAGTGTTATTAACAAGTAGAAGTTTTGAAGACTTCCTAGAAGCCAGAAAGCAGATAGGGCTGGGAAATCTGTGAAAGAGAAAAACAACCAGGGTAAACCAAGGTATGTAGAGGGAGGGAACAGAAGGAGCCTGGTAGCAGTTCAAGTTAAACCAATATATACAAAGCGGGGAATTGGATCACAGGCAACCAGTGACCACATATTCACCAAGCAACCTCAGTTTGACAATCTTGGTCAGTTTAGGCTGCCACTTTTGCCCATAGAATCAGGCTGTGATTTAGTCTGTAAAGAAAATCTGAGAATGAGTTCTAATATAGGTATAAGGGCCTCCACAGCTGACAAAGAAGGGTAACAAGCAGAAGTGGAAGCTCCACCAAGAGGAAAATACATCACAGCATTTTGCTTCCAGAGGAAACTCTCCCTCCCAGAGGGACAGCTGTGTCTGGATGTGGGCTCCTCTAAGGGTGGTCCGCACACACAGGACCTCCAAAGGAGCAACCCATCAGTGACAGGCCTGCAAGATTTCAGAGAAACCCTGAGTACTAGCTGTCTAAGTTAACCAATATACTCTTCATTCATAAATATGACTAAACCAAGGATTGCTAAGAATTTAAGGAAAACCAGCAGCATGAAAGAGAAGAGCCAAAAATGAACAAACAGAATAACTAACTCCAGAAAAAAATACGTAATTTAAGGAATAAAAGGAACTGTTGAAAACTTACAATCAATATCCTGAGAAAGAGTTGAGAAAATATTGCATGTAAAAACAGACAAAAAAGGTAATATGAAAAAGAAGAAGGGGTTAGGAACAAATTATTAGAAATTAAAAACATGGTTGTGAAAAATAATTAGTGGACAGATTGAAAAATAAAATGGATACAGTTTAAAAGTAAACAATGTTTATCTATTCTCAATACTCCCTTCCAATACCAAATTGTGTGTATGTGTGTTTTCCCACACTCACCAATTTCCCAACACCAGCTGGGTATCCTACAATTCAATTCAAATCTGACACTCTTACCAGGAGTTAGTGTCAGATCCCCCAGGAGAAGGGCTCAGTCCCACAAGACTGCCCCCACTTCAGATGCAATTGCAAGTCCAGACATCCTGTACTTTTGACAAACCAGCTGTGAATCAAATTCAGTAATTCCCTAGAATTGCTCACAGAACTCCAGAAAACAGTCTACTGATTACTGGTTTATTATAAAAAAGATACAACTCAGGAACAGCCAGATGGCAGAGATGCATAGGGCAAGGCATGAGGAAGGGGTACAGAGCCTCCATGCCCTCTCCTGGTGTGCTATCCTCCCAACTCCACATGCTCACCAATTCTGTTAGGATTTCTATGGAGGCTTCATTACTTAGTCACGATTGACTGAATCATTGACCATTAGTGATTAAGTCAACCTCCAGCCCCTCCCACACCCAGGAGGTTGGGGGTCTGGTGCTGAAAGTTCCAACGCTGTAATCACGTGGTTGACTCCCCTGGCAACCAGCACCCATTGTCAGGGGCTTTCCAAAGTAATTTCATTAACTTAAAGTCAAGTGTGGTTGGAAGGGGCTTATGAATTACAAAAGACACTCTTTTCACCTTTATTATTTCAGAATTATTTCAGGAACTAGGGACAAAAAACAAACATCAAAGTATTGTATTACATTAGGGGCTCTCTGCCTGGGGATCTGGGAAGAAGACCAAATAGATATTTCTTACTATATCACAATATCATGCAGCAGATCAAATTTATTATTTTGGACATGACATCATGGATATATTCCTGAACACTAAGTAGTAAGACGAAGAGATAGAAAATAAAGAGAAAGACTTAGCGATATAGATCAAGAGGTCTAACATTATCTAATAAAAGTCTTAGAAGGAGTAAATACAGGGAAAGAAACAGTTTAAAAATAATAGAATATTATTCTGATTGAAAGAAAGATATACATCTTTTAATGGAGTGGGCTTTCCACGTATAGAATAAGGTGAATTTTACAACTATTCACATCTAGCTGCATACTGGAAAATTTTCCAATAATAGAAAAATTCTAAAATCAGTTAGATGGAAAAATCAAAGAAATAAGACATATCAGTGGAAGCTAGAAGTCAAGATGAATGTCTTCAGTGTCATGAAGGAAAATGATTTTGAATCTAGAATTCAACCAAGTTGGAGGGCAAAGTAAAGACAATTTCCAACACGAAACAAGTCAGAAATTTTATGTACAAACATGGACACGTTGTATAAAAAAAAAATTATTTACAGTAATATTTCACCACAATGCAAAATCAACTGAAGAAGATGGAATGGCAGTCAAGAAACATTGGCAGCTGAATGAGACCCAGAGGGTGAAGGAGGAAACCACTCAGAAAGTAAAAATTATGGCAAATTCACTTTCAAAATTTGAGTAATAGAGGATTATATTTCATTTATTATATAGTCAAATATACCACTTGGTTCTTTGGGGTGTACTATTTACGCAATCACAATGCTGTAAATCCTGATTACTGGTTTTTAATGTTTAGAAACAATGTATAGAAAATTATGAGAGATTGTTTTACAGAATAGTATGAATCTCAACTTTGTAAAAGAATTTCATTAACTGAAATGGTTAGAAATATGTGATAAGGAAGGATAGAGAGAAATATGTCATTTCCTTATCTTTCATAGATACCAGTCCAGAGTAGATAAAGTCAGAGAGGTTTTAGTGAATGATTTAAATTTAAATTTAAATGAAGAACTAAAAACAGAAACTGTCATTAGTGGTTGCTGCTGAGAAGTGAAGCTGAACTGTGTGAGGGGTGAGAGAAATCTTTGTTCTCATTTAACACAAGATTCTATTTTTTCTTTTAACCATATGCATGTCTGACTTCTATTCTCTCTGGTGGCTTTTAAGATTTTTCTCTTTATATTTGATGTCTTACACTACCACATATTAATGAATATATTCATTCTTACTCCTCCTGCTTGAAGTACTGTGTGAAAACTCCAACTTTTTTTCAGTTCCGGACAATTCTCTGCCATTATGTCTTTCTATTGTGTGTATCCCTAGTCTCACAATTCTCTCATATTGTAATAACTATTAGAGTATGTTTAAACTTCTTATTCTTGTTTTCCTCCATGTCTCTTAACTTCATATTTTTCTTCATCTCCTTGTGATATAATTTGAGTGATTTCCACAGATCTATCTTCCAGTTTCATTACTCTCCCTTTAGCTACGTTTTCTTTATGTCAATGACTATATTTTTTATTTTTAGAATTCTCTTTTAGCTCTTTTTAAACCAGCCTCATCTTTTTTTTTTATAATGTTCTTATTCTATAGATGCTATTTCTTATTTTTAATTTTTTTATTATTTTTATTATATTAATTTTAAAGTCCTCTTTTAATTGCTTTGCTATCTGTAACTATCTGTGAATCTTTCTCATGTCTACTGACACTCATCCCAGTGAGTTTCCATACGTGCTTTGTAGCTTTTGTCATTTGGAGTGTGAGTTGCCTTCCAGAGATATCTGGAGCAGCACTGGATTGTGTAAACATTTCTATGCGTGTGTATATATATATATATATACACATATATATATGTGTGTGTGTGTGTGTATAGATATATATATATATATCTCTACATCTATATATATCTCTCTCTATATATATATTTGTTCAGGGACTTATGGACTTAATGAGTTCTGAAGCAATTTTTATGTTAGTTTCTCTGCTCAGGATTTCATTACCAAATGGGTAGTACACATCCCATAACCACACCTTCCAAGAGTGATCATTTTCCCCCCAATATAATGGTTCAACAAGAATTGAATGATTCTAATAGTAAAAATTTCAGAAAAAAATTGTATCAACAACAGTATGGTGGTTGTTTTGTTTTGATTTTTTGTGTTGTTTTTTTTACACAATGCCAATCTACCCCTTTTCACCTTTTCAGTTAAAATTGAGGAAAATAAGGGGCAAATAGTTAAATAACTTGTGCTGAGATCTAGTAAATTAAAGGTAGATAGGAGTCTAAAAGCTGAATCTCTTTGTTGTTAAAACGTATTTTAACTTTATGAAGATGGTGACTGATGCTGATTCAAAGATAAGCCTGTTCTTCCTTTTGTTTCTACTCTTAACCTTGGCTTCATGATCCAAGTGCTGGAAAATGGCTCCCTGAGCCTGATCCTACCCTGTGTTGCATGTTATCAAGCATTTTGGTGGTGTTAATTCTTTCATGTGCAGTTAGCAAATTAAAGTGGTAATTTTGGGATGTTACTGCTAGCAGAGACACCAATAGATTCTGCGTTGGTAGATCTTCCTTTGTCAACAATTTACTTTTGTCTCCCTTTCTTTTAAGTCATGCAGTCCGCTTACAAATACCTAAAGCTTCTTGGAAGTAGAAGCAAGGAAAGGGGGGTTAAATGGTGACAAAAGGAGACTTCACTTTGGGTGGTGAACACACAATGCAATATACAGATGATATATTATAGAATTGTACACTTGAAACCTATATAATTTTATTAACCAATGCCACCCCAATAAATTCAATAAAATTTTTTTAAAAAACCACCCAAATGCCTAAAGCTTCTTGAAGACTGTTGTTACATCTTAAGATTTATTTTTCTTCCCATGGTGACTGGCAAGCACCTGCCATATTCACATACATAGGCACTCTATAAACATGTGCTGATTTGGCAATTTATTAATAACTTCCTTTCTTCCTATAATTCAGTTCAATCTTTCTGGGCATATTTATGTGAAGTTTTCAGGAGTTTATTTCCTTTCCATGTTTTTATAGAGAACATACACAAAATAGGTGATTCATATTCATTTATCTCATTTAAAGAAAATTATAATTATTTGATTTGTGTTCTGTTTGCAGAACAGAGTGCACTGAACATCAACACAAAGTGGAAGAGCCTTGAGCTGAAGGTACAGTATATTGTTTACACCGAAGGAGCTCGTGTGTGGACAAGAAAGCGCTGACAGCTCAAATGGATCCTGTGGAACTGACAAATGTCAACATGGGACCCGATGATGAGAGCAGCAGTGGAGAAAGTGCTCAAGATAGCTACACCGGGATAGGAAATTTAGAAAAGGCAGCAATGAGCAGGTATGAGGTTAAAAATGACCAGGCTTCATGGAAAATTAGACAGGTTTATGGACATGGAAAACAAGGTGCTTGTCAGGAAGAATTGGATTTATTACCTATTTGAGAAAGAACAATGGTATTGATGTTAACACACCAACTTCCTGATCCTGAAGTACACATTAATATACCATTTTTATATGTCAATCCTTTATGTGACTAATTTAGAATTGAAGTTACAGTGTTTCTATCCCCATTAATAATAGAGAATAACTTGAATGATACTAGCCTATCACTTCTCTTACCTATCGGATCATTCTATCTTGGATTCCTCCTCCTTTGACTACCCTTTAGCATTTGCTCCATCTCCAGAGTTCCGTAGGGATTCTTTCCTCACTAGAAGTGCCATATCTGCAAGCTCATTCATCACTATCATAGAAAACATAATAAATATATGCCTTATCTTTCACCTACTTCCAAATCATTATATCCACTGTCTATGACACATCTCTACTGGGTGACTCATGTCTGAATTGCCTCCTTTATAAAGTAAAATTTGTAATGTCTAATATGGAACACCTATAATTTTCTTCAAATCGTGCTCCTCTTCCAGTGATTCCCATGGTGGTGAAAGCCTCTACTATTATTCAACGACTCAACCAAAATACCCCAGTTGTCAAACCACACATTCCCTACCTCAAACAACACATCCAGTTGGTTCTGCCTCATTAGTGTTTCAAATCCACTCTCTTCTCTATATCCATTCTATTGCCATCTACCTTAGGCCCTCATCCTCTCTTGCCTGTTAGAACAGCCCCGATGTGGCTCCGTCGTACGTTTTGTTCTCCAAGTAGCTGTCCACCTCCTTGCAAAAGTAGTATTTTACATTCGCAAATTGACTCATGTTCCATCCCTGGGTAAAGTCTTTATATTAACTGTAATATAAAGATGAGACAATACATTGCTTGGCATGTAAGCTCCTTCTTGATCTGCCCCTTACCTAGCTCTCCTGTCCTATCTCCTGCCTGTTCCCTGTGTTACCCTCTTCTATGGCCTTGTTGAGCCACTCACAGCTCCTTGTGCCTTCACTCATTCTGCTCCATCTGTCTGGAATTCCCTCTTTTAGCATCACTTACCCACCTTCCCCTTTCTCTCTATTGACTCCACTCACCCTTCAACACTCACCTCAACAGCAGGTCTCCTATGAAGCCTCTCCCAGGCAGAAGTGGCAACCCCCCCCTTTGCGCACTCTCTCCCTATCCAGATACTGACTGTGCCACGACAGCGGGCTAATGGCCATTGTGGTCCCAGCACACATCACACTGCCTGGTACATAGTAGGTGCACAATAGTTATTTGATAAGTAAATTAATTTATCAAAAATGTTACGTAATACAAATTATGCATGACTTAAGACACCCAGAAGGGAATTTTTGAAGTAGAGAATATTATCTTCAAACAAGGACATTTCATTGTATTCACAACATCCAAGAAAGACCATTGGGAGGAAGCACTGTTCTTCCTCTAAGGAGTCAGGGCAGTGAAGTTTAGGGTTGTTGTACTAGAGAGGCTCTGGAGATGTAAATCATGGCATCTTCCAGAGCAGGAAAAACAATGGGGTAAAACATGGGGCTGTGGAATCTGCATTGTAGTTCCCTAATGCTAGAGAAGGTATTTCTCTTCTTTGGGCGCCAGTGGAAAACGCAGAATGGCAAACCAGCACCCACTCTCCTGAGTGCCTAGCATATAGCTTATACTCAGTAAACTTTTGTTCTTTCTCCTCCACTTCATCACCCTTGGTAAATTGATCCAAATCCAAGGGCTCTTTTGTTTCTGAGAAGAATGCACACAGATAGGAGCTCTGCAGAGGTGGCCAAGCTCAAGGAGACACCATCCCAAGAGCAGTCCTATGGTGCCATTCCATTTGGTCCTCTAAAAGCCAAAATGTAAAGAGCAAGGATGCTTTTGTTAACTTCATACAACATGTTCTGGACCACTCACAGTGCCTTCACTTCTGACTCAAACATGGGCCATCATTTTCCAATCTTATAATCACCTTGAAACAGGCTTTGTTTCTGTTTGGTTTGAATTGATCTCTTACATGTAAATTTTTGAGAAATTCTACATAATGCATTTATTTGCAATCATTATACTTGTGTTTTCAATACACACTGGGTTCAATATCAAAACATTTAAGACACTGAGGACATTTCTCGTATATTTTGTGCAGTCTTGGCATGTTTTATGAGCACAACTCATCCAGTGCCAAAATAAGAGCATGCAAATGCCTCAGAAAAGAAAATCTAATTACTTCCACATTCTAAATTTTAAAAACTACTCATGGACTAAAGGATTCTTTATTGATTAAGGTAAAAAGTAGAATGTCAGATATTCCAGAGTTTAAATCACTTTTGTCCTCTCCTTAGGCCCACTTTAGGCTCCATTTCATCTCATTGTCTCAGATTCCAATGACACATATTAGTTACTGGTCTCCACATAGCAAGTATATTAACTACAGACTAAATACAGCACAAAGGGGGGCTTGAAGGGATGGAAGAAGGCGGCATCTGAGGGCACTATGCTTCCTCTGAGAAATAGGAGGAGAGCCCGGGAAATGTTTCTGACCTGTATGGACCCTGGTGGGTCCTGAAAACCACACCTTAGGTTCTAGAAAGCACATAAACTTTGGGATTTTGTCTGTTGCTTCTGTCAACACCTGATAACGTCGTCTGTTCTCAAAAAGGAACCTCGCTATTCCCTCTTCCTCATGAGATTATTTTCAGGATTAGTTCCTATTATTAAATATAATTTGCATGGATCGCCCATAATAATTATTTTCCACTTTCCTATTTCTAAGGGTTATTTTAATAAAATATTCTCCAATTACTTTTTCTTACTTTGTCTTGTAAGAAATGCCCTAAAAGTTGCGATCTATGTCGTTATGAAGCACTTTGAAGCAGCATGCACAGTTGAGCATTTCATCTGACCAAAAGAAAGTCTGTGCAATATTCTGCAGTGTCAAATGCAATGGTAGCAGCTGGACTCATCAGTCAGCCTTCTGGAAATGTGGCTGGTACTGGGTTCAGACCTCAAAGGCCCTGGCATGCGACTGCAGGAGCCGACCAGCACTGTTAGGGGCTGTGCAGCGTCCAGCCTGGGCCCCAGCAGACCACGATCACAGTGTTCCATCAAGAGTGACATTTTAATGTCCTGCTTCCCTCTCAACCCTTCTACTAATTCATTGGGTTTTTTTAATGTTTTTCTTAGTTTCATCCATTGTCTATCACCCAAGCCTATTTTCAGAGTAATTAAAATACACAAACACACAACAAAAACAACCAAACACAACACCGAGCTACCACTGAACTACTTTCCAACAAGGGCTATATGACTAAACAGGTGGAGCCAAAAAAGAGAAACATGTCAGCTACAGGCCCCTGCCTGGGACTGCACGTGGAAGATGCTGTACGTGGGGTCTGGTGCTTGCAGACGTGCTACTTCACTTATTTGAGCCACAGTCACCTCGTCCTTAGAGTAGGGGCGTGAAAAGCCCTCTTAGGGATACTTGAGCATCAAATGAGATGAAGACCACAGTGCATTGTCACTTAATGAGTACTTGTTGAATTAATAAAATCATCTGATTATGGTGGGGTAGTGGTTGAGAAATCTCAGTTACTACTCTTTACCCTTCCTTTGGGAACAAAATCAGCTCTAACTATTCTCTTTCTTGCATAGTTAATGTGGGGAGAAGAAACGTGGCTTTAAAAATTCCAACTAAAACCAATATTTTCTTCCTTCATAACTTCCTCCCTCGCTCCCCTAACTGGAGCCCAGTCATTGGTCTGGAAGGAACACTCATACAGAGGACAAGAGGCAGCAGAGTTTCAGGCGTCCTGTTTTTTACCCCCTTACCCAGTTACTTAGATCGCCTGAAACACAGATATAACTCAGAGCATTTACTCAGACGTGTTTACTTCCTTATTTTCTCTTTTATATTCGTGTTCAGTCAATTTGCTAATGAAGACGATGAAAGTCAGAAATTCCTGACAAATGGATTTTTGGGGAAAAAGAAGCTGGCAGATTATGATGATGAACATGTAAGTGAATCTCTGCTTTCAGGCAATAAACAGGACTTGAGGGTGTCTGATCTACCCAGGTCTCTGGGGGAAAACAGTGTGACTGAAATTTTCCAAGCCTCCATCAGCACATTCTCTGTTTATTCAGGCCCTTACTGGAATAAGGACTTGTTTTTCCTGTTCGCCATATGGCTGCATAAATCATTTATGAAATTTATTTGTTTTTTGGAGAAATCTTTCTAACCCAAAGGTAATCTGCAATCATACATGCTTTCCCTTCTTTATGTTACTCAACCTGGATTTTTTCTTTTTACTGAGGCCTTTTGCTAAAGCTAAGCACTGCATTCCATTGAAAATTACGTGCTTTTATGGAAGTGGAGTCAATAAAAAGCTTTTATTCGCTGTGATTTTATCTCAGTCTTCAATCTTAGATTATCATCTCCTCCAGTAAAGATAATGTGAAAGTAAGACTAACCCAAAAGTGGTTCATCCTCTGGTAAATATTTGCTTCTAATGCGTCCTTTGTTCTCCAAGCACCCTGGCACCACCTCGTTTGGAATGTCTTCATTTAACCTGAGTAACGCCATCATGGGCAGTGGAATCCTGGGCCTGTCCTACGCCATGGCCAACACAGGGATCATACTGTTTGTGTAAGTGAATGGACATGTCTGCATTTGGTTTGAAGCCCACATGTACCTGGCATTCTTTTAATTAACAATCTGAAGTTTGATCTTTGTCAACAGAAATAATCTGAGAAATTACTAGCATATTCCTCTTGCTTTTAGATAGAACTGCAGCCTAAGGAATAATCAGAGCAGTCAGATCATAATACTCGTTTAACCAACTGTCCTTAACCAAATGCAGAAACTTTGTGTGTTCAACCAACCAAAGTGACAGGGAAGCTCCCCCACCCCAGTCTATAGGACCATTTAAAAAAGTAAGTCATTATTCAGTGGATGTTTAAAATAATTTGGTGTGTAGTAGTCAAAAGATCTTTCTCAGAAGCAAATCTGACTTTATAACACTCTTAGGAAAAAGACCCACTTTAAACCAGGGCCCTGCATACCCTGGTTCTGTCACACCTCATCCCTCATGCCCCTGGGCACCAGATATACTGGGCACACTGGCCTTCTCACCGTCCCGTGAAGCTGCTGTGTTTCCTCTCACCACAAGGCCTTTGCACATGCTCTTGAAAATGCTCTTTCCTTTTCATTTTCATGTAGTTAACTCCTGATATCTCAGCTCAACATCACATCCATGCTGCCTTCCCCAACCCCCATGACTAGGACAAACCACCTTGTTACACACTCACCAGTTTTAATATTTCAGTGCAGTTATTTGATTAATGTCTATCTCCCTTGCTACACTATAACCTCCAATGAGTTGATCCCATGTCTGTTTCACTCATCATATATCTGTATCCCCAAGACCTGGCATAGGGAGTATTTGTGGAGTGGCCCAAGTTTATTCCTAAACCTACCCACTTTAATCAAACATGGTCAAATGCTACCTAAGATCAGTAATGCCACACAGCTGACCCAGAGGACGGATACTGCATTGTCTGTGACAGACAGCCACAGATGTTTGTGTGCATTACATACTGCCTGGTATTTTCCAAGACACAGTTGGCAGCACTGGAATTCTTCACAGGAATAAAGTCTAATGTTAGTCAGGCATCTGTGTGAATGCAGATCACAATCTCTAATGCAATGCTAGGGCATTAAACAACTGTCTAAGAATGCAACATTTATATTACAAATATATGCTATTTATGTTCTGAACATCACTTATGATTAGATAATCACACAGCTATTTGAGGGCTAAGGATCAGGCAGGACTATAAATATTTATATTGAGTTAGTGCTTTCATTGAAGTGTTTTTGTTACAATATTTTTTAGCTGAATGGGTTTTTATATCAACTTTACTATTATAAGCCATGTTTGAAATAAACTCATTTTTAAATTCTCTGAATCTTAATGGCTAGAGATGTATTCATATATAGTTGTATATATAATGTCTTCTTGTTAATTACACAAACTATCAAAATAATTAGGAAGTTAGCATAGGTCACGGATGAACAGAAAAAATAAACACCTCCCCCAATGTTAGAGCAACAGATCATTCTCATGGGAGGAGAATATTCCATTTTTAAAACAAGAGCTTCATCTCAGGCTTACAAACATGTAGCAGATTAATTTAGCCAGAGAAACTAAATTGCTAGACACTGTGGGTATGTTTTTTGTGTCTAAGCAGCACAGACTGGATTTGGCTCTCTCCAATTCACAGCAAGTGACACAGGATTTCATTGGTTTCACTCCTAGCATTTTCTGCCAAAGCAAGCCTATGTTTAGAATAGTGGGAATATTCAGTATTTTTCCAAGGAACAAAATTATGTAACCCGAATTACATAATTCTTTAAAAACGGGTAAGTTCATAAGTCATACAGAACACTAAGAACAAGTCATTGACTAGTCAGTTCTGGCACAGCAAAGCTATACAATTAGTAACTCATGGTCCAAATATACAGTCGCAACACTGACTTCAGTGGGAGTATACAAAGACTATGGTCAACTTTTGGGAAAATGTTTAGTGTGCTCTCCTCATATAAAAACAGACAAAGAATACAATTTTTTTTTTTAATGTCAGGTAAAGTTCAGTATTGCTCTTTAAATTATCATATAAATGCCTCTATCTTATTTTTGCTTTCCAGTCTTGCTTTTGGAGAAACACTGCATAAAGAAATCATACATGCATGTAGATATGGGAGGGTCCTGAACCAGAAATGATTTTTTTCAGAATATTGAAAAGCAGTTTCCCTGCACCCTGTACCTACCTTTTCCTGTTTCTCTATCACACAGGCAATGGCTTGCCCTCTGGTTCATCCACTTGACCCCTAATGTGCCAGATCAATAGTAATGGAGCCCACTCTGCACACTTAGGCTTCTCTGTTTTTATATTTTAGATTAAGGGTTAGTCAGACTATTGAGTAGCCCTTCAATTATAAATGTTGGTGCAACTATCATGCAAATATGATGTACATAGACCCTTGTGCTGAGTAAGTAGATGTGGTATTTGCTAATTTTCTATACATTTAGCACCTACATGATGAACCAAATTTTACTACCAAGTAACACTAAAAAAAATATGTTAGGAAGTTCAGGTAGTAGGTTTTGGTACATAAATAATAGCAAATTCCAGTCCTGTGACATTAAAGAGTACGTGTAGGTTCTGAAAAGAATTTCTCAGCTTCCCCCAAATCCACCTACTTTTGGAAAGTTATTGGTTGAAAAGACCAATGTGATAATTTATTGTAATATCTGTTATTATGCCTTTTGTATTATAGAAACTTATTCTCTGCTCTCTTCCCCTCACAGAACCATGCTGCTTGCTGTGGCAATATTATCACTCTATTCAGTTCACCTCTTATTAAAGACTTCAAAGGAAGGAGGTATGCTCACTACCTGTTATGTCTAAAGTGCCCTATTTTGATTCTCTTTAAAAGGTATTTCAGTCTATAGCTCCATAACTATAGGATGACTTTGGTGAATTTCACATTTCATTTTCTTCTGACCCCAATGACATGGTCTCTCGATGTTTTTAGTTATTTGAGCATCTGAGAAAAGTAAAAGTCAACTGGCTCAAGTTGAAGCCAAATAATTAATGTAAATACGAGTTTAGACTTGCTTCGTGGAGCTCACAGGAATGAAGCCATTGCTTCTTGTGTGGGGAAAATTGATCATATCTTGCACTGGTTTTTGAGAAGTGTCTTTTGAGTTTATAATTTATATATGGTGCTTATTCATACGTTTGAGATTCCAGTGTAAAATTATATTACAGAAATAATTTAGTCATTAAAACAATCTTTTTTAACAAGGTTATTTTATCTTTGATTGTAGGGTCTTTAATTTATGAAAAATTAGGGGAAAAGGCATTTGGATGGCCTGGGAAAATCGCAGCTTTTATTTCCATTACAATGCAGAACATTGGAGGTAAGGGGGTATAGCCTTCAATAGGCTACTTAAACTTTCTAAAGAATGTTTAATATGTAAGAAAACTACGGCAATACATAAGCACTTTACTGAAAAAATAGCTGCTTTGTACATTTTAAATTAAAAATGTAAGTTTTTAAAATAGACTTGCTGTCTCTCTTTAATTAAAAATAGCAGTATGTGCTCTGGCCCATTTGGTTCAGTGGTTAGAGCATCGGCCCACACACCAAAGGGTCTCAGGTTCAATTCCTGATCAAGGGCACGTGACTGGGTTGCAGGTTCCATCCCCAGCCCCTGTGCATGCAGGAGGCACCCAGTCGATGTGTCTCTCTCACATCGATGTTTCTCTCTCTCTCTGTCTCTCTCTCTCCCCCCTTCTCCCTCCCTTCCATTCTCTCTAAAAATTAATGAAAAAAAATCCTCAGATGCAGATTAACAACAACAAAAATAGCAATATGGAAGAATGAAATACTATATAAAACCCTACCAATTGAATTCTAGAATTAAAATATAGGGTAAAACCTTTCTTGAAATCTGGGCGCCAGCCTACATTTTCCCTCTCCCTAACCCTTATCGTCCAATCAAATACCAGCCAGCTCCTGTTCATTCTGTCTCTTACCGCTTCCGTCCTTCCTCTCCTTCCATTCTCACCACCACAGGGATCGCCTGAACTTGAGTTTCCCCTGCTCCCTCCTCTAATTCATCCTTCAGATTAACTTTCTCAAATAAAATCTATTCTTGCTTCTCCTGTGTATAAAATTTTTCCTCATTATTTTCAAGGTAAAATTTAAACTCTTTGGCCTGACACGTAGGGGTCTTCATCATCTTTCCTCCTCCTATCTTTCTGATATTTTTCCTACCAATCCTCAAGTCTGTCTCTATCTATCTATCTATCTATCTATCTATCTATCTATCTATCTATCTATCTATCTATCTATCTATCATCATCTATCTATATCTATCTATCTATCTATCTATCTATCTATCTATCTATCTATCTATCTATCTATCTATCTATCATCTATCATCTATCTATCATCTATCATCTATCTATATCTATCTATCTATCATCTATCTATCATCTATCATCTATCTATCTCTATCTATCTATCTATCTATCTATCTATCTATCTATCTATCTATCTATCATCTATCTATCTATCTATCTATCTATCTATCTATCTATCATCTATCTATCTACCTATCTATCATCATCTATCTATCTATCTATCATCTATCTATCTACCTATCTATCATCATCTATCTATCTAATCTATCATCTATCATCATCTATCTATACCCTGTGTCCTGTGTCCTACCATAAGAAACTATATTCAGTTCCCCTGTGCTTGGAGTCCTCCACCCTAACACACACAAACACACAGTTACACAGATTCCTTCACTGCCTCTCTCTCTTTCTCTCTCCTCCCACGATCCACTGCTTCTCTCGGCTTTTAGGAACTAGTGTTTCCTAGTTCCTCTGGGCTCCCTTAACGCTCTTTGTAGGCATCTTGTCTGTTACTATTTTTAAAAGATATTTTAACACCCTTGCATAGATAATAGCACTTGAATTTGAGTCTTTTTCTGTCACTATCTATGACCTTGGGAAAATCACGTTGCTCCTCTGAGTCTAATTTTCCATCTCTGTAAATGAGAGTAATATTCCATCCTCACAAGGTCATTGTAAAGGTGAAATAAGACAACATATGACACTTAATATGGATTCAATACATGCTTCCTCCTTCCCTGGTTCTCAGATTCAGTATCCATATCTCTGAAGCCCTTCTGGTTATTTTTTTAAATGAGCATTTTTATAATTATAAGACAAATAAATGCTAACTGTGAAAACCTGAAACATTACATAAAAATATAGATGAAAAAGAAATGTTTTATGTAAGTTATCTTTAGAAATAACTCCAGGTTTTTCTCTACACCAAATTTAACAAATATATTGTTTCTGTCAAAATTGGATCTTATAATACTGATTTGCAGTTTTCTTTTTTTTATTTAACAATATGCCCTGAATGTATTCACATATTATTCTTTTTAATGGCTTTTGTGCTCTCATTGTGCAAATGTAGCATAATTGGCTTACTGAATCCTTTATTGAGGAACAGTTGGCTTGTTTCCAGTTTTTCAGTCTTACAGACAAGGTTGCAGTAAATAAACTTGCACAGAGATCTTGCAAATAGGTAAGCATTTTTGACAAATAAAATCAGTGGAGTTATCTAGGATTTCTGGAATGCGGCAATTCTTTTAATGACCTTTATCTAACTATACCTGCTCCTGACAATAGACAGTTGTTAAGCAGATAAAATCCAAGCATATATATTTGTATTTATATTTGTTTCTCCTCATATTTCTATATATTAAGACAATCTTGGGCAGAATTTGGCAGTAATGCCAGGATTGCTTCATTCATTTTACTGGTTTGGGGTCATAAGCATTTAAGCCCCCCGTCCTCCACCAAACAGACTACTCTACATTTAGTTCAAATTTTCAGCCTTATCAGGATTTAAAGTATCAAGCGTTTCATAGGATCACCTCACAGTTGATCTATTTCACTTATTTGGACAACTGAAATAACCATACACCTATTTAGCCCTGACTCCAAGAGGCTGAGTGACATTAGCACCTTCTGTTGTTCAAAGTATAGCTACTATTAAGCTTCTAAATAATGGCATAACCTATAAGGTGGTCTCTCGATCAAGCCACACACATGACAAGGAGTGTGGCTTTAAGGGAGTAGGATAAAATTTTACATATTGTTCCTGAAAACCCTCTCACTTTGGTTATTCTGTTTGATGAGTGGTTATTTTGCTCTAAGGGAAATCACTTGTATTTCTGTATTTAGCAACTCCACATTTAGAACATTTCATTTTCTCAGTCCCCTGAAAATTAACATTTACCATAGATGTTTCAACACAGGCAGGATCATGTTGACATTACCCAGACAGGTCTGGCTCATTCTGAATTTTTGAAGACCAAACACATTAACAGTGGTAACGTCACTGAAAGTCAGCAATAATAGCTCTCTCAAATTGAATGGTACCTCACCGAGCCAGTTAATCAGAAATATCTACTCTGTTTACTCTTTGTAAGATTTAGCTTTAGCCAAGGTCTTTGTAAAGATTAACCAAATAATGTTTGCAGAAGATACATCAGGTATTATAAGAATCATTTCACTTTACAATAAAGAGGAGCACTGGCCCCAAATCAGGGACCTTCATTTTGGATATGGTCTGTCATTTTCAAGCTATGTGACCTTGGACATGCCATGAAAGCTTTATGTCCTCAGCTATGGAATGAAGATAATAATATACTTCTTGCTGGTTAAATGGAATAATGTGCAGAGCTAAACAACCTGGGGAATTATTATCACCATTATTACTTCTGTTTGAGGTTAAAGAAATATCGTTAATATTCATTAATTTAATATTAATAGTTCAATTTACAACTTAGTATCTGCTTTAAAATATCTGTTAGCAAAAATTCCGCAGAAGGATGGAGCAGACAGTTAAAGCTGTCAATGCAAAACTTGTCAGTTTATTTTTAATTGAGTCTTTTGACTGTGTGTCAAATAACAAATTAGTATTATACTTCACTGAGTGGGTGGACTTGAGAAAGATATGTGGCATAAATCCCTACAGTTGTAGGCAAAATTATATACTATACACACACACACACACACACATATATATATATCCATATAAATATACCCTCTCCAGGCATTGGGTTTACATATTTCATCAGGTTTTCAGAAGAGTACATGATCACACATCTATCACTTATCTAGATGCTCAAGAAATGTTGCCACTTTGTATACTTCTTTTAAGAGCAGGATGTAGTGGAGGAAAATCTTCATCGACAAAGCGGGGAGAAGCTATCCTCTCCTGTATTCTTTTATCAATCCAGTATGACTCCAGTTTAGACAATCTGTGGTCTGAGACTCTGTGTGCCCCTCAGGGAGATTACAGAGGATTAGACTGGCACCCACCTGGGGAGAGCCGGAGTGACACGCAGTCTACCCTGCTTCACCCTGCAATTCTGGCCCCTCCCTTCTGGACGATGCCTTCTGTTGCCAGATCCCTCAAGTTATAGACACTAAGACAGGCACACTCAGCACAGTCCATGAAGCCTTATAACTAATGAGGGGGAGCATTCAAAGTGCAGCTTCCCTGAAAACCTCAGAGCAGGACTGATCACAGAATCATCACTGATACTGTTATCGAAGTTCCATACGCAAGGCCAAATGCCTATTTTTGGAAAGAACTTGGAAGCAGTACAGAACACACAGTGGGTAACTTTCTTGCTGTTTGAGGGATTAAATGCTCACCTTACGGGGATTAAATGCTTACCTTGCATTTGGGATACACAGATGCAAGGACTTCTCATGACTTGCCCGTGACTTTAGTGCTATGCACCCTACTAAGCTGCCATGTTTTTCATTTTAGCAATGTCAAGCTACCTCTTTATCATTAAGTACGAGCTACCTGAAGTAATCAGAACATTCATGGGACTTGAAGAAAATACTGGGTATGTGTTATGTTCTCTCTGTACTGTCAAGTGACCCATTCCAGCTGGTCTTTTCCAATCCCAATATTCTGGTCGGTCTTTCTCTTCTAGAGAATGGTACCTCGATGGCAACTACCTCGTCATACTTGTGTCTGTTGGAATCATTCTACCACTTTCTCTTCTTAAAAATTTAGGTAAAGTCATTTTTAATTTTTATTTTCATCTTATATTGTCATAGTAAGAGGATTGTAGATGCCATATTTACCTTCCAGAATTTCTCTGCTAACTCCTAGGTTACCTTGGCTATACCAGTGGATTTTCTCTCACCTGCATGGTGTTTTTTGTCAGTGTGGTAAGTGACTTATTGATATGATTCTTGTCGGTTGGGGAGCATGAGATGCAGTTAATGCCTAAATTACTATTCCTTTTTGTTGTTGTTGTTCAAGCACCTCGCTAGCATGAAATAGTTCTTGCATCACAAGCAATTTTTTTTTTTTTGGTATTCTAATTTGGAATGAGAAAAGAACAGTCATGAATTTAAAAATAGCTGCGTTAGAATGTCAAGACCATTGCTAATAGTATGTTTTAGGCACACAATATATATTTGGACCAAAAGAACACTTCAAGCAGGAACATGACAATAACCTAGTACTTAGAAAGGTGCAGGAAGGAGAAGATAAGAGTCCCAGAAGAGAAATGAGTAGGCTACAGAATTAGCCACCCCGCACAAATCAGCCATTTTCCGCTACTCATTGTACCCATGAAGAGAGGGCGGCCACAGTGGGACTAAGGAAGAAACCCCTCTCCTCACCTCCCCCCACTACCCACGAAAAGGGAATTTTTTGTAATATCATGGATGCCAAATTTTATGCAGCATTCCTCCAAAGAGCTAAAGGAGGAGACAGGAGTTTTTAATAACCCATATTATTATTAATTTGAAGAAAAAAGATATGAAACAGAGCAAGGAAATGATCATCTCTCTCATGAAAGAGTATGAATGCAGCTTAGGATGGATTCATGCAAAATATTGTCCTGTTGACTCTAAAGGACGGGGCTGCCAGCCATAGTTCCAGCTCTTTCCTTAGGACAGAGGCTAGAGAGAGTCTCCATTGTCCATTAGTCTGAAAGGAATCCTCAAGGAATCCTCAGCAGAGGCCCCTCATCCCATAAGGCACACACATGGGTTTTCATTTCACTGTTTTCCTCAAAGGCTAACTTTTTTTTTTTTTTTAATGACTGGGTCTAGGTGATTTACAAGAAATTTCAAATACCCTGCCCTCTGCCCATTCTGGATCACAATGCTGGAAATCTGACATTCAACAGTACACTTCCAATGCACGTGGTAATGTTACCCAACAACTCTGAGAGCAGTGGTGTGAACTTCATGATGGATTACACCCACCAGAATCCTGCAGGGCTAGATGAGAACCAGGCCAAGCACTCTCTTCATGGCAGTGGAGTAGAGTATGAAGTACACAGTGACAAGTGTCAACCCAAATACTTTGTATTCAACTCCCGGGTAAGTGTGAGGCCTGGGCCTCTAAGGAGCCTAGCGATGTGGCCTCGGAGTTTTTATTTCCTAAGCTGAGATGGCCTGGAAGGCCACCTGTGTTGGAATGCTAAACATGCGGTGTTGTCTTTGTTTTTCAGACGGCCTATGCAATTCCTATCCTAGCATTTGCTTTTGTATGCCACCCTGAGGTCCTTCCCATCTACAGTGAACTTAAAGAGTAAGGCAGCCATCATTTTGGCAATTCTAATTTGCTTTGAAAATTGGCTCAGATGTTCAAAGGTGCTTTATTCAGCTATGGTTTATAGCTTTCTCTTCAGAGCGTTTATGCTGTAACCACTCTCCAGTAATGTGCTTTAACCAAAAAGATGTGAATCAGACTCCTCACTGCACTACCTTATCTATTCCCTTCTCTCCTATTCCTCCATCCTAATGGTCCAGGGCAGGGATTCAGGGAAGGGGAGAAGGAGCCAAGGGCTGTAAGGATTTTGGAAAGCATGGAGAATTCAAATTTGAATTTGGGTGGAAAGAAGTGATGTCACCTGAACTGGAAACTACCACACTTATAAAGACCAAAAATTATGGTTAGGGTGACTTTACTAAGCCACTGATGTCACCTGTGGTCAGTCTCTAACCCCTGTCTAGAAGACATTCACCACAGAGATGTGCCAATATCTGACCTGCATTGTCTTATCTGTATAATGGGGACACTGGCTAGACAATCCTGTTTCTTCCAGCTTATATTCTAAGAGTCATTAATACTCTTTGCCCTTTGAGATTGTTGACATCTACTTGAGGATGAATTAGATCTGAGCCCACTATAGTGGCTTCCTTCTTTGCCCTTAAGAGACAATGTCATATAATAATTTTCAACTTCTTTAACCCAGACATCAACAATCTCAGTCTTCATTTTTACTAAATAGCAATAATTTCCCCCATAAATTCTGATTTACCTTATAACAAATTTTTGGAATTAATTATTTTGATGTCTTTGATTTACTTGGAAAACCACATGTAGCAGTTACATGAAAATTGACTTTAAGCCACTGGGTGCTGTCTAGAATGGTTTCTAGAAGCTGTTCAGGTAATAATATGAAGCATCCTGGTAATAATATCAGAACTCCAAGAAGTAGGGCTTTGCTCATTCTGGTAGGTAGTTGTCCTCATTAAACCTGCCTCACTATGAAATATTAAGGCTTTCATGTTAGTTACATTCTTAAATACTCAGTAGACAAGCTTACTTGTCAACACAAAATAAACTGGTCTTCTTTAAGAAAGTGCTTGTTGCTAAGGCTGAAGGAGTAATGTTTTAGAAAAATGAAAACAAATCCTTCACGACTTTTAAGACAAATTTAAGTAAGCTATGCTTTTGCACGAGAAAAGAGGCTTTATAATGAACAGCACAGACATACATTCTTTCACTATTTTCTTATTTTAATTTTAAAAAGTGATCTGTTCATAAATTTAAAAAACAAACTCAGTTTTCTTTTTCTTTTCAGCCGGTCCCGGAGGAAAATGCAGACAGTGTCAAATATTTCCATCACAGGGATGCTCATCATGTACCTGCTTGCTGCCCTCTTCGGTTACCTAACCTTTTATGGTAGGTCACTCTGTCAAAGCCATTCTCTTTGCGCAAATCCTAGCTGAACTGATCATTAACCTGGGTAGGTATCATTCTTTTAATTACCCTCTGCAGCAGCATGAACTGTAGATACAGGTACTCAGTTAACATGCTATCTTAGCCATGCTGTTTGACCTAAGAAAATGGGACCTGAACCAGCTTGGCTAACAGGTTACAACAATTTGTAGTCACACATATTTTTTTTTTTTTAAATCCCTCAAATTTAATTATTTTCCTTCTGGGATAGAAAATATTTCCTGGCTTGACTCCCTAGTCCATCTCAGGCTAAAAGCAAAGAGAGTGAATTCAACTGCATGTTGTAAAGCTCTATTGGTAGAATAACTAACTATCAAGCAAATGGCAGGAAAAGGACAACACTGCTAACTCGGAACCTGCTTCTTATTTACCAGTTAAGTCGAATCTGAGGGCTTGGAACATTAGGCAAAATGTCCTGCTTTTCCCAGTCTATTCTATTATAGCGAATGGTTCCCTAAAGAAAGAATAGTACATGCCAGAATTCCCTTCACTCTGGGAATGCCCTCTCAAAACAAACATGACATGGCCACATTAAAGGATGCCTAAAGCATTTCCTCTAGGGCATCTTAACAGGATGCAGGAGTGGGACTGCTGTTGCCTTCTGCAAAGCATGGCCCTACAGACAAATTTCAGGGGGTCCAACACTGACCTGTGAGCATTCGTTCACACTAATCAATGTGATCAACATAAATATATATTTTGTGTACAAACTTAACTTTTGGCATTTTTCTGAGTGACTCGATAAATTAAATTGATTGCAAGACAAGTTGGAGGGAAAGACTGGGGGATGGGGAGCTCCACTTGATTGAGTTTTATGCTATTTGACCAGTATTTGGCTATTAACCAAGTATTCGCTTTATATTGGGCATTAACTCCTTGCTGGTTGCGAGTTAGGGAAAGTCAGGTCAATACCACTGAAGGTATCTTTTATCCCCTTTGTCTGATTTTGAGGGGAGTAGTAGGAAAATCAGACTACATCTGATTCCATCACATCTCCTTCATTTGTACCTGAAAATCTGAATGCCTGTGTTTTCCAGGAGGGCAACATCTACTTCTTAGAGTAATATTCATTGGGAGGCCCTGTATAACTCATCTTAATTCATCCTTGCATGTTACTTACACTTGAAAAAGCCCAAATGTATGTATCAGTGTTGTCAAGGAGTCATAATTGTTGATCTTGAAAAAGTGTTAGAGATCATTTGTCCTGGGGTGTCCATACTGGGTTAGGAGAAGTTACCTCAGGCTGGCTGGGGAGGTGGGGGCAGAGAGGAGGGGGAGGTGTGACAGGATGTGAGGGACAACTAGTGGGGCTTGGGTCTTTCATACCCTTCAACCAGAGCACCTTAGTCTATCTTCTGTTTTGCAATGCTTCTGTAGAGCAGAGATAGATTTATCACCATGCAAATGAGCTAGAGAAGCCCCTCAGCAATTTTGTATTAGCTTCTGCAACTTATAAGCTTCAGGGCCCCTTTGTTCAACAGTCACACAGCTAATAAGCCCAAAGACATGGTAAAACCAGAAGTGTCTGGATTCCCAGACATGGGTTTTTTCTACTGTACTATGTTCCCTCTGTAGAAGGTTACCATAGGTAACCAGTGCCGACTTAACAGCCCCAAATGGACTCTTTCTATTCTTCTTTGTAGGAGAAGTCGAAGATGAATTACTTCACGCTTACATCAAAGTGTATACATTTGACACCACTCTCCTCTTGGTACGCCTGGCAGTCCTTGTGGCAGTAACACTAACTGTGCCCATCGTCCTGTTCCCAGTAAGTACATGGAGCTTTGATGAAAGAATCCTGCTTGATTCCATTGATTAGTACATATGTTCTGACTTGACATGGACTTAATTATAATGTGAGTTTGCGATTGCAGTGCCTGAGGACATTATTATTTTTATACAGCATTTTTGGAGCCACTTAAAATTGACTAATATGTAGCTAGAGCAAGTATTTTTAGATGTTAGGTATTTTTAACGTGTAAGGAAAAAAATCATGGAATTTATTTTTATTTATTTTCCAGCCTTACTGAGGCTGAAATTTATTTTTAAACTCAAATTCAAAAAACAGATCTTGAGCTTCTATCTTGTGGATTAGTAGAAACGAGTAGGAGTTCATATAAGTTCTGAAACTGGAAAGCCAAAACCACAATAACTTTCAAGTCATATTACATTTCACCACAGTTTTGAAGGTATTTCATTTCCCCCCAGTTTATTGTGCCACAGTAACATCCAAAAGTCACCTTATTTAACCCAATTCCTTGAAGACTAATGAAAAGGGGATTCATGTGACGTAGATGACATCCCAAAACCAAATTTCTTGAAAAAGTTACATTATCCATCATATATCTCTCCTACTGCTCCCCACACTGACGCATGTCCTCACTGGAGCGCCCCTTCCTGGCACTTGCCATTGGTGTCAGTTTTTCTGGGATCACAGAGCAGGGCTGGTTGTGGAGATCTGGGCTGCATGAGTTAAAACCACCACCTATGGATAAACATAGGTCTGCACTCTCCTGCCAACTCTTCTCCTTTCATAAACACTGAAGTTACTCATTCATTTTAGGGGGAAAAATAAGCGACACAGTAACCAGCACTGTCCTGTACAGAATGTTCCATACAGGGCCAAGCATATGAGGACTGCTCATGTAATGACTCTGTGGTCACTTTAAATGCAGTGTGTGTGCTGAAATAGTTTTTGGCACATTCCTTTCTCGTGAGTGCATGAAATCAGATCCTTATTACTAAGTTGGCTAATATTTACTGTTAAATAATGTCTTGCCTCTCATATATCTGAAAGTATTTCAAATGACATACACACAGCTTCAGCCTAAAATCAGCTTCATCATGGGTACAAGGGAGAAGACAACTGTAGACAGAAAGTGTCTCATAGGGTAAAATTTCTAAGCAAACTACGTCACTGGGAAAAAAATATCAGGAGCCCTTCTTTTCGTAGGTAAAGATATCACTAACTAAATTTTGGTACACAGTAGGTACATCATTGTTGAATCAAAGCATTTCGTAAAAGAAATCTGGTATGTGCTTCTGTATTGCTTTATTCACAAACCCTAAATATAGTGCTTTCAAGTCGCGGTCTCAGGAGGTTAACAGACCTGGCTGTGGTCACACAGCTACTCAGTACCAGTTGAACTAATGCAGCATGCAGCACCCTTAGCATGGTGACACTGATGGCTGGACCATGGTAATGGAAAGTAAAAGTCAGCTTTTCATTTACTGGTGACAGTTCACCTCAACATTAACAATCCCAATATCCCCACGGAAATTCTTCCCCCATGTGATAGATAAGGCACTACTGCCATTAGCACCGGCAGCAGGTTGGAAACATCCCCCACAAGATGTCCATTAGAACCAAAATTGACCATTAGAAACAAATTTCAGGAAAAGGACTCTAGCCTTCGTCATGCATTTTCACACGGCCTCAGCACACGGCGCATGGAACTGCTCTGCGCTCACAGTGCCCCGCTGAGATGACCTGTTCACTCGCCCGCCTTTCTCCCGGGTGGAAGCCCCTGGAGGTTAGGGAGGCGCACAGTGCCTGGCGGAGGGTAACCGCAGCAACGTTCGCTAAGAAAGCAGTCTCTAAATGAAATCTGCCTTTTCCTGAGATGTACATATTCTTTTCTAGCAAAAGCATAGGCCATTCCCCTTGCTGACATTTGTCACAAATTCGTTTGGGTGAGGATCTGGGCTCAGTGGACCCAGGTCTCCACGGATGCGATGGGTGACATAAAAGGGGGTCCAGCCCCCTCTTCCCCACAAGGCAACTACATTCGGTCACTTCTCCCCCAAAGTGACTGAAGCTGTTAGTGGTGTTTTTGTTTATTTCTTACAATTTAGAGCCAGGATTGTCAGTGTGTCAGATGCTGAGTCACAGCATGGTTCTCCCGACAGGTTTCTTTGTATTAAGAAACTCTTGACCAATAAGAAATTTGTTTACTTTACCTTGTATCCCCATACAAACAATAAAACAAACAAGCAAATAAAACCTAATCTAGATCAAAATATGTCAATTTTAGGTGTCTCGGCTTTTTTACGTACTCTTCCTTTCTACATATAACTGGGCTCTTTCTTAGACGCCTCAGAAGACGTGAGAAGGGTTTTGTTGCTGTTGAATGATTGGATGGGTTTTCCTTTGATTAATCCATTTATTATTTTTCTTTGCTCCAATTCAGTTAGTTTTTTCCTTCTTAGTAAAAGGCACCTAGTGACTGCTTGATGTGTTTGCTCGACAAATGAATAAATGAAGTGAATTAAGACTCTAGCTTTTTCATCAATAGTCCAACATTTCCTGTCCTTTCTTAGCAGTAGGAGGGAGATGGTATGGGGCAGGGGGTCTATTATGGGACTGCACCTCCTCCCCAAGGACTAACAATGCCATATTAGCTTATGTTTCCCTTTACGTAGTAAAATTCACACAACACCATGAAAACCTGAAAAACAAATAATTCTAATGGGTTTATCAAGACCAGAGACTTATATTCCACCTGTCAAACCTTACAAAAAAGAGCACATCTCAGATTCTCTAGCTACTTCTGTTTCATTTTTCCATAGTAAAGTCATTCTTTTCATGTACGTTGCCTTCAGATCTCCTGTTTTTAAGTGTATGTAGATATAGGCATAGAAATATGGCAGATGCTGCTATGAAAAACTGGAAGAGAATTATGATTCATAGGTATTGTCCTAAGCAATCCTACAAAGTGAAACTGTGATTTTCTCCTAAGCAATAGAATCCACTTTTTTTTGGGGGGGGGGCCGGGAATTCAGACCCAAGGCTCCTGCTTTCTACTTTCCCTCTGCATTTCTGACTATCACATTGGGTCCCCACATTAGAACATAGCATCTTCTAAGAGGTTCCCATTCAGAACACCTTCTCTGGAAATAACAGAGGTTTTCTCCAGAGCTCTGGAACTTTTCTGGAATCATTCAGAGTCAGAAGCTATGGCTGTTGTTGGGGACTTCCTCCACCCATAGCATCTGACCCACATTTCCAGGTTCTTATCAGTTTGTGTCTGTAGAGAAAAGGGCTCTTAGATAAGTGGAACAGCAGGCAGTGCTTTGTGGGTAATAAACCAGGGTGACCTCTCTCCTGACATAGGTAAACAGAACTGCTGAGGATCTTCTGATCTCAGGCTTGTGTCTCAAGGCAGCATTTTTACATGAAATGACCAGCAGGTTTCCTTCTCTTCCTTTCCACCTCCCCCTCCCATGCCCTGCAGCCTGCTGTCCCGTTTGCCCTGTGGCTCTCTTCAGGAAGACATTGGCAACTCTGTGTTTCTCCAGTTCTGTTGGGGATTTGTCACTCCTCCTTCACTATGAGGAGCAAGCTTTCCCCATTTACTCCAAACATCATTCTTGTAAACTTTCTGTCTCCTACATCGTTGGGCTAAACCTTCATCTTTCTGGGAGCCATTTGACCTTAAGAAACCATTTATATTGTACATATAAGATTGCCTGCAACTCAGCTTATTAAGTTAAATGCATTATTTTAACAAAGGACTAAAAAGCACATAGATGTGACATTGGCCTGAAAATAACCTATATTCTAGTTGTTTATTCTATAAATTTAGCACTTTCAGACAAATAAATCCTTAGGCACTATGTACGTACCATAGAAAGCTTATTTAAGCCTACTAATTAGACCAGTTTGGACAATATTAAATAAAAACTAATTGCAGGACATAATGTAGAGTTTATAAGCTGTGGGGGAAAGCCAAATCAAGGCATTTGCTTTCTTCAGTCCTTTCCACAATGACTTTCATAATTTTTGCTAATCCAATTTTTAAAAATCCATTCCAAAGTCGCTCTTAAACCATTTCCAGAACTATCTGGTTTGCCATTCTGGAAATGAAATTGCTTTTAAACCTGAGCAGATGGCTTTAATTTGGTGGAGTGGTATGAAAGGAATGTCACATTAGAAACTGCAAGCAATTCAGTTCGAAGTTTTTGCCGTTCATACATGTGTTCCAAAATACTATATTTTACATTTTCTCTTTTAAGTAAGTTCCCATCTCTGTGCCATTAAGGAACTTCAGAAGTAAAATTTTGAAGTGAAAATTAATCCCAGCATTTCTAAAACTGTGAAGTCCCAGCTTAAATGAAGTGCTCACTTATTGAAAAGCCAATAGACTGATTCCACTAAGTCAAAAGCGTCTTCTAAAAGATTCCGAAGATAAGAGTATTTTCAACTTTGTTAAGCTCTTCAAACATAAGGGGCACTCCCTCCCTCTACTCACAAGGATCTTTTCATCCAGTTACATCAGAGTAACTTGAGAGGCTGCTGCAACAGGAGCCACTCTTCACCCTTCACCTACTTATTTCAGTCCCTAAAATAGGGCTGAGATCTGTCAGGATCCTGAAGGGAGGGGAAAGATTAATTTTGTTCACTTTAATTCAACATTTATTGAGTGCCTGCTGTGTGCAAGACTCTAAGCTAGAAGCCCTGAGGAATGTTAACATTATTAGGTCCTGTTCTTTGTCTTTTATGGATTTATAATCTATAACTGGAGTGGGGTGGACAAAAGGGAAGAAAGAGAAAGGAGTAAACACAAAGAGTATCATTTTAAAATAAAATATCAGGTGGAAAAAAACGTTCAGCTCAATGCAAAATTAAGAAAAACACACGTTTGTAAACATTCCATTGGCAACCCATGCAAATCAATTCAAACTCGCCCTTAATACTTGATCCAGTCTGATGAGACAGAATTAAAAATCAACAAGGGTTTTTCCATGTCTCTGAATTATCTCTCTTATCTGTTATTTTATCTCTTTCTGATTGAGATTATTTTAAGAAAATATTCTGAAAGCTGAGAAAGTGAGCACAAAATAAATATATCACCAAGAAAAAATAACACATCGAAACTCGGCGTCCAGGTTGCACAACAACATGCATGTACTCAGTGCCGCTGAAATGTACACGTAAAAATGGTTAAGATGGTAAATTTTATGTTATGGGTATTTTACCACAATGAAAAATTTTTTTAAAAAATCAGCATCAAGATCTTTTCTGGGAGAAAAAGGAGAAATGAAGAAAATGCTCCAGAGCAATGAGAATATGTGAAATAATAGATAAAGTGAAAAACAAAGCAGTGACCTTGCCTTTGAACTTCCTTGTTGCAGATTCGTACATCAGTGATCACGCTGCTCTTTCCCAGAAGACCCTTCAGCTGGATAAGGCACGTAGTGATTGCAGCCATGCTTATTGCACTTAATAATGTTTTGGTCATCCTTGTGCCAACTATAAAATACATCTTTGGATTCATAGGTAAGTTTCAGAAAGCCTTTTTTCCCCCATCTACTTTTTTGAGGATTTTTTTTCAATTACAGTTTACATCCTGTATTATTTTGTATTAGTTTCTGGTGTACAGCGCAGTGGTTGAACAACCGTGTATTTATGAAGTGTTCCCCCTGAAACTTCCAGTGCCCATCCGAAACCATACGTAGTTATCACAGTATCACTGACTATATTCCCTGTGCTGTACTTGACAGCCCTGTGACTATTTCGTAACCACCAATTTGTACTTCTCAATCCCTTCACCTCCTTATTTTGTCGACTCAAGCTGATAGCGCCTTAAATGGCAGACAGGGAGCCTCTGCCTGGAGGTCAAGGAGCCCCCATCTGGCTCAGGCTCACAGGATTCCTGTCAGTCCAGTGGGGCTCCGGCTGCCACCTTCCTTCCCTCCCAGGTGACACTGGAGGTTACGCACATGATAAGAAAATGTTAGTGCCAAAAGCTACCTGATAGGTCATCTGGTCCAGCTGCCTTTTCTGACAGGCCAGGAAACGGAGCAAGCCCCATGGAGGTCGAGCTGCATACCATGCGGTGGACTCAGGGTTTACACTTAGATCTTAACTCCAGGATCAAAAACTAAGGAAGGAAGACTTTCCCTCCGGGATGCTCTCTCAGGCCTGTGACTAGCTGAGCATCAAGGGTATCTTGGGAGGAGGAGGAGACTGATTTTGTAAAGTATATTATTTCCCTTTACTGTGTGGCCTGTTAATATATTTAATTATTTTATTCTGCTGATTTGAAGGATTACTCCAGTTTTAAATACAATGCTGTATAAAACTTCTAAAACTTAGATGTATACTTAGTACGCAGCTATGATGTTAGGCATGTTTTCATTTCTTTATACGCATATCTTCCTTGACTAAGTGACCCAGAAGATCCTATAGTGGTTTAATGCTAAGCTGAGGGTCGCCTTCGATCTGGTGTCCTTCACGGGCGCCCCTCATCGCTGCCTTCTGGAGTCAGGCCCGCTGTGAGACATTGACCTGTCTGGTTTTCTCTCCTCAGGGGCTTCTTCGGCCACTATGCTGATTTTCATTCTCCCGGCATCCTTTTACCTTAAACTTGTCAAGAAAGAACCTCTTCGGTCGCCCCAAAAAGTTGGGGTAAGTAAGGCTCACAATTTTCCCCATTGTAAGTTGTTCTTTGACTACTTAGAAATAAACCATGCCCAGCCGGGCGTGGCTCAGCGGTTGAGCGTCGACCTAGGACACAGACGATCCTGGTTCGATTCCCGGTCAGGGCACATGCCTGGGTTGCAGCTCGATCCCCAGTCGGGGGCGTGCAGGAGGCAGCCGATCAATGACTCTCTCATCATTGATGTTTCTCTGTCTCTTTCTCTCTCTTTCTCTCTCTCTCTCTCTCTCTCTCTCTCTCCCTTCTTCTCTCTGAAATCAATAAAGACATATTAAAAAAAAAAAAAAAAAAGAAGTAAACCTGCATGTGGTTTAAAAAAAAAAAAAATGAATCAATGAACAAGAAGGAGGGGTCAGAGGGGAGCTGGGTCCTCTGATGGAGTGAGGGCCTCGATTCCTCCTGCAGGGCGGGTCAGATGCCCTTCCTGCGCCTTCCACCTGTCAGGCTGACCGAGCCTCCCCCCAGGCACACGTGTGCACCCCTTTCCACCACTCCCTAGCAGTGCTGTGAAATAATTTCAGCATTGTGGCCACAGGTGGTAGGTTTGTAAGGCCAAAAGAAAAGATGCTGCTTTTGTTTTCCCCTCCGCACCTTGCTGTCCTCTGGTGTGGACTGAGAGCCGGAACGGAAGCATTCATTTTCCAGTTAAGCTCTTTAGAGATAAACTATGGTTTTATCCAACGAGAAAGCATGCATTTCTTTTTCATAATAGAACTACAGAAAATATACTAGAAATAACTGTTTTTGCAATAATTAAATATTATCAGTGACTGCTTAATAAAGTCTTGTATTAAGGCTTGAAAATAATGCCTCTTTCTGAATTACCCTGAATTTTGCCTGGGAGTCATTCACCTCTTGGGGTTGTTCGGGCGTTTTTAGAACAGTTTGGTATCAAAAGTTCCTCCCATCGTCTCACCCCCAAATTTCTCCTTTATGTAGTCTGTGTTGCTTGGACTTTTATAGCAGTGTGACCTTGGCAAGTTACTTGTCTTTTTTGTGACCCATTTTCAGTTTTATCAGATGTAAAAATGAGTAAAATTGTATCCTAGATTCTTTCTAGTGAAAAAAAATTGTGGCAGCTGCTTTCTCATATATAGAATTAGGAGGTTGATCTGTGTGGTACTATATAAGGCTGTTTCTAGTGTTAGTACTCCAAAACATTGTATACACACACACACACACACACACACACACACACACACTTTGGTTTTTTCCCCCAAGGAATATGCAACATATATTAGGATTTTATTTTTATTTGTTTGCTTTATAAATTTTCATCACACATACTACTCTCTTATGACCTGCCTTTTTTCACCTAAAAGATTTCGAGCTCTCCCTAGACCATTAAATTGTTTTCTGCTGCTTGATTTTTTAATAATCACAAGGTATTCCATCATTTTGATGTACCAAATCAATGAACCATTACTGTATTTTGAACATTTGGGTTAAATTCTCTCCAATGTATTCACCCTCTTTCCCGAACTAGGGTTCTAAATTGACTGAATTGCTAGGCATGGGTTTCTGAGTTATAAGAGTAATATAATTCAATATGCAAATCAGATTGCTGGCTTAGGTAAACAATTTAATGCTTACTTACTTAGCACAAGCTTTGCTAACTAAGTGTGGTTTCTGTGTCCCTAACAAGTTCTCTCTGATTGCAGGCTTTAATTTTCCTTGTGGTCGGTATCATCTTCATGAGTGGAAGCATGGCGCTCATTATAACTGACTGGATTTACAATCCCCCAAATTCCAAGCATCACTAACCCAAAGAAAAATACTTTCTTTTTCTACTGGAAGTGGTTGCAAATTATGCTCCAAAGGACATGTGAGTTCTTTTACCCCCAGTGACTGGAATGTTATTCATATGAAATAACAAGAAGATTCCAAAGACGTTCACTAGTAACATCACCAGGCACCTTCAGAAGAGAAAAATCATCATTTTTGTCAAGAATGGCCGTTTATGTGTTTAAAATCTGTGGTGCACATTCCTACCCAGATTTTGCCAGAGGAGTATAAGATGATGTATTTTTTGCTGCTGTACAAGCAGAATAAGGGTAGCTGAGTATAATGGTCACCAGATAATCCCTTCCCCTTTCCCATAGTACCAAATACTTATATTCTCAGAACACCAAACAAAATGCCCTGGTGGCAAAGCTATCACCACTTAATGCCTTCCCCTAATCTTGCACCAAATACTCTGGGTCTATTTAATAACAGAGGCAAAAGGCACACCTTATGAACCGTCCCCATAAGGTACATTCATGATCAGACACCAGGCTAGAATATCTTCTCGTCAACAGTAAAAGAATATTTTGCCCATCCTGTTTGTGACGTTGAATTAGTGACTTCTTCATTTAGATTTCTTTGTAAATGCTAAGAGAGGGGTTTTATTTAAATTATAGAGCAACAACAAAAATAATGCTTATAGCTAAACTGCCTGTTCTGGAAGCATTTCCTTTTCCTATTATTACTAGTCCTCTTATCATAGTTTATCACTGAACAATGCTCTCCCTCTCGTCTTCCATTCTCATTCAGAATTTTTAGAAGGGCACGGTTCATGTGGAGGTACACTACCCAGTATTGTTTGATACATTTTTATTTGATAAACATTCAGTGCAGGAAACTGTGATCGCTATATGTTTATGTAAACTTATTCTGTAGTCATCAGAATTTTAATGTATGGTACATCTGATTTTTATTTTTTACATGTGTAGTTTTTCTCTCATTACAGTGAAGACATTTATATTATTTGGGGTGGGGGCAGGGAATTAAGCAGATGGGTTCAAAAATCCATTTGTATGTATCTGTCTTTTGGGGATATTTTAAATTTGAAACTTAAGTTATATATAGTTCAGTAATGTTCTTCAATGTTTACAATAATATCATAATCACCTACAAGAAAATAAGTTCTTATTTGCAGATAATTATTAGTAATAACGTTCATTAAATTTAGCATACCTAAAATAGCATTTAGTTCATTTTATCTTACACAGGTGTTTGCAGACATTTATTTGCCATTTAATACAATGTTGAGTGGTTCTCCGTAAAAATAAAAGTGCTAACACTACAAAGAGAAGCAAACTATTATCCTTGCTTACTTCTACAACATATATGAAATGAATTTAAAAATTAGTACTTACCACCTGGGATTTCTGGAGTTTGCTACTCCCCCCCCCCCCCCCCAAATCAGTAGCAAGGACATTTGTTCTATATTTTATATTTTAGTAAAGTCAAGTATGAAATACAAGTATCATATAAGTATGATATTGAATCATATTTCAATTGTTTTTCTGGAATGTACTTTAAGAAAATATGTGTTTGTTTTATGTATTATTTTCTAGAGGCACAATACTGTAAAATGGTGCACCTTGTTATGGAAATTGAACATTACTGGAAACCATCATAATTAAGTTACTATTATTGGAAAAAAATTTCCAAACAGCATCTTTAAGATGTATTTTCATTCATGTAAAGAGATAGCAAGTGGAAAAGGTACTTTCTGAGTGTTAAAAAATTTTTAATCTGAATGTTTTTAAATGTAAATATCAATGATTAATCCAAAAAATGGAAAACTGTAAAATCTGTATATATTTTGAATGTTTTACATTTGAAGTGGCTAACTTGAAAATATCAACATGTGTAATTATATAAATATTCAAGAGCAATACTACAGTGCCCAATAATGAAATACCATTTCTTTCTCATGGCCATTTTAAGGATGAATTCACATAGACTGCAGGGCAGACATATATATGGTATCTAGTACTGGTTAATTTAACCCCGTTTATAAACAGATGAAATTTTATTTTCTTATTTCATTTATAAGATGGTTCAATGTACTGGGAGGCTTTTTTTTTATTACAGAAAGTGTATATTCGTATATAATAAATGAACTTTTCAAACTGACTGTGATGTGATTTTCTATTTTTGAAGACTGAATTATTTGTACAAGAAAAAATTTTAATCTAAATATTGTCTTTCTTTGTCCTATTTTCACTGTTACTCTTGACATATAACTAACACCTATAGCTGTCAAAAATAGTTACCATCTTGTTGAGGCAAAATACACAGCTAATCCTAAATCATCTTTATTTTATGTAATCACATATATACCCCCTAGAATAAATGTGGAAGAAACGAGTCTCTTTATGGTGAATTAGGGAGAAATCATTTGAGATGGAAAAAGAGGGATGAGAAGAAACATGAGAATAGTAAAATAAAGACATGGAAGATTTGGAAGAAATGAAAGCAACATGTGAGCATTGAGGATTGGGTAGAAATGGACCATTAGTGGAAATGATGGGTCATGGTAAACTGTTTGCTTAACTTTCTAAGAAACTTCCAAATAGTTCTCCAAAGTGGTTCTACCATTTTCATTTTCCCCAGTTATATATACAAGTTCCAGTTGCTCCACATCCCTGACAACATTTGACATTCTATTTTGTACTTCATAGCCTTTCAAGTAAGTATGAAACACAGGGTGTCCCAAAAACACATACGCACACTTTAACAGCTGATAGCTCAATTGATATTTCTTTCTTTTCAGCCAGACTAAGCTTTGGACAAAGGAAGTTCATCCTAAAATGCTACTGGAAGTTTGAAAATGCAGTTTGAAGTATGAACACTGCCCTTATAATTATTCAAAATGTGTACACAATTTTCAGGGACAGAGGGTGTCCAAAAAAATATATATATATACACTTTAATAGCTGATAACTCAATTTTCACTCCTTATCAGGTTTAACTGATTTGAAATAATAGGTGAAGCCAGACTAAACTTTGAGAAAAGAAAATTACCCACCAAACTTTTTAATGGGGATACATAAAGATAAAGTTTACAGTACAAAACTGGAAGCAATTGATGAACTGAAGGTGCACAAATACCAAACGAAATGATTCTTGATGTTTGTAATTCCACTGCTTCCTGTTATCTTATCAGCAGTGCCTGGACCAGAATGGTCATCAGTTTGAAAACAGGCATTGACAAAAAAGATTATTCATTTCTGTAGATTCTTTTAAATTTTGAAAATGAATTGTATGTTAATAAACACTGACTTTATAATCATTCAAAGTTTGAATCTCGTTGTGATTTTCATTTGCATTTCCCTGATGACTAGTGTTGGAAACTTCCATGTGTTTCATACCTGTTCATATCTCCTTTTGTAAAGTGTTCAAATATTTTGTTTATTTTTAAAATTAGGTTGCTTTTCTTTTTATTGTTGATTTGTCAAGTTCTTTATGTATTCTGGATAGATGTCCTTTGTTAGACTGAAAATATATTTTCTCAGTATGCCTATTCATTTTCCTAAAGGTGTCTTAATTACATCTTTCTGGGGCCAGGTGTTTATAGCTTGAAGTTCTGTAATTCCTGTCTTACTAGGATAAGATTAATTGGAATGGTATTGTCGTAATTAATGCTTAGATTTTCAAATTTGAAAGGTAAGAGTCTTTTTTTCTTGGGGTTTTTTTCCTTTATTAATGTATGCTAATTTAGCTCTTGTTTTATATAGACATTTCATTAAAAGTAACTTTTTCTAAATCACTTTGAATCTTATTTGAGACTCAGTACTACATAGATAGGTCCAGCATATCAAAAACCCTCACTGGCTACTTGTCATCAACTTTATTAGTTTTCTCAGCCTTTGTTGCAAACATATGTAAATGAAACAGAAGTTACTTCATTTGGTTCTCATTTATCAGATTGGAAGCTCTGCCATTCTCTCTTGACTGCATTTTGCGTCATGTGCAGAAGCAGGGTGTATAGCCTTTGCTTCTGTAGCATGCACCCTTGTGACTGTCTTTTCCCAATAAAATTTTTGCACTAATTATTCAATGGGCAGTATTGAAGAAACTGATTGGGAAGAGAAATGTTTAGAGACTTTCTTCCCATCGCACACCAAAATGAAAGAGTTCAGTATGAAAGCCAAAACATAACCACTAGACATTTCACGAAGGACTATTTGATAGCTGCCTGTGAAAGTAAAACACAATGGAAGAAACCACAAAAGGAGTGATGAACACACACAGCCTCACAGCAGTAAAAACTAATCTAGTACATTTAAGAACAAATAATTTTTAAACTGGCTCTTATAAAATAAGGCCAACCTATCTCGAATGTATGAAGAGATAATAGGGAAATATTAAGAACCTAATAGAAGAATAGGTAATGGACATGAAATCATGGAAGAAAAATGGTTGGCTAGTGAGTATTTTCAAATAATTTGACCTCACGAGGAGTTAAAGACATACAAGTAAAAATGCAAAGACAGTTGTTTTTATCTGTCATATTATGAAAATAAAGAAAAGATGACATTCCATGCTAGTGAGTGGGGGGATTGAGCACTCTCATTCAATGCTGGTGGCCAAAATCTGGGCTCAGCTTAGACAGCATTCTGGCGATATTTACAGAGATCCCTAGAAATGTCTGTAACAGGCAGAATGGCCCCCCGCAAAGATGTTCACACCAGAACCCCTAGAACCTGAGAATATGTTACTTTACCTAGCAAATGAGACTTCACAGACATAATTGAAATACAGATCTTAAAATAAGGAGATTATCCAGAATAATCTAATCATCCAGGCCTTTAAAATCTGAGGACTTTTTCGTCAGCTGAATTTAGAACAATTCAAAGCATAAGAGGGACTCAACCTGCCAGTACTGCTTCAAGGATGGAGGAGACCATATGGAAACTGAGAAGGAAACAAATTCTGCCAATAAGGAAAAAGGAAATAGACCTAAAATATTAAAAGTAGATGTTAGTCTTTTCTTTTTATTATATCTATTTTAGATGATGGATGTTAGATGAACCTAATGTAATCATTTCACAATATATGTCAATCAACTCATCATGCTATACACCTTGCACTTATATAGTGATGTAGGTCAATTATTCCCCAATAAAGCTGGGGAGGGATGAGATACTTGTAGATAGGAAAATAATGAGTGATACTAGTTTTCTCAACATTAAGCTGATTAGCACTACAGCCACAAAGTAAGCCAGGACCTGTGTGCCAAACCTAAACAGAGTGACTGCTTGCTACAGTAAAAAATTTAAATAGAATGTCTGGCACACAACTGAAAATCACCCATCATACCAAGAACCAAGAAAATTACAACTTGAATGAGAAAAGGTAATCAACTAATGCTAACACTGAAACAAATCAGATATTCAAATATTATGATAAAGATTTTAAAGCAGCTTGTAAAAATGCTTCAATGATCAATTACAAATTCTCTTTAAACAAATGAAAAAATAGACCATGTAAGCAAAATACCTAAGGTTTTAGAAACAAACCAACTGGAAATTACAAACTGAAAAATAAAATAACCGAAATTTAAAGAAAACTCCATTGGATGTCCTCAGTAATAGTCTGAAGATGACAGAGGATAGAATCAGTGAATTTGAATAAATATCAGTAAAATTCACCAATTCTGAACAACAAAGAGGAGAGATACTAGGGGAAAAAAAGAAAAAGCAAGAAGAGAGAGAGAGAGAGAGAGAGAAAGAGAGAGAGAGAGAGAGAGAGAGAGAGAGAGAGAGAGAGAGAGAGAGAGATGATAGATAGATAGATAGATAGATAGATAGATAGATAGATGATAGATAGATAGATAGATAGATAGATAGATAGATAGATGATAGATAGATAGATAGATGATAGATAGATAGATAGATAGATAGATAGATAGATAGATGATAGATAGATGATAGATAGATAGATGATAGATAGATAGATAGATAGATAGATAGATAGATAGATAGATAGATAGATAGATAGATGATAGATAGATAGATGATAGATAGATAGATAGATAGATAGATAGATAGATAGATAGATAGATAGATAGATAGATCGATCGATCGATCGATCTGGGCTGTAGACCTGTGGGACAAAAAGTAAAAAAGTCAGAGTTCCAGAAGGAAAAGAAAGAGAGATTAGAACTAAAAGACAATTTGAAGAAATAATGGCTGAAAACTTTCCAAACTTGGTGAAAATCACCAACCTACATATTTGAAGAACTTAGTGAATCCTAAATAAAATAAATCCATAGAAATCCACACCAAGTAATAATCAAACTTCTGAACACTAAAGACAAGGAAAAATATTGAAAGCATCCTGAGAGAAACAAGAGAAACAACTCATTACTTATAGGGGGACACTAATTTGAATATCAGAGGATTTTGTATCAAAACATGTGGAGATGAGAAAGAAGTGGCACATTTTTAAAGTGCTAAGAGAAAAGAATTGTCAACTGAAAATTTACATCCAGCAAAACCATTCTTTAGGAATAAAGGGGAAATAACATTTCTAGAAAAAGGAAAACTAAAAGAATTGTTGCAGACCTACCCCTAAAGATTGACTAAAGAACAATCTTTGAACAGGAAGTAAATGATAAAAGAACAAATATTGGAAAGAAGAAACAAAGTCCAGAAATATGGGTACATACAATAGACTATCATTTTCTTCATGAGTTTTATCCACACATTTCCTGATTGAAAAAAAAAAAAAAGGAATGCCATTTGATACTCAAGGCAATGATTTTTTTTTAAGTGGGAAGGTAAAAGGGACCTAAATAGAAGTAAGGTTTTTCACAATTTGCTCAAGGTGGTAAAATGTTGATACCAAGAGACTAAATCACATATGTATGCTATAATGCTCACAGCAACCACTACAAAAACTATGTACAGAGATACACTCAAAAGCACAATATGTAAACCAAGGCGAATTTCTCAACATGTTTAAGTAACCCACTGGAAGCTGAGGAATGAGAACTAGAAAAAACAAAGAGGAAAAAAAATAATAGAATGGCAGACTTAAACAATAACATATCAATAATTACGTTAATGTAAATGTGTAAGTACATCAATCAAAAAACAGAGATTGGAAAATGAGTAACTATAGGCTGATTATAAGAAACTTACTTCAAATTCAATGGTATAGGTAGATGAAAGAAAAAGGGTGGAAAAGCTATACATGCAAAAAATTATAATAATAGAAAAACAGGAGTGTCTGTATTAATATCTGACAAAGTAGACTTCAGAGAAAAAATTATTAGAGACAAAGAGGTGTCCCTCTTATATACATAACAAAAGAATCAATCCAGCAGGAATGCATATCAATCTTAAGTGTGCACACACCAAAGAGCACAGCCTCAAATACATGAAGCAAAAACTGACAGAGTTGAAGGGCAAAGATGATCCACAATTATAGTTGCAGACTTATGCACTAATCTCTCAGAAACTGATAGAACTACTAGACAGAAAATCAACAAAGATATGGAATATCTGAATAACATAATCAACAGATTCTAGTTGACATATACGGAACACTCTACCACCACCAGTAGAACACACAGTTTTTTCAAGCACCTGTGGAACATTCACCAAGATAGACCATACCCTGGGCCATAAAACAAACCTCAACAAATTTAAGAGAACTGAAATCATACAGACTATGTTTTCTGACTATAATGGAATCAACTAGAAATCAACACCAGAAAGGCATGGAATTTAAACAACATACTTCTATATAATCCATGGGTAAATGAAAAAGAATTAAAAAAACTATCAAAGGAAAAATGTAAATACATAGACCTGAATGAAAATGAAAGAAACAACATTATCAGAATAGGTAGGATGCATTTAATGCAGTGTTGAGAGGGAAACTTTATAGCACTAAAGGCTTACATTAGAAAAGAGGAAAGGTCTCAGATCCTTAATTTAAATTCCTACATTAAGAAACTAGAAAAGGAAGCACAAGATAAACCCAAAGCAGGCAGAAGAAAAATTAATAAAGATAAGAGTACGTATTGATGAAACAGAACATAGGGAAACAACAGAGGAAATCAATGAAGCAAAAGCTTTCTTTGGAAAACAATAAAATTGATAAACCCCTAGCAAGACTGACAAAAGTAAAAAGAGAAAGGACAGCATTGTTTCCCATTTTAATTGGCAGCAGTTTTCCTCTTCTAGTGGTATATAAAATAATGGTACATCTTACAATAAAAAATCTCAAATTCAATAAAATGTGCTTTTTGTTAATAAATAAATAAATAAATAAATAAATAAATAAATAAATAAATAAATAAATAAACAAATAACAAAACTTATTAGCCTTCTGTGGTCAAAAGGCTGTAAATTGCTCAAATTGTTTGGCCTTGTTTATTTTGTCTCAGTTTCCCTTATTCCACCAGTCAAGGAATTTCCCTAGCTTCTTACTATCCTGCCTCAGTTTGACAATAAGTTTGTCACCAAACTGGAGTTTTTCCAACAGTCCTGCAGGGGGAAAAAACAGAAACCCAATTCTTTTTTATTGAGCCTAACTCAGCTTCCCTGGCTCAGGATCATGAAGCATTTTATCAGTATTATTTGTGAACAAATCACTTGAGATTGATTACTTTATAGTCAAGTTCCTGGCGTTATCATCTCAGAGGAAAACTTGACCATTCTCCATAAAGTGATGAGCATATTTCTCCCATTACTGTCAGCTTTTTAACTTAAAATTTTGGAAACTCACCAACCTCACCAAGAGGTTGTCTAAACCTGGTCTGAGCCCAAACCTCTGTCCCCACATGTATAATCAGCATTTATTTCAGCCTATGCTAACTCAGCCATTTAAAGAGGGCCAAAATAGTTGCCATTTTGCATTTATCTCTTTTTCTAAAAGTACAAATCTTGGGCAGTCACTGATAGGTTGCTGAAAGGGTACAGCTTCTAAGATGACAGTAGTCCTCACCTTGCCTTGCAGGAAAGAATGGACAGGACAGAAAACATCACCAAATCATTATTTACCTATGAAGGATGTTTTATCCCATGGATCGTATTCTATTTAACAATGTTATGAAATGAAGTACTGTTTAGTAGAGCTATACGTAAGGATTTTGGCTATTTATTTAACATGAGTTAACTAAATTATTTTACTTCCAATGCCAACTCTGATGGGAGAGTTGCAAATTTGAGAATGAGAATTTGAAGGCCTGAGCTATAGTTAGCCCTCCCTGCCAGGTGACCCTGCACCATAGCCCTACCCACAAAAAACACAAATGAACTGAACTGGATCCTCCCTAGGGACCCTCTGAGTCTATAAAGGAGCGTTCAGCTAGAGGAAAATTTACCAAATGAAAGTTGTAAAATTGCTGGGTTCTTGTGATATCAAAATCTCCCTGAAAGACAGATTGTCCCACAGTTTGGGCAGAATCATGTGTTAAAGTTGGGGTCCAGGATATAACTTCCTGGTTTATACAACTCTTCACATCCCAGTGCCATGCTTCTCTCATCAGTAACACACACACACACACACACTGGGGTGGAATGAATGCATCCCTGCCAAATTCACATGTGGAAACGCTAACTTCCAATTTGATGGCATTTGGAGGTAAGACCTCTGGGGGGTAATTAGGTTTAGATGAGGTGTTTTGTATTGGTCTCAGCCTATCAATAACCAAAGTAGTGACCAGACCAGCCCTTGTGATGCTTATTATGATTTCAAGGTGCCCTTCAGCAATAACCGTTAGGGAACTTTGAAAAAAATAAAGGTTTATTATTCACAGGACCTGGAAATCACACAACACACCTGGGGCCACACAGTGAGGTGGTGGGGAGGAGGGAGAGTGATAGAGATGATGTAGATAGATGATAGATAGATAAATGATAGATAGATGATAGATGATGATAGATAGATGATAGATAGATGATGATAGATGATAGATAGATAGATAGATAGATAGATAGATAGATAGATAGATAGATAGATAGATAGATAGATAATAGATGATAGATAGATAGATAGATAGATAGATAGATAGATAGATAGATAGATGATAGATAGATAGATAGATAGATAGATAGATAGATAGATAGATAGATAGATAGATGATAGATGATAGATAGATAGATGATAGATGATAGATAGATAGATAGATAGATATAGATGATAGATAGATGATAGATAGATAGATAGATAGATAGATAGATAGATAGATAGATAGATATAGATAGATGATAGATAGATAGATATAGATAGATAGATAGATGATAGATAGATAGATAGATAGATATAGATAGATGATAGATAGATAGATATAGATAGATAGATAGATGATAGATAGATAGATAGATAGATAGATAGATAGATAGATAGATAGATAGATAGATAGATAGATGATAGATAGATAGATGATAGATGATAGATAGATAGATGATAGATAGATAGATAGATAGATAGATAGATAGATAGATAGATGATAGATAGATAGATAGATAGATAGATAGATAGATAGATAGATAGATAGATAGATAGATAGATAGATAGATGATAGAAAGAACATGGGCCTAGGGTTCTGCTTTTATTAGGGTCAAGGGTGGAGAACTATGGTTTTGTGAGGTCACTCTCTACTGGTGAATTTAAAACATAAGAGTGAGAATTTAAAGTGTGAGAAGAGAAAAATAACAAGTACTCTACATGGTAAGTTATTGAACTTGGCCAAGATCTCTAAAACAAAAAATCCTCAGCACAGGGAGGTGGCCTGGCTCTTTTTGTGTGCCTGGCTTGTGTTTATTTGAGATAGCTGTCTTAGAGGTGGGTACCTCTTTGTAATAGATGCCTCAGGAATCACAGTTTTAAGTCAGCCACTTGCATTACAAAGCAAACAAACAAACAAACAAACAAACAAAAAACAACTGTCAGGGCTTATGGTAAGTGAGATAATGAGAATGACCTCATTACACCATAACAAAATTAGTGCCCTTATATTATAAGAGGAGTTAGAGAACAAGGCTCTTTCTCTCTCACACACGTGAGGGCCCAGCAAGAAGGCAGCCTTCTGCAAGCCAGGAACAGTGCCCTCACCAGATACCAAATTAGCAGGCACATTGATCCTGGACTTCCCAACTTCCAGAACTGTGAGAAATAAATGTCTACTGTGTAAGCCACCTAGTCAGTGGTATTTTGTTATGGTGGCTAGAACCAAGGCGTGCACACACACATGCACACACACACACACACACACACACCTACCTTCCTGTACCATTTACACATATACTTGCCACACAGCACCCACATGTACACATGCACACATACACATGCATACAGATACATACATATACATACCACACTGCACACAACACATGCACACATGCCCCTTCCCTCCCTGACCCACACATACATACCACTCAGTACTATGCCTCTGATCCACACTGGTCCTCTGTATTTGAATGTGCCGTGCCCTCTCTCACCTTTCAGGCCTTGACACGCTGCCCCCTCCATATGGAACATGTCTCTGTCACTCTCTTCATCTGGCTCACTATCCCTCATCCTTCACTTCTCACCGTAGATGGCTCTACTTCCAGGAAGCCTTTCTGACATCTGGCATCCCTCTCCCCCACCCTAACTTGTTTAGATCCAGTGGAGTACTGCATTTGTCTTGTACTGGCTTTCAAGGTCTGCACCTCTTTATAACTCCATCAGTGACATCATGTTAGTAGCTTGAATTTGGCTGGAGTCTTTAGACCACGGAAATGGACAAACACTACAAATGCGGTGGGGGGAGGGCACTTATTTTGTTTTGTCTTTTTGGTAGAGCCGGTTGTTAAACACTTACCAGCACACCATTGTTTAGATCCCTCTGTGGTCTTCTCATAGCACCTTACAATTTCCCTTTATTTGTAACGAATGCCTAATACTCTTGTTTCCTTGTCTGTATATCTCATGAGAATATAAGCTCTGTGAGGGGAGACCCTGCCTGTCTTGTCCACTTCTGGTGCACCCAGTACCTTGTATAGTATCCAGCTACATTGACCTCAACAAATATTTTCTGAGTAGATGACTTGATGACTTCTTGTTGTCCCTCTCCTCCTATTTGATATCTAACTAACCATGGCCCAGAGAGCCATGGGAAAGTGGTTACAGAACAATTGTTTCAGGCAACAAGAAAATCAGAGCCAAACTCTGGGCAGCATCCGTGAATGGAGAACTCAGTCCCTCCAGGATGATATTATCTTTTTACCCCCAGCCAGCTTTTACGAAGGTGCAGGAGGTGAAGCACTTAGAAAACTATGAAGTATGATTCAAAAGCAAAACTCTGAAAAGCACTTTCCCCTCTTGTTAATGCCTGAACTTGCCATAAGAGAGATAAATAATTTCTTGTCACAAATAGAGATATAAAATGTAAATATTCCATTAGAATGACTTATCTTGTTTCAAGTTCACAATTAAAGTAAAAGAATCCTATAAAATCTTCTTAAAAGTTAGCTTTGATGGAGATACAGCAGAGAGTAAAGGAGCCAAGAGCTGGAAGATGTTAACTGCTTAAAATAGATAAAGGAAAATATAGTAGATCTTCTCCAAAGATGGTTGTCATCAATTCCACCATCACCACCACTGCCCATGTGCTTGCCACTTCTCCCATTAAGAGGTGACATCCCCTTGTACCTGGGCTGGCCTTGAGACTTTCTTTGACCAACAGAATGTAGCTGAAATGACCCAATGCCAGTTCTGGGAACTTAAGAGACCTGGAAGCTTCTACTTTCACATTCTCTGTGTATCCTTCCAGACCTTTGTTTATATTTTTATATCATAAGAAAAATTTAAAATTGTTCTGTGTCCTTTTTATTTATTTATTCATTGCTTTTATTTTTATCTTTTTCATTTAAAATATTACAGATGTGCCTTTTTCTCCCCAATGACCCATTCCACCCCGTCCCATCCCCCTCCCTAGTCCCTCTCCCCACCATTGTCAGTGTCCTTGGGTTGTGCATATATGCACATAAATTCTTTGGTTACTCTCTCCCCCTCCACCCACCCGCCCTCCTCCATCCCTCTGACATTCGTCAGTCTCATCTATGCTTCCATGTCATTGAATCTATTCTGTTCATCAGTTTATTAAGTTCTTTAGATTCCACATATAGGCGAGATCATGTGATGTTTGTTTTTCACTGCCTGGCTTATTTCACTTAACATAATATTCTCCAGGTAAAAGGGGTGGGATATTTATTGCTTTCTCCTAAATGTCATTAAAGAAAAAACAAACCCAAATCTTTAGAAGCACCAGACAACCAAAGAGATGACATTAGCAGATCAAAATGTTAAGAATTTCTTTTTTCCCTTTTTATTGAAATTATTGGGGTTAAAATGGTTAACAAAATTATACAAGTTTCAAGTGCACAATTCCACAACACATCAGCTGTACACTGTATGGTGTGTTCACTACTCCAAGTCAAGGCTCCATCCACCACCATTTTTCTCCCTTAAACCCTCTTCCGCTTCCCTCCAAAGCAATCACTACACTGTTGTCTGTGTCCACGAGGAATTTCTGTATGATACAGAGCAGATGGACTGAACTTGGATGTTGGCAAAACCTAACAGACTGTGGGAATCTGCGTTCCAGGCAGTTGTCTATAGTATTTGTCCCCAGTCAAAAATCCTAAGAATACTTCTCCAAATAATAGAGTTTACTTGTAGGGAATGCCAGCATGAGCCCTAGGGCTAGAGATAGAAGTAAGGTAATATTCCAGGTCACTCCTGGCTTCACTGTGGATATGGACCCCATATTCAGACGATAAATTTCTCTGGCCTTCAAAAGAAACCCACCCATCACACAAATCCACACACTATAGAGCCAGGTCCCAATATTTGAGAAAAAAGAAAGCCAATGAATGGAATAAATAGAGGAATTATTTTCAAGGGAAGCAAAATTAATGCAAGAAACTAAATAAATCCTAAAACATTATTTACAGAAATTTCTTCTGAGAATTCATATCTATTAAATGATAAGAAAACAGTACAAAATTCAAGCATGACAGCACTCAATAGTTCTTGAAAGTTAAAAATCTGTTCACTAAAATGAAAATTCAGTAGAAGGATTGAATAAAAGAATGGAGACGACTAGAGGCATACTTAGCAACCTGGAAGCTTAAGATAAGGACTCTTCCAAGAACACAGAAAAAAAAAAGAAAGCTGAAAACTATCACAGAAAAGTTAATAAACTTGGAGCTATAGCCAGAGATCTAATATTTACCCAATAAAATGAGAGAACAAATAGCATGAAGGAAAAATAAAATCAAAGAAAAAAATGGAAGAAATTTCCATATGCTGAAGAAAGGAATATGTGTTCAGATAAAACGGGCTCATAATATGCTTTATGCAAGTATTAAGAAATAATGCATTTTGGTGATTTTTATGACTTCTAAGGATAAAGAGAAAATGACACAAGCTTTCAGAGAGGGTGGAAGAAAAGAAAAATTAGGAGTTAGAATGAATCTGGCACTAGACTTCTGATTGGAAAGCAGAGAAGCAAGAAAGCCATTGCAAAATAGTCAAAATTCTGAACTAAAAGCATTTGGAAACTTTTCCTAGCCAAATTACCATTCAACTATGAAGGAAAAATGAAGATAATTTCAAACATGTAAGCAATTTAAAAATTTTGCCACACACATAACCTTCTGAAAATATTAATCAAAATAAAAATGTAAGCCAAGAAATGGAATGATCTGGGATACAAGAAATAGAACAAAAGTAGAAGAAATAGAGCAAGTAACCAGTAAAGCATATAATTAAGACATAATTTTTATCATGAAGCTGTAATATATATTTCAATTGTTGAGCCAAGATTCCTAAAATAGAAAATGCAATTTAAAAAAATCCAAAAACTATGTTAGGGGAATGGTGGTATGAGAAATCCCTTTGGTCTCTTCCCGTGAGATTTCAGCAATCTTAATAGCTATAACTGAACAAAGGATTACCTGCTTAACATACAGACACACCTGAGAGATCCCTGAATTGAAGCATCTAAAGGTGAGCAAGCAGGAACAAACAGATGAGGCAAGAAGGGAGGAGGGCTCGAACTAGCCACGGACACAGCCCTATAGCTGGGAGCTCATGGCGGGGCTCAGCCCAGAGAGGGGAGGAAGCTGGTTGTGGCTGGTGCTTCCTTCAGCCAGGAGGAGCAGAGACACTCGGTGGGCACTCCTGCAGGGGTGAGCAGTCCGAGATTCAGCTGAACTGAGAAACCTGGGCAAGGACACAGCACAGGGGTTCTGCCACAGTTGTCAGGTGGTTGGCATTCCAGAGAAAGAAAGAAAGCCACAAAGCCCTGCCACTATAGAGACTCCCCAAACTCACCTTCTGTCACCCGTGGTGTCAGGTTGTAGAGCATTATCTGCAAACTCAAGAACTGTTACTATAGAATCACTATTTCCCCTGAGCAAAGGGTGCACTCTGTGACTCACCCCTGGTTGGGCACATGGAGGAGACCCTGCAGGCGTCCAAGGTTGCCATTACTAAGAGGACAAAACAAAGAAGGCATCCAGGTTCCCCTAGACAACCCTACCCCCAAGCAACACTTGCTACACTGACGGCAGGGGGTGGGGGAATAGCTTTGGGATTTACAGAGCTAAAAAATTGTGACTCAGTGCCAGCTATTGGAAAAGAATAGAAAGACCTTTTGCAGCAATCTGCTAGAGTTGTGCTACTCATACATAGATGCCTAGACAGAAAAGGAACCCATTAAATACAATAAATTTAGATAGTGAGGCAGCTTGGAAAAAAAATGAAAAATCTCCAGAAAGTAAACTTGAACACATGGAAATATGTGATCTAAATGACAGAGGATTCAAGATTGTAGTTCTGAAAATACTCAATGAGATGTGAGAAAATATAGACAGGTGATTTAATGCACTCAGAAAACAAACTAATGAACAAAATGAGTACTTTACCAAAGAAACTGAAACTTTAAAAAAGAACAAAACAGAAATTCTGAAGATGAAGAATTCAACAAAAGAGACAAGAATGAACTAGTAAGCATAGGAAATAGAACCAGCCAGATGGAGGAAAGAATTAGTAGTATCAAATAGAAATCTAGAAATGATGCAGAGGGAGGAAAAGAGAGGCGTGAACATAATAAAAGAGAGAAAAAGAACTCTACGAGAACTATCTGCAAAGTCTTAAAGCAATATAAGAATAATAGGCACACCAGAAGAAGAAGAGGGGGAAAAGGGGAACAGAGAACCTATTCAAACAAATAGTGAATGAGAACTTCCCAAATCTATGGAAAGAGCTAGATCCTCGTACCCAAGAAGCAAACTGAACACCTAGTTACCTCAATCCAAAGAGACCTTCTCCAAGGCACATTATATTAAAACGGTCAAAAATTAATGACCAAAAAAAAAAAAAAAGAATTCTCAAGGCAGCCAAGGAAAAGAAGAAAGTAAGTTATAAAGGAAAGTCCATTAGGTTATTGCCAGACTCCTCAGCAGAAACTCTACAAGCCAGAAGACAATGGAACCAAATATTCAAATTACTGAAAGAGAGAAATTACCAGCCAAGGATAATATATCCAGCAAAGTTATCCTTTAAATATAAAGGCAAAAAGGTTTTTCCAGACATACAAAAGCTGAGGGAATTTATGACCAGAAGACCTCCATTGCAGGAAATAAGGGGGGTATTCTACCTGAAACAAAGAACAAAAGGTTACAACACTATGAGTAAGATCACCAACAAACTTACAGTATAAACAGGGATAATTTGTGATAACAAAAGCATAAAAGGGGAAGGGGTAAAGGTCTGAATTTGCAAAGGAGGATGGAGATCAGATGTATTTTTAAAAAACCTACTGTTTATATGAAACTTTCTTTTTTATAAACCTAATGGTAACACCCCCCCCCCCCCACACACACACACACAAACAAAACTGAGACACGAAGCTTAAAAAAAGAGGAAACAGAAGAAAGAAGTATGGAATACCATCACACAAAAACAACAGATGGAAACACAAAGGAAAAGAATCAATGAAGGTACAGAGCTCCCAGAAAACAAAAGATAAAATGTCTATAGGAAATCCTCATACATCACTAATTACCCTAAATGTAAATGGACTGAATTCACCAATAAAGAGGCACAGAGTAGCAGACTGGATCAAAAAACAAAACCCAACCACATGCTGCCTTCAGGAGACACATCTAAGCTGCAAAGACAAAGGTAGATTCAAAGTAAAAGGGTGATTTAAGGGAAGGCTGGAGGGAGGGTACAGTGCTCAGAGGGTACAGATTGATGGGAAGAATTCCCTCCCCATTGTACCTGAAGTTTCCATTAAGTTCCAAATTCCATTAGCAGAAATCACGATTTATCAGAACTCCAGAAACCCTATAGAACAAGAGCAGATGCTACATATCCTGATGAAACTTTTTCTTGATCTCTTGTTTGTTTATAAATAAGTTGTCCATTAAGTTTGTTATCCAAATCTGGACATGCATGAGAGTGAGTGGGCTATTAACTGGACTGATGCAGGAACAATATGCCTAAACCAGGGCTGTCCTAGAAAATGGGGATATATGGTCATCCTACCTTGTAAGGTAGTCATCCATCAGTCATACTCACTATGCTGGATAGAGCCCTGTCAGGTTGGAGGAAACAGCTGGATCCTTGCTTAGCCATAAGTCATTTATGGGTTTTCATCAGCATTGCTGAAGAATTTACATTACAAAGTTATGTGCTTCCATGTAAAGGATGGTTTGCAAATATCAGTATCTGTTAGTTCTTGAATTAAACTCTGTTAATGGCCTTTCTTGATGAGAGCTCCCATCCTGTTTACTCCTAAAATGGTTAAATCTAACAAAGAAGGTGACAAATTTGAGGTCTATTGCAACCCTTGTTTAAAATGATCATTTCCTCACACTCAAAAGCTGAGAGGCAGAGGTTGTAAAATGCTCCTTTGAAGGGACTTAAGAGGTAAATTGCTATCTCGGTGGCCGAGAGCTCTGCACATAATATCCATATGGGCTGGTCATAGGTCAGGAAAACAAGGAAGCATGTGTAGGTGAAAAGACTATCAAACAAACTTATTAAACCAACTGTGCTTGAAGTGCAGGAAAACAAAGCAGCTAAGAGCTATAAGGGCCCAGGTGAGCCGGAGTCAGGGTTTCCCACTCACAGTCCTTGTCTCCACATCCTGCAAGTCTTAAACAACATCTTTACAGGTGAGGCTTTTCCTGTTATGGGCTTCCCAGGATGGGGGCCCCAAATGTATGTTCCAGTACATCCTCTCTGACTTGGAAGTGTTTATTCTGTCAATATACCTCTACTCTCTTACTGTCTTTAAGGTCCTTTAAAATAAAATAAAAAATCCAACCCTGGCCATTTGGGCTCAGAGTGTTGGCCTGCAGACTGAAGGGTCCCAGGTTTGATTCCAGCTAAGGGCACATACCTCAGTTGCAGGCTCCATCCCCAGCCCAGTTGGGGTGCATGCAGCAGGCAACCAATCGATGTGTCTCTCTCACACTGATGTTTCTGTCTGTCTCTCTCTCCCTCTCCCTTTCACTCTCTCTGAAAAGCAATGGAAAAAGTATCCTTGGTGAGGATTAAAAAGACAAAACAAAGCAAAAACCCCACACTTACGTTATAATTAAAATTGTCCCAAATACATACATGTATGTGATAAATAGGTGTACAGTTCCCTTTCAATTATTCCTGAATTTTTGTAGAAAATCAGTATCTAATCTCATCAAGCAGAAGTACAAGTAAATGTGAAACTGAGTGTGAAAAAAATGCAAAATTGAGCATCTAAGGTGACTGGGTTCTTTTTATGCATAATATTTAAATGAAATTAGATCTAATGTTCAGCATCAGTTTATTCTCCCTGCAATATATAGGCTACAGCATTAATGAAGAAGAAAGAATTTTTTTCAGTTTTTGGTCTTAGGCTTTTTTTTTTTCCATTTTCTGAAACTCAGGATCCAGCAACAGTGGAATAGACATGGTGCCTTGGGCTCCTTATCTAATTACTTACACACCTGGCACACAACAAACAGGCTAATTAGACACATTTAAGTGAAAACATGTCATGTGATAAAAGAGACTTACCAAACAAATTATTTTCTTTTACAGGGGCCATGTAATATTCAAGTTAAACTGCTTTTGTGGTGTTTTAATGTATTTTGGCACATTTGCGTGAGGGCGTCTCTTTGTTCCTGAGCTGGTTCACACACGCCTGTATAGTTGCAAGTTGTACTAGATGCACACTATTGGAATTAACACCACATATTTTGGAAACTCGTCATGTCTGAAAGAAGGAGCTTCCTCTCCTGGTGGATTGAGGCACGTACTTGCTTGTTTCAGCTCACTTCTTCTTCCCAAAAGGCTTAGCAACTCAAGGGAACTGACAGCTCATTATTTTGAAACTTGGAAGAAGTGTTGGAGTTGGCAAGCATGAGCCTGTCCTCCCCACGAAGGCTGCCTCCCTGATCCTCGATTCAGTATCATTCAATTACACAAATATTTATTAATTGACTTAGGTACAATGGACTAGGCTGGGCACCCAAGAAGGAAAAGGAATGTGATACAATTTGTCCTATCGGAAGTCTTATTGCAGGGGTATTGCACAAATACCTACACCATAAGGTATGGCCAAGTTTCCTGAGAGATGCACAAGCATTATGTGAAAGCAACAAGGGAAAGAGAGAATGCAACTAGTGCCCACAGTGCCGCTGTGCTCAGGCAGCTCTGCCCTTTACTAGCTGGGCATGGAACTCCTCTCAGAGACATCTCTTATTTATCCTATGCCAAAGCATTAGGTTGAGGATTAATTAAAAGATTTTATTTTAGTGTCCTTAGTTGAGCACTCAAAAGATCTTAGGAAGATAGCAAATGTTAATTGCTTTTGCTTTGATGGTACCCTTGAGATGAACACTCCCTAAAAACAGGTGTGAGATTTATAGACAGAAATGGAGCGTAGAGATGGGCATTTTAGGCAGAGAAAAAATCATAAAGGGACACAGAGAATGGATTTTTTTTTTTCCAGAAAAAAGCGAGTGCTCCAGTTTTGCCACAGGAAAGTAAAGAGGTACACTTGGAAAGGTAAATTGGGGCCACTCTGAAGGGGTGGCAAGATCTAGGAAGGCAGGGTGATACAGTGGTTAGGCCTGGCTTTGGAGTCAAATGGTTCCGCCATATCTATTCACGGTGTGCCCCAGAGCAGGATACTAACTCCTGGTGCTTCTGTTCCTTCATCTATAAAGCAGAGTTAGTATAAGTGCCTTTGCCATACAGTAGTTCTGTTCTATGGAGTATAGGGGTCAAAATTTGTAAAGCAATTAGAACTATGCCTACACATAGCAAAAATCCAATAAACACTTAGTTCTGTCTGACATATTCATCATGAAGTGTCATAGCCAGAAGGCTTGCTCAAATGCCTACCCTTCAGAGGAAACTCGATCTGCCTTCACAAACGTAGATGAGGGTTCTGATCTGAGGAAGGGCTCTGCCTCATTACCTGATTTAGATAATATGGACTTTCCTTAGCAAATAATAAAGAACGTGTGAACTATTTCCTTCGGCCTCCTACACTTTGGATGACCTACATCTCCATGAGGTTCCCTAGCTCTGCCCAAGTAGGGAGACTGCCAGCTGCCACCCTGAAACCTCAGGCCAGGAGCAGACATCACCCCTTCCTGCTTGCTGGCGATTAGAGGAGCAATTGTATAGCGGTGGATAGAAGGATGACTAAGTGGCCAGAGACCAACTTGAGTAACAATAGCTCAGGTTCTTGGGAACTAAAAGTCTCATCTTCACAAAGAAACTACCAGAGCCCTTAGGTTCACAGATTAAAATCTGCCTAGACAAGCCCCAGCCCCAGATCCCTGCTTGGCTGTGCTCCAAAGGCTGATGGATGGAAGAGCCTCCCAAAGAGGGTGGTTCTAGAGGCCCTGGGAGGCCCCTGACCTCCTTTCCCCAGACCTTATCTTCAGCTGGCAGGCACACTTAGGGATAACATTGCGTCCTTTGGGTTAAGAACATGTATCATCACCTCTTGAATAAGGTAGGAATTTATACTTCTGCTTTCAGAAAACCCATTAAGTGAAAAATTAAATCCACATGGCTTGAAGAAGAGAATTTACATCCAATGCTAAAACTTAGGCCTAATCCCACAGCAAAGGGGAGAAATTAGGAGGGGAACCGTGTGTGTGTGTGTGAGTGTGTGTGTTGTGTGTGTGTGTAACTCTGCCATGAAGTGGGTGAAGGTGAATTCTACAACTTCAGGATAGGCAGCAGGTGCAAGATTTATTGGGGAAACAATTAGTCTGAGGGCGTTTAAAGACCCCTGCTTTCCTTATGGTATAATCTGGACAGTGGGCTTTTTAGTGGAGGAGACGATCACTTTTTCACTCAGGTGCTGAGCCAACTGAACTTAAATGCCTGCTGATTAGGGTAATACGGACAAACACTAGCTGCCTAGGACCCAGAGACCTTGAGGGCCTATGGGAATTAGCAGCCCTTCCTGCTGTGAGGAAGAGGCCACCAATCCCGGCAATTTGGGTTCATGTACAACCCCTCCCACTGGGAAAGTGGGACCTTCAGTCCCAGCCAGCTTATTAACAATCCACAGAAAACTCCTGGGTGATTCCACAAGCCTCACCCCTGAAAACCACAGGTTTTGATCAGGGAGTTAGAGTCTGAGCTGCGTGCTCACCCCAGCAGCAGTAAAGGGTAGGCTGAGGAAGGAAGAGCCTGCATTCAGCAGCATTCAGACATTCACATAAACTCACCCATTGTGCTCTGGATATTCAAGACAAAGAAGGTACCAAAACCGCACCCTCAGAAAACAGTTGAAATACTTTAGACTCAAGTTAAATAGTCATGCCATATTCCTCCTTTGTAGGGTTTGCTGATCATCTGGTTGTTGACCAGCATGTGACAAACCTCAGAATTTCAAAAAATGTGCTGTTCTTCAGGAAAACTTACTCAGGATACCATGCAGCATGTTTTGACCAATGTTGTACTAAGGGAACTTCACATGAGAGCCTGTATATGTGGGAGGGGAAAAACCTAGTTATAGCCCATTTCCAAGAATTTCCTAATAATTCCTCTTTCTTTCACCATAAAAATAAATCAGAGCTTTTACAATGTGCCTTCTAGATAACAGCTTTTCATAAATCATTTTGCACTTAGGAGAGAGTATGTGCCCTCACAAGATCAACACCAGCATCCTTATTATTGTAAGAGAAAAGATCAAGCCCCTGAATGCATTTAAAAGCCAAGTTGAAAACTCCTCCAGAAACATTTAAAACATTTGAAATTCTAGACTTTAATAGGAATGACAAAATAAAATGTATTGAATCATATATTAGTCAGAATTCATGACAATGATACCTTTGACTCTTAACAGCTTTCATGAGCCATAATTTCCTTTAATAACTGACAATCTATACTCTCCAACTTCCATGTCAAATGAGCCAGGGTCCTACTCTTTTGAGGATGAAAAACAGAATAACTTGTGATGGGTCTGTTATTTGCCAGAATGAATGAGTTAACCTTTGCTGCCTAGCTACTTACTACCCAAACTTAGTGGCTTGAAATGACATCTATTAGATTGTCAGAGGGTGATAACCCATCACTCAATATCTCAAACAAACAAACAAAACACAAAGCTTGAATTTATTGTTGACATAATAGGGAAAACTATGCCAATCAGGCATAGTCTCTCCAAGCAGAGCAGACTGCTAATCTGATGGAGCGGTTGGGGGATTCATGGAGTTCAAAGTTCGGTGGATTTTCAGGGCCATACGTGAGTTAACATTATCTGCTGAATCATAGTATCTTGGGTGAGACTTTTATTGCTTGGTTAGCATACTCAGAGGTGTGCTTATTTGAGTGAATGCATTCCTAACATTGATTTATAAAAGTGAGAAGTTAATACCCATTGGTTGGGCTTACAAAAGCATGTTTAATGAGGCAAATTGTAGTTGATCTATTAAATGGGTTTTAAAAAATGGTATGGTGACTATTCTTTTCCATGGCTACAGAAAAATTTATCTTTTTATAAGAGTATGTGAAGTAGGAAATCTTAAAATGACTTCCAATGGTCCCTGCCTCCTACTATTATGCTCTTGTTAATTCCCTATCTGGAATGTGCGCTGGATTTAATGACTTGCTGTTAACAAACATAATGTGGCAGAAGTAATGAGATGTTAACTCCAATATTAGGTTATAAAAAGACTGTGGTTTCTGCCTTGGGGGTCTTCCTTCACTTGCTTTCATTTGGATCTCTCACTCTGGAGGAAGTAAGCTGTCATGTTTTGAGCAGCTCTGATGAGAGGCCCTTGCAACAAGAAACTGATATCTGATGCCAACAACCAGTGAAGATCTGAGGTTTGTTAACAGACATTTGAGTGAATAGATCCTTTTCTAGTCAAGTTTTGAAATGACTGCAGTCTCAGCTGACACCTTGACCCAAGTCTTGTGAGGGGCCCAGTCAGAGGCACCAGTTAAGCTGTGCCGGGACTCCTGGGCGACAGAAACTGTGAGATAATAGATATTTGTTCTTTTAAGCTGTTAAATTTGAGGATGGTTTATTACACAGCAATAGAAAAGCTATACAGTATGGGAATTTTATTTACTCATTATTTAGCTTATGGTCTGTGAGTCAACTAGACAGTTGTTTGGTACTGGGCAAGTTCATCTAATCTTTCCTGGGCTTTGTCATGCATCTGTGGTAAGTTGGTGCATTCAACGGTGAATGCATGATGTTGGATGCCCTCACTCACATCTAATGGTTGGCAGGCCATTGGCTAGATATCCCCATTTCTCTTCCAACTTCTATCAGGTTAGCTCTGGTTGTTCACCTGGTGGTCTGTCTCAAGGTTCTAAGCCCAGCAAGAAGGCAATCCCCAGTATGAAAGTATTTTTCAAGCCTCTGTTTGCATTAGGTTTGCTAATATCCCATTAGCCAAGGAAAGTCACATGGATAAACCATACTCAAAGGGTGAGTGTATAGACTAGTGCCTTAAAGGGAGGACCTATAATGTCACATATTACAAGGGGAAGAATTTGTGGTCATTTTAATTAAAAACATGACAAAAATAATAATCAATGGCCTTTCCTTTTTTTCTTCTATTTCCCCAAAGAAGAGGTGAACAGCCCAGGCATTATTAAGCATTTATAAATAAACTGAAAAGAGTTCATCAAAGAGAAAGTTAAAGAATTAGATGGCTGCTTTAAAGAGGAAGATTGGATGAGCAAAAATATATCATTTGGGTAAGAAACAATAAGTGGAATTCCTATAAGTGTCTATATATATAGTATTTGCAAAAATAAGAAAGCATATACAAACATGATTCTGAAATCAAAAATGTAAATTTGGCCTGAACATCAAGACACCCATCTCCCAAAGGGATTTGGAACATCTTTCTCCCATGAATAAACTTTAGAGATTTCACTGCATTGCAGTCATCCTCATTTCAGAAATACATGGCAAATTTACTCAATTCAAATATAAGAATATGTGTCACCTCCACATTTAAAGCCTAAGATTATGGAAAGGATTCTAGTACATCAGCCTTTAGTATATTCATCTAATCTATCAATATATTTGGGTTTTTCCCCTAGATGATTGCATAACTTTAGTGATATTGTAATTGCCCAAGGAACTCTGCCCAGGGATCCAGATGCATAGGCCCATGGTAAAGTACAAACTGAGTCACCTATTCTCTCAAGTCGTCATTGAGGCTTTCACGTGTTTTAGAGCCTTGTTTATCTGTTTCGTTTTCTTGACTCTTATACAATCAGCTGCTCATACTAGTTCTTAACAAACCATATTAACCATATCCATTTGACCATGCCAGCTTCCACTCTAACACAATGGCTTTTCCATATGTATATTACTCATCATTGCATTGAAAATTGATATACTTCAAATAGCTAATCAAAGCCATAAAGATAGTATTTCTATAGCAAATTGGTATTACAAAGGATTTTCTCAGGTTTCTTCACAACAGCCATACAATGTTTTATTAAAAAAAAAAAAAAAAGTTAAAAAAATTTTTATAGTAGAAAGATCTCGTTGCCAGAGGGGTATGGCTTGCCCAGAATCACTCAGCCAGTGAATGGAATAATCAAAACCACACTCAGTTCTTCTGGCTCCAAACACATTCTTTCCATTTCAACACATATCTATATCTTTACCCATCAACCTCCCATAGCCATTCTATTCCCCACATACAAGAGGCACTGAATCTATTCTATGAGAACAGATATGAGAAACACAATCTCTGAGTGTTCTCTGTCCCTCAGCAATTACAGAGCCCAGTGGGCCTTCACAGTTTAATTACTTGTTAAGTAATTATACCAGTAGGCATTTTGAGCATATGAAAAATCACAAATACTTTTAAAATGCATCATATTAATTAAACCCAAGCCCAAACAATAAGCAGGAAATTCCCTGGGTGTGGGAGAAAGAGAATTTGCACACTTTTCTGTTTTGAATTTGGTATAAACATGTGCATATATCTGTAGTTTGTATTTTCTTGAATATTCTCAGCAAACATTCATGTTTTAAAAAGTATTATAATGATATGAAGAGTTCCTTGCATTTGTGGAGTGTCTTATAGCTACAGGCACTTTCAAACACATTCTTTAATCCTCCCACCAAGTTGTGAGCTAAGCAAATAGCAATTGGCGCCATTTTATAGACATAAAACTGAAACTCAGGGAGGTTATTATACCCTTGAGCTTGAACCACTCTAAGGTGCAGGAGGCAGCTCATCTCAGAACATTAGAACTGGAAGGGCCTTCCTTAGATATTGTGTAGGGCAGCACGTGTTCTGTGTCACACTGGACTTGTGAGGTGCTCTATAAAAAGTGGTTCAGCCCGGCCAAGTGTGGCTCGTTGAGCGTCGGTTGAGCATCGACCTAGGATCCAGGAGATCGGGGTTCGATTCCCGGTCAGGGCACATGCCCGGGTTGCGGGCTCCATCAATGATTCTCTCATCATTGATGTTTCTATCTCTCTCTCTCCCTCTCCCTTCCTCTCTCTGAAATCAATAAAGATATATTTTTTTTAAAAAAAGTGGCTCAGCCTGGCCGGAGTGGCTCGGCGGTTGAGCATCAACCTATGATCCAGGAGACCGTGGTCCAATTCCCAATAGGGGGCAGGCAGGAGGCAGATCAATGACTCTCTCATTATTGATGTTTTTTTCTCTCTCTCTCTCTCTCCCTCTCCCTTCCTCTCTCTGAAAGCAATAAAGACTTTTTTTTTTAAAGTGGCTCAGTGCCCCAATAAATTTAAGTAACACTGCCTATTATATTTCCCACTTGAGAATTAACAATATATATTATTATATTTTTATTTTTACTTATTTTTATATTTTAATCCTCACCTGAGGATATTTTTTCCATTGCTTTTCAGAGAGAGTGGAAGGGAGAGAGAGAGAGACAGAGAAGGAAACATTAATGTGAGAGACACATCGAATGGTCGCATCCTGCAGGCGCCCCAGGCTGAAGAACAAGCCCACACCCCTTCAGTCTGAGGGCCCATGATCTAACCACTGAGAAAAACCAACCAGGGCTATATATTATTATAAGTAGTCTCTGAGAAGTATTGCAGTGTTTTGGTTTTTTTAAGGTTAATTTTGTTCAACTTAGTTTCTCAAATTAACTTAATCAAGGAACCCTATCGGAAAATATTGACCTAGGGTGGTCCCCACATTATGGAGATGAGAGAATTGATGTTCAAAAATATAAAATATTTATTTAAGATCACATGATTACTTACGCTAGAGTTACAGATGGAACTCAAATCTCCAAATCCAGATACAACATCCTTTCCAATATCCCCCATGGCTTCTCTGTACTTAAGTGCTTCTTCTCTACTCCAAGAAAAATAATTTGGTCTTTATATTAAAAATTAGAGGCACATTTTGAATAAAAATCTTGTAAAACATAAAAGACCATTCTTAGATCATTAATTAATTCATCTTTAGGCTATCAAAATAATTTTGATGATAATAGCTGCTGTTCTTGTGTACCAAGATTATAAATAACTTTTAAAGCTTTTAACAAACTTGTCAGCCAAATGTTTTTACAGGTTAAGACAGTAAGACTCAGATAAATAAAATAACTTGAGGAAGATCATCCACTTGTTATAATGAAGAGCCATGATTTAAACTCAAGTCTATCTGACTCAAAAACCCTTCAAAAGTAACATCTTAAGGGGCCCATTTCTTTAGGAAAGGATCCATGAAGCCTGACCACTCTTTCTCTCATGCAAAGGCTACTGCAAAGAACTTTAAAGACCAAGCAAATCATACAGAGAGAAACAAAGCAATAAAACCTAGACAGAAATTAAGCAGGCTGGGAACAAACAGAGAATGTATGAGGAGTAGCTAGGTATAATGGCAGCAGAGACCATATGCTTTCTCTTTTCAATGCCTTCAATTATGCAATAAGTATTTTGAAATTTAGGACCAAAATCCAGAAGTACTTTTTAACTTTCTTTATATTATAAACCAAACTAGTAAACACTGGCACACTGATGAGGTTTGCCAGAGGATCAGAAGTTCAGTTCTAATGGAGCCTTAGAGCTTTGGACAATTAACCAGGACTCAAATTCCACCTACAACACCCCAACAGCTGGTCATCCAGCCTCCACTTAAACACCTCAGCAATTGGAGAGCGTTTTAACACCTCTGGAGGAAGGTCACATTATTATTGGACAACTCTAAATAACTGTACAAAGTTCTCTGACTCGACTCTATACTACTTAAAAGCGGGGTGCATTTTTATCTTGCTCAAACTACATCCCTAGTGTGTAGAAAAAGAGAATCCATCACTAAGTATTTTTTGAATGATTAAGTGATACTGACATGAAATATTTCTTCTTGAAACGTTTATCCTGTTATTCTAATTCTTTTCTCTGAGCAAAAGTTAAATGATTCACTCAGAGGGTATCCAACCTAGGCAAGGTGCTCAGGACACAAAGAAAAATCTAAGTACCTTTTTTAAAAAAAAAAAAATTGAGATATAATTCAAATACCATAACATTCATTCTTTTAACGTGTACAATTCAGTGGTCTTGAGAATATTCGCAAAGTGGTGAAAGCACCACTATCTAACTGCAGAACATACTCATCACCCCTCAAAAACCCCATACTCCCCAGCAGATGTTCCTCTTTCCCCTTCCCCCCAACCACTTTCTGCTCTATGATTTCACCTAATTTGAACATTCCATATAAATGAAATCATATGTTATGTGGACGTTTGTGACTGGTTTCTTCACTTAGCATAATGTTTTGAAGGCTCATCTATGCTGCAGCATGTGTCAATACTTCACTCCACTTATGGCCAAATAATCCATCACATGGATTTACCACATTTTGTTTATTCATCCATTAGTTCATGGGCATTTAGGTTGTCTCCACTTTTTAGCTAATATGAATAATGCTGATATGAACATTCATGTACACATTTTGTATCAGCATACCTTTTCAGTTTTCTTGGGAATATAACTGGGATTGGAATTCCAAGGATATAGGGTAATTCAATGTTTACCATTCTGAGGAACTGTCCAACTATTTAACAAAGCAGCTGCATCATTTTGTAATCCCACCCGAAAAGCATGAGAGTTCCAATTTCTCCATATCCTCATCAACACCTGTCATTTTACGTTTTCCTTTATTATTTTATTATGGCCACCCCAGTGGGTGTAAACTGGTATCTCAAAGGACTTCAATATGCATTTTCCTGATGACTAACGATGTTGAACATCTTTTTATGTGCTTATTACCATTTGCATATCTTCTTTGGGAAAATGTCTATTCAAATCCTTTGCTTATGTTTTAAAATTGGGTCATCTTTTTATTGTTAAATTGTAAGAGTTCTTTATATATTCTGGATACAATTCCCTTATCAGATATTGGAAATATTTATCCCATTTTGTGACTTGTGTTTTTACTTTGTTGATGATATTCTTTGAAACACAAATGTTTGTCATTTTGATGAAGTACAATTTATCAATTTTTCTCTCATTGCTCCTGCTTTGGCTGTTGTAAGAAGTCATTGCCTAATCAAAGCATGAAAATTTACTTCCAAGTTTTCATTTAAAGTTTATTATTTATGGACTCTCAATTCTATTCCATTGATCTATATGTCTATCCTTATGCAAATACCACACTGCCTTGACTGGACTTGCAATAAGGTTTGAAATTGTGAGCTTTCAAAACTTTGTTCTTTTTTTTAAAGAATGTTTTGATTACTCTTGATCCTTTGCAATTCCATATGAATTTTACAAACAGTGTCAATTTCAAAAAAAAAGTTTGATAGAGATTATGCTGAACCTGTAAGTCAGTTTGGGAGTATTGCCATCTTAATAATATTAAGTATTTCAATCCATGAAAGTGGAATGTCTTTTCATTTATTTAGGTCTTCTTTAGTTGCTTTCAACACTGCTTTGTAGTTTCAGTGGAAGTCTTGCACTTTTTTATTAAATTTATTCAAAATATTTTATTCTTTTGATGCTATTATAAGTGGAATTATTTTCTCAATTTGATTTTCAGATTAATCATTGTTACTGTATAAAAATACAATTAGCTCTTGTATAGTGATTGCAGCCTTATTGAACTTGCTTATTAGCTTTAATAGTTTTTTTGTGGGTTTATTAGCACTTTCTATGTACAAGATAATGTCATCTGTAAGTAGAAATAGCTTTATGTCTTCTTTTATAATTTTTATGCCCTGGCTAGAACTTTCAGTTCAATGTTGAACAGAAGTGTTAAGAACAGACACTGTGTCATTTCTTGATCTTGGGGGAAAGGCTTTCAGTCTTTCATCTTCAAGTGTTGTATTAGCTGTGGGGTTTTTGTACACGCTCTTTATCACATTAAGAAAGTTCCTTTCCATTCCTAGTTTGTTGACTGTTTTTATCATGAACGAATACTTGATTTTGTTGAATGCTTTTCCTGAATTTATTAAGATGATTATGTTTTTGTCCTTGTATCTATTAATATGGTGTATTACATTTACTGATTTTTACATACTGAACCAATCCCCCATCACCGGGATCCATTTCACTTGGGCATTGTGTATAATCCTTTTTATACATTGTTAAGTTTGGTCTGTTAGTATTTTGTTGAGAATTTTCATGTCTATATTCAAAATAGATATTGATCTATTGTTTTCTTTTATTGAGATACCTTTTTGGGTTTTGATATGAGGGTAATACTGGCTTCATACAGTGAGTTGGAAAGTTTTCCTCCTCTTCTAGTTTTTCGAAAAGTTTGTGGAACTTTGCTCTTAATTTTCTTTGAACATTTGGTAGAATTCACTGATAAGTCAGCTGTGCCTAGACATTTCTTTTGGAAGGTTTTCGATTACCAATTCAATCTCTTTAATTAATAAGGTCTAGTCAGATTTTCTATTTCTCTTGTGCTTGTTTATGTTCTAGGAATTTGTCAGTTTCATCTGTTAACTAACTCATAGGCATATAATTATTTCCCTATAATTGTTTTGATTTACATAAGGTCAGTATGTCCTCTTTTTGCTACTAATTTTATTAATTTGAGTCATATTTCTTTTTATCTTGGTAAGTCTAGCCAAAGGTTTGTGAATTTTGTTTATCTTTTCAAAGGACTAACTTTCAGTTTTGTTGATTTTGTCTGTTTTCAATTTCATTTATTTCTACTCTAATCTTTATTATTTCCTTAATTCTGCTTATTTTCAGTTTAGTTTTCTCTCTCTAGTCTCTTAAGATCGTAGTTTAAGATATTGGTTTATCTTTCTTCTTATATAATATAGGTATCTACAGTTATACTGTTCCCTCCACTCACTGCTTAGGCTGCATCCTCTAAGTTTGGGCATGTTGTGTTTTCATTTTCATTCACCTCAAAGTGTTCTAATTTTTCCTGTGATGTCTTCTTTGACTCAGTTGTTTAGCCACATGTTGTTTAATTTACACATATTTGTGAGTTTCCTAAATTTCTTTCTGTTATTTTTAATTTTATTGTACTGTGGTCAAAAATTATTCAATAGATTGAATAAGTTAATCTATTTAAATCCATGTAGACTAGTTTTTTTTTTAGTGAACACCATTATATTGAATATCATGACATCTTATATTAAACTTCCTAGCAGTATAGATATTTAATGTTTATTGAACTAAATTCATAAAATTTTCCCCAGATATCAGGTTTAACATAGTGTCTTCAATAAATATAGCAACAAAAATATTTTAAAAGATATGAAGGTCTACAGTGTACACCCATGTTACCCAAACTTAACTGATAGTGAGAATCTTCTGGGGAGTATTTTAAAACTGGTGACCATGCCGTAGTTAGATAAGGCTAATGGGGTCTCCTCTGTGTCCCCACCCTCTCAGACCTGCTGAATAAGGAGGAGCTCACCTCTACATGGGCCACCAACAAATCCAGCAGGTGGCCATTTCTAATAAGAGCACTACGTTTTCCTTCTCTTAAATATTGTCCTTAAGGGACCTGGAGTTATTTCTAATTTGTCCCAAATGACTTATTAAATGCATAAAGCCTATAGAATGTGATTTAAGTTTGTCATTAACACAGATTGGATGAACAATATTCTTGGCTAAAATATAACATCATAACATTTAAAGAAATATTTATATAGACCTTACAAAGTTTTAAATAAATCCATAAAGTGTTCCTTCACAAATGAAAAGTGAATATGTCACCATTGTCTTTACAATGAATAGAGAAGTAAAAGAAAGTTGAATTCTGTTTGGGTCACACTTGTTGAATGAAGTAAACAAGCCCAAATTCTCTAGACAAATCCTAATCTCAAATATTCTTCCCACTGTCTCCCTGTACCTTTGAAATGTCCTGAAGCTCCCAGCATTTTATTTTTATTTTTTGTTGTTGTTGTTAAATATATCTTTATTGATTTCAGAGAGAGGACAAGAGGGGAGAGAGAGAGATAGAAACATCAATGATGAGAGAGTCATTGATCTAGCCCGAAACCCGGGCATGTGCCCTGACCAGGAATCGAACCCCGATCGCCTGGATCCTATGTCAACGCTCAACCGCTGAGCCACGCCCGGCCGGGCTCCCAGCATTTTAAAGCTTGACTAAATCTCCTAGACTGTGTCTTAAACCATGTGTTGTTAGGTCACATCTCTTGTTCCTCTATTTAGAAAACAATCACCCACTTTTTTTCAGGTAACCTATTTTTCTCCTTGAAAGAAAACATTGATTCTGCTTTTGTTCATTTTTAACATATTACAGAAATGGTTTGAAAATATGTAAATAAAATAAAGGAAATCATAACAGAATATAAAAGAAAAACACCTAAAAATCACCAAAAACAATTTCCTTTCCTTCACGCTTAGCTCTAAGATGTGGAATTTATAAGAAATTATTCCATAAAATGGCATATGACTAAACGCTTATCAATATTGTGAGGAAGCTGTTCTCAAGCTTTTCCTCATCTCAACTCAGATTCATATACAAGACACTTTCATGAGCATAGAGACTGATGTAAGTGCTTCTGAGTTGGGTTTAAGCATGATGCATAACTCTCTGCCGTCGCTCACCAGACATCACAACTGAGAGCATCATATTTATGTGCCCAACATCCAGTTAAGAATTGTTGCAAAATGAAGAGAGGAAAGGAAGAAGGGCTGCTAGGATTTCCTGCAATCCTAAGACTTGTAAGGCTCTTTTACATGTTACTTCAATTAAATTCAAACTTCTATAACTTACAATCACCATTAGCTATAAAAGAGCCAAATAAGTTTTTATGCTACATTGAGTCCAGGATAATATAACATATTGATTCACAATAAGAAGCATAGATAAATGAAACACAAATTTCATGTAACGGTTGAATTCTGATTTCCACCAAGGGAATTCTTTCTGGTAGCATCTTTATAACTTGGCTTGTTTTTACTTAATTTTAAAATACTTAAAAATTTACAGAAAATTTCACAGAACTATTACAAAGAACTCTTTGACACCCATCACCCAATTTTGCCGTTTAAGTGTAACTGTCTTGTTTTGTCATTCTCTGTTTCTCTTTGCCCCTAAACACTTCAGAGTATATTTTCTGAGAATATTAGGAAATTTATCATAATACAATACTATTTTCTATTTAGTCTTTATTCAAATTCCCAATAATGCCCTTCAAAGGATTTTTCCCCCTGGCCCAAGACCTACTTCAGGATCCACTCTACGTTTAGCTGTCATATCTTCTTAGCCTTTTTAAAAGTGGAATGAACCCTGAGCCTATGTCTGTCTTTCATGACATTTACATTTTTAGTCGTCTTTTTTGCAGACACAAAAGAGATGAAAATGTTTATTTCTCTTCAATAAATGTTTGACATTGATGATTCAACTTGTTTATTAAGGGCTTTATACTCCTAAGATCTCATAACTACAGTATAAAACAGTATCAAACAAAACAAATGTTTTAAAACTTGTTACATTTATCAATTTTTTTTTCAAGAAGTCCAGTGGTTTTGAAGATCAGGTTTACAAAAGGCCCTGCCTCAGGGGAAATTGATTGGTGTTTTTTTCTTGTTGTTGTTGCCTAGAGACTAAACTTATTGATCTAGTTTTCATTGTTTTATAATTAATGCCGAAGAGAGATGAAACTAAGTGAGCAGGGATAAAAATAGTACATGAACTCAAAGCATCCAGATTTCAAGGTCATTTGTCACTAAACACTGATTAGAAAGAGAACTCAGAGGACAAAGAGGAACAAGAAAAACAGCCATCTTGCCTCATTAAAATATTTTAAAGAAGGTGAAAATATTGAGCTAGCCCCTTGGTTTAATAGTAGGTGCTCAGCATAAATATTTATTGGATGAATAAAATAATAATGAATACTCGGAGAGTGAGATGAGGCTTAAGTGCTCTAAATAAGATAAAATATATGGTCTATTTTAAAAGATAAAATAGACAGTATATGAAACAACTTAGGTGTCCATTAGTAGATGAATGGATAAAGAATATGGAATATTACTCAGCAATAAAAAAGAATGGCTTCCAGAGGGGATAGGAGTGGGGGGAATGGGTAAGAAGAAAAGTATAAAACTTTATTAAAATAACTTAAAGAAGATATAAGTAAATCGAGAGGCAACACATATGCATGGATAGGAAGACTCACTATTGTAAACATGTTAATGATCCAATAATTGAGCTACATATTCAATAAGATTGTAATCAAAATCAATAGGATTTTTCAAGGACCTTGATGAGTTTATTCTAAAACATACATGGAAAAGCAAACGGCTGAGAAAGAAAAACCAAGGCAGGCTAAAGAATAACTAGGCTGGAGGACTTGCTCTAGCAAATAACAAGACTTAGTCATTATGTGATTTAATATTTAAGCATGGGGATAGAAAAATAGACCGACGGAAAAGAATAGGGATCCCATAATCAGACGCATTCATTGCAGACCTATAGGGAAAGTATGGATTATTTTTAAATGCTATCGGAACAACTGATCATCAAAGAAAAAAATAAAAATAGATTCTCACCCCTACCATTTAAAAAAAAAAAAAAAAAAAACCTCAAATTTTTAAAAAAGTGATTTAGAAGAGGTGAATTCTAAAATATGAAGTTTTAGGAATATCTTAAGCAATTTATACTGCTTATATATTCCTTATTATATAAGCACAAGAAGGATATATAATAAAATTCTCTCTGTAAATAATGCTTAAAGGGTTATTTTAATAAATATCAATTTAAAATTGTAAATGATAAGAAAGCACAGTAGTATAGTTTAATTAGCCATTCTTTCCCTCATTGGTCTATAAAATAATGGTGCATTTATAATCAATGGCTTCCTAAATTAGATGAAATATATTATAAAAGTGACTATTAATTTAATTTATCTGATCAAAAGGGCTTAAATGCAATGAAATCATGGAGTTGGCACAAACATAAAGAAATACCTAAGCAGTGGAAATGTATGTGTAAAACTGAGTCAATGTTAGGCATAGATAGTGTAAGCCCAGCAAGCTTCCACTTGTACGGTGATTAAGCAAAGTGACAGTTAAGCATAAAATCCAAGCAAAGAGAAAAGAAGTTTAAAGATGGGTTGAATGAAAGCTGAATATCTGCTTTGTTTTTTCATTTCAAGTTAGTCTAGGGGAATGGCTCACCTCAGGTCCACCAATCTGGGCCAACTGCAAGTACTTGTTATGAGAATCAACCAAGTATCTGTATATTTCTCTAACTCCCACCTTTACTTTTTCCTGCATTTTTTAATGCCCCTGTGTTATGTCCCCTATTAGACTATAAGCCCTTAAGGGTGGGGATAGTCATATTTGCTTAGCATCTTCTGTAGCACCTTGCGAGCAAGAGTCAGTCAAAAAATATCCCCTGAGAAAATAATTCTGCATTGCAACCTCTGAATTCAACTAAGTATGATTCAAGCAGTTTTTGCCAAAGATCTCAAGAGGAACATTAACAGCTCCTGATTTTAATTCACCTTTATTGATCCTAAGTATCAGCATTACTTTCCTGTACTACCGAGCTGAAATCTGTCTTCCCAGTTTATAGGTATAGCTGTGGTGAAGGTGTAGTTTCAGTTCATATTTTATAGACTCTTTGCTTCAGCTGCTAATACAGGACTTCGTCTCTTGCCAAATCCCTGTCATTGCGCAAGTATTTCTGGGCGCCTCCAGTAGGGGGCTCACCTCTGCTTAGTAACAAATCCAGTCCTGACTGCTCCTGCCGGTCTTCTGTTTCCCCGCAGGCAGAGAACTGCAATTCAGGACCTGGGGTCCAAAGGCAAACCACATGCAAGTCCAGAAACAAAGAAAAGAAACACTCTCTTATGGACTTGGGAGGAGCTACGGTAAAGGAAGAGTCCTTTGGAGGAAAGTGAAAGTTCACAGTATAGTGATTTCCTCTTGGGGTCAGTAGTGCAGACTGGGTGACTTATGCATGCGAGTTCTCGCCTCCTGACTCCATTTGAAATGAGGCATCTGTCTATGAGTTTCACAGTGGGAACTGCTCTCTCCTCTCGGAGAAGGGACACCTATGTTTCAGAGTGCTCACTTGGAAAGGACGCCCATCATCTCTCTGTCTCCTGTGGGGTCATCTTGTGTTAAAGAACTATTCAGGTCAAACTGCCAGTTCACTAATGTCTCAGAATTTAGAGAAATAGCCTTTTCAATCTTCACTCTGTCCCCTTTTCACAATAGTATATGGGTATTCATCCTCTGGAGGCTGGGCTTGGAGACAAGTCCCAGAAATGCATTTGGCGATATCATGAAACTTGCCTCTCCCTTTGGACTTGATGGAGTCCCTGGAAAGAAATCTCTTCAGAACTTTTTAACAAAGACTTCCTTTGGTGTCACCAAACTGTCACCTAAATTAGTTGAACAACAGCCCTTAAATATACAGGTAAGGACTGACTTGGAGCTTAATCAGCCAACTAACTCCAATTTTATGGCACTTTCAGCATTTTCTTAACCGAGTGCAGCACAAAGCCAGCCTCCTTTACTTCAGATGAGTCCGGGTATAAGCACAAGGCTGCAGGACATGCAGACTCTGAAACGGAAACACCATATTGCTCCTTAGGCCAGCACATCCAGCAGGGCGCCGTTAAAAAATATGCCTCCTCTATCCCCTCTCAAATCACCGCCACATGTCCCATCTTTGACTAGTTGTTGTGTGTATGGTATCTTTATTTCCAAAAGACTTTTTAAAAAGATTAGGTTATATGATATATCAGTAAATCAATAAGATTAATCTTCCTAGGTGGCTTATTGGAATTAGCTCCTATTACTTCATAGTCACATGTCTCTCAACCTTCTTTGGACCAGCTGACTACAAAGGCATATTCTTCTCACAATGGTGGCAGGGGTACAAGAGAGCAAATGGGAGCATCTAATGCCTCTTAAGGCACACATTCAGGACTGGCCCACTGTCATTTTTGTCCCGTTCCATTAACCAAAACAAGTTACATCACTGAAGCCAAAGTCAAGGGGTGGGGAATTAATACTGTTTTCTTTTAGTGGGAGGAACTATAAAGTCATGTGAGGGGTGAAGAATTGATGTGAACTACCACAAAGTTAAAAGAGAAAAATAATATAATCACCTCTATAAATGCAAAATACACATTTGAAGGGGAAAAATCCATCTCTTTTAGCAAACTAATAAAGATACTTTTTCCCATAATGATAAAGAATGTCTATCTTGACATTATCTTGAGCCATTGTCATACTCAATTCTAAGACACTAGATCATTACATTTTCATTAAATTAAAAAATATATAAAATATAAGTTATCACTTAATTCTGAAAATTCTAGCCAACTCAATTTTTTTTAAAAAAGGAAAAGAAAAGGAGATATAATACAGTCCACATTCCTTTTTTGACTCGAGTTGAATGTACTCCAGAATTTAGAAGTTTTCATATTTTAGAAATGTTAATTTACTATGTATCATATAATAACAGAAACTGATGCAGATTTCTGTAACCAACAATATTTCTACATTAAAACGTATGAGTATTAACACAAAGTAAAAACATACCGATATAAACAGCATCACATCCATTCAAGTCAGATTTTAGTGCCAAACTTATGAACTTTCCATTTTCAAACTGAATTTCAGATAAGAGATTGTGAACTATGATTGAAGGAGAGACCAAATTATGATTACCATTAGATTAGACAAAACAAAACAGAGAATTATATAGGAATTTACAAAGGTGATCACTTATTAAAGAAATAAAGTGCTTTTTTATATACCAATAAAACTCAGAATGCATAATGGAAAAGATGGATTTCATAATTGAAGATCTTACATAGCAATTAGCTTAACAGAAGTTAAAATTTTTAAGCAAACTTGAAATTTTTACCAAAGAACATAAACTAAAAATAATTGTAAGTAAATCCAATTTAACTTGATGGGAAGATATTATATTGTAGAGTTGTCATTTCTTTTAGATTAAAATTATTAAAATGTATATGCTTAATGATATTCTATTCAATTTCCCAAAAAGGATTTGTTTTAGAAATTTGGCAAAAGTAATTATAAATTTCATCTGGAAAAAAAACAAGAGTAGCCCAGCTGGAGTGGCTCAGTGTCGAGCATCCACCCATGAACCAGGAGATCATGGTTAGATTCCTGGTCAGGGCACATGCCCAGGTCTCGGGCTCGATCCCCAGTAGGGGGCAGCTGATCATGATTCTCTCTCATCATTGATGTTTCTCTCTCTCTCTCTCCCTCCCCTTTCCTCTCTAAAATCAATAAAACATATATTTTTTAAAAAGAGTAGATAACTAGATCTTTATAAGGAAATAATAATGGAGGAACTACTATTGTCATATATTAGTTAACTGAAATATATACTACAAAGCTATAATAATAAAAACAATGGTAATAATGTAGAAATAAAGTGATAGAAAGATATGTTCCTTTGTAGCTCTTAATAGAGTCACGTGGGGAACATTCAAAATCCATTACAAATGTAATGGATAAACTTGAGGAGAGCTTTTATTTTGATTTTTGCCAAAAATATTTTGCTTTGTAGACCTAAGTTACTGACTAGAAGTTGTTAGTTCCTTCAACCTCCAGTTTTTCTCTCTTTAGCTTAACTCAAGTACTGCTATCACTTACCACATTTGCTTTGTATTCTTTATCCTGAGAAATTTTCAATTTTGTAATATTTTCAGAAAATATTTGAGCTGATATCTAGATAGCAAAATGGTAAACTTCTGTGGCACTTCCATTCTAGACTTGTTTATCTAACATGTTGCTGGTAATAGTAAATAATACAGAAAAGAAAATGTCACCCTATACAAGATTTGTTTGGTGATAGATTTCCTTTCCTAGCAAGAAATAAAGGTGTTATGAATGCCTGTCCCCATTCTGGAAAAATCGATTGGACCTAAGGTCATGACTATTAGCCTACCCTGTGGCCTTGGTAATTGCTACATTTGTCAATGGTTAAACCTCAGCTATAGGTAATGCGTGTTACCTGTTATCTACCTTTTAAGGATTTCTCTCTCATTATAAAGTCACAATTAATCTACTAGAAAACTTCATCATTTTGTGTTGCAGACTGGCAAAGCCTCATTTCCACCCTTGTCCCAAATAGTTGAAAAATTAGAAAAACTCACTGTGGGATGGGACATTGGCAAGGCTTTTAAGAACTTCCCCTCTCCTTTGAGATGCCAAGTTTTTCTACACTCAACATTTTGCTGCAAGTCAAAATCAAGGTGACAAATTGCTGCAGCCTGGTCTGCCAGGAGACAGAAGGCATCTACTAGACTCCTGTGTGTCGTCTACTCACTGTGAAGATGGTCCAGCATTTCCCACAACTTTAAAAATAATGCACACACAAATTTTCATCTGTGCTCCAAAACATCATTTATATAAAGAAAATAAATGACATCAAGCAAAAAAATAAAAATAAAGATTTGTGAAGCAAAGTGATTTTCTTATAAGTAAGGTTTTTTGTCTTGAAATTAGAATTCAAAATATCCTGATAATTATGAGCATGGGTCAACAGCAACATGACCTTACGCTCACTGGAGACATGTGGTCTGATCCCACCAAACAAACTGTCTTAGGCCCTGGATGTCCCTTGTCAAAAGGGAGAAAGATCAACTCAAATGTGTGCAGAAGAAATTAAGCAAGAAATCTGACCTCAAACTATATCATATGAGAGAAAACATCAAGTAAACAAGAAATCTAGTATAGAAGTCCAAATGGGAACATGAATACTGTCTCCCAAGACATAGCAGGCTCTGTGCTACATGCTTCAAAGGCTGAGAGACTGATATTGACTCAGTGTAAGGAAGAGCTTCATAATATCCGAAATAGCCCAATGATGGCAATGTTGCCCTAAGAGTGTCATATCACTAGAGGAGGACCAGAACAGTTGGGAGCTTGGAGACAGGGATATCACCTGACAAAGTTTTGGGGGGGTTTTTGTTTTTTAAGTATATCTTTATTGATTTCAGAGAGAGGAAGGGAGAGAGAGAGAGAGAGAAACATCAATGATGAGAGAGTCATCATTGATTGGCTGCCTCCTGCACACCCCTGAGTGGAGATCAAGCCCGCAACCCGGGCATGTGCCCTGACCAGGAATCGAACTGTGATCTCCTGGATCCTAGGTTGATGCTCAACCACTGAGCAAGGCCCTGCCGAGCACCTGACAAAGGGAGTTTAGACTAAATGACCTATAAAGTCACTCCCAACCTGAATTCTGTGATTCCTTTAGTTTAAAACAAATACTTAAAAGCAGCTGAATATGAGAGCACACTTGATATCTTAACTCCATTAAATCACTCTAATAATGGAAATTCTCAATTGATCACTGCATCACGTGGCATGGACTGAAAGCTAGCCTGCAGTGAAGCCAGACTAGGGTGCTTTCGCTTCTCCTGGACCACATTCCCTGCCACTCTTCCCCCCATCTATGCATTCTGGCCACTTTGAACTTGAAGTGTAAGTTTAGGGCCTTCATACTTGCTGTTCTCTCTGCCTGGAATGCTCTTTTCCTGGATATCCATCCATTTGGTTCACTCTCTCACCTCACTCAGGACTCTGCTCAAGTCACCTTCACTGAACATTCTACATAAAAGAGCACTCTCGTTTACTACCCTTCATCCCTTACCTTGCTTAATTGTTTTCTGAACATGCACGTTAATATATATTTTTTATTTGATATCCCCCTTTCCTTTAGAAAATAAATCCATGAAAGCAGTGACCACGTCTGCATTGCTCACTGCTGTCACCCCAACTTGAAGAACAATACTTAGCACATGATAGACATGCAATAAATATTTGTTGAATGAATTGAAGAATGACCTTGAACAAGACACATAATCCCACTTGTGTTCCAATCTGTAAAATGAGGAGGTTGGATTAGAAAATCCTTATTATCTCTTCATGCTCTAACATTCTAGAATTCTTTAGTTTCCTAAGCTAGTGTCCTCAATCATTATATTAGAAGAAGAAAAGAAAAGATTCTTTAAGGAATAATGTGCTTCTGAGAGACAAAAAATTCTAAGTAAGTATGACATTATCATCACTAGAACTAAAAGTGTTGCTTATAGAAAAAAAATCTGTTCCCATTTAGTCTTTTAAATATACCCATCAAAAGATATCAGATATCTAGATACCAACCCTTTTCTGGAAAAGAGGCAGAATTTTCCACTGCCTTGGTGGCAACCCTTTGACACCCAATTCTACAATTACAAACCATTGTTTAAAAAAAAGTTTCAATAATATTGGACATACAATATTATATGGAAAACAGTATGGAGGTTCCTCAATAACTTAAAAACAGAACTACCATATGAGCCTTTGTATTATCTAAAGAAATACAAAGCATTATATTGAAAAGACATATGCACCTCTATGTTCATTGCAGCATTATTTACAATAGCCAAGATATCAAATCACAAACCATCTTTATTTTGGAGACTCTGATGAGATTCCAGAGTTTGGAGTGTATCTTAGCCTCTCCAGGCTGCATTAACAAAAATACCATAGATTGGGCTGCTTATAAACAACAGAAATTTACTTTGCACAGTTCTGGAGACGGAAGTCCAAGAGGAAGGCACTAGCAGATTTGGTGTCTGGTGAGGATCTACTTCCTGGCTCATAGGTGGCCATCCTCCCATTGTGTCCTCACATTAAGGGAAGGGTAAGGGAGCTCTCTGGGGTCCCTTTCAGAAGGGCATTAATCTCATTCACCTTTGGAATCTATTTACTTCCTAAAGGCCCCACCTCCTAATACCATAACACTAGGGGATCCAATTTCAACATGCATTTGGGGGACACACATGTTCAGTCTGTATAAAGTAAAGGAAGAGACAACTCAGTCTTTAATATCACAAAAAGAATTCAGGACTTGGCTAACTGAAGTATGTGATGCTGCATGCCCTTAAATCTGCAGACAGCCCAAAAGAGTGTTCTAAAAATGGTGGGCCAATTAGATCGTCCTCGGCCTGTAAAACCTGCTTTGCACTGAGTCACCAATGTCACCATTTTGTACTCAATTACCATGTTACCTTCTTTCCCTAATATGTTGAATAACTTTAAACATTTGCCTTCCACAAATGTTTACGGGTACACCCACCACTATTTTAGAGATGACAAAACTGAGAATCAGCAAGAAGAAACTACCTAACCAGGAATATTTTTTCTTTTGTACAAAACTGTATCTCTAGGACCTAGAATATACTAGGCACTCAAATATTTAGTGAGTCGATGGTAGAATGGTGGAGCTAGGATTTAAACCCAGGTGCATCTGGGTCAAAGCCAGTTCTTTTTCACTTTACCCTGTGGCTTCCCAGCACTCACATAGTCAGGAAGGTCAGAGGCAACTGAAGTGAGAAGAATACACCAATCTTCTGAAGGCTCCTTACCCGACTGCCTCTGTGTGTCATTTGTAGCTAGAATATGTCTGTCTTCTTAGAATTGTGAAATGGTAGTGTACAGTTAAAACACAAAACAAAACTTCAGGACAAATGCTCAGGAGTTCTAGTTTCAAACTGTGCCTCTTGCTTTTACAGCATGCCACCTGGGCTCTCTGAACCTCAGTTTCTTAAATCTATATAACAGACAAAATAGACCCAGAGACATTGAAACATGCAACAGATTGACATATATTGGGGGTGGGGTGCGGAAAGAGAGTAACCAAAGAACTTATAGGCATATATGCATAACCCATGGACACAGACAATACTGCAGTAAAAGCCTGGGGAGCGGGAGAGAGCTGAGGGGAGAGGGTCAATAGGAGAAAAAAGGGGGGACATCTGTAATACTTTCAACAATAAAGATAATTTTTTTTAAAAATCTGTATAACAGAGTTGCTGTTCTCTTATCAGAGAGTTACTGAGAGGACATCCTACCTGACACTTTGTAGGCCCTCAGATTTTGTATTCATTATAAACACCAATGAAAAAAGCATACTCTTCATGGACCTCACAGTCGACTTGCTGTGCAGGCTTGTTCATTAATGATACCACTAGAGGACACTGAGCTAGCAGGAAACTTAGAGCTAGACTGAAGGAGACTAAGATACCAGCATTTGAGCTAGTGACTTCTCCCTACTGGATGGACTGTTGAACTGTAATTGTCGTAATGCTCTCTTCGGTGAGGGAGCCTTTGAGAGAATAGACGTCTCCTGAGGATTACGAAGCAGTCCAAGGAAATAATTCTATTTTAGTGCTGTGGTTGGGTGCCAGCATCAGTATTTATGAGTGTGTCTCATAATCCTAGCAACAGCCACAGAAAATAACAATCTCCTAAATTTTCTAATGATACTGGATTCTAGGTTTTAATCACAATGATCAGAGATCTCTCTCAAGAGTTTTCAATAATATCCTGACATGGAAACTTCTGGCAGCCTCGTTGTATACATTTAGCAGGAAAGTGAAAGTAAGTTTTATTTGTATTGTTCATATAAAAGATATTTATGTATATAAATATCATATATGTCATATAAAGGCTTATCCCCTGTTTCTTTCCTGGCCCTTGTACAACGGAAGATGAAATCTCTTAGAGATACTGGCCAGGCGTTACCCGGAAAGGAAGTCAGAAATGAGAACTTGAGGTCACCCACTGTGTACCTCCTTGAAACAGACAGAAGTACTCACTCTTCCTCTAACTGAAATACCATCTCTAGAATTTCCTGTTTTAGATTGCAAAATCTTCAACAACAAAGATGGGATTCTATGATCTAACACTTAATTCAATAAAGGCTCCATTTCCAAAGGCTGATCCTGGTAGCATTAGTGTGACCACATAATTTATTACACAAACAGACATTTTTTATAATTAATGGGAGTGTTAATAATTATGACAGACAACAGGCATAAACCGATGAGTTTATGATCACTTCGTGCTTTTATTTAGAAACTACCCAACTAAAACATTTAACCTGAAAAAAGTTTCCTTAGAAAATTTCTTTATGTAGAAGTTATTTGTGTTTATTCTATGTAAACAAGACTGCCCTGATTCCCAGGGCAAGCTGGTATCTGCCTCTTTGGAGATAGGTGCAGTCTCTTTCTCTCTCTCTCTCTTTCTCTCTCTCTCTCCTTCCCTTCTTCCTTCCCTTCGCCCCCTCCTCCCTCACCTATTAGTCCTGAGAGCCCTTGTTTAAGTAGGATCTCTCTATAGTGGCTACATTTCTTCCAGAGGCTTCCCCCTCTAACCTACCCTATCATACCAGGCAAACTCTCTACAACTATGCTTATCTTCTCTCTGTAACTGCTTCAAAAATTATTCTGTTAGTTATTTCCAAAAGAAATGTTTTTACTAGTTTCCTATTCTAAACAACACTTATAACCTATTTTTTGGAAGAATGAACATGACATACCAATTACTCAATTAATGTCCCCTAGAAAGGGAAATGCTGCCTTTGCTTGTTTAATATGAATATAGAAATAGAGATGGAGATGGTCTGTTGAACAGGTAGATCTGGCTGCTGGAGACAAGAAGCAGATGCCCCTGGTTACAGATGTGTATGAAGTCAAGTAAGTGCTCACCACCAGTTGGGTAATTTCCTGTGAACAATATGGTCGGTATATTTACTGGAATATCCCACTGAAAGGAAAGGACATTATGAGCGCACTTAAATATCACATATTGACATTCTAATGACTAAATGAAGACGTAGAAAGGAAGTAATGGGGCAAACAGGGCAGAGAAGACAAAACACCAGGGCCATGTGGTGCCCTCTCTGCTTCCTGAGCACACAGTACACAGAAACTAGAATGTTTATTATAAAAAATCGTCTATTATAAAAAATCGTCTTGTTTAAACTCCTCCCTGATCGCTTCAGGTGGGAGGTGATACAGATGTGTAACAGAAAAGTAAAAAGTAAAAATAAACGCTTCCTATACTTAAAAAATTAAGGATTTTAAGGTTTTCTAAGCTATGTCTTCTCTCTTTTGAGCTAGAGACATTTCTACTTTTGTTCTCACTTGACCATTTGTTCAAAATAGGAGGTGCTAACACAACAATAACTTTAAAAAAAATGCTCCGAGGTCACTAGCTCAGAGATAAAAAGAGCTTCAATTAGGTGGGAGCTGTGTGTGAGCAGCCTGCAACCAGCATTCAGAAGGAGTCAAGCAGTCTGCAAGGCAGTTTTAAAAACAGCCTTGATTCCTCTTTAACTGCAAACATCACTCATCCACAAATATATTTATTATATGATTTCATCAGTTGTTCAAATAACAACTTGTACATATCATTGTTTAAAAAAAATACCTAACAATCGGATTGGTCAAAACATCAGTCTAACTTGTATGCACACTTGGTCTCTGAGCTCCCCTCTCCTACCACATTCAGCTTGCCCGAAGTACAAAATGTTCAGTGAGCAGGACCTGTCGTTATTCCTCCAGGGACTCTGAACACTGGACTTCTGTTTGTAAGTTCAGTTCCCAAACACTTACTTAGAACACTCAACCCACAGTTAAACCCTATTAGTCAATTTGGTCTCCGTGAATACACCATACACGGCCCCCTTATTTTCTGGTGAAAACAAAGTTAAACAAAAATATAAAAGATTTGCAAATGTTTTTCTCATAAATAAAAAAGGTGTTACCCATAAAAGCCTCTTGTTTAGAGGTGGTCAAGGAAAAAAAAAAACCTTTTCTGAGCACTAAAATACAATTTTGCATCCAAAATTGTAGGAGGTTTGATGCCAAGGCATTATAATTATAAATTAACTGATTTCTCCTGGGTCCTGCTGGGCATAAAGAACATTTGGCCTTGTTTGTGTCGATTTACCTAAACTCATTACTCAGGAAACAGGCTTATGTTCCTCACTTAGCATGTTCTGTTTAAACCCTGGGGCTGGCTCACTAAAAGAGTCTTTTGTGAAGTAATGAAACTTTTGCCAGTGGTGTGAATTTTACCCTCCTAATTGCTAAATTCCCTTTTTAAGTGTATAGGATTTCCTCAAAGTGAAATACCCTCATTCAGTGACCTGATACAAAGGACGCACCAAGTTAAATTTCCGGTGATATCTAAACAGTCAGGGAGGGAAGTAAAAAGCCATGACTAAGTCTTTTCCTCCATAGGAGGTGAGAGGACTATTGCTCCCTCGCTGGTAGTGCTTTAACCCTCGGTGGCCAATATCATCTCATCTTGCAGTAAGCATGTCCAAAACAAGGGCTAGACAGGAGGTTAGGCTCACCTTATGCCATGAAATTAACTACAACATTTAAAGTTAATGTAATTTTTATCATATTTATTACTTCCTTTCTTGGTAACACCTGAAATTGAATGTAATGTCTTTGTGTCTAGTTTAAGCCCTTATCTGGAAATGCCCATTTGATTGGTGGGAGTGTCCCTACCTGTATGTAGATCAGCCTAGTGCTGCCCCTGCCACCTGGAGTGTGGTGGAGTGTGTGGCACATTGGAAGGGCACAGAGGCTGATCTAGCACTGGTGGAACAACCCAACCGACCAACACGCTCTAACCAGCGAGCCCCTCTAGGACTTTCCTTCAATGACTCTGAAAGGCAAAAATTGACAATCCTATTTGACCGCTATCTGCCAGTTTCCTGTTTATTTTATTCTGCTTAGTGTAAGTAATAGCTAATGGCCCTACGGGTTCTCTGGCTATAATGAGACATTAAGTGTAACTGGCCATCACTTAACAGGCCTGCCTATGGGCAACAGGACAGAGTTTCTACATATGGGTCATAATATAAATGACATTTCATGACAGTTGTGCCTCAATAGTGGGTTCTTCCTTACCCAAAAAACACCCAAATACTTCCTGGAAAAGTCTTCCTGCCCCTATCCAGTATCATATACCTCTCTCCTCCTGAAAGACAACAATACAAATATGACAACATTACAAATTTGTTGGTGAAGCCCTCTGTGTTCTTATAAAAAAAAAGAAATATGTAAACATTTCTGATTGTCTCCAGTATAAATTTCCCTTTAAGCCCTGGGACAATATATGTGTTGGCTTCTACAACATAGTCTTTCCCAAAGGAGAATATATCCCAGTTCTGATGAAAAGATCAGCTTTCCCTTACAAGAACAGGGAGAGATATTACTATAAAAACAATCCCTTTGTCTGGAGCCAACACCCTTTACTCAAGCATATTATTATTGTAGTCATCTATTTCATTAAAAAAACACATTTGATCAAAATTAAGTTAGGATGTCCGATAGGCTGGAGCCTTCGCTGCTTGGTTTCATTCTTCACAAGTCCAAATCTGACCCAAAGTTTGAGGAGATTAAGAGACTTGAAGAAAACACACTTCCTTGCTGATTTTGTAAACTTTCCAGCTACACTGACCTGGGACTACTCTCCACAGTGTTAAAAGAATCCTTAAAGTTTATCCACTCCTATGGAGAAACTGAGGCCAGGAGAGGTCGAGCAACTTGCGAAAGGTCACAATCAAACAGTACCAATAACCAAGCTCTCCTGCATCCTGGGCCAGGACTTCCCACACTACACCATATTGTCATAATTTAGGGTGGCATTCAATTAATGAACCATGGCAATATGCACCTATCCTTTATTTTCACAAATATTTTAACATTCAATGAACTTATGTAAAACATATCTACTAACCAACTAGCATTCAGGGAACTATCATCTTGCAAAAAATTAGTATTTGGTAAATGAAACCACCTAGTTTTCTGACATATATCCCTTCAATCAAAGCTCTAAATCTAGAAGAAATTCAAGCACAAAGCCGGAAAAGTTAATTAGCAGGTGGGCCCCATTAAACACTTCTGGCCTTAAGGCTATTGTTCTAAGGGGTGGGTAAGAGAACAGCCAATCAGGGGTGCCCATTTGGGGGGTGTAAAATCAGGCAGCATGGGTTAGAGGTGAGATATTCAAAGCCAGAGACCAAACCCTGTGCTCAGATTCACTGAGCAGCATGGGGAGGGCCAACAACACTCAACATAGCTCTGCCAAAAGTTAGCAACAAATACGATAATGCCCAAGAACACTGTTGTCTTCTCCAGTGTCGACCCTCAGGCATTATATAATCCACAGTTACATAACTACTTTGTGACATTTCAGTGGCCTTTTCATATTTCACCAAAACCTATTTTTTCCCATTTTCCAAGGTAAATTATAAAAGCATCTTATGGCTCATGACTCAAACATTGAAAGTCATATAACTGAAGACCATACCAAAGCCAACTTCTACCACCTTTTCCTCAACTACAAGAAAACTCATACACCTATAGACATGTGCACACACACACCATTCCCTCAAATATGTGGAACCTTACACACAACAAAAGAAACAAATAGGAAGGAGACTGGGGAAGGCAGTTTGTGTTCATCCAGTGTAGAATACATCAGGCAGATCAGGCCAATCACCGGGGTTTACAGAGTACCAACAGGGGCCAACATATCACTGCAATAGCTGTCTTCTTCAGGGCACATGAGCTCTCTTTAAAAAACGGTCTACCTAATGAGCATTAAACCTAAATACCACACTCATGCCGTTAGAGAGAGAAAAAAGGCAATTACCAAATATCCAAGGGACTCCCTTAATCCCAGGGCATACTGTTGGTTGGTGGCATTAAAAGACTGCCCGGCAGTGCCTGCTTCCTATCATAGAATGGACAGAATCCAGTGCCCATGACCCTTAACAGGCTTGAGGAAGGTCATTTCCCAAAGGAAACTCACAGTTCAACCCTCTCAGTTTGTAAGTGAGAAAACAGTCCCAGGGAGAGAAGGGAGAGGTCCAGGCTCAGGTGGTTCTCCCTTCAAGTCATTATATTTGAAACACAAGTTAAGGTGAAACACCACTGGATTGGAATCTTCTATGTAATGCTACAATCTTGCAGGTATTTCCCCAGCTTTATCAATGAGCACTCCATTGACTGTGAATAATTACCCTGGAAATCACAGCCCTTGACTATACTACAAGGTTTATAATACCTCCCTCCTAAACTCTGGGTTTTAAGTGGTCCCTACTGAGTGCTCTTGGCCCCTTCTGCCTTTCCTATGATAGCACTTATCAAATTGTGTTTTAATTGCCTGTACCTGAATTCCGATTAGACCATAAGCTCTATAAGGGCAGGAAATTAACTCATTCACTAATGTGTCCCTGGACGTAGTAGCCTGTGACAGTTCCATAAGTTCATTTATTCATTCAATAAATATTTATTGAGAACCTACCATGTACCAGGCCCTCTTCTGTGTGCTAACGATACAGCAAGGAACAGAAAAGACCAAGTCCCAGATCTCACAGAGGTTATATTGTAATGGAAGTGTGCAAGATGTCATTCAGCTGCCTGTCTAAGATTCCCTTTATCCTACCAGCGCATCCTCTCCCAGTTTCTATGTTGTACTGGCTCCCAGTTCCCAGCTGCTGCTGTTCCCAAGAGAACCATCCTCGGCTGAGGGGCACTGCCTCAGTCAGGAAGTCACAATGCCTCTTCCCAGTCTACAGCCAATGACCGACGGATAGGGTGCAAAGGGCCAGATTTGTCTCCAGGTGCAATCGACGGACCAGAGAATTCTTTCCCAAGGCTAGCTTTTCCCTGAAACCACATCTTTACCTGCTCCCCCCATGATATTCTGCTTCGCTCCCTCCCTTAAAGGTTTTCCCTGAAGAGCATCCCCTCAAAATGCATTTGAATCTTCTCGGCTTCTGCTTCTAGGGACCCCAACCTTACACAGGGGAGACAACAGGCAAGCAGAGGTGTGAGTGTGTACTGTGTCGGGCAGTGATTACTGTTTTGGAGAATAGTACATCGAGAGAAAGAGGGAGGGGTGCACTGGGAGAGAAGAGAGTCCCATTTTAGATAAAGTGGCTAAGGAAAGCTTCTCCAGTAAGGCGACACTGGCACAGACCTAAAGGACGTGAAGGTGTGAGAAGTGTGGAAGGCTGGGGGTGAACATTCTGGGCAGAGGGAACCTCCCACATGGAGGGACCGGTGTGCTTGTCGTGGCTGAAGAGCAAGGAGGCTGGAATAGAGCAGCCAGGGGAGGGTGGGGTCCCGGGCAGATGACTGGGTGCCAAGATCAATAAAGGGATTAATAGCAGGGTCTGCTTCTTCCCACAAGTCATGGATGTACCAGAACATTGAAATAAGAGCAAGGCCTGAATATGAAAAAAGTCACCTCATAGACTGAGTCTCTCCTAGAGGTGACATGGACCATGAAAAAGCATATCTGTGAACTTTATAATTCTATGATGAGAGTGTAAGTTGATGTATATCTTAGAAGTGGACAAATAAAGGAAATGGTGGTAGAGTTCTCTATTCCCTTCTGATTTTTTTTTTTTTAATATATCTTTATTGATTTCAGAGAAAGGAAAGGAGCGGGAGAAAGAGACAGAAACATCAATGATGAGAGAGTCATTGATCGAGCCCACGACGTGGGCATGTGCCCTGAACGGGAATCGAACCCTGATCCCCTGGATCCTAGGTCAACGCTGAACCGCTGAGCCCGGCCAGACCCTTCCGATTTTTTTTTAATGACGGTTTTTATTTCTCTCTTATGCATACCCATTTCCACTTGTATACTGTCTTTCCCAATCTGAAATGTGACTTCCATATATCAGTTTTGAATGATTATACTGTGAGTCCATAAGTTAATTTCATGACTCTGATTATATTAGTATAAATATTACACAGCCCTATTGTGGGGAAGGAACTGAATCATACTTTTCCCTTCTGTTCTCTTCTTTCCTCTTCTCACCTCTTCTCCTCTGGCACTTGGAAAGTAGTTGCTTTAGTAAACAAATACAGATTTGTGTCATACGTCCTCAGTGATTGCCCTTCTCTCTGTCCGTTGCCCGACACCAGTCTGAACAATAACTACCACTCAGTTAATACAAACTATTACTAATGAAAGCAAATTAGAACTTAGAAAGTGATGCAAAAATATATAGGTACAGTGTGAGGTTGCTTTGCCTATCATCACTCCACATTTTCTACCTCTTTGTGGATAACAGTCCTCACATGAAGAGTCAGGAGCCTTACTGCAATTCCACAGCATATACATCATACTTCTAATGATAACTGTGGCCCAAGAGTATGGTTATTTTCTATGTTTTTGGCACTGTGCTAATTAATTTACATGTACCATTTCATGGGAACTTGACCACAACCCTGTAAGATAGTTGTTATTATTTCCATTTTCCAGATGGGAAAACTGAGATATTGAAGTAAAGTGACTCCCTCAGGGTCACTCATCTGGTAAGTGGCACATCTGGGAATGCAGGCAAGGTTGAATGAGTCCAGAACTGGAGCTCTTGAATTTTACTCTACCTTCCCCCCAGTTACACTAGTTCACAACTTTTTGCTTCTATTTCCATTATCCCACCTCTCCCACTGCTCTGTGAGTATCCTGAGAGTAGGACTATATTTTAATCGTTTTTGCCTATCAAGCACAGTGGTAGGGATCCAATAAAGTATACCTCCGCTTTCTCCCGCCTGGGTTCTAAACCAAATTAAAGGTAAGGCAAAAGAGTAAGGCAGCTATAGATAAAAATATCAGCTTCATGGTTGAGAAAGACCAGGCTAGAGGAGGTGGCTCAGTGTGTAGGAACCATAGGCTTCCTCATGCCAAACCCCAGAATTAGTCACACTGACCCTCCCAGTCACAGCCAGTGCCAAGAAAATCACAGGCTTGCACTCTAGTGCCTGGAGGAGCAGGTCAGAATGAGTGGGGGAGGTGGGAGTGGAGGACAGATCCACGCCTGGCTCACCAGCTCCCCACCCATCTCAACATAATCAAGAGGAGAGCTCAGGAAAAGTGACTAACGGAAGTCTTTTCGCAGGGAAATAGGAAGCCCAGGCCAAGTAGGTTCCAACTGCCTCCTCTAACCTCAGTACCTACAACTAATGTTCTTCAGTTAGTTAGGCTGGAGGGTTGGAGTAATAAAGGATAGCTTTATAATAAGCCACACAATTTAACAAATAATTAATCAGCACTCTGAAAGCAGAGCCAAAATCCAGAACAGGTTTAGAGAGAGAATGCAAGTTTCTTAATTCCTATATCAAGTGTATAGTCTGCTGGTTCACAGAGGGCTGCCCCTCTTTTAAGCTCTGGTTTTTATTGAAAAATGAGTTGTGCTGAATGGGGGCGAGGACATCCTGGCATGTCTTCTGGGTCCAGAGGGGTGGAGTATACACATTAGTCCCTCCTAGCTTTGGGAGAGGAGGCATCACAGAGAAGAGAAGTCCTTGTGAGAAGCGAAACGCACTGCTGGCCAGGATGTGGGCACATGTGTGACACTTTGTGCTGAGGTGGCATTGGCAGAGCCCTCAGCTCCTGGAGGAGAGGAGTAGCAGAGAGAATAGAAGCAGAGAGTCTACTGGCCGCCCAGGATGTTTCACTCTCCCATCAAAAGACATCAAATCATGCCCAGGTTCTTCCAAAGCACCAGGTTCTTTACAGAATCTCAGAATCTGCTTGCTATCATTCCACTCAACCCTTTTCCCTAATCATTTCATTGAATTCACATGTGTCAATATTTGTACTTTGGAGGGAGGGGGGAAAACAAAACCTATAAGCCAGCCAGCCAAAACAAAATAGCATAGCCATGCACAGAATTTGAGTCTTCTTGGACAGACAGTCTATACTCAAAGATAATAATCTTTTGCTTAAATTGTCTAAATTGGCTCTTCTTGCTCCAAATATATTAAATTTTGACCTTCCAAACTGGTCTGGCTCTCTTGACCCAAGGGAGTTATTCTCTGCTGCCAAAGAAAAAGTGGGGAATGGACACAATCTCAAGAATGAAAAGTTGGCACCCTTTCATCAGGAACACAAGTAGCATGCCCTAACCTAGCCTCTACCCCTGGAATTTTTTCAGAGATCTGGTTGGACCAACCAAAACTGTTTTACCCACCAGCTACTTACTTCCACAGACGTTACTTTGGAGATTTTATCCTACTCAAATCATATTGAAACTAACCATGTAATCAGGATCCAACAAAATCCCCTTGCCCTGTACACTAACCATCCTAATGCAGTCTAAGCCTGTGCTCCCAGCATGGTGCTGAAGAGGTTCTGTAAACAGCTCCATTCCTGTCTATTCTGGTTTTCTCTGCAAAGATAAAATCAGCAGCCAAGAATCAGAGATTTCACTGGTGGCCCCGGCTCTATCACAAATAACCCATTGAGGATCAGGAAACACCAGATCAAGGATGACTCAGTAAAATCCATTATCTATGGGAGAGACATCAGAATAGGTCCAAATGACAGAAATATCTGTTTAGAAGGAGCATAGGTCTATAAATGTTATCTCTGGACCTAAGCTATTCAAACGAAAAGATAAAATCTCAAAACAATAGTTAAAGTGATGTAATCTACTGTGAAAGGTCCCAGCCCTGTCTGTGATAGCATCCAAGGCCAAGACCAATCGGCACAGTGGGAATGATGCTATCTCTGCCTGGTCCTGTCTAGACAAACACAACCACCTAAAAGAGTATTAGGGCCTAAGCCAGTTGTCCACTAGAGATAATCCCTAAAATCATGGGGACAACAGCAAAGCTGCTTTTCTACTCACCTTTGAGCAAGATAATAAATGTCACAAGGTTGTGTGAGCAGTTCATGGGGTTAAATTTCACATGCCTGTTAAATTCTGGTAAATAAAGGTAACTGATGACATTCTTATTTGACATAAGAAAGAGAAGTTAGATTATTTCCCTGGAAGAAACTGCAGAACCCAGATATTATGATCTTGAAGATATAAAAAAAAAGGGTTGCTGTCAGGGCAAGTGCTAGTTAATGAAAGAACAACTTTAGTGGTAAAAAATAATTTAACATTTTCACTTCACCAAACTGGCCATATTGGTTTTCTCCTGCCCACTGACCAACATGCTTTTTGGAGTTACACAGTCATCTAAATCACTCAGTTGTCAAAATAGTCTTGCATCCATTATCCAGATTAACTAGTGATGTTGACTAACTTTGGTTTGTGATCCTTTAAATTAGTGCACTGTGGAGTGGAAATCAAAATCGTAACTGAAAAATATCAGAGAGAGTTACATATTTTCGTCAAGGACCTTTGCATAAAATTACCTATCTTTGGAAGGAAAAGCTTAATTTTCAATTTAAAAAAATTTTTAATTTACTTTTAAAACCCAGCATTTTAGTATAATACAAAATAATTTCTAAAGTCACTAACAGTATTAGTAAAAATAAATCAATATAGGTAATTTTTTTTAAAAGACCAACAATAGATATTTGCACAGGAAAAGAAAAGAAATAAAATAAAAGTTTAAAGAATATGGTTAGGCTTTAACGTGAAATACAGGAGGAGCTAATGGAAGACACTGGTCTCTGGGACCTCTCCTTGTTTCTTAATCATCCCTGTCCATGGAGGACACTTACAGTACGTTTTCATAGCTAAGATGAGACTAATTATAATACATTTTTAATCCTTGTTTGTTTTGAAAAACAAAGAAGCCAATATAGATATAGATACTTTATTCCATAAATATGAGAAACATCCATGACCTGAGGTCATAAAGTATGACCCATAATTTCTCTCCTTCCAGATGGCCCCTGGGTTCTTTTCTGCAGAATACAAACTTATCTCCTGCTCCCATCTCAACCACAGAGTGAAAGTTTAACCACCTTTCTTGACATGGTGGCCAACAACCTGGTGCTATCTAACCTCCTAGCTCCCCTGGGAATTCGCTCAAAGGCAGAAATGTCCTGTTTGGTGGTGTCTTCTTGGTGAGACGGATGAAAGGGCAAGCTCGTAGGGGATGGACTCCTGTCCTGTGAACCATTTCTCACACAAACTGCCTAGCACCAACTTGGGTAACGGGCAGAAACAATCTTGTTGAGCATTCTTATGGGAAACAGGACTTCCTGAGTTATTTCTGTGGTGTCCTTACAGACCAGAGAGGCAAGCCTTCTCCTAAACTTCACTTTGCATGCTGTCCCCTATGAATGCTTACTCACTCTCTGGAGAACTGCCAATGACATTTCAATGACATTCCAGTTCCACCCTGGATGACCCTGACTTCCCCTTCCCTTCACTACTATTATACATGAGTGACCAATGCCTTTCTCTCCCTCAGTACAAACTTTCCCAGGCACACCTGGCACCTCATCCGGCTCTCACTTTAAGAGATGGCAGAAGCCCAGCTTCTCTAGGCTTATTTTAACCCCAGCAGATGTGCAGCACCGGTGGGTTGAACGAGCCAAAGCTGGTTTCTATAAGCTACCAATTGACATGTCCATTCCTCCCCAAACTCCAGCTTTGGAATGGTTTGAGGAGGGAAAAAGGGACTGAAGGGAATGAAACCCTCTTAAAGCTTGGCCTTTGTGATGACCTCTCCAGCACTTCATGGACAGACAGTCCCGGGGCCTGACCCTTTCCCCTAAGACAGGACGTGTGTGGGCGTCGGCGAGGGCGCTCTGATGGGAGCGAGGCTGTGAGAACCTCCTCGCAGCTGCCCTGCAGCGGCTTTGCAGGGAGTCAAAGCGTCAACTTCCCGGACTCCAGCACAGATGTCCCTTCCCTCAGCCACACCTGTCAAAAGTCTACCCTCCCCCTCCCCCTTGTAACACCCCTCCACACCCCACAGCCACGTGGAAATCTCCCTCTGCTCACCCTCCATTGCAGTTTGTGCTGCTTATGGTATTTTAAATATTCAATTTACGTTACAAGTGTGTAATTGTTAAATTTCCCTATTAAATGGTAAAAAGGCAAGAGCATTTTTTTAAAACATCCATAGCACCTAGGGCTGTGCCCCAATCTAGCAGGAACTCAGTAGGTATTTGCTGCACTGAGTGGAGACAGTATGCTTGGTCTGTCACCAATCACCGGTATGTTAAGATTAACGTTTCTGTCTAGTATTCTAAAATACCTGAAAGCCTCAAAAAGAGATATCCTAATAGATCTTAGTGAAAAAAGTGTTTGAGTTGGGGTTCAATTTGAGCTTTTATATGTGTGTTTTTCATTTCTTTTAAAAAGTTTTACTTAATTCATTGGGGTGACATTGGTTAATAAAATTACATAGGTTTCAAGTGGACAGTTCTATAATATATCATCTGTATATTGTATGAGCTTCTGTGTGGGGGAGGGTTTGTTTGTTTTTAAAGAAAAGATGATTCGGTCCAAATCTAGCACTTAGGATTTCCTTAAGTAGGTCACTGGATGTAAGCAGAAGTATGTAATGTGATAAGGCAACATTTAAATTATTAATAACAACTAACTATGGTAGAACAGAATGAGTTTCTTTTCCTGCCACCGACACGTACATTCTGTCCCCTTGGAGGGTGGTTAGGTAACATGCCTCTGAAATCCCACTGGCCCCACCTCAACTATTAAGTGTTTAGTGTGCAGAGGGGGTTCACAGAGGCTTAAGTTTCTCCTTCTATCTCATCCTAAGAATTGCCCAGTCATTTTCATCAGGACTTCATTCCAGGGACTCATCCTGTAGTCCAGCATTGCAGACAGGTGCAGCCAGCAAGCATGCCAGCTGGCAGGAACCAGATCCCAGAAATTCGAGTTACAGATTGACACACAAACCTGCCATTCCCAGGCCATTCTCAGTTATCACAATCGTTGAGTTGCCAAATAGTTCGTTTCACATTTATTACCCAGATTAACTAGTGATGTTGACAAACTTTGGCTTGTGCTCCTTTAGTGAAGTAGGGAATCACAAATTAAAAATGTCAGAAAAAGCTACCTGTTTCTTCAAAACCAAAGAGCCATAGGGCACTTCACCAGCAAGTGATTCCAGAGAGAGTGATAGAGAAATGAATGGCAGAATCATGTGCATGGGCTTCTGATGTCCTCACTTCTGCTGCTGGACTGTCCCTCCCACACTTCCTCTGTCCAAGACTGAGTGTGATGGTGCCTCCATGGTCTGCCTGGAAATGGCATGTGGCGTGGTTAAAAGTATACACAAGGTTTACATTCAAATCCCTCCTCAGAACACTGACTGTATAAGGATGTTGACAAGAAGAATGTTTTCTAAATTTCTTATTGATTTTCTTAAGTAATACAGGAATACAGGCTCATTTTAAGCAACTCAAACAATACAGAATGATATAAGGGAAAGGGTTAGTCCTCCTTGATTTCCACCAATCCCACTCTCCTCTTCAGAGATATTCCCAGTGGAACTTCAAAAAAATAGTTCTTGAGCCTAACTTGAGGACATGTTCATTGATATTTAGAGAGAAAGAGAGAGAGAGAGAAATATTGATGTGAGAGAGAAACATGAATCTGTTGCCTCCCATATGCACCCCAACCAGGGATGGAACCTGCAACCTAGGTATGTTCCTTGGCCAGAATCGAACTTGTAATCTTTCATTGTACAGTCTGACTCTCCAACCAGCAGAGCCACATCAGCCAGGACCCTAATGGAACTTTTGGTGAATGTCCATTCAGATCTTTTCAGTGTGTGTCTGTGTGTGTGTGTGTGTGTGTGTCCAAAAAAATATATACACACTTTAACAGCTGATAACCCAATTTTCACTCCTTTTCAGGTTTAACTGATTTGAAATAATAGATGAAGCCAGACTAAGCTTTGAACAAAGAAAATGTATCCTAAAGTGCCACTAGACTTTTTTTTTTTTTTTTTTATGGGGATACATAAAAGATAAAGTTTATGGTACAAAACTGCAACCGTCAATGCATTGAGGCACACAAATACCGAACGAAATGATTCTTGCTGTTTGTGATTCCACTGCTTCACGTTATAAGCAGTGCCTGGACCAGAATGGCCATCAGTTTGAAAACAGGCATTGACAAAATAAATTATTCATGTCTGTAGATTCTTTTAAGCTTTGACAATGAACTGTATGTTACTAAACACTGACTTTATAATCATTCGAAGAGCGTTCACCTTTTTGGAGGACACCATGTATATGTCAAATCACTTTGTAAACACTATTCGGTAATCTGCTATATGCGCCTAACCACATGCTTTGCAGTTCCCTGTTTGTGGGGACTGTATATGTTGCAGTGTGTATGTATTCCCTCAATACGTCATGTAACCTCTGAGTTTCAGTTGAGGTCCCTTGTCTGTAAAACAAGGAAAATGACACCACTTTCACGGGCTCACCGAGTACGAAAATGAGAAGCCATTTTCAGAGCAGGACTCACAGGTTACCTCCTGGTGAGCACTACTTGAAATCCTCATTTTATTGGGTGTTTACTTATTTCTTTTCTGATTTCTGTCCCACTTGAATGTAAGTTTCTTGAAAGTGCCGTATGTGTCTTTACTACTGTGTCCCAGTGCCTAGAACTCACCTGGCACACAGCATAAGCAAGATAGATGGCTACTAAGTGGCTGGTTTCTCAGCCATTGCCATCCTTGCTGGTCCCTGGCCTCAGAAGTTGCATGGGTGCTGCCCATGGAGGGAGCCTGGAATCCCACAGGGTTAGAGCTGGGAGGGGCATTGGGAATATCTAGTTCTGTGACTCTCAGACTCTAATAAGGATCAGAATTCCCTGAGCACTTGTTGAAATGCAAGTTCCCAGCCCCCACCCACAGAAATTCTGAATTCTGATTCTGTAGGTCTGGGGATTTGGTCTCATCTCTCAGTTATGCAGATGAAGAAAAGATCCAAGCAGTGCACACAGCCTGGGAGCAGCAGAGCCAGAGCATCTGACACAGTGAGGGAACTGAGTTGCCCAACAGGAGGGCCTGGGAGGCGGCAGGAAACCAGGAAGACTGAGTCTGCCTTACTGTCTCCAGTGCAAGGCAGCAGAGCACCTAACAGGGCAGTGGTTTCTCAAGTCTAGACCCCGGAGCAGGAGCAGCAGCAGCAGCATCACCCTTGAACTTGTCAGAAAAGCAAACTCGTGGACCCCACCTCAGAGCTATTGAACCACAAATTCTGGAAGTGGGACCTGGCAATCTGTTTTAACAAATTCTCTAGGTGATTCTGATGCACGCCGATAATTGAGAACCTTACAACAGAGGATAACCAGGTGACCATTTGTATTGACTTTTGGAAAAGTTCAACTGGCTTCTGGATATGGGTATCCCTAGTGTTCTGGAAACACACTGGAAACCTCACTGCCAACACACTGTCAAGGTCATACTCAGGAGAATTTGAGAAATGACTCCGCTTTCCTATCCAGAGTAACAGATCAATTCCAACAATTTCCAGAAATCCATTATGTACTGGAAATTGATGTGATGATGCAAAGTGTCAACTCCAGCTGAGCAGCCTCTGATGGGAACTGCTGTGAAACACACTCGCCCGCATCTTCACCATCACCATCAGCTTCTTCATCATCATTGCCAACATCTATGTTGTGCTTACCATGTATCTGGCCCTGTTATTAGAAATTATAAATATGTATCCTCTTAATCTTCAACCACACACACAAGTCATAAGGTTGGTATTACTATATTTGTATCTTCTCATTCTACAAATGAGAAAACTGAGGCAAAGAGAGATTAAGTGATCTGCCAATAATCTCACCATTCCTAAGGGTCAGAGAAGGGTTTTCAGCCCAAGTAGAGGGCCTCCTGAACCTCCACTCCTGAACTCTGCAAGAGTGGCAGCCTGGGTAGTGGTTAAGAGCACTCACTCTGGAGCCAGGTCATCTGTATTCGAATCCAGCTCAGCCACTTACTAGTAGTAACCATCTATTAACTGGTCTCCAATCTCATTTCCTAATAATCCATCCTAAAATAATTCTCTTTCATATGCAAATATATTTTTTGTCAGCATCCTCCTTAAAATTCTCTCATTTTCCCTTTCCTGTAAGATGAAATCTAAGCATACTATGCCATTCACAAAGAAGTTTTCACTTACTCAGCCTACTTCAACCTCTACTGTCCTTTCCTAGTGCACTGAGCCACAGCCATCCCAAAACAGCTCACTGTTCTGTGATTAAGCCTGTACTTCCTTGACTGGAATTCCCTACCATCCAATCCTTATCTCACTTGGAAAAGTCCTACCTTACTTGTAGTTTTGGCTAAACCACTGCTTCCTTTAAGGAAGTCTTCCTTGGGTCCCTCCTACATAAGTTTAAGGTATCTTTTTTTTTTTTTTTTAAATCCTCACCCAAGGATATATTTTTATTGATATTTTCAGAGAGAGAGGAAGGAGGAGAGACATCAGTTGGTTACCTCCTGTATGTGCCCCAACTGGTGATTGAACCCACAACCTAGGTATGTGCCCTGGCCAGGTTTCAAACCCACAATCTTTTGGTGTACAGGATGATGCTCTAACCAACAGAGCCTATGAATTTTTGAGAGAAGAAACTTGTTTCATCTTTGCTGTAGTCCCAGTGCACATCACAAGTGCAAATAAATATTACTGTAGTTAAATAAATGGATGAAGAGAATAGGGGCCAGGAGAGCCCTTCACTCCAGGAAAGGGGAGATACAAAGTTCAAAAATAAGTAGAGAGGGAACTGAAGTAACAATAAAGTCATAATAGTTGGTGTGACATAATGCTCCAGGAATCCAATGCATAAACAGTGTAGCAATACCAATCACAGGGCTGAACCAGATATGCATCGTTTCCTGACATGACGCCATGGAGATATCTTCAACTGAACATCCAGTTCTGGGCATTGTTTAGTGAAAAATGTGTTTGTTATCCAAAGATTTTTTGGTACTATGGCACGAATTTTTGAAAATTCCAACAGGCCACTCTCCTCGTGGCTCTTGAAAGGAATTCTCCTGGTGGAGCTTTAGCTCACAGATGCATGGATGAGAGGAGCCATGTTGAGGATGACCATTCTCAAAGGCCACATGGAGGAAAACGTGGGAGCAATGGCTAAAGGGAAAGAAAAGATCTGAAACTGATCTGAAGGCATGAAAAGCTCAGACTTAAGGCTTCAACCATCGACCACCTGTGTCTAAAAACTAAAAAAAGACTTTTTCATAAACCTACATTTTATTCTTTTGTTAAGAATAAAACTTCCAAAAAATATTTCTAAAGTTTTACTATAGTGGCTTACATAGTTTAATGCTGCTTCTAACAATGCTTTCTTGGTGGTTACTTGAGTTCAACCTGCTTGTCACTGATTTTATGTACCAATATGCCACTAACATTTATAAATTCCAAAGTAATTTGTCATTATAATCACAATGTCAAAACATACAATGTAAACACACAAATAATATACATTAAGCTATATATGGGCATGTATGCCATTAGGGACGAGTAAAATGGCACTTACATTAGAAAAACAAACCCTAATGGCACATTCCTTTCATAAAAACCTTCCATACTAAAAAGCTTCCTCAATCTTTGAAAATGTGGCTGTTTGAAAAGTAATAGCCAGCTCAAGACTGTTTCTGGAGTGAAATTCTCCAGATTTCAGCTTCCAATCATTATTTAAAGTTTTCCAGATGATAATGGAGAAAAGATTCCCAATGAAATGACCTAGGACCTTTGAACACATTGATGCAAACTCTAAAAGAGGTTAATTATTAAACTGTAGCCCAATGATAATTCTAAATGTAGGTGAAACTCCATATCCTATAGTTTGAAAGCAGCAATGGAATCAAGAAACGTGTTAAGCTCCTGCCCTCTGTAGTGCTTCTCAGGACAAATGGCCCCAGCCCTTCACGAGCTTACACTTTGCTTGGTTAGACATACATATACATATATACATACATATGGACATGCAGTTAAATTTAGAAGGCAGCCTATCCTACATGTTACAGAACTGGCACAAAGCAAAAATTGCTTCAAGGATCCGGAGCAGGAAGAGATCAGATGCTGAATGGAGAAGACTCTATGGAAGAAGCAGAGAGAGAAGTCTTGAAGGAAGTACATTTCGGAAATGAGAAAGGCTGGCAGGAAAAGAAAACATGGAGGGCAGAGGCACAGAGGCAAGCTGTGGGCTCCCACCTCAGACACTTTGCACATGCTGTTCCCTCTATTTGAAAGGCTTCCCTTAGATACGAAAGTGGCTCACCCCTCACTGTTGTCAGCTCTTGACCCAAACCCCACCTTCTCAGTGTGGCCCTCCCTGGCTACCTTATCTAAAATCTCAACCCCTGCCACCTCTAAAGTTTCATTACCTTTCCCTGCTTTAGATTTTTCTCTTCAGTACTTACCACTATCTAACCTACTTTATATTTTAATTCTTTATCTTGCTCTTTGTTTCTTCCACTAGAACATAACTCCACAAAGCAGGAAATTTTGTTTGTTTTGTTTACTACTGGATTCCCAGCACCTAGCCCAGGGCCTGGCACAAAGTAAGCACTCAGTAAATGCTTGTTGAATAAATAAGTTGTATGGAGGAGAAAAGTTTTGATGAATGGGCTATTCTTAAAATATCAAATAGAAATAAAAATGTTACATGAGGGAATCAGGTTTATGAATTTGGGCAGACAGTTTGGAGACAATTGGGGAGAACCTGTAATGTCCTGCCAAGGACTCATAAATAAATGGCTCCTGGGAGAAATTGAAGGGTCATCTGGTCTACTTTCCTCATTTCTAGGCAACCTTGTGAGTAAGTCATCCCAGACAAAATAAGCTAATCAGCTTTCTATTTACACAAGGGTCATTGCATGTTTCTTAGAGGCTGAGACAAACATCACAGAGCTCAAACTTACAGCCTGGTCGCTCCATTTTCAACCTCAGCAGGGGATATTTACATCTTTGCAGAGCTGAGGGACTGAATTCTCTCTCAGTGTTTTAGATGATTGGGCCTGGATATAATTTCCATTCACTCTAGTAGAAAAACTGGAAAGGAGAGGGTGGTTTAGTGTGAAAATGAATTTTTTCTGTTATAAAGTCTGAGAAGCAGCTCCCTGAAAGGGGCCTACAAGGGGCCTCTGGTTCGTTGGCACTCACCACTATGGTTGTGCTCACCAGCAGAGAAAATTCTAAACACCTGAAGCCTTGGGTGATATGTGTTCATGATCTGTTTCTGTGCCCTAGTCAGGGTCCTAAACTCCACCTGCATCCATTTCCAACATCTCTCACCCATCTAGATGTGAAGAAAACATATAGAAGACATGAGACATGACATACACTGAATATTCTACATGGAAGGGAGCTGGACTTCCAGCTTGCTGCCACTGCACACTGAATGCCCTTGTGTATAGAGCAGGCACGGGTGCGAGTGTACATTGACAATATAAGTCCCAACCTGCTCCCCAAAAGAGAGCATGTAATATAAAAAAAGAAAGTGGAACAAAGGGAAATGACATAGAAGTTGTGGAGCATTTAGAAACAGGGAGACATCCAGTCAACTGCAAACCACACAAAGTAGGCATTCAGTATCTACTTGTTGAATTGAATAATTTGTTGAAAGCTTGATTTGTTTTTAAGGAACATTTACTCCCATTTAGTTGGTTTAAATGAGCCTTAATATATCCGACAATAAGCTATTCCACCAGCTAGCAAAAACAAACTTCTGGCTGCATGCTCTGGTTGATGACATGAAAAAAAAACATTTCTAATTAACATTTGAAATTCTTGAGTGAAATATTCAGCAAACTGTAATAAAAACAATGAAAACAATTCAAGTACCTACAAGCAAATTACTTCCATTTTCAACACCTCTTTTAAATCAGGCAGAGAGATAATAACTTTCTATTTTTTAAACTATTTTTCACTCTGTGTCTAATACTTGCTTTTCCAATATGAACATTACACAGATCAGATTGATTATAGACCAAAAAAAGCATTGAAAATATTCACAAATTTGACAAAAACAAAGAAACAACAAAAACAAAGAAACAACCCTCAAAACATCAATGGAGATAAAATAGACAGTCTAATACTGTTATTGAATTTCTGTTTTATTTTGAGCCTAGCAACAAGGTTCCCTTGTATAGTTTTATGGGTGAGGGCAGTGCTCATCAACTAGCCCACTGATTCCATTTGCCAAATTAGGCTTGTTAATAATATGGTGATATATATATTATTTAGAGTGCATTTTCCTATTTTGAAGAGGTGACTATGTCTCTTTGGAACCTGAAGTACATTACTAATTTAAAACAAATAAAGGAAAGAGTTAACCCTTATTTTAAAGGAGGAATCCTTTAGACATATGTTTAGTAATCAGTTTGCCATTTATACTTTGTCTACACAGTCAGATAATACAGATTTTGCTGGCATTTTAATGCTCTTGGAAATTGTCTTAATTTTCTCAGGACTCATAATTGCAAAATGGATAGTGTTAAGACTTTTCTGGAAAGGGAAGGGAGAAAATGAATATTTATGGAACAGCTTCTCTGTGCCTCCTTCGTGGGTTGGATGTCAGCTTTGTGTTTTACATGTCAACTCATTTCATTGTAGGTATATTATCCTTATTTTACCTCTCAGGAAAATGAAATTTAGTAACTGGCCCATGGTCACACTGCTAGAAATAGCAGAGCCAGAATCGAATCCAGGTCTGTTGAATTCCAGGGCTCTCGCCCACGAAGGGACAAGTAGGATTATGTAAGAACTAGAGGAGTCTCAGAGATCACCTAACTCAACATGTCAAAACCTCCCTCCTTCTCCCATTTGCTTACAACTCTGCCAGATACACACATTTCAGACAAGAACGCTGGAAATCAGATAATTTAAATGCTTTGCCAAGCCACAAGTCATGGAAATGGGCAATGTACTTATACAAAGTGATATTTAACACTTTTAAAGATGCAAAATTTTTAAGTCAACTTCATTGATAGGCACTTAAATTCAGAAAACTTCATCCATTTAAGGTATACAAGTCAATGAGTGTTGACCGATGTATACCCCCTTGAAACACCCCCCAAACGAAGATACAGAACATTTCCACCTGCCCCAAAGGATTCCTCATGTTCCTCTGTACTCTGTTCTTTCCTGTACCCATAGCCCAAGGCAAAAACTGATCTGCTTTGGTCACTATTGGTTACTATTGGTCACTATTCCATCTTCTGGAATTTTATATAATTGCATTCACATAGGATGCACTCTTTTGCGTTAGAATGCTTTCCCTTAGCATAATTATTTTGAGATTCATCCACGTTGTTTTGTGTAGTAATCATTTATTCCTTTATACTGCTGAGTAGTGCTCCATTGTATGAATGTACCACTTTTTGTTTCTCTATTACCTGTTGATGGACATTTGGGTTATTTCCACTTCTTTTATCTATTGTAAATAAAGTTACTGTGAACATATGTGTACAAACCTTTATGCTGTCATTTGTTTTTATTTTTATTGGGTAAATACCTCACAGTGGGAAGGCAAAATAGGACAGGATGGGCAAAAGAAGGTTTACAAATTGTTTGTATGAAAAATAATAATTAATAAATAATACAAGAATAAACTCTGTGTTTCACATACAACGGTAAACCTTATTTGCCCCACCCTGTACATTAGATGCCGATGAAACTTTTTAAGGAACTGACAGTCTTCCAAAGTGGTTGCGCTATTTCACATTCCCATCAGCAAGCTTATGCTCTAGTTGCTCCACATTCATGCCCACATTTAGTCAAACTGTTCAGTCTTTTCCATGTTAGCCATTCAGGTAGATATATATAGTTGTCATGTGCATTCCTCTGATTAACAATGATGTTGACCATCCTTTCATGTGCTTATTAGACATTATAATATCTTCTTTTGTAAAATGTTCAAAAATTTTTTACTCATTTTTTATAGAGTTGTTTGCTTATTATAGCGTTTAAATGCTCTCTGTATGTGCTATCCACAAGTCCTTTGTAAGATATATGTTGTATGGTTTTAAAGTTACGTCCACAAATTCTTGGATACCCCTCCCCTCATGAGGTAGAGCTTAGTTCAATTCCTCTTGAGTGTGGGCTAGATTAAGGGACTCGTGTGTAGTGACTAGAACACAACAGTTATGGTATATAACTTAGGAAAGCTGATCATGAAAAGACTGCAGCTGTTTTTTTCAGTAGCTCTCTCTCGAGCTACTCACTCTAGGAAAAGCCAGCTGCCATGTCATGAGGACAGACAGGCAGCCTATGGAGAGTCTCATGTGACTAGAAACTAAGAGGTTGCTGGTGGATCTTCTGAAAAACAGCCACATAAGTGGGCTTGGAAGTTTATCTTCCCCCAGTCGAGCCTTGAGATGACTCCAACCCCAGCCAACAGCTTAACTGCAACCTCCCAGATTGTTGGCCCCAGGAGAAGGGGAGAGAGTAAATATTTGTTGTTCTAAGTTGCTAACCTTGGGGTAATTTGTTATGCAGCAATACATAACTAATATGTATGCACTATAAAAATTATCTCCCATTCTACGGTTTGCCTTTCATGTCTCTAAAGGTGTCATTTGAAGAACAAATGTTTTTAATTTTGATAGGCAATTTATCGTTTTTTCTTAAATAGTTTATGATTTTTTGTATCTATCTAAGAATCAGTTCTCAATTTCTACCAAAATAGGCTGCTGAGGTTTTGATTAGGAATGCACTGAATCTGTGGATCAATTTAGGGAGACTTGAACTCCTTAAAATATTGAGCCTTGGCTGTATACTTTTAATAATATCATTGAGTTTGGGGGTATACTAGTAGTATAGAACATGAGACTTAAAGGAAATTTCCTATTATGCAATTACTTGCCTTTTTATTAATTTAGTTTTACAAAGTTTAGATTCAAGTCTCAACTCCCCAACTTGGATGTGTGTCAGTTTCCTAGTCCATAAAGCAGGAAAGCAGGATACTTACCTCTGAGGATGGCAAATGAAGCTCAAGAGAAAAAGAGTAAGGGAGCAGAATTGAAGAAGTATAGTCCTATTTGACTCTAAGAATTTGGGGGCAATAAATGTTTTCCTAGAATAATTTTGAAAAGAATTCTTTAAGAATGCATTATTATGCTAAGCAAAATAAGCCAGTCAGAGAAAGACAAATATCACATGATCTCACTTATATGTGGAATCTAATGAACAAAATAAACTGATGAACAAAATAGGTCCAGAGACATAGAAGCATGGAACAGACCAACAGATCTCAGAGGGAAGGCGAGGGTGGGGGAGCGGGTGGGGAGAGATTACTCAAAGAGCTCTGCATATATGTATAGCCCAGGGACACAGACAATAGTGCAGTGAAGTCCTGAGGAGGGGCGGGAGCTGGTGGAGGGGGCAAAGGGGGCAAAGAGGAGGAAATGAGGGACGTCAGTAATATCCTCAACAATAAAAAAAAGTTTTTTTAAAGAATGCATCTTAACTATAGTAAATTTTTTTTGTTTCAATGTCATTTTCTAGTGATCTACAAATGAGTGATACAAGCAGCTGATATTTTATCCAAACCTGATGATAATCTGGCTTTGTTTCATTCATTCATTCAAGAAATATTTATTATATACCAGGCCTGAATTAGGCACTGGTACAGGGTGTGTGTGTGTGTATGCGTATCCTTGGTGTGCATAAGTATACCTATAACTGTATATGTGTTTATCTGTATTTGTATGTAACTTTAGATAAAAACTACTATTATTGCATTTCTACTTCTCCCTCCATCTTTTGATCTAAGAGTGAAACTATATATCACTGATTATTTCAACCTGCTGTCAGCGTATTTTGTTTCTGGTATTGTTGCAAAAACGTAATTTCCTTGGCCTTTGTTTTGAAGTTGACGAAGGAGAAGATAGAGACTGAAGTTAGAGGTGATGAGAGCCTGACAGTCTCGCCCTATTACATAGCTAAGGCTGCAGGCTTCCCATATTATAAGGGGGATACAACAGCCAACAAGTTGTACTATGTGCCTATTAGGTGCTCGGACTTGACTACATTGAAGGCTCTTTATGTCAACATCATCACAATTTGAATTTCACTGTTTACCTTTAATCATTTATGAAAGCCGAAAGGATGCAGGCAGACCTGGTAGGAGGCTTCTGCTATCATCCAGGCGAAAGGCAACTTAAGTGAGGACCGGTGGTGGGAGTGGAAATGGAGGGAAGTGATGGATGTGAGGAATATCACAGTTGCTGACAGACTGGATACAGAGTGTGAGAGAGAGAATAGTGCCCAAGTCACTGCAGCTGCAGATGCTACTGTGTTCCCTGAGATTTGGGAACAGCAGGTGACAGGATTGGTGGGGAACAGCATTCATTGGTCTTAATTTGTCATATACATGTTGAATTTAAGGTGTTTTTGAGACTACCAAAGGGGATATATAAGAACGTCACATGCCTTGACATTCAAAGGAAAGACCTGGGCTAGAGAGAGAAATTTTCAAGTCACAGCTACGCGGAGGGGAATTCAAGGTTGGTCATGGAGTTTGACTGAGAAAAAAATGATAGGGCAAGAAGACGACAAACGACAAACAGGCCCAGGACTGACTTTAGGAATTCTAGCATTTAATAGCCACGTAGAGGAGCATGAGCCTAAAAGGGAATTAAGGAAGAGAAGATTCATTGGAAACCAGGAGAGAGTGGAAGCCAGAAGAGTGTTTCAGGTGGCCCACAGTGTTAAGTGCTGCTGAAGGCAAGTAAAATGAGAGCGGGACTGGCAAACTTTCACAACCGGATATAGTTTCCAGCTGAGGATAATCTTATTACTGAAAGAGAAAGGGAGGGAAAAGGGAATGAAGAGAGAGAGGAAAGGAAGAAGGGAGACAGGAAGGAATGGGTGAAGAAAGGAAGATATTTTTTAAGACAAGAAAAAAAAACTAGAGGAGCAATTTCTGGCACTACCTATGGATTGGAGATTCCAAGTTTCAGATTCCTCTTCAAATTCTCTTCTTTGGCTAGCAAGCAGAAAATAACTTTCTTTACCTCTTGACAGATCAGAATTGTCGTTGTTCTCCCTTGAGGAGAATTCTAGATGTGGAATTTTTCTGGCTTAAAAAAAACACACCTTTCGCCACCTACATCAACATACTCCAGGAGGAAATGTCAGGCTCAGTGAGCCTCTAGACTCCCCATAAGATCCAGTTCTTTGACATCTCTCCAGCCTGGAGCTCCCAAGTCAGTTAGCACTCAGTAACCCAGTGGATTTACCTCATAACCATCATTTTAGACAATCCAGAACTGGCAGAATTCCTTTATGCTCAGGGGTAAATTAGCTTTGAGATAAAAATGGAAACATATCCAATCAAACAAAAATAGAGGCTATTACCACAATATACAATTTTTTCCAAAGTTGCTTTTTGACACATGAATTTTTTTGGATTTTCTTAGCAGATAAAATTTTAGACTAGAAGTCCAGATACCTGAATTTAGTTTTGTTAAATAAACCAATTTACTTTTCAATGTGGGCAAGCCATTTAATGATCCTGAGTTTTAGTCTGTGCATCTTTAAATTAAAAAAAAATAAGTCTGCCTTACCTGTGTATCATTATTGTCATAGTGATTATTCTCATGCACATAAATGCTCTCTAAAAACCACCAAAGGGCCCTGGCCGGTGTGGCTCAGTTGGTTGAGTGTCATTCCATGCATCAAGAGGTCACTGGTTCAATTTCCAGTCAGGGCACATCCCCAGTAGGGGGCATGCAGGAGGCAGCCAGTGGATGTTTCTCTCTCATCCATGTTTCTCTCCCTCCCTCTCCCTTCCTCTCTCTCTCTAAAAAAATCAATTAAAAAACATATTAAAAAAACACCAAATGATATTAAAATGCCATAAAGATATTTTCATTAATGTTTTCAACTTATGAATATGACTTAAATTTCCAAAGATGGTTAAGACAATCAACAGAACAGAGCTCTAAGTGCTTACAGCAGAGATTTTAAAAGTTTGTTTTATTTAGGCATCATAATTCATATCCTATAATTTCTGTGATATTTTTAAAAGTTCTACCCTGATGCTCTCTCAAAAACAAACAAATAAACCCACAAATAAATGTCTTTCTTTGGCTTTACCTTAACACTTTTTTAAAAATAACCCCACCTTATCCAGATGGTAAAAGTCAACCCTACCACCCACTTCAATTCTCACTTTCTACATGAGACCTTCCCTGACTTTAGCCCATTGCAACTGCCTTGTTTGTGGTTCCATAGCCACAGGGACCAGCGCGTGCTGTGCTCTTTTACCCTGGTCTTTATTTGTTCTGGTTATGTGTCTCACCAGGTTCAACTATGATAATGAGAAACAGCATTAAAAAAACCAAAGTACAACCCATAGCTCTTTTACAGTTTCTCATAGAACTAACCCACACCAGACACCTATGTTTGTTAAATTCTTAAATTGTAATAGTATAAGACAGTGAGACAGTGTGTGGAGTTCTAGCTCACCTCTGCCACTCACTAGCTGGTGGCACAGAGCAATTCACTTAATGTCCCTGAGCCTTCTTTATATGTAAATGAGAAAGCCGGATTAAGTCCAGTCCCTGTGAGTTAATTCTAACAAAATCAAGAGTGCATTTATGGACTCCTTCCAGCAATTACCTTCAAAATATCTCACTAAAAATTTCACAACACCTAAGGTATGTTTTCAGTCTAATCTCTAGTTACTCTTCCTGTTACTACTTCTAGTATTAACAGAGCATTCATTCCGCCCCTACAATATGCCATGCCTGGTGCCAAGCACTTTCCTTGTATTGTCTCATTTAATATTAACCTCTCTGAGGTATTAACCCAATCAGGACTTGTAGTGCTGCTCTGGGGAGTGACTAACACAGCCTGTACTGCTGACACTCCTAATTGTGGACACCGAATGCCACCACAGGCACTGCCTTACCTGCTGCCACTGTTCCTCAGGATTCTGGTCCCTTTGTTACCACCCACTGTGAGAAATCCCTTTTGACTTGCAACTCTGGGACCTTAGTTGCACGGAAGGCTGGGAGAACAAGTAGCTGGCATTATACTTACTGTGAATGCATTCCTTAAACACAGGAAGTAGAGTCTACATGCTGCGTAATCAAAAAGAATGACAAAAGTCCACTCTAAGTATCTCCACTATTATAATTCACATTTTGCAGGTCAGGAACCTGGGGCTTAGCAAGGTTAAATAACTTACCCAAGGTCAGAGAGATGGCAGGTGGCCAAATCAGTTTGTCTGATCCCAGTAATACTCTGCTTCCTTCAGGCTCAATAGAGTCCATTGAATGTGAAACTTCAAGGACGGATTAGTTTGAGCTGTAAATTTTATTATCTTCATCACCTTTATCATTGTCATTCTCATTATCATGATGTTTAAAGACAACTACAAAGTTGTGACTCAATGACCAATCTACCCACAAACCTCCAAATCACTGGGATCCACCTGTTGATACTGATAGACAGGAAGACGTATTTCAATGAAAATACTTTTAAAAATAGTTCCCATAGACAGGATCAGATAGAAACAACTCTGGTCAGGGGCAAAGTCATAATTCATAACTCTGGAACCAAAGTTTAGCACCAGGCCAATATTAGTAACAGTGTTTTCATCTCCTAGAACTGCTACCATTTGCAACTAAACCCAACAACAACTTTCCAAATTGCAACCTGCTCTCCCTGAAGCTATTTCCATCGCAATTATGAAAGAAGAAAGCTTCTGGTCCTCTGATAATAACTCAGCTCAGTTAAGAGAACACTGTACGCTTAAAGAGTTGGATTCATATCAAGAAAGCCTGAGGAAAGCAGTCTTCTTTCCCCTCCCCACATACCCTCAAACAGCATTTCCCAGAGCATAAGAGAATTGCTATGCAGTCAATCCTGGTCGTATGTGGTAAGGGGGAAGGGAAAGAAGAGCAGCAGGGATATATTAAATCTATGGATAGTCACCAAACCACATTCTATGGTTACAAGCATCAGTCTCCTTTACCATAAACCTTCTGCCAGAACTGTAAATGAGAACCAAAGTCTCTAATTGGGGGTTGCTCTCCCTGCCCTTCCTCCCATCCCTGGCTGCAGGTAAAGAACCCAAAAGCCACTACAAGGGGGATGGCAGGGGCAATCTACAGAAACCAGAAAAGCAGCTACTCACTTAGGAAGGAACCAAGAATCAGCAACATTCTTGCTCCCTAAGCAGTACCCTTCCTGTGATTCTGTTCAAATATTGAGCTTTGATCAATTTGTCAAAGTTATTTTGATTTCCCTAAACTCCTTTGTATAATCTGCTCCATCTCACTGCAGGAAGCGTATGAAATACGTGTACTCACTTGCCCTTAGTCATCTGATTCTAATTTAAACATACTTTTCCCAGCTTCCTACTCCAACCATAACTATTCAATGCACTTATCATAATAATTCGCCTAAAACAAGCAATAAAAAGAATGGAGCGTCTGCCTGTGGCCAGGAACTTGTGCAAAGCTTAGGCCTGCCAGCAATTCCATGCCTTTCACTCCCGTGCCTTTACCATTGCTGACAAAGCCTCTTGGTCCTTTGGACCTGCAGACCTTGGAGACAGAGAGCAAGGACAACAGACAAAAAGGATGGACTCTCAAGCTGTCATTTTTCATACTGTTACATACTAAAAACCCTTTACTCTTCATGAAGGGAAGCCATTGGAGAGCTACTGAAAGGTCAGACATTAAGAGACTTTAGAGAGAATATTCCATATCCTGAATGATTAAGGATGGTGTCTTACAAAACAAGCAACAATGGTTTTACTTGTAGACACTTTAATTGCCACCCACACCAACATAATTTTAAATAATCAACAGACTACTTAAAAGAGGAAGATTATCTATAGAAATTTTGAAAGAATGGAATAAATTCTAAACAGGTCTATTGCTCTCATTTGTAGCCTTGATTGGCTTAGTTTAGTTCACACATCCAAGGGTGAAAGTACTGTGATTGATATGCTGAACAGTCCCAGCAGGAATCAAAAGAATTTCAAGGCCTGTTTTGGGTCCATCACTCTGAGAAGCAAATGAACCAAATTTGAGTGTCAAAGAGATATCACAAGAGAGAAGTATGAATTCTCCAAGATTGCACAGCCAGGTCAGGAGCATGGTCCTCTGACTTTGCTCAGGGACCTTTCCCTTCCATTGCTTAGACTTTCTGCTTTAAGGAGCAGACACATCGACTCAGTGAGGAACAAAGTGTTATGAGATATCATCATTAGCTGAAAACAACCACTCAAATTGAGAGGGATTACCACACACTGAGGTGCCATCTTCACTGTTCTTTCTCAAATTTATTTTTAAATGCCATTCTAGTACACTGGAAATATCTGCATCTCTCTTCTTATGAAATGCACCTTCCCTTGTAAGTAAAGAGGTGACAAATGAAGGTTTTAATTAGGCAAATATAGGTCTGGATGCAAAACCTGCTCCTTACCAGGCATATAGGTTAGGTTTGTGTGTGTTACATATCCGCAAGGTTAGATCTTATGTTTTCTTCATATCATGTTTAGTTTAAAAACAAAACAAACAAAACCTTTTTAGCATATATTGTCTAAACTAGGGCTTCCCAAACAGTAAGCCAAGCACACTTCTGGCCTAAGAATGGATTACATTGATCAAAATCAATCTCGTCAACATTTGAGATAGCCAGAGAGAGCTTGAGGCACCTGGGGTGGCCAGAGTCTGCCAGGCTCATTTCCTCTGGCCATGAGCAGCTACACTCAGGCCCCTTGGTTCCCATAAGAGACAGCGTGATGAGCTAATTCTAGCACTTGCTGCTCCTCCCAACATGCTGAGCACAGTGAGGAGGGTCCTCCACTGTTGGTCATCTGTGTCAGCAGCCAGCTATGAAGTAGTCACCACCCACCATGGATGAGAGACCCAGAGTTGCAAAGGGTAGTCCAAGGCTGGGCCAGTATTGGGGAAGCAAATGGAAAATTAGACAGCCAACCCAGAGGCTCTTGGAAGGCTCAGCTCCAAGCAGCAGGCCCAAATTCCTGTCTTCACCTATTTTGGATACTTTGTCCATTTGAGGCTGATCTTGCCTTTTTAATAGTATCCAACCCAGTTGCAGTGGGTTGATTTTTAAGACATCAGGTGAATGGTAACACCACAATAAATGTCAGAGCAGGAAGCTCCGGGAATCAGTACCTCCCCAAAGGAACTATTGAGCCATCAAGGACTGTCAGAATCAACTATTTTCGATCTCTGGATTCTAGTCAAACATTTATAGTGTCCAAAGGAGGCCTGATTAAGAAAGAGGCTAATAAGTTTCAATGCACTTCTGCATTTTGCATAGCAACTACTATGTCCCACTCCAGCCCCACAGCAAGCGTCCATGGGGACAGTGGCCTATTTTCCTGGTGTGCTGGCTGCCGACAGGGTGGGATATAAAGTTTTGTCCTCTAAATATTGGTGGGTTACGGAGTTTGATCTGCCTGAGGGACTAGCACAGAGGATGGCCATTGTTTCAATTCTCTTGGGCTGAAGTCAGCTTTCTTGATGGATTCTGTCAAAAGGACTTAAAGAAACAGAAACTACACACGCCCCCCTTTTTCTTACTAGATCCAGGCATTAAAGTAAATCTCTTCTGGGTCACCAGCTGGCCACAGAGATAATGGAACAGAGAATTCAGTGATTACACATGACAAGAAATATTGTTTCAACGAGAAATAACTTCAACTCCTGGGAGGGAAAAGAGTATGATTTTCAGAAGCACCACATTACAATATTCAAAATGTCCAGTTCTCAAAAAAAAAAAAAAAAAAACTACAAAGCATACAAAGAAACAGGAAAATATGGCCCATTCACAGAAAAATAAAATGTAAAGAAAAAAAAAAATCCCTGAGGTACAGAAAAAGAATTTGACAAAAGTCAATACCATTTCATAATAAAATACACTCGGCAAACTAGGGATAGAAGGGAACTTACTCAACATAATGAAAACCTCAATATTTATATAAAACCAACATCTATGTCATCGTAAATGGTGAAAGATTAAAAGCTTTCCTCCAAAGGTCTAGAAGACAAGGGTGCCTGTTTTCAGCACTGCTGTTCAACATTGTACTGGAAGCCCTATTCAAGAAAACAATTCCATTTGTAATAACATCCTATAGAATAAACTACCTAAGAAATATAATCTAGGAGATGAAAGCCTTGTACACTGAAAAACTACAAAATGTAACTTTTATATATTGTGTATCAATGTGACAAATTTATAGTTACTTTTAATCCATTTAGTTTTAAATCATACAGAAAACAAAGAGAGGAGGTATAAGCAAAAATATTTACCTAATCACTTTAAATGTAAATTGCTTAAATGCTCCAATCAAAAGACATAGGGCAGCTGAATGGATAAGAAAACAAGACCCATGAATATGCTCTCTTAAAGAGACCCACCTCAAAAAAAAGGTACATACAGATTAAAAGTAAAGGGACGGAAAAAGATATCTCATGCAAATGGAAAGGTAAAAAAAGTTGGGGTAGCAATACTTATATCTGACAAAATAGATTTTAAAATCAAGGCTATAGTAAGAGACAAAGAAGGACACTACATAATGATAAAGGGAGCAATCCAACAAGAGGATATGACCCTTGAAAATATTTATGCACCCAACATAGGAACACCTAAATATATAAAGCAAATCTCGATGGACATAAAGGGAGATACTGATAGCAAAACAGTTATAGTAGGAGATTTTAACACCCCATTGACATCAAGGGATAGATCTTTCAGACAGAAAATCAACAAGGAGACGGTGGCTTGAATGACATGCTAGATCAAATGGATTTAATTGATATCTTCAGAGCACTTCACCCCGATGCAACAAAATATACATTCTTTTAAAGTGAACATAGAACATTTTCTAGGATAGACCACATGTTAGGACAGAAAACAAGTCTCAATAACTTTAAGAAGATTCAAATCATATCAAGCATCTTCTCTGACCATAATGCTATGAAACCTGAAATCAATCACAGGAAGAAAACTGAAAAACACACAAAGGCATATGTGTTTAATAACATGTTATTAAACAACGAATGGGTTAACAATGAGAGCAAGGAAGAAATCAACAGATACCTTGAAACAAATGAAAATGAGAACACAAAAACCCAAAATCTGTGGGACACAGGGGAAACAGTCCTAAGAGGGAAATTCATAGCATTATAGGCCTATCTCAAGAAATAAGAAAAAGCTCAAATAAACAATCTAACTTTACATAAAAGTTACTTGAAAAAGAACAACAAACAAAGCCCTGAGTAAGTAGAAGGAAAAAAACAAAGTTCAGAGTAGAAATAAACAAAATAGAGTCTAGCCCGGCCAGGTGTGGCTCAGCGGTTGAGCGTCGACCTAGGATCCAGGCGATCAGTGTTCGATTCCCAGTCAGGGCACATGCCCGGGTGGTGGGCTCGATCAATGACTCTCTCATCACTGATGTTTCTACCTCTCTCTCTCCCTCTCCTTTCCTCTCTCTGAAATCAATAAAGATATATTAAAAATATATATATAGTCTAAATAAATGATCTATCCTTTGATGAAAATGGGGTGTTAAAATCTCCCTCAAAAGATCTAAAACCAGGAGCTGGTTCTTTGAAAAGATAAACAAGATTGACAAACCTTTAACCAAACTCCTCAAGAAAAAAAAGGAGAGGATCCAATAAAATAAAATTAGAAATGAAAGAGGAGAGGCAACAACTGACACAAATGAAATACAAAGGATTATAAGGAAATATTATGAACAACTATATGCCAACAATTTGGAAAATCTGGACAAAATGGATAAATTCTTAGAAACATACAATCTTCCAAAACTAAATCAGAAAGAATCAGAAAATCTGAATAGGCAGATTACAACCAGTTAAACTGAAGCAGCAATTTAAAAACTCCCAACAAACAAAAGTCTTGGCCTGGATGGCTTTACAGGTCAATTTTACCAAACATTCAAAGAAGAAAAACACCTAGCCTTCTCAAACTAATCCAAAAAATTCAAGATGAGGGAAGACTCCCAAGCTCATTTATGAGGCCAGCATTATCCTAATTCCAAAACCAGATAGAGACACAATAAAGAAAGAAAATTATAGGCCAATATCTATGATGAACATAGATGCTAAAATCCTCAGCAAAATATTAGCAAACCAAATCCAGCAATACATTAAAACGATCATACACCATGTTCCAGTGGTATTTATTCCAGAGATGCAAGGTTGGTACAATACAGGTAAAACCTTAAACATGATACACCACATAAACAAAATGAAGGGTAAAAACCACATGATCATATCAATAGATTCAGAAAAAGCATTTGATAAAATCCAGCACCCATTTATGATGAAAACTCTCAGCAAAGTGGGAATAAAGGGAACATACCTCAATGTAATAAATGCCATATATGACAAACTCACAGCCAACATCATACTCAATGGGCAAAATCTACAAGCATTCCCTTAAGATCGGGAACAAGACAGAGATGTCCACTTTCACCACTTATTCAACAAAGTACTGGAGATCCTAGCCACAGCGATCAGACAATAAGAAGAAATAGAAGGCACCCATATTAGAAAGGAAGAAGTAAAACTATCATGTCATTATTTGCAGATGACATGATATTGTATATAGAGAACCCTAAAGATTCCACCAAAAACTACTAGACCTGATATATAAATTTTGTAAAGTAGCAGGATACAAAATAAATATCCAGAAATTAATTGGGTTTCTATACACCAATAATGAACTATCAGATATGGAAACTTAAAAAACAACCCCATTCAAAATTGCTTCAAAAGAATAAAATAACCAGCAATAAATTTAACCAAGAATGTAAAAGACCATATTTGGAAAATTATAAGGCACTGAAGAAAGAAACTGAAGAAGGTACAAATAAGTGGGAGCATATACCATGTTCATGGATAGGAAGAATTAACATCATTAAAATGTCCATACTACCCAAAGGAATCTACAGATTAAACATGATTCCTATCAAGATACCAATGGTGTATTTCACAGAACTAAAACAAATATTCCAAATATTTGCATGGAACCACAAAAGACCCCAAATAGCAACAATGATCTTGAGAAAAAAGAATGAAGTTGGAGGAATCACGCTACCTGATATCAAACTATGCTACAAGGCCATAATAATAATAAAAAAAGCATGATACTGGCATAAAAACAGACATATAGATCAATAGAATAGACAGACTAGAAATAAACCCATGCTTTTATGGTCAGTTAATATTTGACAAAGGAGGCAAAAACATACAATGGACTAAAGATTGTTTATTTAATAATGTTGGGAAAATTAGACGGATACGTGCAAAAAAAAACACAAAAAATGAAACTAGACCACCTTATTACACTACACACAAGAATAAACTCAAAATGGATTAAAGATTTCAATCTTAGACTTGAAACTATAACAATCCTAGAAGAAAACCTAAGCAGTAAAATACAGATATTTCTCGTAGCAATATTTTTTCCTGATATATCTCCTTAGGCAAGGGAAACAAATGAAAAAATAGACACATGGGACTACATGAAACTAAAATGGTTTTGTACAGCAACAAACCTTCAACAAAATGAAAAGACAACCCACTGGATGGGAGAACATATTTGCTAATACATCTGATATGGGGTTAATACCCAAAATTTATAAAGAACTTTAACAATTCAAAGAAACAATTCAATTTAAAAATGGGCGAAGGACCTGAATAGACACTTCTCCAAAGGGAACATACAGATGGCCACTAGACATATGAAAAGATGCTCAATGTTACTAATCATCAGAGAAACACATATTAAAACCACAATGAGGTATGACCTCACACCTGTCAGAATTGCTATTATCAACAAATGACAAGTGTTGGCGAGGATGTGGTAAAAGGGAACCCTAGTGCACTGTTGATGGGAATGCAGACTGGTGCAGCCACTGTGGAAAGCAGTATGAAGTTACCTCAAAAAATTAAAAATGGAACTGCCTTATGACCCAGCAATTCCACTTCTGTGAATTTATATGAAGAAATTCGAAACACTAAATCGAAAGAATATATGCACCCCTATGTTCATTGCAGCATTATTTACAACAGCCAAGATTTGGAAGCAGACCAAGTGTCCATCAGTAGATGAGTGGATAAAACAGCTATGGTACATTTACACATGGAATACTACTTGGACATAAAAAATGGGCAAAGGACTTGAATATTCTTCAAAGAACACATACAAATAGCCAACAAGTGTTAAAAAATGCTTAAAATCACTAATTATCAGGGAAATGCAGATAAAAACCATGAGAGATCATCTCATACCTTTCAGGTTGGCCATTAAAAAAAAAAAAAGATAAGGAGTGCTGGCAAAGGTGTGGAAAAATTAGTACCCTTGTACACTATTGATGGGAATGCAAAATGATAAAGCCACCATGGAAAACAGTATAGAGGTTTCTCAGAAAGCTAAAAACAGAACTTCCATATGATTCAGGAATCCCACTTTGAGTATTTATCCAAGAATTGAAATGAGGACTTCAATGAGATATACGCACTCCCATGTTTATTACAGCACTGTCCACAATAGCCAAAATGTGGAAACAACCTAAATGTCCATCGATAGATGAATAGAGAAAATGTGATATATACATACAAGAGAATATTACTCAGCCATAAAAAGAAGGAATTCCTGCCATATGTGACATGATGAACCTTGAAGACATTATGCTAAGTGAAATAAACCAGTCACAAATAGACAAATACTGCATAATTCCACTTACATGAGGTATCTAAAATAGTCAGATTAATTGAAACAGAAAGTAGAATGAGAAAGAGGAAATGGAGAGTTGCTGTTCAACCAGTACAAACTTCCAGTTATATAAGATGAGTAAGTTCTAAAACCTGTTGTACAAAATTTTGCTTATAAGTTAATAATATTTTACACTTAAAAGTCTAAGAGGGTACATCTCACAATATCTGTTCTTACCACAATAAAATAAATAAATACAATTTAAAACCACTTGAGACACCACTTCACACTCATTAGAATGGCTATAATTAAAACAAAACCAAACAAAAAACCCAGAAAATAAGGTTGTTGAGGATGTGGATATAAGAACCCTTGTAAATTGTAGGTGGGAATGTAAAATGGGACAGCTTCTGTGAAAAACAGTTTGGCAGTTCCTAAAAAATGTTAAGTGTAGAATTACCATTTGGCCTTAAAATTCCACTCTTAGACATATACCCAAAAGAACTGAAAACATACTCAAACTAAACTTGTTTATGTGTGTTCATAACATTCACAGTAGCCAAAAGGTGAAAACACCTCAAATGTCCAACAATAAATAAATGGATAAACAAAATGTGGTATCTATATACAATAAGATATTATTTGGCCATAAAATAAAATGAGGTATTGATACATGCTACAACTTGGATGAACTTCAAAAACATTAAGTGAAAGAAACCAGACACAGAGATCACATATTGTATCGTTCCTTTTGTATAAGATATACAGAATAGAAAAGTCCATGGAAACAGAAAGCAAATTAGTGGTTGCCAAGAGATGGAGGGAGAGGGAAATGGAGAGTGAAGTGTTATTATTGGGTGACAAAAAAGTTTTGAAACTAGAAAGAGGTGGTTGTTGCACAACACTGTGAGTGTACAAATTGCATACTTTGAATTGGCTGTGCATTTTATGCATTTCTCAGTAAGGAAAAACTTCGTGCGAATTCAATAAATTAGAGCTTCACTATTATTTGAAAAGCTTAAAAAATCACATTTCATTTGTCAGTAAAAGGGGAAAAGGGGCTATTAGAATCTTTAAATGTAATTTCAACTACTATAAATATTTCAATCATGTTAAAATTTGTTTTACATTTTGTATTACATATATGTTTGAACAGTTTTATCATTAATGGTGGTTCTCAAGACTGAAGTGATCATCATTAGAGTGTTCTATCAGGAACTGCATGTACCCATTTAAAATATAAATGTAAAAAAACATTACGTTCATAAAAGCAATTTCAAGTTTCTTCTGAAAAGATTTTTTGGAAGTTTTTTTTACAAATTCAATGTTTAATATATCCTATAGTACCTTGCATTACATTTTTATCATAATTATACAGGATAAAAATGTTTGAACTTTTTTTAAACCAAATCCCATATAAGGAATTCTTAATGACTTCCAAATTTACTATTTAAATATTTTTTCTATGTGTACCATGATGTGAAAAATGTTTAGAAGTTGGAAGGTACCTGTTCTTCAAAATTAATTAAATACTGTGTAGTACTTGTCATTGTTAGATTTGTTTTCCTAAGCAAATCTAAATTTGCTCAAGGGCTATGATCATGCCCTTAACTGCTGGACTTCTTTTGTATTTTCCGTAGCAAACAGTGTTGGATAGCTCAATAAATCCATGCTGAACTGAACTGAACTGAACTGAATCACCAGGAAAATGTTCCATTCTCTCAGATTAGTACAAGCCTGACTTGAGGTGTTTACTTTGCAGCAAGCCCAACAGCAAATCCAGAAAGACACATGTAAATATTTGGCTGTCTAGAGAATCTCAAGAGCTTTCTCACTTTTACATGCTTTCAACTGTGGTCTTGCTGTTCCCTCAAAACCTCCAGAAGACTGGTAAGCCTTAGGCTGCAGCCAGACATGCTTGTGACTGTCAGCTGAAGTCATGTCACCACGTGGAACATCATCCTTGAACCGGAGTCATCAAGTGACCCTGGACAGCCCACTCAACACACAGGAAAACATGATTACTTTCCTCTGCAGAATCTAATGGAGATGGAACAGTCTATTTTGTAGGGGTTTGAAAGAAAGAAAAAAAAAAAAAAAAAAAAAAAACCCTCCCATTTCAACACCCTCTCTTCATGAATAAAAAAGGAATGTGTGTTTTGATCTGTTAGCTTGTTTCTAATTGAGAAATAAATCCGAAGTTCCAACTTTACCAAAATTAGAGATGTTAACTGTGCTTGCATGCTCTACTGCCAGAGAACACTTCAGTTTCCCTCTCCTACTCGCATAACAGAAGGTGGAAAGGGGGGAATCTTTGCTGAGGTGGAAGAAGGGGAATATGCTGGGCCAGATTCAAATGTGGACACAATTTTCTGTAAAGTTTGTCAGTGTGGTAGTTTGAAAATAAAACTTCATCAGGTCCCTGTTTACAAGAGGCTTTTTTTAATTCTAGAGAATAAACAAAAGCTCATAGAAGGAGAGAAAGGACACACGAGGACTTACTGAGATCACTGCCAGGTCTCAAGGCTATTTTTGCTCCCAGAATAAGAGAGGAAGGAGTCAGAATATATGGGTTCAGGCACATTAAGTGTCCAGCATTTGCACCTAGGTGCTCCCACAAACCTCAGAAGCACACACCTAGTTAAAGCTGGCCATGTGTACTTATTTCTGGAGAGACTAGTATGCCTTAAACAGAACATACCCTTAACATTTTTCTGTCCATGTTGTGTTGGGCCTTATACCAGCAATGCATTCTGTTTTTCATGGTTGCTCTGCCCTGGAAGCAGGCACCTGGAGCTGTCACTGTCACCCACGCAGGGTGCTACATCTAACATCAAGCAGTTTCTGGGATATTTTTACAATAAACTAGCTTATTACTGAGACCTTAATTAAGGGAGAGGTTGAGAAATGGAAGAGGGGATTGTGATAAACAAGCTAATGACAAAGACCTTTAGCTGACTGGGCAGGGGGGATGATTTCCGCTAAGAACATTAATCACTTGAATCAGTTTCCGGACTATGCCATCCACATTTCAGTAAAAGGGAGAAAGAAGGAGAGACAAGGGAATGTTATAAGCAATTTAAAATTTTTCCATTTCTAAAGTCCAAACTTGTATCCAGGGAGTGTATTTAGGTCCCTTCAAACAGGGACACAGGGAGCATAGAGCACTGGAGGGGAAAGCAATACAGAAACCATAGCTGATTACTTTGCTTTGCAGATGGAGACACTGAAGCTCATAAATGTTGTCCATTGTTCTAATTCTCAAAACAAGCTGATGAGAAACCTGGGTCTCTTAATTCTCAGACCTGTTCTCTTTCCTTTTCACCACATTCCATAATCAATGCAGAATTCTGATCCTAAAATGCATCTTATACTGGGAACCTTTCTATATTTTTCTGTTAACCAGACCTTCAGGAATGGAGAAGAAATACCCTGGGCTGTATAACAAATGAATTCTGTTGATATAAGCCCATCCACCAAAAACCTATTTATTTGTAGACTGTACTTGCCAAACTACCACCATGTGATTACATAACTCCATCACTGCTTATCAACATGTGTTCAGATAGAAACTTAACTATATTTTATTAGCCATGAAGTGTCCAGAATGTTATAAACTTTGACAATATTGGTAGAGGGTAAGATAAGATTGATACAGTTTAGATAGCATAACCAGGAATCCAAAATTACCCAAATCCTGTTCTACCAAACATCTCTCTTCCCTGCACATTCCTGAGGAAGCCTATACTCAATGAACCCCATGCTAGTCACAGTTGATAAAAAGCCTTATGTTTGAAGAAAGAGCTCTCAGTCCTAGATTTGTGGGATCTACTTCAGCAGGCCAAAATAGGGTATCCTACTTCCCATTACTAATGAAAATCGGAGAACCAGCATGTTCAGACGTGCCTTTGGGGAAAACCTTGGCTTAACTCACTCACCCAGAGACATAAGAGCAGAGGCCTATATAGAAGAGTGTATGCATGAATATGTGTTGCCTTTTAATACAGCAACCCTACCAGTGGACATGGCTTAGTCAATGTCTTGGACTATAACCAATCACTTTAGTGGCTCCTCTCACGAGGATGATCATCAGATCTGTTGGCAGTTCTCATAGCCATATAGTGTAATTATGGTGCAAGATATGGGGAATTTGAAATCAGTATAAGAAATTAAGACTGCCTCAGGACCTCACTGGCAGAGGCCCAGATTGGAGAAGGCCACTGAACACAAACCTTCTTAGTCAATTTCTACATGCTTGACTCCAATGTGGAGAGGAAAATGTTCCTAAATCCAGCTCACCCAGAGTTTTGGGAGGATAATTTCACCATCTCTGGAACAACAGCCACAATATTCTTTCCTTTCAAGAACCCTCAAATCAAAGCTCATCTTTCAAGAGAACACTGAAGTTAATCACTTGAAGCAGATTCTGTTTTCCAAGTCAAAGGCAAACAAATCCCACAGACCTTATTAAACATTCCTGGAAAACCACTCCCCCCAAGCTGGTTTCACAGCACATGCTATGAGGAAAAGAAGGTCACAGCAAGTGGAAGGTTGATTAAGATGATAGCTTGAAACCAAGTCAAAGAATTTTTGAGCAGGCTAGTTGTTTTCTTCTTACTTCTACAATTTTTCAATTTAAATATATATATAGCCCTAGCTGGTTTTGCTCAGTGGTTAGAGCATCAGCCTGAGGACTGAAGGGTCCTGGATTCGATTCCAGCCAAGGCACATACCTAGGTTGTAGGCTCAATCCCCAGCCCTAGTCTGGGCTTGTGCAAGAGGCAACCAATCGATGTGTCTCTCTCACATCAATGTTTCTCTCTCTCTCTCTCTCTCTCAATCTCTGAAAAGCAATAGGAAAAATATCCTTGGGTAAGGATTAAGAATATTTATATACATATATATGTATATATATATCATACATATATGTGCATAAATGCATCTAAGTCAGAGAAATTCAGTAGCATTAAGATCATTTGTTAATTGCTATGGCACATAGGTTTCCAAGTTCAGCTATAAGCATTGTCTTCCATCTGATACATTTACTATGCACCCGCTATGTTACAAGGTACTGATCTATGAAAGACATTGTGAGGACTATAAATATATACGAGACTCAGTTTGTGCCCTCAAGAATATCATAATCAAGAAAGAGAGAAAAAAACAGCGTAAATAACAATATAAGTAAGAGCCATTAGGCAGTTTATCCTAGCATTGAAAGTTTACACTGCAGAGTCATACCTCCCAGTTTTAAATCCCACTTTGGTCATGTGGGTAAGTACATTGCTCTGAGCCTCAATTTCCTCACCTGTGAAATAGAGATGGTAAAAAACAGTACCAACTTCATGAATTATTTTAAGGGTTAAATGAAATTTTTTCCATGTAAGTCAAAATGACTAGTTCAAAGTAAGAATTCAGTAAAAGTAGCTATCATTATATAATGAATGGCATGAACAAAGTTTTATATATATATCAGGTGGCTTAAAGGGCAGCCCCTACAATCAGTGAATCAGTTCAATGTTTGGCCCTCTCTTGATAGATAGATAGATGAAAGATAGATGATAGATGATGATAGATAGATAGATAGATGACAGACAGATGACAGACAGATGATAGATGATGATGATAGATAGATAGATAGATAGATAGATAGATAGATAGATAGATAGATAGATATAGATAGATGATAGATGATAGATAGATGATAGATAGATAGATAGATAGATAGATAGATAGATAGATAGATGATAGATAGATAGATAGATAGATAGATAGATAGATAGATAGATAGATGATAGATAGATAGATAGATAGATAGATAGATAGATAGATAGATAGATGATAGATATAGATAGATGATAGATGATAGATAGATAGATGATAGATGATGATAGATAGATAGATGATAGATAGATAGATAGATAGATAGATAGATAGATAGATAGATAGATAGAGAGATAGATAGAGAGATAGATGATAGATAGATGATAGACAAATAATGTTAGATAAGAAAGAAAATGTATAAACCAGCTGTCTTTCACCTGATAGAGCTTAAGGACAGAATTATCTTTCATTTTCACATCAAGGAAAATGGGACTCCTTTTACTTAGAACTGGTACCTGTCTTCCTTCTCACACCTCTCTGACTGGGGTAGTGCTGGCATATGACTACCTCCTGTGGTGAGATGTTTCCTTGTTCCTTCTTTGCCAACACTCTTGGGAGTGAGAGTACTAAAGCCAGGTCCACAATAATGCAAAAATAAACATGGCGGGTCTCTCAGGTAATTTACACAGCACTGATCTAAAAAGCTCGCCAAATCACTGTGGTAGAAAGAGGTGAATAAGCCTGCAAAGTCTAGAAATGCTTTCCAATAATGCTAGAATGAACTGTTCTCTGCATTTTTTAAGAAAGGCTTAACTAGTATTGATTATCATTGTGGGCTAATTCATATATTCATTCATTCAAAAAAGATTTACTGAGCATTTATAATATGCCAGGTACTGTTACAGGTATCAAAGACATAACAAGGAACAAAACCAACAAAAATCCCTGCCTTTATGAAATTAATATTGGCAAGTCAATATCATCGGGTCTGCTCTGTGCTTAGAATGATCTTTTTGGTGCCATTGGGAATACAAACTATATAAAAACTACTGAATATTGATCTGCTGCTGTTTTATAATCTTGGTTAGCCATGAGGATGAAGTGAAAATAAAACTTACACCTATCAAGGGGCTCACCGCAATGTAAAGCAAAGCAATACAAAACAGAGTTTAAGGCCAAACGAGTGGCTGAGGCAATCAGAGTTCAAAAATCCTGAGTGTGCTTTATACTTAGTAGGCACATTTGATAATCTTTCTTAGGGGAGAATCAAAGTAGAGTGGTCAAATCAGGACAGGTTATTTCTATTATCACTCATCTTATCCGCTTGCTCCAAGAAAGATACTCTATAATTTATTAAAATTTAGAGTAAAATAGCACTTTGTGGATCCTGAAACTTTGTTGTGAGCCTATTATTTAAACTTGTACTGGCAGTTACAGATTAATATTGGCCAAAGCATTCAAATTACACAAAATTGTATTTTAGGTAGCCAAGTATAAGTGACTTCCAAATGTGTTGGATTTATGTCCAAGTTTAGACCATAGCCAATTTGTAGAATTCCTGACACTAAACTTACTTGATTAAATTTCCCAGTCTCAGTGGTTTCTAAACTGTTTTATTCATGTAGCTCAAAAAGCAACAACAACAGTGTGCTTTGGGGAAAGGACAGGGTATGAGTGGGTTGTTGGGTTTTTTTGGGGGGTTGGTTAAAAAAATAAATCATTTCCAAAATTTTTCTTTTAAAAACATACAAAGTCAGAAGGCAAATTCAAGTATCTCTAGTGACTGAGGCAAGTGGACAGGGCCTGCTATTTTGCTTTCTACATTTCTCTAAAGCCAGATTTAAGTGATGGCAATATGGTTTATTATCAACAAGTGTAGGAAGTGGAGTATTTAAAATACATGATGTCTCTGGTTTCCCTCCTTTTCTGATACCTTGAAAAATTTATTGCCTTTTGCTAATGTTAAAATGTTTGTTTTAAACATATTTGAGCAAGTTATATTCTTTGAAGACATGGTTCCTCCATTTACTGCACTCATGGCAGAAACAGGTACACTAATAATTTCAGATCATAATCAAAACAGCTGCTAGGTGATTTGATTTGAAACTCTCCAGCCTCTAAATTCTAAGTCAAAATGATTGTACTCTGGGTAGAGTTTCTCCTAAACATTTTTCTCCACAAGGTAACGAATGGTTTGTCAGGGGTCCACAGTGAAACAGCCATACTTAAAGGCCTGGTAATGAATACTGGCCTAAGAAATACATTTTGCAAATTAACAAAAAGGAAACTAGGACACTTAAAAAAAAATAAATAGGTCTAGTAAGCCAATGACTCTAGGTTTCAGGGGATAGAAAAATTGTTCTTTTTTTAAAAAAATATGGGCTAAATTTAACTGAGTTCAACCAGAGTTACCCATAGACTTGATGATGATAAATAGAAAATAATCATAGTTGGCATCCAGAGTGGCTTCTGAACATATCCCAAAGTAAGCCACTGTCCAATATGAGACAGAACTGTTAGGGTCCTGCAAAGAGCCACACAAGATCTACAAATTTTGTGGCAGTGGATGGAGGGGCTTTCTTAAGTTACAACTATATCACAGCTATGGTACTCAAAAGGCAATGCCACCACTGTAACTATATAAATGGTTAGCAAGTTATTCAAATGCTTGAAATTTCAAGAAGAAAGGAAAGGGTTGGAGCTATAGCTATGGGGTCAGCAAATTTTGCTGTGGCCCTCAGTAGATTCCTACATGTGAGTGGCAATGACATTAGATGTCCTGAAAAGCAATCTCCCCACTTCAGTTTAGGAAAATGCTCTCATAAATGAGGAATTTTTCTCTAAAACCTAATTCCCAGTCACCTTTTAGAATCCCATCCCTGTCCTTATAAACCAGTTTGAAATAGTTATCCACTATACATAAAACATATTCACTGTCAGCCTAATAATTCTCTAAATGATGTCACCAAATCCTCAGACAGAACCAAATCTCTAACAGAGCCTCTTCATTTCAATGGATAGAATGAGAGCCCTTTGGAATGCCGACAGCTGTTACCAAAATAAAAATCATTTCTTCTAAAATTGGTGAGCTTCCATTATTGTATCTTTGGACTCTTACAGGAGTCCCGGCTGTTCTTCAACACTTGCCCAGACAGAGTAATGACGGTTATGCAGACTTTGTCACTGCTGTAAGTCTGCTCTGATTAATAGATTCATAGCACGGCTCATGTATATAAAAATAACACTGTTGGCAGTGATCACTGAATGTCGCTATTTTAAAAGAGTAATGTATGACCAACAACTCCTTCTACTCTGTGAATTAACTACCTAGAAAAGTTTGGAGTGGTGAAAATTTGGGCAGAAAATGATGAAAAAGTAAGCAATTATTGCCCTCCCACTGTGCACAGAATACTAAATATTATGCACCAAAGTGAGCTTAAAACCTGGTCTCATGAATTGTGTGTGATCTATTTGGTAACATGATCTTTAAAGCTGTGAAAAAGACCTTAGAACATGTACAAAGCAACATCCTAGCGGATGCCTCTACAAACACTATTTTATATTCTCAAGGACGGTTCTCGACCAGCGTCAGTTTTACCCCTTCCAGAAATATTTGGCAATGGCTAGAAACACTTTTGGTTGTCATAACTGAGGGGGGTGCGGTTTATTGTCATCTAGCAAGTACAGGCCACAGATGCTGCTAAACATCTTACAATGCACAGGACAACCCTTACAACAACAATTATCTGACCCAAAATGTCAGCCCTACTGGAGATGAGAAACTCTGTTCTAGAGCAATACCGTCCAACAGGAATTTGATGTGAGCCACATATATAATTTAAAATTTTCACAGCCACATTCAAACAAAGGGAAAAGAAATGGGAAATTAATTTAATAATATATTTTATTTAATCCAATACATCCAAAAATAATCTAAAATTTTTCCTAGTGTAAACAAGTGCCATGGCAGGGACAAAACTGAGGAGGCCCCTAGGAAAAACCCAAAGTATTACATATGAGAAGCAAACGGGTTTTTAAAACAGAGTTGTCAGCCACGGGCTGATGAATGTTGATTTCATTAATGGAATGGTTAATGAAATTGAACAGGACATGGCCAGAGAGCAATTTAATGCTTAACAACATAGAACACATGGGTCTACTCACCATTACATTTGAAATCCTCAGAATATATTAAAACTGGTTATCTAACAGAAAGACTATAATTTTTAAAGCCTCTTTTCTTCCACCCAAAATTTAAAACAACTTTTGAATAACCAATAAAAAAGTTCTATCGTGTGCCAGATCAATCAGTCAGCAATATTTACTCAGCTAGCACTGTGCAAAGACCATTATATTATGCAATAAAAGGGGATTAAAAACAGCTCCTTTGAGTTGCTTACAATCTGTTTGGGGATAAATAAATGATAACATATGAAAACAATTTTAGGACATTTACAAAGCAACATTTTACTGAGTGCCTCTATGAACACTATTTTATACTCTGGGGCATTTTAAAATAATACAGTTTCCTTTGTTGATGTAGAAATAGCTGAATATCATAGAAATCTATTAAAAATTTACTGCCCCCAAATCAGCCAGCTAAGCCAATTATGAACAATTGAATGCAGGTTTATTTGGAGCACATGAGAGCAGTTAGTTAAGTAGTTTACTCTTTTAAAATAATTCCTCGTGTGTTATCTTTTCAGAAGAGGGAAATTTCATGGCTGGATTTCATAAAAATATCTGTGTCACCACAAAAATGTCACAAAATAGAAAACCAACATTCTTTCTCACCTCTATTCTCAAATTATAAACAGATTCAAATATGCAAGAGAAATGTCACCTTTGTGAGGCAGTGGGTGGAAGCAAACACCTTCATGAAAGTTGGGGGACCCAAACCACAGGCTAAAGTTTATATCTTCTTTTGTCCTGAATTTAATGCCAAATATATCCTGAAAATGGAAAAACACTGGCATTTGTATATATTTATCTGGTATTTTTGTAGGCAAGACAGGAGTCTGAGAGTAGTTCTTAGAACTTTTGACTAAGTTCAGAAATAGTTGTGAATGTGCACAAAACAGAAATACGCATTGATTCATTATGTGGAAAAGTTATCTAAGCATCTGGCTAAGCAAAGATACCTAGAAATGTCGGATTGGTGCCAAATGTACCCAAAATAAGTTCCATTTAATCATATTTTAAGTCAATGCTTTATATGCTGTTTTCTAAAGGAATAAAGTTATTCACTGCAAGTGATGGAAATCAGAATTCTGTAAATGGTCAGAATTTGATCCCTGTCTTTAGGGTTTAAAACTCTTCTTTACAACTCAACAACGAAAGAACAAGCAACCCAATTTAAAAATGGGCAAAGGACTTGAGTAGGCATTTCTACAAAGTAGATATACAAATGGCCAATAAAAGATGCTGGCGTGACATGAAAAGATGCTTAATAACACTAATCCTTAGGGAAATGCAAACCAAAATCACCATGAGATACCAATTCACACTACTTAGGATGGTAATTTTTTTTTTTTTACGTTTTTAAACAGAAAATAAGTGTTGGTAAGAATGTGGGGAAACTGGAACCCTTATGCATTGCTGGTAGGAATGTAAAATGATACTGTTGCTGTGGAAAACTATATAGTAGATCCTCAAGAAATTAAACATAGAATGCCAAGTGATCCAGCAATTCTACTTCTGGCTATATACCCAAAAGAATTGAAAGCAGATTCAAACAGACATTTGTACACCCACGTTTATAGTAGCATTATTTCACAATCGCCAAAATGTGTGAGCCATCCAAATGCCCAACGACAGATGAATGAATAAGCAAAATGTGTTACATACATACAACATAATATTATTCAATCTTAAAAAGGAAGGAAATTCTGCAAATGCTACAACATGGATGAACCTTGAAGACATTATGCCTAGTAATGTAAGCCAGACATAAAAAGTCAAATACTATATGATTCCACTTACTTGAGGTTACTTAGGGGAGTCAAATTCATAGAAACAGAAAGTAAAATGGTAGTTACTGGGGGCTCAGAGAAGGTGGAAATGGGGAGTTATTGTTTAACGGGTACTGAATTTCAGTTTAGAAAAATAAAAACAAGTTCCAGAGATGGATGGTAGTGATGGTTCTGCAACAGTGTGAATGAACCTAATGCCACTGAACGGTACATGATTAAAACGGTCAACTTTATGTTATATTATCTTACCACAATAAAAAAGAAAAAAAAATTTTAGAAGAGTTTCACATACACAGAAGAGAGCACATATACAGTCATTTATTGTATTCTATTTTTCTTGCTGTAATCCAGTGATTTTCAACTGGGGTGCCACAAGAATTTTTAAAACAAGCAATATCTGACTATTTAGCCAGAGTCACTGACCTCTTTTCCCTTAGGATGTCAAATTAAAAAATGACAATAGCCACCCTGGCTGGTTTTGCTCAGTGTTTAGAGTTTCGGCCAGCACACGGAAGTGTCTCGGGTTCTATTCCCCATCAAGGGCACATACCTGGGTTGCGGGTTCACTCCCCGCCCCCTTTCAGGGCACATGCAGGAGGCAACCAGTCCATGTGTCCCTCTCACATCCATGTTTCTCTCTCTCTCCCTCTCCCTCCCTTCTACTCTCTCTGAAAAGCAACGGAAAAAATATCCTCAGGTGAGAATTAACCAAAAAAAAAAAAAAAAGACAACAGCCAACACAACAATAGCAGTCCAGTCTGACTGAATCAAAATCATACCTATTTTCTTGTCACACCAGCAAAAAATAGACTTTTTTGGTGTGCCATAGAATTTTAGTAGTTTATGTGCCATGAGATGAAAGGTTGAAAGTTGCTGCTACAGTCCAGTGTGTTTACATTTGTCATTTTTATCATTTCCTTGTGCACCAGGGAAAGAAAGAGAGACCGGATGGAAAGCCTGGTGGATCTGCCTTCTTTCCTGCTTGCCAAATTAATGTATTAGCTGCCATCTCCGCTTGATGTCACACAGGCATCTCAAAACCAAAGTATGCACAACTGAACTCATTGTCTTCTCTTCCACACCTGCTTTTCCTCTTCTGTTACCAACATTAGCTTCATGGTCCTCTCTGCCACCCAAAACCCCTGGGACCTGCCCTTGATTTCTCCTTTACTCAACCCTGCATCTAATTTATCATGAACAACTGATTCTGCCTCCTCACACTTCACACATCTGCCCTGCTGCCTCTTACTCTCCAGTTACTTTCGTTCTCAACTAGTCTGTTGTCAGTTTTGTCTTCCTCCTTCCATCCTTCACCATGTCATCAGGGTGACCTTCCTGAAATGCAAATATGCACGTATGTCTTGCATGTTTGAAAAACTAAAATAAGGATGGCTGCTGCTGCCATTACAGCGATTCCTATCTCAGGAAATAGGGGCATAGACAGAGCGAATGTACAGTAGGAACTGAGCCCCATGCAATACCTGTTGGTCAAGATTATATAACTCTGCCCTGGTGGGTGGCTCGGCCGCTTCGAGTGTTGCCCTGTGCACTAAAAGCTTGTGGGTTCGATCCCCAGTTGGGGTGCACATGAGAGGCAACCGATCTATGTTTCTCTCTCACATCGATATTTCTCTCTCTCTCTAAAATCAATAAAAACATATCCTCAGGTGAGGATAAAAAAAGATTACATAACTGCTGACATACAGACGTATTATCCCTGGTAAAGCATTCGTAACTTGAATCACCTCTGTCATAAACGGGTCTCATAGCAGAGTCCCTTCATATTCTTAGATGACATTTTTCCCACTCTTAATTCTATTCTTAACTTTAATAAATTTTTTATCTTTCAATTTTGTTTCTTACATATTAAAAAAAAAAAAAAAGATGGCAACAGCATCTATGATATCACTAAGCAGTGAGTACATCTTGAAAAAAGAAAGTTGCATTTCCATGGGATGTGAGTAGGTGACACTTCCTGTATCTACTTCCTGCTAAAATTTAAGTCTGCTGGTGTCCTGGAAAGCTGGACTGCAGTTGTTTGAAATGCAAGTGGTTGTGACTAAAGTCAAGATTTTTATGTTACAATATTCGAAAAGATCAAAGCTGTGATGAGATAGACAACCAAATAGGTTTTAAAAGAGGAATTAGGGGGGAAATTGTGGGACAGTATCTATAATACTGTCAGTAATTTAAAAAAAAAAAAAAAGAATAAATAAATAAATAAGGAATTAAATTATCATTACCCACACATAATGACTTTTGGTTTATAAAACTCAATTGAGTCACCTGAAAAACTACTAGAAACAATGAGTCAACACCCATAGCTTTTTGGAAACCCACAAAAAACATTTATAAGGTATGAAAAAAGCCTTAATCTCAAGAGCAACAAAAAAGCATAGTATGTAAAAATCATCTTTTTACAATATGTGGGAGTTAAATGAGAGATATGTCATAGTTCTAGATAAGAATACAAATAATTTTTAAACTGGTTAGACAGCTGCACCCACAGAGCAATGATTAACATCCAAATGGCCAGACAGGGCAGCACCAGTGCCGTACTCTAGGCTTCTCTTTGCCTTGCCTTCATCACCACTTTTGTCAACGATTAAATGAATTTGTACATGGAACACTTGATAGTTTGTGAATTTCAAGAATCTGGGAAGAATAAATAATAAGCTGGCAGAAATCAGAATGTTCCCAAATCCCGATAGGCTGGAAAAATAGGCCCAATTTAAGAAGTTCAGAACAGGCAACTATAAAATAGCACATAAACACAGCCCTCTATGAATAAAGGTCAGAGAACACAAGACAAGAACAGATTTTTGAGAACATACTTGGGATCTTGGAAGCCAAAGAGTGAGGTGGCCTCCAAACTCTGGAACAAGTTGACTTTATGGGGTCTAAGTGGTTCTAGACTCAGTTTACAAAGCAACAGAAGATACAGTGTTTTCAAAGTTAATAACAATCTTCAGGTTTTTATGGGTTATATTTTGTTTGGGTTAAAATCACCAACATTTTGCTTCCATTTTAGATTTCCTGATATCAGTTAGACTATATCATTTTTTTCTGAGCAGAAATATAATTTTGTATCAATAAACAGTAGGTTCTACAAGTCTTGGGAAAATTAAACTTTGCCCTGAAGCTTCAGATTCAAAGCCAGAATAGAACTTGGCCCTCAGCCTTTCCCATAACTATGAGAATAGCATAGTTGTGACTAAATGTAGATAAGTAGTCAAGGCACTTGTGTGGTTTATACACTTCAGTGTTTTCTGGAAGGTTCTCAAGTGTCAAAATACACTGTATAGAAATTTATTCACCAAACAAATTTTCCCAGAAGACCCTACCTAAACAACAAGATGTGGCAATGCAAGGCATACCTGTTTTAAAAAGAGAATATGAGAGGCTTCCTAAATAAAAGAATTAAGCATGCTGCCTACACCATATCTTAAAACACCTTTCCTTCTCTCCCTTTCTTTCTCCCTCTCTCCCCCATTTATAAATGTGCATATTTTGCCACTAATAATGCATCAGAATACAATGGAGGTATGTAGATAAAAACTCGAACTTAATATAAGCACATTAAACCTAAACGTCATCTTTATTTTAGACACATATGTGAAATTTTCCCCTTTAAAAGAGAAGTTCAAGAAATGAATCATTGATACGTTTTTCACCGTAGTTCATGACCATTATTCATAAGTGATGATAAGCCAAAAAAATGTGGGCACCTTCGAACATGTCTGTACCAGTCTTCTAGTCTCATACAACAACGCTACTTCCTATAAAGATTTCCACATACAAACAAATTCCCCTGTGTGCCATGGAGAATGCTACAGAGAGAGGGAACCTATAATTACACTTTCAATAAATGCAAATGCACAAAATAGTTTCAAAACCATCACCACAAATTTCAGCAATATCTTTTGGTTTACCAGGCACATAATTGACTAGCTTGGACTCGACTTGAAAATCAAAATAAATGCTAAGTGCCTGGTATGTTTGCAGAAGGAATGCCAACAGTATCATGTGCTGTAGATAATTAACACTATGATAGAAAAAACTGGAGCCCTAAAGATCAAAATTTTCCACCCTTAATAAATTACAATATTTTCAAACTATACTTACGTAACCCAAATATCAGCTGGGATCTACATTTTCCTTGATGCAAACACCCATTCCATAGGCTATAGAAGACAAAAGTCCATTCCAAAAGTCCTAGACCTCTGGGGAGATGGAGGAATGGGAGCTGGGCTGTTCACAGGGCTTCCTTGGCTCTGCCTCTGCCTAATTTGTTCATCTTATGTCTCTCCCTGTTCGTGCTAACTCTGTTCCACCCTGTATGCAATAAGGTCTTTCCCATCATTTCCAATCCAAAACAAAAAGGAAGCCCTTGAAGCATGAATGTTTACAACAGACTTTAATAAATGGTGAGTAGTTGGAATAATTTACAATTGCAGAAACAGAAACAATTTCATTAAATATTTAGCATTCTTGCTCATAAGAATCTTTAGTCACCCAGCACCTGGGATGTTTACTCACTGCCTTTACTCTCTGTGGTTTCCCAGCATCACCACTCTCCCCGGCTACTCTCCTCCTCTACCCTTCCTTTCCTATATCTGCCCACCTCTGGTTCAGCTGTCCATGTCCAACCTCCAAAATTAGTACTAAGACCACCTTACAATATTCAAACCCAATATGGGGCTCAGCAGAACAAAACATATCTTCAAGTAACAGGATCTACCTTTCTTTGAAGCCAGTTTCATTTGGTCTTGGCCATTTCCCCTATTTATAGTACAATCATATTTGTTTATTAAAATAATTTGGTGCAGGATTTGAAAACCTAGAGAAACTAGTTGTTTGCCTTTTCATATCATAAATTTTTTAGAATATAAAATTTAAATTAAACCAAATACAGGGTGGAACAAAAGTAGGTTTACAGTTGCGAGTACACAAAACATGGAGTTTATTCTTGTATTATTAATTTATTAATTATTGTATTATTTTCCATATGAACAACAGAAAGCCTACTGTTGCCCCGCCCTGTACTCAAAGTGATTTTAATGAGCCACATCTCTCTTTTTGTGTCTGTTTGTTCAGTACTGAAAGGGCCATCTTATAAATAGTCAGGGGATTAAGTTTGCTTAAAATTTTGCCCTGACCTCTCCACACAGTTAGCCATACTGGCTCAGTGTCCTGAAGCATATCCTCTCATATAACTTCCTCCAAATGACAAGGAGCCTGTAAGCAAGATGGGAGTGGTCTTAACATAAGTGATTTGTGACCATTAGGAAAATAACATTTTATTCCAATTTCCAGCTGACTTTTGTTAGTACATAAATGTTACCCTAATTACTTTTTCTTTCAAATTGTTTTCTGGCCTTCTATAAATTATGTAGCATTAACTTGTTTACAAATCTTGTACTTACATACTGTCTTCCTATTTCACAGTCATGTAATAAATGATGCTTAAATAGATGAGGGCAGAATCTTTCCTTCTCAAACACTGCTTATCTGGAGTCTCACAGATCCTAGTATTAAATTCTCAAATATAAAGCTAGTCTAAATAGTTTTACATTTTCACACACAACAGGTTTTCTGGTGGGGTTATTATTCTTTTTTTTTTTTTAATATATCTTTATTGATTTCAGAGAGAGGAAAGGAGAGGGAGAGAAAGAGATAGAAACATCAATGATGAGAGAGTTATTGATCGAGCCCACAACCCGGGCATGTGCCCTGACCAGGAATCGAACCCCAATTGCCTGGATCCCAGGTTGACGCTCAACCGCTGAGCCACGCCCAGCGGGGCTGGGGTTATTATTCAAATAACATCAGTTTGGGGTAAGTTTCACTTTGGGGGAAAAAGCATGAAGTATTTTTGCCAAAGAGAAAAAAGAGTTTCCAGGCTTACCTTTTTTTCTTATCTAGCCAAAACTACATTTCTGGCTAAAAGTATCTCTTACTTTGTTTTTCAGTTCATGGTTTGGCGATGCCCTGGAGGCAGAGGTGATTGCTGAAGTCTTACTCCATCCAGCCCTATGATTCATCAAGCCTATGAGTCCACAGTTTGTAATTATAACATAATGGAAGATATTATTTTATGAAAGGAGAAGCTATGACTTGCCCAAAAAAGGAATATAGATTATAGTAAATATAAGATGAATTGAAAAACAAGTTAGCAAATAAATACTTGCCTTTTGCATGAACAGGATTTGAATGAGTCATTTCAGATGAGAAAAAGACAGACTAAAAATTTATTATTTAAAACATTTGGTTTGTTCTTCATGAATAAATTATCCTAAATTTGTTCTTAGGAAGTTAAGCTTGTGACTAGAAGGGTTTAAATATTTTAATATTAATTAAAATGTATTTCTACTTTTTTACTTTAGTTACTTAAGAAACATGTATATTTTAAATTTCCTTTTGTAGTTGATATACTTCCACTTAATTTTTTTTTAATGTATTATTATTGCCCTGGTTCAGTGGTTAGAAGCGTCAGCCCTTGGATTGAAGGGTCCCAGGTTCGATTCCGGCCAAGGGCACGTACCTCAGTTGCAGGCTTGATCCCTGGCCTAGTCGAGACACATGCAGGAGGCAATCAATCAGTGTGTCTCTCTCACATTGATGTTTCTCTCTCTCTCTTTCTCTCTCTCTCTTCTACTCTCTCTGAAAAGCAATGGAAAAAATATCCTCGGGTGAGGATTAAAAAAAAAGTATTATTAGTGTAATATAAATACAAGCATCAAACAAGGCAAGCAATTTGCCAATATGATGAGTGAAATTTGAAACTCAGATCCTTTATGAACCAACTGACTTACAGTAATTGTGCTGTATTTTTCCATCACAGACAAGAGCATTTTGGACTATCTTACGAATTCAGAGTCCAGGGAATTCCAATGAGATAATGTCATTGATCTTAGATACAAATAATTGGTGGTAAATATTGTAATATGATAACGTGAAATTGCAGGGAGCTTGTTCTCAGACTTATCAGAGAACCAGCTTCAATAATAGGATGAAACACAGTGTGAACTAAGAGAGCAGAACTCTAAGGCACGTTACCTAAAATAGAAAGGTTTCTAAATAACTCTGAGAGATTCAGTGTGAGCCCTCATGCTTAACTGCTATTAAATTAGTTCAGCATGTGAGCATCTATCATGTATCCATCAGCCCTGCATCCTATTTAAGTGACCAAAGATAAATGTCAACGTTCAGCTCAGTGGTTCTCATTCAGTTGTTCCTTTTGCCTATTTTATCATTTAAGTCAACTAATTTCCCCACCATTCCAAAAGCATGCAGCTTCATCAGAAATGTCCATTTGCATGAACCACACACTCCCTTGCAAATAAGAGACAAATGCAGATGCATTAAAGAGGCAGTGCCATAGGAGAAAAGAATCCTCTGAGCCACACTCTGAATGTTCACACCTGCAGGTTGCCAAAAAACTCCTTGATATTTGTCAGAAATGCAGTTGTAATTAGGGAGAGGAGAAGAAAATCAACTTCAGTTTGCTAACTGACCTGAGGCATCTAATTTATGAACAAGTTCATTTTGTTAAAACATGCAAGCAAAGATCTATTGGAGGCCATATGCCATTCGTTATGAAAAGCACATTCCTTTAGTCTTTGTAACAAAAGCCATATGGCTCTCTGAAAGTTAATTATATCATAAATATGCTGTAATAGTGGGGAGTGTGGTCTAGCAATTGCTGGAAGAAACTTCGAGACCTGGCTTTAAGTCAATTTTTCAATGGATTCCATTTAGAAGCTTAGGGAAGGAAGTCACATGTCCACTGTGCCTCAGTCCCAATATTCAAAATGAAAATAATATGGCACCTAAATGAGAGAAGAAAACTGAAATGTTTTCCTATTTAAAGGTGAAATAATAGTATAAACTATAATGCAGGCCAACAAAGCAGTAAAATATTTTTTTAATTTAACTAGCTGATCAAAATAGTCTCTTCCAGTGCCAGAGCTTCTTTCCTATCATAGCCAGAGTAATCTTTATGGAACACAACTCAGATTGTTTAACTCCACTGTTAAATGTTACTTACAAAATAGCACTTGAACTCTATCAATGGCCCTTTACAGTCTGCCCCAGCCTGCTGTCCAGACTCATCTGCCAACAGTCTCTGCCCTGACACAGACACACACACCAGGTTCCTAGACATGTAGCCCTCATTTACATCTCTTCTATTTCAAAGTCTGCTGCCTCAGCCAAGGATATCCTACCTCCTCCTCTCCATGTAACTCCTCGTGTGTCAAGACCCAGACCATAATCCTGCCCCAGGTGAGGTGTTTGACTTCCTTAGGCCACTGGTAGTTTCCTGGTCTGAGCTGCAATAACACTTACTGCATACCTTCTTACTACATACTACATTGTACAGTCATTATAAGTAAACATATCCCTCTCTTCTCCACCAGAACTGGGCTCCTTAAGGGAAGAGTGTAAAGCCTGGCAAGAAATAGGTGCTCAGTAAATACTAGTTTATGGTTCACTGTTAAAAGATAGAGGTAACTGGCTGTTTGACCCCAGGGATCTAGTTTTCAACTAGTTTCCATATTCATTTCAACCTCTCACCCTCCCTCCATCTGTAACATTTTATAATAGTCATAAAATGATCCCAAGGGACTTATAATATTCTGAACTACCAATGACAGACTCTTCCACGGTACTACCCTTTTGATGCAAGAAAAAATGAAAATATTTTAGAAATATTTCAACAATGACTAAAGCCAAGAGTTTTCTGGTCAAGCTTCAGTTAATCAAAAAATTAAATAAAACACAAGTCCTCATGCCTCAAGCATTTTAGTTAATCATGGTTTTATGAAACCTTAATCCAGCATGGAGGCTAAAATGAAACAAGAGAGCCAACAAGTCCAACAGATAATTACATATCCATCTGACGTAACCAACATAGTTGAGCACAGGGTAATAGTAACTGTAAGTCATCTAACATTAAATTCTCGTGCCAGTGATACAGAACGTTATTCTAATGGCCTGATTTGACTGTCTTTAATTTGGTTTGATTATGCTTCTGGTTTACACTTTAAGGAGACCAAAAAACCTCTCTCTGATTCCATAGGATTGGATTTTGTAAAAAGTAGAATGTCCAAAGAATCCTCTTTCAGGAACTAAATCATCTCCACATGTGCTTAAGAGTCTCTCTCTCTCTCTCTCTCTCTCTCACACACACACACACACACACACAGCAAAACAAGAACATTTATGTCTGGGATACAAATGCATAACTGAGAACAAAAAGGGCAAAGATTCTAACTTCCAAATTTGTTGGGAGCTGTTTTATAGGAACCAAGCCTTAAGACCTGATTTGAGGGCAAGGCAACAGGGAAATAATATTAATAATAATAAAGGCAAGAGGGAATCATTGATAGAGTTAAACTCCAAAACTTTAATTTCCTCAAAATAGTTTCCAGATGGTTGAGAACGTCTTTCTATGTATGGTATTTTCAGGAGCTAAATAAAAAGTCATCCATTTGCCTACGTGGTAATATTTCAGCAACATGCCACATTTGTTTTAAATTTTCATTGCTGATATTAAACCTCTGATGTTTGAGACACCTGTACGGGGGCCAGCAGCACAGTCTAACTTTATCAGCCTGTCGGGAACTGTCATCAGGACCAGGCACCTGGGAGATGGGGCTCTGAGTCTTGAGTACGTAGCAATTCTGCCCTTTGATGTCCACTTTCCTTCCAGAAGGAGAGCACTAAACAAGTGTCCCCTTTCTCCTTCCTGCATCTATAGGATGTAAGCACAGAACTACTTCAGGGCAGAAGAAAGGAAAATATTAAAGAGGGAAAGAAGGTGGCATTTCTTGGTTCTCTTTTCCATCTTCCTGGACTCAGAAGTCCAGAACCTCATCCTCAAACCTGTCTCTTTGCTGAGTTAATGAATCTCCCTGTACCTCAGTTCCTCTGTCAGCTTTCTATTTTCTTAACAGAAATAGCAAGAGTATGAACAACCCTATTATCTACAAATGAATTTTTGAAAAGGCTCTTATAGATACACAATGACTTTCAAAGGTATCATTTTTTTTGTTACCAAGCCATGTATGCCTTTATTCATTCATTCGACAACTACTTTTGAATGTCTGCTATATATCAGACACTGAGTGCCAGAGCAAAGCACAGTCCCCACATGGAGTTTAAAGTCTAATTAAGGAAACAAAAACTGAACAAATAATCACACACGCAGAGAATAACAAAGTGGTAAGTACAGAATCACAACACATACCTACCATTATCCAGAAAATACTGCATATTCCTGTTTGTTCTCTAATTTGTTTATCAGTTAACTTAAATCAAGCGATTCTTAAAAACTACTTTCCGAATGTAGCGTGTTATTTGTCGGTTAAGGCTTTTAGATAATGCGTAGAACTGAGGTTTTCAGGTGGAATCGGGCCTTCATTTCGTGAAACAGAAAAAATATTGGTATAAATTTAAAACCATAAAATAGAAAGTTGAGACCTAAGGGGCCTTCCCTGGAAGGACATGGGGCATGTTTACAGAAAAGCCATCTTTCAGTCTTCATAATATAAAGAGCCTACATCTCTGGTGATAGTAGCAGCTAACACATCACATTTACTCTGTGCCAAGGTACTATTCTAAGCATTTTCTAAATATTAACTCATTTAAGTGTTACAATAACCCTCTGAGGGAGGTATTTGTGGTGGTAGTGGTATTATCCCCATTTTGCATATGAGGAAAGTGAGGCACAGAGGGGTTAAATAACTCACCTGCTGTCACACAACCAGGAGGTAGAGCCAAAATGCAAACCCAGCCTGTGCTCTTACTCACCTTGGTGTAATGCCTCTTGTTCATGCAGTATGCTGAAGTATGTTGAACACTGTGGGGGTTTTGTTCAATAATTTAGACAGCACGTTCAAAAACTATCTCTGCCTCCTCACATGTTCTCCTAGTGACTTGGATAAATTCTACTTGGTAACTCCTTGTGGAGTTTAAAACAAAGTTTTAAACAAAGTCAAGTTTAAAACAAAGCTAAACAAAGTTCGACTCCTTTCAGTGAGAAATTTGACCTACTGAAATTAAAGACAAAGAGTTGCTTTCCTAATTACTTTTTAAAACAAGAGGCTCAGTTCCTCACACATTAGCAAAATGTCTTCTCCCATTATTATTACAGAGTAAGCTGCACATAGGTTTGATAGAAGTTCTACCCTGAAGGAAACGTTTCTCCTAAAATTTGATACAACACAATGTGGAATGGTGCCATGAGTCTAAACTTTAGACTCTAAAGTAAGGTGGAAAAGCCAGACCTAAACTGACCATATTTTCCCTCCACATAATTTTGAGACAAGAAAGGCATCTACAGAAGGTGTGGTGATGACTACAACCTTTTCGTCTCAAATCATGCTGCTTCCCAGGCTCAGTCATGCCAGAAGATTTCAACAGCAGAGGGAAAAAAAGGAATAAGGCACAGGAAGCATGTTCAGGCAGGTTGGTGTGGAAAATGCCTTTTGACTTTTTTTTTTTTTTTTTAAAGCTGAAGGATTCTTTGGAGAATGAAGATTAAGCAGTCATCAGGAATGAGTCTCCTCATTTGACTTGAGAATTAGCACAGAGACTACTTTTTGCACTTAAAGTATCAGAAGCCCATGTTGAAATAAAGAAGTGCTACGAACATGACTAACCATCGATAAGCTGATACTGCTTACAAGACAAAACAGGAATCTTTGGGACAACTGCCATCAAGATGTGCCAGAGAACAAGAGTTTTACAACTAGACAGAAAACCAAGAACATGGAAAGTTGAATATAGTTGTTAAGATATGTAAACAACTGAAACAAAAGCAACACTAGAATATTTTAAAGAACTTTTCTTCTAAGATGTGTCCATGAAATACTCGGTGTGCAGTGATTATTCTTCATTTTATAAATGGGGGAGGAAAGAGTTTAGCTCTAAAATACGTGTTAATAATTCAGGAAAAATAATATACCTGAATACGTGGGTACTCAGTCATTCCTTAATATAAAACTCCAATTTGAGTCTCCTAAACTTATTATGAAAATGTTAGGTTTAAGCAGATGCATCTTTCTCAGGAATTGGGGGGAGGGGGTGTCAAACTAAACAATTGAGCAATTGGTGACTGGCTGTCAAGAAACCATATGTAAATGAGGAGAATAAAAAATAAAATTAAAAGGCCAGCCCTCTGCTCCTCTACCCCATTATCCTGTTAAAAATAAGAGCCTTCACACAGATCAGAGCTGCAGACCACCTTTCATTGTATTCATTCCTCTCTACAGTCCATAAATAAATTAGAATGTTCTGAGCAAGATACACGCAGCAGTGGACACACCCATTTCAGATGAAGGCTAGCTGCTGGCCCAAGATGACCTAGATTTTAGAGTTAAGGTACTGATGTGGGAACACGAAGGACTGGTTGAACTTAGCTTTCTCAGCTAGAGGGGGGTAGAAATGACGTAGGAAACAAAGAGGGCTAGCCAAAACTTCTTTTTCGACTTAAAACTAAGCTTAGGGGTCTTAGAACATCAAAACCTTGCAACTAGGTTTCAGTTTGAAGAGCAAAATTATTTAGAATGACATGAAGCCAGCCTTTGTACTGTATGATTGAGAGTTCACTGAGGCAGGCATCTGTCTCTTAACAGAAGAACCAGAAAATGATACAAAATAAATAAAAGTTTCATCTTTACTCTAGAGGAGCTTAGTGAGCAATTGTGTGGGAACTGCTCATGAAACAGCCACAAAAATTTTCGAAGCAACAAACCATAAAAATAAGCTCATATGGCTCAAACTGGGAAATAAATCACAGCCAGTGTTTGTCAGATACCAGCCATTGTACAATGTGCTTCACATACATTTATCCCCATTTCACAGATGAACAAACTGAGGCTCAAAAGGGTAAATATACCTTGCCCAAGGTTACACTTAGGTTGTTTGCATATCCTACTCTCTCTCTCTTTACCATCACTCACTGTCCATAAAGTACTATACTACTATTATTAAAAACGAAGGTAGAGGAGAAACAAGATGGCGGCGTGGGTAGCAGCTGCGCCCGCCGCCCCCCAACCACATCAAAATACAACTAAGATACAGAACCACCATCACTCAGAGCCTCCTGAGATCTGGCTGCACAGAAGCCCCACAACCAGGGAGCTGAAGGAGCATCGAGACCAGGAGGAGGGGTGGAGACGCAGGCGGATCGGGGCTGAATCGCAGAGAGGAGGCCGTGGGCCCACACCCGGTGCCACCGGTTAAACCCGGGAGGGAATCTCGGCGGTGGGGGTTTCCCAGAGCAGCGAGGGGTCCCAGCCCCACAGCAGCCCCCAGCCCAGGGCTCCAGGGCCGGGAAGAGACGTCCCCACAACTCCGGGCTGTGAAACCAGCGGGGACTGTCCCTGAGGGTCGCGGAGGCTGCGGGAGCCCCAGCAGCTCCTCTTAAAGGGCCCGGCACGGACTCACTCGGACGCTCCCTCTGAGCCCAGCGCGCGGCAGCAGCCTGAAAGGACCTGGGACACTCGGGGAGGAACTAACCTGCCTGAAGTCGGGGCGAGAGGTGGAGGGGCGGCTTCCTCCCAGGCAGAAGAGCTGGCAGAGGCCATGGCTCCTTTGGCGAGTCCTCCCCACACAGCCAGCAGGCAGGCGCCATGTTTGAGTCGCCAGCACCTGACTCACCCCGTTGGCCCCGCCCCATGATTCCCGGAGGCCCCGCCCCTCCCCACCTGCAGCTCAGCCAGGCCATTTCCAGGGGCTTCTCTATGCAAGTGGCCTCTCAAGCCTCATGCTTAGGACTTTCCTGAAATCTCTCAAACAAGCAGCAGCGGGCCCCATACAGCTTGATAAGGGGCCCCAGGCCTGGCACTAGCGGCAGCTGCATTGGCTCATAGCTTGGCCTCTCCTGGACACCGCCAAGCCCAGCACAAGTAGCAGCCAACTACGGTAGCTCATCCTGGGTGGCCCCGGGCAAGGCACTGGCAGGGGCAGACTTTGCACCTCCTGGGAGGTCCCAGAGACAGTGCACCTGGTGGTCAGACTTGACCACGCTGGATTACAACCCTACCACATCCATGAATGGCACACTCAAGGGGCCCACTTGGTGAACACCAAAGCCCCACTAAAGTAAATCCTGCTCCATAGGGGTGTCTCCAGCACAGCAGCTCTTTGGCTGTAGTTGCAGCTGGTCCTCACAGCTGATTGGCCTGGGGGTCAGTTCCTCCCAGGGACGCCAACAGCAACCAAGGCTGAACTACAACAGGACAGTGCACACAGCCCACACAGGGGAGCACCTAGAAGGCCCAGCTCAGGTGACTGGGGAGGCTGAGCCACTGGACCCTACAGGTCACCTACTATACAAAGCCACTCTACAAATTCCAGGAGACATAGCAGCTCTACCTAATACATAGAAACAAACACCTGGAAGCAGCCAAAATGTGGAAACAAAGAAACATGTCACAAAGGAAAGAACAGAAGTAATCTCTAGAAAAGGAACTAAATGAAATAGATCCAAGCAAGCTAACAGATACAGGTTCAGAATTATGGTTATAAGGATGCTCAAGCATATTAATAAGACTTACAAAAACAAGTGAGACCATCGATGACCTAATAAGTACATATCAGAAAGAAAGGCTACATAAACTGAAATGAAGAATGATTTACAAGGAATCAACAGTAGAGTAGAGGACGCTGAGAATCGAATCAGCAGTTTGGAACATGAGGAAACAAAAAACACCCAACCAGAAGAGCAAAAAAAAAAGAATCCAGAAATATGAAGATAGTATAAGGGGCCTCTGGGACAACTTCAAGTGGTCCAACATTCATATTATTGGGATGCCAGAAGTGAAGAAACAGACCAAGAAATTGAAAACCTGTTTGAAAAAATAATTACAGAAAACTTCCCCTACTGGGGAAAGAAAGACTTACAAGTCCAGGAAGCACAAAGGGTCCCAAACAAGAGGAACCCAAAGAGGCTCACAGCAAAACACATCATAATTAAAATGCCAAAGGTTAAAGACAAAGAGAGAATCTTAAAAGCAGCAAGAGCAAAGCAATTAGTTACCTACAAGGGAGCACCCATAGGACTGTCAGCTGATTTCTCAACAGAAACCTCGCAGGGCAGAAGGGAGTGGCAAGAAATATTCAAAGTGATGAAAAACAGCCTACAACCAAGATTGGTCTACCCAGCAAAGCTATCATTTAGAATTGAAGATCAGATAAAGAGCTTCTCAGACAAGGAAAAGCTAAAGGAGTTCATCACCACCAGGCTAGTACTACATGAAATGTTAAAGGGTCTTGCTTAAGAAGAAGCTAATGAACAAAAGAACCTGACAAACAAAACAGATCCAGAGACATTGACGCATGCAACAGACGATCATATTTCAGAGGAAAGAGGGAAGGGGGGTGGAGGGTGGGAAGAGATTAACCAAAGAAGTTATATGCATATATGCATAACCCATGGACACAGACAATAATGGGGTGAAGGCCTGGGGGGGTGGGAGCGAGGTGGAGGGGGTCAATTGGGGGGAAATGGGACACCTATAATACTTTCAACAATAAAGATAAATTTTTTAAAAAAATGAAAGTAGTATAGTGACATGGAAAAATAGTTACAAAATAATGTTGAATGAAAAAACAATACAAGTTGTATATATGCAAAAGTTTATACTCAGGTAAGAAAGAATGAGAAGGAAGCATAAAGAAGTTTGAAAAGTTATGTTACAGTGGTAAGATTATGGAGAACATTTTCTTAAAATTTTTCTCTTCATATTGTTGCAAAGTTAGACATATACTTCTCAAATGTCTAAATGATTATGCTCTGAAAAGGGTGTTTGGAATCAGGTAAAATCAACAGGAAAAATTGCCTGGAAACCAAGAATTTTCATCACTATTTTGGAAGACAAGAGGGTCTCATGTTGGCCAAGAGGATAAAAATGTTGTCAGAGTAGTGACAAGACTATTAATTCAGCAGATTCAAAGGTATGTACCAGTAAAACAAGGCTGCTGTGACACAAAGACAGTTGTTGGGAATGGTAAGCTGAGATGTCTGAATTTTATAAGCTAAAAACTAAGGAGTAACACAATAACATGGTATGAGGAACTTTTTATTCTAACCTCTGTGTGGAAGATGGGTATGAAACCAAGAGTCTTTAATGGCTTTGATTAAATTTAGTTTTAAATCCTAGCTCTAGAAATCATCTCTCTCTCTCTCTACACCCTTCAGAGTCCTAGACTTTTGCAATGATAATCAGCAACCCCCAAGACAGCAGGAGACAGTAGCCCAGACCTGACTAATGGTCACAGGATCCAGACCTCTGGCAGGCTAAAGACAACATCTCAATTTATGTTTCAGTTCCTGAGCCCTAAGGTGGACTGACCCCCTGGCTACTTTCCCATGAGACCAGACAGAGGCATGCTGAAAAAGATCTCAGAGCTGTCCTCAAGACCTGAAAAAATGATTCATCACCTTATCTTACCTCCAACCAATCAGTTCCCAGCACAACCCTGAATCCCTAACCCACAGGGTCCAGCACCAGGTGGATGAACTCTTTCTATTCTGTGGAGAGGAAAGGGGACATGGAGATCACCAGAAGCCAGTGGAATGAGAAGGATATTTGAAGTGGTGTGAGCTCCCGGTCTTCCCTGAGTCTTGAATCATAGTATCCAAACTACCCCACCAAAGAGCCTCAGATAAATGTGCCCACTGAACATGTTTCCCCTTCTTTAAAATGAGATTTAGGGCACCTACAACTTCAGCGATCCCATGAGGCTTTTGCCACTTTACACCAAGGTGATTGTGCATAAAGCTCTACAGGTATGTAAATAACATGAATAGGGAATACTCAATGTACTTAAATGTTGCTTTCCCCCTGCCCTTGAGAAATCCAGGCAAGTTCTGAGTAAGTCTCATGGGAGTGGGCGTCTACGACACACCCATTAAACAGAGAAATAATGTATTTCAAGGGAAATGTTCTGACTTGCTTTTCATTAGTCATCAACAGATAAGCAAACATAGAGCAAATCTCTAACTATGTCTAACTTGGGTGGTGGACAAACTGCTAGATGTATTTACTTTTCAAAAGAGCTGCTATTTTAGGACCACATAACATAAAGGCTTTGTGCATTTACTTTTGGGTGACTTCAGACCATGGTATGAGCACATACTTCAGGAAGACGAGCTCTTGTTCTAATTATGGAGATGGCTGAACTGATCAAATTACTCACAGCATATCTTTCATTACCAAAGGAATGATTCCAACAAAGGGCTTTGATTTGGTGATTGAAAATTGCCAGCCATTTCTACAGGCCTTTGAAGAAATGGAAAGCTAAAATGATGATAAAAACAATAAATGAGGGCAGTGGAAGGTTGCTTAACCTTTAACACTGATGTTGTGGTCATGGTTGTTTTATCCTTAATTATAATTTCTTTAAAATAGCTTAAAGAAAAATAACTCTTAAGAAAATGAGCTATGTGGATTCTCTGTAAACTTTGAGCAAAAATACTGATTTTTGATGATTCTTTTGATAGATGTTGTTGGATTTCTAATGTGTGTCACACTTGGTAGGTTGTAAAATAAATGTTTTCCCCAATTAAGAAGACTGGGGGGAGGGATAAATTTGGCCTGATGTTGACAATCCAATTGATTATCAACTCACTCCCTGTTTTCCAGCTCCCGGAAATAGCAACACAAGATTCAGACTCTTTACCTATCTCCTCCAATTGGAGGAAGGGGGTGATTTGCTGTGGGTGTGTGGATGAGGGAAGGTGGTTAGTGAAGCAAAAAGGTGAGAGAACCCCTCAATCATTCCTGAAGCAGAAACCTGTCACTTTTGTAAGGAACAAGAATGAAACTTCTCCTGGGGTGCCTTGGGGTAGGGAATAGGAAAACCAATAGCCAAGCGGACATAGCACACATTTTTGTCATTTCATAACCCAGATGGTCATTACAATATGCATAATAATAAGATTTTTCTGCTCCACAATTATTTTTACTTCCAGGTATATCATGGTTATTAAAAAGTCAGTTGATCCCAGCCAGCGTGGCTCAATGGTTGAACATCGACCTATGAACCAGGAGGTCACGGTTTGATTCCTGGCCAGGGCACATGCCCAGGTTGCAGGCTCAATCTCTAGTAGGCGTGCAGGAGGCAGCCGATGAATGATTCTCTCTCATCATTGATGTTTCTATCTCTCTCTCCCTCTTCCTTCCTCTCTCTGAAATCAATTTAAAAAAAAAAAGTCCACAGAGCTCTGGCTGGTGTGGCTCAGTAGCTAGAGCATTGGCCCATGCACTGAAGGGTTTTGGGTTTGATTCCCAGTCAAGGGCATGTACCTGGGTTGCAGGCTCAATCCCTGGCCCCAGTCGGGGCACGTGCAGGAGGCAGCCAATCGAAGTGTCTCTCTCACATCAGTCTTTCTCTCTCTCCCCCCCTTCCCCTCTCTCCCTCCCTTCTACTGTCTAAGAACCAATGGGAACTATATCCTAAGGTGAGGATTAACAACAACAAAAAAGTCAATTGACTTCATTTAGTTGGGCAATGCCCATAAATTCTTGACACTCCCCATTCCCCATCTTGCCCAACACCTCCAAACACACAAACATATGCCAAAAGGTGAGAGAGCAAAAGTACTAATATGTCCATTTAACCATAGTATATCTTCAAAGATGTTGGAGTCTCAGGGTATAAATTACCCTCCCCAAGGAGTAACTGTGCTAAATGTCAAGCACAGAAGGACACTGAGAAGTCATGATTCAGATATGGCCATGAAATAAATTTCTATTAGCCCATAATTTACTGAGAAACCTGTACTGAATTGCATTAAAAATGGCATCATGGTGTTTCTGTATCTTGACTACTGTAAATAATGTTGCAATGAACATAGGGGTGCATATATCTTTTCAAATTACTGTTTTCATATTCTTTGTATAAATACCCAGAAGTGGAACAGCTGGATTATATGGTAGTTCTATTTTTTTTTTTTTATGAACCTTCATACTGTGTTTCATATTGGCTGCACCAACTTGCAATCCCACCAACAGTGCATGAGGGTTTCCTTTTCTCCACATCCTCTCCAACACTTGTTATTTCTTGTCTTTTTTATAATATCCATTCTTTCATCGACTGATGAATGAATAAAGGAGATGTGGTAAATATCTGCACAACGGAATACTACTCGTCCATAAAAAGATGAAATATTGCCACTTGTGACAATATGAATGAACTTTACAATATGAATGAACTTTAGTGAGGTGCATATTACCTCACTAAAAAAATAATATAATGGTTAACGCTAATTAAATAGTTGGTATTTTTCTGCATTTCCAAGTCAGGCTTCCTTCCTCTCCTTGCTGACATGCACTGAGTTCTCTCCTGCCCTACCCTCAAAACGTGTTCACAAGACAGGACTCAAGAGACTGATTCTTCTTCCAGGAGAAATGACTAAAGAGACTTTAAGTGCACCCTTCTTTAGAATAAAGAGCTGCATTTTGAAAGGGCAGGGACAGAAGAAGGGTCCTTTTGGAGCTTCTGAAATCATGCCTGCCTTACCCACGGATCATACACATTCTTCAATTGGCTCAGATGCCAACTGCCAGGAAAGCTAAGTAGCGGGTCCCCACTTGTTTTCCACTTACATTATGTATAGTCACTGTGGGAGCCTGTTTACTTGCTGTGAGTTCAGTATTTAAAGGAGCCTGTGGGGGTACTGTCCTTAACCATGAGATGGAGCTGTGTCTACATCCCTGAAGCCCCTAGCTTCTTTGGTTGTAGCTTCAGAGTCTGGGGCCCCTTTCTATTGGTACTCTCACTAAAAATGGACACACTGGCCTGAAGACCTCTGCTCCTTAATCTCTCCTTGATCAACTGCTATTCTGGAGGAGGCAGGAGAGAGCACCATGATGTTACCTGGAAGCTTGTAGAGCTTGGCTCCTTTTTCCACCCCTCACCCACCAACACCCCCAGATGAGAGCAATGTTGTTTCTATGTGAGCAACACTCAGCATGGAACTTGACAGGCTGGACTTAGTTACACCATGTGATCATCATCTCCTCCCTTCTCTTTCCAAATCTTCTCTTCCTGTGGTCCTGAAGCACAGCAAGGATCTGTGCATGCCACAGTCGCTGGTGGCACGGGCATGGGAGACAGATACTGGGGTTGAAATCCCCACCCCACCACTTACTCCATATGAGATAGTGGGCAACCTTCCCGAGTACTCTGAGCTTCACCTTCTTCCTCCATAAAATGAACATAACTACTTTGCAGATTGATATGAGGATGAGATGGAATAATGCATGCAAAGCAGTTTGCCAGGTACGCAATAAGCGCTCAATAAATGGTAGCCAGTATTATTAATGGAACCATCACATATCTAGTTACTCAAACGAGGCAGGTACTTAGGTAGCATTACTCCCCTTTTTCTCTGTAGCCAACCTGACCTTATATCCAATTAATTCTACCTCCCCCTCCCCATCTTTAATAGCTGAACATCTTTTCTACCACTTATTTTTCTTTGCTACCATTTAACTTTTTAACTGTATCCACCTTCTTTCTATTTCAACCATTCTGCACACTTCCCAGCAGTGAATTTTCTAAAATAGAAATGTGTTCACGACATGGAAAAGACTAGGAGATTAAAGACGGCGGTGGGCTGAGTGGAAATGTGCTCGTGACACTCCCTGAATGAAGCTCTTTCAGGCGCTCCACGCACCACCTTCAAGATGCACTCCCAGTTCCTCAGCATGGCATTCGAGACCCAGGACCACATGCCACCACTCCCTCACCACTCACCATAGGCTCCTTCCTCCCAGAACAATCTGTGCTTCTTACAACAGCCCTCGTGTCCAGCTGCCCTACATACTGTTCCCAGCGCATGTATTTGTTCCTTTCGTCACGTGGTGGACTCCCAGGTACCCTGCAAGACAGTGCCCATGGTTCTCTACCGACAAATCTTCCTGACTCCTCACTCACATGTGACATTATTTTACTTTCTGTTTGCAGGCGTACCTTGTTTTATCGTGCTTCACTTTATTGCATTTCACGGATATTGCATTTTTTACAAATTGGCGGTTTGCGGCCACCCTGCCTACAGTAAGCCTGCTGGTGCCATTTTTCCAACAGTCTCAGATGATGGTTAGCATTTAGCAATAAGTATTTTTAAACGAAGGTATGTACATTGTTTTTTTAGACATAATGCTATCGCACACTTAACAGACTACAGTATGCTGTGAGCGTAACTTTTATATGCACTGGGAAATCAAAAAGGTTGTGTGACTCACTCTTTTGCAATATTTGCCTTATTTCGGCAGTCTGGAATCGAACCCACACTACCTCCAAGGTATGCCCGCACTTGTCTGTTTCCTTCTCTTTAGAAATGAGTTTCTTGAGGTGAGGAATTGTGTACCTTGCTGCATCCTGCATTGCAAGCAACAAACACAGATGTTGAATCAATTTATCCAGCAAACATTTACTGAGGACCCAATCTGTGCCAAGCACTGAGCTAGGAGCTAGGCAGATATTTGCTCTCAATCTCTGCACAGTTCCCTGTGGTTTTGTGACCGTTGGTACCACAAGAAAGTGTCTTGACTACCTAAGATCTTCCTCTTCAAAATTCTCTCTCAAACCTCAAGAGTTGCCCATTGGTAGATACAAACATTCATGTAAAAATATCATCTAAATTTATTCTCACAAAAATTTTGTAAGATATCATCTAAGTTTTACAAATAAGAAACCCGAAGCTGAGGGGATTTAATATAGCTTGTCCAATGTCGACAAGCTGGCAACTGGCACGCCTGATAAAATGGGAGAAAACATTGTATAGTGATTACAAGCTAGCTTTTGGAGTAAGAACAACCTGGGTGTTAAGTCCCAGCCTTTCCATATATGAGCCGTGTGGTCTTACAAAAATTTCTCCACCTCAAGCCTCAGTTTTTGGAGAGAGAAATAATATCTACCTACCTCACAAGATTGTGTGACATCCAAATTAAAAACCAAATATAAGCTTTCAGTCCCAGAGCCTGGCAATATCTTGGGGATCCAAAATCATTCCAGAGTCCACAGTTTTAATCACTCTACGGTCCTTCCTTTCTGAGGAAGGGTTGGAACCGATAAGAAAAAGTAGGTTCTATCTTAAGCTGCACAGGGAACCTGAGGCCCAAACAGAATGCTCTTGTTTCTGGCAATCGAGGACACCAAGGAAACTGACTGTTTGCCAGCTACAATATAGCTATTCCCTTAAAGAATTCAGATCTTATCAGCCATCAAATGTTGAGACTTTGTAAACTGTGAAAGTCCTTTGATAAATACATATAGATAGTACTTTTTTCAATACTAAAAGTCTAAGTTGGGCCCCATGATGCCAGTGAGCTTGTCAAGTTATCTACAAATCGTTTCCTCTTTCATCACTTCTTCGAGTAATATAACCATGACTTTGTATTCTCTTGAACACTCACTAAAACTAGTGTGCTGTTAATTCTGTCAGGTAGGGTATTTTGGTGTCGTTGGGTAAAAACAAGACAATCCATTGATCGGTATGGCATAATGAAATAAAATTGTTTTTGCTGTTTATTGTGATCTTGAAGCTATGGAAAATCATAATAATAATGGGCAATTTTTAAGCTCATACTATGTTCTAGGTACTGGGGTTTTAAAAAAATACATTATTTCATTTAATAGAAGAGCCCAGTGAGAAATCTGAGATTTAGTGGGGTTAAATTTCTTGATGTGGGTCCTATGCTGTGAGCAGCAAAGCAGGAAATCAAACCCATCAGAAGCCAAGTTCTCTTCAGCTATTTGGTACAGAACACATACTACATATAAAGTCCTGGACTATCAGGAAACCAGGATAAGGAACACAGTTCCCTGTCCTCCAGGGGCTTACCACGTAGCTCCAACTTAAATTCCACCTCGGACAAAAGAAGGGATAAATAAATACATGGGTAAACTCAATGGACTAGTCAGGCTCAATATAATCCAAAACTATGGTGCAAAGGAGAGTACATCACTGCCTGAATAAAGTATGAACAAGGTGGGAGAGGAAAGTTGAACTGGGGTCTAAAATAAGCCATGTGAAAAGATGCTGCCTGAGATCGCATAGGCCGCCATAACCCTGTCTTAGTTCTTAGCTCCAGGGTGACTCTGCTATTCTCATCAGAATTTACACTCTATTTATAATTTTGACCTAAGTCCCAACACCTGTCATGACTTTATCTCGCAATCAAAGTCAAAGGATCTGGCTTGCCTTGCTCTCTTCATTTTTGCAAGGTTGTTCCCTTTTAAACGTTTATCTTCCCATGATGTGCCTGTAACCCTTGACATGGCGTGGCTGCCAAAGGAGCACTATGGCTGAGCGACAGAAACAACACAAATGAGGGTGGGAAATGATGGAAAGAGCTCCTGGCTTCCACAGGAGTTGTTTTCCTTCTGAGGACAGGGAGACCTCGAATCAGACTGTGTCTTTTGAATTGGGACATCGTATCATTTTGTGAAACTGCACCTAAGAAGCACGTTTTATATCATGACCAAGTTTTTACTAAAAGTTAAAGCATTTCATTTGGTACATTTGAAAGTGTCCCTTAAAAACACCAACATTAAGTATTAGTCTTAGGATTACACTTACTTTTGAGTTGGGTTTAACGAAATTTCACCTGTTAGCTCTTGTGTTGACAGACTGTTCAAATGGGTTCATAATAACATGAAAAAGTTTGGCATGACTATACAAATAGCAACACTTGTGCATAAGCCTATATAACTCTTCCAAGATTTAAATCATTACATTTCCCTCAGATGGGTACTAGACTTCTTGGGTTGATAATCTTGTATGGTAAGTAAATGTGATTGCTATGTTGTACACTTGAAACTAAAATAATATTGTATGTCAACTGTAATTGAAAAATAAATTTTTTTTAAAAATTAAATAAACAAATTATTGCATTTCCTCATGCTAATAGATCTTACTAGTTTTGTGAGGTTTTGTGTCATATGGCTTAAAAAGTAAACTCCAAACTCAGACACAAGGATACACCTGCTTCAGGTTTGCACATATTCTACAAGCTACAGAGACATAGCTTTCCTGAAGTCCAATTCCCTTTTTAAAGGACCCTTGAGCTAGAGCACACTCCGGAAGCACTTGATATGGTCAAAACTGCGCAGTGCTCCCCTTGTCCTCTGTCTATGCGTCCCCTGCCACAAGTCAACCCATCCACTTCACGGTTGCCTGACCCTTTTCTCAATAATGCAAATCTGTTCAAACCCCCCGCATGGGCAGAACCTCCTCGTCATCTGCAGAATCAAATTAAAGCTCCATAAGGAGGGCGAAGTCCTCCCACAGTATCTCGGCCTCAGTTTCACCGGCATCCCCAGCCGCCCCAATGCAGCTCATGGTCTCCAGCCTCCTGAAATATCTCATCACACTTCCCCACACAAGCTCTTCCTTCCCTCTGTGTCCTAAGCCCAAAGGCTACTCCTTTGTCCCGTGTGAGAGTGGCCGCTCCTCTCTATACACGTCACCCCCGCAAGATTCCCAAGGGATGCTTGAAACCATGGAGGGTACTGAACCCTGTAAAGACTATGTTTTTTCCTGTATATACATACCTATGATAAAGTTCAATATATAAGTTAGGCAAGTTCACAAATAGATCTGTTCTTACTGTAGATCTCAGCAACCTCGGCATACAATTTTTTTCTTTCCACATAAAGCAGAAAACTTCCACCTTTTCACTTAAAGAAAGCACTTTGTGCTTCTCCTTGGCATAGCAGAATCTCCAACATCACTATTCTTGTGCCTTGGTCCCATTAAGTAAAACAAGGGTTACTTGAAAATAAAGGTTGCTGCACTATCTTGGCAGACTGATAACCATACTGTGTCTTGGTGTGGGCTTCTTTCAGTTCATCTTGTGTGGGACTCTATGCACTTCCTGGACTTGTGCATCTTTTTCCTTCACCAGGTTAGGGAAGTTCTCGGTCATTATTTCTTCAAACAGGTCCTCAATCCCTTGCTCACTCTCTTCTCCTTCTGGTACTCTTATGATGTCATTACTCTTTATGCTGTCCCAAAGGTCCCTTAAACTATCCTCTTTTTTTTTTAATTTTTGTTTCTTTTTGCTGCTCTGGTTGGGTGTTTTCTGCTGCCGTCTTTTCCTAATCATTGATTCATTCCTCTGCCTCATCTAACCTACTGTTGATTCCTTCTAGTGTAGTGGCTGTCTCTTCAGCTCTTTCCCCGGAGCCACACAACCCAGTCTCTCCTTGCACAGCTCTGTTCTGCTCTGAGCTGCCCTCCCTACATTGGAGCCCACAGTGAGTGGCTGAAAATGAGATTTTGTGTGCTTTCCCTTTAAGAGGGCTCCTGGGCTTCTAGCAGACTCCCATGTCTACCTGGCAGACAGAATCCCTGCTGATTGTCACAGTCAGATGTTATGTGGTGCCCCTCCCCAACTCTGGTGCTCTGGGCTGGGTCACTCCTCAAGGGGAATACTAACAGCTGAGATATTCTGCTATAATCTCAGCCACCACCCATGGGCATGGAGACCAGCCCTTCTCACATCTTCACCCTTCCTACCAGTCTTAATGTGGCTTCTGTAAATCCTTGGTTATAAAACTTCTGTTCACTAGTCTTCAGTTAGTTATTCAGGTTGATTGTTCTATATTTTAGTTGTAATTATAGTTTAGTCCTGGGAGGAGTTGAGTGTAGCTTCCACTTACTCCACCACTATCTTGGGTCCCCTCTATTTGTCTCTTAACTTGCTCACCAGTCACGAGTATACACGTTTCCATGTCCAAACATTGCTGACCAGTCACAAGATAACTCATGTTTGCACTTACATTAATTTAAGTAATTTTAAACGCCTTGCTGACTGGTCATGATGAAAAAGTAGCCAGCTGCACGGGTGAGTCCTGGCTCAAAATAGCTGGTCAGCAAGGTTTTAAGACCAAATTCAGATATCAGTCTCTCTGAGATGGCTCTCTATCATTCCTCCCCCCACATCCTTCCTCTGCCATTGCACCATCCTCTCTTCCTGTCCCATTTAATGACACTTTGTACACTGTGCTGTCACTACCTGTTCACATGGCTGCCTCTCACCCCACACCTGAACTCCCACAGGGCATGATTATATCTTTCCCAGCCCTTAACACAGCAATTTCTCAACCAACAAAGTAGATTCTCAGTAAATAATAAATGAGCAAAATAGGTGAAATTTATCTTTTGCCTTCTTCCACCTTTCCCCGTCACCAGTTGCCTTTTCTCAGCCTTCCCTTCTCCCTGTGTCCACTTCCCTGCCACTGTCAACCCTCTCTTCAACCCTAGCAGTCTGTTTTGTCTCAGCCATCAATATCAAAACCTGCTCTCATTAAAGATTTTGATAAATTCATAAGGCTGACCATGTCACCTCATACGGTGACAAAATCGAGCCAAAGTAATAAATCTCTAATTGTGGGACTTAAGTCTGGTCAGAGGCTCTCTCACAGTACCTGCGCCCATGCTGTGGCATTTTGTGTAGGAGTTGCCTGGTCATGATTGTTATTGGCACCAAAATCTCTATATACTCTTGGCTATGTGATCTGGGGCCCTAGGAAACCAGCCTACCTCAAACCAAATGGTCCAGCCATTCTTTTAGAACTACCAAATTATTGATGCTGCTTGAAAAAAACAAATATTTCAGTTTTTTAAAAATAATGTTCCTCATTTAAAAAATAAGGAAGGCTTTGCCTACTAAAAGATTTAAACTCAGCAGTCTGATTTAAATATTAATTAATTGTATATTTCTTAGTTGGTGAACTATTTAACATGCAGTTATTTCCTAATGGGGAAGGGGAAATAAAAATCATTAAAGTCCTACTAAGAACTGAGCATAGAGAAACTTTCTCCCAGTTGCCTCTCAACAGATAACCAGTTAGAAGGTAAACAGGAAGAAGGATGACCGCAGAAGAGTAAGGGCTCCATCTCTGTCTCCTAGGAATTCTGAAAGCCCCCTCTGAGTGTTTTATGAGAGACCTTTTTAGAAAGACAAAGGATGGATAGTGAGTTCTAACCAAGCCCATACGTCAAAATGGCATAATCCAAATGGAAGTGACACACTCTCCAGTTTCTGTATAATGGGGTATTTGTGTTAAAAACAGATAAATAGGATTCTGCCTGCCAAACCCTCCCCATGCCAGAATGGCCGCTTGGACCAACACCATACTACCAAAGCAGATCAGCAAATCATCTGGCCATCGGGCAGTAAAAGTCTTCAGTCTTTGAGTCAGAACTGAGAATAAGACAGTAAAAGTAATATTCTAGAGGGTTTGTCTTTCAGACATGTAACAATATTATACAGTATTAAGGACCAGAAATGAAATAAGATCATGGGTGTAGAGATACATTTAAAACCCCAAGGCACTTTGTAAATACCAGGTGGTGGAGTCGTTACTATGATGGAGATGTATAATGCCACCTGACTGGTAGAGTTGATGGCTAAACTGTCAGACACAGGACCCCACAGCGATGGGCAAGTCCATAAAAGCTACCTCTCCCCTGCCCAGCTAAGAAAATACTGCTATATTTGGTTTTCAGATGCTTGGGCTACCAGAAAAACCCATTTAAGAAATCTGATTGTAATATATGTCATACTAGACTATCTATTGGTTTAAAATAGAAAATGGTTCTGAGTTCCATCTCAGGCTCCCAAGAGCTTGTCTACCCACTGCTTTTAGTGAGGATGAGATTCCTTTACTTCCTGAGTGGAACAAAGGTCTGGCAGCAGAGACACATCTCCTGGAATCATTTAAGCCTGGAAAAGAGATGAGGAGTTGCTCAGTCCAACCCTTGGCTGGAATGTAGTGAAGATGAAAAGAACTCATGCCTGCAGAGCTTGTAGCACAATAACTGGCATATACTAAGCCGTCAATAAAAGTTGCTATTAATAGTACTAATAGTAACGCCTTGAAGCTGTTTAGTGGCGGGGCTGGGACTAGAACCCGAATTCTCTACTCTCCATCTTTCCATAAGACCAGAGGCTTCCCATTGTGGAAAAAGTATCTAGAGTGGGAGGCTTTGAAAAATTGTTTTAAAAGAGCGATTATTTTCAAGCAACTTATTTTATTGTAAATGCCACCATTTATATGCTCAGATAGTGCAGTTTAAGAATATGGACAGATGAAGTTTGATTTATTTTAGATTCCCAAATTATTTTTCACATTTCCTTTTATAAAAGGAGTCCAAACATAAAAAGCAAAGGTGGTAAAGAAAATCCCTGAATGATTACTTTCGTTAAAATTGTATTTGCTTGAAAATTAGACGATAAACCTTCATATGTCAGGGCTCCAGCTGTAGAACCTGACAATAGCCAGCACTTACAGATATATTTTAACAAAGATACTCCCACATGATGTTCCAGGCTTTACAAAACGCCACGACTGCTGGAAAACAGCTGGGAACCACAACCTCCTGAGCTTTATCCAAAAACAAAACAAACAAAACAAGAAAAGCACTCTACCCGCCCCAACTCCACCCCCAACAGAACAGTAAAATATTGCTCTCCTGAAGCATTGCAGGGCATATCCAGCATAGTTACTTTACTCTGGGATCAAATAAATTGAATGGTTTAACTCCACCACACCACAAAAGTAAGTATAGCCCCCTAGCCTCTCTGTCTAAAGAACATGAGTGTGACTTGAAAGAAATAAAACATTGGACATTTGATTTAAGTAATAATAATAACAATGATAATAGTCAGGATCACACAAAGGAATTTTGTAAAAACGGAAAAAAGTTCCATGGTCAAAATAAGTTCATTGCAGCATTATTTACAATAGCCAAGATATGGAAGCAACCCAAGTGCCCATCAATAGACAAGTGGGTAAAAAAGTTGTGGTCCATTTACACAGTGGAATACTACTCAGTCATAAAAAGAATAAAATCTTACCTTTTGTGACAGCATGGATGGACCTAGAGTGTATCATGCTAAGTGAAATAAATCAGAAAGAGAAAGACAAATACCATATGATTTCACTTATATGTGGAATCTAAAGAACAAAATAAACAAAATAGATACACAGAACAGACTGATGGTTGACAGCAGGGAGGGGATTTGGGCTACTGGGCAAAAAACGTGAAGGGATTAAGAACTACAAATTGGTAGTTACAAAATAGTCACAGGAATGTAAATTACAGCATAGGGTATATAGTCATAACATTGTAATAACTAAGCATGGGGCTGGGTGGGTACTTGAAATATCAAGGGAACACTTTGTAAAGTATATGATTGTCTAACCACTATGCTGTACACCTGACACTAGTATAGAATAATATTGAGTGTAAATTGTAATTTAAAAATACAAAAACTCTTATTCAAAAAAAGTTAAACCAATAAAATTAACCAAGTTTTCCTTACTGCAGTATCCTCAAAGGCTTCTGTTCCCTGATGTGAATTATTTCCCCTAGAAAGCAAAATAATATGTAGCAATTTGGAAATTTATTTCTTTGCAGAGAATCAATTAGAGCTGGTGTTCCATAGAACCCATTTTAGAATAGTCTGATTTAGATTATAGTCAGGTACTTAAAGCACATTCTAATATCAGAGTAACCATATTTTATGCAATATATTCTTATAGTAAATCTTTAATACCTACCAGTTATATAATCTTAAAATATGTAATATTAACTATCAACTATAGGAATAGTATCTACATTGGCAGTGAAGGGAAAACTCACCACTTCTTACCAGAAAGCTTGTTTCTCCACTGCCCACATTTAGTTTACTATTAAAGCTTTAACATTTGACATGGAGAAAATAAATGCTTTTTTCTTCTCCAAGTCATTAATGTTCACCGCAATCAAAGTTGCCCTTATTGAGCTAATATTACCATCAGTATGAATTTTTAAACATGTTTGTAAAATTATTTTATTACAAAAATGTGTGCTTGCTTATTATAGAAAATTTGGTACACCCAAAAAAGATTTTTTTTTTTTTTTTTAAAGAAAACAGTAATCCCACAACCCAGGGATAAACTTTGATATGTTTACTTTTACAATGTTGTCTCCCAATTATTTTACATACTGAGCATTTTCCCTTGACATTAAACATTGTTCATCTCTTTTGCCTCCCATCAAAAAGGGAAAAATTACGAAGGAATGAAGCGTAAGCAACATCCTTTTTTCCAAGATGGAAATTAGGCAAAGACAGAAGTAGCTGCTTTAATATAATAGAAAAAGCTGAAACTAAGTGCCTATAGCTGGGAATTTTATCAAGATACAAACAAATTCCCTCTAGAACTCTCCCCAAAAGTATTCACGAAAAGTGGAGGTGAGACATGAAGCTGAGCACAGGAGAACAAGCTTCTATTTGTATTAGGAGTAAACACCAGGCCCCACTTGTGCAAAGCAAAGGGACTTCCCTTCCCACCCCAAAGACAGAGGAGTCATTCTCTGGAGAAAATGAACTAGAGAACCTCCTAGATATGTGATTGCCCAGCCTGGCAAAAGTCAGGAGAGGAGCCAGAGATGATATGAGAGACTAAAAGAGGGAGTTTGAGTGAAAGCTTATAAACGAACAGATGAGATCCTGCCAGAATCAAAGCAAGACAACAAATTGGAAAATCCTTCTATGGAGAAACAAACTGAACAAACCCAGATGCTTAAAAAGCCATAAGTACACGTGGCTCAGCTAACAGAGAAGTCAACTCTCAGCCCCTTCGTCCCACAGTGTCATGCACAGTGTCACGCACTTAGCTCAGTCAGCGTTGCAGTGCCTCCTGCATGAACACGGGTGGAGAAACAAAACCTCCAGACACAGGAAGGCGGAAGGCTTCCAACACGAAAAACAAATCACATTAAACACTAGAACTCAATGGAATGCATTTCAGGGAGGAGGGAAAAAACACAAAAATAACACTGTATACATAAGACATATGCATAAGAGGAGACACTACAGCCATGAACTAGGAAACAGAGGCTGAGGCCGGAGGTAGCGAGGAGCGAGAAACACTCAGCAAACAAGAAGAAATCATGGACATGTTAAGACACCAAAGCAGAAAAAAGTCAACAGGAAGTTTGGAATATAGTGAAGAAATTTCCCGGAAAGTAGAACAAAGAGACAAAGCAAAACATAGGTAATTGAAAGAAAAAGGAACAAAATTAGAAAGATAAACTAAAAGGTTCAATATCTAAATAGAATGCCAAGAGAAAAAAAAAGAGGAACGTGTGTGAGAGAGAATAATTACATTTTTAAGTACATGGTTTTTAAAATAGACTATTTTACAGCAGACTTATGTTACAACACTATTGAGCAGAAAGCCGAGTTTCCATCTACCCGCTGGCCCCCACATGCTCAGCTTCTCGCACCACCAGCACCCCTCAGCACGGTGGTGCACTTGTTATAACCAACGAGCCTAGACTGACACCTCGTTACACCCAAGTTCTCAGTTTCCGCTGGGGTTCACTGTCGGTGCTCTGCCTTCAGCGAGCCATGGCCAATGTTTACTGACACGTACCCACCGTTACAGGACCACGCAGAGGGGCGTCACCGCCTTAGAAAGCTCTCTGCGTTCTGTCTTTTCACCCCTCCACCCTCCCTACCCCTGGCAGCCACTCGTCAATCCTTTTACCGTCTCCATAGCTCTGCTATGGCTTCTTATGCTCAGTAACACGCATCTAAGTTTCCTCCATGTCTTTTCATGACTTCATAGTTTGTTTCTTCTTTGTGCTAATATCCCACTGTCTGAATGTACTAGTTTATACGGCGCTACCTCGGTTTTCGAACATTTCAGAACTCACATGGTCTTCTGGAACGGATTACATTCAAAAACCAAGGTACCATTGTCTGTCCATTCACCAGCTGAAAGACATCTTGGTTGTTTCCAAGTTCGGGCATACGAATAAAGCTGCTATAAACATTTGTGTGCAGGTTTTTATGTAGACATAAGTTTTCGGGTCTTCGGGGTAAATACCAAGGAGTGCAGTTGCTGGATTATATGGTAAGAGTGTGTTTAGTTTTGTAAGAAACAGCCAGTCTTCCAAAGTGGAGGTACCATTTTACATTCCCACCAGCAATGAATGAGAGTTTCCTGTCGCTCCACATCCTTGTCAGCATTTAGTGTTGTTAGTACTTTGAATTTAGGGCATTCTAATCAATGTGTACTGGTATCTCATTGATGTTTTAATTTGCAATTCCCTAATGGCATATGATGTTGAGCATCTTTTCATATGTTTATTTGCCATTTATATATCTTCTTTGGTGAGGTGTCTGTTCTGGTTTTCTGTTCACTTTTTAATCTAGTTGTCTGTTTTCTTATTGAGTTTTAAGAGTCCTTTGTGTATTTTGGATACCAGTCCCTTATCAATCAGTTGTGTCTTTTGCAAATATTTTCTTCCAGTCTGGCTTTTCTTCTCATTCTCTTGACAGTGTCTGTCCGAAAGCAGAAGTTTTCATTTTAATGGTGTCCAGTTTATCAATTATTTCTTTCACGGATTATACCTTTGGTTTTATATCTAAAAATCATCACCTTGCCTAAGGCCATCTAGATTTTTTCCCCATTATCTTCTAGAAATTATATAGTTTTGTGTTTTACATTTAGGTGATCCATTTTGAGTTAATTTTTGTGAAGGGGATAAGATCTAGGTCCAGATTCAGTTTTTTGTATGTGGCCGTCCAGCTGTTCCAGCATAATTTGTTGTAAAGACATCATTTCTACTGTATTGCTTTGCTCTTTTGTCAGAGATCAATTGACTATATTATATGAGTTTATTTCTGGCTCTCTATTCTGTTACACTGATCTATTTGTCTATACTTTTGTCAATACCACACTGTCTTGATTACTATAGTTTTATAGTAAGTCCTAAAGTCAGGTAGTGTCAGTTCTCCAGCTTTATGCTTTTCCGTCAATATTATCTTAGCTATTCTGGGTCTTCTGCCTCACCATATAAATTTTGGAATCAGTTTATCAATAACCATGAAATAACTTGCCTGCAATTTGATTGAGATTTTGTTGAATCTGTAGACCATGTTGAAAAGAACTGGTGACATCTTCACAATATTGAGTCTTACTATATATGAACATGAAATATCTAGCCATTTATTTAGTTCTTTGATTTCTTTCAACAGAGTTTTGTAGTTTTCCTCATAGATCTTCTACATATGTTTATTGGATTTATACCAAAGTATTTCATTCTTTCACATACTAATATAAATGGTATTGTGTTTTTTCTTTTTCTTTTTTTATTCTCACCTGAGGATATGTTTTTTATTAATTTTTAGAAAGAGAGAAAAAGGAAGAAAGAGAGAGAGAAACATTGATGTAAAAGAGAAACATCAATCAGTTGCGTCCTGTACACACTCCAACAGGGGATAGAATCTGCAACCTAAGGACATGCCCTGACCAGGAAATTGAACCTGAAACCTTTTGGCATAGGGGACAATGCTCCAACCAACCGAGTCACCTGGCCAGATGGCACTGTGATTTTAATTTCAAGTTCCACTTGATCATTGCTAGTATAGGAAAGAGACTGAGTTTTGTATATTAACCTTGTATCCTTATAACTTTTTATAGTCACTTGGTAGTTCCAGCAATTTTTCTGTTGTTGACTCTTTCAGATTTTCTGCATAAACAATCATGTCATATGCAAACAAAGACAGTTTTATTTCTTCATTCTCAATCAGTATACTTTTTTTTGGTCTCGTTGCAATAGCTAGGATTTCCAGTATGATACTGAAAAGCATTATCATTAAAGGGGTTATCTTGTCTTTTTCCTGAACTTAATGAGATAGCTTCTAGTGGCTCACTACTAAGTACGATGTTAGTTATAGGTTTTGTAACATTCTTTATCAAGTTGGGGAATTTCCCCTCCAAAGTTTGCTGAGAGTTTTTTATCATGAGTGGGTGTTGGATTTTGTCAGATGCTTTTCTGCATCTATTGACATGGTCATGCGATTTTTATTCTTTAGCTTGTTAATATGATGGATTACATTAATTGGTTTTCAAATGTTGAACAAGCCTAGCATACTTGGAATAAATCCCATTTGGTCTTACGTTTAATTTCTTTTATACATTGTTGAATTTGATTTGCTAATGTTTTGTTGAAAATTTTTGTATATATGTTCATGAGTGATATTGGTGTGCAGTTTTCTTGTGATGTCTTTGTCTGGTTTTGTTATTAGGGCAATGCTGGCCTCATGAGATAAGTTACAAAGTAATTTCTCTGCTTCTATTTTTCTAGAAGAGATTATAAAGAATCTGTATAATTTCCTCTTTAAATGTTTCCTAGAATTCACCAGTGAACCCAATTCGGTCTGCTGCTTTCTGTTTTGGAAAGCTATTATTGATTAAATTTCTTCAGTAGATATAGGCTTATTCAAATTGTGTTCTTTCTTGTGTGAGTTTTGGCAGATAGTGTCTTTAAGGAATTGGTCCATTTCATATAGTTTATCAAATTTGTGGTCATAGAGTTGTCTACAACATTCCTTTATTATTCTTTTAATGTCCATTGGATCTGTAGTGATGTCCCTTCTTTCACTTTTGATATTAGTAATGTGTGTCTTCTTTTTTTTTTAGTTAGCTTTGTAAAGTTTTATCAATTTTATTAACATTTTTTAAGAATTAACTTTTCATTTCATTGAATTTCTTTTGATTTTCTATTTTCAATTTCATTTATTTCTGCTCTAATTTTTACTATGTCTTTTCTTCTGCTTACTTTGGGCTTAATTTGCTCTTGTTTTTCTAGTTTTCTATGGTGGACACTTAGATGATTGATTTTAGAACTTTCTTATCTTCTAATATATGTATTCAATACTATAAATTTCCCTCTATGCAATGCTTTCACTGAATTCCACAAATTTTGATAAGTTGTATTTCATTCTCATTTAGTTCAAGATATTTTTAAATTTATCTTGAAACTTTCCTTTGATTCACATATCATTTAGAAGTGTGTAATTTAATCTCCAAGTATTTGGGGATTTTCCAGATATCTTTGTTAGTTTCTAGTTTAATTCCATGTGCTCTGAGAGCAGACACTGTATGACTTCTATTTTTTTAAATTTGGTAAAGTATGCACTATGGCCCAGAATGTCATCTATCTTAGTGAATGTTCCATGTGAGCTTGAGAAGAATGTGTATTTTGCTATTGTTGGATGAAGTAGTCTATAAATGTCAATTATATCTAGTTGATTAATGGTGCTATTTAAGTTTAACTATGTACTCAGTGATTTTTTTGTCTGCTGGATCTGTCCTTTTCTGATAGAGGGGTGTTGAAATCTCCAACTATGACAGTGGATTCATCTGTTTCTCTTAGCAGTTCTACTAGTGTTTGCCCATATATTTTGACACTCTGTTGTTAGGAACATATACATTAAGATTTGTTATGTCTCCTTGGAGAATTAATCCCTTTATTTTCATGTAATATCATTCTTTATCCCTAATAACTTTTCTTGCTCTGAAGTCTGCTCCATTTGAAAGAGAATAGATAATATATAAAATAATACATAAAATTAAGAAGTGGTACTATGAATCATATATTATTTGGAAGGGGGGGGAATAAACACATAAGAGGTAGAAATTGTTGCTTCTGAGAAGCTAACCTGGGAATTGGGAGGGTTAAGTCATGGGGCTACTCCTCTAGTGTTAAGCCTTTTAGCACTATTTGACTTTTTTTTAACCTTTTAATTTTATAAAAAATAAAAGGTGATTTTTTAAAAGCCCATTCTATAGAATGGATATGCCATGACTTAATTAAATGTTAATGTGAATGTTTGAGTTGTTTCCAATTTCTTCATTGTCATAAATAATGCTGAGGTGAACATCTGCATCCACATCTCTAATTATTCATTTGGATGGATACAAAGGCTTCTGTGAGAATATGGTAGGAATGATGTCCTAAGTCCCTATCAAGCACAATGCACACACAGAGGAGCTCTATCCAGCAATCACTCAAAATGCTTCTCCAGAGAATTAAGTCAAAGGTTACATTTTCTGTACCTTTACTAGAGCATCTAGAAATGGTTTTTGTCAAAAATATGTATCAAATAGTCCCATTTTTATATATTTCTTTAATCACACAGAACCTTCAGAAATCCTTAACCTCTGCATTCCTCTTAATTTTTTTCTAAACCCTATCAGATAGCAACTGCTTATTCTGTAAACAACCCAAAAGTCTAAAACTAAAATGTAGACATTTATACCTTCAGTAAGATTTAATTTTAATATTTCAGGCAAGAGGATATATATATATATATGTGATATCTGAAATGATTTCAAAATTCATGATTCTAAAACGATTACTTTGAAAACCAAAAAGATTTTTTGATAAGCCCAATGGTAAATTGTAACTTAGAATCCAAATTTTATTCTTCAAAATGTATAGATATAATTTGTGGGTCAAATATGGCCTCTAGCACCAAAGGTCAAGTTACATTTATATTGACTCAAAACCCAGACATCAAAAAAATTCATGCCCTGCTCAGCCCCAAACTCTCTTACATTTAAGCCCACTGACTATGAGTCAGACAAACAGAGGGAGAAAGTTTCAATACTAATATCGGGCTGAATACTTACTATGCCAAGCTAAGCACTCTAAATGCATTAGCTCAATCCTCAAACAACCCTTTTTGATAACTTCTATTATTTTCCCTAGCTTACAGAGGAGAAAACTGAGCTTCAGAGAGGTTATATATGTTGTCCCAGGTCCCAGGCCTTGAAAGTGGCAGAGCAAAGATCTGAACACATGTCTGACTCCAGCAGAGCTCAGCTGTGTTCAACCACTACTTCACTCAGCAGCAATTCTGGATCCATGGAAATGCTGAGTAATAGGCAACCCAGATCAACAATAGCAAGTAATTCCTATATTTATGGTGTTAAATATGACTTTACTGGCATGCAGGTGTATTATCTGACATGACAATTATCCTATATCTCAACCCAAAAGGGTTGCCATGTCCATTACTATTCTTGGAGAAAAGCTCTATTCAGATATTGTATACTGTACCAAAGCCACCTTCTGGGTCATCTACCTGTTTCCTGGTCAACTCCTTTTGCTGGGAAGCCCAGCTCTTTCTACACCCTCTGGCCACCCACAAATACTTTGTACCTAGCCCATCATCAAAACCAAACCTCTGGCACAGCCGGTGTGGCTCAGCGACTGAACATCGACCCATGCACCAGGAGATTACAGGTTCCATTCCAGGTCGAGGCAGATCCCAGGTTGCAGGCTCAATCTCCAGCAGGGGGTGTGCAGGAAGCAACCGATCCATGTTGATGTTTCTCTCTTATCAATGTTTCTATCTTTCTCTCCTTCTCCCTTCCTCTCTCTCTAAAATCAATAAAAACATATTTAATATAAAAGAAAAACAACCCTTTGCTATTACAAACTCAGATGGCTCCTCCACTCAAAGCTTCCTGCCTTTAGACAAAGGGGTTGACTCTCTTTCTAAGCCCCAGATGGCCCCAGATTTTGCCCTCGCCCTAGTTGTAAGCACTTCTAAACTTCCTAGATCAAAACAGAAGAGGGATGGTAAATAGGTTTCTTCTCTTTACTGAAGTCCATCAGTTAGTAGATCTTACTGGAGCATCATGTTGAAAGGATTCCGAGATCTGTATGCTCACTGGAAAAGAAGTTGCTCTTTGGCTAGCAGTCTGTCCCTGACATGGGACAAGAGAGAAGCAGCACATGGCACACAGCTTGCTGAAGAACCATGACCTCTCAAGAGATTGCTCAAGTACTCTGATTGTTGTCTTATGCACGCACTCTCATGGTTAATAAGGAACAGGTTAGCAAAGTAAAATAAAAGGAGCCTGGGTGCTTATATATCACCAACTTCTTTTAAACTTTAACTTTTATTCCCAAGGTAATTAATTTAAAAGTGAATCAAAACCTTCCTCCCAGGGAGACTGAAAAGAGTTTTCCACTGATGAAGGTCATTGCCACATTCACAGAAGATGCAGGACTGACTGCACTTGGCCACAGGATGACAGCAGCCCCCTGAGTCAGATGCAGAGCACACTACAAGTGAAGGAGGGTGTAATCAGCCAGCATTTTGGCTGTGATTATAACACTAAGCAGAGTGAGTTCCCGAGCCCAGCATGTATAATCAGGTACGCAAAGTTCAGCAGAAGCAAACAGTACTGGCATGGAAGGCTGGTAGGCATGGGTTCTCATCCAGGCCCTTTCACTTACTGAACAACCTGCTACGTAGTCATAGATGAGAAGACCCAGTATTGTGAAGATGTGAATTCTCCCCAAATTAATCCATAAATTCCCAATTAAAATCCCAGTATGGTTTTGACAAACCAACTCTAAAATGTATATGGACCAGCAAAAAACCAATAATAGACAAAAAGCTGTGAAGAAAGTCAAGATATAGTGTCAGAGCCGAAGGAGCAGGGAACTTTCCCAACCAGATATGAAGACTTTTTGTATCAAAGGTACAATAATCCAGACAGTGTCATATTTGTGCAGAATAAACAATTAGAAGAGATCCACACATATATGGAAGGCTGATATATTTATGTTTATCCATTCATTCATCAAAAACGTATAGAACACTTACCATTTGTCAGGTACTGCTCTAGGAGGAGTTAAGCAGTGAAAAGAGAGGCAAAACCAGATATAAAAATCTCTGATTTCATAAAAATTTTGTTATAATATGGGGTAACAACCAAGCTTTTTTTCCCAGCAGAGGGGGTCCTACACCTCCTTTATCTTTGGCCCCTTTTCTCCAGCCAACCCAGACGGCCTGAACTTTTCATTTGGTGAACCTGCTATGTCCAAATCCTTGACCATGGCCATCCCCTATCGCCTTCCTCTTCTGTTCTAGCTGACTTGGTTCCTTGTCTTCCTTCTTTCTCACCATCTAGATCTCTAAGTAAAACCCCTTCCTTTCTTATTGCTTGCACCCTCTGTATTATTTTCAGGATGAAATTCCCACTAGTCCTCCCCCTATACTACCACGACCTGTCTCACAATGGAGATGCAGCAAATGGTAATAGAATTTTCATAGGCTTTGGCATCAGACTTCTAACAGGCTGCTGTATGGACTTGGGCAAGTTATTGAATCTATCTGAGCTTTGGTTCCCTCATCTGTACAATAGATATTGCAATAGCTACTTTTCAGGGCTTGGGGAGAAATAAATGTATGCAAAGTGTGTGATACTTAAGCGGTGCTAAATAAATGGAACCTATCATTCTATTGTTGTTTCTTTAATTAGCATCATTTCAATCTGCCAGTGATCCCTTTTCCTGGACTTCCCCTCATCCTGTTCCTGATCATCACGCTCTCCCTTCTCTCTCAGGGCCATCAGGTCACGAATCCATAACCCCAACTGCTATTTCTTTTGGCCAAGACCATTTGGTTACTGAAGAGTTTCCCTTCATCCCATCCACTTGACCCATGGGTCACATCATTTACTGAAATGCAATTACAACTAAATGAGACTCAGAAATGTTCACATAATCAAGCTACTACCTCTCCTGACCAAAGGGAAAATACAGAGGCTTTTGCCACAACTGGGAGTAAGGACTTCAGGTGTTTATTATTTATTTCAAGGGCTAAGCCCCACTGAGGAAACTTGTCCCCACTAACATGCTGCCCTGGTCCAGTTCTCTAGAGCACTCAGTGTCCCGGGGGAGGATCCAGCACAGCTGCGGCTGCAGTGAGCCACTCTTCAGAAAAAAAGCCACCTCCCTTGCCAGAAGAGAGAGGAAAACCAGGCCCCTGGGGCTCTGGGCCAGAGGAATTTAGACAGCCTTCTGTCCACTGGGTCAGCCATTTCCCTGAGCCCAAAGGACCTCCCTCACGTGCTCTCCTCTGCCCTCTCTGAGGAGTCACAACTCCTCAACAAGCTGGCCCACACTGATTCGGCCTTCTTACCCCCTCCCACTCCATCCCTCAGTCTATTACTTGCTTTTCCCTTTGCATGGAAAAATCTAGCCTATCCCTTCCCATTCTGACCTACTGCCCTGAAAGGCAAAAATGGAGAGACACATCTTCACTGAGCAACTACCTTGACACCAGCTGCATTTGGGAGAGGGGAGGAGGGGCCACCAGTTTTCAGGTCTTTCCAACTTCTCTGTGATTGAGCCCCTGTCATTAGTACTCAGCAAACCTGCGAGCAGTACCATGGTCAACTTTCAGGCAGACTTTACTAGATGTTCCAACTCTTTTTCTAGAAAACCTGCTCTGCCCACTGGCCTGAAAGAGGCAGTTCTAACCTCCCATGTGACCCTAACTGCATAAACCACCACCGATTGGACCATGAGTGAACAGTTGACCAAAACAAGCCAATGCATTGGCTGAGCAATGGCCTGTGACGCATGTGACCCAGCTCAGATCAACTGGGCCAATCAGATTTCTCTCACCAATTGTTTGGCAAGAGAGACACTAGCCTCTTGCTATCAGTGGTCACTGGGAGGCCACTCAAGCCATATGCAAGATACGTAAGCAGAAGAATCTTGCCAAGACAGAGGAGAAGGGAGCAGAAATGTGGACAGAAGCACAGACAGGAAGACCATGTGGAGCCTGAGGGACAGAGAGTAACCCCAGTTGTGGGTCCCAGCTCCCAGCAACACCTTTGGGTCTGACAACCCTTCATCTTTATCCTGTGAGATTCTTCTATAAACTTTCATTCAAGCCCCCAAACCTAGCTCCAACAAGGTTTTGTTTCTTTGCAACTAAAAAAAACCTTGACTGCCTGGCCGGGCGTGGCTCAGCGGTTGAGCATCGACCTGGGATCCAAGCGATCGGGGTTCGATTCCCGGTCAGGGCACATGCCCGGGGTTGCGGGCTCTATCAATGACTCTCTCATCATTGATGCTTCTCTCTCTCTCTCTCCCTCTCCTTTCTTCTCTCTGAAATCAATAAAGATATATTTAAAAAAAACAAAAAAAAACCTTGACTGAAACACAGCCTCCCCCAGATAGATGCCATATCTAAAAAAATTCTTCTAGACATGTTACATTATAGTTTGAGTCTCCTGTTACTTTGTCTATAAAAATAAGCATAGCTATCACTTACTGAACAGTTTGTTTTGGGCCAGGCAATGTGCTAAGGGCTTCTCACCATTACCTCATTTCTTCTCATAGGAGCCCTATGGTGCGCTGCTATTGTCCCTGTCTCACATATAAGAAAACAGAATGGGAGAGGTTAAGTAAAATTGCCCAAGATCATGCACTTTCAAAGTAGCAGACTCAGCATCAAAGTCTACATGGTATGATTCCAGGCCTGCACTCTTCTCCATCCCCAGGATGCGGTTTCCTACATAATTTGACGAAACATAATAAGGCCATGTCACTGCTACCTGCAGGCATGTGGTTAGAAGCCTCCAGAGGCTTCTGGGAATGGCCAATATCCCAGTGCTACATGTCAACAGGGATGCCCAAGGTGGGACCGAGAACTATGGAAACCACAGATACTGCTCACAACCTCCTGGTGTCCCACAGGTGGGTCCCAAAGGACGTCAGACATGTACAAGCCCCGCCTCCGGCTCAGGGCAGGCTTTTGAAAGGAAATGTGGAATTCAAATCATGTTAGGGAAGGCACCTATGCCTGCAAAATTACCGACAGCACTGACCGCCTTTGAGGAACAATTTTCAAATATATGGAGTGATAGAGAGATCAATTTGATATTGTTAAAAATCTCCCCCAATTTATCCTTGTTAACCCTAAACATTGTTCAAAGTTAACATTTCCTAAAATAATTTCCTGGGTAAGATTTCCATTGTTAGGCTTCTGTTTCGTTGATATGCATACAACCCACAAATTTGTTCATTTGTGTAGGAACAGGCAAAAATAAGTGTAGGTGGACGCTTTAGTGACCTATAGACGGCAGCACAATGTTTACTAACATGTTCAAGCTCCAACTCTGGTCACCCACGTTTGACTGTTGGTAAATAAGGGTGTTTTAGTCAAAAACACATTTACCTTTTGGGAGCTGATAAATGACTGATGCTGGGGCTCAGTGCATGAGCAGAAGACTGCTACGGGAAGGAAGGCGAGGACACAGGCAGAGAGTAATTAAATGTGCCCTAGAAGTTGTCGTTTTTTTACACTAGAACTGTAATTACAGGGCCACTGAACACATGAAGCATGTAGTTAAGGTTTCGTCAGCATTTTATTGTCATCCTTGGTGAGATTAGTCACTTTAGTTGTTCCCTTTCTGTGCCAAAAACGGAAGACAATTGTTTGTGCTCTAAAAGGGATAGTTCTCTGTGTTTGTCAAGTGTGTTTTGCCGCCGGGGAAACGTATTTTAAAGCTTTTGCACTGTCAGAATGAAGTGAGTAGGAATGATTGCTGTAGCTGTTGCTCCTACGTAAGGAAGCTTTAACATGTGGGAAAGCCGTGCAGGCATGGCAGGAAAAGTCTGGGAGCACAGCGTTACCATGTCCAGCTCCTCCTGCAGAGAGGTATTCCCCACGGCACTGGCTAGTCCCTAAATGTATTCTCTGAGCCACAGGGCACTGCAGAAGCGTGTAGAGGCAGTTCTCCAGGGCTGGCACCTATCAGGACCAGCCAATCCCCCACGAGCAGAAAGTCACCTGCTTTTGTGAAGCTGTGCCCCTGAGTGAATGAAGTCTAAATCCAGGAGCTGTGACTGGCCTGCAGATTCGTCTTCCAAAGTACAAACCTCAAGAATTGGTTTTCACCGGTATGTTAAATGTTTGCTGCTTAACACACCAAAAAGTTTAAAGTCTAATTTAATTTTAAATAAAGTTTACGTTTATCATTTGTTCTTAGTTCCAAGTTGTCAACTTTCTCTGAGAGGTAATGTTTATTTGTCTTCTATGGGTGTTTTGAAGACTTATCGCCCTTTTTATTCCAGAGGCACCCAGTCATTTTGTTCCCCAATCCAATCAGAGATCTAATAGGAAACCTAATGTACTGCTCAGCAGAAGGGGTTTTAAAAATGCATAAAATGGACCTGACTTTTTTTGTTTGTTTTTATCCTATGTTACTTTGGGGTGTTTTTCAATGTCCTAAGGCCGTGACTCTTAATGAGGTTATACTTCAGTTAGTGAAGTAATTCCTGAAGACAAAAAGCAATTAAATGACCAACACAAATCAGCGTACTAAAAGATGTGGTTGGCACAGAGGTGCAGCTCAGATCCCCCTTCAAGAAAGGACTTGCCACCCAGCTGCAGGGACTGTGCTGAGCCGACAGCCTCCAGCTGCTAGTTCCTGTAGCTTCCAAGCAAAGGTGATGTTCTTCTCAGGAGGCCCCCAGACCCCAGCTAAGCACAGCACTATGCAAGGCCGGCCGTTTCAGCCCAATGAGTATTCCCCTAACAGGCCGTCTTTGCCCCGGGACTCTCCACTGGGCTGGCAGAGGCTGTGGGTCTCCATGCAGTCTGATGGCTCCCCATGCCCAATCCCGCCTCCCTTTCTTTCCCTTTCACAGTGGTCACTCCTCAGTAGACATTTATAATCCTAACTATGTCTCCTGGACATAACCTAGCCTGCAACAATGGCAAAATGTTAACAGAAATCAAGAAGGGGTTGGTACTAGGGCTCTGTGTGTGTGTCAGGGGAAGTGAGGGAGTGCTAGAAGGGCTTCAAAGTTCCCCAAGGGAATTGTGATGATTAAGGAACTTGAGATTCAGTTGCCTTAAATGACACCTGCACTCGGAGAGCAGGAAAGATCAGGGACCAGTGAAGAAGAGACCTGGCAGACCAAATCCAGTGTCGGCGCAGGCAGGGGGCCTCCAGGAACAAGGAGGCTGGCCTCCGCTGTCCTCTGCTGGGGAGGACATTGCAGCAAAGGGGTGAGGGGAAGTGCCTATCCTGCTCTCAGAAAAGCCCAACTTGAGTCCCAGCTCTTTCTTTGATGAACTGTGTGATGCTGGACAGGTCACCTCAATTCCCTGGACCTCTCTCATTCACTGGGCACGATGCTGACTCCCCCAGCCCACCTCACAGAGTAGTTACATAGAATCAAGTGAGACAGTGATTGTGAAAACATTTTACTGGCTGAGCGGCCCCAGGAACCGCACAGCATTACTACCATGCCACGTCTGAAAGGCTGGGAGGAGCATGTACAGTGGTGACCATGAGGCACCCCCACAACCTCCTTCAGACGCTCAAGGTGTGCAGGGCTCATCCACCCTGGTGAGGTCAGCTCCCCTGCTCCCCAGCGTCACCACCCCATTCTCAGTGTTCATGCTGAAGAGGTATTTAGTAGGTCCCCACCTTTTCAAATGTATATCAGTTAGTCATTTTATTATTTCCTTCCTGGTATATTTATAATTTAATTTGGTGATCCTGGCACAAAATATACACTCAATAAATATGGTTGAATTGAACTGAGTTGATCCTTTAATTATTTATTCTATTGGTCTCTAGATGCTTTGGGACGGCTTTCACAAACTGACTTTTTATGACACTGCCACATTCTGTTCTTGATGTCAGAGTGAATAATTTGGCCACATCAAATAACACATTAACCTCTCCCTTCACTAGGAGATACTGACTTGAATTCAATGTTAATATATCAGGGCTGCATGAAAATAAATATTCATGACTTTAGTTTATCTTTAGTGAATCTTATCCTGAAAAAGTTACTAAAGACCCTAAGGTATTTCTTATGATGTATAACCTTAAGAATAATTGTCTTCTGGACGTGGGAGGGAGGTAAATGCTGCCTTTTATTTTGCTTTTGTTTTGTTTTGCTTTTTCCTGTGTAGTATCTCTTCCCCAATTGCTTCTGATAGTAAAGTGGTTCACTCCCACTCTGTGTGGGAACCACCCTCCCTACCCCACTTGGCGTGGCGGGACTGCCGATCCCGGTGACCAGGGCCCTGGCCCCACCGTGAGTCACAGCCCACGTGGGCTACATCAAGACCTCATCGCCCCAGCGGGGAGACTGACCCAGGAATGTAGACTCAATGCAAGCGGGGTTACCCGAAGTCATTCATAGGCGGACACTGGAAGAGCGGGGTTCTCTTCTCCCTCTGGGGGCCCAAGGCTGTAACACAGGGCTGTCTAAAGTCAGACTCCTCCCTGTCCCCACCACATGGTGTCTGGTGCAGTGGGAGGCGAGAGATCAAATTCCAAAGGAAGCAAAGCTGAGGGGGGGAGAATGGGGGAGAGAGGCAAAGACCGGCATGGAGAGGGAGAGAGCAAAGCAGAGAGGGTGCAGAGAGGAGGAGGGAGTAGGATTAAAGAGGGAGAGCGTGGGGGGGAAGACAAGAGGCTATATAAACAGAGAGAGACAGAGGGAGGCTTAGAGAGAAGAAAGGAGAGAAAGGGGGCAACAGAAAGGCCAGGGGCAGAAAACAGGGGAGTGGGTTTGAGAGACAGGAGAGAAAAGAGAGGGGGAAAGAGAGATTACTGAGGACGCCTATATAAATATACTATGGACAAAGTGAAATGTTTCAGCGTTATCATGTTGGCTTACTTGCTAAACCCCCAAAGAATTTTCAGAAAGCACTACATTTTGTGATTCAGAAAATAACATACTTTGCTAGACTAGAGGGTACAAATAATCATAGAATGATAACCTTGAAAACTTTCGAAACACTATGCAAAACAGGGCAACATTACTATTTTTCCACCTTCTATAACTAGGTAATAAAGATTCCTTAGGCAGAAATTGCATCTTTGTATTATTTTCAGTGCCTTGGATAGAGTAGATACTCAGTACATTCAAATTAATATGGGATGGATGGACAGAATAAATACACTGATATTTGGAAGGTCCCAAATTGCACCCTCAATGCTACAGCTAAAACCCTATAATAAAGTGAGAGGTAACATTGGTCTGTGGCTTTCTCAGCCACCCCTTTATGGACACTTTTATCCCTTTTTGGCACCTGCCTTGCCCCCAGTGCTTTTCCCACTTCCCATATAATAAAACCTGCTTTCAAAGGACAATCTAACACTCCTGGCTAGAGAGTTGTAAAGGGCCAGTGGAACTTAATGGTCTGTCCTTCTGTAAAGTGTCCTTCTAAGGGCATTTTACAAAGGAAGAAAAGCTTTAAAATCACAAAATGAATGTTTAGTTCTGGAATTTCTGGCCTAAGTGAGCCAGTGCTGGAAGCATTTGGGATGATGATGGCACAGGAAAGCAGGGGCTCCTGGGGCTCCTGTGGTCGCACGGGTGGTCACTTAGGTGCTAGTTCTGGGTGACAGCGTTGTAGTCAAGTCCCAACTCAGAATTCTTGAAATGCTGACCACTTGTCCCCAGAAGTAAACCCATCTGCTTGAGTCTGATTCCACTTGTTTATGTTTTTCATTTTTCTCGTAGGAAAATAAGTAATTATTTGGGCCACACTGGGCCCACTGAAATCACAGAATGTTTCCTTTTAATGTCTTCCCTAAAAAGAAAAATTTATTACTGTTCCACAACTCCAGAGAGTTTATTGAAACCTATTAAAAATATTTCTTGTATATAAACTAACAGAGAAAGAAACAAAAAAGGAGGCAACTAAAAATGCTCATCAGTGTTCAATATTCATCTCACTCTAGGATCCCTTTACTCTGTTTCTGCCTTGATTTGCTGGTGAGTGAAAGCACTGCTTTCTCTAAGAATGTCCGGGTATTTCCTCCATCAAGGCTAATGTTCCTCTTGCTGGCCCACTCTGATGGACTGTTAGTGGCTGACTACAGCACTGCACTGACAAGGTTGCCAAAGCCATGTGAGAAAAAGCACCGTGATTGTTATCAGTGTCTGCCATGGGGGCAGACGAAGAAAATGGTGGGGGACATGCCATCGGTTGGTGTTTCCACTGGGCATTCATTTCTCTTCTCCCGGTAACTGAACTCAGATTTACAGTCCATCCTTCCAATCCAGCCTGTGTACCTTGGGCTCATAATAGGGGATAAGACCAGGCCTAAGCTAATCAGTATTTCTCATTCTCTAAACCATAATGATAGGTTTATGGATAGTCAAACAACCCAATCAGAGCCAATGAGACTTTGGCAGGGGGTGCCACAAATGACTCTGACTTTCCTCTTTCAGGATTTCAGCTCAGAAGGGTTTTACAACTCCTATTGACTACCTTACAATCATGAAAGAAAAAGGAATCAACCCAGAAAAAGTGGAACCCAAACTCATTGGTTGAGAATGTATTCAACCTAGAGGAAGGAGAACCAAAACTGACAAGAGTAACTCTCCAAGGCAACGTCATCGAGCCCTATTTAAAGCCTGGCCTGAAGCCATATTTTTGCTTTGCTTAAGCTAGTTTGGATTAGATATTCTATTACTAGCAACCAGAAGAATCCTATGTGATATAGCCATTAATGCTATCCTCTCTTGGCTATAACCTCTAAACTAATACGTTTTAAAATTAGATTACCATAAGGAAGACATCAAACAAAAATTGAAGGTGGCCCGGCTGGGCATGGCCCAGTGGTTGAGCATCAACCTAGGATCCAGGAGATCGCAGTTCAATTCCTGGTCAGGGCACATGCCCGGGTTGAGGGCTCAATCCCCAGTCGGGGGCTTGCAGGAGGCAGCCGATCAATGACTTTCTCATCATTGATGTTTCTATCTCTCTCTCTCCCTATCCCTTCCTCTCTCTGAAATCAATAAAGATACGTTTTTTATAAAAATTAAAAAAAATTGAGGGTAAAGACTGTTGATAGAATTTTAGGGGTCTTTTTCACAATTCTGGGGTCCCACATGCCAGAGAACTTCCAAGCAGCCCATACAAGATAACTATAAGCTTCAAGAAGATCTGGACCTGGTCTCCAGTCCACCCTACTGGGCGTCCTCACTCCACTCTGAGGAATAAGAAGTGACTGGACAGCACAAGGAATCCAGAGAATAGGAGGGTGTCCTGTCCAAGAACTTTGATAGAACCAATGAATGTTTACTGAGTACCTGCCACTTGCTAGGCTCTGGTCAGGGAACTGAGTCTCCAGAGATGATGATGAAATATAATCTGTGACATCAGGAGTCCATGAGGTAGCACAGGAGGCTAACCTGTATTAGCCTGAGCAGCATTCCAGCTACGCCTGCTCCAGCTGTTGTGAGAAGCAGCGTGTTCAGATAACCAATCAAGGTCCCACGTGTGGAAGGAAAGCACGCAGATGAGGGGTTTTTTTGTTGTTGTTTTTTACTTTCAACTCATTTGAGCACATACAGTACTGTGTAAGGAAAGAGGAATCTCTTCTTGGCCTTTGCATCGCCTTGCAAAAGGGGGGGTTCCCTGTGTGGGGTTTAGGTTTGCTTCAGTCTCACCAGTGATTGTTCCCAAAGGTGCAATATCAGAAGCCTCCAACACCCTTCCTTTAAAGAGACTATGAGACCCTGTATCTTTGTGGTATCACCATTTAGGGACCCTACCAAGACTAAGAAATTTTGGTGGTGATCACTTTGTAGTGTATACAGATGTCAAATTATAATGTTGCACACCTGAAACTTAATAGTGTTATATGCCAATTTTACTTCAATAAAAAAAAGACTAAGAATGAACAGCTTTCTTTAATACTTCCCTCTGCAAACTTCTACCTGCTCTCATTGATTCCCAAATATATATCTCTACCCCAGATCCTTTTCCTGGTCACCAGACCTGTAATGACTACGGGACACCTTTACTTGTGCATTTAAACATGAGCATTTAAAGTATATCACGCCACCCTGACCAGTGTGACTCAGTGGTTAGAGAGTTGGTCCATGCACCAGAGGGTCAAGGGTTCAATTCTCAGTCAAGGGCACATACCTGGGTTGCAGCTTCAATCCCAGCCCTGGTCGGGGCATGTGCAGGAAGCAACCAATTGATGTTTCTCTCTCACATCAATGTCTCTCTCTCTCTCCCTCTCTCTCTCTCCCTTCCTCCTTCCTTCCCTTCCACTCTCTCTCTAAAAAAAATCAATGGAAGAAAATATCCTCAGGTGAGGATTAACAACAACAACAACAAAGTATACCATGCCATAAACAGCACTCACTATTTCTACCCCACCCTGCTCTTCCCCATCCCAGTGACTGGCCCTCTTGTCTTCTGGGTGGCCCAAGCCAGAAGCCTTGTTTTGTCTTCGCCTTCCCTCTATTCACCACTCCCTATTTTCCATCAAACGAAACATCCTATGGGTCTTGTCTTCATTCATGTCTCTCCATCACCACTAGCACCACTTCGGTTCAGCCCACTGCTCGCTCGCTCTTAGATTCCTGTTAATCTCCTAAGTAGTGTCCCCATCTCCAGTCTTACTTGCTCTAGTCCAGACTCCACAGTAATCTTTATAATTCAAAAATAAAATAATCTATTCCCCATTTAAAACAATTTAATAAGACCTCATTATCCTCAAAACAAAGCCCTTAATGTTACTCACCATTCCTTTCATTAGCTGCCCTCTGCTTACTTTCTCGCTTCACATACGGACAACTTCCCACCGTAGTTTCCATAATCCATGCAGTTCTATTTGCAGTTTTCCAAATGAAAAATTGCCCAGTATTGCCTCTGAGATTTTGCACAACCTGGCTGAAAATACTAGATGAGCACCAAATTCTCAATTCTTATTGGGCAAATTCCAATTCTTAAGAGTCTTATTGGGCTACTGTGGGTCAGTGTCCATCTTGGATCAAAGAGTGAGAGTAGTGAGAGGGGCAGATGTACAGGATTCCTCACACCAGTGCAGCAATCCTTAACATAGCATCCCTAAAATACAATCTAGTCCTAAGTAAAGAGACCATGGTGTAGTTCATCAGTTTCTTCCATCTGGCTCTTCCATTGCATCTATCTCTCCTCTCTCCCAACTCCATGTTCCTCCAGTTACCTGACCTTTTCCCGCTTACTCTTCCAGGAAGTCTTCCCTGGCCTCCTACACCTGTATTGGTGTCTCTAAAATGTACTCCCATAAGGTGTTCGACTTATCCTAAACTGTAGCTCAAACCCACTGAACTGTATTACCTTCTAGACTATAAACTCTTTGGGAGACAGGACCATGACAAGTTTATCGCTGAGTCCATGATGATTAATACACAGGTTGGCACAGGCCAGGACGTCAAGAAAGAGGAATCAATCCATGAATGAGTTAACAAGGACTCAAGTACCGGCGGGTGACGGACAAACACCAACTGGGATTTTGATGGTGCAAGGTGTTTTAGCTTGTATGTTTACTCACTAAATATGTATTATATGCTATTTCCCATTCATGACACTTCTATTCCAATGACCTTATGCTAAGTGTCCAACAAGAGGGTTGGGCTATGCTAGGGAATATTATATTCCTTGAAACTAATTACCTGGTATTGCAATAATTCTCCCCATGACCCTGCTAACTATAGCTACGAACTGTCAATAAGAAATCACCTGATTTTTTTTTACCTGTGTGTGTGTGTGTGTATACACACATATACATGTATATATTAAAAACATTTCACATAGAACTTGGAAGCTATAATTTCTTAATTCAACACTTCTCATGGTGTTGGATGCCCAGCTACAGTAAGTCACATGTGTTCTCCCTCTTGGGGCCCTGCCCCCTAGAAGCCAGGTCTGTGCTGTTTGATCCTGCCCCTCTCACTACTCTCACTCTTTGATCCAAGATGGACACTGACCCACAGTAGCCCAATAAGACTCTTAAGAACTGGAATTTGTCCAATAAGAATTGAGAATTTGGTGCTCATCTAGTATTTTCAGAGCTGAGTCATTTGACATGATCTCTAAATTTCCATGGTGCCTCATCTTCCCAAAGCCTACGTGTTCAACTCTTCCTTGGATCTTTCAAGAGTCTTCAGGATCATTTTAACAGCTTTTCTATTTTTAAGTCATTTCCTATGACTTCTCACCAAGAGAAACTTCCTAACTAATGCAGCAGAAATATTCTAAAAATTATCAGTACTATATTTTTCTTGGTTCACATTTCTCAATGGCTACATTCTCTATTATTTCATGTCATGAGTTATCAAATGCCTTATTAGATAAAGGGGAAATAATTTGATTGCATCTTTTTAGAAGTCTAAATTTAAGAAAAGACAACTTTATGAGAAAATCTTTCTCAATTATTCTTAGAGGAAAATACCTTCCACCTTGAAGCCTCACTTTAATGCTATACTCAAGACCCATGCTGTGGGATCTAATACAACCCTGAAAGGACCTGGCCTGAAAGGTGTACAGGATTCCTCATACCAGTGCAGCAATCCTTAACACAGCATGCCTAAAATACAATCTAGTCCTAAGTAAAGAGACCATGGTGCAGTTCATCAGTTTCTTCCAGCAACAACCAAGTGTATTTTGAATCCTTTCTGTATTGGAAAACATTAAAGCAAACTCAATTTTATAATTTAAAGCAGGCACTGAAAATCACAGTAATAAGCCAATAAGAAATATTCCTAAATGCTAAAGGAGTAATAAGTCTCTATTAATTTATAATTCTATTATATATACTGCTATTTATACTGTTATGCTATTTATGCTAAAGGGTCTTTTAAGTGTCCTTAAAACTGACATTTTAACATACACAAAATCTCTAATTAGTTGAAGAAGAGAAACTGAAATTCCTGATGTTTGAGTGAATATTTTATTTTAAAAACAAATACCCCCTAAAAAAATCTTTCCTGTTTTTTTTTAATTTCTTTTTAATATATATGCAAGTAAGAAGAGATTAAGTTTTATTAGATGCTTTCTTTGATAACTTAAGTTTTGGTTCAGACACTTAGAAAATTATCAAATTGTACTGGGCAGCAGAAAATAATAAAAGCAACTTTATACTCGCAGGCTTTATGTATTATTGTGGTGCCCAGTTTATTCATGAAACTGTTCTGCACACAATGAAGGACAGAGAAACGTATCTTTATCACCAGCACCTGTCCAGCCTCCACCAAGCTCATTTGTTGGCAGTCTTTATGACTTCTATAGCAAATGAACTTTTAACAAAACTCCATAGGATTAGAGGTAGAATACAAGTAGCCAAAATTCTCATCAAAGTCTTTGCAGATAGGAGTGGGTCTCCTAATGGGTTAACATTAAAAATCCTATGGAAAGAGAATTTGCCATAGGCTTCCCAAAGATGAGGCTGCAAATTAAGTCTCCTTCAGAGGACAATGACACTGGCTAAAACACAATGGTTTTCATTCCGTCTTCAAAGTGAGATAATGCAAGAATGCCAAAAATTCCACAGAGCCTTCTCAAGTAACAATCTTGTCCTTGAGAGAGCCTTGGAATTTTGAGTTGTGGAATTTTCCACCCATTTATTCTTTAGTTTTCCATCTTCTTTGCCTTCAAGTGTCAATTGGCTCCTTAAGTCACAGTTGTACAAATCACAGGACTTTATTTATTGGCATAAAACATAAACATTACTCATCTATTCCGTTTCAGCTGAAGAAAATCCAATAAAGACACAGCTTTACTTTCAATGAAATATTTTAAGCTGCCTTTTCCCAGCAAGAAACTGGGCCAAAAACTCCACCCATGAACTATGTAAGTAAAAATTTCTTGCCTCTCAGAGCATGTATGAATTTGACTTTATTAAAATATAGGCCTGCTTTTTTCCTGTTACGCTTCATAGTATTTGTGTAAAAATATGTAGCAAATTCAATGTTTTACTAGTTTGTGAAGCCTTTGTACCATAATAATACCAAGAACACCCTATGCTTTTCCCAGCAAATATTGACTTAAAAGGACACTTTGTTTACATTTGTGCTACATCCTTGATAGAAACTATGTACATATTGCAAGATTTGTTTTCCTCTAACTGTAAATACAGTGAAGCAGAAAATTCAAGTGGTGATTAGACATCAAGTAATTACCTTTGCCTCCGGGTTATTGATTGAACCAGAAACCCAAGCTAAGGTCATCATGACCCCCTTAGAAGGCCCTTCTGCTCCTACAGGAAATGACCTGTGACAGATTCAACCCACATGCACGCCCCTTTCTGTGGGACAGAAGCCAGTTAGTTCTGAATCACAAAAATGTCATATGAAAAGAAGAAAATGATGTAAGCATTGGTACTGGGGTGTGTATCGGTCTTGTGCATTTGCCGCAACAGTCAGTTAATAATACGAGAAAGGATAATACTTTCTCTCCTCCAGGACAGCTTACTACTCTGTTCTGCGAACGAGTTATGGGAGACACAGAGTAGCAGGGAGAAACATCCACCGGTGCCCCATCCTCAACTTAGCTCTCCAAGACTGAAGAATTAAATCCTTGGATAGTAACCACGGACCCTTAATGAAAACACGGAACAAAAAGAGATGTAAGATTCAAGTCCTTTGTCAGAAGACTGTTACATTATAAAAGAGACAGTCATGGCTTTATAAGCAAAAGGGAACTTTCTCAGCATCTCGCAGCCATCTCATTAACCAATGCTCTCTCATCATGAGCAATCATGGTTATTTAGAAGGAGAAGCAAAATCTGGACAGATCTGTCTGCAGGCAAGTGGAGACAAGGCATAACGAAGGAAGAGCTAGGCGTGGGAGGAAACTGATGATGTGGACATACTTTAGTGCTTAAATCATAAGGAAGAAAATGCAGCAGCTCCAGGAGGAATTTAACCCCTTCTGGTTGGAATGTCAAATACACATGCAAACAATTATTTCTTTTCTTTTCAGCATCAATCCACTCTAGATGGTTTGAACTTCTCTTTTGCCCTAATATTTGGGTAGATTTCAAAGCTTGGTAAAGGAACCTCATAAAACTCTTTCACATATAGAAAAGTACAACTTTCAATTTCTTTGTTTTTTAAAATTCATTGATTCTAAATTGAGGAAGTTATCATTTGTGATAATGCAGTTCTGACCTGCACTTAAGTGTACCATTGAACTCACAACTAGGCGTCTTAAATGACAAATGGAGAGAATTTCTGGGATGTCACAATTCAGGGTTGGCAAGGAGGGTAGACATGCAGTAGCTGATGTTGAAAAAGACCTTAAATTCAAATAAAACAATGCACTCAGAACATACTCCAACAGTATCACGCAAGTGGTGAGCCTTATCTCTTCTGCAAACGCTTGTACACAAACCTTGATGTTTATTTGATGACGTCACCTCCCTATTTCCCCATCTCAGGTTGCCCTTATGTTCACTTTTACCTGTTTTGTCTCTATAAACATGTTGGAGCAAGGGAAAGAACTGTAGGATTTTGGACTTTATATTTGTTAGTGGGGGATTTTGTGTTACCTTTGAGGAAAGGGTTTGCTAAAATGAATATTTTAAGAAGTAAACTGGGAGTGAGGAGAGGAGTGGTTATTTCCTTTCCCTGGTTTTCCCAAGTTAAAATGTTTTGAAGGGTTAGCACACCTGACATTTATACATAAATAAAAATGGTAATGTTACATGACTTCTATTTATCCCTAGAAATAGGGTGAGATGGAGCAGAAAAGGGTAGATTAGGATATGATAGAACGGCCTGAGTCCAAAGAGTGAGCATAAGGTAGAATGTAAGAGGATGTGACAGACCACTAGACTTATACAACTAGAGCAAACTCTCAAGATAACTGGCTCAGTCCAATTGTTTTAGACCTGAGAAACCGAGCTTCAAAGAGGGGAGGATCTTTGCCCAAAGACAAAGAATTGAACAGCTAGGGTTATTATGTGAGAATAATAACTGTAAACATTTTTAATAAGAAAAACAAAACTGCAAATTTCACATATGGGCCTTTTGCTAGCTGTGTTACCTGGAGCAAGTAACTTAACCTCCCTGTGCTTCAGTTTCATCATCTATGAAATTGAGATAATAATGGTGCCTACTTCATAGGCTTGCTGGGAAAATTAAATCAGTTAATACTTACAGAGCACCTAGAAACAATAAGTATTTGATAAATACCAACTTATTATTACCACTACTATTGATAATTTAGTCAGGCCTTCCTCAATTAAGTGAGGTTTTGTTGATGAACTGGAAAACTCAATCCACTATGGATCAGCATGTCACAGTGGCATGATGTCAACATTGAAGGATATACTGGGCTCAGCCTAGCTCCAGTTTAGAGCCAAAGGTGAGGGGTGGGGAGTGGGGGTAGTCTTATCTCCATGACTAATAGTCACTTATATTTAAAAACACTTAAGTAACAACATTCATGTAGCATAAATCAACTCTAAAAACAGAATTGAAAACCCAACATTTCTTGAGTCCCCAGTTTTGATTTTTAGAAACCTCGACCAAGTTACTTCCTCCTACTTGGTGGTTTCCATATATGGTGTTAATAACAGTCTTCAGCTGAATTGTTGTAAAGATTAAATGTATTTGAAAGCACTTTATGGCCTATAAATTTTACAGAGAATTATACATTCTTAAAAGCACAATGTATTACAATTGCAAAGTGTTTCTCTTATTTTGAAATCACAGGGAAAAAAATTCCTGCTTTTTTCCAAGGATTTAGCACTGACCATGAAAATAGAATATGTAGTCAGAAAAGTTACAAAAACTGTTCAACAGAAAAAAAAGCCTGAGCTGGGAAGCTTGGAGGCTTGGGTTTTAGCCCCAGCTTTCCCATGGACACGTCATAAAGCTCCCGGCAAATCATTTAGACTTCCTGGCACCCAGTTTCCTTTCCTGTAAAACACAGGGTGCATTAGATTATCTCTCCTTCTCTAATTCTATACTTACTCTAAATGTCATACATATGTTTACATGAATCTATGAGTCACTAAAACCTGGTATATTTTTAAAAAATCATTTAATAAACAAAATATCTCATAAGCAAGAGATCTTGGAACTGACTCTCAAAACATTGCATAATCATGTTTAGGCAAAGATTTCAAACCCACGAAGAACATCTTGGAATTGGGCTTCTTTTCACCACCATTAGCAATTCACAGAAGACAGGAGTCCAGGCTGTCAGTTCACGTGTTCACACTCACTCTGCCCTAAGGGTTCAGAGCACTTGAATGTCTTTCATTAATTTGCGGGGGTGGGGGAGCACTTAATAAACAGAAAATAGCATTGCCTCTTTCAAAGTGAAATGAAAGCCTAAGAGCACATTTTATTCCTATAACATTTTCAGTATCTCAAAATGTTTTGATAACAGTTTTAGCTTCACTTTTTTCCTTCTCATTTCTGATTTGACCAATGTAACAACTTTGTGAAGAAGGCTAGGCCCAGGAATTATTGTGTCTATTTTACAAATAAATACCCTGGGGGGAAAGAAATAAAATAATATGCTTCTTGCTTAGAGTTGTGGTTCTCACTCTTGGATCTTCTGACTCTCAAACAAAACCTGACCTAGTCAAGGAGTGGCCTGTAGTTCAACTGCCTGCAGATTAGCTCCTCAGTGCAATGACTGGCTCTGCTCCCTTCAAGAACAAAAGCTCTCCTCCCATCCACTGCCCAAGTCACTGTCTGGGACCCTGTACAGCACTGAAGTAGTGTTCTGAATGTCTTAGCCCTTTTAGAGGACTTCCATGGAGAAATAAAATTCCCAGATAGAAACAATGGACTTATTGATGACCAAATTAGGCCTTGCTTCCCATGCCTTGTGGTTTCTCCCCATAAATGTTTTTCCCGTAATTCAGAGGCTGCTTTGGGAGAGCTGTCCAGAACTCTTTCATCAGGGTTATTTTTTTCATCCTAAGATTTTGGCCAACTCTCTCTGTTTATTTTTTAAAAAGAGAAGGGATGGATCATGTCCTAGAGAGAAAACTCCTACAAGGTCCTAAACATTTTATATCCATGGGGGTAATTAGGAGGATTTGAGAATTATACCCCTCTCTGTTGACTGACTGAGGGGTGGACCAACTTCAAATCACAAAGACAGGATTCTGAAAACAAAGTTCAATTTTATATAACTCACTTTCCAGCCCCTGTGGTAGAAACAAGGCTGTGATATGTTTGAAATGCCTGCCCTAGGCTTGGTTGGCAACTAGAATCCAGCAGAGCCAGCGGGTTGGAAATGAAAGATCACACAGAGATTAGCTCCACAAGAAACATGCTTATGTTTGCATAATATTCATGTTTCCACCTTCATAATGGCTAATTTCATTTATTCCCCAAACTGAGTGGCAGAGACAGCTACTCATTGTGGGGTATAGGGTTACATTGCTCCTTTTGCTGGTTCTGTGAGAGGAGCATTGTTGCTTTCCTCTAGCTATGGAAGCTAAGTAAACACAGCTCCAAATCTGTGACTTGCTTTCCACTTACAACAGAAGATACGGGCAGCAATATGCATGTCACCTAATTCAGGTCCTCAGATATTGAGAACCTACTGTGGGCAAGGCATCAAGTTAAGTGCTTCAGGGGACCTAAATCTGAGCGAGATACAGCCCTATTTCTCAAAAAGCTAAATCAAGTGAGTGATTTCTGGGAAGGGATTTGGGGGGACTGGAGACAGGGTGAGATGACAGGTCTTCAAATCACTGTTTAGAATCAAAGGGTTTATAACAAAAGTGCACCTACTGATCAAACACAACATAGATATAAGACTAGGGACCGTATCTCCCTTGAAATTTCCCTGCACTCCACTCTGGTATTTAAGATAATTTTTTAAACAAAAGGAAAGAGAGGTATTCTGAAGGTTCCAAAAAGGGATAATTCTTAAATTAAGGGGATAACAAATGATTTCATGAAGGAAGTGGCATTGGAAATTAGTCCAAAAGGTTGAATAGATTTTTAATGAACAGGTAAAATAATAATAAAACTAAATATAATGCACAATTTTAAATGGCACTATTACATATATCATCTTACTTCTTAAGACAAAAAGAAGAGGTCCTTCCAGGGAGGAAGTACACCATGAGCAAAGGCAAGGACTGGGACCACCAGACATTTGTAGCAAATGGCAAGTACTTTTTCATGACACAACAAAACTTAAGTGAGCACCTACTGTGTTCCAGATGTGAATTATAGTGATACAAATATTCAGGGGGCACAGATGTCTATCTTCAAGTGTCATGTAGCCTGGAGGGGAGGCAGACATAGTTGGCTCAGAAGTTATATGTCATATACCTTAAACTTTTACAATTTTATTAATTAATTTAATTAATGTGTCCTAGCTGGTTTGGCTCAGTGGTTAGAGCGTCAGCCTGCAGACTGAAAGGTCCTGTATTTGATTCTGGCCAAGGGCATGTACCTCACTTGCAGGCTTGATCCCTGGCCCAGTTGGGAGCTTGCAGGAAGCAACCAATCAATGTGTCTCTGTCACATTGATGTTTCTCTCTCTCTCTCTGAAAAGCAATAAAAAAATAATATCCTCAGATAATGATAAAATAATAATAAGAAGAATTAATGTAACCCCAATAATTTCAATAAAAATTTTAAAATTTTAAAAAAAGAAGTTACATGTCAGGTAGAAGTAGGAGAGAAAGACGGAAGGCTATGCCAGGATCATGTTAAGAGTGTCTTTAAAACTAGGCTAATGGGCAGTACTTAACTCAGTGACAATGGAGCGTTATTATTAAAGGTTGTAGGCTGACGATATATGATCTGAGTTGAATCCCTGATTCATTTAGAGCAAATGAATAGGATTCATTCAGCACAAGAAGAAATGAGGAAGGAAAACTGCCTCGGGGTCAAATGCAAACATCCCAGGCAAAAGACAACAGGGCTCTAAAGGTGATGGCACTAAAGAGGCTTAAGGGGAAGGAGAGGTCAAGGAACACAACTAAAGCAGGCCGTGTAGGACACTGGCTTGTTTGAAAGGAAAAGGAAAAGGAAATGTGTGGCACAGGCCAGGCCGAGTTGGGATGCCGGCAGGGCATAGAGGGGAGGCGGTGAGCCCGGAGTTGAGCCTTTGGGTCTGGGGTATTCGGGTACTGGCAAGAAAGATCCATTCTGGGCGCTGCCCACAAGGGGGTGGTAGTTAAGGCCATGGGACTGAACAAAGATAGCTGGGAGGGCAGCTGCAGCTATAGAAGGGGGAAGAAGAAAGCACTCCTGGGGAAGGTTTACAGTTATATGGCAGAAGTCGGCAGGGAAGCAGGAGGAGACGGGAAACGAGGAAAGAGTTAAGTGTCGAGATAGCACAGTACCGGGGAACCCAGAGAAGGAGACTGTCTGAAGGAGGCGGTATCAACTGTCAGATGCTAAGCGGAAGCCCAGAGGTGTCGACTGAGATGAGAGGAGCCACTGGATCTAGTGCCTAGGGGGTCACTGGCTGCCTTTGAAAAAGAAACGTCAATGAGGTCAAGAACAGCAAAGTCAGCACTTAAGAGAGTAGAGGGTAAGGGAGAGCACGGCAGGGAAGGAGACTTCAGGGAGCTTGACAGAGGGAGGTGGAAAGATGTAAATGCCGAAGGAAGGATTGAGTGGCAAGGGGAGGAGGGAATCCAGTTTGCAGACAGAGGGGTTAACTTGGCAAGGAGAAGTGTGCATACTCCTCAGAGACAGGTTCAAAATAAGAAAGTGTAGGAGGGGGTGGTGAAAATAAAAGGCTCTCTCCCTACCTTCTGGCCCACACCTATGGACACAATTACCACCTCTCCTTCGGATGACTCACACATTTCTATCTCCTGCCCTAACCTCTTCCTGAGCTCCTCATCTATATATAAAACGATCTGCTAAACAACTCCACTTGAGTGTCAGAAAGACACCTCACACTCAACTTGCCCAAATCAAATTCAGTTCATTCTCCTCTAAACAATGTCATCTCCCACTGTTCCCTCCTTAAGAAATGGTATCATTGTGTGCCCAACTGCCAAAGTCAGAAAGTTAGGACTTAGCGCAGCACCTACCTCTACTGCTCTCAAACCCCACCCACCACCAAAGGCTTTTAATTCACCTCCCAACATCTGCCCTTGCCCTTTTCTAAGCTCTGTGCTATAGCCAGAGTGACCATTTCAAAGCCCAAGTCTGATTGTATCACCCCTGCTTAGAGCCCCCAGTGGCTTCCTCTTGGGCAGCTCCAAATTCTGACATTACAGTCCCGGTCCTACCTGGCCTGGCCCTGTGCCCCTCCAGCCTCACCTCACACTCTCAGCCCCCCTGCAACCCCAGTCTCCCTTCCCTCTCTTCACTTCCTCAGAAGCTTCCATCTCTCCTCCACCTCTGTGCTCGGCACATGCTGCTCTGCCTGCCCAGTACCCTTTTCCCTCTTCTATTTCAGGCAAGGTGGGCAATAGAATAGCTGGGTGGTTAGGACTCCAGGCTTTGGAATCAAGCAGAGTTTTAATTCCCACTCTACTCACCAGCTGGAAGATGCTAAACAAGTCTCCAAGCCTAAGTTTTTTCACCTATATGTTAACATGAGGCCATACTTCACAGATAATTCATGTAAAGCACTAAAATCTGGGCCTGGAACATAATAACCACTTGGTAAATGTCAGTTATTTTTTCATTATTCTTCTTTTGAACCTTGGGCCGATCATCACCTCCTGGAGAAGCCCTCCCTGATAGGTCTTTGCCTCTCCATCTAGTCTCACCCCCTTGCACTCTCTTTCCTGACCCATCACAGATTTAATTTTGCATTTATTACAAGATTTCTAGATTACATCTGTCTTTGTCACTAAGTTGAAGTTTCCTTGAGAGCAGGACTTCGTCTGCTTTGCTCATACACCTAGCCCAACCCCTAGCACAATGCCTGGCACAGAGTAGACACTCAACCAATATTTGTCCAATGAATGAATGAACGAAAAAGGAAACAGGGGCAGCCCAGCTGTAGTTAGAGTATGTGAGGGTTAGCACATCCAGCTTGTCTTCTATGCAACAACCCAGTATTTTGTCAATTAGCCATTTTATTTTTGCTTTAGTGGAAGCCAGATTAGCAGTGTGTCATTCTCATCTATGAATACTAGTAAATTGTTACAGCAATATTTATTTTTTAGAAACTAGATGAGTCTGTGGTAAAATTCATGTTCACGTAGGCCTCATTAACCAAGGACATTTAGTTGAGTCTGATGAAGATGATGATGGCAATGAGGATAATCTTATAATTAACACGGTTTATGAATATTAGTACATTAAGTCCCAGAACACTTTGGACCACTAAGTGGAAAGTACAGAACAGAAGCTCTTGAGAGTCATCTCATGTGTCAAATGAGACACTGAGAGAAAGCCATCTCCCTTGCTCTCTTTAGCCCATCTTAATTTTTTGAATCATTGATACACATACAGATGTCTAACTGGACCTCTCACTAAGATGTGACCTTCCATAGTCTTCTGACCATAAACTATGATGTATGGGCTCATGGGGCAGGCCACATGGTTCTGCATCCAGGTCACTTTCCCCCCAGGTCTCTTCCAAGGAGGACCATTGAGTTGGCTCACATGTTGTTCAAGGGAATGTTTTCTGAATAATTATCTTGGTGTCTATAATGGGAAAATACTAAATCATGGGAAATGTTATACAATCTCGGACTAATATGAGGAAAAACTGACGAAAGATCCCTATAACTCCCCAAAGATTGCCTTTACTGCAGCATGTAAAACCTTTCCTTAATGCTTCCATTTGCTTCTAATAACAAAATGTTCTTTCCCTTGGTGGATCAGCTTGGCAGCTTTGGAATGACTGAGTGAACAGTAGATTCTGTATTGTCACTAGAATTTATACTATTCTCAATGGCATTTCTTTTATTGAGTACCTAGTACAGGTAGCAAACCACAAGGCCCTAGGTGCTTCCTTTTGCTGGTTATTAAATTAAGCATTAGTTTCAACGCCTTGAGGGTAAAATCTAAGAGCTTTGTACTCTTTAGAGAACACGAAAGGAGAATTGAAGTCATCTTAGCACTCACAGACTGTGGTATGTCCCTTGGTATCCTGTGACTGTTTATCTTAGGAGCTTTGTTTGGCCCCCGACAGACTGTTATCTTAGTTGAAACAGTAAAAGTACAATTAACCACAATATGATAATGTTGAGAATAACAATGAAAACCTTTTGCTTCTAGAACTTAGTGAACCTGTTTGAAGAAATCTAGTATTGCCTGGCAATTCTTTTATAAAAACACATTAGGGTTTCAAATTGCAAAGTGGCTGAGGAAAAAGGTTTATGTGACATTAGAAGGAAAAAACTGATTGTAAAGTTATGACTATACTAAGATTATAACTATATGAAAGTCAGATAACAAAGTTATGTCTATACTAAGATTATAACTATATGAAGATTGATAACATATTGAGAGTAACTGGAAGAAAATGCTAAAACAGCTGTGTTTTAGAATGGCAAGTTTAGAGATATGTATTCTTTTTTTCTTGCTTGATTTCTGTTATTGTTGTTATAGTGTTATTTGTACAATACAAGGTTGTCAGCAAAATATACATATCATGGAAAATCAAAATCCACTTATAGTACAGACATTAAAAATCATATTCCACCTTAAAATTGAATATGAAAAATATGGAGCTATTCTACTTTATCTTTAAAAACTATTATTTATTCTATAAAATAAAACAGAAAATAACTAGCATAGTTCTTAAAATTGGCAGAAATGAGTTTCATTTCTCTCTCTTGGCATCATTGACAAAAGCCTCAAAAATTTTATTTTCTTCAATGGGAAATGATAAAACAAAATATTTTTCATTTATTTTTTCTGATTATCTAGACCTGAAAACCTTTCTGGAAAAACTACCATACATTTAAGGAATCCTTAGGCCAGGTCAGAAATGCCTCAGCATATATTCCCCGCCTAACTAGAAATGCTTAAGAGAGAATACTGGCTGGGTGTTTAGAGCCAGATTTGAGTCACTGAATTACAGGTCTACAAGTTTAACTCAGAAAATAATCGCACAGTTCCCCTGTTTCTTAGACTTCTGTTTATCCAGTGTTTCACCCACAGGTACCTGTAAACAGCACAATTCAGAGTTGGGAAAAATCTCACGCTGAATAGACATTTCCTTCTGTCCAGAAATTTCCATTTACTTTTTTTTTAATCCTCACCTGAAGATATGTTCCTATTGATTTTTAGAGAGAGAGAGAAACATCAATGTGAGAGAGAAACATCAATGTGAGAGAGAAACATCAATCGGTTGCATCCCGTACATGTCCCTACCAGGAACAGAACCCACAACCTAGGTATGTGCCCTGACCGGGAATCGAACCTGCAGCCTTTCTGTGTAAGGGGCAACACTCCAACAAATCTAGCCACCTAGCCACAGCTCCATTTACTTTTTAATTAAATGATCATTATCCATAATAACTGACTGCCTTTTCCCTCTGGAGTCCCATTAAGAGGTTGAGAGAGTTTTTCTCTGGTTTGGACTTTATCGGCCTTAGAGCTCAGGCCTTTCCTTGCATCCCATCCACACAATTCAATCCAACAAAAATGTATCCAGCTGAGTGACTTCCCAGAGCTATCGGGTCAACAAGCTCTACCAGGAGGCTATGGAAACACCTTATTGGCCTTAGAATATTATGTCTCGCCCATCGGTTAGCTAGCACAGTTCATGCTGGACTTCTAAACAACTCAATGAGGAATCTGCCACACTGTGTGGAAGGTTCCTAACCTTCCTCTTCACAGGATGGGTTATATGTGGTAAGAGTTATCAGCTGCAAAAAAAAAAATAAGTCCAATACTACAATAACAAGCAATCAGCTGAGCAACAGAAGAACTGCTCGGTACCGGTAAACTGACTGCATACTAAAGATAATGAACTTGACTCTGGGGGCAATGGGGACGGAATGATGTTTGAGAACAGGGATAATATAACCCTAGGTTTAAGGTAAGAACTAAGTCTAGAGGCTGGGTGAATATAAACTGGAGAGGGTAGCGATTGTCTGGAATTGGGCAACTAATAGGAAGCTATTGGAACAGCTGAGTTGGCCCAAACCAAGGCCATGATAGGCACGGAAATCAGATAGATAACAGAGTTAAAATGATGCAGCAAATTGGATGCAGATTAATGAAGAAAAGTGCAAGGTAAAGACAGAGTTAAGAACACATGAAAGTTTCTAGCCTACATTATTGAGTTGATGGTGATGCCATTAATATAACTGAGGAACCAAGAAGAAAAGTTTGGGAGAGGGGACAGTGAGTTTGGTTTCAGATACAACTGAAAAGTGTCTGGGGGACTTGCATGGGGAACATCTCAGCAGGCCATTAAGATATGCCAGTGCTAGAAAAAAGCACTTTACAGTACAGACTTGGAAATTAAACCCTGGTTCTGTAACTTAGGTTGAGTGGCCTTAGATAAGACATTTAAACTTCTGAGTCTCTAGTTTCTTTATCTGAAAGAGGAAGATAGTAATTACATTATAGAATTTTTGTGAATATTAAATATGAATTGTGTGTGCAAAGTGCTCACAGTGTCTTAAACATAGTTAAAATTCAAAAAGATTATCTGTCCCTGGACCACTGCAATGTTCCCTTTCTGTTCTCCCTGTGTCATCCTTTGCCTCCTTCGGTCCATCTCTGCATGGCAATGAGAGAGTTCATGTTATAACAAAAATGAGATTCTCATTACTCCTCTGCTTAAAAACCTTTAAGGATTCAGCATTCTATTCCTTGAACATGCATGCCAATCTTGTGCTAGTGTCAAGGCCTGTCCACTTTCTGCTTCCTCTGCCTGGAATGCTCTTCCCCGAATTTCTCAAGGTTGGCTCTCTTCCACCCTTTTGCTTTTATCTTACATGAAAGCCTTAGAGAAGCCTTGTGATTATTCTTTCTTCATCCACCCCAGGCATTCTCCATATACTGTTACTCTGTTTTTATTTTGTCCATAGAAAATTAGCATTTGAAACGGAAAAGTCATGTATATGTTTACATTTTTGGTCTGTCCTCCCTCTTCAAATAGAATGTCAATTTCCTGACAGCTTATCTGTCTCGTTCCCTACTATATCCCAGTGCCTGGCACATCGTACAATCACCACAATTGCTGAATAAATGCAAAAACATGGAAGTCTATAGATCCTTAAATATATAACATGCGTTTCTTCCCCAGGGAGGTGGAGCAGTCTAACTCAGAAACATAATCCAATGATGTCAAATTACTTTAACCTGGATATTTCACTAAGGTAAGCCAATTAACCTCTTGGCTTCCACTGTCCTTCTCATTATAAAACAGCCAACAACTGCCACCCTCCTGCCATAGACAAATGTAATGAAGGGTAAACAAGATGAAGTCTGGCAAGTGCCTGGAGTTTTACCAGAGGAAGACACTCTACTTAACTGTTCAACCCACCGTAAGATGACAGGCACAGGGCAAGACAGCATCATCAACTTCCCCAAAGTCCATCAAATCACTGGATTACAAATCCCCAAGTGGCCCTGAAACAACAGTCTATCAGAATTCCAACTGTCTATCAGAATTTCCACCAAACTGCAATGGTAAACCTCACATCATAATTTAGTGTGGTAGTTCCTGAACTACGATGAAAAACAAGGCCATTCCCTAAACGGATTAGTGATCACGACGAAAATGCAAGTGCCTTTGCTATAGCATGGTCAGCAACTCAGTGCCCAGGCCCCTGGCTTCCATCTCTCTGTGGACATCAGTGTCCCTCCAGTACCCAGGAGCCTACTGCTGGAGCATTCAGTCAGCCCCCCACCCCCACCCCAGGAGGCTTAGTCTCAGAAAACCTTTTTGAGATATAAATTAACCAAACTAAAGAAAACAGCTGAGTTTTGAGCTTCATTTGAGGGCCGGCAAAGTGTAGGATAATGACTCAGTTCGGGGTAGCTCTGACTTTAGCAGAATTCCTCTGCAGTTACATATCCATTGCCTTCTGTGAAATTTCTATTAGCATAGGAAATCCAGAAAGCTCAGCACATCTGGCGTAGGTATTAAAATGGATTTGTACTTAGGTGGCCCCAGGTTTTTTTCTTGACTTCATCACTTCCCAGTTGTGTAACTTTAGGCAAGTTATTCTAAACTTTCAGGGGCTTTGGTTTTTAATTTGTAAAACCAAACTTTGGTAAAGAGAGTAGAGTAAAGTGCTAAGCATGCTCAATAAATGCTACCTATTAATTAAATTAATAGGTAATAACTAATTGTCAATAATAATATATGAATCCAAGTTATTTCATTTTTAGTCATCCAGTAAATATTTATTGAGCATCTACTTGATGCTCAGCATTGGGCTAGGTGCTAGGGCTGCAACAATGAACATGGTAGACTGATCCCTGTCCTCAAGTAGTCAACATATTTGTAAATAGGTAATTACAGTGTGGCATTAAAGTGCAACAATGGGGTGAGTTCAGAGTGCACTAAGACTACCTGGAAGGGACCTCAAATGGGGCCAGAGAGTCATGGAAAACTTCTTGGAGAAGGTGATGCTTAAGCTATATCCCAAGGATATCGTCCAAAGGTTATGTTGAGTTAAATAAGTCAGACAGACAAAGACAAATGCCATATGATTTCACTTATATGTGAAATCTAAAAAAACAAATTAAACAAACAAGTAGACCAGAAACAGATTCATAGACACAGAGAACATTTTGACAGTTGCCAGATGGGAGGGGTTAGGGAGATGGGTGAAAAAGGTGAAGGGTTTAAGAAGTACCAATGAGTAGCTACAGAATAGTCATGGGGATGTAAAGTACAGCCTAGGGAACATCGTCAATAATATTGTAATAACTATATATGATATCAGATGAGTACGAGATTTATCAGGGTGATCACTTCATGAGTTATACAAATGTCTAGTCACTGGATTGTATACCTGAAACTAATATAATATTGCATGTTAACTGTAGTTGAAAAACAAAAACATATTTTTAAAAATCCCACAAGAATGTGGAGGTAGACATATTCTAGAACAATTTAGAAGAGACAATGACAGGACTTGGTAGAGTGAGGGAGAAGGAAGGGAGGAAGAAGAATGCCTGGTTAAATGGTGGTGCCACTTCCTGAGATAGGAAGCAATTTTAAACATTCAGTATGTAATAAGCTGAGTTTGAAATGCCTGTAGAGTTCTTGGATGGAAATACAGGGTGTCCCCCAAAAAATGTATACATACTTTAACAGCTGATAGCTCAATTTTGAAAGTGAAATGTATTTTAACAAACACTGCCTTTATAATTATTTAAAGTATGTGTATACATTTTTGGGGGACACCGTATATTGACTATATATTGATCAATCAGGCCTGAATCATCATCGTCATAGCCACCTTCCTCTAGTACTTACAAACTTCCACCATGACCCAGCCATACACGACTTCTTTTCCTCAGATTCACCAAGTTCACTTCTGCCTCTAGGCCTCCGTACCTGCTGTTCTCTCTACTGGGAATCCTCTTCCCGCAGATGGCCAAATGTGCCAGGCTCTGTGTAAGTCAGGCGTCAAGTCAGATATTACCTCCACAGAGGGGTCTTCTCTAGCCATCCAACCTAAACTCCTCCCAAAGTCACTCTCACTCACCCTGCATAGAATCTTCACTGCCCTTATCACTATAAGAAATTATCTATCGCCCAGCCGGGCGTGGCTCAGTGGTTGAGCATCGACCTAAGATCCAAGAGACCAAGGTTGGATTCCCGGTCAGGGCACATGCCTGGGTTGCGGGCTCAATCCCCAGTTGCAGGCGCGCAGGAGGCAGCCGATCAATGACTCTCTCATCATTGATGTTTCTATCTCTCTCTCCCTCTCCCTTCCCTTCTCTGAAATCAATAAAGATATATTTGGGGGGAAAAAAGAAAAATTATCTATAGTCATTTACTTTTGTCTTGTTTGTCAGCCATACTCTAAAATTTTGCTGTTCAATGCCATAGCCACGAGCCACATGTGGTTTTGTAAATTTAAATAAATTAAAATTAAATAAGATTTTAAAATTCAGTTCCTGAGTTGCACTAGCCACATTTCAAGAGATTAAGAGCCACATGTGGCTACCATATTGGGCAGCACAGATAAAGAACATTTCCCTCAGTGCATAAAATTCTAAAGGACAGCTCAGCTTTGAAAAGAAAGTTCCATGCAGCAGAGACTTCTATATCCTGAGAGCCTAGAAGACTGTTTTCCAAACCACAGACCATGTTTCATTTAGAGATTGGGAAATTTAGTAGATTCTGGCCAGTACAAGTTTTAGTTTAACAGAAAATAACAAAGGGTATCCCATTAAACGTAAGAAAAGTAAAAATTTCTTAAGGAAAATGTATTTATATGTATGTGTGTCCCAGGTGGCATTATAAATTGTACTTCTTATATGTCACAGCCAAAAAAAAAAAAAAATTGTACACAGTACGTGCAAGATAATATGGGCTTAAAACTCTTTTCGAATCAATAAATAAATGAAATGTCTTATAGAGTCTACCTGATCTAATTTTAGAAGTGAAAAAACTAAGATGACTTGTCCAGATGACAAAACTTAAAAGGGTTGGAACTAAGAGTCAAGTCCGGGTCTGACTGATTCAAACTCCCATGATCTTCACCATGAATGGGTGGTTCTTAAAGTGCTGGATGTGGCTGGTTCACACAGGGCAAGAAGAGATGAGAGCCATGCAGAGAACTGTGAGGAAATCTAGCTTTGGGAGATGGGCAAAGGAGAAAATGTCTCAAAAACAGAGAGGAGCAGCCATACAGGTGCCTCAAGAAGAAAAGGGAGCAAGTCAGGAAGGAGGGAGTGGTTGACACTACAAACAGGTCCAAACTTTAAGGAAAATAAAGACTGGAAATTCCAGTAAATTTAGCATCGAGGAGGTTGTTAAAATCTTTGGCAAGAATCGTTGCAGTGAAGTGATCAGTTCAGAACCTACCATGAAGGCTGAAGGGGAAAAGGGAGGCAAACGTAGACAGCCTCCAGGAAGCCTGGCTGTGAATGGGAGGCGATGAGGTGCGATCAAAGCAGAGTTTCTGCTTATTTATGCACTTTCAAAATAGGCCATTCTGAGCATGACTATACGTTGGTATGAAGGGAGAGGCTGACATAAAGAGAGGATGATTAACACAACAGAGCTCCTGAGCAGATGGGAGGTGATAAAATCCAGGCGGGAGGTGGAGAGATTGGCCTTGGAACAAAGGAGGAAGGCTCCTCTCCGTCGGCGAGCTGGAAGCGCACGACAGGGAAGCGCGGCGGAGAGAAACTGGAAGCAGGGCTTCGCAGGAGCGCCTCTCCAAAGGCCTCTTTCCTACCTGGGAAGTAGAAGGAGGGGCCATGTGCTAGGAATGGAGAGCAGAATGGGGTGGAAAAGGTAGTTTTAAAAAATAAGCCATAAGGTTTTATCAACATTCAGTTGTGCGTAAACCCTCAAAAACCTTTCGTAGTTCTCTTAAATTAGAAAGTCAAAATTTCCCTCCACTGCCATGCACTGAAGGAGTGGAAATACAAAATGTTGATAGGAGTGTACTCTAATCAGGTGAAGATGGGACACAGAGCTGACTCAGAGCGCAGGACCCGGGGCAGCATGGAGAGGTCCGTGGACGCCAGAGCCTGTGAACTTTTAGTGACACCGGCCAGCAAACTTCCTGAAAATGCCTGGACAATCTCTTATTCTAATTGAGCTGTTTAGTGCATCAGACCTTTAGCAATAAGAACCTGACCTCTTCCCTCCTGTGAACACTAAAAGCTGAAAGAAACAAACATCCAGCCAAGAGTAGAGGGAAAATATAATAAATCTAGCCATTTTGTGGGACTAATCATTCCCTCAAGTACATAAAAATCTAAACTAAAGTTGTCCCCTTTTTGCACCCTCCTTTGCGCAAAGCATTCATTGAAAGTTCCCAGTCTTGCATTTACAGGTGCATAAGATAATGTTAGTATTACAAGGTTCGTTTAAAGTTAGATAAACATAAACCCTCTGTTATAAAAATGCAGTTCAGTCTATGTCCTGAGCAGGGACAACCCCAGTTCTTCTCTACTATGTGTTCTTTCCGGTCTGTCTCCTTTACTGCTCACATAGCACACTTCACTTCTGTCACCAAATGTGTGGAGGTTTTTACCTAGCATTTCTTCATGGCACCAGCTGGGTGTCCTACAATTTAACTCAATCCTGACACTATCTACCAGAGATAGCCGTAGATACCTGTAGGGTTAGGGGCTTAGTCCCACCAGACTGTCCCCCACTTTGATGCCAATCTCAAGTCCAGGTTGTCCCCTGTGCTTCTGACCAACTGGCTATAAATCAGAGGTTTCCACAACCCCCTCCTCAGATTCAATTAAGTTGCTAGATCGGCTCACAGAACTCAGAAAAACAGTCTGTTGATGTTTACCAGCTTGTTATAAAAGATACACTAACGGACACAGATGAACATGCAGGATGGAAGGGCTGCAGAAGGCAAGGTCTGCGGGAAGCAGCATGGAGCCTCGCTGCCCTCCCGGGGCATGCCACCACCCTGCACCTCCCCTGTTCGCCAACCTGGAAGCTCTCCGAATCCGCTGCTATTAGGATTTTGTGGAGGCCTCCTCACGTAGGCATGGTCAATTATTAACTCCATTTCCAGCTCCTCTCCCTTCTCTGGAAGGTGGGAATTGGAGCTGAAAATTCCAAGCTCCTATTCATGGCTTTGTCTTTCTGGTAACCAGCCCCCACCCTACCTAGAGTCACCCATTAGAATAAGAGATACTCCAAGTGCTCCTATCACTTAGAAATTATAAGGGTTTTTACTGCAGCATAAAAATCCATAAAAATAGCCATGAACTGGAAACAGCCCAAGTACCCATCAGTAGTTGAGTGGTACATTTACACAGTGGAATACTACTCAGCTGTAAAAAAAAGAAGGAAATCTTACCTTTTGAGACAGCATGGATGAACACGGAGATTAAGTGAAATAAGTCACTCAGAGAAAGACAAACACCATATAATCTCACTTATATGTGGAATCTAATGAATAATATGTGGCATCTAAAGAACAAAATAAACTGACAAAATAGAAACAGAGGCATGAATACATGGAACAGACCGACAGCTGTCAGAGGGGAGGGGTATTGGGGGCTGAATGAAAGGAGGTAAAGGGATTAAGAAAAAAAGAAATATATGCATATGACACATAGACACAGACAGTGTGGTGATAGCCAGAGGGAAAGGGGGTGGGATTAGGTGGAAATGGGCAAAAGAGGGGAAACGGGGACAGAAAAAGACTTTGCTTTGGGCAATGGGCACACAAGGCAGTGTGCAGATGATGTTTTGTTGAGTTGTACACTTGAAACCTATATGGTTTGTGAACCAATGTCACCCCAATAAATTCAATAAAAATTTAAAAATTAAATCATTATTAAAAAAACAAAACAAAGTAAAAAAAATTACAAAGGAACTCTGAGCCAGGAACTGGGGGCAGGGACCAATATATACTTTTTCTATTATCTCACAGTCTCAAAAACCTGTTCAGAATTGCCCGAAATCAAATTTTAAAAACCTCTTCCATCACTGTGTGTGATGTAATAGGAATACAAAATATGAAAATGAATTCCATTCCCCATGGTAAAAACAGCCCTGTTTCTCTTTATCTAAAATGTTTTTCTGTTCCACTTACACCATCAGCCTCTCACCCCCGCTCCCGCTCTTCCAGTGAGTCAGTAGTCTCCCCTTCCCACAGGGCTTAACGTTCTCTCTGCAAGGCCTTCCTGCGTCATTACTGCGGACACATGGCAATGGGACGGCACAAGGCAGTGTGCCTCCAGAGCCCAGTGTAGCTCTGCCAGGGCTCCACGCTGCAGCCACGGTCTGCCTACTCCGGGGCTGCCCAAGACACAGAGCTCAGTAAGTGTGCAAAAGGCCCTCATTACCACCTGGGGGAAAGTTGGATCCCTACCTCACCATACACCCACAAAAAATTCCAGATAGCTCAGAATTTAAATGAGTAAAACAAAACTGTAAACAAACAAGAGGGGGGAAAAGTGGGAGAATATTTTAATAACCTCCAAGTAGAGAAGGCATTTCTAAATTTTGCCAAAAAATCCAAAAGCCACAAAAGTAATGATTGACAGATTCAACTGCATAAATTTTTAAATTTCTGTATATCTCAAAGTACCATGGGCAAGCTCAAAAGGAGTTTTACTTTACATCACAGACTAAGAACTAATTCCTTCCATGAATAAAGAGTTCTTCCCAGTTGGGTGCAGGAGGAAGCTGATCAATGACTCCCTCATCACTGATGTTTCTATCTCTCTCCCTCTCTTTTCCTCTCTCTGAAATCAATAAAAATATATTTTGTTTTTAAAAAAGAGCTCTTACAAGATCAATTAGGAAACAAATTTAAAGGGCAAAGTATAGGAATATACAGTCGATGGAAAACAAATGATTTAGATGTATGAAAAGATGTCCTATACCATTCATAATAAAAGATGTAAATTTAAGCTATAATGAGAGACCAGCTTTCAACAATCAAATCCACAAAGATAAAAATATTTGAAAATATTGTGTTGGCAAGTATATAGAAACAAGCACATTTCTACATTGCAGGTAGGAATATAACTTAGCATAACGTCTTGCATGGCAATTTCACAATAATCATTAAAAACTGAAAGTACACATGTTGTTAGAACCAGCAATTGTCTTGTGGATATTTATCCCATAAATATATTCTCACAGGTGAAAATTCACCTTTGTTTGTAATAGCAAAAGATTGAAAACAACCTAAATGCCCTTCCATGGAAGACTGAGACAACGTTATTACATATGGAGATGGGTAGATCTCCAATGTATAGTTAAGGGGAAAATAGTATGGTTCAGAACAATGTATAGAATACATTACCATCTGTATGAAAAGAAAACATATATATATATATACACACACACACACACACATATATTTATGGAAACAAATATATACATATGTACATATATATGCACACATATACATACATATGTATATGTTTGTAAATATGTAACAGACCCCTAGAAACACATATACAAGAAACCAGTAACAGTGATTGGGAGAGGAATTAGATGGCTAGAAGATAACAGAAGAAAGAAGATTTGCTACTCAATATATTCTATGTGGATATTTTGAATTTTTAACAGACACTAACCAGTTAAAAATATCAAAGTCCAGCAAAATAAACAAGGATACCATCAACTCATATATGCAAAAAGCTCACTTGCATACTTACACAATATATAAAACTATAGGAAGTCTAATCAGTGATCAGTTGGAATCACCTCTGAGAGATTAGAGCCCAAAAATGTGGAATCCTGAAGTTCTCTCTATATAAGTTCTGCCTGAACATTACAGCTCAATATTCTATGCGCGCAGACAACACACAGGCAGTGGCCAGTAGCCCCCGCTCCTGGGACGCGGAGTAGAGCAACTCGAGCAGCCCATGTATGGGTCAAGGGAGCTTTCTTGCCAGACACCTTTATATGACTCTGGCTTAGCTCCAATCTTAGTTGAAAGTTAATTTTTTAATAGCTTGTATTGATATAGTCATAAAAATTAAAACAATCAAAGAAAAAAATCCTCAATTGTCCCGAGTCAACCCTGGAGGAGCATTTCCTCTGGCCCCACTCAAAGAGAAGCCAAAATGACCTCTGAGTTAAATTTGAGTCCGATTGCCATGCCTGTACTTAGGCCCCGTGGTGGACTGCTTGTCACCAAAGAAACCTGGCACGTTATGTAGAAGAGAAAGATTAATGTGATTCCCAAGTACACCTAACAGTGAAATTCAACCAGTCACTCAGTTGACGAGTGATTTGGAGCCTGGTGCACTGTTGTAAAATGCAGTTAACTGTTTATAAGACAGGGAAGCAATTTCTTTGCTTACATTTTCTCCTCCAGCATTTCTGGGCAGTTACATTGGGAAGTGGCTGTTTCCCCTGGCAGCTGGGCTCCGTATCCCTTCCACTGGAGAAGCAATTCCCTGTGCTACAATATCAGCTAGAGAATCAGCTCATTGCAAAAAAAAAAAAAAAGGAACTTCTGTTTCGTAAGAAAGTTTAAAGAACATACTTTAGACCGTGCATTAAACACATGTTAATCATTGCCAGAAAGGCACATGTAGAATACAGGTAGGTTGATGAACTTAAATCCAAACTTACTTTGATAAAATTTGATACCTTGGACTCTCGGTCTTGTGTGAACAATGATGCTATGGCCCCAGCACCCAGCACACACATAATGTCAGGAACTTGCTATTTCCATTATAATTCTAATAATTTATCTGGCTGCGCTAGATAGGACATATCTTCTCTCCGTTTCCTTGTCTGAAAAAGTAAGCTTGGACTACCAATATTAGGGTTGTGGCGAAATTCAGCTGAATGTGCCTAACACCAAATAAGCTCTGGCGGGAGTTCATAAATTAAATACTTTTTTTTAATTATTAGGCAAAAATGAGAAAACAGAAAATATATAGCTTCATCTATCCCAAACTTTTATAGCTATAAAAGATATCTATTCAACTATACACACAAATACATATGTAGTAATTTTTTTTCTAACTTGCTAACTTATTTCCATTCTTTTCTATCATAAAACAGAAAAAAATTATCCCTGAATACTTCCCAAAGTGGATGTAATTTTTTTCCTGCCTGGGCAAACAGCCAACACAGATTAAACTAGGGAGGGAACTGATATGCTGTTGGGCAAGCAAATTAACCCCTTGGGGTGCCAGTTTCCTCCTCGGTACAATAAGGAAACTGGACAATTAAGTGCTTCTCAAACTACAGTGTATTTTGGAATCGCCTTGGGAGCCTGTGTCTTGGCCAATGGAGTAGGGTCTACGCAGCCATTTTTGTTTTGTTTTTTTAACAAATTCCCCAAGAGGTTTTGATGCACAGCAGTGAGGGAATCTCTAAATCTAACAATCTCTAAAGTCATTTCCGGCTCTAATAATCATTAATCTTTCTTTAAATATACCTACTTTGCATACATAGATAATTTCATAAAAATGCAGAGTTGCAGTGATATACATGCTTTGGGGCTTTTGTTTTTCTCTTTGTTTTCTTTGTGTGTTTTTCCTTCTGCTGCTCACCCTCTTCTGCCCACAACGCTCTATCGGTGATCAGGAAGCAAGCAGAGGCCTGCCTCGTCCCTTATTCTAGATCTGGGGCGCTAAATCCCAAACCTCAAATGTACTTATAAAAAAATCTAACTGGAAATAACAGTTATGTACAAATTCTCTGCCTCCTCTCATTCTATCTCTTTTGCTACCATCCAAATAACCTCTTGTGAACAGCAATTGTTCCTGCACAGTCGCAACTGTTTCTGCCTCTGCATCTACGGTTTTAGCTCAGTACTTAGCAGGGCACTTGGGATTGCTTGTTGACCAACTGGCCTTGGGAAGGAAGAATTTCAGTTTTTACCTCTGATTGTTTTGTGACTCAGTGAATCACTGCCTTAACTGAACAGATGGGAGTAAGAACGTCAGAGACAAAGGCTGCAAAGGATCCGGCAAGCCAAATCGCCTTCCACGACTCCAATTCACAGGTAAAAGAACTCTGAAAATAGACATCTGTGTATATGAAAATATTAAAAAGAAAGAATGGCTCCCTTCAAAATAGGTAAATGGAGTCCTATAAAAGAGCTCATACCCAAGCCTAAATAAACACCAAATGGAATCTCATAAAAGTTTTTTGCATTCAGTTTCATTTGATTATATTTTGTCAAATTTCTACATTTGGCAAGAAATTAATTAATATCTTACTGATTAAAATATTAGTGAAATCTTCGTGAGACTGAAAATTTATTAGTTTTCTTACAGGACCAAAGCTTTTCCTTTGGCAAATCTCTATGGATGGGAAGTTGATATATGATTTGCCACCCATCTTCCCCATAATGCATCTCCCTCACAGCGGTCCCTCTCCACATTCTACTTTGTGTCCACCCAAGTGACCCTTATTTATAACCAGGCACAAGAGCAGACGTACACTGCATTGCCTGTCTCTGAGGTGCCCGAAGAATTGTGCCAAACCATCAGGAAAATGGATTGTGCTGTCTACCTTGGCAACATGAGCCCGTGTGTAATAGCCCTCGTGGTCGGGTCACTTTTCCATTGCTGTTAATGTATACTGCAAATTTAATGACAAATCCAGCAAAGGAGCCAAAGATCAAAGGAGCACAACTGTTGACATGCCCTCGAGTACCTACAGAATCGATACACAGCCCAAACATAGGCCTGCTCTTGGGAACACTTCCGATGCTGTCATGTATACTAGATAGCTCTCCACAGAAAAGACTTTGATCTCAGGGCTGTCAGGCAAACCTCCTTACACAAGCATTGCAGCAAACATTAGTCATCCTGGCACTGCGAAGCCAGATCTTTGAACAAGCTTGGGACATAACTCAGGATCCCTCAGAACCACACTTTCATACTACAGCCTTCCCATATCTACGAGCAGCAGTGACCACATGCAGAACCGAGGTGAACAGAGTCAGTGGAAGTGCCCCAGGAAGGGGACTCTTCCACAGTCCTTTCTTAGGTTCCTTTGGTGGCTTTTGTCAATTTCTGTTCCTGTTCTTGAGATTCTTCACATAAAACAGCAAACAGAATTACCTCCTTCATTTCCACATTGAACCGCACTATTCTCAGAACCTAATGTAAATGGGTGTGTGCTCACTCCCCAAACTTCCTTAAGAGGGGTAGCACTTAGTGAGAAGTGCATATCTTGAAATGTAAATATGTCTGAAATGTTTAATATGGCGAATCCATATTGTTTAGGCAAATTTTCCACAGAGTTTTTCAGTTAATGGAGAAGTGTGAACTTGACCTGAGACAAAGCAAGGGCGTCAAGCAGCTACTACATGTGATATCTAAAGATAAATAGCTACATTCTATTCTCACTGGCCTCCAGATCCGGAGAAATAAATCTAATGTAAACTAATGTCCTCCAATTTTTTTAAGTTCCATAAAAAGAATCAATATCTAAAACTATAAAAAAAATACTAATTATTATTTTAATTAAAGTAAATATTAGCCATAATATATTCTATTAACATACATTTATATGTGTGGTCTCTAATCCTTCCATCAAACCATCCTTCATTCTGTTGCTCAAACCCAAAACTTAACAGTCTCCTTGGTTCCTTTCTTTCTCTCAATCCCACATCCAATCCACCATTAGCTCTAACACAAATTATATACTAAATTTTTCCACCTCTCCCAGTTCTCTGGCTACCACTCCAGTCTGAACCAAAATCATCTCCCTCCTGGACCACTGCAATAGCTGCCAAAATTTGTTTCTCTCCTTCCCTTCCTGCCCTACTCAAAGCCATTCTCCAAGAGCAATGAGGGAATCGTTACATAAGTCCAACTACCCATGGCTTTCCTTTGCACACAGGGTAAAATCCAGACTCCTTAGCCTGGCCTTTCACAATCAAACCCATATCTATATCTCCAACTCCATTTCTTATCACCATTCTTACTCTCTAGCCACTTTGGCTTTCATTCCAACCCTTCAACCTTCAAAACTCATTCCAACCTTACTCTCTTCCATCAGCTCTTGGAGGGGCTGGATCTTTTCCATCATTCGTTTTTTTCCAGGTCTCAACCCAATATCAGCACCATTTCTCTTTTTTTAAAGATTTTTTTTTTTTTAATATATCTTTATTGATTTCAGAGAGAGAAAAGGAAAGAGAGAGAGAGAGAGACAGAAACATCAATGATGAGAAAGTCATTGATCAGCTGCCTCTCACACGCCCCAGACTGGGGATCGAGCCCGCAAACCGGGCATGTGCCCCGACCGGGAATCAAATCCCAATCGCCTGGATCCTAGGTCGACGCTCAACTGCTGAGCCACGCCCGGCCGGGCTCAGCACCATTTCTTTACCACACTTTCTAAGGTAGCATTTCTTAACCACTCTTTCTAAAGTTTCTAAAACTCTTTTCCACATCACCCTGATTATTTCCTCCATAGCAGTAATCATTCCTTTGACTGTCTTTGCCTGGAGAAAGCTGCCTAACCCAAGGCTATACCTCCTTTCTGGGGTAAGTTTGTATCCACTATTTGGTGCATGCAACAGTATAAAGGAAAGCACATTCTCCACTATGAGGGCATCTCTGAAAAGTCATTCCAGTCTCAGAGCTCCCGTGGAGTCATCTGAGACCTTCCCTGAGACCACACTGCAGCCCAACTTCCTTCTCTGTCCTGTCCTGCTTCTGCCCTTTCCCATCCATAGATGGGTGATCCAGAGAACACTCCCTAATAATTTCCTAGCCACTGATGATTTTCTGCATCAGCTTCCTAGGATCCCAACCTACAACAGAATTGGTCTAAATATGCCTTGAAGGCAGAACCAACAGGATTTGCTAATGGATATGACGTAGGGTATGTGAGAAGGAAGGGAGGCCGTGATAACACCAATATTTTTATCTTAGACAACTGAAAGAATCAAGTTGCTATTTCGTGTCTTGGGTACCTCTGCAGGAAGAACGTGTTGGGGTGGGATGGGACTTGCAGTTTGGTTCTGTTCCAGTTATGATGCCTGTAAGCCACCCAAGAAGAGCTTCGAGTAAACAGTTAGACATATGAGCCTGAGGCTCAGGGGAGAGGTCAGAGCACAAAGAAAAATGTGGGAGTTGTTAGCATGTGGCTGGCAAAGGCTTGCAGTTGGATGAGAGCACACTCAGATCAAAAAGCATATCCATTATACTTCTGGTCAGCCTTCCCAAAGTAGGCTTTTGGATTATTATTACAGTATTTTAACTTTGAAATTAGTTGTGAGACTTACTTTGTCACTAATCAGTGTTTTTACTTTAAACAAGTCATTTAATTAACATATTGGGTTCTGGGTTTCTTCATCTGACATGTGGAGATAAATAGTAATTATAAACTCCAACTTCAGGGGTTAATCTAAAAATCAAATGAGAAGATAGATAGAAAGGCACTTAGAAGAGTTAAAACATCATCCTAATGAGGCATTCTTTTGGGGGCGGGGGGTAGGGGGGAATACAGTTTTATTGTTGTTAGGAATAAAAATGAGAAAAGAATTAAACATCCATTGAATTTCATATGGGGGAAATAACAAAAGAATCATCCAAAGGAAAATAAAAGTAAGTGAAATAACATTAACAAACATGAAAATAAACACATTAGAAAACATTAAAATTCTAGAGCAGATAAAATTCAACTTTTTAATGAGCTAAAAAATACAAAAACACTAGCAAATTAATGAAAACAGATGAGCTTACATATAAAATAACAATTGAACACAAGAAAAGATCTTTTCATAAAAGTGAATATTTATCAAAAATAAGTATGTTAACATACTCATAACCTTCATTAAAATGATAATTTTTCTTCTTAAAAAGAATGTAGAAGTGAACTTGTTACTTCTGGAAATTAACTGGAGTTCCTGCATACTTAAACAAGTTGTCATCGTGTGTACCTAGTTATTCCAAAGCACGAAAGCATGGCATGAAAATTACTAATGAAGAAGGGATAGGTGGGTTAATGTTTCATCTGGCTCATTCATGGAACGGCAGTCAGGTGACCCTCGCTGTCACCACAGGGTAGCTCATTTTTCCTGGCTGGGCAGCAGTCATTTTCCATATCTGTAACATGGGGGCTGTGAGAATTCAGGAAAAATGTATCCTCAGTAGAGTATGTGCTGGAAAAACTTTGCTCAAAAAGCCCCACTCATAGTAGACATTCAGTAAATCAAATTGGTAAAATTACTGACCAAACTCACAGACATATGACATCTTTAGGAATTAAAGTTCTAAAAACCATAGCGGTTCAAAGATACTAATTCAGAAAGCCACACTTATTCTGAATTGCACTTTTTTCACAGAATTCAAGAAGGTCTAGGGGGATGGACACTAACTCTTAGATCATCAGAATAGAAGAAAAATAACCGGGAACATCTTAATAGGCACCAAATCCAGTAACTGCTTTTTTAATTGAAGCAAACAGTCTGTGAGTTGTTTAAATGACTAATATCTTTTAATATTCCAGTTAGATAGTTAATGAACAAAATCCAACCTGTCTTCAGAAAAAACGGATTGCTCCTACCCCGTGAACTCAGCCTGCTTTCTCCCAGTATTTTTAGACTGCAGAAAGCACTCAAGACTGAGGAAGTGGGAATGTGACTGACCTTTTACCTGTAATGATATCAGTAACACTGGCATTTGCCACCAGTGACGTGGGAACAGAGCTAACAGGAACTCTGTGCTAGATAACTAAATGGCTTCTTTTCATTTGACCTGATATCTATCCCTGCAGTTTTGCAATGCCCTATAATTACTTCTGACACCAATGATCTTAAAACAGGGCATGCCACACTTTATATTTATCATCGACTCTCTTTTTAAAAATAAACAGTAGGAATGCTATCCTAGTTTTGTTATCCTTTATTGAACGTCCAAACAGATTAATAAAATCACAGTTCAGCAAGATTGTTCTCCACATACACAGCTAGACCATTCTCCATGCATTGATGCCAGGCCTCCTTGTAACAAGGTATCTTATTAGGATAACCTCAGTCAAATGTCTAAATCATTCAAATATCTGGTCACGTAACAGAAAATAACCAACATTCTGGTCACTATTAGGTAACAGTGCCCCATAATTATGTTTTGAAAGTCCTTTAAGCACAGCCATTAAATAACTGTTGGATAACTTTGGACCCAGTTCATAGAAAATTTTATATAATACCTGCTTCCTTCATAATTGTAAACCAAAAGAAGATGACATCATCTTCCTTTTCTCTTATTTAATTATATGAATCAGAATCAGGCTTTTAATTCACACCAAGTAATAAGTATCCAAATGCACCTACAGACATTTTGCATATCTTAACCGAAATACATAAACTCATTCTATTACCCTAAAATTCCCCTGAGAGGATTCTAGGGTAGCAATCACCAAGTCCTGCTGAGGACACCTCCCAAACGGCTTCTCTCCCTTCCCAGTGCCACTGCTCTAATGGCCCAACCTGCTATCATCCTCACCTAAATTACTGCAACTGCCCACTGACTGCTCACCTCACCCTCCTCTACAGCATCCTCCATTCCACCAGAGAGAGCTTCCCGAAAGACAAGTCTGCTAATGTCTCTCCCCAACCTAAAATCCTTTGAAAGATTCCCATTGCTCTGATATAGAATGCTGACTCCTGAAGATACTCTAAAAATGACCAGGTTCCCACTGCCTTCTCCAGCCTTATGCATCACCCTACTGTGAAACCACAGAGTGTTCTCACTTTCTGGAGCATTCACTAAAGAAAATTTATGTTCAGGTAGCAGCTAGCTTTTGTAATAATAGAGAGATGACTACTTTCATATTATTATACAGAAAAAGCCATCTTAATCATGCATATCAATCCTTAACCAATCATTTTGGAGAAAGGTACATGAATGTGGCCCACAGGCATGAAATTTTAAGTAACTAGATGATTCTATAACAGCTACAATTTTTTTTAGTTTTTAGTATTGCCAGACATATATATGTGTTTTGCATATATCAAATCTCATCTAATTATCCCACTGGCCCTTAAAGGTGGGTAACATACCATCTCCATTCTAGAGATGAGATAACTGAGTGCTAGGACTGGACTTGCTCAAAGTCCATTCATTCTCATTGAAGAGGCTCCAGAGACAGAAACTACATCTCCCAATTCCCTTGCAGCTAGGGTTCTGGAAGCAAACTGGGTTCTAAAAGGTGGATACACATAGTGAAGCATGAAGCTATAGAAAGCAGAAGTGAGACAGAAAAATCTTCTGATCCCTTCTTACCTATTTCTGCTGGCAAGTAAGTTAAGGCTCCTTGGCACCATGTGCCAGGGTCCATTCTATAGATGTCTTGGTGTCCAGAGGCTGTGTCAGCAATAGCAGTGGCAACGAGTTCTTGATCATGGCAGAGTTCCCTTGCTGGCCTCAGAGGTAGTAACTCCCTGGTGAGTCAGTTTTGCAAAGTTTTGTGGTCATTCCTGGATGACTTTGGAACCACCTAAAACCTGCTTTTTCAACGCTTCTAATGCTTTTGTAAGTGCCTAATCCTCTGTATTAAATTCCTTCCTGTTTAAAATAAAGTGGTTTCTCTTTTCTTGTATTGAAACTGACAGTACAAAAGCGTATGTGTTCATTAGACTACAGGTTAAGCCACTGAAACAAAGACACATAAAAAATAGAGTTATTTAAATAACACCAAAGTTCCTTTTTCTGCCATGAAACAGTCCAGAAGTGGGTGATATCACACAGGTGGGGTGTCTCTATGGTCATCAAAATGCAGCTTTTCTCTTTGGCCCAAAGAAGCTCCAGTTTGGGGATATTTCTCAGCCAGTGAGGAAGGTGGGGGTTGAGGGAGTAAATTCCCTGTGATTTTCAAAGACATACAAAACTCCCTTTCACATATCATTGGCTAGATTTGAGTCACATAGCAACACGTAGTCACAAAGAGGTCTGAGAGAACACAGCCACTGGGTAGGCAACCATTTGTCCTGCTAATACTGGGGCTGGTGATGGAGGGCTAGGGGAGGGGGTTGGTAGGAAGAATCTAAGTATTTTGTTAGAAAAAGAAAGAAAAATTGTTATTCTGCCATTCTCTGCCATGTCTACCCCTCTGCCTGATATCCATGCACACTCTTCTTTCTGCAAATACACCACACCCACACCCATCCTTAAGTAAGACTCTAATCTATTGGCTTCCATGTAAAAGTAACAATAGCCAAAGATATCTCTGGTCACAGCTCTTGAGTCAAGTCTCCTCTTTTATTTACTATCCTTTCCCTCTCTCCTTCAGTTCAATGTTGGCTACCTTTAGTAGCAGCCATCTGAAACAGTTGGAAAGGCGATGTCTTTAATCCAGTCTTAGCTCTGGGCTGACTTCCATTGTCTGCTAAGGAGAATACATAACAGAAGGCTCAGCAGAGAGAACTCTATCATCAAATTTATCTACCGCTGTTTGGGGATACAAACATTTTCCAGACTTGCATGGCCCAAACTTTTCATCTCTGAGTCACATTAGATTGCAAACCATAAATGAGGAAAACTCTCTTCCTTTCTGTTCCTTTCTATCTCTGCTTACTGGTTCATAATGATATGACTTCCTTTCCTCTTATAATACAGTATTAACAGTAGTGAGGACTAGCCAACATACACCTATATTCTGACCTGTTCTTTTTGAGCTAAAGGTCAGTAGTCACATGGCCTGTCTTCCAACTTATGGTAGGTAACTTTTAGCAAATGATATGTCACAGAATAACAAGCATTACCAATATTTCTAAGAATATTGTGCCCATGTCACCCTCTGCCTATTGCTATCCAATGCCAACAAAATGTAGGCTTTGTTATGGTAACATTCCCCTTCTGGTACCAATTCCTATATTAATTAGGATACATGTTAAGGTCTTTCTTTTAAAAAAAAAAAAAAATCCCCCAAAATATAATGTCTTTATAACACGGGAGTTTGTTTCTCTTTTCCCTAACAGTATGGAACCCTAGCAGGGAGACTCTCCTACCTCTATGATTTTCCACTCTGGGCTCCCCTTAGCAGTGCTAGTGTTATCTTTTCCCAGCCAGCAGAAATTGTTTTTTAAAAATGCCACATCACTTCTGGTGACTTCCCATTGGCCCACTGGCAAGAACTTAGTTTTGTAGCTACAAAGGATGCTGTGAAATACTGCCTCTAGCTGAGTAGCTTTGTGACTTGCTAGCTCTTGAGAATGCCATCACTAGAAGCAGCAGAGGGAAAGGACCCTTGCATCTCTTCCACCCTGAAGACTAGAGGATTACAACTGCCTGACTCCAGATCCCAAAGGCAAACTGCTTCCAAAACTGTCTTCTAGTATCTGTAAAGATAAAGTTTCTTACTGTTGCTCTTTACTCTGATGGTACATATTCCCCAGAATAAGAAAGTTGTGCCCTGACCGGGTAGCTCAGTTGGTTGGAGCATCATCCCATACACCACAAGGCTGAGGGTTCACTCCCAGTCAGTGTGTGGGTGCTGTGTACAGGAGGCAGCCAATCAATGTCTCACATCGATGTTTCTCTCTCTCCCCACCCCACTTCCTCTCTCCTTAAAATCAACAAAAAATATCCTTGGGTGAAGATTAAAAAAAAAAAAGTTGTGATACTTTGTTTCTCATCTTGTTTTAACTTATTTAATCATTTATTTATTTATTCTAGCAGCCATTATTTACTGAATACCTACCACATGCCAGACATTTAGTTAGACAGTAGGAATACAAAGATAACTAAGAGAATCATCTGGAGCCTCTATTCAAGATTTTCTACTTATTTGGATTAGTTACTTAGAAAATCCATCTTCTCTTCTGAACATACCATAAAACCAAAAACTTATTTTTAAAAGTAAATTCAAGCTAACCGTACAAGAGAAAGAATTTCATTTTTCACTTTCCTTGGTTTTGTAATATTTACATCAATCGGCCTAAGTAAAATTTTCAATTTAATGTAAAATGAATCGCATAAGGTACAAGAATCTTGGCAATAAAAGACATGTTTCAAGTCAATTACACCTACACACCCTTACTAATCAACTGCTATATTGATACCAGCTTTCCATCATGAAAATGAAACTGCAATCTGCAAAAGATGTTTTCCTCCACTAGGGCCCCCCAGTTGGAATCCTTCTTGTGGATCTAAGCCAACATCAAAATGTTCCCCAAAATAAGTGAGACAGAAATGAGTATGTACTGTTTTATTCCATTTAGATCTAAACTATAAAACCAGAAGAAAGTAATCTATGCTGTTAGAAGTGAGGATCGCAGTCACTCTTGCTGCGGGCATGCAGAGTGCTCTGGTATGGAGATAATGTTCTGTGTCTGGATCAGAATGCTGATTAATTGGATGCATTCAGTTTGGAAATCCCCCTCAGCACTCTATACCAAAAATTCTGGTAGCAGTTTTTTCACCATTTATATAATTTACAAGGTATCTAGAGAGCCTTATGGGGTGCAAAGCACTGTACCAGGCTCTGTGAAGGTCTCCAACAACACATAATACATGGTGCTGTGATGTGAGAAAGATGGGGAATCAGGAGCCCTGGACCTGGGTGTCCATGTGTGAGTCCAGCTGATCTTCACCTCTCTGAGCATCAGGTGTCCAGGCTATGTCTGAACACTAAGGTTCTCAGCTCTGTAATTCTCTCTTAGTCAAATAGTCCTGGTTGCCATTTTCTTCTTTTGACCTAAAGCAGCCTTTTTGACACTCAGAATGGCAAATCAGGTTGACACTGAAAAAAGATGATTATATCATAACACATCTACATAGCTCTTTACCAAAGGCAGGGTGGTATGGCTGGGAATGTCTGGGACCAGGCACCCCTGTTCCTGGCTTATGGTCAATCACTAGCTTGCTGCATGATCTTAAGCAAAGCCCTTCATTTTCCTGCACCTCAGTTTTGCCATTCATAAGTTGAGGGAGTGGACTGGACTGTCCCTGAAAATCCTTTCGGGTCTAAGGTTTAGTTTCTGAGTTAACTTGTTCAAAACTAAGGAGTAGCAGGACTAAGATTCTGTTTTATGACTCAAGCCCAGGTTTCTTTCTACAGATATGTACATAGAAAAGCAAACTAGGTTCAGATTTTAAAATTCTTGTTGCCCAGTATGTGCTGGACACTGACATCAACAATGTGAGACAGATATGTCAATATGTTGTCTCTGCCTTTCAGATGAGGAAACTGCCCACCGGGGAGTCAGGTGGCTCACCCAGTGTGTGAATCTGGTTGGTGCAGAGGCAGGAGGGAAAGCCTGGGCTTGCAGGCTCCAGGACCTTCCTCTCCCCACAGGGGCTCGTAACATGCCTCCAAGTCAACAGATCACCCAAAAAATAAACCTCTTCCCAAAGCAAAAATAGTCTTTCTTTTTCTGGTTTCCTCTAGTTGAGAAAGAAAAACAAGAATTGGGGATTTCATTAGTAAGAATGAAATTTCATGTCATTTGTTAAAATGATAAAATATATGCAATTACATAAGGTCTCACAATAGCTCGCAAGTCCCAGTATGCTTTAGTACTTGATATACATGCCCTTTTTTTTCTTTTTTCTTTTTTTTTTGGGGGGGCGGGGATGTAGCTCACATTTTACTTGCAAGATATAAATTCTTTTGAGTATAAAAAATTTTATGAACCCAGAGTCAAAGATCAAGAAGTAATTTTCTTTCTTTTCTTTTTAAAGAAAAGGCTTCCAGCCCGGCCAGGCATGGCTCAGCGGTTGAGCGTCGACCTGGGATCCAGGCAATCAGGGTTCGATTCCTGGTCAGGGCACATGCCCGGGTTGAGGGCTTGATCAATGACTCTCTCATCATTGATGTTTCTGTCTCTCTCTCTCTCCCTCTCCTTTCCTCTCTCTGAAATCAATAAAGATATATTTAAAAAAAGAAAAGAAAGGGCTTCCAGGTAGACCACTCAATCTGACATGATGGTCCTGTCAGGAGTCAGGTGTCAGGTATACTATGAGGGGGTGGCCTCTTTGAAAACAACTCCAGGATGCAAAGGAAAAGAACTCTGGGGTGAGGATCTGCGAACAACACTCTTAGCAAACTCTGAAATAAATGTTGTTTCAATCTGGTTATGATTGTTTGAGAACAAGTCTCCTGTTGTGGTCTGGAACTTGATCTGCAGAATTCCTTAAAAGAAGCTGGACCCAGCAGGCAGTAATATATCATATGCCTGGGAAGATATGGAACATCCTGGACATTGCCATAATTCTCAAGGAGTTGTTAGAGTTCACTTAAGTATTTCTAAAAATATGACGGGATAGCTTTCCTGGGCCTGTTTCCTTTAGATGTTAGACCATCAGTTAATAGGCAAGAAACAGCTAGACCATCAGTTAATAGGTAAGAAACAGCTATTATAAGATAGCTTTAAGAAAAAATGTACAATATTTAATCAGCCCTTGTGTGATTTTTCTCTGCTGAATGCACCATTCAATTTTTACCCCCAAATTCTAACCTAAACCAAACACTAAGGTTTGGGGTTAACACTACTATAATAGGACTATTTTCTAAATCAGGCATTATGAGTTTGCCTATTTTTTCCCTGTACTTATAAATGTATGAGTATGTTCCCATTAAACCTGTGTTCTCATGCATGCCCCCCCCCCCCCCCCGCCAGCACCGTGACCTTACTGAGTGCCAGGATAATGACTCCTGGAAACTGCTTACGTCCCATAGCACTTTCTAGTGTTCCATGTATCATTTGTGAGAAATATTTTTAGAATCTGTTATGCCAGAGGCCAGGAGTTACAGATATAGCATTAAACACATTGGACATGGTCCTATCCCCACGGAACTGACTGCCAAAAATGGATATGGCAGGAACCTAGGGTTCCAACTGGGAAAGGAATAGATGATTCAGGAAAGGTTTTCTGGAAGAAGTTCTATCTAGGCTGAGACTAGAAGGGTGAGCAGGACTTCACCAACTAAAGGAGGAGCACAGGAGAAACAGAACTTCTCTGGCAGAAGAGACTGAGTGGCCTGGTTGAACTTTCAGCACATCCTGAACACCCATTTGCCAGTGACAGCCTTGGCAAAAATATTAATTATGTCCATAGTAAATACTCGGAGGCACTCTGTGCTGAGATAGACTCCGCATGCTGGCCCATCTCCAAGAGTGCTCCCCTGTAAACAGGAACCTAAATTCTACTTAGTACTCTTTATCTCTTATCAGCACATGTAGTTCACACTTTTATTTGGGGTCCTCGTGGGGGGGGGTCTCTACAGCCTGCTTATATGCAAGCTTGCATTTGGGGAGCACTCACTATGTGCAGTGGGCAGTCGGTTATGTGTTGTAAATAGTGAAAGCAAGCCCTGAGCCAGGTTCTGTCCTAAGCCTTTTACATATATTTGTGATTTTTTCTTTTAATTCTTCCAACCTTTCTATGAGGCAGCATGCACTATGATCCCTAATCTACAGATGAGGAACGTGAAGCACAGAGAGGCTGAGTAACTTGTCCATCCTCACACAGCTAGTAACTGAGGAGCAGCATTCGAACGCAGGCAGCCCGGCTCCAGCCTGAGCTCTTAGGCCCTGCTCTCTGCACCTCTCTTCTCCAGCACAATGGTGAGCGCACCGAACCTCTTCTCCCTGCAGGAGCTTTCGCTGCACAGAGGGAGGTGGAGATAAACACCTACTCAGAGTATAGGGGCCGTGCTACAAACATGAGCCACATGACTACAACTTAAAAAGCAAACTTCAGGGGGCATAAGCCATAGCATGTATGCAAAACTGGATATATTCTGCATAAGAAAACTGGCTACCACTTAGTAAGTGCCACTCAAGTACCTGGCACTTCACTTAAGTCATCTTATCGCCTTCTCCTGACAATGATACAAGGGAGGTAGCGTCACCTCATCTTCTAAAGAGGAAACTGAGGCCAAGCTGTGTACCCCGGTGCGGCTAGTCAAGCAGAGGTCTTTCCCTTATTCACGTGACCTTCCTAAAACACAGTGTTTTGCCCTTACTCCTAAATGTTGGCATCTTTTTCAGATAACTTCTCTTTGATGCAGAGAGCAGGAGGAAGTGCTTCAGCTCAGGCAGTTACTAGATCCACTTCCCAGACTCTGCAACAAGAAGCTGGTGCAAACACACCAAAACGGGGCGCTCACAGCGGCCTGACAGCTTAGACAGAGGCCCGCAGCTCCGGGCTATTTCACCCCAGGGTGACCGGAGCGCTGCGGAGGGCAGGTAGGGTAAAAGGGGCCAGCTTGGAGTTCTAGATCCCACTGGCCCAGGGGAGAAGGTGTTGGAAGAGCATTAAAAATCAGAAAAGGGAAATAGAGGAGGGGAAGGATCAGACATAACAGCACATTAAAGCTTTAATCCCTCCATCAAGACCTTTCTCCAAAAGCAAAGGGTTCCTAACCTATGCTGATCAATCCAACCTCTGCTCTGGCTGCAAAGTGTCCTGGGAAAGAAAAGTATGGAGCAACGGTTTGTATCCAAGATTTCAGGATACAATGTGAAATAATACCAATTGTACTAATAAAATCAACGGTCAGAGAACCTAAAGATCAGTTGATACTAGGTTTTACTCTTTGTGGGGGACAGAAAGGGACAAGGTATTAGACTTTCCAATGAATAAGTGAATAAAAGAACATAGAGACAAGTAAAATTAAGATAACAATAGCAGCGATTATTCAAATAAGAGTATAGCAAAGAAAAGGATGTGTGGCCAAGTCAAAAATGTCGTGACTTTTGTGAAAAACAAAGGGAAGTGAATCTTGTCCCTTCTGGCCAGTGAGTGCAGACCGCATGCATGGAGCCTGGTGGCAGCCTGCTTTCCCTTGGGGTTACTTGGGGAATTAGGTAAATATAACGTCTTCAAATAACACAAGATGTGAGAAATTGAAAGCATAGCAAGCTGCAGTAGTCATCCGATGATATATTTAGGAGGGTTTATTTTGCAAGCTAGAATTACAGAGCAGCAAGATGTGGTCAATCCAAAGCATTTAAGGATGAGTTTCTACAATTGAGAGTTGCAATCTATGACAAAGAACCACAAGAGACCACCGTTCTCCAAAGATCAGACGATGATTTTAATAAACTGGTTTATTTACCATTGCCCCAACAGCCAGTTTCTACATCAGGACTAATTCAAGATTTCAACAAAAGGAAGTGGGTTACAAAAGAATTACCAAGAACCCAGAAGTGTTTAATGGGGAAAAATATTACTACACAAAGCAAAGCTTGCTCTATATACCAGACCCTACTGCCCTGGCCCAGTGGCTCAGTTGGTTGGAGCTTCGTCCATGCACCAAAATATTGCAGGTTTAATCCCCAATCAGGGGCATGCACAGGAGGCAACCAATCAATGTTTCTCTCTCACATCTATGTTTCTTTCTCTCCCCCACCCCCCTCTCTCTTTCTCAAATCAATAAACATACCCTCAGGTGAGATAAATAAATAAATAATAAATCAGACACTGCTGCAAAATCCCTGTTCTCACGGAATTCTTTACAGTCCAGATGCACTGTCAAACCCCTTATCTCCCTGGAGTCTCACAGTTACCTACTGAGGCAGAGTAAGAATTAAGCTCCTCTTATAGATGAGGAAACGGAGGCCCAGAAAGGTTAAATATGTTGATATGGTCACACAGCTGCTAAGTGCAGGACTGAGATATGAACCCAGTCTAAATCCCAAGCCCATGCTTTTGTTTCTAGGCCATATATTCCTCAAAAAATAAAATCTGAGCTCAAAGATGTTAAGGAATTAAAACTATTTCAACTTTCTTGACTAGCTCCATCAAACTGTCTCCTAAACCGCCTGCCCTCTGGTTTACCGTAGCTTTCTCCACCTCTTCTGATGCATTTCTCATCTCTTTGCGACTGAAAGTGGTCCCATCATCTACATGGAGCTTTCCTAAAGACTCCACACCCATTGCCTCTCCCTTTTAGTCTAAAGCAGCGATTTTCAACCTTTTTCATCTCACGGCACACATAAACTAATTACTACAATTCTGCGGCACACCAAAAATATGTATTTTTTCCGATCTGGAACAAAAATAGGTATAATTTTGATTCATTCACACCAAATAGCTATTGTGATGTTGGCTGCTGTCATTTTTTTGACAGTCTAAGGGTAAAGAGGTCAGTACCCCTGACTAAACAGTCAGGTATTGCACATTTTAAAAATTCTTGCACACACCAGTTGAAAATCGCTGGTATAAAGCAATGAATATATCTCTTTCCATAGCCTGTCAGGTTTTGCTATTTAATCTTTCTTCTGTATGTGACTTGCCTTACCCATAGCACCATGTGCTTTTGGGTGCAAGAACCATACATGAGTTCCCTTTTGTGAGCCACCTGTCTTACTCCACGATGCCAGGCACTGTGGCACTGTGCCCGACACACAGAAGACACCTCACTAAATACAAACTGAATTGTAAAGAATTACTCTCTTAAAAAAAAAAAAAAAAGAATTACTCTCTAACTGGTTCTATTCTCCTATGATAAACTGCTTCTCAGTATTTTATAATTTTGGCACTACAATAATTTGTATGATACATTGTAGGAAATTTATTAATTTCATAAAATATGATGTTTCAGTTGCATAAGGTTCAAGTTGCTGACTTTGCTTTAATCAAAAATTTTATCTTAATTTAATTTGCTATTTTACCAGCCTTCCTCTCCTTCATGGGAAAGTGTGGAAATACAGGGATAGTAAAATAATTATAAAAATAATAGCCAATGCCCGGCCGGGCGTGGCTCAGCGATTGAGCATCAACCTAGGATCCAGGCGATCGGGGTTCGATTCCAGGTCAGGGCACATGCCCGGGTTGTGGGCTCAATCAATGACTCTCTCATCATTGATGTTTCTATCTCTCGCTCCCTCTCCTTTCCTCTCTCTGAAATCAATAAAGATATTTAAAAGTAATAATAATAATAATGGCCAATATTTATTAAATGTTTATCATGTACCAGACACATGCTAAATTATTTATATTCATTATTTAATTTAACCCTCATAATCACTCTCCTCAATTTACAAATGAAAAAATTGGGGCACAGAGAAACGAAACAACTTGCCCAAGGTCACACAGCTAGAAGGTGGCAGATTCAAATTCACCCACAGAAGGCGTGTTTTAAATTAGTCATTTGATACAGTAACAAAACAATTATTCTGTAGTCTTTTTCTTTAATGATTATTTAGATATAACCATGACTTTTCTACTTTAATTTTTACAAAAGCACTTTGAGATTTGTAATATTGCTCTTCTGGATCCAGTATTTAATAAACTTGGTAACTTTTTAGAACATTACTTATGCTGAGGCTCCCTGCCTCAGTTTCCTCCTCTCTAAAATGAGAACATGAATGGTTATTATGAGGCTTAAACTACTTTATACATGGGAAACACTTGTAATTCACACCAAATGCCCATGGCAGAGTTCTTTTGGTGTAAACTATTGTCATTGTTGCTATCCTGGTGTCTGCCTTCCCAACATGGTCAAGAACCTGAGTTACAGACATTCATTTATTACCACACTAAGGCATATTCATGTCTCTCCAATGTACAGGATGTACTTTAAAACAAATTGTTTTGCCAAATATAAAAAAATATGTGCTTAAATGAAAATCCATGCCTTTATAAAATCTAAAAGCAATTCAAGTAGTTACAGGCACATATTATTAGGCCATTGAATACTTGACAATAAATGAATAAACAAATAAATGGACTTTTGATAAATGAGCAAAAGCTCAAACAAGAAAGAGACTGACTAATAAGCAAAATTATGACGTTTAAACTGATCTTCACAACCTGGGACTAAATGAATCCAAAGAGGAATAAAGTGGAAAGCACATTTTTTCATTTTCCAAGAATTGCATTTCACTTAATTCACTGTAAGCCACTGAAATGCAATTAGCCCGACCGGGCGTGGCTCAGCGGTTGAGCATCGACCTAGGATCCAGGCGATCAGGGTTGGATTCCCGGTCAGGGCACACGCCCGGGTTGCGGGCTCGATCAATGACTCTCTCATCATTGATGTTTCTGTCTCTCTCTCTCCCTCTCCTGTCCTCTCTCTGAAATCAATAAAGATATATTTAAAAAAATAAATAAATGAAATGCAATTAAATATTTTCCAAATAAGTAGTATGAAGTCACAAAAAGGGTAATAAAACCCACATCCAGTTATAAGAGAAATTTATTGAGGTCTCATTCAAGAGTGAGGAAGGAAGTCTATGGTCAGGTTTTTTGTTTCATCCTAATTTCCCACGCTTTTCAAAGAGCCATATCATAACTCCTTCTCAAATATTCGCAAGGAAGTGCTGTGATTGTGAAAATAGACACTCCAAATACCTAAGCTAAATATTTACATTCTGCATTTTTAGTTACACAATTGCCTTTGTTCTGTAGCATATAGGTCAAAATTCCTCAATGTTTTCAAACATCAAACAAGAGGATATGGATTTTCAGCAGTCTAAACTTACTGGTTTTAGCAAAAGCTTCACAAAAGAGAATTGGGCAATTAAAAAATGGTACTGCACACACCCTTAAAATAAGGAAAAACGGAAGGAGGATGTAGGTCGTTTATTCTTTTTAGCACAAAAACACATCTCCCACTTCCCTATGTTTATGTAGTTAAGACTTGCTGAGCACCAACACCCACTTGCATCATTGTAACAACAGCCTCAATTTACTGACTTTATACAGGATTTGCTTCAAAGGAGTTCTTGGGTTGTCATGCATTGGTTTACTCATTTCCGTAGCATCCCTGCTCATAGCATGTGACTAGCATTATCTTTATCGTACAAAATTAAAGCTGGGGGTACTAGGAGATGAAGGGACTTGCCCAAATGAGACAGCCTCATAACTATTAACTTATGAAACCTGGCTTAGAACTCATGTCTTCTTTTAATACAGTAGGGTGTTTTCCCACTAGGTTATTCTTCTTTACATAAATTTAAGCAATTACTGTGGACAGCTGGGCAGGACAGACTGACTGCCTGGGCAAATTCCAAGAGTTTTGGAGGTTGGGTTAACCTGACCCTGCAGTGGCTCTGAGACTGGGGAAAAAGAGAAGTGAGGCTGAGAGAACTGTGCATGTATTCTGTGACAAGCAGTGAGCCACGTAAATGACTGTTAACAGTGATGTTGTGCAAGAAAAGGTGATAAAGAGGAGTGCTTTATGACAAACTTCCTTCTTCACTGGTTTCACATGAAACTCCTACAGCTCTAGCACTGAGTTTTGTGTCTGCACCTTCATGCCAACCCCCACTCTGAGCCGACTTGGGGCAAGCAGCTTTGTGCACAGAGACTGCAAAGGGGTATGTCCTATTGCACTGAACTAGTCACATTTATAGCATTGGAATGTCACAGTCTTCAGGGAGGCCCTTTGCTGCAAAGTCACAAGGAAGCATTTACATTCCCATGGTCACCTCCTGCAACCTGACTTGAGCTGCCAGAGTTGAGTCACTTTCTTTCCACAGTGGGTCACATTACTCATGGCAGGTTCCACCTGTTTCAATATTTGGTTGATGACAAAAGTGACCCTTGAAAAATGAGTGACAGGGGCAGCTGAGCAGGTTTCCAAACCAATTGTTAGAGCAAGATAACCTGTCCCCTACTAAAGGGAAAAGGAAGACAACTAGGCCAATAGAGGGTGTTCTCGGGGTTGACCAGTGTTGAGTGAGAAATCAGTTTAAATAGCTTAAATTACAACAGAATGGGTGTAGGTCAGATCCATTAAAGACCTCCTGAACACCTTAAAGCTAACAAGGGAGGAGAAAGAACAGGCCATAGATCACTAAAGCAGACACCTGGAAGCAAGATCCATCACAAGTCTTGGTAATACGGTTGACCCTTGAACAACAGGAGTTTGAATTTTGTAGATCCACTGATACGCAGATTTCTTTTCAATAAATATATACAGTACTATAAATGTATTTTCTATTCTTTATGATTTTCTTAGTAACATTTTCTTTTCTCTAGCTTCCTTTATTGTAAGAATACAGTATATAACACATATAACATACATAATATGGGTTAATCAACTATTATGTTATCAGTGATGTTTTTGGTCAAAAATAGGCTATTCATAGTTAAGTTCTGGGGAGTCAGAAGTTATATGCAGATTTTTAACTGGGTGAGTCAACACCCCTAACCCCCACATCGTTCAAAGGTAACTGTACTCGAATTCTCTAGAGGGAAACAAGCATCTGCCAAATGAAGCACCTTTGAGAGAAGAGAAACAAAATCTTCCTTTGCCATCTTGAAATACTCTGCTTAAGTCCCCTCACCCTTGCCCTGCATGCCAACCCCACTATTGCCCGGTTTGTAAATTAAGCTATATTCCTAAATACAGTGTCAGGAATAGGTTTCTCCCAGCACAGCTTTTCACCACACTCAACTTCTCAAAAGCACTACCCCTTTCCAACCATCTCTCACGAGTGATGAAGTGATTAATAACTAAGCAATGGAGAGAGTTCTATCAGTTCTCTTCTATTTTAACCTTACAAATCCAAGAAATGGTTGTCAGCTCTCATAGAAACGAGGGACAATGTCAGGGTGTGGTAACGTAAACAAGTACTTAAAGAGAAGCTCAAAAAATCGGGCGCTTTGTTCTACTTTTGCCACTTGCTATCTGCATGGTCTTGTGTTAGTAACTCAGCTGCTCCCTTCCTCATAAGATGTGCCAATGTCTTCCTCTTGGTGTGCTCTAAATACCAAGGGATCCAACACTGAACATATAGTCTTTCTTCTCCTGCACCTGGTCATTCACGCTAAAGGCTTCATGTCATTCCCTAAGTATACGTTGTTTCTAGAATGTGTGTGTATTCTGAGGGTGGGAGTGGATGCCGGGTGGAGGAGATCACTAGGAGGGGGAGGGAAGGCGACATCTGTAATACTTTCAAAAATAAAGATAAATTTTTTAAAAAGAATCTATAGAACAAGAATAATTTGTAATTAAATATTATTTCAATTTAGGAATGATGAGTGATTTCAATTATAATGCAGACTTGGGGTAATTGTGTATCACGTCTGAATAATCTGTAGTTTCCCTGATGCCTTTCTTCAACTGCTACAAGCATAAATATTTTCATGATATTAAAACATTGGTAGTTAAACCAGAACATTAAATGCCACCCCAATTCAGCATTTCCCTGGTTGAGGGAGATGTTATAGGAGGGTTTTCATTAGATGATATCTGTGGACTTTTTATGGTCATTAAGCCTCATCATGTAATTACTTTCATCTATAAAACTCTGAGGTCATAACAAATACATTAAGCAAGGAAGGATGTATGTTTTGCTCTATCTTCTTGTCAAGTGGAAGAAATGGCATTGGAAAATGGACAAGTGGACCATAAATCACAAATATAGGTTTTTGAAACAAAAAGAGAGAGCGGAATTCCTGAAACCCAGGCATGAACGAATAACTCCACCTCCCCTCTTTTACTGTGACACGCATGCCCACAGGGTAATCTAGCAGACTTTTCCCCATGCCTCACAAGAATCAGCATTGGAGAGGTCACACTATTTGTCCCTTTGCCCCCTTCTATTTTACAGGTAACACTCTGAGTCCTGCAGAGTTTAAACGACTTGCCCAAGACCACATAGCTCAGCCAAGCTCCAGGTGTAAGGTAAATTCTCATCTTCTAAAAAAAGTTAGCTTCCTCCCTCTCTCCCTCCCAAAAAGAAAAAATAAAAATAAAGAGCAAACGTTGACATGAACAGGTACAGAAGTGAGAACAAGCCTTAACACAGGCTTTACGATTAGACAGACTCTACCTTTTACTGTGTGACCTTGGGCTTCTGAGTCCTCTGTGTAAAACTGAAAATTCCTCAGAAGTGTTTTATGAGGATTAAGTGATATTCTGTTTATTTTTTTAAAAATAACATAGTGTCTGAACATAGTAAGGGGCTCAATAAATGGTAGCAATTACTACTGCTATGGACTGAACTGGGCTGGGAGTGGGAGAAGTACTTATAGTCCCTTTTCTTCATTCTTCTATCAGATAACCTCAGAGTACTCACCTCCGGCCATCTGTACCAAATCATTGGGGAGAATTATTGGTAAGTTATGAGGGGCCTTGCAAGGTCACACTTAGTAAGTTCTGTCTGCAGGACTTCCTAACCCCCTCTTTTACTCTCTTTCTTAGGCTGACTTTCTCAGTAAACCATGGCATTTAAATTCCTTAGAGTCTATGAGTAATCCACCAGTCCAAACTTGTGCACATTCCTACGAGAAAAAATTCAGAACTATGCCTCATAAGTATTTAATAATAAGATATCAGACTAAGATGAGAATTGCTAAACTAAAAACACAAAACGTGTACTGAGAGCTTTCCCCAACACACCCTTTATTCATTGTCTCTATAATTCACTTAATCCATAACAATGCGGGACATTACATGAAAAGCAACACCGGATCTCTATCCTCACGGGCTCTCCTGCAGGAGCTAGGATGAATACTGGCAAACGCCAGCGGCAGACACGGAGACACAAAGGCAGTTGGGGGCTATATAAAGACGGACACGTCAGTGTTCAGGAGGGAGAACATCCATAAGACACCGGGCTTAGCAGAATGGCCATCAAAATGAAGCAAGATAGCACCTGTTTGGAAAGGCTTCAAGGAAAAGAGTTCTGAAGGGCAGCAAGGTGACGGGCAGCCTTCAGAGCTGACGAGACAGAGCAAAGCAGAGACGGTAGGAAATAACAGAAAGAGCAATAAGCGTAAGAGTGCAGGAATTTGCAAACTTCTCCAGAATACTCTGGAACCCACGCAAAGCGAAACAGAGAGCTGAAGGCAGGTACAAATTATGCCGCATACTCCTCCCTCTCGTGTTTATCTGTATTAATCAGGCCAGAAATCAGCTTTCTACTTACACTTATCACAAGTGGGGATATGAATGCCCCAAACCCAAAGCCAAACAATAACTGCACAACCCCAGAGGTGAGTATCTATATTATCATATAGATCACTGAAAGGCAGAGACATCTAGGACTAATGGCAGAACCTTTTTTACTCTTAAAAAGTATAAGAGAAACCGGAGATCTACGGAACTATCTATAGTTTAAAAAATTATATTTTGTAAAAGCTTTTTTTTAAATATGTCTTGCCACATATGATTGCAAGTTTTTCATGACTAGAAAGTTTTTATTTCTGCTTTTTGGACAACGATGCCTACCTAATACAGCAGCCCTGTGTTGTCAGTGGATACATTTTTATAAATACTTGTTGACTAAGCCAGCCGTGCTCCTTACTCAGGTCATAAGACTCACACGCATATCCCTTTGGAGTAACCTTGATTCAATCCCCCACAAAGGCTATGTGGGTGACAATTTATACAGTAAAGTAATAATTCTCCCTCAGTGAGCACATGCAAGGGGACAGGCACTATTCCAGCGCTTTACTCATCATTTCTAATCCTTGAGGAATAAGGAATCTCACTCCATGATAAAGCAGATGGCATTACAGATGAGAAAACAGGGCTTAGAGGAAAAAAGCAATATTCCCAAGTTACATAATTAATAAATCGCTGAAAGGAGACTATAGTCCAGCTCACTCTAACTCCACGCTATCTAAGACCATGTGGGGTCTTACTCAAGTATCGGACAGATTACGCAAAGACTCTTTTAAAACTATACCTTAACTTTAAAAAAAACACTATCTTTGTAGACCTTTAAATAGTTTTTCAAATAGAAAATTAAATTAAATACCCAGTAAATAAATCCCAACAGTCACCACACAAGATTGGAACCACATTCTTAAGCCAACCAAGAGCTCTTTTCCCAAGATGCAGCGATGGAAAGGTCAGATTTCTTCAGGCTCCCCAGACACCTCCGTCCATGTGCCAGGAGCTCAGCTGTGGCGGTCTAACAGCAGCCAGGTTGAAAATAATTGCAGCCTGAGGTCTCATTTCATTGCACTGACAGGCAAAATAAATCTTACTAGGCAGATAATCTCATGGGAAACAATCCATGATGTCCTGTGGACACTTGCCACTCAGAAAGGTGGCTCTTGCACAGCCACTGCCCTGCCCACCCTCGGCCCCAGGCTCCGCTTGCAATGGAAAGTGCCTGTGGGTGGAGAGGAGCCGCCAACTTCAACACCAGCCTGGACTCCTGCAGCACACTGGCTCCATGTTCCTGGGGAGGGTGCCCTGGCTGGGGTGCAGGAATAACAGCCTCCACAGAGGCAGCAGGGGAAAGGCCAGGGTGTTCAAATTGTTGTTTCTGGATCAGTTAGCAGCTGGGGCTTGGGAAACATGAGGCCATGCAAGGACTGAAAGAGGCCCTTGTTGAAATGGGGCTGCCTCTCTTCGGTCGCGCATGACTTCAAGTACGATGCCCAGGGCTCCTGCACCCCACACATTGTCTTATCTGGACCTCAGGAAAACACCTAGAGAATCCACTGGGACAACAACATGCTGGAGATAACATTTTCAGCTCAAGGGGACTCTCCAAGCACTGCCCAAGGAACTAGCTAAGCACGGAAGGATAGGTGAGAAGTGGAGTGAGGTGCAAAGCGCTACAGAAATGTGACTTTATTATTTGAGAGAGATAAGAGAATGGCCAGGAAATACGGTTCAACTGAGACAAAAACCATACTGATGTTCATCACAATAGAAAGAAATTAAAAATCTAGAAGCAACGAGAAAATAAAACTTCTTAAAGTAGACACAGCTGTGAAATTCAAATCAATTTTTTCTTCCAATCCAGAAAATGTGTATCAGACTGCAAATTAATTTGGGGCTCCAATATCATTCTAGAGCCCCTCTTTCCACATACCCTTCCTCTATTACTGGATTACTAGATTTTTTTAAAATATTAATAACTCATCTTTCTTAATCTCTCCCTCTCACCCAGGAAAAAAATAATAATAATAATAGGAGAGGATACTTTTTTTTAAAAAGACAGAGGAACTGCAATGTCTTTACCTCTGAGTTCTGATTTCAGAATTCCCTTTTGAGTACATTTTTTCTACCTGCCTTTATGAACATGTGCTCAGTAGTGCCTTAATGACCCCTTTGGCTATGGAACATGGGGATTTTCATGACCCACAAGCGTCCCCTGTCCACTCCACTGGCACTGCTTTGGTTGGATCCCTAGTTACTTTTTGCTTCTCTGAAGGAGTTGGCAGCTACTGCTCTCCCTGCCCCCAGGTTCACCCTCTCTAAGCCGCCCTCCACTCGGCTACGCACGCAGCATTCTAAATTTTAAATCTCTTCATGTTCCTCTTAACATTTTTCAGTGGCTACCCGTTACCTAGAGCAGAGGTTCTTAATAGTTTTTGGACATCTGATTAGATCTTCGGTCAGTTTTTCCACTCCTTGAAAATGAATCCCCCATAAATAATAAATCCTGAGTTAAGAATCCTTGATCTAGAGCCAAAGCCTCCAAAGGGGTGTGCCTGCACCCCAGGGTACATTATGTTACCCATGGTGGTACAGAAAAAGCAATATTAGCATTTCTGTTTTTATACAGAGTGGGGCAAAAGGTTTACAGTTGTAAGTATGTGAAACACAGAGTTTGCGAAACACAGTTTATTCTTGTATTATTATTTATTCGTTATTGTATTATTTTCCTTATGAACAACTGTAAACCTACTTTTGCCACACCCTGTATATTCTTAATCACTTTTAACAAAACTAAAAAGAATGTCATTAGAAAGTAATTTAAATGTGCTAATATTGAATGTTTGGGGTGACCCTGGTGCCCTCACCCAGCCTGCCCTTCACCTAACACACCTTAGGTTCTCTAAAAAAGACAGGGAGCTGGAGCGCCACAGACGGGGCGCTGGTGGCATCCTTGCCCATTTCTTCACCTTCAAGATACTGGAGTGAGCCGCATTCTACATGCCAAAGAATGCCAGCAACGGTTAATGTTACAAAAATTAAGGCTTTTATAAAGGAAATCTTTACAATTATTTTAAATTAGACAAAAGTTTACACCCATCCCAGTTTGCTAGTTATTTTGTGTCAAAATATGTTAAAGACCTGCCCAGCGAAAGGATGATTTCCTTGCTTCTCACTTAGGAAAGACGAGACTCCCAAGTTGTCTGGCCTTTCCTGTGACAATTAGTAGCTGCCAGGATTATGAAGATATTTTCAGAAAAATAAATATACTTAATATGTCTCTTCAAGATAAAGACGACATTTTAATGGCAATAAGAAGGTAACTGCTTTTCTAAATTAATTTGCTCTTTTTAGAATGGGTGTGTGGTAGGCCACCTCTGGGATTGCTCCCCTGCCCTGTCTCATCCCCTCTCCCTGGTCTCCATGCTCTTGTGTAATCCCCTCCACTGAGTGAGTTAGACCTAGGGCTCTCTTCTAACAAACAGAACGTAGCAAAAGTTACTTCTGAGGTTATGTTTAAAAAGACTGGGATTTCCATCTTACGCGCTCTCTCTGTCGTCATAGAGAAGCCCACTGACAAGAAACTGCTGTCTCTGGCCAATAGTCGCTGAGGCCCAGAGGCCTGCCAGCGGGCCTTCAGTGCGCTGGGAAGCAGATTCTCCCGAACCCACCTCAGTGGCAGCCCTGAGACAGAAGAACACAGCTAAGCCACTCCTAGACTCCCGTCCCACAGTAATTATGAGATAACAAATGTCTGTTGTTTTAGGCCACTAATTTTGGGAATAATTTGTTACAAAGCAAGAAATAACTCATAGAATTGAGGAAATGCTTCTGCATCATTAATGAGTTGATGGCTGAAAATAATGTGAATGTGTTTCATTAAAAAAAAACCTCTCCCATCTGAACATTAAAAAAACATACCAGAAACAGATTTTCCTAGTTTATTTTTAAATATTCCACATAAAGACTCTCTATCCATGGGTGTGAACCAATTGCTAACAATACAAAAATGCAACATCTTCCAAACAGTTTACAAGAATGATTGACATCGAGGAAGATGGAAAGTTATTAACTAAATTTCAAGAAAAACCTAAGCATAGTGCTTGAGATTGAAAAAAATACCATTATTATTTGATTAAACCTGCCAACAAACACTTCTTTAGCTGGAACTCTATCTCTTTGTGAAGTATCTTCTTTTCATTAAAACTAGAAATCAAAATAAACTGACCTTAGAACCAACCCTTTAATTTACCCTAACATAAAGTATTAAATCAAAGTTTTCAAAAGTATATAACATTCTCAAACATATTGTCCATTTATATTTAATAATAATTTTATGGGACCATCTATTATACAATCTTTAAATATTATCTATATAATCTCTCCTTATTTTGTAAAAGATATAATAGACTAGTATTATAGTATATGTATATAAAAAAATAATTGTATAAATTATTTCAAAACTACATGTTTTATGAGTCCATACCCAAGTTGTTTTTACTATTAGGTATATGCCACTAAAAAGGTTTATATAGCCCTGGCCTAAAAGATAAGTCCAAATGCTTTTCCTTAGTTTATTCAGTTTCTACCTATCTTTCTAGTCCTGTACTTAGGGCCACTTGCAATTCTCAAAACACTCTTGAGTACCCTTAAAAGCAGATCCTCCGAGAAGGCCTTTCTTCCAGCACCACCCCTACCCTTCCACACCCCATACCCCGCCCCCAAAGGATCCACTGAAGAATTCTTACTTGTATTTCAGTGCTCAGCTTACTTGTCAACCATTTCATGACCCTTCCCCCCTCCTTCCTTACTCTCCTCCCCCCAGTGCTTTCACATGACCTTTTTAGTTCCTTTATTATAGGACTTGCCATGCTATGGTATATTTTAAGCATTTGTTTGGTTTTTGTCTATCTTTACCAGCTGAGGGCTTTCTACAAAATTTTCTCAGTAGCAAATAGTCAGTAAACATCTGTTGAATAGATAAATGTATGAATAAACTCATTTTATCAGGTAATTTTCCTCTATGGCTGAAAGTATAACAAGTTGAGAAGGGAATCTCCCTTCATCTCATCCTAGCCAGATATCTGTATACCACACCACCAAGATTTAATTCAAAAAATTTTTTTCAAAACATTTTAAAAATTGATTTAAGTTCCAGATTCAGCATTTCTGAGCAGATTTTTCTTACAACAATGTGTAAGCAGCATTGTCCAGAGGTAAGGAGCCAAACTGCCTCAAGTGAAATCCATCTCTGACACTTGGATACATTAAGTTTCCTCATCTGGTAAATGGGGAAGATAATAATTGATGCATATAGGTGTGGCACAGAGTAAAAGTTCAATAAATCTTGGTTATTATCCTGTTGCCTCGTATAGAGAGATATTAAGCACATCAGCAATAAGTGCTAAACAAACCTCCAGACTAGAGCCCCGCCCAGTGCCTCCAGTGAATATACACATGCACCCACAGATAGAAGCACCTTAAGGGCAGGGTTTCTGTCTACTTTTATTTTCATTGTTGAAGCCCCAGTGCCTGGAATATAGTAAGTGGTCAATATTTGTTGATTTATTTCAAAATTCCCCATCCATTCCTGCTTTGTACAGATTTGAATTCACACTGTGGTTCAGACCACCCTTTTGAAAGCATTCTCAGGATAGCTATTGTCAAAAGCAGGATGTGGGAAAATAATTAATGTAGCTGATGTTGCAGGAAAAGCTGAGCAAGAGACATGGGAGGAAATTAAAGTTCAATAGGGACCAAAAATCTATGGGTAATTTAACAAGAAATGATTCACAAATGCAGGATTTACACACAAGTACAAAATGTTCCAGTGAACTTCTAAAAGTAAAGGAGATTAACTTAAAAATAAACAAGTAACCTTGGCAAATTCAAATATAGAATAAAAACTTTTAAAAATTAAATCAATCCTATTGTCAGGATTTTTTCAATTGCGAGTGACTAACACGAAGTCTACTGCTATAAGAAAGGACTTTGCCCGGCCGGGCGTGGCTCAGCAGTTGAGCGTCGACCTAGGATCCAGGCGATCAGGGTTCGGTTCCAGGTCAGGGCACATGCCCGGGTTGTGGGCTGCAGCTAATCGATGACTCTCTCATCATTGATGTTTCTATCTCTCTCTCCCTCTCCTTTCCTCTCTCTGAAATCAATAAAGATATATTTTTTAAAAAAAAAAAGAAAGAAAGGACTTTCGTGGGCTCACATAAATGACAAATGTTGAGGTTTGTCTTGGGGATTTATAAACTGTCATCAATCTATGTGTATATCCCCCCGTCCATCCATCTCTCTGACTCCTGATCTAGCTCTCTAATTTTTGGTCATTTCTTACTTCAGGCAAGTTTTCAACATTTGGCAGAGGGGAAACAAAAAGCACAAAGTCACTAAAAATCCAGGCATACATCATCTCACTTCACTGGCTAGTTGTGGAGTTTCTTTCCCCTTGGGTCTATACAGTGTGGGGAGAGATACTGGGTAAGCCAAACAGTATCTATCCACCACATCCAAAATGGAAAAACCATTCCGAATTCTACTACTTCAACACACAAACCACTTTCCATCCCCACACACCTGTGCAGTGCTGGTGAATAACGTTTACATAGTGTCCTGGCACATACTTTTTTATCTGACATTCTGTCATAAGCATTTTACCTGTTGCTACATAGATTTTATAATGATCCATTTTAAGTGTCTGTATAACCTTTAATTAAGTAATTAGTCATTATGTAATAACTTACTTATCATTTCCCTAAAGATTAATATTTATGAAATTTCCAGATATTACTATAATTTTAAAATATAGTAATTATTCTCTTTTCACCTACAGCATGTCACTTAAAAAAAAAAAAAAAATTCCCTCAGATAATTCCCAGAAATTGGGATAACGAATGAAATGATAAGAACATTTACACAGATATGGTTCTTAATATACATAAGCAAATGTGTGTTCAAAAAAGTGTACCATGGAATAATGGTTCCCAAAGGAGAAGGGAGTCAGCAGAGGATGAATGGGAGAAAGGGGGTCAAATACATGCCGACGGAAGGAAACGAAACTTTGGGTGGTGAGCACGCAACAGGGTACACAGAATTTGTATTACAAAGTTGTACACCTCAAATTTATAGAATATTAGTAACTACTGTTACCCCAATAAATTTAATGTTTTAAACAGCTATACTAATTTTCAGTGTCTCCCGTAATGTATTCATGTCACAGCGTTGCTATGTCTTCAACAGCACTGAGTATTACATGCAGATAAACTTTTATTAAGTCACGGCCTCTAAACATTCCTCCCAGTTCACAGTGTCCTCATTAATCCTATTACATTCATAGCCTCACTCTCACCTCAGAAAACATGTATAAGATTATATAGCACAGTTCCTAGCACATAATAGGCACTCACTAAAAATTAGGTACATCTGCAACTGAATCTATTATGTTCTGATTTATGTTTCTAGGGAGACCACCCTCTCCCTAAGCCTGCTTCCTGCAGCCCCTCCACCCATCTCCTGTGGGGCAGCCTCCTGCACCATCCTGCTCTCCCCAGGAGGACTGTGGTTCTTTAGGCTGCCAGTGTCTGCAACTGGGGACACTGGACCCTTTCTGATTGAAGAACTAGCAGGTGCCTTGGACTAACAGATTCATGCCACATTCTCCAGGATCCACAGGACACCTCAGTCCCTCTCTCAATCTCCTAGTTCCCAACTCAGCCAGGTAAGAGGTACTATTTCTTGGGCTCCCTCTAATTATGCATCTCATCTTCCTTCCTATAGAGCATGTGCTTGCGGAGGGAAAGTTCTCACATCTCCCTCTATGGTTCATGAGGCACAGAGCCTGGCAGGTAACAGACATCAGGTAGGTATGTGATGAGCAGAGAGCGAGGGGAGAACTGACATCCACTCCACACCTTCTTGGTGCCAGACACCATGTGAAGCCTTTAGTTACATTAACTCATGCTATCCACACCACACCCCTGTGAGGTAGGACTTAGTATTCCCAATTTGCAGGCATGAACGGAAATTATCATCAGATGTTCATTCTGTCAGATACTATTTATAGGCAGGAACATTGAAAAGTGAGAATTTATTCCCCTTTTTCTACCTGTTGCCTAGATATTTTACTCTAAGCACACAGCTAAAAGTTCACAGATATCTCTTATATGACAGACATATAGTTATCTAGAGATGTGTCCTCTGAGTTGGAGATTATCAAATTCATGAGGTCTAACCCAGACAAGTGCCCTTTCTTTTTCTACATAGTTCATTATCATGAGATTTTGTATTTCAAATAAGATTATGCCATTTGGATTAGGCTGGGCGCTTAAGATTTCCCTAAGGGCCAAGGCTGAGTAATTTTCAGGTAATGAGCTTTAATGTCCAAGAAGACATCCTGAATCACCTTCTGAACCTATGCCATGGATCTGCTGTAATACTCAGTGTCAGTAGTTCCAGAACCTTTCATAATTGATCTTGTGACTTGAAACCGAACCACTTTCAGGGCTTCTTCCAAAGTGGTTTTTGCCCTCCTGAACTGTACTCTATTACAGTTGCACACATCCAGACGGCCAAAGAAAAAGAAAATGACAACTCCCTGGTGCTTCTGCTTTTGTTGAAACTTTCAAGTGACCCTTAGCCCCCTTCACCCTCTAGGGCAAAGTGTACCACAGGCAAACTTTCCCAGCCTGTAGAAATGCTGAGGGTGAGATGCAGAGGAAAGGGGGATCCTTCTACAGACTTGGGGATTCAGGCCTTAAGTTCTCCAAGGCCTCTGAGCACCTCCTGAGGAAGTAACCTGAGTTCTATGGATCCTTGTGCACATCACCAGAGAGGGAATCTGTATCCATGTGTAATATCAGTGTGCAAAGTCTAGTGAATTCATTAAGTCAGACCCCACTGATTCAAAATTTGAGATCACAAAACCTGAAAGCTGGTACTCTCTCCTTTTACAGATAAGGAAACAGAAGTTAAGAGAGGTTAAGTGAGTTGTAGAAATCACACAGCTATCAAGTAGCAGAAATGTGGTTCTACTTTCTCTCTATAGGCAGAAAGATACATGGTTTTCCTACTTTAAAAAAATTCATTAGGCATGAAGGAGAAGTAGGAGGTAAGAATTAAAAGTCCACTCTTCAGTTTACCAGCTGGTTAATCTTGGAAAAGTTAGTTGACTTCTTTGGATTTTTTTTTCTTCTATATATTGAACCTACTCACAAGGTTATCATAAGATTTAAGTGAAATGACAGATAAACTGGCCGATACTTAAGTGCTCACTAAATGTTACTTCCCTTGCTTAAAACAGCTATAAGTTAACCATCATTCTTATGCATTCATTAATATTTTATTGGCCTGCTATTGTGTTTATGGATTTGCCTAATTGTTTATTTTCTGCCTTCTCCCTCCAAGAGGTAAACTCAAAGAGGACAAGTCTATTTCAATCCTGTTCCCTTCTTTGTCCCCATTTTCTAGAAGAGGGACAATTAGAAAAAAATGGCAAATAATATGAAAGAAATAAGAACTTCACCATTATGTTTTTTAAGAACAGGTAACATTTCATTAATCCTTTTATCTTAAATCTGCCCTATGTAAAGAATACGGTTATATGCATATTTGAATTTATGTATATATATCTCCAATATAATGTATACTAAGGTAGTTATAATATGTGTATACTAATAAGTGTATACTATTATATAGTATACTATAATATATTAAAATAATATTGTGTATAATAAGTATATATGTAATATGTGCATATTATATATATAATATACTATATGTATATAATATAGTATATGTATACTAAATATATGTAATATAGTATAAGTATAGTAAACTATATTTAGGTATCAAAATAAAGGATAAATAATAAATATTCATGACCCATTCTAATATCCTATGGTTCAAAAATAGCTGTTCCCTATCCTGAACAATTTCTCTGATTCCTTCAGTAAAGTCGGGCCTCTCCTAGGTGCTCTCATAAAGGCCCTGTGATTATGGCCCTTGATATCCTATACTACAATTTATTTATATATTGTCTTCCCTTTTGGTCTGTGGGGTGCTTGAAAGCAGGAACAATGACTAATTTTTCATAGTTTTTCTGAAATAAAGAAAAATCTTTATTGTTTTCTACTACCCAATAAAGATTTGATGATTATCAGACATGGGAGTAGTTTCATAAAATTTCCAATTCTGTGAAATTTTTTTTCTCCTGCAGAAATCACTCAATCAGGCTACATTGTTCTTCCTGTGGTTTTTGCCAAATACTGCCAAGTAAACGAATAGAAGCAGACTGCTGCAACTTTTTTTTTTTTTTAATATATCTTTATTGGTTTCAGAGAGAGGAAGGGAGAGGGAAAGAGAGAGATAGAAACATCAATGATGAGAGAGTTGTCATTGATGGGCTGCCTCCTGCAGGCCCGCAACTGGGGATCGAGCCCGCAACCCAGGCATGTGCCCCAACCAGGAGTCAAACCTCAATCTCCCAGATCCTGGGTCGATGCTCAAACTCTGAGCCACGCCTGGCTGGGCCAGGCTGCTGCAACTTTGCCCAGAGGAACACGAGACTCCAACTAAAACCTCATATCATTAGGATTTGTCCCCCAGATTCACCTTTTTCCTACTATACAATATAGGAAATCATATGCAGTAGTTCATTGATGTTTGATAACTGAAGTCTCCGGCTACTGCCAAAAGCATAGGAATAGAGACAAATGCAAATTACCACACTATAGAAAAAGGAAGAATTAGAAATTTACAGAGTACATTTTTATGATCCTGTATGGGAATTAAGGAGCTATTTTCAACTAATAAGGTCATTCTGATGTTCAACAATTACCAAATACAGATAAAAAAGCCATAAAAGGACCTACATTGCTCTATATGCTCTTATCTTTGAATAAAAACAAACTGGAACATGTGTCACTTATGTTAAAAAAAAATTCTGGGCAATTAACCAAAAAACAAATTGGGAAAAATTACTGTGGTATCAGCATTGCTCAGCTGTGCATATGCATCATGGTTAAAGCACATGGGCTTGGGGTCCAAACATCCTGAGTTCAAATCTCCACTCTCCCATTAATTAGCTGTGAGAACTTATATCATTTACTTAAACCTCTCTGAGCCAGTTTCCTCATTTTGTAAGTATGGATAATAACATCTGCCACCTTGAAGGCTGTTAAAGAGAATAATAAGAAAATATATGTAGAGCACTTAGCACAGATCATGGGAAGCACAGGAAGGCTCAGGAGCAGCCTTCACAGCCTTACAGGGGCTCTAATGCCCTAATTTCCAAACAGCCCAACACTCCCTCCTCTACCTCTACGCATTCATATTATATTCCCCTCATCCCTCCTCCAAATTGTTCTTTAGGTATAGATTGGGTTAATCCTCAATCCACAATAGTCAATAAAATATTATTAAATAAGAAGTGCCCTAGCCGTGGCTGGGTGGCTCAGCTGATTGAAGCATTGTCTCATACACCAAAAAGTCGCAGGTTCAATTTCTGGTCAGAGCACATACGGGGGTAACCAATCAGTGTTTCTTTCTCACATCGATGTTTCTCTTTCTCTCCCCACTTCCTCCCTCTCTAAAAGCAATAAAAACATATCCTAGGGTGAGGATTTAAAAAAGAAAGAAAAAAAGAGAAATACCCTCATTCCTTGGGTTTCTGATGTTTAATTCCTTCAGGGACAGAGAACTTTATGTACTTTGAAAAAATATGAATAAACATATAGCGAGGATACCCTCTCTGATATCAGTAAGTAGCTCAAACAGGTCAAATGTATTAAAAGAATCCTTACGTGTTTTACTGAAAAGAAAAAATGGTATAAATTCAGTAAAAAATATTTTACTGGGGAAAAAAATTCTGATAAGAGGCACCTTATTTACAACATGAGCTTCCTAGACTCAACCCAAAGGAACTGTTCTCCGTGACATTTTTCCTCTCCAGTTGCCCTCAATGTTCTTCATAGATAATATTTGGCAAGAAAAAACTTAATTGTAAAGGTATAAAAAATAACCACCTTCAAATATGCACATTCTATGTTTGTTGGTGTTTAATTTTCCATGATTTCACTGTCCGACAAGTTAGGGAGAAAAACTTTTGCCTTAAAGCATCAATTACCAGGCACCTGCCTTGGTCAAAATGACCAGATAATTACAAGATCTTGACTTTGCATAGAGTTGTGTAGGTAAGTAAAGTAATGATAGTATTTAACAACACCAGAATTTGTTGCTAAATGAAGTTTAAATATTATCAACCAACATCAACTGAGTACCTACTCTGTATAGACTAAAATATTGTGCTACGATGATACCTAAATCTGAGACCACAAAGGCCCAGCTAAGTAGTATTTTACTAAACTCTACTGAGTCCAAAGCCTGCAGAGTAGTGACCCTTTAGAATAGAGGAGAAAGAATCAGACTTAAAGTAGTCAAAAGAGTCAAACTCTCTGTGACAGACAGGCCTTGAACATATTTAATCTCTCTCTCAGCTCTTAATATTCTCAGCTACTAAAAACATTATATCCTTTACTTATTTCACTACATTGAGGTGCCTGAACAAAACCTTGCATAGGAAAAGATTTTATAAAATCATATATAACTAGGAAGTGATTTTGTTCAAAGTGCCTGAATAAACCACAGTCCTGAGTGATGTTATAGTAGGGCCTTAACCTAAGATTCACTGATGAACCACCATCACGTCCAACACGGTATGCAAAAATATAAGTGTATCCACACATGAACATTATTCTGAGTGGAGAGCCATAGTTTTCATGAGACTCCTCAAAGGATCTTTGGTTCCTCTCTTCTCCTCACTCCTCCCAACCCCCCCAAAAAAAGTGCAGTCATTCTAAAAAAATGTTGATATCTTGATTTGTAAACTGAATAGCCACTTATAATGACTATGCTCATAAGTTCAAATTTCCATTTTGGAACTTTTTTCATAAAGGCATCACATACATTTGGAAAATGTTAAGGTTAGAAGGAAAACTTGACTCTAAACTGGCTGATTGCAATGCTTCTATGCAAAAAGAAATGGGGATAAATGGTTTCTTAAAATCCCTTCCCATCTTAAGAACTTACCTTGTTTGCCACAGTATGAAGTGTTCCCTATGAATCATCTTAGAAATATCCTTGATCCTGAAATAATAAGAAAATAATACAAACTTTAATTTATGATGTTCACCACAATGTTGCTTAGAACTTCAAGATATTTGAAGGTAAAAAAAAAACTAAATATTCAGTGATAGTATATCTTAGGATGAAATACCATACATATATTTTTAAATTATGCTTCTAAAGGATTTTGACAACATGATAAATGTTAATAGTAGTAAAGTAAGCTTAATACAAGGGGAAGAAAATTATATATAAAGTATAATTATGTTGTAAAATTACATGTAATATGTGTATCTGTGGGTGTATATATATTTATGTATACACACACACATTTCACATTACATATTTTATTACAACTAGCCTGAAAGGATATATACCAAAACATGGATAGTGATTATCTCTAGATGGTGGGATTATGGATATTTTTATCTTACTTTATTTACTTTTGTTTCCTTTTTATTGTTGGTTTTCTCTTTCTGTTGCTGTTGTCTTTTTTAGTAACAAAAATACTTTTTATTTATAATTATAAAAACAACTGCAAAATGGATAGTACAGAAAGGCACCAATTAAAAAGCAAAATAAGTCACAGTCCCACCACTAGAAGATTCCACTATTAACATTTTGATATAATTCTTCTGAATTTATTTCTAGACATGTCCCCCTACCCACATACACACTCATGCACAAACACACACAGACCAAAAAGATAATCATACATACATGTTCTTTGTCGTCTTTTTTTTTTTTAACTAATAGACTTCATAACTTAGAGCAGTTTGAGGTTTACAGAAATATTGAACTGAAAGTACAGAGAGCTCAAATACACCAGTTCCTCCCTCCAATCCATCCCCACTAGAGTTAAGATCTCCCATTGATGTGGTAACAATTTGTTACAATCGATGAACCGATGCTGACATATTATTATTAACTAAAGTTCACATTAGGATTTATTCTACTGTGGGTTTTACCAAGTGCATAATGTCATGTACCCACCATTAAAGTACCATGCAGAACAGTTTCACTGTCCCCTGTGCTCCACCCTCACTTCCCTGAACACCCAGCAACCACTGATCTTTTAACTGTCTCCATGGTTTTGCCTTTTCTAGAATGTCATGTAGTTGGATCATACAGCATGTAACCTTTCAGACTACCTCTCACTTAGCAATATGCATATTCTCTGTATCTTTTCTGACTTTTCCTCATTTCTTTTTATTACTAAATAATATTCAATTGTCTGGATATACCACTTTACTTATCCATTTGCCTACTGAAGGATTGGTTGCATCCAATTTGGGACAATTATGAATAAAGCTGCTACCAATACTAATGTGCAGGTTTTTGTGTGGACATAAGTTTTCAACTTCTTTGGGTAAATACCTAGAAGTGCATCAGCTTGATCATATGGTTTTGACTACAATTGGCTTTGTAAGAAATCATCACACTGTCTTCCAAAATGAGTTTTTAATTATTTATTGTAGACATCTTTCCATATAAATAAATAATAATTGCATAGTATTCCATACTCTGTACATACTGTGGTTTATTTAACCATTCCCCTATTAATGGGCATCAAGATCATTTCCACAGACTGAAGGCTGCCAGAGGGAGGGAACTTGGGGGTTGGGTGAAAAAGCTATTGGGTTTTGTGTATTTACTTTAGCCTACCTTCTTACTAAACTCTCTTATTGTTTCAAAAAGTATGGCAATTGATTTTCTAGTTTTACCAAACAATCATATTATCCGCAAATGGTGAAAATTTTGCCATCTCCTTTCCAAAGGTTTACACCTCTAGTTTCCTTTCTCCTTTTATCCATTATCACAGTGAAATTTTCCAAGAGTCTGTGTATTTACCCACACTTGAATTTCTTGAAATTAATTCCATTCTTATAGTCAAGGAGAAGAGTCATTAAAAAGTTTCTTTAATCCTTAGGCCTATAATAACTTACCAGAAATTTTAATTTAGGTGAATCAAAATATCTGATTTGACTTCAGTTGTATGCAACTGTGCAAGAGTCACTTTGAGAAAATATTTTTTTCTCTTTGCTAGCAGATTGTTGATGTAAAATTTATAAAACAAAAAGGAAATTGAAGTCAGTGTATATTTAGAAGGTTAAGTAATTCATCGAATTAGTCACCACTGAACCTAATTAATTTTTTAACATAAAACTATGTTCTTCGGTTGATGTAAGAAACATTAAATCTACGTATTTCTTTTATATTATTTTCTATTTACCAATTACTTGTACAAACACTGAAATTGCTAGAGATTTAATTTGCATATTCAACCATATTGAAATAAGACTACATGAGTAAAGTTTTACTCCACATCTGTAAACTAGGGTTTTCTGGGGAGTTACATTTGTCCTAATAAAATAAAAACAGAGATTAAGAGCAATGATATGGTGCCATTGTCACAGCTGAAGAAAATGAGACTAGGCTGTCCCAAGTGTCTTGCCCCTGCTCACATACTAGATTGCAGAGCCCAGACTCAAACTAGGATTTTCTGCTACACTTAAAGTATTTCCACAGCGCTCTGCCTTTTACTTGTCTTTATTTATGTAATTAGAAAGACTGAAATGTGTTTCCTCACCTGCCTAGAAAATTTTTCTCAATTGTCACCTTTGCATATTATTTTAGTAGAAAATTATTTTTTATAAAATTCATATGTGTTTTTTTATTTTATGGAATCCTTTTCCTGGAGATTCAAATAATTAATGTATGTTTAAAAAGAGTAAATCCTTACAACAGTCCTGTGTGTGGGAAAACAGAAATGATGAGCCTCCTGCAATATAAATCAACACTGTAATCATTAAAAAATAGATGCACTCATTCATAAGCGTCACAAAACACTCCAAGCAGAATAGGAAGTGATATCTGAGTGGAACTGTTAACAGCCAAGCCTGAAGAGGAAGCACAACAGCCCATTACAAGCTATTGAAAAGTCCCAAAGAAAAAAAAATGACATAAGGCAAGAAATTCCTGACCAGTAGTGTAATCTCTTACATAAATGTGTTGGCAGATAAGTGGACTTTTATGATTTTGCTTACATCTGCTGCTTATTGACCCTTTAGATGTGTCACCTTGTAAGTGTATTATAATTTCACTTTCATTATTTAATGATATGATTCAATAAATTCTAGGTTCATCTTATTCCCCTCAAAATACTCTTGACCCTTTGCCCAAAAGTGGGGTAAAGATGTTGGTAACTAAAATACCAAAATATTTGGTATAAGTTAGTCCCAGGAAGAGTATTATACTAAGGATTCAATATAGTATACCCTAATTTACTATTAGTGTATATAAGGAGTTAGGCAGTGGAAATTTTAAAGTACTGATTAAGGCTATAGTTATAGAATTATAAACATGGCATAGAAAGTAAAGAACTAAAAAATAAACAAAGTGAATATGTATCCAACTTCATGCCTATGTTAAATATTGACCTACATGTTTTACTTACATTATCTCATTTCATTTTTATGACAATACTGCAAAATAACTATTATGCTCATTCTACAGATCACAAAACTGAGTTTCTAAAAGATGAAGTTATATAATTCATGCCCTCCCACTTCCTAGGCAGATCCAGATTTAGTCAGTCCTGGATCCACCAGTTTCTGCCTACGCAACCTTGGGCAAGTCACTGAACCTCAGGGAGCATCACTTTCCTCACTGGTAAAATGAGTGATGATGCCTCACAGGGTCACTGCAAATACACTTAATAAACTGATAAATGAATCATACTGGCAATGACTACTATTAATACAAACAAATAGTTGAAGTAATAAGAGAAAGTGATGGGAACTGATTTCCACACTGTTTCTTCACTTTGTTTTCAAATGCTTGATTATGCAATACTGAGCTGTTTTCCAGACAAGTTCTTTAGGGTTGAGTGTCAATGAATCATTTCCTTTATATTATAACGAAAGATTAGCTTTGGAGTTCAGGTTCCCATACAGCCTTATCTTAGCAATCCATATGTTGCAGGTAATCAAACAACTAGTATTGTTAAAATTTTCACATATAGGAGTCTAAGATTCCCTTTCTGCAGATATTTCCAGCACAAAGACAGGGACTGTTTGGCCACTGACCTACTGACACTGGATCTACAATGACAAATTCTATGCCAGGAAAGTGAGAGGCAAGAGGAGTAAATCCACTGTTTCTAATTTTTCTTATCACAACATAAAAATAGAGAATGAAAACAATGTCTTATTGGAATATTTACCAGCTCAAATTTGTTACATGTATTTATTATAATATTAATAAATGAGTTTTAAGGAACACAAAAAAATTGAAATTAAAGATTATTTATGATAGTTATATAACTCTTTACCTCAGAACCCAAATATTTCATTTTTGTTTTCACTAAATTGAGACAAGTCTGATTCACAAGGAACTGCATGTGAGAACACTTTTTGTTGGTTAGTTGTTTTGTTTTTGAGGTGACTGTAGGTTTGGGTGTTTTGTTTGTGTTTATATTTAACAGCTTATACTGCTTTTCAGTTAAACAGCTAGCCAGAGAGGCTTTGTTTGAAAATGTGCACATAAATAAATTAACCTAGCCATACAACTTAACATCACCATAATTTAATATTCTGGAGGTACATGCAAATAAAATGATTGCTTAGCTGGGGAACTCAAGAGAATAAGCTGAAAAACTTACAAACATGAAAGAACCCACTATGGTATAATAATAATAATAATAATAATATAGAAAAATCAGTAGTCTTCATATATACAAACAACATCAGAAGATATAATAGAAGGAATCACTCAAACAAAAACATACACACACACACACAAAAAAAAAAATTCTCAAGATAAATTAAAAGTTATTTTTTTAAAGACTGAAAAAAATGGAAAGGCATATCATGTTTTTGGTTTAAAAGACTCATCATCTTAATGCTCAATATCACTAATCATCAGAGAAATGCAAATTAAAACCACAATGAAATATCACATCGCACCTGTCAGAATGGCTGCCATCAATAAATCAACAGACAAGTGTTGGTGAGGATGTGGAGAAATGGAAAGGAACCCTCATGCACTGTTGGTGGGAATGCAGACTGGTGCAGCCACAATGGAAAACAGTATGGAGGGTCCTCAAAAAATTAAAATGGAACTGCCTTATAACCCAGCAATTCCACTTTTGGGTGTATATATCTGAAGAAACCCAGAACACTAATTCAAAAGAAGATATGCACCCCTATGTTCATTGAAGCATTATTTACAACAGCCAAGATATAGAAGTAACCTCATGCCCACCAATAGACAGGTGTATTAAAAAGTTGTGGTACAGCCTGGCCGGGCGTGGCTCAACGGTTGAGCATCGACCTAGGATCCAGGAGATTGGGGTTCAATTCCCGGTCAGGGCACATGCCCGGGTTGCGGGCTAGGCAGCCGATCAATGACTCTCATCATTGATGTTCCTCTCTCTCTTCCCCTCCTTTCCTCCCTCTGAAATCAATAAAGATATGTTTTTTTAAAAAATTGTTAAAAAAAAATTTTTTTTTTTTAAAAGTTGTGGTACATATATACATGAAATATTTACTCTGCCATAAAAAATCTTACCATTTGTGACAGCAGGGATGGACCTGAAGGGTAGGTATTATGCTAAGTGAAATAAATCAGACAGAGAAATACAAATACCATATGATTTCACTTATATGTGGAATCTAAAGAACAAAATAAACAAACAAACTAGAAACAGACTCATAGATACAGAGAACAGACTGATGGTGGCCAGAGCATAGAGGAGTTGAGGGGCTGGATTGAAAAGGTGAAAGGATTAAGAAGTACAAATGGGTAGTTACAAAATAGTCACACGAATGTAAAGTACAGCATAGGAAATATAGTCAATAATATTATAATAACCATGTATGGTGGCGGATAGGTACTTGAAATATTGGGAAAAACTATTTGTAAAGTATATGATTATCTAACCACTATACTGTACACCTGAAACTAATACAATATAATATTGAATGTAAACTGCAACTGAAAAATTAAGTTAAAAAGACAGACTCAGCATCTTAAGATGTCGCTTCCTTCAAAGTTAATTTATAAATATTGGACATCCCAGTCCCAAACTTATTAGTAGAATTTTTTTCAAACTGAACTGTTGGATTTTAAAGTTCCTGTATAAAACTGATTCAGCAGCAAGAGCCAGTTAAAGGCATCTTGGGGAAAGTAAAAAGAAAGAGGAAGGACTGATCCTGCCAATTATAAAACTGGAGAGAGAGGAGGAAAAAGGGAGGGAGGAAATGTAAATCTATGTAACTGCTGGTGCCTGCAATAAACATCCCAGAAGAAATTGTCTATATTGGTTAGCTCTGTAGAACAGAATTAGATGCTTTTTGTCATATTTTTAAATTTTATATCATATGCATGTACAATCCATTCAAAAATTGAAAAATAAAATAATTTTAATATGTAGATATTAATTGGATAAAGACTGTAATAATTTTCTGCTCTATAAAATTAAGGGAAGCTTAGCAATTGCATTTAAATGCTACCTGGAATCCATTTATGTGTATTAGTTTTATAATCTTAAACAGGGATATTAGCTAATACCTCTGTAACAGAAAATATCTTATAATGTTGTATATTTTGAAATTTTTATCCTGGAATCTAGGACAGTTCAAGCTTCCAAAACCACTTAACATTAAGCCATAATATTCAGTATAATCATTTAATAAAGGAGAAAAAAAAAGGAGGAAGGGAGGGAGAGAGGGAGGGAGGGAGGGAGGGCAGGCAACCTAGGAAATATATTAAAACACAATTTTTAATCCAAATATATTACCTTTCTCCTCCCTTCCACCTCACTGGTATATAAGTGTCTTGTTATAAGCTTACTGGAATAAATAAGCAATTATCTAATAAATAGTTCTTAGTCTTAAATTTAGCAGAATTTCAATGATACCAGGAGCATAAAATACACTAAAACCCTTAATATTATCCCTGGAACACTGAGTCACTCAAGAAATATTTGTTGAATAAACACTAACTAGCAGAGATATTTGGTAAGTTGTCTTCTGGAATCCTATTGCCATTAAATGGATTTTAAAACTATGTTAATTGGAATTTTTAAAGGGTAATTGATATTCTTAACTCAATTTGGAAAAGTTGAAATCATAGGAATTAGGACCAAAATCATTTCAGTACATAAGTAACAAGAAAACAAAACAAAGCCCATATTTTCAAATAAATATAGCAAAAGTATTCTAATTGTTCTCCTATGGTCACTTGGTCATACAAAATCCCCAAAATATATTGTTACAAAAAGACACATCATTCCTTGAAGCATTATAATAGTAGCAAAAGTCTAAAAACAATCTAAATATCTATTAATAGAGGAATGCTTTTGAACAAATCCTGGTGCATTTATGTAATGAAATATTATGTAGCTATTCAAAAGTAGTTCTCTATGGGCTGATGTGGAACAATCAACATATCCTGTTAACTTCTTTAAAAGCACATAGCTGATAGAACAAGGAGCAGTGGAGCCCACCTTATGGGGTTCTCAAGTCTGTGTATAAGACTGGAACTACACACAGTTCAAATGTCCCTGAGAGCAATGCCAGTTTGGAGGCTCACAAACCCTTTCTCAGCAAATGCTGCACAGAGCTAGCATTGCCTGTAGCATCGAAAGGCATTTCCAGTTCTTCAGTTGCTCATCAAATGAAGCTGGCTTCCATTTAGGGGCAATGTTGTGTGATAGTCTTTTTTTTTTCCTTTTTATCGAATGTATTGGGGTGGCGCTGGATAACAAAATTATACAGGTTTCAGGTACACAACTCTACAACACATCATCTGTGCACTGCATTGTGTGTTCATCACCCCAAGTCGAGTCTCCCTCCATCACCATTTATCCCCACTATACCCTCCTCCACCCCCACCCCGCCCCCTATCCCGGCAATCACCACACTGTTGTCCATGTCCATGAGTTTTTTCTCTTTTTTTTTCTTTTTTGCTCTATCCCTCCACCACCACCCCACCCAGGATCCAGCCCCCCACCCACCTGCCCACAGTCTGCCCTCTCATGTTAAGTGTTCTTACAACAGCAAAATATAAAGCTCAGGGCCGTGCACAGCGGCTGGTATGCCTGTCTTCTGCTCACTACACTGGTTGAGTAAAATGGAATGTGGGGTCACCAGCACTGATTCTCTCCTACTTTGGTTTCTTTGGGGTGTTTTTTATTAATTTTTGTTTTGCCAAGTATAAGCAGTTGATTTTCTTTTTTTCACTTCAAATATTTGCAGTTGATTTCATAAGTGATATGCACGTATGGCATTGCCTCCTCGGTAAAATTCTCCCACTTGTGCAAAATAATTAAATAAAAGTACACTTATCTGCCTACATAGTTACATCTGGAGGGATACGGTAGTCCCTCCTTGTCCTCGGGGCATACATTCCAAGACCCCCAGCGGATGCCTGAAACCACATAGTACCAAACACTATCTATACCATGTTTTTCCTATACATACCTATGATAAAGTTTACGGCTTCTCTTTGTCATGTCCAGCATCACTACTCTTGCGCTTTGGGGCATTATTAAGCATATGAGGGTTACACGAACACAGCGCTGAGATACCTAGACAGTTGACCTGATAACCCAGACGGCCACTAAGTGACTAACGGAAGGGTGGCATACACAGGGTGGATATGCTGGGAAAAGGATGATTCACGTCCGGGCCGGAAGGAAACGGGACACGAGAGCTTTCATCATGCTACTCAGAATGGCGTGCAATTTAAAAGTTATGAATTATTTCTAGAATTGTCCATTTAATATTTTCGGAACTTGGTTGACCATGGGTGACTGAAACTGCAGAAAGCGAAAGTGTGGCCCAGCCAGGCGTGGCTCAGCAGTTGAGCGCAAACCTAGGATCCAGGAGATCAGGGTTTGATTCCTGGTCAGGGCACATGCCCGGGTTGCGGGCTCGATCCCCGGTCAGGGGCATGCAGGACGCAGCCGATCAATGACTCTCTCATCATTGATGTTTCTCTCTCTCTCTCCCTCTCCTTTCCTCTCTCTGAAATCAATAAAGATATGTTAAAAAAAAAAAAAAGTGTGGGTAAGGGGGACTAGTATACTCAAGAAACTGAGAATGCATGTTACTTTTGCCAAGGACGGGGGATTACCTGGAGAACTGCAGTCAGAGGACACTTTTCACTCTGTAATATTTTTGTATTATATAAACATTCTACCATGTATAGCATTACTTTCTTCAAAACCTACAAGTAAAAGTACTAGGTTTAAAAATGCACACCACAGCCCTGGCTAGGTGGCTCGGTTGTTTGGAGTGCCATCTGGATACACTGAAAGGTTGTGGGTTTGATTCCCGGTCAGGGCACATACCTAGGTTGCAGGTTTGATCCCCAGTCAGGGTGCATATGGAGACAACGGATCAATATTTCTCTCTCACATCAATGTTTCCCTCTCTCTCCCTCTCTCTCTTTCTTCCCCTCTCTTTAGAATCAATAAAAAAAACCTCGGGTGAGGATTAATAAAAATGCATACAACAACTAATGGATTAAGAAGATTTAAGATTAAGTGTAGACTGAAACCTATTAACCTCCTGCTAATAATGACTTTCTCCTCTAACCCAACTGTTAACTTTTTAGGGCTCACAGAATCTTTGAAAATTTGATAAAAACTAAAACCTGCCCCCAATAAAACACAGATTGATATACACACACAAACCCGTGAAGTCTATGAACCCTGGATTTAAAGCTGTTATACTACAATAACATTTATCTGCTGTATTTTCCCCCAAAATGTTTAACCTAAATCTGTTTATGAAGATATTACCAGATAAATCTAACACATGAGACATTTTTCAACATAACCAGCTTAAACTTTTCAAAGATTCAGTGTCATGAAACAAAGCAAAACAAAAATATAAATCCAAAGAGATTAAGAGATACAACAACTAAATGCAATGCATAAACCTTGATCAAATCATGAATTGGGGAGGGAAAAAAATCTGTAAAAGATATATATTTGGGACAATTAGGGAAATTTGAATATGGTTCAATATTAGATAATATTATGGAGTTATTATTTATTTTAAGTGTGTGACCATGCCTATTAAACAACCTAGGGGTAAAATGTCATGAGGTCTGCTGCTTTTTTTTTTAAATCCTCCCCCAAGGATATGTTTTTATTGATTAGAGAGAGAGAGAGAGAGAGAAACATCAGTGTAAAAGAGAAACATCGATCGGTCACCTTCCATACACGTCCTAACTAGGACTCAAACCTGCAACCTAGGTATGTGCCCTGACCAGGAATCAAACCCGCAGTCTTCTGGTGTACAGGACAATGCTCCAACCAACCGGGCCAACCAGCCAGGGCAGTCTGCCACTTACTTTTATAGTTTGAAAAAGTACACACAGAGATAAGTACAAATGAATGTGACAAAATGTTAACTATGGATAAATCTTTGTAAAGGGTCTATGGGTACTCATTGCACTATTTTTCTACCTTTTCCATAAGTCTTGAATTTTGCAATATAAAAAACTGAAAGTAAACAATTCCCTTCACCCTCCTATAATTCTAGCACAGCACAGCACCGTCATCAAATTTCCCCCTTTCCCCTAGTTATCCATTTGGCTTTCCATCTCCATCTTTCTTGCTAAACTGGATTGTTATCACTGCTCAAGATATCTAGCACTTAATTTGCTTCTTCAAAAAATATTATGAAGCATAGACAGGGTCTCAACCGGAGCCCACGCTTCCTATGCCTTTGTCTCTCTTGGCTAACTTATAAACTTGGTGAGGTCAGGAACTATGCTTTTATCGTCTTTATAACCCCAATGTAGAAACATTATAAAGAGAGGCAATAAACATGAACTGAATTGAGCCTTCAGACCAGTTCACGAATCTTGAGTACTTACTGTGCTACTCTTTAACAAAGTGGGTAGCAGATTTCTTGGGAAGGTGTAAAAAAAAATGCTGAAACCAAATCTCTAAAATGAAATTGTAGGGTCACCTTTCCTACGAGTATGGATAAAACGAGCCTTACATAGAGTAGATTTATGCGACATTAGCAAGAGTACAGCAATTCAAAGCATGCCTGAAGCAGAATAAAGTCAAGGTTTTGCACTGCCATCGGTGCGTGCCGCTGGCTTGCTTTATCTGGCTTCCACCTGTTAGCGTTTTCCTCTCTAATACTATGCCCGCGGCGTTTTTTGTGATGATGGAGCACAGAGCCTGTCGCTGGCAACATAGCACCATCCTACTTTAGAGTAAATAGAACTATTTCAAAATGGAAACTAAATGACAGAAAGTGACAGAGATGGAACACACTGGGAACAGGAGGGGAATGCTGCATGACTCCCTGTCCCCACGGTCCAGGGTGGAGTCGCCTCAGAAACGCTGGCGGTGGACTCAAGCTGACTATCACTGTGTGTACGCAGAGCAAGGCAACTGAACTGCGTTCACCTTCGGGAGCAAGACGAAGTTCCTGTAGTCTTCGTTATGACAAAAATCAGATCCATCCATTGCTGTCAGTGTTTCACGTCTTTAAAAATATTTCCTCTTAACTTTACTCACTGCCCATTATTTTTCCCTCTCTTTTCCTGTGCCTCCGTTTCTCTTCAGAGATGTCTCTAGAAAGAAAACACACGGCCCTCCACCAGTCGACATGAATCCTGCAGAATTCTTTGAAAGAGCTATTTTGTTTACAGTAAGGTTGAAGAGACCCAACGCAGCCTGTCATGATGATTGCTTAAAAACCACCTTACGTTTACATAAAAGTAGGCTAAAGGGATCACAAATGGCTAAAGCAGGTCTGAAGATTTTTGTTCTAGAGCCAAAGTACCTAGGGCTCCCACTATAGTGTCTACATAGGGCTCCCACTATAGCGTCTACCTTAGGAAACTGTTTATTCTTTTTTACAACCAAGTACTCCCTTACTTCTCCTTCTCTTTCTTTCTTTCTATTGGTCCAGGAAGACATCAGAGAATAAAAGAAGAAAAAACAGTTTAAGAAAACAGGAGATGGAAAGCTGTTTCTTTCAAAGCACTGCACAGGCAAGAGCCTGACCACTGAAATCACTGGGAGATTTACACTTACCTATGCAGTAGGTCTACCCCAGCCTAGCTCTGGACTGTGTTTAATTTCCCTAAACCAATGTGTCACCTGCTGCACAAACACCCCTACTTACACAGTTGATCCTACCTCTGGCACTTCCTCTCCCAGTCAGCACAATCAGTTGTCCGGAGCCCAGGTCAGATATTCAGATATACCATCTCCACTCACTTGCTAATGCCAGAACTCCTGACCCGGCTAAATGAAGAAAAATGGTGACATGCTTTTTCACTGCCTAAATAGTTCCAGCCCCCACCCCTTTCCGATTTGAGAATCCAACAAAATCCATTCTCGTGATTAAGCTTTAAAGAAAAACAAGTAAAGATGTTTGTTGCTGGGATAATGGTAGAGCACATTGGCCCAAGATGGGTTGGGAACAGGGAGAAATAATGGGCGATGTCAAATAGGTTCCCTATCCTAGGCCTCTTTTTTATCTTCAGGTCATTTCTTCTGCATCTTTTTTACCCTCTCTTTTTTTTTTCTCACCCTATGCTGGTGTCAATTAGTGACTGCCAAAGGCAACCGACTTGCTAAAATTATTTCTGACTCCTATCTATGAGCTCCCTTCTCCTTTTCATTCATTTGACAGGTTAATGGCTAGCAAGAAGGTTCCCCCCAAATTAGCACACAGTGATTCACTAGCTCTACCTGCTCTGATGCTTACTGAGCAGTGCTCTGTACCAGGTGTGGTGCAAGCAAAGAAAAGGAAGCCTTGTCCTTCCCTGCAAGAAGCCTATACTCCAACTGAGAAAAACAAACATAAAAACAACTAAATCTAAAGCAGGGGAGAATCCCCAAGATGGAAACACAGAGAAAAAAGTGACTAAATACCAATGAATGGTGATGTCACCAATCCTTATCAGATTATACTACAGAATTTTTCTAAAATCACTTAAAAAGAGTGCAAAATCAAGTTTTATTGGATGTCACACAAAGAAATCTTCAACCTCAAATAGCATCTCTCCTCCCAAATTTTTGCAAGGGGTGGGGAGTTGCACAATACAAATGCTATTCTTTAGCAGAAAAGGAACTGAATAGAAAACCAGAGTAACTGCTCATAAGTGTTACGAACTGTGATGACTCATTCAAGAATAGCCCTTATTCCTGCAAGATGCTACAAATGAAACTGCGGAAATTGGCAAGGGCTGAGCACAACCAGGTCTATATAACACAACCGGGTGGGGTAGATGAAATATCAGACTGGTAGGTTATCCCCCTTTCCGTCTTTTAGTTATCCAGGGAATTAATCGAGTTCAGAGACAGTGGGCCTGGGTGAATGACCTAATTAAACATTTCTCTAGAGTGGGGCAATCATGACAATGGAAAAGGCAACACCATTGGGAGAAGGCAGAATGCAGCAGGAATAGGAGTATCAGTTCGAAGCAGCATCTGAGGCCTGACTAAAAATAACTGCTTTTCCCTACATCTCTGTCACCTCTTCCCAAAGTTAGAGTTAGATTCCTAGCCAAAGCCTGAACCTCACTCCCACGCCCTCCTTTCCCACAAAGCAACATTTTCTAGTGCAACATAGTAGAGTGCTGGCGATGACCAGCAGGGGTTTGGGAGTCAGGTGCCTCCTGTTTGGATTCCTGCCTTCCATTTCCCAGCTTGTTGAATCTCTGAGCCTGCACTTCATCTGAAAAATGGGGGCAATGATAATAAACTAGCAATCATAAAATAGGCACTGTGTTAAGTGTTTCACATGCATTATTAATTTGTCAGGGAAAAATTTTAAGGTAGTACTAATAATAACAATATTGTAAGTGATAATAATACTTCTTCCTTTACAGATGAAGAAATTGCAATTCTGAGAGAAGTTAACTAACTTACCCAAGATCTAACCTCACTGCCTGAACTCTTGACCCTTTATACTATTGTCATAATATCTGTCTAAACAGGGTATTGAAAGGGTTAATATTCATGTATATGGACACCAATTAATGCTATTGCCATTATTTTAGGTGCTGTTGCTGTTGACAGTGATACTGTTTCTGGTGCTTTTCTTGCTGGGAGTTCTGAGGTCTATTAAGCACAAAACATCCATCTAAACCAATTATTTGGGGATATTTTTGAGCACCAAGTAACAAAACCAATATACCTTTTAGATATTTTGTTGTTTAAATATACTTCTTGAGGATAAATGAGAGATCAAGAGGCAAGGAAATGGGATTAGTACTAGTATTTCAACTTAATACTTAAATTGTCCCCTATGCTTATGCTTAAATGTTGAGAATGATAAAATATAAGGTATATTATTCTTATATGTTTCACTTAAATTTACTAAATTAAAATTACTTCTCATATTCTAACTTTTCACTATCCAAACTTTACTTTTGTTCTTTTCTTATCTTTTAATTCATTTTTGATTGTCATGAAACAACTATGATAAATGTTTAAACCTCTGACATGCTAAACCAAAATAACCAATCAGATCAGTCATAGCAAGCATTTGGCATACACCTGGATACTTCCCTAAGTAAAATAAAATTATTATTGCATTTCATCACTTCTCATTGCCAACTAATGTCTCCACACCAAAGAGGGTCATTTTCAAGCTATACATCTATTTATAATATTACGCTGTCTTCCTTCTTCTGGCACATTGTCTGTGACCTTGACTGTTGGAGGGCTGATAAAATAGTGCCATCAACATATGTTTATGAAGCTCTAGACATCGTGTAAGAGATTTCATAGTTATTAAAAGTGATAAAGTGTGACAAGGATAGTTCTGTACTATAATAGTGCCTGTCAAGAGAAAAATGTCACCCTTACCATAAAGTACCCAGAGGCATAATTAGGAGGTGGAAAGGGAATGACTCCCTGGGCACAGTAATAAGAGGGCTGGGATAAAACACAGCAGCGGTGGAAGGCGCCTTCTCTCCAACATGCCTGAGTGGAACCCCAGCCCACACCAAAGGGTCCAGGTAACAGTGACAATCCCATGTCCAAAACACGGAGCACCTAAGAATGCCCAGGCTAGAGGCACTCATGAAGAGGCACCAGCAGGAATTTCTGTGAGGAAATGAGATTTTCTGAATTTTCTGACTTTTCCTAATAGCATCAATATGAAAACCAAAATAATGAATACCTCTGGGGCACCTACTTAGAACATTAAAGGAATTTAAACTTCACAGTTCCTGAACGTTTGTACCCATAAACACAAGTCCGTACATCCCACAAAGCTATAAATAAATCCTGCCTGAAGGTCTCCTTCCTGTTCACATTTCTCCATAAAATTTGGTAGGACCTCCTCCCTTTTATCCTAACCTTTATCCTTGTCATTCCTGTCTGCCAGGGACAGGTGGTAAAGAAAGAAACAAATAAATTGGGCTCCAGATTCCTGCTCAGTTAACTGCCCACCTGCCACGCCCTGAAAAAGTCTGCTTTCCTACAGCCATAGAAAAGGTGTCCCTGTGACCCAACATTAAGTCTGTGTGGTGCTCCAGGGCCTCTCTTTAAAATGGGACAGTTTAATGTGTCCCCAGCCATCCTTCCAGCTCAAACCTTTCATGAAACTGGAATGCATGGTGATAGGTGAGCAGTCTCAGCAGCGACCCCACACAGCCTCTATCCTGGTCCTTGGCCCCTTTCCAGGTGGGGGGCAGAGCCTGGCCAAGGGGAGTTTGATATGGCTCCCTCTCCTCAGGGTTAGTAGTAGCTCCAAAGATGGAGCAGCTTTCTTCCAAGTGATTTTTTCTACCTGACAGAAAAATCATATCTTCTTCATTTTTAATATCAATCTAATTCACCCTTCAGCACCACCTCCTATCCAAGCTCCTCCACTTCACAGATGTGTGATGATTTCTCTGGGCCTCAGTTTCCTCATCTGTAAAAGGAGGGTAGTAATGGTATCTATTGATGTCGTGAGGATTAAATTGGTTAATGTATGGAAGATGCTTAGAAAGGCCCTGAGAACATAAGTAGCGGGTAATTGCTATGGCTTGTATTATTATTGCTGGTAGTAGTAGCAGCAGTAGTAATAGTAGTAGTAGTAAGGCTAGTATTGTCTTTCCCTCTCTTATATTAAGTTCAGGGTGAATAGTTCAGATCCCCATGTTAAGAGTCTGTGCCAGGAGACAGACAGGACAAAGCCTACTGCCAACATTCTGGGGACTTTACCGGAAGGTTTTCATTTTCTCTTGACAGGAGGCACTGTCTGTTGAAATTGTCCTTGCCACCTCTATAGTATTAATAACTACCAGATGTGACTAGAGAATAATAAACATGTCAGTGATTTGATTCCATTGGTTTACGTCATGACTAAAATAGTCAAGGTCGCAAACAATAGGATAAAGGAAGACAGCTGCTCCATGACACTAAACCCTTATTTTCTTCAACTTTTCTGTAATGTGTACTTTTTAGGATTTTAGAGTCCTATATAGTGCCTCTGCTTTATGGATTCATTCTTCCCTGATAAATTATTATATTTTGAATAACATAGTTTGTGGATTAAACCAAGGTGACAATAGCAAATGGCAGAAAAATAATTGTCTAAAATAATTCCCAAACCCAAACCTCTTCTCTCAGAATGAGGTCTTGAGCTACCACAGGTAGACTGGCACATGCCTCGCCATTTTCTGCCCACAGTATCTAATAACACTCAAAGGCTGTGGTTTTGAAAGGATATTTTACCTAAGATTAAAAAATAATAATAAGAGATCCAATCATTTAAATTGTTTTCTGCCCATCCAATATTTGAAAATTTCATAAGTTTTAAAATGAGGATACGTTCTAATCACTGAAAATTTTATTTTATGGGAGCCTATAATTTCAACATGTGCCATAAACTAATTTATTCTTGTTCACCTTAAATCTAGAGGGGCATTCTGGCACAAGTCAAAGTAGATGTGGTCCAAATTACTGACATAGACTGGTTTACTTAACACTTTTCATATTCTTCGTGGGAGTAGGGAGATGTGTTCGGAAATGAGTAACTGAAAAAATCGGGATAATATTACAATATGCAATTTTCTTAAAAATTAAATATATCCATGCATTGGGGTGGATGGAACGGTCAGAAGGCAAATTCTCCTTGGTGGTAGTTTGATTCAAAGGCAGCTCTGTTCTCAACCTACCATTCCCATTGAAGGGTCCAGACAACTGCCAGTGGATGGTGAGGGAGGACATGTCCTACCACTTCTCAAATCAACACACCAAAACACAGGAGATTGTACAATCAGTTCTTTACTCAAGTCCAAGTGATGTAATCTGTCTCATATAGTGATGTAATCCGTCTCACACAGTGAGGTAAGCCATGCTGTACAGCATTCAAAGTGTGGTGAGGGGTTGAGAGTGGCATCGCTAGGCTGGTTAACTGATTCCTAGGCACTAAATATGGGAGTGGGACTCAATTCCCTGACTCTGAGAGCCCCATAGGGACACACCATCAGTGGTCAGTGGGTGACTCTCCCTTGCCACTCTTTTGTACATTCCCTCCCCCTCTCTTATAGTTCCTCTCTCCCTGCAGTTTCCACTTCTCTGGTATCCTGGCCATCAGATAGGAAAGATTCAGATGTCGGGGGTGGGGGGAGGTGGTTGGGGAAGAGTCCCTCACAGTGATCTGTGTCTGGGTGAGAACACCTTCCATTGCAAAGGTTATTCTCCTCTTAGTACAATTTTACTACCTTATTAAGCTAAAAGAGGTTAGCCCTTCTTCCTAGCTTTGAGTTATATTTCAAAAGGCTGCCTCCAATTACATTACTACCCTAAAGTAGTGGTCCCAACCCTCTCTATCCCATTAATAAGATTTATTTTATTCTTGGCATTTAATATTAGGTAAAATCTGTGTAAATCTAATTGTCTCTCTCCCCATCATCCCCCTGCTCCAACCCCACTAGAATATAAGCTCCATAGGAACATGGGCATCACCTCTCTTAGGATAGTCACTGCCTTATATCCAATTCCTGTAAAGGTGCTTGGCATAAGGCAGTAGGTCTAGACCGGCCTCTCCATTTGTTGATTGGTTTATTATGTGGGCAACTCAATTACAACTTGGAAAAAAATTGAATTCTGGAAAGACGCTCCCAGAAAACCCACCCTTCCTCCTATATTTTCTAATCTTTACCATTCTTCCCAGCCAGAATATTCAGTCATCCTGGAATTAAGTCCCCTGACTTCTCCTTTCTCCAGTTCCCCACATTCCTACCCTCTTTCATGATTTTCCTCCTCCTTCTCCTATGCCCATCTCACTGCCTTCCCCATTTAATTGGCTTCCAAGCTCAAGCCAAGTCTTCCTCCTCAGTTACCCCTCTTTCCCATCTGTAAGTGTTATCACCTCTAGGAAGTCTCACCACTACAGTTAGCAGCTGTCATCTCCGTGTATCACACCATTGTGTCTCTTGATTCATTCAGTGCTTTTTAGGTCCTTTTAGGGTCTCACACTTTCTCAAGAATCTGATAAAAGTCATGGGCCCAAGGAAATCACATTCTCTCAAACTTTTACATAAAATGTCAGTACTTTATATTTTAAACCTCTTACTGTAATATGCATCATGGTTATTTTTTATAATTATTTATTCACACATCTGTCTCTCTCACCAGAATAAGCAGTTCTAGGACAAGCTTGTATCATGTTTTACCTTTTTTCCTTTAATACATGTTTTAATAGTACTGTGCTTAGGATGTACAAAGTGCTAAAATAAAGTCAATGGACTAACTGTCTAGTGCAATATTTAGATATTAGGTGAATATTGCATCTTCTAAATATCAGTCATTCAAGTAACCACCTCACAATTTTTGCCAATATCTGTTACGATTTGCCCTATTACTTACTTACTTACCATTTAGGGTAGGTTATTTGCAAAATGATTGCCATATTCCTCCCACCTCTGATCACATGTGCCATTAACCTGCCAAAAAGATGTGAAGTCTATTTCTCCTCCCCATGGATCTGGGCATGTCCTGTCACTTGCTTTGACCAACAAAATGTTCCCGGAGTGATAATCTGTGACTTCCAGGTCTAGGCCTTTAGAGACTTTGCAGCTCTCTTTTTCACTCTCTTAGGATCCATCCATGATGTAAAAAGGCTTAGGCCAAACTACTGACTGGTGAGAGACCGCATGGAGAGAGAGAGGCTCAGCCAGTTGCAGCCACTCTGGCCATTCCAGCTTGGCTGCCAGATATATGAGCGAAGCCATCTTGGACCTTCCAGCTCCCACCAAGTTCTCAAGCCACAGAAATATCCCCAGCAGACATCACAGGAAGAAGAATTGCCCGGCTGAGCCCAGCCAACCCACAGAATCCTAGTAAGTCATTGTTTTTTAAGCTACTATGTTTTGGGGTAGTTATATAGCAATAGATAACTGATGCACTACTTTTCTCTAACTCAACTCTCTGTTTTTAACTTAAGTATATGTTAAAAGAACATTTTTGTCACTTCCATAAATAGAAAATTAATATCACTTTCCATAAAACAAAACACAAAGAAAAACAAAGCAATGTTATTCACTTCTAGCTAGATGCTGCTGCCTACAGAAGTCTCTATATTAGTTCCAAAGAAAGATCTCCAAATGTCAGAGAGTTATTAAAGATACACCAGAAGGAAACTGGAACTCTCTCCTTGGTGTAAGCCGGACAGAAAGGAAATGGAATGAAAATAACATGCTCACTCTGAAACGTGATATTCTTTAGTTCTCTATCAACAAAAATCATTGTCTTCCAGTAAATAATAATACTGGTGGTAAACAGCTATGGCAAAAATTGTGAGGAAGTTACTCAAATGACTGGCAGTTGGAAGATGCCGTATTAACCTAAAGGCAAGCGGCCATCAACGTTTTTAGTGTTTTCTACACAATAACACAATGCTAAACACAGAGGGGTTTGAATAAAAGATAAAACATAATGCTATCTCATCCTAAAAATGCTTATATTCTAATAGAGGCAATGGAATATAAATAAATAGCTCTAACACATTAACCATGGTAAATGTAACTGTGTTAGGTTTAAACTATAAGCCCATGGGCTCAGACTCCAGCACTTGATTCGACAGTGCATAGTACTGTGACTGGTTCAATTGTTTCTACCTCAAGGTTTTTCCAGATTGCCCAGACATTCTTTTTTAGTTTCTAATTTTGAAATCAAAACTCTGACCTTCTCTTCCCTCTTTACGGTTTTATATCTTTCTCATATAGCTATACAAAAGTTCTCTTAACTTGCCTGATTACCAGACTCCCAGAAAATCTCCACCACAATTTAAACTCTTTGAAGCTAGAGACATGTCATATAACTTCCTGCTTTCTACTGCCACAGGCATCTGTAAAATAAAGACTATACCTCCTAGAACTTCCACAGGAAGTATTTCCTGTTGTCTAGGACTGATTTTTAAAATGTGTTTTTTATTACTCAGACTATGAACACTGAATATGCATGTACTGAAATGTGTGCATAAAATATTCGGGGGGGAAAGGCACCAAGTTCTTCCTGTAGTGTGCTCTATGTGTATATTCATAAATGTATGCTTGGACTGGCATTTTATGTCTATGTCTGTTTAGGTCAGTGTTGAATATTTTAAATGGTGTGGGGACCATGTTTATTGACATACTGAATAAAGCGGCCATTGCAGTGTTATTCACAGACGGGGCCTCTGGGCCTCTCCTCAGCATGAAAGTGTTGCTGTTGATAGCTGTGCTTTCCTCAATGTTTCTCCTTTTATCCTATTCCTCCAACATAGCACTTTTCTCCTCTCTCTCTCTCTCGAGCTTAAATTCAGTGAAAAATATAGACCTCTAAAATTTTAGTGCTTTCATCAGAATTTTTTTTATTTTTTAGCCATGCTGTGAACTGAGTGAGCTGAAGCCTCTTCTGTTCAAAGTTCTTGAAGGTTTGACATTTAAATTTATTCTAAAATAGTTTTTGCATGAAAAAAACAAGAAAGGGAGGATTGTGGTTTGTACCTTGGCATGGAATTTTATATGAGTGGGATAGAAACAGAGTGGTGGTGTTGAAGCTGTCTGCAGGATTTACTGGCACTGATTGGGGCAGGAGTGGCCCAGTGTCCAAACAAGTACATAATTCATATGACTAATTCTAGCTTTTGCCTAATCCTCCATCTCCACCCCCACACGATCAACATATATGGAAATGTTAGGAAGGCCATCATCTTAATCTCTTCAAAATGACTGATTGTGCTCATACCCATGCCTGAGTTTTTCCACAAAGGAAGGGGGACTTTCAGGCAAGATTTTGCAAAGGGCAGCAAATCGAAGTGAGAACCCCTGCAAGATTTTCTGTGAGGGGCAGAATGAAACATCTTTCTTTCATTCTAAGATGTTTTTTAGTGCATATGCTTCTGAGCCACGGGAGCATCAATGTATTGCTCTAAAAATATTTTACTGATATATGTAATTGTATTTATACATATGCATATGTATATATGCAAACTTTACCATTTTTTCAAAATAATTTTTAATGTAAACTTTAATTTTAAGGCATTTTTATCATCTAAATATACTCCTTGGTTACATGTGTCCTATTTTCATACTTAAAGCACACTTTTCATTCATCAATACCTCTGAACTTTTTCAATAACACCTCATTATAATTAGGAGTTTGAACTGATCAGCCATGACATGACACAATAGTTTATGGAGGCTGAATACACATCATTTTTGTGTAGTAATAGGAAACACCTGCCACTTGGAATGTGCAGCTCACTTAATACAAAGTAACAGATTTTTGAGGAAAATGCATCAAAATGGGGTAACTGCCAGAGACATATTAAAGCCCTACCTCGGGTGGCCCCACCTAATGATGACAGTCCTTGGAATAGCAGAGAGTTTTCAGACTAAACCTTCACATCTTTTTTCTTAGAGCTTCTTCCAAAAGCACACATGTACATGCATGCACACATACATGTGTGTGTGTGTGTGTTTTCCTGCATTGAGGGTAGAAAGTTCTAGAAGTAGATGTTAGGTGGTGCCTGAGATGCCAACATAGCAGATGAAGAAAGTGGGGTGCATATGGAAAGGATTAAACCAGAGGCCCTGGAATGGTTCCTTCCAAGTTCAAAATTCTATTATTCTCTGGTTAGGGGCAACTAGATCAGTGCAAAACCCTGCTTCTCCCCAGATCTAAAGAGCAAAAGGAGAGAATGAAGTGTTAACCGAAAGGTAGTCATGGTCGTGGTCAGGGGATGAATGGGCAGGAAGATGCTATTCTAGAGCAGTCTCACAAAGGCTGTGGTGAAAGGAGCATGCCCCTGGGTGCTTTTAGGCTCTACTCAGTGAGTGGGGTAAGGAGGAAATCTGTAAGCTGCGTGCACCTGGAGATCCCTCCACCTGGTGAAGGCACCCCTGTGTGCTGAACAGATAGTGAGTGCATTCACACAATCATCCTCTGGGGGCCTTCTATGTAGACAAGGGCAGGAGAAGAATATCAAATCTCCAAGTCTGTGGAAGTAAAATATCCCTTTCCTGTCCCCTGGATCCAACCTGATAACAGTGTGGAAGAACCCAGAAACAGTGAAAACATCTGAGTTCAATTCCCTGCTCTATCACTTATCAGTGTATGATCTTGCATGAGTGGCTAAACCAGTCTTAACCCAAGTTTTTTATTTTTAACTGCAAAATGGACATTAACATAGCACTTGCTTTATCAACAAGATGTGGGAAGGACAAGAGCAGGCCTGGGAACAGCACCTGTACGTGTGTGCCTATGCGGGGAGAGGCAGAGGGACTGGCCTTTCATGGAGTGCACCGGTGCACATGCTACAAAGAATGGCAGGTGGCACCTTAGTCTGTCAAATATATTACCTGCTGGTGAGAGTCCAGCTGAGCCACATTAAGTGGGTGTCTACGCTCCCACCCACGTAGGTTCCTCTGCGCCCACATCCCAGCCTCCCTCCTGCAGCCATAACTGAACAGTCATACTCCTGCCACTGGTGCCCTGCAGCTCATCCCCTCTCACCTACTGCAAGATATTGCTCCGGCAATTGTCCACTCGCTCTTGCATCACTGAGGTGTTATTCTCTACTGGATCATTTCCAGCAAACAAATGTGCTGTAATAATTTCTTCCATTTAAAAAAAAATTTTAACTTTCTTGGTCCCACATTTTACTCTTTCTTTTAAGAGTAAAATTCCTCTAGCCCAGCCGGGCGTGGCTCAGTGGTTGAGCATCGACCTAGGATCCGGGAGATCGGGGTTCGATTCCAGGTCAGGGCACATGCCCTGGTTGCAGGCTACAGCCGATCAATGACTCTCTCATCATTGATGTTTCTATCTCTCTCTCTCCCTCTCCCTTCCTCTCTCTGAAATCAATAAAGATATATTTAATAAATAAATAAAAAAGAGTAAAATTCCTCTAAAGAGTAGCCTATAGTCTTCCTCCTGTCCAGCTCCTCCCATTCCTTCTGGAACCCATTCCAAACAGCTTTCACCCTCACGACTTCACTGAAATAGTTACTGTCAAAGTCACCAATGAAGTCCATGTTGCTACACCCAACAGTTAGCGCTCATCTATCCTCTGATTCACCCTGTCTGCAACATTTGATCACTCCCCTTTCTTAAAATATTTGATTCACTTGGCTTCTGGGACTTCGTTCGGCTCAGAACCCTAGAATGGCATCCCATCCCACTCAGAATGAAAGCCAAAGCCTCAGAATGGCTTAAAACGCCCTTTTAAATTCCTATTCTGGGAATGCTCTTCTTCGGATAACCGGAGAATTCATTCCCTCAGTTCAGCTCAAATATTACCTTACAGTCTGGGGGTCTTTCCCTGGCACCCAAAGTAAATTCACTGCCTCCCTAATCTCTTATCTCCCTTACCAGGAGCTTAATATTATAATCTATATTGTACAATTACAGATTTACTTGTTTTCTATAAACTTGTTTTGTTCTCTGCCCTCTCCTCAGCGCCTGCAACAGTGTCTGCACATAGTAAGGATTTGGGTATTTATGGAATGACTGAGTGAAGGAATTCTAAGTCCTGAAAACTGGACAGAAGTAGTGCACATAATGAGCCTTCAGTGTTTAGTTCGGAGAGGGGAAGTTGTCAGAATTCAAGTGTATAGTACTAGGGCCCCTCTGTGTACCCTATTTATATTGGGCTGGATAGATAGCTCCCTGTCCAGGGGTGAGGCAGGACAAAAGCAACCTGATGCCTTTGAAAAGGTTCTATAGCACCAAAGAAAATTTTGATGTCCTGCTTGGTGTCCTAAACAGAGGTGTCTGAAGACATGATCTCTATGAAAAAAGAGGAAGGAAATTCAAGAATAAATAGACTAAGATGAAAGGAGAAAAGAGTATGAAGCCACTGGAATAAGGAAAAAAAAAATGCCATATCAGAATTAAAATATTCCTTTGAAGCAATAATGATCATAATTGACACTGCAGAAAATCAACTGTAGTATGGATAAATAACTGAAGCAGCTCCTCTACAATGCAGCACAAAGGTGAAAAATGCACCAATAAGAATAAAAGAGCCCTGCCGGGCGTGGCTCAGTGATTGAGCGTTGACCTATGATCCAGGAGATCAAGGTTCAATTCCTGGTCAGGGCACCTGCCCGGGCTGCGGGCTCGATCCCCAGTGTGGGACGTGTAGGAGGCAGTCAATCAATGACTCTCTCATTGATATTTCTCTCTCTCTCTCCCCCTCTCCCATCCTGTCTCTGAAATCAATAAAGATGTATTTTTTAAAAAGAATAAAAGAAACTTGCCAATATATTAACAATGTTAGGATCTTCCGTGATTTTTTTCTTGCTTCTATATACTTTTTTCTATTTCTAAATTTTCCATAATATATGTGTAGAATCATAATAATCAAGGGAAAAGGGGTAAAGAAAAAATTTTAATATATATCCCCTAGCCCACTGTGCCCCTGCAGCCTAGCAATGTTATTCTTTCCCTCTAGCACTCAACTACCTAATTCAGAAGTTCCCATATAACTCATTTTATTGGAAATTACCTTAGGATTTGGCTTCTTAAATATAACTAGATCTCAGGAAGTTGCCAATACTTTGAGTAAAATTTGAAGCACTGAGAAGCAAGCATGAAACTGAGGGCATATTCCTCTACCTCTCACAGTGATGGGCATACAACCATTTTGTTTAAATGCCTTCTAGGATGGAGAGTGCCAATTCCTCCTAAAAGCACACATTTTTAGTAAGGGATAAGAAAATATTCTTGGGCTACCGGGCCTATATGAATGGTAGAGTCCTGATGGAAAATCTCCCTCAAGATTCGATGGCCCTAATGCAGTGGCCTTGGCTGCTTCAGGCATGCCTCCAAGACTGCAGTTAGGGCTTTTAAACCTCACTGGCTGTGCTAGTATGTATGCAGTGCTATTTCTTTTCTTCCTTACTCAAATTTGCAAGCTCGTTTCTTCTTAAATGCTCCATGAGATGATGCATGAATGCATTTTATTTCCTCAATGGAAATGTAGATGCTGCACAGCTGTTACACTTGAAATCACCAGGTGGTACTTGGAAGCAGGAACTAAGATGCTGTTGCCAGGGTAACCACACATTTTTCCAGCTATTGGAAGAACTGCCATGTTTTCTATGATCTTAGGAATATAGTTACAAAAGGATTGGCTTGGTGCATATGAATATTTACTAAAAGAACACCCATTTCTCCATAAACCAGTGGAATTTTTTTTATTATTATTTATATGCCTGAAAAGAACATTTTATCTTTTCAGAGCATTAGGTCTCATGTTTTTTTTTCAATAGAATTGTAAAGATCCAGTAATAACTAATATTGTATGCTTCCCATAATGTACTGGTGCATCTCATTTCACATATTAGATAGACTCATTACATATTCAGTTCCTAGTATTTATATCACTGTGGATTATGCAAGGAAGTACATTTACAGAATGTATTCAATGCATCATCTAATGAAAATCGTTACTTCCATTCACAGTAGAATCTCACAGATGTATAAGCTAATCTTCTGAGATCCCCAAAGTTACAATAGAGTTGGCTGACCTGCAGGGTAATTTGGGACCACCATGGCAAGGAAGAAGCAGTCCCACAACACCCAGAACAAAGCAAAAAGCCAATGATAGAAATATCCTTCCTTCCTTCCTTCCTTCCTTCCTTCCTTCCTTCCTCCTTCCTTCCTTCCTTCCTTCCTTCCTTCCTTCCTTCCTTCCTTCCTCCTTCCTTCCTTCCTTCCTTCCTTCCTCCTTCCTTCCTTCCTCCTTCCTTCCTTCCTTCCTTCCTTCCTCCTTCCTTCCTTCCTTCCTTCCTTCCTTCCTTCCTCCTTCCTTCCTTCCTTCCTTCCTTCCTCCTTCCTTCCTTCCTCCTTCCTTCCTTCCTTCCTTCCTTCCTCCTTCCTTCCTTCCTCCTTCCTTCCTTCCTTCCTTCCTTCCTCCTTCCTTCCTTCCTTCCTTCCTCCTTCCTTCCTTCCTTCCTTCCTTCCTTCCTTCCTCCTTCCTTCCTTCCTTCCTTCCTTCCTTCCTTCCTTCCTCCTTCCTTCCTTCCTTCCTTCCTCCTTCCTCCTTCCTTCCTTCCTTCCTTCCTTCCTTCCTTCCTTCCTTCCTTCCTTCCTTCCTTCCTTCCTTCCTTCCTTCCCTCCTTCCTTCTTTCCTCCCTCCCACCCTTCCTTCTTGTAAAACCTATCTGCTGAGCTCCCACTTTGCATTAGGACTGTGGCAGGTGCTGTGAGAGTTACTCTAGGGGTTAAACCCAGCAGTGGAGGTGCAGGTAGTATGGTACAATCATCTTCAACTGTACTAGATTTTTATCAAAGTGTTTTCCAAAGTGGTAGTACCAGTGAAATTTTCCCATGAGCAATGCATAAGATTTCTCTTTGTTCTATAACCTCACCAACACTTGCTCTCTGGTGGATGGAAATCCTATCCCCTGCTGGTTTCGATTTTGCACTGCCTTAATCACTATTTTCTCATGAATACTGATCACCTGGGTTTTCTTTTCTGTGCACTTCCTATTCATCTTTTACCCATTGTTCACAGGGTTGTATTTTTCTTATGGATTTATAAGAATTTTTTATATATTCTGTGCATGAATTTTGTATATGTTTAAATCTCTTTCCTATCTGCTCATTTGCCTTTCACTTGTTAAAGTATCTTTTAATTATAGATGTTTCAAATTTTAAAAGTCAAGTTTATTTATCCATGGTTTTCTTTGTTGTTGTTGTTTTTGTTTTTTGGTATATTGTTTAAGAAATCCCCACCTATCCCAAGATCATAAAATATTTTGTTTTAGATATTTTAAAATTGTGCTCTTTACATTTAGGCCTTTAATCTATATGTGATTCTTTTTTTTTAATCTTCACCCAAGGATATTTTTTCCATTGCTTTTCAGAGAGAGTGGAAGGGAGAGAGAGAGAGAGAGAGAAACATCAATATAAGAGTGACACATCGATTGGTTGCCTCCCACAGGCGCCCCAACCAGGAATCGAGTCTGCAACTGAGGTATGTGCCGTTGGCTGAAATTGAACATGGGACTCTTCAGTCTGCAGGCTGCCGCTCTAACTACTGAGCCAAACCAAGTAGTTTGTGATTCATTTTTATGTATGGTGTGATGTAGGGGTCTAATTTTACCTTTTTCCTATTGTACCAGAATCCATAACTGAATCATCGAGCTTTTCCCCTATATGACCTTCGTATACATCAAGTTTTCATATATGTGTAGATCTGTTTCTGAACTTTCCATTCTGTCCCATCAACATATATGTCTAAGCCTTTGCCATTACTCTCCTGCCTTGATTACTAAAGCTTCATAACAAGTTTTGATATTAAAGTTCTTCAAAAATTATCTATTTTTGGCCCTTTGCTCTTCTATGTAAAATTTAGAATAGTTTGTTGTACTGCTATTGTCATCATGAGTACTTTATGCTATGAATTATGCAGCTGATTGTTACACACAAAGGTTAATCTGATAATATTCAATGTGTTGTTGTGAGCTTGACTGCTAAGTTATACATACAATTTTTAAAATGCCATATCCCCAAATCATATCAAAAAAATGATTGCTTATGACTTTGGTTGATTATGATTATTGACAGACTGGGTCTTTCCTCAGTAACAGACTTGGCCATCTCACTCTGCTTTGAATAATCCTACCATCGACAATCAGTGGCTAATAATTATTTCCCTTCCGGAAAGTAATAGTAGCTATAGCAGCTTCTGCGATTCCTGAAGACACAGAAGGAAGCCCTGCTGCCCAGACTGGTGTGTGTGCAAAGTGAGATTGAAAAATGTCCCACCTTGCCCGCTGGCATGGCTCAGTGGTTGAGCATTGACCTATGATCCAGGAGGTCATGGTTCGATTTCCAGTCAGGGCACATGCTCGGGTTGCATGCTCAGTCACAGGTAGGGGCTTGCAGGAGGCAGTGGATGAATGACTCTCTCTCATCATTGATGTTTCTCTCTCTCTCTCCCCCTCTCCCTCTCCCTCTCCCTTCCTCTCTCTGAAGTTAATAAAAGCATATTTTTTAAAAAAGAAAGAAAAATGTCCCATCTAATCTACATTGTTCCCCTAGCATCTCCAAGCTGCTTGCCCTTCAGAGCCCTCAAGATTAACTGCACTTCTAGGATAGGACTTAAATTAATCTTTGCACATCTTCAGAAACTTCAGGCTTATCACTGCCTCAATAGCAAATGTAGGAACCTTGCAGAGCTAGGATAATGTTAATGTATCTTCATATTCTTCTCACCTGTTTACTACATACTGGGCACTCAGAAATATCTTTTTTAAATTACAATAAGTTAGAGCCACAATAGCTAGCTATATGTTTTCTTAAACTGCCGGGCATGAACTTTGAGTACATTTTATGCATCAAGTAGAGTGCTGGATACTTTACATACATTATTTCAGATGATCCTTACAGTAATCTTGCAAGGTAGTAACATAATCCCAAATTCACAGGTGAGTAGACTGAAGATCAGAGAAATTATTACCTAAGATGTAGTAACTAGCAGTGAGGACTACAGTAAAGATTCAAACCCAGATCTTTCCGACTCCAAAGTCCTTTTCCTATATCACCTCAGACTGTGTCAAACCTTCTAGTTTAAAACAATAAACATAATGTTTATTTGCATTTAGGGATGCTTACTTACAAATTGCCATTTGCCCATATGCTGAACAATTCAATCATTTCTTTGAAATGTATTAAATGCCTTTTATATGCTAGGTACTGGATACTCTTAAAAGCAGTTCAAAATTAATTTGAGTATCAACACACCCTGAAAAGAAGTAAGAAAAAATAAAAATTTCAAATTACTTGGGACACACAATAAGCAAAACAAAACAAAAATGTAAGGTTCTCTGACTGATTACTTTGAAAGGCTGCAGATATCCAAACTACTATAATTGTTTTGCCCAAGACTTGTTTATTGGCCTTTGGTCTAGCCTGAGTTGAAAACCCTAAGAATTTTAAATCAGCACAAAAGAGGACCTAAACACATGGAGACAAATTCACAGGCTAACTACCAATGTAGATATTTCCCACCACATGAGCTATGCTACACACAATTAAGCAAGCAAAAGATGTTATTAAATTGTAGTGCTAGTTAATCCTATGGAAACTATGGGGATAAATCTCTTTTTTTAATCCATAAAATGGAAAAAGCCTGGTTTTCTCCCTATATCCTTTGCATAGCACAGTATGTGCATCTCAGAGCTTCAGTTTTCTTTTGTGTTGTCTGTTGTTGTTGTTTTTTAATTTTTTATTGATTGATTGATTTCAGAGAGAGAGGAAAGGAGCGAGAGGGAGAGGGAGAAAGAAACATCAATTTGTTGTCCCACTTATTTATGCATTCATTGGTTGATTCTCGTAGATGCCCTAAAGAGGAATCAAATCCACAACCATGGTGTATAGGGACAATTCCCTAACCAACTGAGCTATCCGGCCAGAGTAGAACTTCAGTTTTCTAGTTTATAAAAATGGAGACAATCATAACAGCCATCTTAAAAGCTTAGGTTGATTAAATCTGATAAGGCATTTGAAAAGTACTTTAGAAACTGTCATGTGTTAAGTATATTGCTTATTATTAGAAGTTTGATCATCAAAACAGCTGTTATACCACGAGTGAGCTAAAAAGCAAAGTTCCTACTCATTTCATAATGGAAAAAACTCAAGGCAGGAAATGGGAATGGAAACGGAAGGGATAAGCATAGAACAATAGGTGTTATTTCAAGTTTCCCTGAGAACTAGAGTAAATAGATTTGAAACAATAAAACTTCCAAGTGCCCATTTACAGATGGCACTCTCTCTGCAGGGGATAGTAGAGCTACACCTGGTTCGCATCTTCCAAAGTTCAGTACCACTAACTGTAATAGAAGAATCTGGGGAGGTTATGTCAAAGAATCAAAACTTTCTATGTTTGGCTGAAGTCCAAATTTTAATGTGATTTTAATCTATTGCATGTCCAATAAGGGAGTTAACTGTGAATAATATTGAAAAGAAATGCTGAATGAAAAACAAGAAAGGCCAAAACCCACAAATCTTGTGAGGCCATTCCTGACATGACTCTATGTCAAATGACTGACAGTTTTTTAGCCAGGGCCTTTTCAGAGCACTCTGTCTTTTGGTCACAGCTTGCAAACCATTGGAAATAAAATGCACCACCTTAGTAGAAAAAAGGACCAATGGCATTGCAGAAATGATTTATGACTGACCAAAAAGGTCTAATATTCTAGCGCCTTTCTCGTTTTAAACTCACATAATGTTCACCAAGACCTTAACCCTAAATTGAGTGCTTTAATAAAACCTCTAATAGAAAACAGTCTTGAACCATCAGCCAGTTGCTTGTGGATTATTTCAGTAATAATTGGCAACTGCCTATTGAATTCAATGACAAAAACCACTGAACTATCTCTTCCCCAATTCTAACTATTTAAATAGACTATAACTGAACAAAATGAACAACATATCTCCTGAGCTAGAGCATAGAAGTAACATTCAAAAACCTGTCTTCAAGGCTACCACATTCAATGTGCAGTTTGCATAGTGCACCAAATCACGGGTGGAGAAGGTGATGGGGGCTGAAAACCAGTCTGTACTCTATTTGTGAAGCCTTGCACTCTGGGATGGGACTGTCAGACATGAGGAAGAAGAGTCTTCTCCAAGTCAAAGGCCAGAAGAGTCTGAAGGGTTACAATAGCACAAGACTAATTGTCATAGACTAGCAGCCCTACCTGGCTGACTCAGTACTGACTCCCTAAATGACTTAGGGAGTATCACAACTTTTCATTTCCTTCAGGGTAAGTCTTATTGCATTATAAAACTGCAATGCTTGACAATCCACACACAGACTATAGTCCATTTCTGGCTGATGGGTAACACCAAGGGTCTTTATCTCCAATTGCAAATAATATAAACAAATCGCTATCTAGCAAGGCCGCGTCTGAGGCTTTAGGCAGTGGCATTCACACTCCACTATCTATACTTTCCTCACCTTCTTATCCTCCAACTCTAGCCCCAGCTGGATGGAAGCACCTAGAATATGTTTCACAAGAGAATTAATCCTAAGAAATCATTTTTCTTTTCATTTTAACTAGTGATATGTTGCTTAAGCTGCCACTTTATATGGCAAAGACAAATTCTCAGATTTCTTGTCTAAGCTAATACTTGCATAGTGCTTATACGTGCTAAGCATGGTTCTAAGTACTTTCTTTACAGTACTCATTAAATCCTCACCAGTGCCCAGCCAAGCGTGGCTCAGTGATTGAGCATCGACCTAGGATCCAGGAGATCGTGGTTCGATTCCTGGTCAGGGCACATGCCCAGGTTGCAGGCTTGATCCCCAGTGGGAGACATGCAGGAGGCAGCCGATCAATGACTCTCTCATCATTGATGTTTCTATCTCTCCCTCTCCCGTCCTCTCTCTGAAATCAATAAAGATATATTTTAAAATAAATAAATAAATAAATCCTCACCAGTTATTATTCATCCTTTACACATTTGTGAAAATGGAAGCACACAGCTAGTAAAAAGCAGAACTGGGAATCAAATTAGATAGTCTGGATCTAGAATCCATGCTCATATCTGGATTGTCTTGCTGTAGTTGCCACGCTAGTTGCAACAAAGTATGTACCTCTGAAGAATATGTTTTCTAGTATTCCCACTCAGTGAATAATGCCCACTCAGCGGTTTTCAACATTTTTTCATCTCATGTCACATAGACTAATTACTACTAAAATTCTGTGGCACACCAAAAAACATATTTTTTGCCAGTCTGACCAAACAATAGGTACAATTTTGATTCATTCACATCAGACAGCCATTGTTGTGTTGGCTATTGTCTTTTTTTTTTTTTATTTGACAACCTAAGGGAGGGGTGGTCCAGTGTACCTGACTAAATAGTCAGGTATTGCATGTTTTAAAAATTCTTGGGATCATTATCTCAACCCATTGAGATTTTGCTTCCCAGCCATTGTTGACAGTTTGACTCAAATAAAATCACAAAAATTCTCTATGTTAAAAAAAAAATTCTTGCAGCACATGGTTGAAAATCACTGCCCTAGGTTAAATAAGTGTTGTGGTCCTCGAGGCCCAGACATAATACCTAAATTTTTAATATCATATCAGAGAAGCATATTAGGATGCAATGTTCTCAACTAAAGTAAGTGAAGACCAGCTAAGTTTTCTTTTATATTCAACAGAAAACATAATTTCTTCAGATGAATCTGAAATATTTTAAAGCAAAATGAAGTGCTCATCTCAGCTCTCTAACGCCCAGAGCCAAATGACACAAAACCCATGCTCTTAATAACAATCTGACTTGTCAGAGAAAGCATTCAGCACCTTTTCTTTTCACCTCTTCTTTGTAAATTCAAGTTACAAAACTTATGAAATAAAACTTTTCAAATAGTGTTTTAAAAGGGGATGGGGAGGGGGGAAAGGAGTCTTTAACCATGATGTTTACTTTTCAGGATCACAAGCAGCTTAAGCATATATCAGGCCACTGACCAGAGGAAGGAAGCTAAGACTTCTTCTCAGGTACATGTTCTCTCAACTTTTCTAAGTGAAACTTCCAAGAAAAAGGAACTTAATGATTACTGAGCCAGTGTCCAAAAATGCACTTCTGATCAAACATATGTGTATGTGAATATAAGTGTAAATATATGTTTCACATGGTTATAATCACCTAAATGTGAAGCACACTGCAAATTACAGCCAATTTAGAATCAACTTTACAACATAACTAGGAATGACTAGTTAGTTAACTAACTTCTGCCTTCTTCAAAATTCAGAAAGTAGATTTTAGCTTAATGGGTTAAACACATAAGCACTAGGTACTTGCTGAGAGCACATCTGGAATCACTTTATCCTGGAACTGTTGTATAATGAGGTGCTAACATAGCCAACTATGGCTCACCCCCCACTGAAATGAATGTGTGTGTCCTGGACTTAACCCCTTTTCAGTAGCAAGTTCAAATTCCAGAACAGTTCGTCCAAGGATCATGTTGGCAGGAATGTGCTTATCTTGGAGACTTATGGACCAAAATATGCTCATCCTTAAGAAAATCAGATCCTGCAGATAACAGGGACTGGCCAATCAGTGTTCTCAGATGTCTCAGAACGGCTGCTTCTCATATTCTTACCTTCTTTCCAATATCAATCCCATATTCTCTTCAACAGTACTTGTGAGACAAAAGGCAATAAGCAAGATGTTGTAACAAGTCCTAACAAAATATCAAAGAGACCAAGACATTTGGGACAGGCAATTTTGGGAGGAGAAGGGCAATTTTTCACAGTGGCATCAATGAACCATGTGAATTTACCAAAGATTATATGGTTGTCAATTCCACCAGGAATGGTGGAAATAGATTTACTAATTCATATGACACGACACTCTGAAGTGGAATGAGGAAACAGGAGACCTGGGTTCTACCAGCAGTCTTGCCACTAACCAGCAGTTCAACCAGCAATAAGTTGTTTTCCTGCCGGGCCTCAGCTACTTCCCTCCATAAAATTAGTCAGATAATCTCAAAAATTCCTTCCTATTCAGAATCTTTCCTAGACTCAAAGTTTTTTACTGACCTTCAAATATATATACATATGTATGTGTATATATATTTATATACATATCTCTGTGTGTAAATATATATGTTTGTAAGTACATAGAGAGGTAGACCTATTAAGGATTAAAGCAAGCATGAAAATCCATGCTGCTCTATACTATGCAGAAGCAGGTCTTTAGTTATCACATCCTCCTCATTCAGGCCACATTGGGGCACTCCCTGAGGCAGCCTTCAGTGCCCATCATTCACACTCTTAGTCTCTTTCATTTCCTTCCCTCTCCTTAACCACTGTCACACCAAAAGAGGTTTAGTATAGTGCAGAAATTCACAAAACTGTAAAATGATGCCATTCTTCTCCCTAATTTCTTTTATTTTGAGAAACATAGCTATTTTCACTTTAAAATGTTATGTCGGCCCAAGTCAAGTCTCCTTCCATCACCTCTTTACTTGACTTGGGGTGGTAAACACACAATACAATATACAGATGATGTATCATAGAATTGTATACCTGAAATCTATATAATTTTATTAACCAATGTCACCCCAATAAATTCAGTAAAAAATAGAATTAAATAATTAATTAAATAAAATGTTATGTTAGCATTTTATGGGTTTATTTTTTTTTAAAGAATTAAATCTATTTTAATTTCTCATATGGTAAATATCAATAGATATAACCCACCTGAACAAAGCTCTTTGTGATCCTCAATAATTTTTAAAAGTGCAAGTGGGGGAGAGAGTCCTAAAACCAGAAAGTCTGAGAACTGGTAGTGTAGAGATTAAGATCACCAACTCCAGGGCCAGAATGGCTGAGTTCAAGTTCCACTTCTACCACTTAGGAGCTATGTGACATTGGGAAGGGTTGTTCAGCAATTGCCTCATGTATCAAATTGGGGTAATAATAATAACAGTGCTCACCTCATAGGGTTGTCATGAGGCTTAAGTGAGTTAATACGTGCACTGTGCTTAGAACTATGATCTTATCCATCATTTCCTTTGGTGTCCTTCCCTTCCTCTTTACCCATTTCTGGCCCCCCGTTCCTCTCTTTCTCTCTCTCTGCCGGTCTCTCTCTTCCTCTCTTTTTCTCTCCTTCCTCCTCTTCCCCCATTTTTGTTTGTTTGTTTTTGCTTGGTTTGGTTTGGTTTGGTTCGGTTCGGTTCGGTTCGGTTCAGTTCGGTTCGGTCTGGTCTGGTCTGGTCTGGTCTGGTCTGGTCTGGTCGAACTACTGCTGCCTCTGCCTAAAGCCAGCAAGTGTCTGTGACTGGCACTGCTTCTCCGAGGTCTAAAGACCTAGCTGCCCAGCCCCCACAGCCCACAACCACAGCCATCACTTTTCCACCCCTGTTGCTGTGGCAGCCAGCTGCACTTTGAATTTGCCCTTCACAGAATCTTCATCAGCAAAAGACTACTGGAAAATCAAAGTAAGCAATGCTAAGTTTTTAAAAACACGCTATGTCAGATGAATTAGAATGTAAAGCAGAAACTTTAGCCTTAAGAATAATCAATGAAACATAAGAAGGAAGCAGAAAATGCAAGTAATTACATTCCTCAAAGGAAAAGGTGGTATTTACCCAACCTCCTTCCAAATTTTTAACTATTTTCTCTCATGGCTTCCTTTTTTAAATCTGTCTTCCACCTCCCAGAACACCTATTCCCCACCCCACCATGAACCTTCAAACCATCAACTGGCTTAAATATTCTGATGAACCAGATTCCCATCATATGCATGAAACTGATGGCCACTTAACCTTGGGGATGGGGGTATTCTTGAGTTTTATTAATATACACAATCATAATCGTAATCCATTAATTTTCTAATCTATAAAATATTTTCAAATAAATTTTTCTTTTAATTCTTGACACCCACCATGGTATTATTCCTATTTTATAATTTAGGAAACTGAGGCTAAGAGAAGCTACCAAACTTGCTCAAGACCACAAAACTCTGAATTGATAGAACTGGAGTACAAATGAAATTGGAGAATTTTAAAAGACTGGGGGAGAGGGAGAGAAGCTCAGCAGAAGGGGTGGGCCTAATGGGAAAAGGTGGAACTAGGCTATTTTTGTCAGGGGGTTCCCACTTAAGCAAATCTGCTCTAACTGCGGAAATAACCTCTACTAATTCCCCAGGGTTTTTCACAGCTTCTTTATTGCCTCCACAACTCAAGCTATACATTCTCTAAGAAATCCAAAAATATATATATATTTTTTAACTTACTAATTTGTTTATACAATGGCTAACTCGGTGACACTGTTCTTTGGGGGGATTTAAAGAAAGTACACCATTATGTTTTATATTCAGGCCGCTTCTAAAGAGAGTGTGTGTAAACTAAGAACTCTCTGTGTTGCATGTGTGATGTCATTAAATATATATTTGGTCAGTCCCAAACTATCTGGCATTTGTCCTTTACCAACATTACTGAGTGTTTTAGTTTCTCAGTCATTTGAGCATAAATGCACAGCCAAATCTAACGAATGTCGAACTTGTGCAGTGACACAAATTGATGATAGTATTTTTAAAGAGAAAAATTAAGATTCGCAGTTAATCAACTGGGGTGAGTATTCACTTTTAGGGAATACAAAGAGGAATCCCATTGAACCATCAGTTACGCTAAATATGTTTAAATGTGTATTAATTTAAACACAGCTGTTAAGGAAGAAAATTTTATCCTATTGAAATACAGATGTGTTGTTCTTCGTATCTAAAAGAATTGCTAAGCAATCTGAAATATTTTTTAGTAATAGTGATATATTTAAGCTAATAAAACTATGCTTCCAGCCCTGGCTGGTTTGGTTCAGTGGTTAGAACGTCGGCCCACGGACTGAAGGGTCATGGGTTTGATTCCTGGCCAAGAGCACATACCTCAGTTGCAGGCTCAATCCTTGGCCTGGGTTAGCAGCACATGCGGGAGGCAACCAGTGGATGTCTCACATCGATGTTTCTCTCTCTCCCCATCCTCCCTCTCCCTAAAAATCAATGGAAAAATATCCTCAGGTGAGGATTTTAAAAGATAATAAAATTAAAAAAAAAAAAAAAAATACCCTTTTTGGGGGGTAACTTATCAACTTTGTACAATAGAACTTTCTACAATAATGGAAATGTCGATGTCAGTACTCTTCAATAGAGTAGCTACTAGTCACATGTGGCTATTGAGCACCTGAAGTGTAACTAATGCTAGTAAGGAATTTCATTTTTTATTTAATTTGTATTAATTTAAATAGCTTCATGCCTAGTGGTTATGCATTGGACACAGCAATTACAAGGTCTCCTTTAGCAATACAAAAATCCATGATTCTATCATTCTAAAGAACCTAAATTGTGAAGTAAGGATTAAAGCTGTGGTTATTAAGTCTCTGACATTAATTGGTTGCTGAAATAAAAGTAGCTAACCAGCACAAAAATTTTCAGGTTGTTTTTGTTCTTACTTGATAAACATCAAGAAACTATTATGTGCAAAAAAACAAATGGGCAATGGGATATGTACACACTCAAACAAAATATATATCCCTGGCCTTTGGCTAGTGGTAAAGATAGATAAATAGATTAGATAGATGATGATAGATAGATATAGACAGATGAGAGAGAGAGAGAGACAGATGATGATAGATGATGATAGATAGATGATGATAGATAGATGATAGATAGATGATAGATGATGATAGATATAGATAGATAGATAGATAGATAGATAGATAGATAGATAGATAGATAGATAGATTAGATAGATAGATAGATAGATAGATAGATAGATAGATAGATAGATAGATAGATAGATAGATAGATAGATAGATGATAGATAGATGATAGACCAAGAGAGCACAGAGACTCTGTTCCCGACGGTTACACTAGTCTCATGGTTTCTATTAAATCTCAGTTCAGTACATCCTAACAAAATAAAGCTGACCAATTAAACTCATTCTTTTAACCACACAGTATTGCTGAGCTCCTTCCTATTTTAAGGCAAACAACCATGCTGAGTTCTGGGGACACACTACTGAGCAGGATAGAATGCCTGCCCTTCAAGAAACTTAAGAATCTCCTAGGAGGTACAGCCAGGTGAACAAACAATGAGAATGCAGTGTGGTAAGTCCCCCACAGGAGTAGACCCCCAGTGCCACAGAAGAGGCTTCTAACTCAGTCTTGGAGAGTCGAAGAACAGTTTCAAGGGCAGAAAAGAAGGTTCCAGAACGAAAGAGTACAGTATCTGCCTATTGAATCTATCCAATATTTATGTTTCTTTTGAACTCTCTTTTCATCTGGCATTATGTCATTGACATTTTCAAGGGCGTTCACTTCCTGGGTACACTGCAATCAATATATATTTATTGACTACTGACAACTGAAGAGCCTCATTGTCATTTTCCTGGAGGGTTTATCGTACACTAGGGGCTAAAGGTATATGACAACAAAAATTTCTCCTGAAAAAATTAAGTTCCTAGGGCAAATATTTCAGTAATCTTATATATAAGAAAAATGTAATACTAGCTTAGAATACATAATTTCATCACAAGAGTTTCTTTTCCACACTGTGTGTGGTTTTCTATCCAAACTAAATTTAGACATCGCTCCAAAATAAATTTCAGGAAGGCTAAGTAAAAAGAAAAAAAAAAGAGAAAACACCAAAATATAAATATAATACTTCAATACAATGTTTGTTAATAGTGAATTTCTACAGCATAGTGATCATAGCCCGGGATTTACCTCACACAGTCTAGGTTCAAATTCCACTTCCTCCATTTATAAGCTGGATAACCTTGGGCGTTATCTAACTTGTCCATGCTTCAATTTCCTTATCTGTAAGGAATGAGTTAAGGTAAATAATGGGACAATAATAGTCCCCCCCTCACAAAGTTGATAATCATTGAATATTCACATATTTATAAACAACTTAAAATAATGCCTGGCCCAACCACTAAAAGCATATTAGCTGTCCTTATTAATTACACTAATTCTAATTGCAGAAACCCATCAGGAAACAATACAAATAGCTCTAGTCATCAAAGGTAAACAAAAAAAAAAAAAAAATGCAGAAAATAAGGAACACCTGGCGAGTTCATTGGTATTCCCCAGTCTAGGCTTTTGCCTCGAGGTGGGAACGAGAGAAAAGGGCCCCCAGCAGCCCTTAGGAAACCTGAACAAAGCAAACTCACAACTCTGTCTTCCCAGGCAACGTGCTTGGTAGACAAAGAGCTGAACTTCCTAATTCAGGCTAGTGGGGGTTTTTTTAATTTGCTTCCAAGACTTTGATGGAATGACTTGAGGAAAAAGTGGCTATTACTAGAAAGAACCTAAAAGGGCACGAGAGATTCAACAGTCCGACTCCTGTAATAAATGTTTACAAGAGCAGAGACAGGGGCGGGGCGTTTGTGTTACATTTACTCGACACGACAGCAGCGGGCATCTTTGGTTTTCCGATTTCCTAACGCGGAGCCACCTGCAACCAGCTGCACGCCATAGCTCACGTTCCCCCAAGGGTTTCCTTAGGGCTCTGGGGGTTGAATCTGACGGAGGCTAGCGCCCTAGGGCCCCAGGGCACAGAGGATGGGCCAAGGCCTCACCCCTGGTCCCTCCCTCCGAGCGCGGCTTTCCAGTCCCAGTTCGGTCAGGAGCCACGTACACAAGCACCGACAGATGCCAACGGGGCGTGCTCGCTTCCCAGGCTGCGGTCTCCCTTGCGGGACGTCCCCACGCGGCGTGGCGCGTTCGCGAAAACTCCGCGGGCCCTCGAGGCCCTGGCACGGCTTTCCTCAAAGCACCCCGGCATGAGCCCCGAAGTTTTAGGACTCTCTAGGTTTTCCACGTCGCGGGCGAGCAGCGGGCGCGCACTTGGCAGCCTCCCAGCTGGCCGAGGAGAGACCGCAGGGACCTTGGCACGGACCCCGCTCCCGTGCGAAGGGTCTGAAATAAAGGCCCGCGCTTCAGCTCCCCAGTCTCTCCCTCCCCCCCTTCCCCCCCCCTTCCCTCCTTCCCCCCCTTCCCTCCTTCCCCCCCTTCCCTCCTTCCCCCCCTTCCCTCCTTCCCCCTTTCCCCCTCCCCCCCTTCCTCTGCTTCTCTCCCTTATTGGAAATTTCCAGAGCTCTACTGAGGCTGCGCAGCGGAGCCCCACCCACCTCGCTTCCCCTCGACGCGCCCCCTCCGCGCCCTCAGACCCCGGCTGCCCCGCCCCGAAGAGGTTCCTTTCTTCCCCGGGGGATACTCTGGCCACGCCCCCCCCCCCCCCCCCGAGCCGACGCGGCTCCCCCCGCTGCTCCGCGGCGCCGCTGCCCCCGCCTCGTGCGCGCCCCTCCTCCGAGCTGCGAGCCGCCCGCGGCCCCGCCTCCCTCCCGCTTTGCGGGGAGCAGCGTCCCGGCGCCTCCGCCTTCGCCTCTGGGGCGCCGCAGCCCCCTCAGCCCCGCTCCCTCGGATCAGCCTGACTCGGGCACCCCCACAGCTCCGGGGAGGGTAGGCAAAGGGGGGAGACGGTCCCCACAGACATGGTGCCTTCCCCTCCTTGGACGCACTGCGTCGTGGTTCACACAAAGCGTGGGCACGGCGCAGTTGTCTTTTGCCGACCCCCACTTCACCACCAGGAAAATAAACCAGTTATTTTCCCTCTCCCGTAACATTCCTCACTTGGTTTGTCCAACCACGAATAAGATTTATTACTGAGACAGCTACTTCGGGGAGTTGACTTCATCCACCGAGGGGTGACAAATGACTACACAATGATATTATTTCACGCAAAAGGGGTGTGTTATGCACGTGGTTCGCCTCAAGAAAAACACATTTAGCAGTTTCAGGATAGGTTGGTTCTGGACTGTCCTTTCTGACCGATGTCACTGGATGGGGCGACGGGGCTGAAAAGTGGCATTAGCGCCAGATGTCCCAAAATGAGGTGACTTGGAATTGGAATGCAGGTGTCTTAAATAAGATGCCAAAACTGGGGGAGTTTTACCGGAGTAAAGATCCCAGAACCGAGCCCAGATATTAAAATGCTTTCAATCTAACAACCAGAATTGCAGGTATGTTAGTTTAACAAATTCCTATTTCAGTATCTTAGCCTTGGGTAAATAAATATCAGGAAACTGAAGCCAGGAATGTAAGTCCACTGTGGCCTAAGAGTATTCTGAGTAGAGCACATCGTTCAGTCACTATCATTTCCCTGGGCAAGAAAAGACACCACTAACAATTAAGCATAAAAATAAAGGTTTTTAGAATCACCCTAATTTGGAAAATTGTAAGAGTCTGAAATTTTTTATTTTCCAAAAGAATCGAGTACAGTATACTATTCAATAAAACATATAAAATATTTACTATGTATATATACATCTTGTTTTCTAGCTTAATTATTGATCCTTAGTAAAATCTTGGCACATTCTTAACAACCTGTAAGCACATATGTGAGAACTTACATCTGTGATTCTGCTTTCACATTTCACTTTCCAAGCCACTTACTGTTAATCAGCAGGTGTCAGTTTACCCAGTGAAAGAACCATGGTCAATAAGTTCTTCATCTTTCTGACACTGTTTTGTTCACATTCATTAGTATATTCCATACCTAGCAAAATGGACCATTCCAGGGTCACATGAAAAGGCCAGTGAGTAAATACCACAAAAGGTCATTAATCAGACCATTCCTTTCCCCTTTATTTGGGGAGGAGATGAAAGAAAAAGAATAGTGGTAGTCAGGGAAGTTATACAGTCCTGACAGAATTGATTATGTTTATACTGAAATGTAAAGGTATCTAATTTTTATTTTTAATTTCAGTTTCTGTGGGCACTATAATTTTCTTTTTCTGGATGAGAAATGTGGTATGCACTTACAAAAAACATTAATGCTTGCAAACATCTGGATTCACCATATAATGTGCTTTCTTTGCATGACTGTGTTACTGAATTCTGGCTGATAGGATCTGAGACATATACAGCAGTATTTCCAGGACATATTATCTCTCATAATAAAATTGACTCACAGAATTGACATTATTTTTCAGTGAATATGGTCCTATTTACATATGACCCCTGAAACTGTGATAGGCAGACAGACATGAGCAGAGTAAGGACAATGGGCCAGGTACAGGAGGTCGCCAGGATGGAAAGCTCTGGAGGCCTAGCAAAGGACGACTGTAGGATGGAACCTTGCCCCCAGGGTTTCCTTTCCTCCCCTAGCATATCACTGGCCATGTGGTTTGGACCCCCTGACCTTTCCTCCCTAGAGATAATGTCTAGGCTTCAGTTGTATTCCAGCTCCAGGACCAGAAGAACAACAAAGGCTGACCTCAGGACCAGCTGCATTGAATGATGCCCACCACCCCCCCACCCCAGCGCCAACCAATCAATCAGTGGAGACCACAACCCTGAAAGGACACACCTGGAAAGCTGCTGAATATTATAATGCTATCTTTCCCTGGGACCTCCTCTAAGATCTCCACACTTAAAACCTTTAGGGCAGAGGACCCAGTGCTCTTCCTCTAGGGAGCACTCCCCCTACCCCCACCCCTACCTGCCCCCCAGGGATGTTGGTGTTAACTTTAGCATTAGCTTCCTCACTCTCAAACTCCAAGTGCTCTTCCTTTGCCTCTACAATTTGTTTCCTAAGCCCATTTCTTCTAGGAATTACTTTCTCTATCTCTGTGATTAACCAAATAAATATTCTTTTATAGTTTGGGTCTTGGCTTTGAATTCTTTCCTAGCCAGAACTCAAGTACTGAGGTTGCTGAACCCAGGTCCCATCTGACCCTACCAGACTAACAACCAGTGCTGGTTCCCTGTCTACAACAAAACCAAAGCATCCAACATGTGACCTTGGCAGGAGACATCTCCAGCATGCTGAAGGTGTCAGAGTGAAAAGATGGTGAGCTCTTAGTCTTTAAAGAGATTATCAAGGCCAAGAATTAACCCTAGGACTTTGCTATATATAAAATTTCTATTAGATAAGATAGAAAGTGTCCTTATTATTTAAACCAGTTTTAATTGCATATTGTGTTTCTTGCAATAAAAAGTTTGCTGCTAGCAACCTCTCTGTGGCAACCAGCCTCCAGATGGCCCCCAAACAGCCTCACATCTGGTATTTTGTAGAGTTCCCTCCTAACCTAGTCAGGCCATTAGATAAACTACAGAATAGTTGTCAGCTCACTGCAACCTCATAAGAGACTTTGAACCAAAACACACAACTGAACTGCTCTTGAATTTCTGATTCAGAGAAGCTTTGAGAGTTTCAGCCACTAAGTTTTGGAATAATTTGTTACACAGCAATTGCTACCTAATTGAGTGTCCTTCCACACCAGAAATATATGGCAAAGTTGCCAGGGTGCTCACAGAATTAATACTGTTGCTTTGGGCTTGGGGGCTGCCTTACAAAGATAAAACACAACCCTTCATTTTTTGAGTGCCTACTAAACATGATCCCAAGAATAAAATATACAAAATTATAAGAATAATGAAAAGAAATAGAGAGAGGAATTTATTGAAGAACTTGGGAGAGATTAATTCTAAGAAAATATGAAAGTCATTGGAATAAAAGGAAAAGTGTGTTTTAAAGAGGGACAGGGGTGGATGGTAGAATTTCATTATTTCTCCATAGTGTCAGTGTCCATACTTGAATTTTGAATAACACTGTCTGGTTGAGAATATCAGGCTGCGTACAGAGCAAAAGCTCATATTAATTAGGTAATAACCTATAGAAAGCAAGTCTTAGAATCCGTTCTCATGCTTGTGGTTTATGGGAGACTGTGCTCAAGAAAAACCTGTCCTTTTCTACCATCAAGCAATTGCAACAGACGTTAATTCAGTTTATTATGTGCTAGGCACTGAGGGACAAAGTTAAATGTCCTCATTCACTTAACACTCATTGAACTCCTTCTGTATATCAGGCACTATTCCAGGCACTAAAGATTCAATGATGAGTCAAACGAAAGACTTTTCCTTATGAAATTAACATTCCAGAAAGGAGTTTGGGAAGGAAGATGCAGGAAAGGGGAGGAGATCACAGGCAAAGAAATAAAGATTAAATAACATGTTTTCACATCATGAAAAAAAATGCTATGAAAAAATATAATAGGACAGTGAGGAAATGCACAGAAGGGGCAACTTTTGCTGGGATGGTCAAGGAGCAGTGATGAGAAAGCAGCCACACAAAGATAGAGGCAAGGATATTTCTAGGTGGAAGAAACAGCAAGTGCAGAGCCCTGTAAAGGGAATAACTTTTGAGGTGCTTCAGGGACAGAAGGAAGATCAACATGGCTAATTCATGGTGAAAGGACAAGAATGGTAGGAGGTGAGGTTTGAGGAGGTAGGCAAGGACACAACCGGGCAGTGAGGAATACGGATTTTATTCTGATTGCAATTAAAAGGCACTGGAGGGCTTTAGATAAGGGAAATAACTTAGCCCTTTAAGGGATTTTATTTACGTCTGAGATGTTTTGGACTGTTGAGCAGAGAATGGACCCTGAGCACCAAGTATGGAAGCCCAGAAATGAGTTAGGTTGTGGCCTTTTGCCGTGATCCAGGAGAAAGGTGATAGTTGCTTACATTAGGACCAGAGCAGCAGAGATGGTGAGAAGCGGCAAGGGTCCGAATCTTTTGAGGGCAGATTCCTTAAGACTTGCTAACAGACTGTATATTTGAGGGGAGGAAAAGAGAGAGCTCAAGATGACTCACTGGTCTGGGGCCTGACCTCTTTCACAAATGGTGGTGTTAGTCCTTTAAACTGTAAAAATTAGGAAAAGGACAGTTTTGCTAGGGAAAGAGTTCTGCTTTGGCCAATAAGGGATGCAATAGATGTCCTTTAGACATACAGGTGTCCCCCATTTTACAAAAGTTTACCTTACTCCACTTCACTTTTATAAAAGACTAGAGTAGTACCTGTTTTGACTAACAGAAAGAAATCCAAAGATGATTTCACTTCTACAAAAAAAAGGTGAAAAGTGAAAATAGCTTCCAGCATTTGTTTTGCAAAAAGCTGTTATAGAGACATTACACACCCCAAGCAGCAAGAGTGGCACCCAAAAGCACCTTCCCTAGGAACTACACTCATCCCCAGCATATAAACTAATGGTAATTACGTCTTTGCTTTAAGTCACAATGGGTTACAAAAGTTTCATAGGTATGCTTTACTTTTTAATGGGGGAAGTGGGAGGTGGAAACCTGTATTAGATAATGTGATTTCTCCTGGTCCTAGAGAAACTCAAAACTATTTACTCCTGCAATATATTATCAGGCACTGTTCTCAGTGCTGGAACTGACAGTACTCAAAACAAATTAAATTCCTGCCCTCGTGGAGCTTACATTCTAGTGAGAAAGACCAAGGTTAAACAAGTAAAATGAATATATATAATTCAGGTGGTGATAGGTACTATAGAGAAAAAAAACATATTTAATTCATCCATATACTGAAAAAAGCACCTTCTTTTTCAGTGACTAGGCTGGATGTGATTAACCAGATTTTACCCTAAAAAGACACTAACATAAAATCTAGCACACTGACAACGCAAAAAGAATTGTCACAGCCCTGGCCGATGTGGCTCAGTTTGTTGGTGCGCCTCCCCAGCACCAAAAGGTCGTGGGTTCAATCCCTGGTTGGGGTACCTACAGAAGGCAACCAATGTTTCCCTCTCACAATGTTTCTCTCTCTCTCTCCCTCTCCCTTCCTCCCTCTCTAAAACAGAAGGAAAACATGTCCTCAGGTGAGGATTACCAAAAAAAAAGTACCACAAAAAGATACTTATAAAACACTAAGTTCAAAGTAGAATGAGCTCAATTTCTAATGGGAGCATCAAATAAAGAAAAATTAATGAAAGGTGTAGTATTTAAGCAGGGCTTCAAAGGTAAGGCAGAGTTTAGATTTATAGTAATGGCAGGGAAGAGAATGTATGAAGAACACTTCAAGTAACGGGACCAGTTTGAATGGTAAATGGTTTGTATTGAGAACACTTAGCAATACATTTTGGCAAAAGCATAGAGTATATGTAAAGGGGAATGTATTAGTTATCTGTGGCTGAGTAATAAACTATGCCAACACTTAGCCGCTTAAAACAACAAACATGTATTATCACTTAGTTCTGTGGGTCAGGAATCCAGGCTGGGCTTAGTTGGGTCCTCTTGCAAAGGTATTAGCTAGGCTTTGGTCATCTTCAGGTTCAACTGGGCAAGGTCAGCTTCCAAGCTTACTGGCGTGACTGTGGGCAGCCCTCAGCTTCTCCCTGGCTATTGCCAGACACATCAGTTTCTTGCCACATGGCCCTCTCCATAGGACAGTTCACAAGATGGTAGGTGGTTTCCCTCAAAGCAAATGAGGAAGAGAGACCAAGAGAGAGCAAGATGCAAGCCAGAGTCTTTTTGTAACCTAATCTTAGACATGACATGCCATCACTTATGCTTAATAGAAGAACATCACTAGGTCCAACCCACGTTCAAGGAGAGGGGATTAGAAATGTGCAGGAATACCAGGAGGTGGGATGCCTTCGGAGCCATCTCAGAAGCTGGCTACCACAAGGAATAATGAAGGACAAAGGCAGAAATATAGGCTAGGGCCAGATCAAAGAAAACCAACCTGAGAACAAAACTATGTGGATGGAAATGGAGAGTAGAGAGAAGCAAATTTAATGTTTAAGCCCACTTCAGGGAAATTGAGATGTTGGATTAACGTAATTTTGAGGGTCATTTTAAAGACCAACTTTTAACAAGTTGGGAAGGTCCACTGTACTCATTATATCCCACAGGAAACAAAACCACTTTATTTTATCAGGTGGTAACAGTCAAATAATTCTACAGAAGATAACTATCTGCCCCATAAAAACGTCTAACAACCTACCTTGACAATGCATTCCTGAAATTTCAGAGTTGACAACTGGTATTTGTGATTATTTTTCTGTCTTAGGATAGGTTTGTTCTCAGTAGCTTTCAAAATTCTTTGGTCCCAACCCATAGTAAGAAATACAGTACATTTTATATCATAATTCAGAATATATAAATATGTATACATGATCAAATTAAAGTTTTACAGAGTAGTAATTAGCATTATCATATATATCATACTGATATTTTTAATTCTATGCATTAAAGAAAAAACGGCCATGGGAATCCACTGAATTCATCACTATTGACCACTGGGTCCCATTTTCCAGTTTGAAAACTGCTGTTCTTCTAAAACATTAGCTTGGACACAAAGCAAAATTGTAACACTTGTGACTAACAAGCATTTAGTGGTACACTTTCCAAAAAGTGGGTAAGGGCACTGTGTCCCATGCACCCTAGCCCAAAGCATAACGGCAAAAGCCCAAGCACATCTGGCCTCAGCTGGTGCTACAAGGGAATGTATGTGGAAGGAAGTTCTTTTCAACCCTGATTATGTGAGATGCCAAACTTGCCCTGGGGAGTTCGCAGTCTTTCTGGGGAGACAAGATTACAAACAAACTTGAACAATTTGAGTACAAGACAACCCAGATTTCAAAAAAGTCCTGCACCCCATGGTTTAGAAAATAGTACCTACAAAAGGAGGGGTGAGAAGGGAGGGATGGAGGCCGAGGGAGGCTTTCCTGAGGTTCGATGAGGAAGGCTCCGGGGATAGTGAGGGGAAGTTGGGCACTAAAGCAGGAAAGCCTGTTGTTTAGGTCTGACCAGCAGAAGGGGTGGGAGACATAGGCACGTAGGGGAAACGAGGTCCTCCCTTGTCGGTCACCAACACTGGTGCAGGCCCCAGCCACCGGACGCAGCCGCACGCGCCACGGAAACAGTTGCAGATTCCCTCAGGAAAACAAGGAAAGCAAAAATTGTGATCACACCCAACCCTTTTCCTCTGTGACCTGCCCAATCTTCTCACATGTCCCCAAAAGGAAGAGAGCAGTAGGTCAAACTCGTTTGTTTATTCATTCATCCAACAAACATTTATCTCCCACAAGGGGACTTTTGTTTCCAGCCCAGGACGGTCCGGCCTTTCCCGCAGCACCGCGCATTCCACAGCAGAGGGGCCCCCTAGTTGCCTGGCTCGGCAAGACCACGTCGCCCCTGGGAAGCGGGGATCGGGCTCCGAGCCTCTCGGCCCGGCGTTTCCACGGAGGCAGAGCCTCTGTAAATGCAAGGGCAGGAAGGCTCGGAGGGCCAGGCGAGGAGTGCTCTCCGGGTGGGGTGGGGTCGAGGTGGAATGACTGAAATGTGTCTGCAAAGTAAAAACTGGGGACTCCCACAACCTCTTTGGAAGAGCCGGTGCCCCCTAACCGGAGGCCCCAGCGGGGCCCCCCATCTAGAGGTCTGGCTTGCAGTCCAGGATGTCGCTTTCCCCCTAGTACTGTTTTCCATGTTCATGCGTAAAGGGTATCCCGACACGGAGCTGCCCACCCACCTCATCGGCCAGTGCTAAAGAGCGAAAGCCGGTCTAGGTGAAGAAAGAACAGAAACCGACCACGGAGACAACGTTGCCGAGGGGTGGGGGGGAAAGAACCCATGTAAATCGCAAAAACAACAGGCAGGAAAGGGTTGAGTGGGCGGAATGTGTCCCCAAAAAAGCCTTGAGTAGAAAGCAGAGTGCTGGTAGCACCGACGGAAGGGAATTTGAAGACGGCTCCTTAAGGACGAACGCGTACGTGGGGCACCAGGCGGGGCTGAAATGAATAGGAAAGCGCGGGGCGGGGGGACCTGCCCAGGCTGACCGGGGAGCTGGAGAGAGCAGCGGTTGGCGTTCCGGGAGGCTGCGGGGGCCCGGGGGCGGGGCGGGCGCCGAGTCCTCCGCCGGCGTGGGGGCGGGAGTCGCGGGAATGGGCCGGACCTGCGGGCCGGGGCGGGCCCGGGGCCTAGCCCAGGTGGTGTTGACAAAGAGAGCACCCGGAGGCCCCGCCCCGCCTGGCGCGTCCGCGCCGGCCGCTTTAACCAGCCGCTCTCGCCGCCGCTCGGGAGTCCCGCAACGTAGCTGTGCCGGAGCACTTTGCCCTGCGCCGCCCGCGGCAGCCCGACCACGCGTTCTCGCACGCTCGCGCCTTTCCATTGAGGCGGCGGACGCCGGACCATTGGGGGGCAGCTTGCCATTTCCTTTTTTTATTAAAATTATTTTTTCTGCTTATTGTTGGGGATTTTTTGTTTTGTTTTCGATTTTTTTTAAATTTTTTTTTTTTTCCGCTGAGAACAACCTACTGAAGGCGTTTGTGTGGCATTCCGGGATTCAGGAGCGGAGACCACTGAGGTAAAAGGGCGCTGGGGTGTCTCAAAGGGAGCCAGGCCCGGGCGGGAGTGGGGGAGGGGCGCCCGGGAGGGGCCGCGGCGGGAAGGCAGCTGCGGGGGTCGTTTCTCCCCCCCCCGCCCCCCCATGGGCGGGCGGTTACTGTCGGCGGGGCCGGCCTTAGACCCCGGCCCACCGGGGGGGTTCGCCGCCCACCTTCGCCTGGGGGAGGGTGTGCGGCGCGGGGGCCGCCTGCCCGCCCGGAGCGGAACCGCATTCTCCCGTTAGGGGGAGGGGTGCCAGCCAGGCCCGCGTCTCTGTTGCGGCAAGTCTTGTGACTGATTTGCATCCATAAAAATAATTAAATCCAGGGTGTCTGGAATTTGGGGGCGCGGAGGTGGGTCTAGGCTTTTAGTAGGGTGGCAGAGGCCACGATTGGGGAAGACGGGCCGAGGACGTTTGACAATCGTAGATCGATATTGCATCAGTTTTCGTTCCCGGTATAGGAGTGGCCGGCGGGGCGAAGCGCTCGCCAGCCAAATGCCAGCGGACTTGAGTGCTCCAGGGCACGAGCGTGCGCGTGTAAACAAACCCGCAGCGCTCGTGGAAACGGGTGTTACCGTCCCCGGCCCGCCCGCCGCGGACTCCGTCAGCCTTTCCGCCCCTCCAGTGGGCTAAGCGCCGCAGGGACATTCCCCCCTCGGGGGGCTCCGGGCGAGAGGGACGGGTTACTCGGCCGCGCTGTTGAAATGCTAGGAACGGGGAGCTGGCTGCGCGCCTGGGCGGCGTGCACCCCTAGCCAGTGCCTGGGTGGGCCGTGTGCCCTGGTGCCCGGGCGCGACCGCCGGCTGCGGGGTAAAGCAGCAGACCTCCCCGCACCCCTCCCGATCTCGGAGAGGGGGGGGCCACTAAAATCCGCTGAGAGGCCTCGGGGTTGGAAGGGCCCGGGACCTCGGCCCGCGGCGGCCCCATCTTTGTTCTCGGCGGCTTCGCCGTCTGTACTTTTCCAAAGCCCCTCGGCGCGCCCGGGCCCCTCGAGCTGGTACTTTTCCACTCGCCTCGGATGAATCAGCCGCCTGCGCCGCCCGCCGGCGTCACGTGACGAGCGGGCGCTGCGGGTCTGACGCGCCGCCTCTCCCCTCTTCGCAGGCAGCTCGCCGGCCCGGGCCCCGCAACAGACAAAAGGAGTCCAGTGTTCCTCGAAGCCTCTGAGTCCTCCCGGTGCCCAGCATGAAGAAAGCCGAAGTGGGAAGGTTCAACATTTCCCCGGATGAGGACAGCAGCAGCTACAGTTCCAACAGTGACTTCAACTACTCCTACCCCACCAAGCAAGCTGCTCTGAAAAGGTGGGACGAGTGTCCTTTGTAAAATGCGGCTTGTGCGAGTGCGGGTTTCTTCGGAGACTCTGCTTCTGTTCCTTTAATTTACTGTAGCGTTTGGAGAGGGATGTCTGAAAGCGTATCCGGTTGTCTTATTGCAATGACAGTATCTGGCGTGAAAGTCGACTCCTACTTAAAACTTACGTATTTAAATAAAGGTGTGTGATAACCGAAGGGCTGTTTTGTGTTAAAGCATTCCAGGGTATATTTTGATCCAACCTAAGATTTCCCTTTTTCTTTTTTCCTTTCGCAGCCATTATGTAGATGTAGATCCTGAAAACCAGAACTTTTTACTTGAATCGAATTTGGGGAAAAAGAAGTATGAAACAGACTTCGTAAGTTAAAAATAATAATAACTTGTGTGTCTGTGGCTTTATGGAGTTAAAGAATAGTTTTACTTTTAGATTTCAAATCTAACTTGCCCAAAGCTGGTTTTCTCCATTTAATTATTGTTATATGTTTGGTTATCGTTTTCCCTCTATGTAGCATCCAGGTACTACTTCCTTTGGAATGTCAGTATTTAATCTGAGCAATGCGATTGTGGGCAGTGGAATCCTTGGGCTTTCTTATGCCATGGCTAATACTGGAATTGCTCTTTTTATGTAAGTATGTGTAAGTAGTGAGTCTGCCATGCAGGGCAGTTCATATGATGATAGAACGTGTTTTGGCTCCAGAAACTGACTTGAAAATCATTCGCTTAAAATTTTAAATATGAGAAATCAAAAAATATTTTATTCTGGTATATAATCGCATATCAAGAAAGCCAATTAGGAAAAAATAGGACAATTAAAACTGATAAGACAGAAGTCTTTAAGTCAATAGAAATAGCTAAGACATTTTTCACAGGGGTGAATATTTCAAAGGAACTATTGATAAATCCAGGGTAGTTAGAAATTTTGTTCTAGCAAACTGAAGCAAAAAAAAGTAAAGCATAGTACTTCAATCAGTTTGGTAAATTGACATGATCTCCCCGAGGACCTGTAGCCCCTGCGTGCATGACAAAAACAATTACTTTTTAAAAAATATATAAGATGTGGTAGTATTTGCCTAACCTGAAATATGTTTGTTTTAAGAAAACTGAGTCATAAAGCAGCTGAAAAGCAACCCATATGTGTTTTATGGCTTGTTTATATTTATTCCAGATCTGTGTGATTGCCATAGCAAAAAATTAATATATTTTAATTAGTATCTGCTTTTAAATGTTTTTTTCTTAATTGTCAAGTTAGAATTGGCTACTTCTGTGCTTTCCAGCATGTATACCTGGAATAGAATTTTGGAGCTAAGAAAACTTTAGAGAAAGTGGTTAACCATTGTGGGGTTACTGACCCTTGGAGAATATAGTAGAAAGTATGGGCCTTATTTCCAAAACGACAGTAAAGTTGAGCATACATTTTCAATGATGTTTATGTCGTAGGTATTAAGTTTAAGTACCTTTGGGCTTCTGGCTAAGTCAGTTTCTGTGGAAGATGTATGATCGATTTTGTTGTACAGATGAAGAAAGATGGAATTGTCCCTTTGTGACACGTACACTTTTTGTTAGCTGACTGGTGCCTTCTCCAGCAGAATAGAAATTCATGAAAAGAAAAGCAGACCTTTGCAATGTTCTGCTTTTTGGTGAAGTTCCACGCTGAAATTAAGCACAGTTTGAGCTTTGAAAGCCAGGATTCAGTCAGCTTGCTTCATTAACCATGAGGCTTTTGAGACCTCTTGCTAAAGTGAAGGGCCAGGAATTTACATAGAAAGGACCCTAGACTTTCAGAGTTTTTAGTGGGAAAATTGAATGGCATCCTTGTTAAGTATTTGAAAGCCTTCCTAACTCTTACTATAAAAACTGGAGGCAGTTTTTAAGTGGGATTCTAGTGCAGTATTTACCTCGCATGTCTGTTTCATAAGTGAAACCACAATTCTGATATATTAGCCTTGTACTTTGGAAATTATACTTTAATAGGGTCTCTGTGTTTGGTGATTATGGTTAAATAGTATCTGGAGTGCTAAAGTGAGTTTCGAATCTGTCAGTGTTTTACTCTGCAGCTAACCTTATCAAGTAGAATCAATCTTGAGGTTGAAAGAGAGCTCGAAGGTTCTGAAGTCCATCCCTCATTATCATTTCAGTGTAAGAGAAAAGAAGACTGAATTTGTCAGTACACTTTGAAAATTGTTTTTGATTAAACCAATACCTTTGTCTAGTTAGAGGTGAGGCTGATGATGTTATTTCCCACCTCAGATTAGACCCCATAAAACTTTTGGCATTAGAAGAGCAGTTTGACGTCACCACCTATCTTTAACTAACAGACGTCAGTTTCTTTACCAGACCTTATATGGTACTGTATTCCATTTGCTCATACAGAATAAAAAAAAAACAAAAAAAACGTGAGTGTCTTCATTTGCAGAGTTTCCTGTGAGCTTCCCTGATTTCCATATGTTGCTCCTTTTACTAAGAAGAAATTTATATTTTTCTTGGCTTGCCCTGGGGGAAGCTGAAATGAGAGAGAGCCTGTGCCCTAAAGGAAAACATTCAGGAACCTTAGTCCCTCTCTGTTCTTTTTTTTTCCCCACCCTGTTCCAGAGAGGATATAGCCTAGACAGTTGGACTAATAAGCCTACTTGTTCTATCTAGCACAGGCATTGTTTAACTGTGATAGTGCTGGGCCTGTATTCCATACCATGGGATGCAATATATATTGTCACATTGGTTACTTCTCTGATTTGTGCTATCTCAGTTGGATTTCAAAAGTACCTTGTAGGCTGGGTTTCCTGGCAGGCATTACCACCATTTTACAGGTAAAATGAACTATTAAAGTACAGATAAGTGGCAAGTATGCAGCTAATTATTATGGTGCCAGAATCAAATTATAGGTCCATAACTCCACCACTTTAAAGTTTGGCTTTCCAGTGTCTCCCTACATGTTTTGTTCAGTGTGTAAACCCCTGCTCTTACCAGTACTGTAGAACCTATTCTATTACCTGAGATATGATGCATGTTTTTAGGGCCAGGTAAGAGAATATGTTGACACTCTAGCTTAGGACAGTGTCGTTCTCGAGGGCATTCTATCTAGCACAAGAAATGTTAGGACAAGTTGCATATTTAATGTTCAAATAACAACCCAAAAGAATTGTCTTTAAATAAAGCTGTGCTTGTTTATAACCCTGCACCTTTTCTCTCTCTCATCAGAATTCTCTTGACATTTGTGTCAATATTTTCCCTGTATTCTGTTCATCTCCTTTTGAAGACTGCCAATGAAGGAGGTATGGTAGCATTCTTGGTATTTCTAAAACAATTATGCCTGTCATGATTATGTTTCCCATATAAAATACTTGCTTCATGCTTCTGTGTTCTTCAAATTATAGGGTCTTTATTATACGAACAATTGGGACAAAAAGCATTTGGATTGGTTGG